>NC_084467.1:27681250-29041875 GCF_027409185.1 Cynocephalus volans | reverse complement strand
CAGGCTCTGGACCTTTCAGCCCCTAATCTCCCATTACAACCTGTCTTTCCTGTGTTTCATCTTAGGAGCACTCTGTGCCTTCCAAGGTGACAAATCCCTAGTCTCACAAGTAGATAGGAGGGCAGAAAGGCAGCCAACAGGCAGGCAGGTGGGAAGGCAGCAGATAAGTCCTGGGCAGACAGGCAGGGAGGAGGTTGGCAGGTAGGTAGGTGGGATGTGAGCCAGACAGGCAGGTGACAGATACGCAGCAATCCTAGCAAAAGACCAAAGCAGGTGGCTGGGCAGACCTACACATAGGCTAGTGGACTGCGAGAGGCAGGCAGTAAAGCAGATAGGCAGGTGGCCAGGAAGGCATGTGGGCCGTGGATGGCCACATTGGCCAAAGGCTTCAGGCACCTTCCCTAGGGCCCCCAGGAGCAGTCCTTGGCTTCTTAGAACTCTCTAGGGCAAGGCTGCCACTTCTCTCACCTGGCCTGGCTTGGCCACATGTTCCTGCTAGGTGTGTCCCTCTCACCAAAGGGACCGGTGATCATCTCAACCCTCACTGCTCTAGCATAGCCATCTGCTTCACCAGGGCTGAATCACATCTGACCCACTCCAAACATACAGGTCATAGGCCAACACAGACATAGTTGCCTGCAGATAGAAATACCCAGAGACCTGCATAGCCCAGTGATTCACAGAAACAGCTTGACAGAAACATATCCAGAACCTTACAGACCAAAAACATAACAGAGAAGCATGCACGTGGACCCTCATGGAGACACAGTGCACACACCCCTCAACACACAATCACACAAACACAGCTGCAGCACACACCAATATTCACGTGGACGATAGGCATTAAATATGTCATCATACTCTCAGCAATACATAAATACATTACCGTGCAAACAGCCAGTCATGTGCATACCTTAAATAAATAGGAGGCTGGCCAGTTAGCTCACTTGGTTAGAACACAGTGTTATAACACCAAGGTCAAGGGTTTGGATCCAGCCAGCCGCAAAAAAAAAAAAAAAGAAAAAGAAATAGGGGTACAACCCAGGGAAACCCACCAATACGGTGGATGGTATTGCAATACTGCCCAAGCCAGTGGTTGAATCCTGGCCTCATCTCCAGCTATCAGCCCAATTTAACGTGGCTGATCATGTCCTTGTCCTGGCCTTGTTTTCCTCCCACCTCACTGGTCTCTTTTTGCTGACTACTCCTCCAGGAGACCCCTCAGTGTGAGGTGTCCATGGCTTCAGCTTCTTCTCTCCCTGCCCCCTTACCCTAGGCAATCTCACCCAGTCCTGGGGTGTGAAATCCATCGTGTGTTGAGGACTCTCGAACACCATTTCCAACCAGACTCCTTGGGGGCTCTGCCTGCATCTCCTTCATCCAGACATCTAATGGACATCTCAAATCCAACATATCTAAAGTGAAACTCTGATTCTGCCAGAAACCTGCTTTCCCCACGGGCTTTCCTCAGGTGTTCAGGCCCCATATCAAAAGCTGTCCTAGATTCCTCTTTCCCTCACATGCACATGCAGTGCAGGAGCTCCTACAGAAGACCCCATGCCCGCTGCTCAGCCCTCCCTGCCTCTACTCTTGTCCCCTGGGGCCCATCCTACAGTGAGCCACCGTCTTGCCAAAGTTCCTTATGGCACTCCCCTGCTCAAAACTCTCCAGGGGCTCCCCACTACACTTACCATAAAATCCAAGCCCGTGTGGCCCCCCATCACTTTTCCCCTGGGAGCAAGTTACCCCAAGCATGCTCCTACCCCAGGCCCCTTTGCTCTTGCCGGACACTCTCCCCTGGATCTTCACATGCCCACCCCCTCCTTAGGATTCAGGTCTCAGCTCTGATGTCCCTGTGAGACTCCTCCCCTCCATGCTCCCCATCGCATTGCCCCCTCCCATCATCCTCTGAGCACTTAGCAATGCCTGAGATTATCTTCCTCCTCCACTATTTGTCCCTCCACCTTAGTGTCAGCTCCAGGAGAGCAAGGATTTGAGTCCGTTCTATTTACTGCTACGTTCCCATTACCAGGAGGTGCTAGCCACACGCACTCAGCATTGTTGACTAGTGGCTAAATAGATTTATACACAGACATACTCACCCCCACAAAAATACTCAAGGAAATACACCCCATAAATAGACAAACATACGGATATGGAAAGAAATACCTCCACTCACGCTCACAAAACAGACTAAACGGTTACAGAGACACTCGGGAGTTCCTCTGCCATCCCCATGAGAATCAGGCCTAGTCCTTTTCCCATCTGGATCTGCCCTCTACTTGAACCCAATCTCAGGACTGGGGGAGTGGGGGTCTCCAGCCTGGACAGGGAGGGGGTCGCTGGCCCACAGGCCTGCGGCAGCGCCTTCAGCTATGTCTGCAATTTCCTCTCCCCCTTCCTTCCCTCCTCCTCTCTAAGGCTCCCGCCAAGAAGGCCTCCCCCTCACCCCAGCTCCAGCACAGGGAGGGGAGGCCCACAGCGGGTGGGGGCCCTGGGAGACTGGGCAGAAAGAAGACCCCAGCTGCACACACTGATCACACAACACACCGCATGCACAAGCCCTGATCCCAGGTGGACATGCGTGTGCGCGCTTGGGCAGGTTTAGCCAAGGGGAAATGCATTCTGCCACAAACTGCTTGGTGCCCAGGAGCACAGGAGCTCCCATGCACACGCAGAGGCCCCACGCTGGGGTCTGCAAGGCCGCCTGGCCTGGCTCACCGCCAGAGTCCAACAATCATTAACCCCGCATGACCAGACCAGAGCTCGGCCAGCTGGACACACTCATGCCTGCGCCCTGGGAGGAGGGACCGAGAGCCCCCTCCCTCTGAGACAGGCTGTGGGTCTGCGGAAAGGTGGCAGTCTTCCCTGGATGGGGGAGCAGGGTATAGGAAAGGGGTTTAGAGCCCAGGCTCTAGGCTCAGAGAGCACTGGGTTCAAATCCCGACCGCTCGTTCCTTAATCTCTATCTGACTAGGTTTACTTAATCTGCGAAGGGGAGATAATGGTACCCACGTTACAGGGTTGTTAGAAGATTAAATAAAGAACGTGTAGAGGTTTCGTGCGTTGCCTGGCACCTAGGCAGAACGCCATCATCATTATTGGTGGTGGTGGTGGCAGCCCGGGGGCGGGTCCCTGCCCGCGGCCTCCCCAGCGGTTTCCTGTGGGGGAGCAGGCGGCCCCCGCAGGCCTCGCTCCCCTCCTCCCACCGCCCGCTCCTCTCCCCTTCCTCTCCCGGCCCTTTTCCTCCCGCCTCCCCCCGGCCCGCCCCGCCCCGTCCCTCCTCTTTCCTCGGAGGAAACTTTCCCCCGGCTGCTCCTTCGGCCCGTGTCCGGCCGCCGCTGCCACGGCCTGGGAGCCGAGCTGGGCCGGCGGGGCGGCCGGGGCAGGACGGGGCAGGAGCGGCCGGGCCCTGGGTGGATGCGGCCGCCCGGCCTGACGCCGGACGCGCCGGGGCAGGGGAGTCACGAAGCGGGGCGCTGACGGTGAGTGAGCCCGGGCCTCCGGGTCCGTGGGGCGGGCGGGGAGAGGGAGGGAGGCGGCTTCCCGTGCCCGGAGCCCGCCTGGGGAGTGGGACGGCGAGACCGGGCCTCGTTCGGGGACCCCACAAGGATGGCGGAGCCTCCTGCGGCCCACTTCGCTCGCCAGGATGGAGCGGTATTTGCGCCCGAGGGAAGGATTCCCCCAGGCAGGGCCCGGGGCTGCAGCCAAGTCAGGGAGCCGCTCTCTCCAGGGTGGAACCTGAGGCCGCTCCTCCGAGGAGAGGGGCTGCCCCGAGGAGGAAGCGGGTCGGGATCAGCTCTGGGCTGGGGAGAAGGACCTGACCTTGGTGACCTCGCAGTGACAGGGGAGCTGCCCCCCAGAGCAGAATGGATGCCCCTCGAAGGGACATGGAGCTGCTCAGCAACAGCCTGGCGGCCTACGCACACATCCGCGGTGAGGACGCGGCCGCAGGGCCCTGGGGGCATGGACCTTTCCCGGGCCCTCTGACCCCCGCCACCCCTCCCCTCCCCACCTGCGCGCCCCTGCCATTGTCACCCTCTCCCAGCCTCCCCCACCCTTGCGGCCTCATTGCCCGATGGCCGTTCCCCAATGTCCTTCAAATAAGAGCCCCGGTCCTTGCCCCCAAACGTCGAACACGGAGTCTTTTCAAGATGGAATGACTCCCACCCGCCAGGGCCCCTCCGTGACCTCTGTCCCTTGACCCCCAGCTAACCCCGAGAGCTTTGGCCTCTACTTCGTGCTGGGCGTCTGCTTTGGCCTGCTGCTGACCCTGTGCCTACTAGTCATCAGCATCTCCTGCGCGCCCCGCCCGCGGCCCCGGGGCCCCGCCCCGCGCCGGGACCACCGCAGCAGCACCCTGGAGCCTGAGGACGACGACGACGACGAGGAGGACACGGTGACGCGGCTGGGCCCCGACGACACGCTGCCGGGCCCCGAGCTGTCCGCGGAGCCCGACGGGCCCCTCAGCGTCAACGTCTTCACGTCGGCCGAGGAGCTGGAGCGGGCGCAGCGGCTGGAGGAGCGCGAGCGGATCCTGCGGGAGATCTGGCGCACCGGGCAGCCGGACCTGCTGGGCACCGGCACGCTGGGGCCCAGCCCCACGGCCACGGGCACGCTGGGCCGCATGCACTATTACTGACCCGCCCCGGCTCCCGCTGCAAGGCGCTCTGGGTACGGGACATGCCGCTGAGCCCAGAGCTGCCCCAGGACCTCCGGAGAGCCTACCCGCACGGCTCCCCTGGTGCTATTGGGCATGGACTGCCATTCTCTGGGAGGGACCCTTCCCCAGTCCTGCCAGAAGGCCACGGGGGTGGGAAAGGGCAGGATGCAGGGTCCCCACCCCCTCTCTGGGGAATGATGAAGAGGTGAAGTGACCAATGAAAGCTGCATTCTCAGAGACTCAGTCTCTCCCTCTGTTAACCCCTGCCTCCAGCAGTCCCCAGGCTTCTGCCATGCAGACCCCACTCGACCCCTCCAGGTTGGCCACCCCCGCCCGCCTACTCACCCCCCCCAAGACTCAGGACACAAGCTTGTGTTCACTTCGCAGACGGCAGACACTCGCCAGCCTCACCACAGAACCAGTATGGTCACACGCATTACTTAAGAACGCACTCCTTGACCCGCAAACGCTTGGGCACCCGTCACCCTGTCCCCACATCGCCCTGGGCTCACACATCCATTGCGATCACGCACACACACCCCAGGCCTCGGACCCTGACCTTGACGCTAAGGAGCTATTGTCCAGAGTGTAACTATGCGGCGTTCACGTCTGAGCCGCGGTGCGCTCAAGTGGGCGCACGGGAGCCCCTCCCCGAGGACCTAGAGACGGCCTGCCCGGCCCCCCGCCGGCGCGCAGCTGGATTCCGGAATCCGGGCCCGAGGGCAGAGCCCGACCCCGCAGGGGCCCCTCCTGCCCGCCATTCCTCCGGCGCGGGGCTGGCGTCCGAAGGAGACACCCCCCCACACACCATCCGGTGGATAAAAATAGCCGCGCGCAGGCCTTGGGAACGGTAATGGGAGCCACATGTTGGCCAGATGTGCCCGGGAGAGCCCGGCAGGAATGCGGAGGCCCGGGAGCGCGCAGCCCGCCCCGCCCGCCCGCACGGACCGGCCCACACGGCTGGCGATGACGAGGCAAGAGTTTACTTTCTTGCGTTTCCCAAAGTCGTGTGCAAGGACGTGGGTGGCCCGAACCAGACGTCCCCCCGGGGTCGGGCCGCGGTCCCTCTCAGGCCGGCCTTCAGTTCGTCTGCGTCTGCGCGTGGATGGAGCCCCGGGTCGGGGACTTCGGGGTCCTTTGCATCATCTGCACCTAAGAGGGACAGGGTGTTAGGGGAGCGGCGACCGCGGCCCCCTCCCCGCCGTGGCCCACACCGCACCCACCTCCAGCAAGCGACGCTTCTCCCTCTCCCTCTTCAGCTCCTCCCAGATGTCGGTCAGCTTCCTCCTGAGGACACCAGACCCAGGTGAGCGGTGGGGCGGGCTCTTCCCTTCCCACACCCGCTCCCTGTCCCTGCCACTTACTCCAGCTGTTCCCCTATCAGCTCCAGCGCCCTCCTAAGAGACTCCACCTCGTCCTTCAGCGTCATTATGTCCACTCTGCTGTCCCTACTTTCCATGGAATTTTGCAGGACCAGAGAATGGAGGCTGGGAGTCTCTTGGGGATCTGGAATCTGCTTGATAAGATCTGAGATTTGGGGGGCAGGAGCTACTTCTTTGGGGAGCGCCTCTGCTTTGGAAGCCACCTCCTCTTTGGAGGGCGCCTCCTCTTTGGGGGGCACCTCTGCTTTGGGAGCCAACTCTTCTTTGGGGGGCACCTCTGCTTTGGGAGCCACCTCCTCTTTGGGGGGCACCTCTGCTTTGGGAGCCACCTCCTCTTCAGGGGGTGCCTCCTCTTTGGGGGGCACCTCTGCTTTGGGAGCCACCTCCTCTTTGGGGGGCACCTCTGCTTTGGGAGCCACCTCCTCTTTGGGGGGCACCTCTGCTTTGGGAGCCACCTCCTCCTTGGGGGGCACCTCTGCTTTGGGGGTAGTCTCATCTTCCGCAGTTGCCTCCTCTTCCTGAGGGTAAGCCTTCTCAAGGATAGGCATGGATCCTGACGCGGACCCACACTGGAACGGGGAGCTGTCTCTCTTAACTAGGGGGTGTTTCATCATACAGAGGCATATCTCTGAGGAATCAGGCTGGAGTGGGGGTTCCTCTGGCATGTGGGCCTCCTCTTGGGACTGGGCCTCATTGGCCACAAGGGACTTGGCCTCCTGCAGGGCTTCCTCCAGAGAAAAGTGATAGAATTGAATGTTGTCTCCGGTGCAGACCTCTTCAGAAAGCACCTGGTACAGGAACAAGACCTGTTCTAGGGTGGGGGCCTCATCCTCTGGGGGGGGCACCTTTGATTCAGGGGCCTCATCCTTAGGTGGTACTTCTGGGGCAGGGGCCTCATCCACAGAAAAGACCCTCTCTGGAGTGGAGGCCTTGTCCAGAGTCAGGGTCTTCTCTAGAGTGAGCACTTTGTCAGGAGTCAGGATCTTCTCTGGGGTGGGGTTCTCTGGGGTGGGGGCCTTGTCCTCCACAGCTGGGATTTTCTCTGGGGTGGGTGCTTTGTCAGGAGCCAGGATCTTCTCTGGGCTGGAGGCCTTGTCTGGAGACAGGGTCTTCTCTGAGGTGGTGTTCTTGTCCAGAGTGGGGGTTCTATTCACAGAAGGGGTCTTTGCCGGGCTACTGTGCTCTTCCTCCTGTGGTGATGGGGGATGAGATCTCCCCTGAGGGCTGGAGCTTGAAGGTTCAGGTCTGGTTCCCCTTGGCCTGGGATCCTTCACCCTTGCACACCATACCTCTGGGAACCAGCCTCTGCCCAGTACCCCCACTGTCCCGTGTCCGGCTTCTCACCTGACTGGGTGCAGAGCGTAGTTGCCGGGGAGCCTGGGTTTTGGATCGCTTTCTGCCAGCGTGGCCCGGAACCCCACTGGGGAAGCTGCCATTGGTGCCTATGAGAGCAGACACCCAAGCCTACTCTGGACCTCAGCCTCTCCCCATCTTTGTCCCTCAGCACAACCATCCCTGTCTTCCAGTCCTCCCCTCGTTGGAGGAAGGCAGCCCTTACCTGAGTCTCGGGACAGGCGCTTCTGACCATCCCTGCTGGGTGTCCAAGATGTCCTGGAATATATTCCCATCAGGCCCTGGTGGTGGGGGCAGAGAGCGGCATTTCCTCTGCTCCCTCCTCCTTCCCCCAACCCCACTCTCCTCCTTACTTGGCTTTGCCGGGCCCAGTGGGGGTTGTCACTGGCTTCTTGACTGTAGAGAGGGATGTTTTGGGCATCAACTTTTTTGATTCCTTAATAGGAGCTAGAAGAGAGGAGTTCGTTTGTCACTATCCATCCATCCACCAACCACTGGCCCTGTTGTGCGCTGTGCTCAGGGGACTATGGACAAGGAATGAACCATATTTGACTCTGTCTCCTGGGAAGCTGACCACCCTCACGCCACATAAGCACAAGGAACTGTGGAAACAACCCAAAGGGACACCTAGCAAAAAGTTTTCGGGGAAGGCTTTGAGGGGGAGATGACTCCATATCTTGCCAGGTTTTTATCCATACTTTACCAAGACCTGTCTACTGCTTAGTGCCCATGTACCGCCTGGTCCAATCCTCATCTCTTTCCTGGACCATGGCAACAACTTCTCCTTTCCAATCTGCCTTCAAACTTCTTCAACTTCTCTATGTCATTTACTCCCTAGGAGATCTCACCCCTTCTTCCCTGAACTCCAGACTCAAATCCGACTGTCCTCTGCATATTTCCACTTGGAGAGCTAACTGGGACCACACATTTAACAGGTGCAACCCCTTTGCCACCATATCTGCCGCTTTCCCAGTGTTCCTCATCTCACCCATTTAACCACTTGCTCAAACAACAAAATGAAGAGCCATCCTTGACTCCTTTTATTTCCTTATGCTGCACATCTAGACCATCAGCAAACCCTGTCCACTCTACCATCAAAATATATCCTGAATCCAGTCACTTGTCACCACGTCCACCACTTAGGACTCTAGATCAAGTCACCCCCACTTTCACCTGGACTTTTATAACAGCCTTCCCCCTGGCTTTGGCCTCACCCATCCTGCCTATAGAGCGTCCCTCCCACAGCACCCAGAGTGAGCTCACGTTCTATTAGGGAAGCAGACATAAACAAAAGAAGCAAAATATGGAGTGCACTAGAGAATTAGTGTTATTGACAAGAATAAGCAGGGGAGTGGACAATTTTAAGTGGGGTGGTCAGAGAAGGACACACTGAAGTGACATCGGAGTGAACACATGAAGGCAGCCACACACAGTGACATTCACATCTGCAGACACACAGCCACCCTGGCCTGTGCACACACACTGACCTTTACTCACACACACACATTATCACACACACATACACAAATCCAGCCGTGGGTAAGGGTGTGGATTCTACAGCCAGACACCAGGCTTTGCGTTCCAGCTCCATTCCTTGCTAGTTGTATGAGAATTTGGGCAAGTAACCTGTGCCCCAGTGGCCTAATCCATAAAACACGGACAACAACTGTATACACCTTGTAGGCCTGCCGTGAGGTCTAACTTAATACATATGAGGACCATTTGACAGACCGTAACACATATGAGGACTTACAGCATGGCTGATTAGGTGCTCTGTAGGGCCTTCCCACTGCAGAGCAATTATATCTGCTTAGGACACAAATCTGAGGCATTGCTGGACTTAAAAGGCATAAGGGAGGTCCACAAAATAACGAACTGGGGCCAGAAAGGTGGCAAGAAGGCAGCTGTGCTCTGTGGCTGCTAAGCCTGGGGTCTGTGATGCCAAGCAGGGGTCCCCAGGCTCTGTTCCCTTGGTTCACCACAGGCCCGAAGCTCAGTAGCCACAAAGCAGTGCCACCCTTGCACCACCTTTCTTCAGGAGGCACAGTGGTCTCTGGGTTGGCATCCTCTGGGTACTGGCAGAAGTAGAAACAAATCCTTTCTGGAAGAAGTCTTCCCCTACGAAGGCCTACAAGACTCCCACAGATTAAGACCAAGTTATGAGATCATAAACAAAGCTCACAAAACACACGAGAAGGCAGGCCACTGAGAGTGGAAGTCAGCAGACACAATGCACAACAGATATTGGAACTGTGAGGCAGAGAACATGGCATGGCTATGTAAGAAATATTTGAAGAAATTAAGGATGCGCATGCAACAAGGGACCATCAAGAATAGACAGGCAGATGTGGTAAACAATCAAGCAAAAAGAAAACCGAACTACTAGTGATGAAAAACAACTTGCTTGCAAAAAATGCAATGAAAATCTATTACTTACATGTACATGTACTTACATTACATGTACAGGTTGAACAGGGGATTAAACACTGCCAAAAAGCTAGAGAGAGAATCAGTAATCTAGGAGTAGAGTGAAAGAAAGAATGAAAAATTTGAGAGCCATGTTAGGAGGAATGGATAATAGAAGCAGGGCTTGGCTCTAGTCGAGTGAGGTGGTGGACAAATCTTCTCTTTACAACTATAAAGCTGGATAAAAATTACAAAACAACCACTTCAGGGCTCTGGAAATTGTCCAAAGGCATAGGTAATTTGAGAAGTGTTGATACTTGATGGTGTTCTTGCCTAGGGCTTCTCCCATCCCTGCCCCCCCAGCTTGGTCCACGTGTATGTTCGGCAGGATGGGGCAGGTTGTGAGGTTGAACAGCACATTAAACACAGCCAATAAAGCTACAGAATCAGTAATCTAGAAGTACAGTGAAACAAAGAATGAAAAATTTGAGAGCAATGTTAGGAGACATGGATAATAGAATTAATCCATTCAATAGAATTGTGAGGATCGGCAGCATCACTGCCATGGCTGAAAGCAGTTCACGCGATTTGGAGTGTAAACTTGGATTTGGCATTGGTTCCATAGATATGACACCAAAAGCACAACCATCCAAAGAAAAACTAAATTCATCAAAATTTAGAACTTTTGTGCATCAAAGGACACTATCAAGAAAGTGAAAAGAAAACCCACAGAATGGGAGGAAATATTTGCAAATTGTATATCTGATTAGGGACTTTTATCTAGAATATATAAAGAACTCCTACAGCTCAAGAGTAAAAAGAAAAATAACTCAAAAAATGGGCAACAGATCTAAATAGACATTTCTCCAAAAGAAGATATACTAAGAGCCAATAAGCACATGAAAAAATGCTAACATCGTTAGCCTCCAGAGAAATACAAATCAAAAGCAGGATGAAATACCACTTTATAATACCCATTACAATTGTTGTAATAAAGAGATAACAAGTGTCAGTGTGAATGTGGAAAAATTGGATTTCTCATATACTGCTGGTGGGAATATAAAATGATAGAGCCAACACTGAAAAACAGTCTGGTAGTTCCTCCCAAAGTAAACACAGACATATCATGTGACCTAGCAATTCCATTCCTGGGTACATAACCAAGAGAAATGGAAACATGTCCACACAAAAACTTATACATGAACGTTCATAGCAGTATTATGCATAACAGCCAAAAAGCAGAAACAACCCAAATGTCCATCAATTAAAGAATGAATAAATAAAACTTTGTGCATTCATACAGATTACTGGGGAATAAAAAGATAAAAAGAACAGTATATGCTACAAAATGGTGAACCTTGAAAACATTATGCAAAGTGAAAGAAAACCATTACAAAAGACTATATATTGTATGATTTCATGTGTATGAAATGTAGACAAATCAATCAAGACAAAGTAGATTAGCGATTGTCTAGGGCTGATGGGTAGAATGGGTAGATTGGAGAGTAATGGCTAAAGGGCAGAGAGTTTCTTTTAGGGGTGATAAAAATGTTCTAAAATTGATTGTGGTGATGTTGCACAACTCTATGAATACACTAAATGCCATTGAACTGTATTTTAAATGAATGAGTTGTATGGTATGTAAATGATATTTAAATAAAGCTGTTACCAAAAAAAAAAGTTGGCAAGCCAGATGTGGCTCACAGACTATAATTTGCTGACCCCTGGTCTAAATACCACAATTAAAAGGCAGAGATTGTCAGAATGAACAAAAAAATAAACAGGATCCAGCTGTAAACAAGACTGAACAACAGATTCAAAGACACAAATAGGTTGAGAGTAAAAGGCTAGAAAAAGATTATATCACACAAAGAGTACCTGGAAGAGAGTTGAGTGGCTATTTTAATATCAGACATAGCAAAGAAAAATTTCTACAGACAGAGGAATAGGTCATAACAATTAAAAGGTCAATACATCAGGAAGATATAACAATTGTAAATGTATATGTGTCTCAACAAAGCCTCAAAATCCATGAAGCAAACACTAGTAGAATTGAAAGGAGAAACAGACAATTCACCAATAATAGTTGCAAATAATAGTTGGAATTCTTCCAGGAGAATGGTTAAGACTTTAAACTTAGACTTGTAAAGTTAAATATACATGGCAAATTTCAAGAGCAACCACTAAAATATAAAAATAGTGTGTATAAATTTCAAATCAATGAAAAAAAGAAAAACAAAACAAAAAAAGGAAAAGAGCCACTGTAAAATATTGTAAAATAATTATGATTAATATAGTCTTAATTTACAATTTATCACCAAAGACAAAAACTGAAAGGTTAGAATAAAAATGGTGAAGATGGTAATTTTATGTTATATGGCTTTTACCTCAATTTTTTTAAAAGGTACAATAAAAAAACTTTTAAAAAAGTATTTGAATATATTAACTCTGGTGAGAATGAATAAAAGAGAGGAAAAATAAACTTTATTAGAAATGAAAAAAAGGGCTGTTACTTCAGATATGGCTGAGATGATAGGATTATAAGGGAACTTTATGAACATTACACAAATAATTGAAAAAATACGTCACCAAAACTGATTCAAGAATTTTAGCCTGACTTCTCTATAACTATTAAATAAATTAAAGAAGTCATTTTAAATCTTCCCATAATGGAAAATAAAAAATAAAAAAATAAAAACCAAGCCAGATAAATTTACAGGCAAGTTTTACCAGCTTTCAGGGAAAGATGATTCCCATCTTATAAAAAACCTACCAGATGGGCCGAGCCCGTGGCGCACTCGGGAGAGTGCGGCCCTGGGAGTGCAGCGATGCTCCCGCCGCGGGTTCGGGTCCTATATAGGAATGGCCGGTGCACTCACTGGCTGAGTGCCAGTCACGAATAAGACAAAAAAAACAAATAAAAAACCTACCAGATAATTGAAAAGAAAATGTATATTCTTTAGCTAATTCATGAGGCCAGTATAATACTGATAACCAGATGAGGATAGTAAAAATAAATGCAAAAATCTTAAGAAAAGAAAAATTGGGAAAATATTCTAACAGTATATGAAAAGATAATAAACCATGACTAAGTCGGATTTATCCCAGGAATGCAAGAGTGGGTTGAAAAATTCTTCAGATCCCCACGCTGACCAGCCACAAGAAAATTAAAAATAAAAATAAAATAAAAATTCTACATATGTCATTCATCACACTGACAGATTAAAGGAGAAAACCCATATAATCATTCTGAAAATTCAGATAAACAATTTGGGAAAACTCAACACCCATTCTTGATAAAAATTCTAAGCAAAGTCAAAATCAAAAGGACCTTACTTAGCCTGACAAAAAAACATCTGCAAAAGACCTAAGCAAACATCATATTTATTTATTTATTTATTTAATTTTTTTGTAAAAGATGACCAGTAAGGGGATCTTAACCCTTGACTTGGTGTTGTCAGCACCACGCTCTCCCAAGTGAGTGAACCGGCCATCCCTCTACAGGGATCCGAACCCAGGGCCTTGGTGTTATCAGCACCACACGCTCCCAAGTGAGCCACGGGCCGGCCCCTCAAACATCATTTTTAAAGGAGAAAACTAGAAGCATTTTTTTTTTAGAATCAATAACATGACAATGGTGTTCACCATCACTACTTCTGTTCAATAGTAGACGAAGGGTGTTCAGAAAGTTTATGGAAAGAGCTGTATTATCTTTTAATTCTATTTTCCACAAGCTTTTTGAAGATCCTAGTCATTATAAATAAAACAAGAAAATTAAATAGCAGAAGGTGTGAAAAGAATGAAGCCTAATTGTCATTATTCACATATGACATAACTGTCTTCATAGGAAACTTTAAGAATCTACAGATAAATTATTGGAAATAATCACAGTTTTGCACCATGGCTGACAATAAAATCAATATACAAAAATCAATGCATTTCTAGGCTAGCCAGCTGGCACAGTTGGTTACAGTATGGTGCTGATAATATCAAGGTCCAGGGTTCAATCCCTGTACCAGACAGCAAAAAAAGAAAAAGAAAAAAAAAAAAATCAATGCATTTCTATATTCCTGCAATAAACAGAAGAATATCTAATTTTTTATCAAAGAACACAATTTTTTTTTCTTTTCTTTCTTTCTTTCTTTTTTTTTTTTGGTGGCTGACCAGTACAGGGATCAAACCTTGGAATATCTAATTTTTTAAAAAAGACAAAATGAAAACTCTGAAGTACCTAGGAGCATCAAGGAATAAAACTTTTAAAATTGTGTAAAACTCACATGCAAAGATAACAAATGATGCTGAAACAACTGATTGCCTATATGGAAAAAGGTATAATTGGATCACTTATTAGAATCAACGCTACATGGATGAAAGCACTTAAATATGAAAAGCAACACTTTAAAAGTTTAACAGAAAATATACATGATTGTCTTTCTGAACTTGGAGCTGGAAAAGATTTCTTAAACCTGCTGACTATTAAGGATAAGATTGATATGTTTGACTGCATTAAAATTAAGAACTTATGTTCATCAAAAAGCATTTTTAAAACAATGAAGACAAGCCACAAACTGAGACAAAATACTGGCAACATGTATACCTGTAAAGGATTGGTATTCAGAATATACAAAAAACTACAAATTATTTGTAAGCAAGGACATGCAAGTTAAGTCGAAAATGAGACAGTACTTTGAACCTACTAGATTCACAAAAATGATGAAATCTTTTTTTTTTTTTTTTTTGGCCAGTACAAGGATGGAACTCTGGACCTTGGTATTCATCAGCACCGCGCTCTAACCAACTGAGCTAACTGGGCTGCCTGGACCTCTTTCTTATACACTGTGATGGTGGAGTGTTAAAGTGGATAGTCACTTTGAAAGTCAATTTGACTTTATCTCACAAAAGTTGAATATTCAAGTAATATAAAATCTAGCATGCCCCTCCTAAGATTATACCTGAAAGAAACTATTGTATCTGTACACCAGAAGAAAAGCATACGAATGTCTGTGGCAGCTCTATTTGTAAGAGTAAAAATCTAGAAACAACTAAAATGTCCAACATCAGGAGACCAGATTGCAGTAAATTCCCTATAAGGGATATTATACAGCAGAGAAAAATAAGTGAACTACATCTATACACAACATGGATGAATCTTAGAAACAATGTTGATTGAAAACAGCAAGTTCCAGAAAACTATAAACGTATGCTACCATTTTTATAAAGTTCAAAAACAACAACAACAAAAATTTAGTGATACATTGTTTAGACCCATACATATGTAAGAAAACTTAAAAATTCAAGGGAGGGGCTGGCCAGTTGGTTAGAGCATGGTGCTGAGAAAACCAAGGTCCAGGGTTCCATCCCTGTACTGGCCAGCTGCCAAAAAAAACCCCCAAAAACGAAAAATTCAAGGGAATTATAAAGTTCAAGATAGTGGTTACTTTTTGCAAAGGGAAAGTGGTAGAATGGAAAAGAGAAGAAGCATACAAACTATTGGCAATGTTGTAGTTCTTGGGTTCAGGTGATAGAACATACAATGTTTAGAACATACATGTTATGTATATTTTTGACGTGTCAAATATTACATTAAAAGTTAAGTAAAAAAGACATCCCCACAGACACACATACAGAGCTACTCACCAACACACTTCTAAGACACGTGGACGTACACAGTCTCATACTCAGACACATAAAGTAGTCCCCCCTTGTCTGTGGTTTTGCTTTCTGTGGTTTGTTACCCACGCTTCACCACAGTTGGAAAATATTAAATGGAAAACTCCAGAAATAAACAATTCATATGTTTTAGGGTTTGTTTTTTTCTTTCCCTTTGGCTGCTGGATGGCACAGGGATCCAAACCCTTGACCTTAACGTTATAACACCACGCTCTAACCAAGTGAGCTAACCAGCCAGCCCCAATTCATACATTTTAAAGGCTATGTCAAGATGCCTACCTACATCATTTGCCTCACTTTATGTCATCACATAATGCATTTTATCATCATCTCGCATCATCACAAGAAGAGGGAGTACAGGACCATAAGATATTTTGAGAGACCACCATACCCTTTATTATATTGTTATAATTGTTCTATTGTTATTGTTGTTGTTAATCTGTAACTGTGCCTAACTTGTAAATTGAACTTTATCGTAGGTATGTATGTATAGGAAAAAAGACAGTATATATAGAGTTCAGTACTATGTGCAGTTACTGGGTGTCTTGGACCATATCCCCCATGGAAAAGGGGGGACAACTGTAGATCCATACGTTTCCTCACAAAATGAAATAAATCTATAAAACTGATAGTCACATTCCCAAAACACACAGATAAATATTAACACACTAATACACACAAACTGACCCACACACTGATTCTCATACACTCACCAGGCCCTTGATCCACAGGGGAGGGAGCTCCTATGGGGGTACACTGGACCATTAGGGAGTTATGGGTGTTTATGGGCAACTGGACTGGTAGATAACCCAGAGAGCACCCTCCATTCCCAGACTCTCTGGGCACCCACCTGATTCCTGAGATACCCCTTTCCGTGGGACCAGCTTCTTGACCTATGCAGAAAAGAAGAATCAGAATCCAAAGAGGAGCCCCCGCAGGTCTAGGTCCATTCTCATTTAGCGGTAACCCAACAGCTGGGCCCAGGGAGTACCATACCTGCTGTTTTTAGGGAGCCCCATGCCCCTCCAGCTGGGTCCAGTGGACGCTGTGAACCCCTACTTTGTCCAAAACAGCCTGCCCCCTGCCACCTGAGTGCCTGACTCTGTACTCACTGGGGGTGGTGGAAGAACAAAGTTGTCTGGAAAAACTCCTCTTCTGCCTTGACACTCTCCTTCCCACCAACCCTTATCCTCTGTGGTCTGAGAGAGAAACATTCCAGTGGGGAGGACTCCCACCTCCTTTCCTGGGTCTCACCCCTTCTCAACACCCCCTTCCCTGGCCCTCCCAGCCCGGTTCCTCTCATACCTTCCTCAGTACTTTCACCACATCCCCCTTCCGCAGCGCCAACTCATCTGGGGCCTCGGGCTGGTAGTCAAACAGGACCCTGTAGGTCTCAGGGTGGGAGACTAAGGAGAGGTCAGTCCACTGAAGCCAACCCTCCCCCACCAGCTTAGCTGGTCCCTCCACCCCCAAGTCAGAGTGGCTTGGTGGGGGGGACAGTTGGGGGAAACTTTGTTCGGGTGCTCACCTGTCCGCAGGTAGTTTGGAGGGCTGTCATAGGACAAGCTGCTCAGCTAGTGAGGGTAGGGGAGGAACAAGATGAGCCTCTAACCACCCCAAGAAGAATTCATCACAGCCATGCCCACTCTGACCCAATTTACCTTGGGAGGCCGCTGGGGATCAGGACTGACTGAAGGCATGTCTTGGTTACCAAGGCCTGGTGGGGGACAATGAGGTTAGGAGGGTGCTAATTCACAGGTTAGGTCATAGGAGAGGGTCAAAGGGGTCACAGGGTCAGAATGTGTGGATCACAGGCTCATGCCACTGGGAGGGTCATTGAAGATTTCAGAGTCTGGTCCCAGAGGGTCACATGGTTGAGGTCTCACTTGGGGGCCCACTGTCCAGCAACTCCACAAAGTTGGATGGGAAGGCTCCCAGCTGCCCGTTCTTCTTCCCCAGCCACCAGCCGTCCTCAATCTGGGGAGGAGGGGAGGACGCAGGGGCATCTGGTTCTGCCCCAAGGGTCACTAGAAATCCTACACCCTTGGTTCTGCCTCAGGACCCCCTCCTCCTCCCTTGCTCCCTCACTTCCCCATCTCTGCGCCCCTCACCATTCCCATCGCCCACACCCTCACTCGTGAGACGTGCTCCATCATCTGTCCCCAAATCCTCTCACCTCCTTTATCACTTCCACAATCTCCCCAGCTTGCAGCTTCAGCTCGTCCGCCTGCTCCGGGTTGTAACTGAAGTTCACTTTGCACCATCTTTGGGGGCCCCGAGATTTGGCGGGATGGCCTGGGGTCGGACAAGAGCGAGGCAGCTTGAGCCGTGTGCCCCAGTCGCTGAGCTGGCGGCAGGGCAGACCGCGAGCTCACGCCTCAGTGCCCCCAGGCAGGCCCCGCCCTCGGGCGGAGCATTGTACTCGAGGACCAATCACAGGCCGCAGAACGACCCCGCGGCCCCTCCCGGAGCCCCGCCCATCACCGCGAGCTGGCGGCGGCCCCGCCGACCTGCCCCCGCCCACCCGCTCACCTCGGCGACGCGCACAGCGCGGTCTCCGCGCCTCCCCGGCGCCCCGTAGGGACTCTGGGATCTCCTAGGAAAGAGGGCAAGGCGAGGGGCTCTCAGCTCCCGGGAGGAGCGCGCCGAGACCCCAGACCGCCGCCGGCCCGGCCTCACCTGCACCAGCCGCTCGGGGAAGAGGCCGTAATGGCCCGCCAGCTCTCCGTGCAGCCAGCCCCGGGCGGACCCCTCGCGCACCTGCCGGACCACGTCCCCGGGTGCCAGACTCAGCTCGTCGTCCTTCTGCGCGCGGTATCCGGCCAGGACCAGGACCTCTGCTGGGGGAGGACGGGGCGGGGCGCGGCTCAGAAAGGCCACGGGGGCGCGCCAGGCGAGGCCCGGGCTCCGTGTAGAGGACAGCGGGAGTGGGGTGGTGGTGTAGGCTTCTCCCTTTCCACACAGCCTTTCCACACAGTTACACGGAGGAGCCACCCAAAATTCTCTGCACATACCCATGGCGTCCTCCACAGCTTCGCAGGTCCCGCTGGCGGCCGAATACTGGGCCTGGCTAGGGTGGGACAGGCTGCAGGATTGTGAAGCCAAGGAGGCGGAGACGCGAGCCGATAGGTCGGGCTCCAGGTGCTGGAGTGGGTGTGGGAGAGGGGGCGGCCCGGTTCGGCTGGTTCGGGCCTCAATCCAGGCAGGGGTGAGGACTCCAGGGTCTCTGGCCTGTGCTGCGGTCACAGCTGCCTCACAGGCTTTTCCCTGCCCACCTGAATTTCACCTAAATTCTAGTCTAGCTGCTTCCCCACTTCTCCCATCCTAGACCCCGGGTGAGGCTCCTACCCCTTTGCAGAGCCTTCCCTGGCCCACCCTTTCCTTGCTCGCAAGCTTTTAGCTGGAGGGTATGAGGTGGAGAGAGGCACATACCAGGGTGGGGCACCCTAGCAAGCGGCAGCCGCTCTAAGCCGGGCCCTGGGTGGAGGCAGTGGTTGCTCTAGTCAGAGCAAAGCCATTGCTGGATAGTAGGATAGTATACTTCAAATCTCTTGCTTTCTTTCCTCCCTGGCAAAGCACTTCCCTCCCTGGCCCCATACTCACCCCCGCACCCCACCCCCAGAAAAAAGAGAGGAAAGATCCCTGCTTTGGGACCGCAGGGGCCTAGTTTGGTTTCAGGAAACACCTCCAGATTCTTCTTGCAGGAAGGCAGGGGGAAACTTTACAAGCTTACAAAGCTCCTGCTCACAGTCCAGCCCAGAGCTGTCAAGAGTCTGAAGGTTAGGGCCCACCTAAGGCCAGTCTCATAATCCTGCTCAGTGAACACAGAAGCCTGAGCCTATAAAGGACACTCCTTGACCCCTGCCCCACCACAAAGGAAGCCAAAGTCATTGCCCATGTCACCACAATAAAAAAAAGTGGTTCTCCTGAGGTGTCCAAGGTGCAGGATAAAGCAAAACCACTGGGGTGAGAATCAGTTGCCTCCCTTCGAACTGAGTGTGGGGCTCAGAAGAATGAGGTTGAGCAGCAGACTGGGCACAGCCCCCACAGGCATTTTACCTTTCAGGTTTCCCAAAACTGCTCTGGGAGTATCTACCATCCCCAACACACACACATACACACTCAGGGTAACAATGATCAGAACCCATTTACATCTGCCACTTTATTTTTTTTTTATTTGCAGGAGGAGTTGAAACAAATTTTAAGGGTGTTTTTCATTTTTTTCCCCTAAACATTAATCATTCAAGTAAAACCAACTTAACTATAGAAATGTAGCAAAGTAAGGGGAAAGCACAACCCAAGAAGCAAAGGTTGGGGGGAGTGGGGAGAGGGGGGTGCAGGCCACATATAACATATGCATAAATGCCATATGATTCACCTGCTCAGGACCGCCTCCCCAAAAGGCAAGCACAAGGACCCAATTTTTTTTTTTTTTGGTGGCTGGCCAGTATGGAGAACTGAACCCTTGACCTTGGTTACAAGGCTGCTCTCTAAACAACCAAGCTAACCAGCCAGACCCCCCCCCAACCCATTTTAAGAGGATGTTCTTCCCCCAAACATCTGAGAATGTTTCAACTTAAGCTTAAGGTTAAAAAGAAAAAACTAAAGACCAAAAAAAAAAAAAAACCACACACAAAAAACCAAAAGACCCCATGAACCACCCAGCCATAACCACCTTCCTTAAACGACCATAGGAGTTTCTTTTCATTTTATAAAAAGATTAATAAAAAATATTGAAAAATTATTTTCTCATATTTGTAAAGATAATAGAATTCATAAGTTTCTTAGAAAACAGACCAGAAACTGCCCTCCAGTTTCCACCCCTGTTGCAGGACTAGAAAGTTTGGGATACTGGAGTTGCTGGTGGAGAATGGGAAGCCCAGCCCAGAAGAAAATATGGGAGCAGGGGCGTGGGGGGTGTGAGGAGCAACTCCATGTGATACATGGCTGCGCAGAAAAGGGGAACACAAGGTGGTCAGAAAGGCCTTAAACTCCTCCTTTACATACAAAACCAGTTTTTACAAAGATCCAAGCAGTTTGGTCCCGAATTGAGGTGAACACGTCAATGTTTATTCACATGCTTTGTTTTCTCTTTTAAGAATCAAAGTTGCCCAAATTAAATTGTGCTAATATTACTACATATGCCTAAAAGAAAAGAAAAAAAAAAAAAGAAGGGCTTTTAAAATCAGGACGGGGAGAAGAGACTGAAAAATCATCAAAATAGTCCCCTTAGCGTCAAATGAAATGAAATTAAGAACAAAACTGTTGGTTTCTAATAGGGAACAAACCAAAATCCAAGCATCGCTCTCCCTCCCTACCCCAGCCCCCACCCCGCACACCAACAATAAATGAGAAACACAGCTAAAGCCCAATGTGTTGTGTTCTGCTCAAGAGTTGGGCCTGACCCCAGACTCCACGGCTGGCCACCTCTGTCCAGTGGGACACAGCGCCAGGGATGCTTTCCGCTGTAGTAGGATTTTGCATGGCTGTGGGTGGGGGGTTGGGAATGGGATTTTCAGAATTTTCTTGAGGCTCCTCTGTTTAGCTCCTCACCAGCCTTCTTCCCAGTGCCTCTCTCCCCTGGGCAAGGGCTCCTGTCAAGAGTAGCCCTTACTCAGCTGTGGGCTGTAAATTGTCCTTCTCTTCTCGGTTCTCTGTCCCACTCTCGTCATCTTCAATCTCTCCTTCCTCCCCACTGAACTTGTCATGGGCCCATTTGGGGCTGGTACTAGACTTCCGGAACATGAATCGGCCCCGACCTCGGGGAAAGGATCCTCGGCCCCGGCCACGGCCCACCCACTTGTCACTGCCTTCTCCTTCACGGTCATCATGCTGAAAAGAAAGAAAATTGCCATCAGTGCCACAGTGAATAAGTGGCCAGAGCTCTCTTCTTTGTGCTCACCCAAATGTGCCTTTTCCAAAAGAACCTGTGCCCTAGGACCCAACCTTTTACTTCTTTTCTGCCCTCTCCTTATCTTCCACTCCAAAAATGTCACTGGTTCAGAACCAAGAGAGTATTAGTTGAGAGCCTTATGAATTCTCTCTAGGCAGTAGCTTGGGCATTATGCTGATAATGATGATAAAACCTTCACTGAGCTCTGAAGATCCATTATCTCATTTAATCCTCACATCTACCCTATCATTATCACCCCCCACTATGCAAATGAGGAAACAGGCTTAGAAACCTTAAGCAATTCCATATAATTTAGTACATCATCTCTCAAAGGATGGGTCTGAGAAAGCTAATCACACCAAAGCATGAAACTATGTGAGAACTGGGTTGTTAGGCAGTTAAGAGACTAAGCAACACTTCAGTACACATAGCTGGGGCTCCAGTTCTTTCTGACCTTCTCCACCCCCAGCCTACCATCTTGTATCTCTCCCCTCTTATTAGCTCTGTACAAGGTGATGGTGTGGCATAATAGGAAAAAAACTTATCCTACATCTCAAATAATCCCTGCTCTGACAATCTCATGAGACACAAGAAGGGAACCAATGAAAGAATAAATGAGAAAGCATTTCAAAAGCCAGAGACATTACTTCATCAGCCCCATCACTTCAAGGAACATAAACCACCTCCCACCTCCCCAACCTCCCCCCCCCGACCCCACATTCAAACAAGGGCTTTAGGCTCCTGGAGGTCAGCTCACCTAAAGTGCTAGCTTCTGACCAAGACTGATTGTTCACCACACTAAATGAATCCAGGTCAGCAATGCTTGCAATGCTTTTTCACGTGGCAGATGGGGCAGGGAAGAGGGGGTTTTTGTATGGCTTTTAATCCTTCCCTTTATAGCAGCCCCACTCCAGCACTGGGACCAGCCAACTACAATTCCCTAGAGGTAGGTTCAAGGGTCCTCTAGAAGCCTCAGGGCAGCTCCGAGCAGCTCTAGAAAAGTGAAGGTGGCCATGCATACAACAACCTGTTTCCTAGCTGTGCAACTGACAACACAGACCCATGCCAGCCATTCTGGTGGGTGATGAGATTCAGCTGCATGTTTACCTTGGTTATAACACTCAGAGTCACACCTGCTTGTATCTGAGCCTGCTGTTGACATAGCAAGGACAAGAGAGCTCACTCACTGACCAGGTAATTCAGCCTCGAAAAGCCTCAGCCTCAGAGAGGCACAGAATTGCATGGGAATGATCAACAGCTTAGATAAAAGAAGTCCAAGTGGCATTTCGTTTTGGAGATGGATCCCTTTTCTCAAAGATAATCTGAACTATCAATCCTGCACTGGGGAGTGACAGAGTGAAGCTGGGGCATCAGGGAGAGTAATGGCTCTATCACAGACAGGAGGCTCATGTTGGGAGTGGGTGAGCAGTAAAACATGTTCACAGACCAAAAAATAAAAAGGCAAGAGCAACACTTCTTGCTTATCCTAGAATCCATAAACACCTTAGACGATAAAACCCTTTTGAGGCCAGGACTTCCCTTCTAGAAAACACCTCTCTAGTTCGCACTACACTATCCAACAAGTACACATTCACCAGTGCAATATGCCTGCACATGCATTTAATCACAGTTTTGGTCAAGACCATTAAGGCCCCAGTTATCCCCAGACACATACCAAGTAATATTTCTTGCTTTTGGGTGTGTATTCTGGGTCCCACTCCTCTTCTCGGTTCCTCTTTTGAAAATCGTTGTTGCTGTTGTTGTTATTGTTACCAGAGTAGTTGCCTCTGCCCCAGCCTCTCCCTCTGGCTCGAAACTGCTGGGACAATAACCAGGACAGGAACAAAGGACCATGGCACAGATGAGAAAAACAAAAAACATACAAACTCCCTTGCATTCTGTTCAAATGAATTTTCTGGTATGGAATAAACAACTGTCCCCCAGATGCTGGTCAACTGGTTTCTAGCCATTTGGTTCCGTTTTGGCTCCCCTCAAGTCTATAGCCTAAACAAAGGATAAACATGGCCCAACGGCCTCTCTAGAAACAGGAGGAGTCAAGGTGAGTGGGGTAAGTTTGAGACCAGAAGGCTTAAGAGGCTTTCTAGCTAAGTGATCATGGGCTTTCTAGCTAAGTGATCATGAACAGAAAAATAACTAAAAATATAAAGCCTGGAGAATGAGAGACAGGGAACCAAAGATTCTGGGGTCTACAGACTAGACAGTCTATATCAGAGGCAACAAAACTGGTACTCTGATGAAACATAATCAGAATTGGTAGAGCAAGGGGCTTAGAGAAAGGGGGAGAGGGAAGGGTCTTACAAAGGTTCCTCGAGCTCTGCCGCCTCCTCTTTCACTTGGCCCCACAAAGTCTTTGGTCCCCAGTCTCGATTTGTCAAAGCCTGTGGTGCTCTCCTCTCTTTCCTCTGTCTCTTCAGTGTACTCTTCTGCTTTGTAGGAGTGAGATGACTGGGAGGAAGAGGATGATGATCTGGAACGGTCTCGAGCTCTCCGGTGCTTCCTATGGAAAGAGAAGAGCCAGGGAAATCAATAAGTCTCTAGAGGACAGCTTTTGGCTGGGGCCTCAAGGATAAGCAGCACAAGGCCATCAGGACTGTGACTGTGACGGAGAAACTGAGGATGAGTAACCTAAAAAAAATCAGCTCTCCCTCAACCTACCCACCAAGATACTTGGGGGCTTTCTCCCAATTCTGTCAGTCACGTTCATTGCCACATCTACATCTGAGCCTGTGACGAACCACTGACATACACAGAAGAGGAACAAACACAGTCCACGGCCTACAAGTAGCTCAGTCTAAGATACGTGCGTGAACTAGAAAGGGAGAGGGAAACCAACACTGTACTGAGAACTATAATATATCTGGTACTGGGCCAGAGGCTTTATCTATTACCTTCTGTTAGTGTTGTACATTACTTTTATTTTTCATAGGAATACTACCTGTCTTAAGGGGTTGCTCTAAAGATTAAATAATGTGTTTAAACACTTTTCATTGACATAACACACAGGCAGTTAATGGCAATATGATTATTCAGTATTATTTACTCCATTTTATAGATAGGAGACTCAGGTGACAGAGCTGAGCAGAATCTGGATTCAAACCTAGCTCTAATCACACCACTACTCCACACACTACCTCCCACTGAGCTCAAACAGGTTGCGTTATTAAGCCTAGGACATGGTGAAACTCTTCCCAGAGCTGTTTCCCTTCCTTTCCCTTCATCTAGAGGAAATTACAGACTAGGACAAATTAGCTTAATAAGATGAGTCACTGTCTGTGTACTAGAGGTGGGTGCCAGCCCTGCCATGTGATAGTGGAGGAGGTTACCAAATGCCTCTAAGGTGGCAGGAAAGGCCAGGCTCCCAGCAATAGAGGAGACGACTTCTAGGAAGACTCCAGTCAAGTGTCAGTAACCTCAATCCTCCATTATGAAAAGTGCCTTGCTCCCCGCCCTCCCTCCCACATCCACACCTGCTGGATCTTTCTAGAATCTACTCACAAAAAAGGGAAATTTAAGTTATTCACGTAAGATTGGTGGTGGGGCAGACTGCTGGCTGATATGGGGATCCAAACCCTTGACCTATTATCATAGGATTCTTATAACTCAGATGCATAACTCTAACCACTAAAAATCCGTGCAAAAAAAAAAGAGGTTTTCAAAATAAGACTCAAAAGGCCCCCAAATCTGAGTTCTACCACTGCCTCTTATTAGCTGTGTGACCTGGATCCAAAGTCATTCTTCAGTTATACAAGAAAGAGTTCTTGTAAACTGTAGAGTGATATATTAATGAGAACACTGATGTATCTAATCACAGAATACCAGGGTTGCAAGAGACTTGTTCAAGGTCATACAGCAAGTGAGGGGTAGACCTGTGTTCTCAGAGGGAGAGGAATCAGAATTAGTTATCCAGACCCAATCCTGAAATGCTTGAGGAGATATGCTCCCTTTCCACCAGTGGCAGTACTGAGGACTTATTGTACTACCAGTTCCATTCACTCCTGTGGATTATCAGGTCCTTCATCTATAGGCAGCCCTGAAAGCTGCTAGGGCTCCTCATACATAAGTAACACAGCAAAACAGCAGACAAAGTGGAACAAAAGATCTGAGCTGTAATGCCAGCTAATAGTTGTGTGATCTCAGACAAATCATTCTGAGTATGACCTCATCTTCTGAGTGGGCAAAATGGGTATCACAACAACTGGTCAATTTATCTCAAAGGGTTACAATCAGAAAATGGACATGAAAATGCTTCCCAGGTGAAGTTCAAAAACAGCAGAAGTGTTGTTGCTTCTGGGGCTTCAACTCTGCTACTTTTAATTAGACATGATTGAAGTCATGGGATTTTCAAAATGTAAATAGGAATGTCAGGATCTTGGCATGAATGTTGTCCTACAAAGTTCAACAATGTCACCTTTGTTTAAGGAATCTTTGGAACACCTCTCTTGGAACTGTCTGTGAAACTAGTTTAAAAGGCATTTTGAGATCAACAATCTTGTCTTATCTAGTTCCACCTTGTTTCTTTGATCGAACATTGTCATTACTTGACAACTCTAAGCCATTTCTAAAACACAGCCTCTCCATGAAGATTTTCAATGAGAAAAAAACAACTCTAAAACAATTGCAAAAGGAATTCCCATTTGCAAATTTGATTCTCTACACCACCTCTGTAGTCAGATTAACAAAATTTCTTCCACGAAGCCTTCTTTGGACAAAGATCACACTACTCTGACACAGAAGTTGTTTTCAAACTATGGAACCTACTTGACGGTTACATGGTATAAAAGAATAAACTGCACAAGTTGCTATACTTCCTAACCCCAAAGTCCTCAGGCTTGAAAGATCTGGTATATAGCCCAAAGGGGGCAGACAAGAAACCATACTCAGGAGTCTGAATGAGGTCACAGACAGGGGCTTACGTACTTCTGCTTCTTTGATCCTTTATGGGTTTTCTCTGTTTTCTCAGCTGACCTTTCCCTTGAGTGGCTTGAGTCTCGGGAATCCACTGATTCTCTTGATTTACCTCGTTTAAGATCTCTCTCTTTATGTTTTTTACGACGTTCAATATCAAGCCGGAGATCAACAGGATCATCTTTGTATTTTCCCTCAGCCTGTCAAAAAAGAAGTTAAAATTAAGGATTTGGGGATTCAGGACTGCCAACTCAACCACCCCACAAACTGTGGTTTCTACTCCAAAGGAGGGGTGCAGAGGAAGCACTGGGAATGTGAGGCACCTCACCCAAGCTTGGGAGGGATGCAGGATATCCCACAGAAGTTACTGCATGAGGATCCCTCATGAAGCCCAAGCCAATTCTCTAAAACAATGAGGATGGGAGCCTTCTGAACATGCTACATATTGATCTCACTTTGTTTCCTCTGTGGCCCAGTAATGGCTCTGGCTAGTCTACAAGTTGAAAAAGCCAAAATCAGCTCTGGATGGTAGGTAGTTAGGCTGGCTCAGGCTCAGTACCCACTAAGAGTAGAAATGCTCACATTCCCCTACCTACACTGTAGCAGCCACTCATGGCTATCCTCATATTTGGAATTATCTGTGAGTACTGAGTCTAAAGAGAATGCGGAAGTCAAGCAGCCTCCCAAAATGCTTAGCTATATGACAAATGTCTCTAGAAAGGGAATATAAAAAACTATAATGGAGAATTCATAAAGTGGCAATAGCAGGCTCAAGTTTATTTTAAAAAAAGAAAAAAGTAAAAAACAGGAAAAAATACCAACAAAACACTTTTTTGCTACCTTCCTACAAAGTTTTACATGCAGGGTATGCTGCAGATACAGTATGAAGCCAGCACACCAGTCCACACCATCAGAGCAATAGCTTTCAACAATCCTTGTGAAACACAGTGAGGACAAAAATACAAGGAAGTTTCAAAGACACCATACACCAGGATTTGTCTCATGGAAGTACACCCTCCCTAAAGGAGGAAGTAAAATGAGCAGTTCACTTACACAAACTACTAAACTATTTGTTGAAATAAAGTATAATTTTAATTAAAAGCAGGATTGATAGGAAGTAGTTTTTTTTAATGTTATCACTTCATTTGTTTCTAAGAGTGAACAGGGCCTCTGCAACCTCCAAAGACAAAAAAAAGAAAAGACAAATGCAGCCGCTGCTTCCTTGGGCAGTACGGACAGCACCTCTAATAAGCTGGCTTTCTGAGGCATGGAGGACGAGATCTCTTCTGATGTTTCAAAACCTTGGGTTTCACATGGTTAGTGGCAAGCTGACAGGTACTTGGAGAAAGAGAGAAGGGGGTGGGAGAGAAGAGAGATTGTGCAAGTGCCTCTCATCACATTCAATCAACAAGGCAAATTTGTTTGGAAAACTTGAAAATCAATATTTTTAGAAAAGGATTCGGTAGCATCAGAATAGCCATCTCTAATTTTAAATTTCAACTGTATATGTGAAAGAAGGTCAATAAACACTAAGATTTTTCAAAAACCCAATCTATTTTTTCACAGCAAAAGATTGCATACAAGCTTTAACTTCAAATACGAGTTTACGTGCACATCACTGCAAATGTAGCTGGGCTATCAAAGTAATGTTTAGGTTTAAAGTAACAATAATTGACAAATGATAGATATGGTACAATGTTAGAAAAAAACTGGACCAGCTGTTTAAAACAGTCTAAGTTAAAATATGAATATTTCACTCTCCTCTGACATGCATGTCTTTTTGAAATCATGGTTGGAAATAGTGCATGTATACAGTTGATTTGATAATACTTACAAGCAGAAAAATATCACAAAAAGTTTCTTCTCTCATCATGGGCACTTGTTCCAAAACTCCTCTCTTTTTTTTCTCAAGCTCACCTCAATAGACTTTGGGGTCATTTACCATATTCTAACCACTTCACAAAGGTTGTTGATACATTTAATAAAAATTAACCCTTTGTAGTTCATTTTTAGAATTATGCCCATCCTTAAAAGAAAAACACAAACTTAAGTAGAGAGTAATTTAAACAAACACATTTCTGTCAAGTTCATGCCCAACGCACTCATTTTGTTGGAATTACTGATCAAAGCAACAGTTCACCTTGTAGCCAGGTTCCCGGGGACTTTTCATTTCATCATGAGCCAAACCATGTTTTCTGAATGTACTGGGGGAAATGTCTATCCTCCTAAAATTGGAAACACAAAAACTATATATGATATTCCATAATGTGAATACAGCAGTGGTAATATTCAAGTTTGTAAGATGTGTAACAGATTCACAAGCATTCCCTATTATGTTTTGTAACTTAATGTACGTATTACTTGTATTCTTTACTTATCTACTTATAGTCTCCCACAGGCAGGCATAATACACACACCTACAAAATCCCAAGTTCCCTGTCAAACATTAACAGAAGTTAGAGTTTTCTTGTTTCCTCCCAGTATTGCTACAGGCCAGAATACAGATTCACCTATAATTTCACCTACAGCCATATCTATGCTCTGCTAACCTCAAAGAGCAGCTCTCATCTTGAGAATTAAAATATATGGGCCCATTACTGTCTATAAGATTAGGTCTAGGGCTGGTCAGTGGCTAACTTGAGAGAGTGTGGTGTTCATAACACCAAGGTCAAGGGTTCAAATCCCCATACCAGCCAGTTGCAAAAAAAAGGATTAGGTCTAGGTGAGAAACAACTGCCTGAAATGACGCCTATCTCAACAGATCCTAAATCCAAGGCTGTTGTACAAACACAGTCCTGATACCTACTGCAACATGTTCAAGAGTTGACTGACTATTGAGGAATTAAAGGTAAGGCCAACTTTGTTTCCAGACAAAAATCCCTATTTGCTGAACAAACTCCCACAACCAAATGGGATATTCCTTAAATCTGCTGGGCTTTCAATCCCTTTGAGAAAATCCTACAAATCCACCCCTCCACTCCCCAGGCACATTCTTCCAAAAGAATCCATATACGAAATACATGGATTTACTTAAAGAAACTAGCATTTACTCTACCTACAGAAAGTTCACAGTTAATCTCAGGTTATCATTTGCCAGCTCCCAAGAATATAGTTCATCTATAATAAGAAAGCTGTTTTCCTCAGGCCCAAAGTGAGAGACTACAGGCAACAAAGTATGTCCCAGTCTGGCCAATTAGCTCACTTGGGAGAGTGTAGTGCTGGTAACAACAAGGTCACAGGTTCAGATTTCCATACCACCCAGCCGCCAAAAAAACAAAATAAAACAAACACAAAGCATGTCCCTTTCACTCTCAAATACAAACTCTCATAGCTATCCTAGAGTCTGGAGGATGTTACCAAATTTTGCATTAAAAGTGCATTAGCAGCAGAATTTAACAAGAGTTTAATATTTAATGAGAAGTCTTTGGTTACAACCTCTAGAGTAAGGCTGAGGTACTCACCTGTGTATCTCTGGGCTTTTCTTGTTTTTAGCTGCTTCCTGCTCAGTTCCTCTCTTTAGGTATTTAGTAAAACGTTCATGCAATGTCATTCCTGAGGACCCAAAGTGATGCTCTGTTGGGATTCAAAGAAACACATGTTATGCTACCAAAGGCAGACACAATGTTCAACTCTTCTGCATGAACCTGCAGCCATAGACGTGACAAAAGTAGTCAAATCCATACAATAAACGTACTGAAAAGGGGAAGGAAAAATGGCTAGTTGAGACACAATCCAATGTTGGGTATTGGATTTCCACTGTACCTCCCTTATCTTAGGACATGGATACAAAGAAAGAAAAGCCTGGACTTTCCTTCCTTTTAAAGCACATCACTAACTCCTGCTTAAGTTTAAATTTCGTGGAACCTGTAACTGGCCCAACCTAGTTTCTACATCACTTTTCTTTTTTTTTTTTTTAAAGATGACCGGTAAGGGGATCTTAACCCTTGATTTGGTGTTGTCGGCACCACGCTCACCCAGTGAGCGAACCGGCCATCCGTATATGGGATCCGAACCCGGGGCCTTGGTGTTATCAGCACCGCACTCTCCCCAGTGAGCCACGGGCCGGCCCCCTACATCACTTTTCTTGGCCATTCCCCAAACTACCCACCTCTATTTGCCCAGAGGACGGTAGAATAATTTGGGGAAAAAATTCATACCAAAATGTCTGCAAGAAAACACTAGAAAAGAAAGAGGTGCTGGAAAATCTTTTAAAACCATTTTAAATCTTCATATTAAGGATTTTACCTATTCTCTTGATCACAGGTTACTAGCATTTCAAAATTCTCAGCTCTGTAATTAAAAACATGGAAAAGTCTCACTGGAAAGAATTTTCTTCAAGCCAGCCCCTAGCTTCAAATGCCCTTGCAATTAGATAAAGTGCACCAAAAGGCTCCCTTATTCACCACTCATCCTTCTGCTTATAACAGTGGAAACTAAAAGTGTGGAAAGGGAGTGTGAAACAGGCTGAGGTCTGGACTCACCTTTAACATGGTGAACAATGGTCACTATATGCTGGGCAAACAATTCTGAGGGGCTACGCTGAGACTGAGCTGATTGTATGTGCTGGAAAATGGAACGAAATTCCTGTTCCTTTTTGTTGCTATGGACTAGATCCCGACAAAGCTTGCGTTCCTGAGCCAATAAGCCACTGGGTCTGAAAAAGAAATACAGGGAGGCCCATGTAACAATATATACAAAATGTCAGAACACTTAAACCATAAGAATACAACACTTTTTTCCAAAGAGTTTTAAATCTGTCCAAAAGCTCCTTTTTCTCTTCCTACCAAAGTTCAACGCAACTTCAACAAACCATAACTATGGAAAAATATATCTAAAATCTCTCTCTTCACTTTCTTCACTGGGATGAAGTGTAAAAACCTCAGTGATTCAGTCTTAGGGGTCACTGCTGGTTTTAGCACATACAACAAATGGCAAGGTATTCTAAAAGATCAGCTAGGTTGGCCAGCCAAAGCCATTCAACATAATGGATGACATAATGGAAGCAACATAATGAAGCAGGAGTGGGATGTGGCTGGAATGCTGCTCAAGCAGACTTGAATTGGGTGGGTGGTTCACACCAAGTAAAAAACAGCCTGGCCTCACCACTCTTTCCTATAGAGTGTGTGAGGGAGGATCTCTCTCTCTCAACTCTAAAGCTTCTATGTTATTTGATGGTAGAGGCCTGTGATATATATAGACCTTGGTGAACCAGCTAAGAATGGAGAAGCAGGCCCTGGATGGTTTCACAGGCAAACATAGCTAGGAAGAAATACGGTAGGAATGGGGATGGGGGTGGTGATGAACAGAGAGCAAGAGAGAAGCACAGGGGACCCAGCAACCAAGAAAGCCAGTCACTAAAGACTGAGAAGACACTTTCACCACTCTAATGATACTGCCCCCAAAGCACATAATCAGTCGGGACATACATTCTCCACTGGAGACAGGTGCACATGAGGGTATCAGCATTGAAATTTGTACAGCAGTGGGGAATACAGAATGTCCTCAGGGAGAGGGGTTAGGAGACATCACTTATGCCACTAAAGTCCTGAGGATCAAGAAGGAATATATCTCACCGTGCAAGGTCCTCATCAAAAGAGTCCATCCGGACATTGACCTGGGCCTCTCGAGTAATGGAAAAGGAAGACTTCCCTGAGGAAAAGTCTCCTTTGGCTCCCAGCTTGTCTCGGCTCTCAGAGGTCTTTCTTGGGGGAGGTGATGAACTTTTCTCCTGGACTGCTTTGTAAGCAGTCACTCTGAAATTCTTTTCCGGTACAAACCCTCTGTGCCCACTTTCGGTTCTCTTGGTCCCTCCCCGATCCTCCTTTTTGGATCTCTCTGAGAAAGATTCCTCCTCTAGCTCCTCTGTTTTTCTCTGCTTTTCCTTCCCTGGAGGTGCATACATCAGACCCTCCCATTTGCCTGACTTCTCCTCCTCTTGGTTTTTGTTTGCACCTGCTATGACTTTAGACATAAATTTGGGTTCATCATCAAACTCAGATTCCTTCCTTCCCTTAGCTTTGTCCTTATCTTGATCATCCATCTCCTCCTTGTGGAAGTCAGCCATCTTCTTTTCAAAGTCATCTCGGAGCTTATACCTTTTGGGAGATTGGCTGCCCCGAAAAGGCTTCTCAGTATCAGTTTTGGGAGCAAATGGATCAGATTTCATTTTTCCATCACCCAAGCCTGTGTCAGAAAAGCTCCCTTTCTCTTTCATTTTCTCTTTATCAGTATTTGTTTGTTTCTGCTCCTTATCTTTTCCATTCTCTGTCTTCTGCTCTTCTAGATACCTAGTTATAAAAACACAAGGGAGATACACAAGAGGCTTCTTAAGCAACCTGCTCTAAAATAGCACCATATAATCTTTGGTTTTTGATTCTCTGAACAAATACGTCTTCTGGATTCCAGTATTACCAAAGGACTTTCTACTTGGTTATTTTCTAATTTTTGAAAAACTACCATTCACAGATCTATGAACTTGGTGTTTAAGAGAAACATAGTCCATGGAGCTGTGTCTGCTGTGTCTTACAAAAGCAACCAAAGAGAATGGCAAACATTATTCTTATGATACCAAACAACAAAAACAAAAACCTACTTACCTGTAATGTAATCTAGGGAAGAAAAAAAAAACTAAGGTCTTACCCAACCTTCAATCAGTCACTTACAATCTGCTTTCAGCAAAGTTAACATAGTACGTTCAACCTTGGACTGTTTTGCTTTTATACAACTCACACTTGGAAATACAAGTCTCAAAAGAGACTTCAAATTTGCTTCAAGTCACCTAGAAGATCTAAATATGAAATATACTGTGAACACAAACAAAATACTTGTTAATGGGGGAGAGGACGGTAGCAGCAAAAATCATTACTCTTTTTATAAAAAAGCAGAGCTCACGCTCAGTCTTCTAACAAGATTCACAGTCCTGGAAAGGAACAAATTTACACTTTAAAGTAGACTTACTAAAGGGAGGAGTAGTATAGACTCTGAACATCTCACCTGTACCATTAATGGAGAGAGCTTAATCAAATTAGAGTTGCATTAACATGGCAAAGAAAAATCATGGGATAGTAGGGTATCAAAGAAAACTATAATAAGAAAAAAGAAAAAAAAAAAAGGGAAACCATTTGCCAGGTTAAGAGCCTCTTGACCACAACCTGGTCCCAATGCAACTTCCCTGTAAGCTCTCTACCATCCCAATCGGTCCAACCACACAAACAAAGATTCGCATTCCAACTCACCGTGTCCCCCAGAGTAGAAAGATAGAAGCACTGCCATGTCCTCTCCTAACACGCAGCCTGGTTGGCTTCTACTGGGACATGCACCCACCTTGTAGTTATAAAACAAGGCCTTCCTGGACTAAGCCTTGGACTTTCCCATCCTGCCCAGTCTCCTCAACTGGAGGGTATGAGGGTGCAGCTCTTCACCGTGATGGGCTGATGCAGATCGGACACAGTGGATGGTGGGTCCTAGAGAATCTAACAGCTCCAATAGCCATTCATTTTGGCAAAGACCATATTTTTTTGACAGCTGACCCACAAATCTCTACTGTTCTTTGGCTTACATTGGTAGAATCCAAGGCAAATTTTAAATGTGAAAACGTCATTGCAGAGTAGTCTAAAGAAACTTTTATGCTGCAATACAAATTCAGGAAGGTAGGAAAGCTAGAGTTAAGCTAAAGGTTTCCTTGGGTGATACTTTTAATGTTTGCTAATGAAAAATTAGGAAATGGGGATTACATTATTACCTTAGATCATATTACAATTAAATTGCCAGATGATAAGATAAAAACACAACCAGGCAGGGGAAACAAAATACTTGCCTCTTTGTATAGGCTGCTCCTCCTGAAGCAGCACTCTCCTCCTTCTGAGATGAGCCATACGTTGAGCCAGTGGCCGGTGGACTCTTACCCACAGGGCTCTTTTTGGACGGACTCAAGGACCCAGAACCATGGTCAAACTGACCTTGGTGTGTCCCAGACTGATACCCAGCACCACTCGGCAGAGATGAGCTCATCTGGGATGTGCTGGAAAGTGGAGGACTAGGTTTTGGCACAGGGCTAGGACGAGGTGACCGCCGCCTCACCACCACAGACTGCAGGGGGCTTTTTAGAGCTGGGCTCCGTTCCCGGGGACTCAGCTCAGAAACTGCCGAGGCCCGTGATGCAGAACCAGTGCTGTAGGTGTTGGCATCTGGCCACGGCTTTGAGCTCTCAGATGCTTTTGTATCTTGAGAGGTGCCTCCAGAGAATGTCTGCTCCTTGGCCTCATCTCCCTGGTTATCCCCAGCAGCCTGAGATGGCCGGCTATCCTTGGAAGAGGACTTTTTCTCCTTTGCAGATTTGCGCTTAGAAGATTCAACTCGGCTGTGGTTGGAGGAAGAACGAGAGGATGAGGAGCGCCTTGACCTGTCAGAAGAAGACTTATCGGAGTTTCTAGAATGGCTCCTGGACCTTGGTGAAGGGGACCTTCTCTTTGGGGACCGGGATCTGGAACGGCCCCGACGAGGACTGTATGCTTGCCGATAATTCTGCCAATTTGAGCGGTAGTTTCCATAGCCGCCTCGGTTATACTGGCCCCATGGATAAAAGCCTCTGTTGCGCCCACGGAAATAATAGGGCCTTCTATAGCCTCTGTTGTGACCTCGGAAATCCCGATTCTGATACACTCTTGGGTGATTTCTTTCTCTGTTATGAGCTGGAGAATATGATCTGGAACGAGACCTAGAACTGGAAAGGAGGGGAAGGGAGCAATGTATGATTTTTGACGTAAGCATTTTTTTGAAAAAAACCTGCCAACAAAGGTAACATTTTGAAATCCCTGTTCTTATGTGTCATTCATTTTCAGTTTTGTTTTCAAAGTAAAGGTACAAACTTAAATATTTAATCCCACTACTTATGACCCATATTCAGTAAAAAATTATAGATAAGAATCATTTCACAGCCTTGTAACGCCAAGATCAAGGGTTCAGATCCCCTTACCAACCAGCTGCCAAAAAATAAATAATGAAAAAATAAAATATAGTGTATAGGACTGGTTAGCTTATTTGGTTAGAGCGTGGTGTTGATAACACCAAGGTCCAGAGTTCGATCCCTGTTACTAGTGCAGTCACCAAAAATTTTTTAAAAGAATCATTTTACCAAATGATGAGACAAAGATTGTTTCATTAATAGTGCAGGCACATTTAAAATGGAGATAGACTGGCCACTTAGCTCAGCTGTTAGAGTGTGGTGTTATAACACCAAGGTCAAGGGTTCAGATCCCCTTACGGCCAGCTGCCAAAAAATTTAAAATAAAATAAAACAATAAAATGTTAAAAAAATAAAATAAAAGGAGATATGTTTCTACAGAGACAAAGAAAAAAGTATTCTTTTTTTTTTTTGACAGTTGCCCAGTACAAGGATCTGAACCCTTGACCTTAGTGTTATAACACCATGCTCTAACCAACTGTGCTAACCAGCCAGCCCTTAAAGTTTTCATAATGTAGTAAACTAAACAAAAGCAATTTTTAAATAGAATAATAATTGCTTAGAGTTTCACAGGCATGGGGGATTTTACAGGTCTCCAGGACACGGGAAGTGAGTTAGAACTGCAAGCTGTGGTACCTAGACAGGTAATTACTCAGGTCCTCTGGCCCCTAGACTGTTACAACACTCCACTCCCCATCCTAGTAATCTCTCTCTCTCTCTGTGCAAGGTGAATTTCTTAGATCCCATTGAGACCTAGGATTATAAAAGTACAGTTACAGCAGGTCAACATCAAAGAACACTCAGAGAATGGGACTTGGAGAATGCACTGTTCAAAGCTTAAAAGAATTTACTAAAATCAGATCAGAAAGCACCCAAATACTGTTTTTTACTGGTGACCTGGAAATGGTTGGTCTGTATGTATACCTATTCATTTTTGATGGCTGGCCGGTATAGGTATCAAACCACGGACTTTGGTGTTATCAGCACCACACACTAACCAACTGATGGTCTCACTATTTAGGTCAAATTCCTGTGGCTGAGCTTTACCTAGATGCCACAGGAGGGCACAATCTGAAAATAATGCACCCAAGTACACACAAGGTTAGCAGACAATCTACAAAATAGCTCCCACCCCAGTCTGCACATCTTTCAAGTAAACCTGAATATAAGTGCTGTGTTCTTCATTTAAAACCAGAACTCTAATGAAGTAAAGGTACATTTCCATAACTAACTTTGTAAAACCTATATTCATGAACACCACGCTTGTCAATGACAGGGAGCTTTGTTTCCATCAAAAAGCCAAAAACTATGTTTGTTGGTATAAAAATCCACTGTGGTTCTTGGATACCACTTGTCCTGTCTACTATTATTATACAGACTATTAACGTTAACCACTACCCTAAACAGTTAGCTAGAAATACCTAAAATTTACTAGAAAACTCTTTCCCCAAAACGTTTTCTTTACATATAGAATAAAAACTCTTTAGTTAATCAGTAGGCCTTCTCACATGAGGCCTAACTGGGAAAGGATGCATTTGGTTGTTTTTTAAAATAATGCCCATTTAGCAAATGTGCCAGGTTTTTCCAGGATTTTTTAACTAAACAGAACAGTTTTTCTTAAGAAACATACATTTAATTTAATCTAAGGAAGATAAAGTGGGACTGATTTTCCACTATTTATTAACCACTGTGCTCAGATTCTTTACCCCATGAACAACAGCAACTGGCAAAGATGCATCTTACTGTGGGTTGTTAATGGTTGCTATTTAAATACAATAGAAAAAAACATAACTTACCTTCCACACTTTTCATTCGAAAACAGTAACAATACAAGAAAAGAAGGGAGAGGCAGATGCAGGCTATGAAACTGAATATGACCCGATTAAATGGCTATGCTTGAGGAAGGTAATCCACCACCAGCACTAAGGAGGGTTTAATTCATGTTCCCATCCTCAGAGGCTACTGCTGCTTCTGTTACCAATTACTAGTGAGGGCCCTGTGGCATACTGCATCCAAAACCCGCAGTCATTGTACAGATGCAGGAACATGAGTCTCTGCAGATTGCAAATGAAGTTATTTAAGAGAAGTCACTTAAAAGGATACAGTCTGTGAAATAAAAGGAAATAATCAATTTTCTCCAATTCTGTAGAATTCAGCAGTTAGTTAATTTAAAGGCATGGTTTCTCAAACTCTCTGGACAGATACTTTCCTTATAGGAGAGGGAAAACAAAAGAAAAAACCATGAAACAGATAAGCCAGAAATAAAAATTGAACATCCAGTGGCAAACTGATCTGTTTCTAAAAAACAGAGAAGCCAGACTAGAATTAAGTATAAGCATGCTTTCCAGTGGAGAAATTCCTCCAGGATAATAATCTTGTAGGTATAAGACAGCAGCACATGAAGTGGCTCTAAGCCTACCCCACTACATATCTTAGCCTGCCTAAGATATTTTTTCCCTCATTTGCCAAGTCAATGACCATGCCAAATGGTTTGTAGAACAAGGAGAAAAGATCTGCCCAAATTCCAGTTGTCACAAATACGTCAGAGTTGGTTAACATTTTCGATTTTGGTTTATGCCAATTCAATTTTGTCTCTCACTTTTGGTTGTATAGCCTCTTGGTTTTAAACCAGTTATTTAGTTTCCATTTACTAGATTAAATTTTAAAACTATATCTTTCAGAACCAAATGCACTAAAACTGAAGTTTAAGGGTGCAAGGAAGGAGTTACTAAGAGTCTCTGCTCAGTCCTGTGGCCTTGATAGCAATTTCCTGAGGTAGATTAAAATATATTTAGTTTGATTTGCCCCTTCAACAGTTATGCATACCTATTTATGTTCAATCTTTGGTCTGAAATTAATTTTCAGGTTGGCTTCTCACAGATTCCATTTAAGAATTAACTTTTGTTCTTGTGAGGAAAAAAAAACCTCACCATTTGTTTAAATAGACTCTTTAGAAGTACTCTAGGGCTATGGAAACGATCAAGAGTAAAGTTTAATAACCTACTTTTCCTGAGGTTTATGTTAAATCTTATAATCAATTCATCTAAAGAAAAGGATTGTAGATACTCATCTAAAATAAATAGCAGGGGATGCAAGTACCAAAACTGACATTATCTCCTTATTAGTATAATTCTGACAAAAAGAATGAAATTGTACAAAGATCGCCTTTTAGTGTTTAAATACGTCAATGTTTCCCAAACTAACATAGAGAAACTTATTTCTACTGAAAGGTTCTTATTTACTCACAAAAGAAAATTAAGACACTTTTAAAGAATGAAAAACCCAACGAATAACATATCAAAAGAGGAAAGATGCTAGAGATTTGGCATCCTATCCCAAGACAAAACTGAAATAGGGTTCCAATTAAGGTGTGAGAACTGACTAAATTTTTAAAATATTGGCAATAAATTTAAAAAAAATTATTTTCATATTTAGTAAAATAAAGACGTCTACAACAGTGGTTTTTATGATGTGTTTTACTAAATAGATGCAGCTTGTTAGTAATTGGTACATTAGTTGTATATGAATGACTCCTGATAAATTTTTTTAAAGTTTATTTTAGTGTTATGGCTTCTCTTCCTCGAAAGGCTGTTCATATTATTAATCATCTTAACCATCCTTTCTTTGCTGATAATGCAAATAAATTTTGGTCCAAGTCTTCAAAAATACTTCAGTGAAAAATAATCAGGTATAGAGATTTGAAACAAGCAAGTAAAAATAAAATGTTCTTTCTTCCAAAGTAGATGGGAAATAATATGTGCTGGCAGAGGAGAAAAGGAATTAGGCAAACAGCATGGCAATCAAAGCTGATTTGAATCTATAGTTTTATAGAGACCTGGAATATTTTACAGCCCAATCCTGTACCTAAAGCCAACTCCCCACTCTATTTGACATTCACAACAAAAAGTCTAACTAAAGATCTTCAAAACCACATTGACTGATACAATGATTATCTCAACACACAAAACCATATCCCCTTACCTCAACCTGCGCTTCCTTGAACGAGAGACAGAGCGGCTCCGGGACCGGGACTTCGAAAATGAACGTGAACGAGATCTTGATGCAGATCTTGAGCGAGAAGAGCGAGATCCAGACTTGGATTTGTTTGTTTTTGACATCTCTGAAGAGAGGGTGGCTTTTCAATTATACCTAATGTAAGAAAACACATTCAAACAACTGAGTCCCTTTGCAAATTTGAACTTCTCCAGACATTTAGAAACATTTTTTAAAAACATGAAATGACTGATTTAAAAAAATCACTTTCTGTCCTTTCTTTAAAAGGAATTTCTTAGTACAAATCCCAAACAGACCAAGCCACAGCAGGAAATGGAAAACCTGACATGTAACCCTAACTGGATAACACTATGAAAGACTGACAAGGATAAGGGAAGCTATCAATAATTTGGTGCACAGTCGTTTCTCAATAATATGACAAGTTTTGAGAACTAAGTAAGCTGTTTGTAAAAGTGCTGAGAGAACCAATTTAAGACAAAGCGTTAGGTATTCTAATAAACAATATCACAGGGTGCTTCCCTGAAGCAATGAAACATAAAGAACTGGCTTTATCTTAATTTCCTGGGTCATTGGGATGTATTAACATCATGAAGCTTTCACTAACAATTCTTACTCCAAGGTCTCATGACAGAAAAGCCAAATGTTAATTCAAGAAGCAGAAGCACTACAAGGAATACCATTTAATCTGTGTAATTTGAGGTACAGGACCTAAACAGAATCTAAGTGTAGAGAATTTCAGGACAAATCGCCATCTAAAAGGAAACTAATGGTCAAAATAATGTATAAGAACAATCACCTCTGGAAATCCTTCCAAGAAATACACCTCCAAAAAGAAATGCAAAAAATCTCAGAAGACAAAATCATTTTAGGTAAGTCCCTAACTTAAGATGCAAATACAGTAAGACATGCTGAAATACTGAAATGTAAAACACCCATAGCTTAAGTTTATAAATGTGCAAGTGTTGGTAATTAACAAATAATGAGAGGGGGAAACTAGAGCATAAGAATTTGCACCATCTTAAATTTCAGAGAAAGTGAAGGCTATGATTTAACAACCCATGACAATTATCTAAAGAAAAGTATCCAACCAGAAGTAGGGGAACCACAGAGTTAAAACTTAAAAGTAACATATGGTCTAAAAACTTATTTTTGCCTTACTTCTACCTGAGACAGGCTTGGAGGTGGCATTTGTATGTAGCTATGTAAAGCTTACAGGATATTTATGTTGACAATGGGGAAAAAAATTTAAGTTGGGACTTAAGCAATGTATCCTGAAAGGCCAGGATACACCACTTCTTCAAGTAGGACAATTCAGCTGCCCTGACTTGATGGAATTACTACTTAAGAACATCTAGCTCTTTTTGCTCTACGTCTACAGTATGTTCATCAAACACTCTTCTAACTTATAGTTTGGTCTCTGGATGAACCTGCCTACCAGTAAAGACTGCTCTGGACAAATACTGGCTTTCCTGCAAGATATGTATCCATTGGAAGGTGACTCCCTGGCACTTTGATTTATCAGTAACAACTGCTAACATTTACTAAGATTTGCCAGACAAGGAGCTATGAACCTTCGTATTACCTCATTTTATATACACAAACCCCATTAAGTAATACATTCTGTACCTATTTTATAGAAGATGAAATAAAAACTTATAGAATTAGGTAACCTGCCCCCAAGATTCCACAGCTAGGTAAGTCCAGAATTCAAACACAGATCCGGCATCATGCTTGTGACTCACCAGTACCTTATGGGCTACTCCCATGTTATATACTCCACCCATTACATAGTTTCTTGTGAATGTGATCCATTAAAAAAAAACAACCCTGAAATGTGATTATTTGTGAAAGAATTTGATTCTTAAACAAGCAAAGCTGAGATGCTTAAGTGGGCAACAGCTCTCTTCCTTCACCCCATCTCCAACTCATACATTAAAAAAAAAAAAAAAAAAAGGAAAGAACAGGTTCAACGTGAAATCTGTCCCTCAGAGCCTCCAGTGTCCCTTGTGAAAAACAATAGGCATGCTTTTGCTGCAGATGATTTCAGAAAGCCCTAAATAGGAAAGGTATAGCCAGTTGTAGAGAACAAAGAGCTTCATGTAACAAGAGACTAACCACAAGAAACACAAATTCAGAGGCCAAGGACAACAAATTGGTCCTTGCTAGAAATGCATCCCAGCCTCTTCTGGTCGGTGAGGGGAGGGGGGAAGTTCTTTGTTTTAGAGCTTGCCTTACACCAGGCTTTTCAGCACAGCACTATTCTCAAACTTAATCAGAACAGGGTAGAAAATTACATCAGTGGAAAAGTAACTAAAACAGGCAATGATGCTGGTTTCCATCAGTTCTAGAAACTGAAAGCAAAATGGAAACATGCTATTTTTCTGCAAATGGCAATGGCTCTCTAAATTGGGGTGACCAGGCCGGCCCATGGCTCACTCGGGAGAGTGTGGTGCTGATAACACCAAGGCCACGGGTTCGGATCCCATATAGGGATGGCCAGCTGGCTCACTTGGGAAAGAAGAGTGTGGTGCTGACAGCACCAAGTCAAGGGTTAGGATCCCCTTACCGGTCATCTTTTAAAATTAATTAATTAATTAGATAGATAGACAGACAGACAGACAGACAGACAGACAGATAGGGGTGGCCAATTTCCAGAGTCTGTATTTGCAGAGGACAACTTTACCTCTAAAGGCTGGGATCACCTGCTTATTTCAGTTAGCTAACTCACAAAAAAATAATGATTCTGTAAATGTCAAGACACAGGAAAAATGACTTGATAAATGATGGAATCCTACCACATTTATTTACTTTCAAAATTAGAAGTAATGGTACTAGGAGATCCTGAGTGAAATTAATTTGTTGTAATTAAAATGAGTGGCTATCTGCCTTCCACCAACTTCTTTTGTCGTGTCATTTGAGTCATATTTCTTTTTTAAAAAAGCTTTATTGAAATACAGTTCACATGTCATACAATTCACCCTTTAAAAAAGCACACAATTCAATGATTTCTAATATACTGAGCATGCAGCCATCACAGTAATTTTAGAACATTTTCATCACTCCAAACAAAATCCATACCCATGAAAAATCTCCCCCATTTCTTCTCAATCTCCTCCCTGCCAGTCCCAGGCAACCACAAATTCACTTCTCTGTCTCTAAAAGATATGCCTATTCTGCATATTTCATATCAACAGAATCAGAGAATACACAGGTTTCTGTGACTGGCTTCTTTCACTTAGCATGATGTTTTCAAGGTTCATCCATGTGTTGTACTTCATTCCTTTTTATTCCACTGTATGGATATACCACATTTATTTATCCATGCATCCGCTGATGAACCTTTGGGTTATAACACTTTTCGGCTATTATGCATAATGCTGCTATAAACATTCATTCGTGTAAAGTTTTTATAAGTTTTTGTTTCCTTAGGTACATACCTGAGAGTGGAAATTATTGGTCACATGGTAATCTATGCTTAACTTTGTGACGAACTGTCAGACTATATTCCAAAGCTGCTACATTTTACATCCACACCAGGAATGTACGCGGGTTCTAATTTTTCCACCTCTTCAACACTTGTTACTGTCTTTTTTAAAAATTATAGCTGTTCTAGTAGGTGTTATCTCACTATGGTATCTCACTATGGTTTTGATTTGCATTTCCCTAATAACTAATGATGCTGAGTGTCTTTTCATATGTTTGCTGGTTATTTGTGTCTTCTTTTGGAGAAATGTTTATTCAGATACTTTGGCCATTTTTAAACTGGGTTGTCTCTTTATTACTGAGTTGTTAAGAGTTCTTTATAAACTCTGGATACATATACAGGGTTGGCCAGTTAACTCAGCTGGTTAGTGTGCAACGTTGGTAACACCAAGGTCAAGAGTTCAGATCCCCATTGGGCCAGCTACCCCCCACCCCCAAATTCTGTATAAAAGTCCCTTGTTAGATATATAATTTGCAAACATTTTCTCCCATTTTGCAGGTTTTCTTTTCACTTTCTTGATGCTGTCCTTTGAAGCACAAAGTTTTGTTTTGTTTTTAATTTTGATAAAGTCCAATTTACTATTTTTCTTGTTGCTTGTACTTTTGTTGTCATGTCTAAGAAAGTTTTGTCTAACCCAAGGTCATGAAGATTTATTCCCAGGTTTGCTTCTAAGAGTTTTATACATTAAAGTCTATGGTCCATTTTGATTTAATTTCTGTGTATGGTGTGAGATAAGTATACATATGTTCCAGCACCATTTGTTGAAAAGGCTATTCTTTCCCCACTGAATTATCTTGACATCCTTGTCAAAAATCAATTAACCATAAATGTGAGGGTGTACTTCTGGACTTTCATTTTATTCCACTGACTTATCTATCCTTATACCAGTACCACTGTCTTGATTACTGTAGCTTTGCACTACATTTTGAAATCAAAAAGTGTGAGTACTCCCATTTTCTTGTTTTTCAATAGTACTGGCTATTCTGGGTACATCCCCATATGATTGGGGGGGGCTGGCCACAGGGATGGAACTCTGGACTTGTTTATTAGCACTACACTAACCAACTAAACTAACTGGCCAGCAACATATGGATTTTAGAATCAGCATGTCAATTTCTGGAAAAAAGAAAAAAAAAGCTTGAGTGTGCTGATCTGCAGATCAATTTAGAGAGTACTGTCATTTTTTTTTTTGTTTTGGCAGCTGGCCGGGAAGGGGATCTGAACCCTTGACTTTGGTGTTACCAACACTGCACTCTAACCAAGTGAACTAACTGCCCAGCCATAGTATTGCAATCTTAATAGTATTAAGTCTTCCACCTCCATGAATATGGGGTGAATTTCCCTAATGTTTTGTCGTTTTCAGAGTACAGGTTTTTGGGCCGAGCCCGTGGCGCACTTGGTAGAGTGCTGCGCTGGCAGCGCGGCCACGCTCCCGCCGCGGGTTCGGATCCTATATAGGACGAAAAAACGACAAAAAAAAAAAAAAAAGAGTACAGGTTTTGCACTTCTTTAAATTTATTCCTAAGTATTTTACTCTTTTTGATGCCATTGGAAGTGGATTTGTTTTCTATTTCATTTTCTAATTGTTCATTGCTATTGTGCAGACATACAATTTGTTTTTGTATACTGATCTTGTAATCCTGCAACCTTGCAAATTCATTTGTTCGTTCTAATAAGTTTTTAGTGGATTCCTTAAGATTTTCTTATAAGATCATATCATCTGCAAAAAGAGATAACTTAGATGACTTTTATTTTATTTTCTTGCCTAACTGCCTTGGCTAGAACCTCTAGTAGAATGTTGAATAGAAGCGGCGAGAGTGGACATCCTTGTCTTGGTCTTGTTCCTAATCTTAAGAGAAAGTATTCAGCCTTCTATTTTAAGACGTCAGCTGTAGGTTTTTCATAGATGCCTTAATCAGACTGCAGCAGTCTCCTTTTAGTCCTACTTTGTGAATATTTTTATGACAGTATCAGATTGTTTTCAAATGATTTTACTGTATCTATTGAGATGATCATGTGGTTTTGATCCCTTATTCTGACATGGTTTATTACATTACTTGATTTTCACCTATTATCTTTTAACTCTTGCCTTTCAAAGTAGGTCTCAAAACTAGTCTTCCCTATTTATGAATCTCTACTACTACCTTAAGAATGGGAAAAGTCCCTGAGGACTGACCCCATGTAAGCTTGGACTCCCTGTCCCTCACCCAGGCTTCAGGACTGAAAGCCTCTGCTCTGCTACGGCAGCAGCACACTTTTCCACTTTAGAAGACACAACATTTCGTGGCTGTTTTAGGTAACACAGGAGTGCTAATTAAGTTTAACAATTCAGGATACCAAACCTAGGAGGCTACAAAAATGAACCAGTCAGGGACCATGTCTGATTTGTTCTCCATTTTATCTTCAGTGATTAGCATGGTGTTTAGGCACGAAGTGAACCCTTTGTATTTACTAAATGAATAAACAGGCTCTTTCACATTTCTTCATTCTCCATTCTCTTCACCGTATAAGCAGGAATAACAACAACAACAAAAAAATCAGTTCATCAAATATTAACATTCCAGTCCAGGATTAGAATTAAGTATGTACAAGAGCCCTCATTACTCCAGCTAAACTAGAAATTGAGTTCATTTTCATCCCTGTTACATCTTATTCAAAGGCACAGAAGGCTAAACTGATCTCAGTGTTAGGGAGACAATTTATTAGTGCCAGGTTAGAATAAAACTCCACTGCCACCGAAACCAGTCAAGACAGCCATGTTTTCAAAAGTCACTAAAGGCAAGAAATGGAAAATTCTTGGTGAACAAGCCATGAAATAACTAATAAAGAAAAGACAGATCCAAAAACACCAAGAAAGAAATTCACCATTAACAAAGGGTTTAAAGCAGTGAGCCTGATTTCTGCTCTGTATGCCTCTGGATAGCTAGGGTAGGAAAACAGAGCTCAGATGAAATATTAAACATGTTTACTATTTTATTCTTTTCTCTGGAGATTTTTCTCTCCCAAGTAAAAGAGGGAGGGAAACAGGGAAACAAAATCCAGAGCAGCTGTGGTATCTCCAGAGTAAAACTCTGCCAAGGCTTCAAAACCCATCCATATCCATGAAGAAATCAGAGACCCCTTTCTGACATTTACTTTGTTATTAAGCAGCTTGCTCTCTTATGTTATTAAGATAAATCAGTAAATATAATACTAATTTTACTTATAAGGTCTTAAAAACTCATAGAAAAAAATATCCATGTGTGTATTATTCCCCCTCTTAAAAAAAGAGAGGGTGTCCTTTAAAGACAGTGATGATTTTACTGCTTAAATAATTTAAAGATACAACAAAAGTATGTCATAAAATCAAAATTATTATGGAATTTAGTACTGAAATTCTTAAAACTTTGGGGCGGCTGCTCCTAGATCTGAATAAAGCCTAATAATTTTTTACCCAAGGTTCCCAGGACTTCTTCCTATTACCTAGCTCGTAGACCTGCATGTGAAGGGTTTGTGACCCAGTATATTAAGCAGGCTCGAGGGGTCTATGAGCCCCAGCTTTACAACTGGCATAGTCAGCAGGATTCTGAGCAGGTACAGGAGCCAACAGCCCCTTGGGAAGAGGAGGAAATGTGGCTACTCTTGAGTATGTGGTGCCCAGTGACCACTTTCCTGTTGACCGGGATCTGGTTGCTGCTCACTATACTGCAAGCTGATTGAGATTTGCAGCAGAAAGCAGAGTTGTTGGAAGCACGGATACTTGTCCTGGAGGATGATGTGCAGCAACTAGTCATCCCTGCTTCTCACACCAGGGAGGATGACAAACCCAGTGGTAAGTTGAGGAAGACCGTGCGTATCCAGGCACAACCTGTTGTACATCAGAAAATGAAGCACAAGCAGCCTATGGGACGAGGTGGACAACCGGTGGGCAATCCATGGGTGACCCAATTCACTACCTATGTTCCGCATACCCAGGTCGGATTAGTTGACTTGGGGAGACAGTTCCAGCAGAAACACGGGGATTCCCTGGCTGCTTGGCTGCTGCGGTTATGGGACCTAGGGGTGGATAGTGTGATATGCTCTGGTGAGGAGATAGAAAGGTTGCCTCCATTACCATGCACCTGTCCCTGCGGCAGCGGCTAAAGAATAGCCGCAGATATGCACAAAGGCCAGGTAATCACTCCTTAATGGACTGGGTGACTGCAGCTGCCTGAACCGTGTGGGCAAATACTGGAGAACTGCCCAAAATTATGAATAAATGGCAAACATATGCCAAGTTGGTTCAAATAATTCAGGAGCTGGGGATGTGGCAGCCCATGTTTAATGTGAACACCCATGGCCCAGACAATGAATGTGTTACAGGCAGCATGAGACACATAGTCCTGCAAAATGCCCCACCAATGTCCTTTGGGTCACTGAAGGCCATGCTGGCCCCATACGGTGGTCATCCTATACATGAAGTAATGACCATGATAGCCAACCTGGATTAAATAGAGGAGAGGAGACAAGCAAAAGGGGTCCAAAAAGTGGCTAAGACCAAACCCCCAAGAAATGCTCGGGATTTTATCCCGAGGGGACCAAGCAAGACCAGCCGTAGGCAGATGTGGCTTGACTTGCTCGCAGCAGGGGTTAATAGCAAGAAAACTAACTAGGAACCAAATGTGGTCCTGTTTGCCTTGTGGCAGCAATTACGCCCTGAACAGCGTTTCACTAAACATCCAGAAACAGGTAGCAAGATAGGCCCTGTGGATTTAAAGGCTTTTTTGGTCGCTCCAAAGGAGGCAGATGAACTGTTCCATTTTGATTAGGGAGCAGGCCAAGGTGCTTGTCTTTTGGGGGCAGGCAAGGACCGGAGACCTCACGTTGAACTGGCATTACATTGGTCAAGGACAAACGTGCAGTGTGTATTGGCGCTGGTGGATATGGGCACAGAATGTAGCCTGATATATGGCAATCCAGGTAAGTTTCCAGGGGCCACAGTCCGTGTAGATGGCTATGGAGGACATACTATTGAAGTAAAAGCTGTGTCATTATGGAGGACATACTATTGAAGTAAAAGCTGTGTCATTGCCAATGGGCATAGGACAATTGCCCCCTCATGTATATACCGTATACATATCGCCAGTAGCTGAATACATCTTGGGTATGGTTGTACTTTATGGTTTGCACCTGCAAACAACAGTTGGAGAGTTTTGGCTGCAAATACAGACAGTTAAAGCCTGTGTTACAGGGATATGCTACATATAACCCACAGCTGTTACCCAAGCCAAGATGTGTAGTTAATGTAAAAGCAGTATTGCCTACCAGGAGGACATGCAGAGATAGGTGCCACTATATTGGAGCTGGAGAAAGTTGGCATAATTTGTCCTGCTCATAGACCATTTAATGCTCTGGTATGGCCAGTGAAAAAACCTGATGGTACCTGGAGAATGACTGTAGATTATCAAGAACTAAACAAAGTAGTGTCTCCTTTGCATGCAGCCCTGCCCTTGGTTCACAACTTGATAGATCAGCTGACGACTCAGCTGGGAACTTATCCTTATGTACTGGACCTTGCAAATGCTTTTTTCTCTATTCCAATCTCGCTGAGAGCCAAAATCAGTTTGCCTTCACCTGGGAAGGGAGGCAGTAGGCCTTTCAAGTACTGCCCCAAGGTTATCTGCATAACCCAACCATCTGTCATAGTTTAGTGGCTGGGGACCTAGCCAAGTGGACTAGGCCCAGCACGGTTACAATGTTTCACTATATTGATGACATGTTACTAACCTCTGATTCTCTTACATATTTAACCCAGGCAGCTCCAACGCTGCTAAGTCATTTGGAACAATGTAGGTGGGCCGTGAACACAGCCAAAGTGCAAGGATCTGGGCTGTCAGTCAAATTGTTGGGAGTAGTCTGGTCAGGTAAGACGAGAGTCATCCCAGAAGCTATTATAGACAAGATACAGGAATACCCTCAACCCACAACAGTAGCTCAGTTACCGACATATTTGGGACTTCTGGGGTATTAGAGAGCTTCTGTACCCCATATGGCCCAAATGGCATGCCCACTGTATGCATTAACAAAGAAAAGAGCCTCCTAGAATTGGACTGAGGAAGAACCAGTTTACTGGGCTACAAAAAGAGCAATACAGCAAGTGGCTTTACAAGTGGCTGATCCCACTAAGCCTTTTGAATTAGATGTACCTATAACCCAAGAAGGTTTAGGATGGGGTTTATGGCAGAGACAAGACTGGATCCGAAAACCTGTAGGATTCTGGTCTCAGCTCTGGAAGGGTGCTGAAGTGCATTATGCTCTAACAAAAAAACAGTTAGCAGCTGTGTATTCTGCCTTGATGGCCACTGAAGCTATGACACAGGAACTGCCAAAGTCCTAGTGAGGACAACATACCCCATACTAGGTTGGCTGCACATGTGGGCAACCACCCCTAAAACGGGCATAGCTCAGACTCCCACTCTGTCTAAATGGGGAGCATATATAGAACAAAGAAGCACTGTGTCAACAAATCCTCTGTTCAAAGAGTTGCAAACTGTGCTAAGACCAGGAGAGGTCATGGAGGAAACTTTGCCACAACCCTTACTCATGGAGGTGGAGGCTACACCTTTCCATGAGGAACAGGGACCTATCAGAGCAAGTTTGGTATACAGATGGCTCTAGCATGGGACCCTCAGCATCGTGGAAAGCTGTTGCTGTCCAGCCCTTAACAGATACCATATGGTGTAAAAATGGCACAGAGCAAAGCAGTCAATGGGCTGAATTGAGAGCAGTATGGATGGTAATAAAAAATGAGCCTGGGCCATTAACCCTCTGTACTGACAGCTGGGCTGTGTACAAAGGCTCAACTCTTTGGATCTCTACTTGGAAATATCAACAGTGGATGGTAGGCCACTGACCCCTGTGGGGACAAGCCATGTGGCAAGAGTTATGGGAATTGGGACATGAGAAAGAAGTAACTCTTTTCCATGTCATAGGACACTTTCTCTTAGCCAGTCCAGGCAATGACGAAGCCAATGCCTTGGCTAAGGTAAGATGGCTGGAGAGAGCCCCAGCTACTGATGTAGCCCAGTGGTTACATCGACAAATGCAGCACACTGGCGGCAAAACCATGTGGATGGCAGCTCAAAGATGGGCCCTAAGTATAAAATAGGAAGATGTAGTGAACGTCTGTCATGTTTGTCCAGTATGTGCTCAAGAGAGTCCACACCCCCAGTGGGTGCCCCATACAGATGGGCAAATAAGTCGAGGAAGGGTGCCCTTGACTCGATGGCAAGTGGACTTTGTCAGACCACTGCCAAGGTCAGTGAATTCCAGATACATCTTCACAGCTATTGATACGGCTTCTGTTCTTCTGTTTGTATGGCCTTGTATGGCCCCAGACCAGGTAAACACTGTGAAGGCACTGAACAGCTTTACAGCCATGTATGGCCGGCCTGTAGTCATAGAGAGTAATAATGGAACCCACTTTACTGGACATGAGGTTCAGAAGTGGGCTTTCCAGTTGTCTATTCAGTGGAAGTTACATATGCCATATCATCCCCAGGCAGTGGGAATGATTGAACAGTCTTTTAAAAAAGGGACTAGGGCTGGCCCATGGCTCACCTGGGAGAGTATTATGCTGATAACACCAAGGCCAAGGGTTCAGATCCCTATATAGGGATGGCCAGTTAGCTCACTTGGGAGAGTGTGGTGCTGACAATACCAAGTCAAGAGTTAAGATCCCCTTACCAGTCATCTCTTAAAATAAATAAATAAACAATAAAAATAAAAATAAAAAAGGGACTAAAGCTATCTGCCCAACCCCCATCCCTGAAGGGGTGGACACAGCGGTTGTGGCTGACAGTCAGGATTCTAAATGACAGAGCCTGCAAGGGCGGGCCCTCTGCAGTGGAAGTTCTGTTGCATAGGGCCACAGCACCTACACAACTGCAAGTCACTACCTAAACATAAGCTTTTGAAGCCAGGATATGGCAAGAATAGAAATATTCTCTTACCAGCCCCAACATGTTTGCAACAGGGACAGACAGTACAATGGGAATGGCCTTGAAGAATAAAAGCCCCCCATATACGCTGGGTAGGCCTAATAGGGCCTTGGGGGAAAGGACTAGAAGAAGACTTGCAAGTTTCACCTTGGGTGACAAGTACCTGGCCTCCCCAAGTAAAGGTAAAATGGCCTGGAACAGATAAGCGCTCTATTCCAAAAAGCACATTTGTATTATCATTATGGTCAACTATGAGTTCCCCTATACTGTTACATGTAGATCCAACAGTGTTAGCAGATAATGTATAGTATCATAAACCAGGTAAGATACCTATTTTTGCAACCATCCTTTCTCAGGATGGCAAACTGGCATGTATCCTACCAGACAGGCGAGAACTTCCCCTATTTTTACTAATAACCCTTGTCTTTTCACCGATAGTGTTCTGGCTGCGGGCACCAGAGTTGACTGGGCACATACGTACGTTCTTGTGACCAATGTGTCGGCTTACTGAATATGCTTACTGAACTTCCCATCAGTCTGACTACAGGATTCCCATGGAAAACCACCCCAATGATGACTACTAACTGGACATGTACGCTAACAGCTGAAAGGACACAACTAAAGGACAAGCCTTAAGGCATACTGAACAGACAATAGGTTATATGAATGTAAGGATCATTTATCCTCACTAAGGGAACATCGAGGAAGATTCTGAATGTGTAGATTGCACGGCAAGGAACCCTGAAGAGGTGGATTGTTGGGAAAATATAGGAAATGGTCAGGGACCCTCAGATGTTCGGAATCTTGCTGAGCATTTAATGTAAATATGCGTGTGCGCCCAAGTGTTCCTTGGTTATTGTCTAATGTAATCGTACGTGTGCACCCAGGTGTCCTGGGTTACAGACTTAAGTACAAAGGACTAACAGCTCTGATAACGTGGTGCTCCTCGGACACTCTGGGAGGCCACCAGGGCAGCTGCTCCTAGCTCTGAATAAAGCCTAATAATTTCTTATCACAGCTCCCAGGACCTTTTCCTATTACCTAGCTCGTAGACCTGCGTGTGAAGGGTTTATGACCCAGTCTGTACAATGGGCTTGAGGGGTCTATGAGCCCTAACCCTAGCTTTACAATGGTCAAAATCCTAACAAGTTTGGGTGGATAAAGTCAGCCTAGTCTCTGCAGCTCCTTTCCGACACTTTCCCCTAAAAACATCAGATCCCTATTTTTAAAAAAGAGACATGGGGACTGGCCAGTTAGCTTAGTTGATTAGAGCACAGCCTTGTAATACCGAGGTCAAGGGTTTGGATGCTGTACCAGCCAGCCTCCAAAAAAAAGGAGAGAGACATGCAACTAAGGGACCCAAATGGCTTTTCCATGTGTATGCTCTGCAAATAAGTCTAAAAAGAATCATTTATAGCAAATAACACTCTGATTTAAACTTAAACATAAACACATTTAAAGTAAACTCCACAAGTACAACCTTAAACTATCTCCCAATTATAGGGCACGAGTAGTCCAAAAAGCCATTCCCATTGTTCCATCAACTTGTTTTTAGAAGTTTGAATGTTTCATAACAGCTGAAAAAATTATTATGAGAAGGGAGAAAATACACATTAATAAATTACTTTTTTTTATTTGGGCTTTATGGAGCCCAAAGTCCATGTAAAAACTGTGAGCTCATTTCAACTGTTTGGTATTTGGAGAAATATTTGACTGTAATTTTCCACCAGTGTACTTTTATGCTAGTCTTACTACTGACTTCCCTGAAAATAACTCTTTTTTAGTGAAAGCACATATTTTAGTTCACTTATGTGAACAATGCACCTGTTTGCAAAACAAATTCTTAATTATACTTTCCTTATAGTTGTTAGCTGGAAGAGAATTCAAAGGAGGAACCAGCTTGGCAAATTTCACCAAAGCAATTCAGCACAGAAACCCCTGTGTATTCAAAAACTGAAAGGTTATGGGATGGCCAGTAAAGCCTATAACCTCAGAAAAACAGTACTTGGCCCTTGGCTTTTGTGTCAGGGTAACTGCAAAGACAAATGGTCCAATTCTGTTTTCTCTACATGAAAAAACTAACTCATGTTAGACACATGGACAATTTTCTAAGTGGCATTAATAAGTTTCCCTGAGGGTAAGCTCTGAAGTAGTTTAGAGTACAGCAATTAAGGAATGGCAGGCCTGGCACAATACTGCCAGTGTGAGAAGTAATGGGCCAGCTCTTATCCACAGAGGTTCAATTCCAAGTCCTCTAAAAAGTCAATCGCTGTTCTTCCTTTTCTAGCCCTCATATTTCTTTGGATGACAAATAGGAGCACTGAGTTATCTATCTGTCAGAAAATTCATACTAAACTGCATAGCCACAAAATAATAATAATAATAATAATAATATTAATAAAAAAAAAAGACCATGCCTTTTTTGCTGTCACCTCAAACTCAAACAAAAGGCCCTTTCTAATAATACTGCTACCCACTCATTTTGGATGTCTTGAGCTCCCAAATGTAAAACAGAATTGTTCTGACAGAGCTCGGTCTCGAAAAGCCACCAGATGCCCTGTATTCTGTGAGTGGGTGTGGGGACTGTGGTCTCTTGCCTATCCAGCAGGTAGCCCATCCTACCTCTCCTTGATTTACCTCATTCCAAGCCAAGTGTCAGTTATCAATTAATAACAACAGATTTTGCCCTGGCCTCCTGTTTGGCTATTGCAAACTGTATCCCCCCCCAAAAAAAAAACTATCAAGACCCCTGGGGGAGGGCAGAATGGATCTTTCTCATTGCTACTAGTGGGCAATGAAAGGCTGAAAAACACAACTGGTGTCAAGCAAGTGCTCAGAGGCTCCTTAAATGAAAGAAATTTACCAAAACTAAACTAATGCTCCTAAATAAACACAAAACCCTTATTTGAGGCAAGAGTTTTTACCTCTCTATGCCTATTTTTCAACAATAAAATAAGAATTTGGAAGAGCTGACAAAAAAAGGAGAATCATTCCTACCCCCCCATACTCTAATCCCACTAACTCTGAAATTTACTGGAGAAGACATCATTTAAGATTCATATCCTATTCTACTCCTTTTTAAAAATTAATTTGCCTGCAAATAGATATTAACTATCCAGGGACTTGGCCATTTACTTTCTGATTGTACTTAAACTTATCACTTGCATCTGGGGCAATTCACCTACCCCAGTTTCAGGTAGCACCATCTCACCTGGGAAAAATGAGTTCCCAAAGCAAGTCAGAGATCTGCTACAGAATTTTATCTGGGTGAGGGACACTGTACTGCTGGCTTCTTTCCATCAGAGACAGCAAGAGATCACATTTCCCTCCTGCTTTTCAGTGAGTGAATTAGTTTCTGGTCCTATCACATGGCAAACTCCACTCCTTCCATCGTTTTCCCTTTTAAAGGAACAGGACATTACTTCTCAATAACTTGGAAAGGTAGGAAAAATTCAATGAGATATGTATTTTCCATGGGGCACAGAATATAGCAGGCAGAGAAGCACTATTTATTTCAAGGCTGATTTCCACACAGGAATGAGGGTTTTGTAAAAGCTTTTTTATTTTTTTTAACACTAGGGAAAATATTAAATCATTTAAGATAATAATGCTAAATCACTGTTACAGTAAGCACCATTGTTCACTTCTTCAAACTGTGTTACTCCCCCTACCCCCAAAATATATGGAAGTCTTAACACAGCTGGGATATTATATATATTCACAGAAAGCAACATAATTTTAATCAATCAAAGTTTGAAAATTCAGAAAAATACACACAAATAATAAACTTGGGTCTCAACCAGCATGAAAAGACTAGTAAACTGTAGAAAACATATGCAAAAGATTTTACACACTAATTTCTTTTATCATAAAAATGTCTCCTAGAGATATTCTGAAGGGATATTTGTGTAGGTTGGTAAACTCAACTTTATTTGCCATCCTGTGTTACAAGAACATGATTTATCTAATAACGTCATAACAAAAGGAAGTGACTTGGAATGAGAAAGGAGTTCTGTGAGATCTAAGAAAGTAATGATCTCTGCAGTTTATTCATTTATTAAGTACGGATAATAGTGGACATATTACTTATCTCCTAAGGTTTGGGGACAGGTAGCAGGTTGAGCTTTAAAAACAACAGGATACTGCACCAAAAAGTGCTTACTGGAAAGGTAAACACAAAATCATTTCAGAGTTTTAAAAATCGTTTTGCTTTCTCATTAAAGCAGGTTTCACAATTTCTGTACTTTTGTGGTAAGACTGGTGTGAGTATACACCCCCAAAAATCTCATGGTCTGACAAGTACCAAGAGCATTCTGTTCACTCTATCAGCATTTACTGAACACTTACTGTGCCATGCATGCCAAGTGTGCTACATGCAACAAACAAGAAAGACAATCCCGTTGTAACTGTATGTGGAAAATCATTTTTTAATCTTTTCAGGCCCATGATGTGATGTTGGAAGTTTTTTTTCTGCTTTGGTGAACAGTGTAAAAAGCATCAGAGTAAAGTCAGGAAAGTTACTACCTGTCAGATCTTTTCCAAGTTACATCCTCTCTTCCAACTAAACTTTTCTTTCTTGTTAACAGGGATAACACTTTCGTTAATAACGTATCAATTTTGGCTCACTAACTGTGGCAAATGTAGCATACTAGTGTAAGATGTTAATTTTACGGGAAACTGGACAAGGAATATATAGGAATTGTTATAGATTAAATTGTGGCCCCCCACACACACCCACCCAATTCATATGTTGAAATCTGCAGTACCTCAGAATGTGGCCTCATTTGGAGAGAGGGTCTTTATTGAGGTATATGACTGGTGTCCCTATAAAAAGGAGAAAACTGGAGACAGAAATGTGGAGGGAACACCATGCAAAGAGACACTGGGACAAGACTGGCCATCTACAAGCCAAGGAGAGGGGCCTGGAACAGATCTCTCAGAAGGAAACAATACTGCCAATACCTTGATTTTGAACTAACTTCCAGAATTATGAGACAAAAATATTGCTGTTGGTTAAGGTTCCCAGTTTGTGGTACTTTGTTACAGCTGCCCTAGCAAATATAGAAACTCTGTACTTTCTTTACAATTTCAGTAAATCTTATTCTCAAACAGAAAGTTTATTTTAAAAAAAAAGATAGGTGTAATGATGGCACCCTTATCTCATAGATAAGACCAAAGGAGATAAATGATTGGGAAATCCCTACTAGATGGAAAGGGAACTCATAATTCCAATACACATTAAACAACCAAACTGGGACTAGAACCCAGGTTCCGTTCAGTATTTTCCACAATATAATGTTACTCCAAGATAGACATAAAGGTTGGTGTTAAGCGAGGGACTATGCTAAAGCGAATTATCAATCTAAAATACCCAGTCCCCAAATGGACAGAGCCCTAGAGAGTCACTTTATACTGGGCCAGGTTCTATAGTAATTACTAACTCTGGCAGCAAAAAAAGAACCGGGTTCAGGGCCAGCCCGTGGCTTACTCGGGAATGTGCGGTGCTGATAACACCAAGGCCACAAGTTCGGATCCTATATAGGGATGGCCGGTTGGTTCACTGGCTGAGCGTGGTGCTGACAACACCAAGCCAAGGGTTGAGATCCCCTTACCGGTCATCTTTCTAAAAAAAACAAGAACAACTGGGTTCAAATCTTGGCTCTGCCACCCACTAGCTGAACAAAAAACTCTCTCTCAGTCTTCCAAATGGGACCTATGCCCCACAGGATTGCCATGGGAATTAAAGAGTACATACAAAATGCCTGGCATACAGCAGGTGAGTTCACGCCTTAAGCTATGTTTAGCTACAGTCCGAGTGGTCAGAGGGAGATATTTAGGAACTTCCCTGGGAGTAAACAAATTTCACCACTGATTCTATTTTCTGGCTATTTACCTGCCTGTAAGTAAAAAGTAATGAGGTATCTTCCTACACAGAACAACTGGCATGTGTTGCACTGAAGAGGTGTACTAGACAAGTCATTTTATCAAAGAAGACATGGGACAAAAGGTTATATTCACCTTTTAAAGACAAATCCCTTTGATGCTGGATGTTAGCAGGAAAAAAAAAAATCAACAGAAAGCTGAGAGGCCATTCATTTAGAACCTTCTCATCATAATATCTCCAGTGTAGGCAATTTGCATATATCTACTCCTGAAAATTTACTCAATGGGTGTCCATTAAGCTCAGATCATCTATGCAATTAATGTTTCATCATTAGGGAGAATGGACAGCAGAATTGGCAGCTTAAAGAATTTTGAATTCTCCTATATCCCTCAGGGAGGTTAACAGCAATTTTAATTCCAGTTTTAAATGAGTATATGTCACCACTGGGGAATATTTTCTTCTCCTTTCTTAAAGAAATTCTCAGCTTTTCTAACTTAATAAAGACACCATAACCTATGCTAACTAATGGTTTCCTTCCAGCTATCATTGAGGTAAACCTTTTCTTAAACTAAATTAAGTAACCAATCATTACACTTAACCACTTATTTTTTTTAATGAAATTATTACTACTAAGGCCTTGGTTTAAAAAGTGATACATACTGCAAACACCTACAGAGCTTTAAAAAAATTATTTCCCAGAACATCTTATATTTGGTTTTTAAAAAGGAACAAAATTGAACATCAGATTTATATATGAAAGCTCTGGTCTGCCATAGTTTCAAGATTCTAAATTATCTGGCCCCTGCCAACTTCTCCAACATCATCTCAAACCACTCTCTCTCATTCAATCTCTCTACCCTAGCCACAACAGCCTTTTTTTCGGTTCCTCCAACAAGCCAGGCATGTTAGTCTCAGCACCTATACATTTGCCATTCCCTCCACATGAACACTCTTCCTCAGTCTCACTGCATGGCTGACTCCCTTCTCATCCTTCAGATCTCAGCTAGTCACCTACTTGAAAAGAAAGGTCTTCTTTTAGCATCCCATCTAATGAAACCTCACTGCTCCCCCATCCCTAAGTTATCTTATGTTAACTAATTCTATACCTGGCCAAACAATCAATAAGAGGGCAGAAATAAAGGCATTTTTAGACATGCAGTATCTAAAAAATTTATCTCTTGTGTACCCTTTTCTCAAGAAGCTAACTTCCTGAGAAAGGTGCTCCTCCAAAACACAGGACTGAATCAAGAAAAAGATATGAGATCCAGTCCAAGAGAGGTAGGAAAAACCATCAGGATGACGACGCAAGCCTGACAGCTGCACTGCTGCTTAGAGCACATCTTGAATGGAGATCAGAAGGTATCTCCAAGAAGAGAAAATGTATAATACGGCCAAAATGCTTAAATGTATTTAGGAAGATTTACACCTCTGGGTAGAGTTAAGAGAGCAATTACTGATAAAAACAGAGAAACTAGGAAAAGAGACAAAAAAGATAATTGTTAGCACCAGAGAAAACAAATAGTTCTGCGAAACAGGAAAAGTAATCATAGCATGCAACATGATTGGGCTGTGAATAAGCTGTACATAATCAAAATATTGTCAACTGTGAATACTGCTCTAACCAAAATGACATTATAACCAGAGTGACAATAAATGTGGGCATGTGAGATGGCTAGGGAAGCCTACCAAAAACCACTATCTAAGGTATCAAGTTAATAGATAATACCGGACACTGGAAAGCAAAGAAGCTTATTTAGAGAGGTAATACCGAAACAAAGAGCCAAGAGTTGAAAATGACTGCTCCTAGGGACTAGGAAGAGGAGTGGGGAGGGAATGCTGTTTTTCATTAAAGTTCTGTTGAGCTGATGATATAATATGTTTAGGTATAGTTTTTTTGGATATGTATTAGTAAAAAAAAAAAGAAAGAAAAAACCACCAAAAAACTTTTTAAGTACAAATAAATATGCAAAGAGTTTTTAAAGTTAAGAAAGGGCTGGCCAGTTAGCTCAGTTGGTTAGAGCATGGTGCTGATAATGCTGAGGTCCAAGGTTTGATCCCTGAACTGGCCCGCCACAAAAGAAAAAAAAAAGTTAAGAAAAAAAAGTACTATAGGAATAAATCAAATGTATGTAAGAATTTGTTCATGAGGCTGGCCAGTTAGTTCAACTGGTTAAAGCGTGGTGATGCTGGTACCACCAACGTCCAGTGTTCGATCCCTGTACCAGTCAGCCACCAAAAAAAAAAAAAAAAAAAAAGAATCTGTTCATGTCCACCACAATTATCGATGGTAGAGAAAAATGAGTGAAAAGTCTGTCTACCAAAAAGGGACTAGTTCAGTAAATTATATGGCACATCTATGATGAAATGCCATGAGTCACTAAAAAATGCAGACGGGAAAACTTGTTAAGAACCAGGCAACAAAAAGTACAACCCCAATTTTGATTAAACACATACACATACCCAAGTAACACATGTATGAAAAGAGACTGCTCACCAAAATATTAACTGGTTATATATGTTAAGTTCACAGATGATCTTTTTCAGATACTGCTTCATAAGAAAGAACCCAGATGATCTGCTTCATAAGAACCCAGTTCATAAGAACTTGCATCAGGCTGGCCAGTAAGCTCAGCTGGTTAGAGCACAACCTTGTAACACCAAGGTCATGGGTTCAGATCTCCATACTGGCCAGCCGCCCCCCGCCCCTCCCCAAAAAAACTTGCATTAAGGAATTTTCTGGATAATCAATTCTTAACATAACACTTAGTTTTATAAATCAGAGAGGTTATCACAGTTCCTTTTACCACTATGCATTTACCTTATTTGAACAATGATTTGACTTGCACTGGATCCCAGACACTCTCAAAAGAACACTTGCAGTGCCACTGGCTTCTCCAATTCACAAAGTCAGGACACAATTCTGGAATGAGAGGAAATAAGCAGTGATAAAATGGCTACCCACACCTTGCAGATTCCATTACTGATGCTCGAAATCTATAAGCAAAAACTCTACCCTCAACTTCACTCCGTGCAGAGACATATTTCCTTTTCAAAGTATACTGGTCTAGCAGTCCGTCTGTCTCTCTCACACACGTCATCCATGCACCTCCAACCATACAGAAAGTTAAAACTTTCCTTCTTGTAACCTGATACTTTCATTGGCAATATTTCAGGTGCTAGGGTTTGCAGTATGCAAGACTAATTCACAAGCTCTATAATTCAACTGGTGAACTTGATAAGGATAAGATATTTGAAATAAGAAAAAATTAGACTGAAGTATGCTAAACTAAATTTAACAAATTACAATAACTCCCCAACTCCACCCCTGAAAGCACAAAAAAATTCCTTCTGCTCCAGTTGTCTGAATAGTCCCAATCTATGCACATGGTCATATATCAAAGCTATAAACAGTGTTATCCAAAACAAACAGAAGAGGGCTGGCCGGTTAGAGCGCGGTGTTGTAACAAAAAGGTAAGGGTTCAGATCCTTGTATTGGCCAGCTTCCCCCTGAGCTCCCCCAAAAAAGAGGAAAACCAAGTTCCAAGACCAGCAAGCTAATGTAAGTAGGTAAAGCTTTATTATTCATTCATATTATTGTAAAGTACGAAGGCACACAAGATCCAAATAATCTGAAGATGTAAGCTTGACATTAATCTTTCTTTTTCTACTTACTCAGCATTCACTCAATCAAGCTGGTACAGGCTTCCCACCATAGCCTTTCTGAACCCTATAGTTTGCACATAGCTAAATCCTTGCCTAGTTAGCCAGAAAGGAAAGGAATGTATTTCCTTAAGCTATGGTCTCCAAACCCTCAGATTAGAACGCTTCCTCCCCTTTCACCAAACTTACACTCGTTCCTACGAGGGTCTCTCGCTCCGCAAGCTGTCCCTGGCTTTCCCAGGCTGGCTTACGTACTGCCCTCCGTGTTCCTCTGGACAAGTTTCTCCTTCCACTCATCTCATTACGTCTGCTAATATGTCAATTCCCTCACTGGGCTATAAACTCTTTATATACCTAACATTGATATGTGTTTGCTGAGTAAACTGAATACCCAAGCAATAAACTCTTGACCTGGACCTTATACCAAAGGTAATCAGATAATTAACATTACAAAGAACCAACAAAACCCTACTCTTAAAATCACTGACAAGATAAGACTTTTATCCAGATGAAAGTAGTATTCAATCAGATCCTTTATCAAATTAATGACAACGTTAATAAATATTTACTTAGGTGGCTGCCAGTTAGCTCACTTGGGAGAGCGTGGTGCTGATAACACCACAGCCAAGGGTTCTCAGCCCCTTACCAGCCAGCTGCCAAAAAACAAATAAATATTTACTTAGTTGATAATAGTAAAAAAAAAATAGCACTTTCAAAAACCCATTCTTTCTTTTGCATGTATCTCCTTGCAGTTTTTACTCTTAGAATTCATCCTAGGTTACACCATCTAAAAACTTCTTTCCTAATTCCAGAGGCACAGGGAGCTCGCATCAGTGTGTAGGCTAAATGAGGGAAATCCCATGACTGCTACAGGACTGAAAACTGCTCTTGCTCTGCAACACACTGAATTAAAGAATCATTTCAATACATCCATCCTTCAAATTCTAACCAGATGGAAAAAGCACACACACACAAACCTTCCACTTTACTTCCTCATCATGTTTCTTCCCTATAATTAACCTCTTCTCAGTTATTGGGGTAAGAATTTAGTCATTCTAACAAGTTTTCAATTTTTCATTGTGATGAGTGGAGAAGCAAATGTGAAGCTCCAGCCCTTAGTTACTCTGTGACAGTAAGGAGACACCTGAAGCAGAGTCAGCCCCTGCCACCAGTGTTTACATCCTACTCCCTCCAGCTTGTCCACAGGCATACTTTTCAGCCTCTATCTCCTGAACCTCGCTTGGCCAAATACCAATGTATCAGCAAGAAAACCCAGCACTGCTAACAATATTCCCTCATCCCTTCTACACATTACTAATTATCCACTTATTTAACAAAAAATATTATTAAGTACCAACTACATGTCAGGCACTATTCTAGGCACTGGAGATTCAACAGTTAAAAGTCCCTTCGTGGGCCGGCCCCGTGACTCACTCAGAAGAGTGTGGCGCTGGTAGTGCCGAGGCCGCGGGTTCAGATCCTATATAGGGATGGCCAGTGTGCTCACTGGCTGAGCGTGGTACGGACCACACCGAGCCAGGGGTTACGATCCCCTTACCGGCCCCCCCACAAAAAAAATTTTTTTAATTAAAAAAAAAAAAAAATCCCTTCATTGCTGGAGATAACATTCTAGGGGGCAGATGGAGGTACACGGGGAAATAAGAGTTACAATTTTACATACGGTGAGGAAAAACTGGCTGATTACTTCAGTTGGTTAGAGTGCAGTACTGATAACACCAAGGTCAAGGGTTCAGATTCCCACACTGGCCGGAAAATGGGAAAGGCAGGACTCTCTCATGAGACAGTTGAGCAGAGACTGGAGAAGGAGTACATTGTGCCTTATCTAAAGGCTGAGGGGTGCAAGCAGAGGAAGACCCTGGGGAGGGAACATGCTTGGCTTGCCTAAGGAAGAGAGAAAAATAACAGTGGTTGCATTGCAAAAAGTTGCCAGGGAGCAGTTGGTAGACCAGGACAGAGACATGGATGAATGGATAGGGCCTTGCAAGCCATTATAAAAACTTTGGTCTCCTCTGGGTAAGGTGGGCAGCCACTGGAGTATTTTGAGCACAGGAGTAGTATGAGCAGTATGTTTTAAAATACTACAAACTGCAGGGACACATTCTGGCTGCTGAATGGAGAACAGACTTTGACAGTCCAAAGGCAGGGGAAACAGAGATACAGAACATAAAACACAAGGATAACCTTGCCCATTCCTGTGAACCTGAGGACAAACCACCAGGCACAACATGCTTATATAATACTTGAAGACTAATGAGTTCCAGCTTGAAAAGCATGATGAGAGCAATAAAAGTGAACAAGAGGACAATGTCTTCTACTTGTTAACCCAAAGTACCCAATGAATAACAAAATTTCATCTTAGCTACTCCCCACTGAAAAAATACTAGTAACTGATCAGATTAATGACAGCTGAGCAAATAAACCTGTAGTGTTTTACCACAGAAAACCGTGCAATGTCTACTCCAAGTAGTTCCCATGGTATCAGCAGGAACCAAGACAGAATCCAAGACTGGTGAAATTACTATAAATGGCTTTGGAGAGAAAAACGGATACTTCCAAATGGGTCATGTATACAGAGGTTTCTACTTTAGGGGTCAGCAAATGACAGCACACAGCCAAATCTAGCCCATTGTCTTTTCTGTACCACCCATAAGCTAAGAAAGATTCCTATATTTTTAAACGGTTAGGAAAAAACTCAAAATATTTCATGACATGAAAATTATACAAAATTTCAATTTCTGCATCCATAAATGGTTTCATTGGAACACGGCTACTTGTGCACTAAGACAGAATAAGAGTTGAATAGTTGTGACAGGGACTGCACACAGTGCTCTCACAGCTTTGCTCTGCTACAAACTGCACTGAAGCAGTTATAACTCAACAGCATTTCAAATATCATGCATACCTGGTACAGAGCATATAAAATGGAAGCACTTAGGCTAAGAAACAAAGTGGAGTTAGTAATGACAAGGAAACTAAAACTAGTAGTAAGCAACTTGTTTTTAACCAAGTTGATAAGCAGATACTCGAAGACGTCAGCCAACAAACACATGGCATTGATAAACTAAACAGGTAGTATGGATAAGTGACATAAAAAGAGTATAAAAGCCCAAGCTTTGCTCAGTTGAATGAAGATCGTCTGACTGAGAGGTACTCTTGCTATCAGCAGTCCAACGTTGGCTCTGCTGCCAAAGACTCTGCCCGAGAGCCTTACAAGACACTGAACTTCCTTACAAGACCGGACAGCCAACCAGACCAACTGACCTCAGCTGGTTAACTCAGACTATTCTTTCTAGCTTCCTCTGTACCTTCACTTATTTGTACTTGTGTGCTGAATTGTTATTTGTGTGCTGAATATCATGTGAATGCAGTAGTGTGTAGCTTGAGCCTGTGTGCCTGTGGCTCTGACTACCAAGCAAACGAGTTAGTAGTTAGGGAATTGCTCCCGATGGGAATTCCGTAGTAGCCCATGGCTGATATTAATGATCCTTGCATTAATAGAAGTCTGACGTTGTGGAAAGACACAAATGTGTTCAGCCTTGGTTCCTTGCAACTTCCATCCACTCATGAAATACTGTCATATCACATTTTATTATTTTTAAATTACCACTGCACATCCATCATGTCAAAACAAGAGAAAAGTGGACTTTGATGTTACTTTTAAGGCACAGGGTGGAATATTTTGTCACTGAATTAGATGGCAAGGCATTGTCTATTATGAAATGACACCATAGCTTTGTCAAGAATTCAACATATGTCAACATTACCAAACTAAGCACTCATCACAATATTCCCAACTCACAGGAAAACAAATGATGGTGGCAAAAATGTGTGGAAAAGAAAAGGACTTGGTTGAACAAATTTATAAACCTTATGAAAATGTAAGGAATTTAAAGCCTATGGTTATTCACTGTACTATTCATCAGCAGACACTCTGCAGGAAATTTTTAAATCTATCACATTATTGTCAAGTGACCTTCATTCACTTTCAACTTCCTCTTACCACCTTAATATATCGTCAGTTCTGTGAATCTGTCAGAAACAGAAGGTGAATATCCTGACTTGCCCTACCAATACAGCAGTCAATGGCTTAAAATAGTAAAATTTTATCATGGTTTTTGAGCTCAGGGCTGAGTATGAAATTTTTCTTAAGAAAAAGAACCTCCCTTGGGCCGAGCCCATGGCGCACTTGGTAGAGTGCTGCACTGGCAGTGCGGCGACGCTCCCGCCCCGGGTTCGGATCCTATATAGGACTGACCGGTGCACTCACTGGCTGAGTGCCGGTCACCAAAAAACGACAAAAAAAAAAAAAAAAAGAAAAAAGAAAAAGAACCTCCCTTAACCACTATTATCATTATTACTGAACAATGAATAGCTTTGGAAATTGGCTTTTGCTGCAGACCTGATAACGTTTCTGAATGAAGTCAATCTAAAATTACAAGGCAAAACAGCAGTTCTATAGAAAACATATACTGCAATAAACTACTATGAATAACAACAAACATTTGAGCAGTAAGTAATGCCAAATGACTTTTTCACTTCCTGTAAAAGAGAAAGTGAGAGATCTCCATTCCCACACAAATTTGAAGAGGATATATATTTTCTTAGCTCAAACACAGTTCCAGAATATTTCCAACCTCAATGCATGTGAAAAGAAAATCTCCATATTTTAAAATCCACCTAACTGTGTAACTGAGGAGCTTCCATCTAGTCTTCAATTAGAAGTGGTCAATCTGCAATGTAATGGCAATCTAAAAGGCAAATATCTAGAAAAGAATCTAACAATTGTGTAAGTGCCTTAGAAAAGATAAATGTGCTCAGTTAAAAGTCACAGGCTCATGGGCCGGCCCGTGGCTCACTCGGGAGAGTGTGGTGCTGATAACACCAAGGCCACAGGTTCGGATCCCATATAGGGTTGGCCGGTTAGCTCAATGGGTAAGCGTGGTGCTGACAACACCAAGCCAAGGGTTAAGATCCCCTTACCGGTCATCTTAAAAATATATATATATATATATATAATATATATATAAATAAATCACAGGCTCATGAATTAATATTAGTATTTGGCAATACCTATCTGTGTGAAAGCCATCCTCAAAGATGATATACATAAAATTCCATTACAGAACAGTATTAACAGATGAACATTTGCCATTGATTCTGACAGGTAATTGCTAACTTTGAACCCCAATTAAGTGAAATGTTATCTTCCCAAAAAACAACTCCATTCTTCTCACTAATAGAACTGTTATTCCAAAAATTATACTCATTATTATATTTTGAGTTCCACCAATAAAAACTTGGTAAAAATTTGTTTTCCCTCCTGTCATTTAAGTACCCATATAATAACCTCAATTTTGCCTCTTGGCCCACAAAGCCTAAAATGTTACCTGGACCTTCGAGAAAAAGTTTGCCAACCCCCGTTCTACATCATTTGCCTATGTACAGATGGCTAACAAGAATAAACTCTTAATGAGCAATAATTCTCACAACTGTAGGAATCCCAGGTGGTAGAAATTTCCATTTTTTAATATTTATGCCCAGCAACTTAGAACAAAGCAAATAAAACTACTAATCAACCATCCCAAAGCCATTCCAAAGTAATCACCCAGTAAATGATAAGAGCACATGCTCTAAAGTCAGACTGCCTAGATCTGATTTTCAGCTCCACCAACTAATAGTTGTGAGACCTTGGATACGTTAATTAATAAGTACCTCTGTTTCCACATTTGTAAAACTGGTTCCTACTTCACAGGGTTGTTGAACACTGAATAAATTAATATATGTGTAAAGTTCTTGAAACAATGCTTAGCACATAATAAGTACTCAATATATATTATTATTAATTGGGCCAGTATCAAAGTGACAGTTAAAAGACGAGACTTCAACCAGCTGGTATGACTACCAGTCACATCACCATCAAATAATTACGTTCTTTTAAGATTTCGGAATTTGGCTTTATAGCAGACTCAGAATACAAGACACTAATCACATCTTCAAAACCGCTTAAAGAACCAGTATGCTCTGACAACAAACCCAAGCCTGTGCCTGATTCCAGACCCCAGGATGAGTCTGCCAGCTAAATAACCCCATTGTTGGGAGCCTCAAGTTCTCAACTTAACAACACAGACAGGGTCAAACATGCCATCTGTGTACCGGAAAGTGTCTACGTAGGCCAGTAGTACTTAAACTCATGCTATGCAGTGTTTATGCTTTCTGACAGAGGTGCCCTGGGGCAAAATAACATTTCCATCTGAGTCCTCCCACCCACCCAGCAGATCAAACAGAATTCTTGGAACTCATAACAGCTACCTTCCCAAAATTTATCATCCGCTTACCACATTACAAAACTTTTATAAGCTACCACTATTTCCCTACCACTTGAGTCTCCATTTCCTTGAAAACCATTACTCACGCAATATTACTAGACTAAATGGCTCCTTCAAGGTCAATACCAGATCAAATTCCTTTTGTATCCCCAGTGTCTAGGTACAAAGGAATGAATATTAGCCATATAGTTTCCCCCCTGACCCATGGTAAAATATACATAACATACAATTTACCATTTTTAAGTATACAATTCAGTGGTATTAAGAGCATTCATACTGCTAAGCAACCATCACCATCATCCATCTCTAGAACTTTCATCTTCCTAAACTGAAACTGTATACCCAATTAAACACTAACTCGGGGCTGGCTGGTTAGCTCACTCAGCAGAATGGGGTGCTGATAACAGCAAGGTCAAGGGTTCAGATCCCAATACCAGCCAGGTGCAAAAAAACAAAAACAAAAAACCACTAACTCTTCATACCCCTCCTCCCTGTCAACAATCATTCTACTTTCCGTCTCTGAATTTGACCACTCTAGGTATCTCATAAGTAGAATCATACAATATTTGTCCTTTTATGTCCAGCTTATTTCACTCAGCATAATGTCTTCAAGGTTCATCCATGTTGTAGCCTGTGTATATGGTTTAAAGGGAAAAACGTACAAAAATTGTTAACATTTCAAGTTCTATGATTCTATTTTATCTGCCTGAGCAAACCGAAATGCTTAATTTTTCTTTACCTAATTTTTTCTTTTTAGCAATACATGAACAGTAAAAATATCCAACTGTACATGAGTATATAATAAAAAGAAGCCTCCTTCCTAATTTCTATCTTTCGTATCCCAAACTTCCAGTCCTCTCCCTGGTTTTTTATTTTGATACACAAAAACCAACCACATGTTGCCTTGCCTTGAGAGTGTTCTTTTAGTAAGATCTTCAGTTAGCCTATCAGGACCAGCTGGTTCCTTGTACTGCTCTTCTAAAGATATTAACATAAAGATCCAAAACAATATACATACACAGATCCAAGTCACACAAACACTAGTTTAAAAACACTTTGACTCCTTTAACACCTCAGTTTCCCAACCTATAAAGTGGGAGTAATACTAAGTACTTCATAAGTTACTGCAATGATTAAATGAGAAAAACATGAATATTGTAGTACAATTCCCAGTAATATAGCAGGCACTCCAACAGTAATAATCGTTAATTTCCTTCACTGGGTGCTGTGGAAAGCACAAAGATAAATTATAATCTGTGCCCTTCCACGTGCTTATAACAGGAGCTTACCTCTGCTTAGTATTACCATCAATATATTAAGAATCTGGTTAATACAACTTCCAACTTATAACTTTTTTGAATCTATTCCTAAATCTCACTGAAATAATTAAAAGAAATAATTGATTTGGAGTGCTTGGAGCAGAAAGGGAAAGTTCAGTATCAGTCTTGTACAGGACGTGCAACCTGGAGGCAGTCTACAGCTGGCTTTAATCAAAGAGCTCGAAGTCTTGTGACTAAAAATGACCATGGGGCTGGCCTGTTAGCTCCGTAACACCAAGGTCATGGGTTCACATCCTCATACCAACCAGCAGCCAAAAAAAAAAGAGAGAGAGAGAGAGAGACCATAATCCTCCAATTCAACCTAGATGCAAAACCAGTGACTTAGAAGAATAGCAGAGTTTGGGAAAATATGACTAAAATTAGAGTCACAGAGCATTAAGAACTGGAAGCACTCCTAGAAATCATACCTAACACAACCCCAAAGTTTTACAGATGGGAAACTAAGCCCAGAAAAAGGAAGGGTCCAAGAAGAAGATCTAAAACTAGAGTCAAAAGTCCCCTGGCTCTCAGTGTCCCAGATCATTCCACATCATCATACTACCACCTTCTACCGATTAAAGGACCTTAAGCCACAGACTTCACCCAGTCTGCTGTTATCTTACTATTCTTCCCAGTTACTTACTATCTAGGGGACATTTTTTAAATGTGCTTTATGAAATCAGTCTTAGAAAACATCTCTAAATAATCTCAGTATTATTTGGCTAAATTGGGTGTACTAGAGTCTACAAAAGATGTTAAATTTCTGATTATAAGAATAAATCCAATTCACTAAACACCTATTTGGATGCAAATTTCAGTCAACAAAATACTATTAATTTTAATGTTAGAAAAGTGTCTAACATTCAGAGTCTATCTCCCATAACTGCCTTAATTTGCTAGAAAACTTTCATCCAAAATAGTAATTTGTCATACCAGCCAGCCGCCAAAAGGAAAAAAGAAAAAAAAATAGTAATTTCATTAACAACCCATTTAACCCAGGGCATCCAACCAGGATAACCAACTTCTAGATGGATTGCATTTGCTTTCATTTGTAAACATGCAACAGGAAACAGACCATACATGATACCTAAATAAACTCACAAATATGATCATGTCATTCCTCTGAGTAAAGGTCCCTCCTGCTTACTGAATAAAATCCAATATCACAATCCTGCTCTACCTACTCCATCTTCTACTGCTCATTCCTATGCTTCTACCCTTAGACAAAACACATTTTTAGAATGCATTTTCCCACTTTCACACCTTCAGACATTTTCTTCCCACTGCCTTGAATAGCTTCCTCTCAATTACTACACGGATCTCCCCCACCACACACAAACCTACCACATATTCAACTTCTTCCCATCTGTAGTGAATTATGTACCCCCAAAATTCCCTGAAGATTGAACTGTGTCCCCCAAAGTTTTATGTATTAGAAATTTAGCCCCCACTGTAACTATTCAAAGTGTGGGAAATCTTATTATGGTAATTGAAAGGTGGATTCTTGAAGAGGTGATTGGATTGTAGGACCAAGTAGTACTGAATGGATTAAAAATGATGGTCAGTGGTGTGGTTCTGAGGGCTTTAAAGAAGAGAAGGCCCGTGGCTCACGTGGGAGAGTGTGGTGCCGATAACACCAAGGCCATGGGTTCGGATCTCTATATAGGGATGGCCAGTTAGCTCACTTTGGAGAGTGTGGTGCTGACAACACCAAGTCAAGGGTTAAGATCCCCTTACTGGTGATCTTTTAAAAACAGAAAAAAAAAAAAAAAAAAAAAAAGAGGAGAGTCAGTCTGTGTCTGTCTCTCTCTCTGCTTGCACTGCCAGCACTACCATATGGAATTTGGACTTCCCAGCCTCAGAAACTGTAAGCAATAAATTTCATTTTCTTTATAAATTAGCCAGTTCCAAATATTTTGTTATAAGCAACAGAAATGGACTAATACACCATCCTTCCAGAACCAGCTCAAATGTCAACTCCTGTAAAAAAAATTTTCCCCCAGCTCCCCAGGAGGAGTTAGTGAGCATGTCATTCCAGGTTCTATCGTTGCTCTTATCACACTGCATTATAATTAAATATGTCTCTGCCTCTCCCACTAAACCTGATGAGTAGATTGTGTCTTATTTATCTTGTATTTCCCCCAATGCCTGGTACATGGTAAATTTCAACATGTTTGTTGAAAAACAAATGAAATTGTTCAAGCAATGCTCAAAAGAAAGGAAGGAAGGAAAGAAGGGAGGGAGGAAAGGGGAGGAAGGAGAAGGGGACAGAGGGAGGAAGGGAAGAAAGGAGGAAAGGAAGGAGGGAAGGAGGGAGGGAGGAAAGGAGGAAAGGAGGAAAGGGAGGGAGGGAGGGAGGAAAAGAGGAAAGGGAGGGAGGGAGGGAGGGAGAAAAGGAAAGAGGGAGGGAAGAAGGGAGAGTAGGGAAGGAGGGAGAGGAGGGAGGGAGGGAGGGAGGGGAGGGAGGGAGGGAGGAAAGGAGGAAAGGAAGGAGGGAGGGAGGGAGGGAGGGAGGGAGGAAAGGAAGGAGGGAGGGAGGGAGGGAGGAAAGGAAAGAGGGAGGGAGGGAGGAAAGGAAAGGAGGGAGGGAGGGAGGAAGGGAGGGAAGAGAAGAAAGGAGGAAAAGAGGAAAGGAGGAAAGGAAGGAGGGAGGGAGGAAAGGAAAGAGGGAGGGAGGGAAGGAGGGAGGGAGGAAAGGAAAGAGGAAGGGAGGGAAGGAAGGAGGGAGGGAGGGAGGGAAGGAGGGAGGGAGGGAGGGAGGGAGGGAGGAACTTTATCTCTAAGAATGGAAAGCCACTGCATGTTTCTAAGCAGGCAAATAGGATGATGAGAGGATGGGTCAGGATGGGCAAGACAAAGAGTTAGGAAGCTATAAGGTTTGAGGTAAAGAGACCCTGGACCAGAATCATTCATTTAACAAGACATGAACTTACCATATCATATCTAAGGCACTATCCTGGCCTCTAAGGAGTGTTTGTGTAAGGTTGGGGAAGGGGCATTACACACAAAGATCCACATAATATTTGGCATCTGCAGGGGATTGGTTCCAGGACCTCCCACGAATGCCAAAATCCTCAGATGTTCAAGTCCCTAAAAAAAATGGTGTAGACAGACAATTACCTCAGTTGGTTAGAGCTCAGCCTTATGACACCAAGGTCACAGGTTCAGATCTCCATACAGGCCAGCCACAAAAAAAAAAAAAAAAGAAAAGAAAAGAAAAGAAAAAATGGCATAGTATTTCCAAATAACCTATGCACATCCTCCCACATACTATAAATCATGTCTAAATTACTTATAATACATAATACAATGTAAATGAATGTTACACTGTATTTTTTATTGGTGTTGTTTTTTATTGTTGTGTTATTTTTTATTTTTTAGAATATTTTCGATCCACAATTGGTTGAATCTACAGATGATGAATCCATGGATGAGGGCCAACTGTACATGCCAGAATTGAACGCCAGAGAGGTACAGTGGCAATGGCCACTTACAGCTAAAGGAACAAAGGAAGGTTTGGGGAAGAAGGCTTGGTATGTGTCCTGGCTGTTAAAGAACAAGTAAAATTTGTATAGCTAGAAATGAGAAAAGGTCCATTCTTGACTAGGCATCCTATGGCAGTGGAAATGAGAACTCACAGGAGGGAAGTCTGAAAGCACCTTACACATACATGACATTCAACAAATAATTGATCAGACTTAAAAACAACAAAGAGGCTGGTCAGTTAGCTCAGCTGGTTAGAGCACGGTGTTATAACACCAAGGTCAAGAGTTCAGATCCCCATACTGCTCAGCCACCAAAAAAAAAAAAACAAGAGAGAGAGAGAGAGAAAAAGAACCAAGGCTTCAAAACTGAGTAACTAGAAAAAACAGGATGCCACTGAGAATAGTAAAGCCAAGGGGAAGGTGTAATTTAGATAAAATGTGAATTCAGTTTTGGATGCACTAATTTGCGCTCATGCTGGAGAATCCATAAAGCACATTAACCTTTGAAGACTTTCTTTTTTTAGCTACAAATTAGAAGTAGCCACTAGATTGAGGCACAGTTCAGTAGCTATTTCTCAAGTACTGACAAATTATTTTCAAACTGTTAGAAATAACCTTAGCAATTTTGGAAACCTTTGGAAAATTAAAAACATGCCTATTCAAAATGTCCATATTCTCTGGTTCTCCTAATTGTAGAAAATAAATCTGCATCTGCTTTGCAGCTGATGTTAGTCTAATAGCAACTTAAAAACACCATTAGGGAATGGCAAGCAGCCTCCTCTCACAAAATACCAAATCCCACGGTTACCTAGCCACTCCTAAACAGAGGGTTTCTCACAAAATGCATGTTATTTCCAAAGCATTTATAAGCAACATTAACAGCTCACCAGAATCAGCCTTCTATACTTGTTTAACCAGGAAAAGAGTGCTATAAAAACTGGTATAAATGCAAATCTTATTACTGTGTCATCTATCAAAGTTATTCTTGTAAACTGAGTTTTCCCTCTAAAAGAAAACTTTAGAGGAAAAACTCTAATTTAATTCAGGTGTTTGATTCATGCCATCCCTGATTTCTTAATCCTCTTTCCATTTCCTAAAAATCTATTTTTAGACATTAATATTTTTCCAATTTCTCATGCATAAAATTATGAAATATTTAAGCCATGGCAAAAAAAGGTATAAATGCCACTATACAAAAGCCCCAAAACAAATCAGGACTTGAGATTCAGAATATTAATGAATGTTAATACCAATCATATGAAAAGTAAAATTAGATCCTTAAATCACACACCAGACAAAAACAAACTCCAAGTAGATTTTTAAAATAAGCAAATAAACACTAAATGTGGAAAGCTTTAAAAACCTTTAGAAGAAAATATGAGAGAATATCTGTATAAATTCAGGGTACAGAAGAATTACAAACAAGATACTGCAAGCACAAACTATAAAGGTAAAAACTGATAATTCTGTATCTATGCCTCAGAAAATCAAAATGAAAATATATACGTAAAAGAGAAAACAAAAATAAATCTATATATTAGGAGAGTATATCTGCAAAACATATAACCTAAAGATTAAAATGCAGACTCTAGATTTCATAAAGAACTTCTACAATCAATCAAAAAAATGAAAAACAACTCAATTGTTTAGGTAAAAAAAGAGTAATTTACGAGTAATGAACACCTATCCTTTGGCAGGCACTGTCCTAGGCACTTGGAATACAAGACCGACAAAAGGAGAAAGTCTCTGACCTCATGGTGAGGTGAAACATACAAACAAGTAACTATATCAGGGGTCTACAAAAAGTTCATAATAAGATTGGTATCCCCTTATAATTTGATTTTTCCATGAACTTTTTCAAGTACCCTTGTATATTGTATGTCAAATGATGATAAATGCTAAAAATAAAGTGGGGTAAAGGAGCAGGCAATTCAAAAAAGACGAAACCTATATGGCTAATAAATACATGAAAAGATACTAATCTTCATTAGTAATCAGAGAAATCAATTTATACGATAAAATATTTCACACACATCAGAATAGCAAAAATTTTAAGACCCAACAATATCACATGTCATTACAATGTGTAGCAACAGAATTGCATCTCTGTTGCACTGGGATAATCCCTCTGAAGACTAATGGAACAATATCTCAACAATGTTCAAGAAGTGCACATCCTATTACCCAGGAATTCCACTTTTAGATATAAACCCTAGAGAAACAATCCTAAGTCAGTAGAAAACATATCCAAGAATATTCTTGGCAGCATTCTCTGCATATCAACAACAGGAAAAGATATATAAAAAGTGCCACATTCATACAATGAATACTATACAGCAATGAAAATGAAGTACACATTTATCATGAATGAATCTCACAAACAAGGCTGAGCAGAAAAAAAAAGTTGCAAAGTCAGTCAGTACGAAACATTTATATGAGGCATAAAAACACACAAAAGTAATACATTTTGTCTAGGAGAGCATAAATTTTTTAATAGGAGTCTATAAAAATAAATTATAAAATTTTTAATAGGAGTCTACGTATAAAAATACATAGAAATGAGAAAAACATAGAAAAAAACACCAAAATGAGAAGAGTGGTTGGGGAGAAGGGGGAAAACAATCTTAGGAGATGAAGCTATGGTAATAGTGCTTTATCTATTTATTAAATTTATCTTGAGGCCCTGAAAAAAATTAATTAATTAAATAAATAAATAAATTTATCTCAAATACATGGATAATAGTTGCATTGTCCTGTGTTCTTCTTATGCATGTGTTCATACTGCATACTTTTTTCAAAAAAGCATGAAAAAAACGTTTGTACACTGAGGTTGTGCTAACTTTAGACCTCCTTTCCCAGTACATAATTCCCTATGAAGAACAGAAAGTACAAGCGTTCCCATGTACTTCACAAGACTCTTAGCCACACATATTAACTCAGATTTTTGCAAACAACTTCTGAAGATTGAAACAGAACTCATAAAGCAATGTTCTTAAGGTCAAGCCAAAGAAACAACTCCACATTGAAGGATAAGCATATGGATAAGGTATAATATTGAATACAGACAGAGTGGTTCAGAGCAAGAGCTTTGCAAAGACCTGGACTAGAATCCTGACTCCACAACTATTCAGGCTTGAGCAAGACATATAATCTAAATAAATGTCCTTATTCCTAAAAAGTAAATACACTGATCTCATAAATTTATTATAAGGATTAAATGCATTAACATATGTAAAGCACATATCATGTTGTATTCTAGAACAGCAGTTTGAAAAATGAAAACAAGAAAGCTGGAAGGGAGTAACTATGGATACTCTCAGCAACGAGAACTTCACTATTCCAAATTATTCCAGGAGGTTTATTTTAATCAAGGTTTATTTCACACTTCGTTAAGACATGGTTACACATCACCAAACAATAAATCAAATCCTTAAAAGACATTTTAGTTTCTAGAATCAAATTAAAAAAACTAAGAGGATACACAAATATTTGTACAATGTAAAGGAGAAATCAGGTTAAATCCCAAGGATTTTGTGTACCTCCACACTTGGTCCAATTCAGGCACTGACTTAGTGAGAAAAATTTTACACTATATAATCTATAAATTTTAACAAGAAATGTAGCCAACAGGAAATGAGATTATTAAAGTTACTACATGAAAAACTGGGTTTTGCATGCACAATGATTTAGGATGAAAGACAAGCATCAAACAAGTGTATCCAGGACTTATACTTTAGATGTGAACAGTGGTTTCCTACATACCAACAGCAATGTAAGGCAAGAAGATGAACAATCCAGAAAAGAAAGGCTGTATCCCTATAGCTTTGCAGTGATACTTAATACCCAACAAGGAAACCAAAAATCCTCTCCTCCTCAGAGAGCACCTCCTATTTCTTGTTGGCAGCTCAAGATTAGTTACTAGATCAGGTGAGAATGGCAAGATCAAAATTCCAACTAGAATAACCTATTGTACACAGTTACTGTTTATGCATACTTTTGACTTGCACATAAAACCTTAGTTCCCTAATAACCAGAGCAATAATTTAGTTGACAACTTCAAAACTTAATAATTTATCTTTCACTTACATTTATGGCTCATGTAGGCAAATACCTCTCAACACGTTAATGATCAGCGTAGGTATAAACTTTTACCAGAAACTTTGCACTTTGGGTTAACCACATTTTTAAAAAGTTTTCATTAAGCTTTCATAAAATTTTCATTTCTTTATATTTTTCTCTCAAAAAATATAAATAAATGATCATAACTGATATGACAAAGCATTTGCAACAGTTAAATGACACTACCATTCATTCAAGAAATATTTCTTGATGGAGCTCTTGATGAGACAAAGAAATAGATATTGGATTCATTGCTTCTGAGCCAAGAGTCCAGCAACAACAATTTGTTGGGAGATTATTTGCTGCAATGGCTAAATCCAAATAGTTTAAAATAATTACATTAGAACATTTCTAGTGTGCTCAACTAGCACTGTTTATTCAACTGTCAACACAGCACTAGAGGTCCTTGATTCCATTTGTGCCTAAACTTTCTTGAGACAGGATTTTCATCACTTTTATACATCCAAACTAAAGATCAGAAACCGTTTAGTAATAAAAGAAATAACACTATGTGACTGTGCTTTAAAAGTTCCTTGTTTCTTGAGCCATTCTGCAAATACCTTCATAAGACACTCAACTGTATAAGTTTTCATGTATTACTTATATTAATATCAAATGTATATACTGTAATTCTTTCTCAAAAAGACAAGGAAGAAGAAAAGTTTCCCCCAGATAATTTGAAATCACTTGTATTCAAAGCCTATTAACTTAATTTCTCAAAAGTGTGTAGAATTTGAGTCGAAAAAGGGATTTTAGAAATCCTTTAGAGTCCAAGTACTTCATTTTATATTTGAAAACACAAAAACAGAGGAAAGACACCTTCCCCAGCACTTCACAGCCTGCTCTCTCACTGGACTGTGTTGCCTCTCTTGAAATTTATAAACAGGAAAAAGATGTGTACGATTAACACATATAGATTTTTTTTAAACACAAAAAAATTTTTTTAATTTAAAAGGCCATACAAACATTTGTAAAAACTATGTTCTTAAATTAAGTATTTTCATTTTAAAGATGGACAGATATAAAAAACTAGGCAAATATTATCAATTCCGAAATATATCTTCTGTCATTATATTTGCAGGGAGGTGAACCAAAAAGCCTGTGTCAGCTCATGGATTTGCTCATGGATTCAAGTCCATAATTCCTGAATAAAAGTTAATTCAACTTAGGGCCACCCATGGCTCACTTGGGAGATGTGGTGCTGATAACACCAAGGCCACAGGTTCGGATCCCTATATAGGGATGGCTGGTTAGCTCACTTGGGAGAGCATGGTGCTAACACCAAGCCAAGGGTTAAGATCCCCTTACCGGTCATCTTTAAAAAAAAAAAAAAGTTAATTCAACTTTGACAATAAAATGTTGTCAATCTATAACTTAAAATACAAAACTCATGTTGAGGGTCAGCCCGTGGCTCACTCAGGAGAGTGCAGTGCTGATAACACCAAGGCCATGGATTCGGATCCTCTATAGGGATGGCCGGTTCGCTCACTGGCTGAGCGTGGTGCTGATTAACACCAAGCCAAGGGTTAAGATCCCCCTACCGGTCATCTTTAAAAAATAAAATAAAATAAAATAAAACTCATGTTGTAGAAATATTTGAATATTTGTATTTGTCAAGTGTTTTAGCTAAATAAGAGGAAATTAATGTTCACCTTAACTAACCATATAACTGCACCACTGAATATATTTCTGCTGCTTTCCAAAGAAACCGAGTGAAAAATAGCAAGTACACTGTTGTTACAATTATTGAGTATATGTGTACAAGTAATATGGATCACTGCCAACTTATGAAACTGTTAAACAAAATAAAAGATGATAAATTTTTTTTTAAAAATTTAACTTTGGATCTAACAAGCATGACAACAAAATGGAGATTATTTTAGTATCTGAGGACACTGTCCTAATTTACTGGTCAATCTACTCCCTGGACCCTTACTCTGAGCAATAAAGCAAAGTGGCTAAGTGTTCAGGTTTACAGAGACAGACCTACCTTCAAATCCTATCTCTCGAAATTAACCTCCAGTGCCTCAGCTTCATTTGTAAAACAAAAAGTTCTTCACTTATCTTGTACAGAATTAAGTGAGTAGAGTGCTAAAATAAGCATTTACTTTGGAAAAAATCTCAATCTAAAGAAGTGCTTCTTTAATATACAGGTTGACCTTAGATTCAGGTTTGCTCAAGACAGTCACAGTTTATACTTGCTGTCCAGGTGTAATCATTAATAGCATCCCCTCTCTCAATATTGTCCTGGTTCAAAGATAAATTATGTGGTCACAATATCAGAAATTATTTGGCAAAATAAATCTAACCCAAGACAAATATCATTAAATCAGATGAAAAGCAAACTATTCCAGCTAAGAACTGGCACCCAAAACCTCTCTAGTCAAGCATTTACCATGATCACATTTCACTGTACGTAAATTTTACCACACTCTTCCTCCCATAAAGCAAATACTGAACACTAGCTAAATGATATGCAGTGTTAGTTAAATGAGATGAAGTGTTTAGATGTGAAGTGCACTGATGTCTGCAACTTACTTTATTTTTTACTTTTTGGTGGCTGGCTGGTACCGGGATCCAAACCCCTGACCTTGGTGTTATAACACCGTGCTCTAACCAACTGAGCTAACCAGCCAGCCCCCAACTTACTTTGAAATGCATCAAAAAATGGAAAATGGGAAAAGGACTTGAATAAACATTTCTCCAAAAATATACAAATGGCCCATAAACACATGAAAATATGCTCATTATCTCTAATCACTAGGGAAGGGCAAACCAAAATTACAATAAGAAACCACCTCACATCCATTAGGATAGCTATTATGCACCACCACCACCCCCACGAGAAAACAAAAACAGAAAATAACAAGTGTTGATGAGGATGTGGAGAAAATGGAACACTTGTGCACTGCTGGTGGGAATGTAAAATGGTGCAGCACTGTGGAAAACAGTATGGTGGTTTCTAAAAATTAAAAGTAGAATTACCATATGATGGAGCAATTCCACTTTTGGGTGCATACCCAAAAGTATTGAAAGCAGGGCCTTGAAGAGATATTTGTACATCCACGTTCATAACAGCATTATGCACAATAACTTAAATGTGGAATCAAACCAAGTGTCCACCAACAAATGAATGGATGACCAAAATGTGGTATATACACACAATCAAATGTCATTCAGCCATAAAAAGGAAATTCTGAAACATGCTACAACCTGAGTACACCTTGAGGATATTATGCCAAGTAAAATAAGTCCATCACAAAAAGACAAATACGTACTGTATGATTCCACTTATTAGAAGTATCTAGAAGAGTCAGATTCTTACACAGAAAGTAGAATGGCGGTTGCCAGGGACTGGGGAATAGGAGACAGAGGTGTTATTATTTAATGGGTATACAGTTTCAGTTTTGCAAGATAAAAAGAGTTCTAGAGATGGAGGTGATTATGATTGCACAATAAACATTCTTAATACCACTGAAATGTATACTTAAAAATGGGTAAAGATGGTAAGATTTTGTTATATACTTTACCACAATTTAAAAAAAAAAAAAAAAGATGGACTGACAAGTGGAAAGGTACATGACAAAGCAAATATAGCAAATGCTAATAAATGTAGAATCTAGGTGATGGGCATATGGGTGCTTGCTGTACAACTATTTCAACTTTTCTGTATGCTTGAAATCTTTTGTAATAAAATGTAGGAGGAAAAAAGAAATCAAACTGTCATCCCTGCTAGGATATACTTGATACAGCGTGATTAACCTACCCAGTATGAGGGAAACACAGGCCTTACAGCAATGATAGAATTTAAAGTCCAGTTTACCAGACAATCTTCTAAAAGTCCATTTTGGCCACATTCAATGAGGTCATCACAACAGCTGTAATAACACTAACTCAGTGGGAATAAATTTGCCTACCACAGCCCCCAAATAGACACTGAACAACAATTAAGCTTTAGCTCACCCAATATAAATATCCAGTATCCTGAAGACATTTGAAGCCCTACTTTAAGCAATAAATTAGTCTACTTCTAAAAAAAAATCGGGATATAAATTAAATCCTAAAAGTACATCAATCAATAAAGATTCTGTATACCACATATTTTCATTCCAGTAAATGCCCAGCACTTATGGGCATTTAATAAGTAGTTAATGCCTAATCTCCCAATTTCCTGGAAAATGAAAAACCGAGTAACATCAAATACAGTCCTTGCATCATCTAAATTCTAGATCCTGCCCAGTTTTTAAAGAACAGAATTTAATAAAGTAAAATATATATGTATAATCTGGAGCTAAGAGGTTCAGCAAAATTGTCCCCACATCATTCACTCTGACCACAGAGATAACAGCATTCCCTCTGCATTCTGAACAAACCCACTGTGGGCTAAGAGGTAATGAGAGTTTAACTAGTTAATATGAAAATAGTGATACTTAAATGACAGTCAAAGAAAATTACAAATCTCTTCCGTGAAATCTAAGGGGAGAAAACGGCAACTATTAGGAAGCCCCACCCTTTGATTGGCAGAAGTGATACTGAAAAAATGAAAAGGCAGTCTAACCAGCATTGTCGAACAGAACTTTCTGAGATGACGGAAATGTTCAATACCTATGCTGTTCAATACAGCTAACATGACTGAGGAACTGAATTTTTAATTATATTTAACTTTAATTAACTTAAATTAACTAGCCACTTGTGGCTAGAGGCTACAGAATTGGAGCAGTGCAAATCTAAACCAAAAGCCACATACTCAAGATACCCCCACCCCCAAAGAATCTAAAGCTCAAAATACACTTAATAAACACTGACTAAGGAGGAAATGAAGAGTTACAAAGGTTTCTGCACCAAACAAAAGCATCAGTTCTGGGCACGTTTCTACTCACTGTATGATGTCAATAAATATGGCTCTCTAGTCTAAACCTCTTTTCTACCCAGCACTCCAAAATATACATGTACCATGATATAATCAGTCCCACAGCACTGTACATTTACTTTGCTTTCAATTTTTCACTTACATAAATAACACTGTGATGATTATCCTTATCTGTAAGGACCTGTCCAACAGAAATTCCTTAAGGTATGTTCCTGAAAGTACAGATACACACCATTCTCCAGAAAAGGCTGCAGTAATTTACATTGCTACTGACAGTGTTTGAGAATGTCCATTTCCCCACACCCTCACCAAAATAATTATCAAGTTGTTTTTTATTGTGATGGAGCTCTCAGGGGGAAAAAAGTTACCTCGTTGATTTAATCTGTATCTCTTCAGTTTTCATATGGGATTTATTTTGTCAGTATTCGAATCTAATTTTCAGGGGACTGGCCTGTTAGCTCAGTTGGTTAGAGCATGGTGCTGATAACACCAAGGTCCATGGTTCAATCCCTGTACTAGCTGGCAGCCCCCCACCAAAAAGGAAGGAAAAAAAAGTACCTAATTCTCAAAATGGTCAGCCATTTGTTCCAGAACTATTTACTGAATAATTAAGCCATCCTTCCCTCATCATCTTGAAATACACCTTTGTCATATACTCTGTTCTTTCCATCTGCTATCAGTTGAGGGCTCTTGGTGTTTCTCATTGTCCTTTTAGATTTAATTTCTTATGACTACTTCCCTTTTCCAAATAGCTACCGAACAACCCATCTTCTCCGGTTTCCATATATTATAATAGTTTGTTGAATTCCTACCATGTACCTGGCACTGTGCTAATCATCTTACCATCACAATAACCCTACTGGAGGAAGAGATAGAGATTTCTATCTCCATATGAAATTGAACAAATAGATATTCCAAAGGGGTTTAGCAATTTGTCCCAAAGTCCCAGTTTATTTTTTTATTATTTTATTTTATTTTGTCAAAATACAATGTAGTTGATTATTGTGGCCAATTACTGAAACTGAAACCTCCCTCCTCCACCTCCCCACTCCCTCCCAACAATCTCCTGTTTTCTTGTTGTATCAATTTCAAGGAATTGTAATTGTTATGTCTTCTTCCCCCCACCCCGTTTTTTTTTGTGTGTATTTATTTATTTTTAGCTCCCACAAATAAGTGAGAACATGTGATATTTCTCTTTCTGTGCATGACTTGTCTCAATATAATTCTCTCTAGGTCCATCCATGTTGTTGCAAATGGCAGTATTGCATTCTTTTTCATAGCTGAGTAGTATTCCATTGTGTAAATATACCACATTTTCCGTATCTACTCATCCGATGATGGACATTTGGGCTGGCTCCAACTCTTGGCTATTGTAAAGAGTGCTGCGATGAACATTGGGGAACAGGTATACCTTCGACTTGATGATTTCCATTCCTCTGGGTATATTCCCAGCAGTGGGATAGCTGGGTCATATAGTAGATCTATCTGCAATTGTTTGAGGAACCTCCATACCATTTTCCATAGAAGCTGCACCATTTTGCAGTCCCACCAACAATGTATGAGAGTTCCTTTTTCTCCGCGACCTTGCCAGTATTTATTGTTCACAGTCTTTTGAATATTAGCCATCCTAACTGGGGTGAGATGGTATCTCAGTGTGGTTTTGATTTGCATTTCCCGAATGCTGAGTGATGCTGAGCATTTTTTCATATGTCTGTTGGCCATTCGTATATCTTCTTTTGAGAATGCCTATTTAGCTCTTTTGCCCATTTTTTAATTGGGCTGCTTGTTTTTTTTCTTGTAAAGTTGTCTGAGTTCCTTGTATATTCTGTATATTAAACCTTTGTCAGATGTATATTTTGCAAATATTTTCTCCCACTCGGTTGTCTTTTAACTCTGTTCTTTCTTTTGCTGTGCAGAAGCTTTTTAGTTTGACACAGTCCCATTTGTTTATTTTTCCTTTAGTTGCCCGTGCTTTTGGGGCCATATTCATAAAGTCTGTGTCCAGTCCTACTTCCTGAAATGTGTCTCCTGTGTTTTCTTTAAGAAGTTTTATTGTTTCAGGGTGTATATTTAATTCTTTAATCCATTTTGAGTTGACTTTACTGTATGGTGAAAGGTATGGGTCTAGTTTCATTCTCCTGCATATTGATATCCAATTATCCCAGCACCATTTGCTGAAGAGGCAGTCTCTTCCCCAGTGTACAGGCTTGGTGCCTTTGTCAAAGATCAGATGGCTGTAGGTGTGTGGGTTGATTTCTGGATTCTCTGTTCTATTCCATTGATCGGTGTGTCTCTTTTTATGCCAGTACCATACTGTTTTGGTTATTATAGCTTTGTAGTATAGTTTAAAGTCAGGTAGTGTTATGCCTCCAGCTTTTTTTGCTCAGTATTGCTTTGGCTATGGCGTGGTCTTTTGTTATTCCATATAAACGTCTGGATGGTTCTTTCCATTTTTGAGAAAAAACGTCATTGGAATTTTGATGGGGATTGCATTGAATTTATATATCACTTCAGATAGTATGGACATTTTCACAATGTTGATTCTTCCAATCCAAGAGCATGAGATATCTTTCCATCTTCTTGTATCCTCTCTAATTTCTCTCAGCAGTGGTTTGTAGTTCTCATTATACAGATTTTTCACATCCTTGGTTAACTCAATTCCTAAGTATTTTATTTTTTTGGTGGCTATTGTAAATGGGCAAGCTTTCTTGATTTATCTTTCTGCATGTTCACTATTGTAGAACAGAAATGATACTGATTTTATTTGTGTTGATTTTGTATCCTGCTACTTTGCTGAAATCCTTTATCAACTCCAAGAGTTGTTTTGTAGAGGCTTTAGGCTGTTCGATATATAGGATCATGTCATCTGCAAATAGGGACAGTTTGACTTCATCTTTTCCAACCTGGATGCCATTTATTTCCTTCTCTTCTCTGATTCCTCTGGCTAGTACTTCCAACACTACGTTGAATAGGAGTGGTGAGAGTGGGCATCCTTGTCTATTTCCTGTTCTTAATCCCCATTCAGGATGATATTGGCAGTGGGTTTATCATATATGGCTTTAATTAGGTTGAGATACTTTCCATCTATACCTAACTCATAGAGGGTCTTTGTCATAAATGAATGTTGAATTTTATCAAATGCTTTTTCAGCATCTATAGAGATGACCATATATGGTCCTTGCGTTTGACTTTATTAATATGGTGTATCACATTTATTGATTTGTGTATGTTGAACCAACCTTGCATCCCTGGGATGAATCCCACTTGATCACGGTGAATAATTTTACGTATGTGTTGCTGTATTCTGTTTGTTAGTATTTTAGTGAGGATTTCTGCATCTATATTCATCAAGGATATCGGCCTGTAGTTTTCTTTTATGGTTGTATCTTTACCTGGTTTTGGTATCAGGATGATGTTTGCTTCATAGAATGAGTTTGGGAGATTTACATCTGTTTCAATCTAAAAAAAGCTTCTGATGAGGAAGCAAAGTGTTGATTTTCTCATCATATTCATCTGAAAAAACCAAGGCCTCTAGGTACCACAGATCATATACCTCCATGAGCATACACTATTAACTAAATACTGCAGCTAAAAATATTTGCTGAAAATGGGACAGAAAATATGAATTCCCTAACAAACTATTTTTATCATATACGTACTCTCCAACATTAAGCAACCACCATAGCAAAAAGGAAGATGGTAAGCCAACAATCAAATACATTCTCTTCCTCATTCTGTATTGCCACTCAATATGACAGTATAGTCAAAGCCACTTTAATCCCCCTTGACTGGCTGAATGGTGAAACAACTTGTATTTGCTGAGAATAAAATGTCTAGCAATAACATATTTAATTGACTAATAAATAAAACTGAAACAAATAAATGAAGAGGCAAGCTAAGTTCTATGCTATGAACAAAGACAAAAAAGCATCCACCATTAACCCAAGAATCAACATGTCACCTAAATTTTTCAGAAAAAGGCTGGCCAGTTAGCTCAGTTGGTTAGAGCTCAGTGCTGTAACACCAAGATGAAGGGTTTGGATCTCTGTACCAGCCAGCCGCCAAAAAATAAATAAATAACATTTCCAGTAAAACAATAGAAGTATCACAAAAAACATACTTTTGCAAATAAGTCCTTCTGAGACAAGGTTTTAAATATTTAACCTTTCATAATAAACCTGAGAGGTTTATCCCTATTTCCACTATGATTTCTAGCACCAAAAGAAAAAACATAGATGTAAACACACCAAAACAGTAGAAATCTCTTCTACATATCCAAACTGTTAACACTGGCCCAAAGAGATGGCATTACAGGGAAACTTCTACTTTCTACATTGCATATTTCTGTAATGTTTGAATTTTTTTTTTTTTTTAAACAAACACCTGTCGGGCCGGCCCATGGCTCACTCAGGAGAGTACAGTGCTGATAACATTAAGGCCATGGGTTCAGATCCCTATATAGGAATGACCGGTTAGCTCAACTGGGAGAGCGTGGTGCTGACAACACCAAGTCCAGGGTTAAGACCCCCTTACCGGTCATCTTTAAAAACAAACAAACAAACAAAAAAACAAACACACGTCTGAGCATGGAGAAAAAAACTGAAGACAACTCCTTGCCCCCACCAAGGGTTTCATAAGATGTGTCTTACTTAAATAAACCCTGGGATGGGGGTGGGAGGGCCTTAGGGGACTCAGTTTTATCTTTTTAAAAATGAAATGTTAAGGAGAACCCCAAATATAAAATATAAATGCAGAACTGCTCTGATAGAAATAGTGGGGGGGAGCTCGAAGCCCTGCCAGCTCAGCTTCTTTCCCTCAGTGGCCCCTGAGGCACGTCCTCCCTGCAAACGCAATTTTTAAAAACCTCCTGTCCTTGTGGCCGGCCGGTTAGTTCAGTTGGTTAGGGCACAGCCTTACAACACCAAGGTCATGGGTTTGGATCCCCATACTAGCCAGCCACCAAAAACAAACAAAAAACCTTCCTGTTCCATCCAGACTTGGCTAAATTTACTAAAAATTCAAGGAAAACTATCACTATCACAACCTACTTGTAAAGTTGCCCGCAGTTCTGCAGAATACTCTTTATAGGATTGGTTTCGAATACAAATTTTTATAAACATTATAATTCACATACAGTAGATGAACACATTTTAAGAATACAGTTTGATGAATTTTGAGAAAATATACTGTGTAAACATTACCGTAACCATAATACAGAATATTTTCCATCACTCCAGAAGGTACTCTCTTGTTCCTTTGCATTCTCTTCACCTACCATCGTATAGTCCTTTCAACTGTAAGAGAATCTAAGCGAACTAGGACTTCACAGAGGGAGCACTTCCAAGGACTACTACCCAGTCAGCCATCTATTTATTCCCCTATTAACTCATCCTTTTTTCAATATTTATTAAGCCTCCTACATGTGACAGAACGTCCTAGGTAGGGATTCAACAGTGAATCAAACAAATCCCTGCTTGCTCTCTAAAGAGGTGAAGGGTAGAACACAACAGATTAAAAATAAATAACGACATATAATAATAATGCAGGGTTAAATGGCGAAAAAAAGAGTATGAGTTGATGAGTAGTGGTAGTCAAGGAAGGCCTCTCTTAGAACACTTCCCAGTGTGACAGATATATGCATACAAAGGTACATCAAAACTACCAAAGCCAAGAAGGTGGTACAGCAACTCCTTGACAGCTAAGTAGTAAGAACTTAAGAGTATACAAAGCAAGGATTTGTAAAAGATCATTTTATCATGCCTGAAACAAGAATTTCTTATATTAAAAATTTTACCCAATACTTTTTTTCTATTGAGCAACTCCACACTGGCATCTGACCAACTTCCTCAATCTCCTTCATTTTTGTTTTTGTTTTTTTTTTTAAAGATGACTGGTAAGGGGATCTTAACCCTTGATTTGGTGTTGTCAGCACCATGCTCACCCAGTGAGCTAACCGACCATCCCTATATGGGATCGGAACCCATGGCCTTGGTGTTATCAGCACCACACTCCCCCAAGTGAGCCACGGGCTGGCCCTCAATCTCCTTCATTAAAAAATTTTTTTTCTGATACCCCATAGTCTGGAAGCCAAAGGTATTATTCAAGATTTTAGATAAGCTGGGACCACCTTCTGGGAAGCCCTGACGCAATGGAGCTTGCAAGTAAAGTTCTGGATAACTTTAGAAAATCTCACCTCTATGAATTCTTCTATCAATCCTTTATTTATCCTACCCTTTTTACTAAAATAGAGAAAAAGAAAATTACTAATCTCTCAAAAAAAAAATCACACGGAATTACTGAAAGCAAAGCTATGAATTTCACAGATGTATATTATCAAAAAAACAAAACAAAAAAAACCCCTTTGGTTCTTATGTCTGAGGACAAGAGCCAAAACTCTTGTAATTAGACATTCAACAACTGCCTTTTGCTTGGCCTTCTCTTATCTTCTGAGACAGGCCAAGCTATACAGTTACAACATTCCAGATGCTACAAAGCAAACCCAAATGAGAATGAAAATGAGGACACTGCATACGTGTCAGCTAAAAAAGGCACGGGCAGGGTCAGATCAATGCCTTTATGCTTTATAAAAGTCCTCAAGTTTCTTTGTTTTGGAAACAAAATCATTCAATGTTTTGGGTCTTACCCCGCTCTTCGGGTAAAACCCTGCTTCACTTCCCTCTTCCAAAGTTACCTAAAACCTCCTTTTTCAAAAAGAAACAAAGGAGAGAAATAAGGCACCAACACAGAAAAAAATTTTAAATACTCATGTAACATTAAGACAGCAAAATGACTGAATGGGTGTAATAGAGACCTCTGTCATATTATCCAGAACACAGAAAGCAAATTAAAATGCCCACAATAGACAAATAATATAAAGGTGTGAAATAAATATGAACTGACATTCTGGCTCCATGTCAGGGACACATTTCAGGCTGTGGTGCAGTCTGTGGCAAACTGGAAAGGATTTGTCCCAACAATAAAAAGTGGCTGCTGCAAAGCAGAAACGCAGGTCCATGGCTGCCAGATCTGATTTTTCAAGAGCAGCCTGACTCCAAATTTTTATAGGAAATTTCCCTGTTTTTAAATGTTGACAACTAACTTAAATTTACAATACCATGTGAGCCAAACAAATACTTCTGCAGATTGGATTTAGTCCATGATCTTTCAGTTTTCAACCTTCACCATAAAAAGAAAAATACATGGTTCTTTCAGTAGTAGAACTCTAAGGCAGAAAGTACACTCTATTATGCTTCCAATAAAACACTATCATCTGTAAATACACTACAAAAAACATCAATGTACATCTGAGACCCCAGTTATTGAAGGAAAACAAGAAGAAAATCATCTTACTCTTTACACACTAAGGTGCTCCATTTCTGCCACTAAAATATGAACCATGAACAAAACCCGATGTAAGAAAGCATTAGGAAATGGATTTTTGTGAAACTGGGCTAAGTTTCAGCTTCCTCACTATGAGCATAATCAGCCTCTATCTTCTAGACAAAAAGAAACTAAAAGATGATTTCTATGGCACAGCATCTAAGCTCAATATCCCCCTCCCACACACAAACACACAAAAAACAGTTCCCTTTAAAGGCTAAGATAGTCTGGGCTGGCCCCGTGGCTCACTCCGGGGAGTACAGCGCTGGTAGCACAGAGGCTGCGGGTTCGGATCCTATATAGGGATGGCTGGTGCGCTCACTGGCTGAGCGTGGTGCTGACAACACCGTGCCGAGGGTTTTGATCCCCTTACCGATCAAAAAACAAACAAACAAAAGGCTAAGATAGTCAATCCTTTAGCAACGGTACCCATGTCTCTTACTGCACAGGTAAACCTCGGATTACTTTTTAATGGGTTATAAACCTGCATTACAAGGTCTAGGGCAGTGTTTCTTAAACTTTTTTGAGACTAATAAATATGGCAGAATGTGAAGACCTTTTGAGAAAATTCATCCCCTCACAAAAATTTTGAAGAGTTCACGGCCCCATGAAGTCCACAGACCATAGATTAAGAATGTCCTCCAGTATTAAAAAAAAAAGAGTCCTGTTCTAGAGAGTATTAAACCTACTTAATCTCCAAACACTCTGCTTATTCCCAGTGCTACATTTCTATCCCATCACTCTACGTCAGGTAACTACCATAGCCAGAATAGCCTCTTAAATGATATCCCACAATCCATTTTAACACCTCTGCAAAAATGATTTTAAAATATAAATGACACCCCCAATCTAATTCATAAATTCTCTTTTTCCTTCTTTTGTTTCACTGAAGTAACTGAATATTTGTTGTAAATAATAATATATACAAATAAGATGGCAGCCCCACCCACCCATCAGAACCCTTCCGTGGCTTCCTTAAACAACCTTAGCTCTCCAACTCCTCTTTAACCACTCTCAGCATACTCAGCCTCCTTTCATTTCTGCAAGTACACTAAATTCTTCCTATCTTCCAGTTTTGGCACTTGCTGTTTCCTCTACCTGGATGTTCTCTCCTTGACACCCTACAAAATTGGCTCCTCACTCTCCCCAAAAAGAACTTCTCTGACCACCTTTAGGTCTCCCCCTTTTTAAAGTCTATCAGAATCCCCAGCTTGATATCACTTCACCTTTCTCAGTTTATAACTTATTTACTTACCTTTTGTGTTTTCCCCCATTATCCTTTAACTTCCCAGAAGATAAGAGCTCATGTCTCACACCCCCTGTACTCACAGGGCCTAGCAGAAGGGCTGGTAAGTGGTAGGCTCTCAGGCACTATTTGTTGAGTCAATCACCAATCAGAGTCAAATAGTGAACCTATCTTGAATGAGTTTATAGAATGAGTGTGCGTGAAGCAATCAATTGAAATCTAGTATTTGAGAGCACAGCATTAACCACACTTCCTTCAATTCAGGATGTCACTATGCCCAAGAGAAACAGGCTATAGATTCCCTAAGATTCTTAGTGGTTAGAACTATCCATTCAGATATTACTCTTTTGTGATTCCCCCATGCTGTGTCCCCTTTACCAGCATGTTAGATAAAAAAATTTTAAACCTTTTCTGGGGGGAAAAAAAAAAACAAAAAAACCTATCCATTCTAAAAATAAAAGAAAATCCTATGTCTTCATGCTGTCCCAGTCAGCCTCATCACTACCCATCTGTGTTAATCTCGGAAATACTTCAAGCTTCCTCCCTCCAATTTCTCAAAAGAAAAGAGATCACTCTTTTTGTAATCCATAATTCCACTGCCTAAACAAATTCAAAAGTACCCGTACTTGGTATTAAAGAAATACGGGGGGGGGGGGGGGGGCGGGCGCCACGGCCGGTTAGCTCAGCTGGTTAGAGCATGGTGCTGATAGCACCAAGGTCCAGGGTTCAACCCTTGTACCTGCTAGCCGCCAAAAAAAAAAACCCCAAAAGCCAAAAATGGCTGGCCAACTACCCACCACCACTGCTAAAACTAGACTGTATCTAGTCTGGAAACTAAAAACATCAATCTCCAAAACTGGAGATCTTTTCGCTGGCACTAAAAGGTTTGAAAAACAATGAAATGGAATTATACTGGATAAAGGTTTTTAATTACTGTTTCTTACAGAAATGTCATACAGCTCTTTTACAAAATGCAATGACGCCCAAAGGCTGTAGTAAAACTTGTTTCTGATATGCTAAAGTGTGAACACAAGTTCGCAAAATACATCTTCCAGCAAAGGACAAACTGAGCCCAATTTGCTCCACAAGTTGTTCACGGCAGCAGACGTTCTGGGCTCTTTAATAGGCTTTTATATAATAATACACACATGAAGCTTTCTGGATAACAGGACAGACTACAACACACGGCATTTCCACAAACAAAAAAAGGCAGATCCTCTAAAAAGGAAAAAAAAACGATGGTGTCATACATACCTTTCCACTCTGGGCCACAATCTACAAATTCTGTAAATGATGATAGAAATGATAGTGACTACCTGGTTTTTAGTTTATTTCATTTAGTATCCACAATAATCCTATTAAGTGCCCACTGTTATTTACTGCTATTTTAGAGATTAGAAAACTGCGACACCTAGAAGTGAAGACTCTTAACCTAAAATCAAAAGCTAGCAGAGCCAAGTTTTGAACCCAGGCAGACTGGCTCCAGGATCCTTCTGTTATGATGCCACCAGAAGCTTCAATGGCTCTCTCCCGCCAGGCCCTACACTCTCAGAGGCTTTCCCTTCGATCCAATTAAAAGCCTCCCGGTTAAACACTGTATTCCCAATGATGGCTTCCAACTTCTGGACAACAGCGCTGCTCGCCAGCTTCTGCCGCCATGCTCCACCCCTAAGATTTAGAAGGATAAAGAAAACAGCTGGAAAAAGTTGCTTAGGTACTAAGAGAAGCAAAGGAAATCGCCTCATATAAGCAGAACACACGCCGATTACCACTGGAATGCAAGCCGGCTAACCTCCACCCTAAAAAAAAAGTGGAAACACTATGATTCCCACAGAAGATAAATTTGGATTATGCGTCTTTTGGTCACAAGTCAGAAAAGAACGGAAGAGGTATTAACATTTACTGAGTGCCAGCCACATGCGCCCTAGAAGACAGAACCAGGCCAAAAGAGACGGGGGGGAGGGGGCGGGGAGAGGCGCCACTCAAGAGTTCCGGGGAAAGGAGAAATCCAAATACTGGGACTTGTAAGACCAACGGGGCTGGAGGAAGGAGAGAGGCCTCCCCCTGGCAGACTGCAAGGAGAAGAAAGGAGTGCAGGAGCTGCTCGCGAAAAAAGGCGGCCCAGCGCCTCCAAAGCTAGGCCGGAGCGAGGGGAAGCCCTGAAGGGCGGGGAGAGGGAGGAGCCGGAGAGAGCGGGGCCAGCTCAGAAGAGGCCCGGGTGTAAGCGCGGGGGAGCGGCCCCGCACCAGGCCTTCCCCGGGACCCTGAGCCAGCCGCCGCGAAGAAAAGATAAAAGACAGAACGACTGGAACCGGTCAAGCTGCCCCAACTCCCACCAGAAACGCTCGCTCACCTGGGCCCACCGCAGCGATCTCAGGCGCAGCCTCGCAACGGCACAACCGGCCCGATCTCGCCCCCGCCCGACAGCGCGCCCCGCGTCCCCGCTCTCCCAAGACGGTGACGGCGGCGTCGCCCCGCTGCCTCCTGGGAAATGTAGTCCTAAGCCCGCCTCTCCTTGTTGACTCGGCGGTCTTCTGAACTACGTTTCCCAGAAGATAAGGCGAGCGTTGGGCCCGCCGCCTTGCGTCACGCGCCGGGTTGTCCGCCGTCACGTGGCTTGCTCCGTTCCATCCCCTCCCCCCCGCCTGGGTGGCCTGGGGAAGATGGAGGGAGGTGGAAGGAAGGGGCGGGGGCGTTGCTGACGCCACTGCCCCCACCATTTTGGAACGAGGGAGGGCCTGAGGCCCACCTACTCGTCTGCCTGTGTTGCTGGAAAGTCTCTGCGCTGGAAATCGGGTCTCCTCCTTTTCAGTCTATGCCCTGCCACCTCTCACTTTGTGACCTTGAGCAAATCGTCTCCCCTCTCCGATCCTCAGTTTCCTCCCCTGTAAAATGAGACTCATAATTTCTACCCCAACGTCTGGTTCCCTGAAAGAGCACCGCAAAATGGAGGTGGTTTGTTTTTTTTTATTGTGGAAGCGTGAACGTCCGAAACCCAGGAGCCCTGATAGACAAAGCTTTCTGCAGCTTCATCTCCCGTCACCATCCCCCGCTTCCCTTCCATGACAATGAGAGCACAGAAAGAGTTTCTTGAGTGTGGTCCTGGAAAGATTGCTAAAATAGGTGTCACTTGATTTTTGAACCAGAAGTTTCCCAGGGAGATTCCCCTGGAATCTGCGTTTTAAACAGACCCTCTCAGGTGATTCTTATGCACGTACAAGTTTGAGAACCACTGCATTTGTCAGAGTTTTACACAGGCTGGTTTCCTCTGGAGTTCCTACTCTAGTGAACTCGCACATTCAAGACTCAGCTCAAATGTCACCTAGTCTGATGTCTTCTAAGTTTAGTAACTTCTCCCTATCTCTATGCTCCCACAGTGCGTTTGCACTTTATACTGTAATTATCAGGGCCTGTGTTTGTCTTCCTCACCAGACTATGAGCTCTTTGAGAACAGAGGTGAGTTTTGATAAATTTCTGCACCCACAGGGCAAAGTAGACAAAGTACACATCAATAAATTTGTAAAGAAATCTACTGCTCTTCCTGAGAGAAAAGCTCGCCAGGCTCAACTCAAGTCGCAGACCATGCCACATCAACCCTCACCCTTACTGGCCTCAACGGCATTCCTTCCATGCTGTTCACTCATTCTTCCTCCTTCCATCATTCTCTATGGGTGGCATACTTTGTAGAGCTTCTTGAAATGTTCTGATTCAATTAAGTTTTAATCCACAGATTTTCTGGGTGTCTACTATGTACCATGCCCAGTGCAAAATAGTGGGAACACAGTGGTAAACTAGATGGATCCAAATATAGTCCTTACTCTTGGTTCTGAAATACTATATGCTGGATCTCTTCTCACCTCTCTACCAACCTCTGACCCTTCCTTGGCCCAGAAACTTACCCCAAAGTTCTAGTCTCCACTGTCTCGTCTCCTCATTTGGCCTCTCTCCCTAAATGACCTCTCTCCTTGAGTGATCTGGCATAGTCAGGTAGCTTTTACATCTCTTCTAAGTATTTTACTCCCTTATTTACATCTTAGACTCAACTCACTTGGGTAGTTCCAGCTCTTTAGGAGCCAGCATACTGTAATTTGCCACAGGTATTTCAAACTCAACCTGCCAGAAACTCTTCTTTCTTCTGATACAGCATTACCTAGTTAATTGTGTAATTAGTTGTTTGTATGTCTGCGTTCTCCTCTCAAGGAAGAGAACACCTGGTCACTACCTTCATTTATTGCACACCTATTATGAGTCAATTCCTGTGTTAGATGCTTGGGAAAAAAGAGTAAACAAAAATGTGGTCCTTTCCCTCACGGAGCTTATTTGCAATTGGGGAGACACCAGTTAAGAAGCCTGTCACATACATAATTAGTTACTACTGTGATAAGTGCAATACATGAAGAGTATATGATATTTGCTGTGATTGTATAGAACTGGTTAACAAACTACAGCCCATGGGCCAATTCCAGCCCATCTTCTGTTTTCGTAAGGCCAGAAGCTAGGATTATTTTTACATTTTTAAATGGTTGAGGGAAAAAAATCAAAAGAAGACTATTTTGTGACATATCAAAATTATATGAAATTCAAAGTTCAGTGTCCACAAATTCATTTATGTATTGTCTATGACTGATACAGCAGCAGAGTTGAATAGTCACAACAGAGACTCTGTGGTCTGCAAAGCCTAAAATATTTACCATTTGCCCCTCACAGAAAAAGTTTGTTGACTCTTGGCATAGAATCTGGAGGTCCTGACCTAGGCTAGAAGGTCAGGGGATGTTTCCCTGAGGAAATGACCCATAAACCATGTAGTTAGCCAGGCCGAGAATCAGGAGAGTGTTCCAGGCAGAAGGAACACATGGGAAAGTCCTGTGGCCTGAAGAAACGTGGCACATTCTAAATATTGTTAGTCCTGCCATTGACTATGGAGTGTAATGGGAAATAAAGCACAATGAGGCTGGTGAGGTTGGAAGGAACCAGATCCCACTGGGTCTGATAGTTCAGGTTGAGGATGTTGGATTTTATTCAGGGAGCAATGGGAAGACTTCATTGAAAAGTTTATAAGCAGAAGAGAGATGTAATTCAGATTTCCTTTTTTTAAGGATTACTCTGGCACAGCGTGAGAATGGATGAGGGTAAACCAAAGTGAAAGTGAAGAGACCAATTAGGAAGTTACATAATGGTAGTTCAGATGAGAAGGGTCAGTGCCATAATCTAGTGTATTCTCAGTGGGGATGAAGAAATGTGGGCAGATTCAAAAGATAGTCAAAGTGTTTTTTTGGTTTTTTTTTTTGGAGGCTGGCAGCATGGGGATCCGAACCCTTAATCCTGGTGTAATCAGCACCACACTCTAACTGAGTGAGCTAACTGGCCAGACCAAAAGATAGTTAGGAGATCAAATCCGCTGGTCTTGGTGATTTGATGCGAGAGGGGGGAGGAGTCCAGGTTGACCTCCAGGTTTCTGATTTGAGCAGTTGTATGGATGGAAGTGCTATTACAACCTGCCTTTCCCACCCTAATCATAAGTCTCACCACACTCATCATAATGTATTGAAATTATCCACTACCTGCCTGTACTTCTTGCAGAGAGCCAGCTCCTAGAAGGCAACACATACTTTGTCCTTTGTCTTCCCAGAGCCCAGCAGTGGACTAAGCACTGAACTGGCAACAGTAAATGTGTATGGGCTTGGTACTTTCCCTGTTTCTGTTAGAGTTTCCTCTATTCTTCTGATTGCTGAGGTTCAAAATCTCAGAGGAATCCTGGCTTCCTCCTCCTTCCTCATCCACCAAACTTCATCAGTCACAAAGTCCAATGTATTCTGCCCTGAGATCTTCTACTGAATCTCCTACCACCCTGTTTCAGGCCTTCACATGTCTTAAGACAGGTTAAGTGCTTAGAAGAGTGGCTGGGCCAGCATAAGGGATATACAGTGTTGGCTATGATAAGATCTCCTCCCTGGCCTCCCTGCCTCCTGCCTCTCTCCATCCATGCCATCCTCCAGATGGTAGTCAGAGTGCTGTTTCTCAAGTACAACTCTGCCCATGGTGCTCCCTGGCTCCAGTGCCCCCCACATCAAACCCTAAATCCTCAACGTTGTCTATAAGGCCCTCCATGGACTAACCTCTGACTGTCTCTCCAGCTTCACCTTCACCTTCCAAGTCTCTCCGTTGCCATCAGAATGAAGGACAAGCTCAAGACCTTCCACCATCTGGCCTCCATGTCCTTACCAGCCTCGGCTCCTTCATACATGGTGCTCCAGTCATGTGTGATCTTCTTGACTATACTCTGGGCTTCCTGATTTCTCGTGCCTGCTCATGCCATTCCTCCCCTACAGCCCTACCTGTCAAAGGCCTATCCCATCAGATCAGGATCTACCTCCTTCAGTACCTTAACACCCACTCTGAATTTGTCAGATTCTGCTTTACATTGTTGTGATTCCTACACATCTCATGCCTCCAAATAGAGCAGCCATCTGTTGCCCTGCCTGCTCAGCACCCTTCCACTCCTCATCCTCTGGTAACAGCACTCGGATAATCCTTTGAGACATTCTACTTCCCTGCCTCTGGCTCCAAGGTGAGCAGGTTACGCTGGCTGATCAGCACTTCTCATTCCCTCAGCCATAATGATTGATCGTCAGGTGGCTCAAACTAGGATAGCAAATGGAATCAGCATCATTCCCTTAGCTGGAACCCTGAGAAAAGGGCCCTCTCTTTCTTCTGGGATTGCTAAACTGTAAGAGCATCAGCCTGGACTTGTTAATAGTCACCTTTGCCACTGTTTGAAGAGAGCCTTCCAGAGAATGAAGCCAACACAGTTGGAAAGCAGAGCTGTGAGTTAAGAAAGACATATTCCTGGCTATACCAGTTAAGCCCTTAGATTCAGCCATGCCTGAAATTAGCAGAACCTCTGGACTTTTCTGTGCCATGAGCTAATAAATAAGTTGGTTTAAATTGGGTTTCTATAACTTCTTTTTTTTTTTTTTTTTTTTTGTGACCGGCACTCAGCCAGTGAGTGCACCAGCCAGTCCTATATAGGATCCGAACCCGCGGCGGGAGCGTCGCCGCGCTCCCAGCGCCGCACTCTCCCGAGTGCGCCACGGGCTCGGCCCAAGGGTTTCTATAACTTCTAAGCTAGAGTCATGACCAACAGAAGGACACTGTTAGAACTATCTGTTGTATTCAAGAGGCTCTGAGGGCAGGAAAGAAGGTGGGAAGGGAAGTCAGGAGAGACTGGGACCAGCACCACTGTCTATGAGCTTGATGGGCCACCTGTGGAAGAGAGGAGCAGTTACCTTTGCTATTGCTCACACTGACCAAGGTATCTTCACCTCCAACATTCTGGTCAGGGTAACAGCTGTTTGTTTTGTTGTTGATCATTGGCAAGAGGAGGCTCTCCACTGCTGAGCTTGAGCAGGAGATGGTCACTCCTTCACCAGTCAGCTAGCATCTACCATCAGGGAATACTCTAGTCCAGTGATTCCCAAATTTGTCTGCATATTGGAATCATCTCAGAATGTTTTCAGAATTCCGTTTCCTAGACCAAGTAAATCAAAATATCTGGGGGTACTTGGGAGAGCATGGTGCTGGTAACACCAAGTTCAGCGTTCAGTTCCCTGTACCGGCCAGCTGCAAAAAAAAAATCTCTGGGGATGGGAGGGACCCAGGCATCACTAGTTTTTGAAGTTTCCACAGGGGTTTCCAATGTGCAAACAAGTTTGGGAACCATTACCAAAGGCCTCCGTCCTCCTGTTCCTAAGGCTGACACTTCTGTAAGGCAGAGATTGTCCATCTAGCTGTACATTAAATCCCCTGGGGATTTTTCAAAAAATGTCCATGTTTGGGCCCCACCTCCCAGAGATTCTGATTGAATTGGTATTGGGTGGGGCCCCAATAATGACATTTTAAAAATGCTGACCCAGGAGATTCTAATGTGCAGTGAGGTTTAAGAGCTGGCTTTTAGAACACTATTCCTCAAATTATAATGGAAGACCAGGAAAGAAATTGTTTGTTTTTAACTGCCAATCCATCACAAACTGTGTTTTTTACAAAATGCAATAAAAAATGGCTTACTAGAAAAATGAAATTTATTTTTTATTTATTTATTTTTAAAAGATGACCGGTAAGGGGATCTTAACCTTTGGCTTGGTGTTGTCAGCCCCACACTCTCCCAAGTGAGCTAACCAGCCATCCCTATATAGGATCTGAACCCATGGCCTTGGCATTATCAGCACCGCACTCTCCCGAGTGAGCCACAGGCTGGCCCTGAAAAATGAAATTTAAAAAGGCATACAAAATATAATTTTTGTTATTAGGTTCAACAGGCATTAACTGAGTAATTTTATAATTACTCAGTCACATTGCTATAAAAGTTTAAGCACTCTCAATTCATTGGGGACTAGACAATCTACGGACCACACTTTGAGTAGCACTGTTCTAGAAAATACCTCCAGACCCCTCCACACCCACTTCCCTCTCCACCCCCACCCCCACCTGTGGAAAAGCAGAATATGGCACCAGCCACCTGTTGCCACTCTTTTCCCACCCTTGGCGCCAAGCAAGTTCCTCTTGCAGTTTTTGGGGGTGGCAGTGAATGTAACATCACTGACTTCTCTTGGACTCTAATTTGATATTAATGGGTCCCTGCAAAACTGGTTATTCCCAGGAAAGTCAAAGCGTTGGGCCTCAGAGGATCACCACAGGCTCTGTTCCAGACTAGGATTCAGACCTTAGAAGCCACCTTCCCTCCCCCTCTGGCATCAGAAACAGGAGCCTGGACCTCACTGATCTTTCCCCTCCAAGCTGCTTCAGAACAGGGGACTTATTCCCCGCTGGCACATTCTACTTACTCTTAAGATCTGCTTTGTTGAAACAAGTTGTATCAGTCCATTTCTGTTGCTTGTAACAGAATACCTGAAACTAGGTAATTCATAAAGAAATGAAATTTATTTCTAACAGTTTTGGAGGCTGGGAAATCCATGGTCCGGGGGTGCATCTGGTGACGGCCTTTGTCTTGGTGGTGACTCTCTATGAGAATGGCCTCAGAAAGAGAGCTAATCTTCTCACTCTCTCTCCTTATAAAGCCATCAGAACCACACCCACGAAAACTCATTACTTCATGAATGGATTACTCCTTTCACGAGTGCACGGTCCTCACAATCCAATCACCTCTCAAAGGCCTACCTTTCAAATACCATAATTGGCTTTCCCACCCTCAACACTTTTAAAATGGAGATCAACTTTCCAATACATTAACTTTTGGGGGAACACTTGACCCATAGCACAGGAGCTTTTTTCATCACTGGTCTAACTCAGTGTTTCTCAGCCAGGGGTGATTTTGTCCCCCAGAGGACATTTGGCGATGTCTGGAGACATTTTTAGTTGTCACAACCACTGGGGTGGGGAGGGTGGGGGTGTGTACTACTGACATCTAGTGGATAGAGGCCTGGGATGCTGCTAAATATCCTACAATGTATGCACAGGACAGCACCTCACAACAAAGAATAATCCTGTTCAAAATATCAATAGTGCCAAGGTTGAGAAACTCTTTATCTTGCTTAGAGAGAAAAAATTCAATAACACTAAGCTTTAAAATATTGTTCACTGGGCCGACCCGTGGCTCACTCGGGAGAGTGCGGTGCTGATAACACCAAGGCCACGGGTTCAGATCTCATATAGGGATGGCCGGTTCACTCACTGGCTGAGAGTGGTGCGGACAACACCAAGCCAAGGGTCAAGATCCCCTTACCAGTCATCTTTAAAAAATAATAATAATAATATTGTTCACCAAGGTCAAGGGTTCAGATCTGGCCAGCAGCAAAATAAGTAAATAAATATGGTCTGGCCAGCAATAACTAACACAAGGTTGTTGTTTTGCAGTTCCTCAATAAATTCATGCTTGCTCTCCCTCCTCCAGTTCCTTTATGGAGTGGTGGTAGAGGTTGTGGTGGGGAAGGCTGCAGCGGTGGATTAGGGTCAGGTGGAGGTGAAAGATGGGGTCACACAGTACAGAGAGCATAGGCTTTGGTGTGAGATCTGGGTTCATATTCTAGCCTTGACTACTTCTTTAGCTATGTGCCTTCAAGCAAGTGACTTGTTCTCTCTGAACCTCAGTTTTCTCATCTGTAAAAGAGAACATCTACCTTACAAGGTCCAGGCCCTCAACTACTAATATGACTTCATCCTGAGGTGCTAGGGAGCCATTAAAGGAAGTTAGGTGAACATGGGGGATGCATGTCAGCTTTGAGGTGTCACTTGGGCAGCCTGGAGGGGAGACTACTTACCTGTGAGAAATGCCCTCATCCATTCAATGCCAAAGGACATGGAGACATGAGGTACAGCAGAGGGAGACTTTAATAATGTCCTTGCAAGTCTGGGTGTCTGTGAATGGGACAGGCACATGGAAAAGGGCTGTAGCAAGCAATTTATTCCCTAGTACGCAAGTCCCTCCCCCCAGTTCCTCATTGGCTGAGTACTATGGGATGCACAATCTTCCTGGATGACACCTAAGATTTATTACCCCAATTTTTTACCCCCTTGTAAGAAATTTCTTTGTCTGAGGGCTCAGGACAAGCCCACAAAAAAGTTCCACTAAAGCCCTGTAAAAGGAGAAACACCAGGGAATGAAGAAAACGATGGGGGCTAGTCACTAATTACCATCTCAGGATATCTCTATCTGTTCAGCGACCCTCCAGGAATGGGCTAGACCAGTCAGACAACTTTTGGGCTGGGCCTGAATCAGTTAAAACACCTCAGATAAGTCATTTCTGAAAGTGAATACCTTATTTCCTTACATTACCCTTGCAGTGTCTCTGTTTAATCTCCCTCCAGGTAGGCCAGGAAGTCTTTCCTGAAGTCTTGCCAAAATCTCTCCTTTCATAGCCTAAACTCTTCCTTTTGTTTAGTTCAAAGCCTCAGCTGGTTGTTGTCACCACAGTGGTCCAACTAAAGAGCAGAGAAACATAACGAGATTGTAATTTGCATTTTGGTCTCCTTGCTATGGGTATGTTTTCTCCTTCCTGCCTGGGGGTGGGGACTAAGGCTGTTAAAGGCTTTGGGGTTGCCAGGCCAAAAGCAGAGGTTGCCAGGCACCAAAAGACTTCACCCAGCTAGGGCTTTTGTTTACCAAGGCCCAGCTCCAGGAGACGAGGAGCGGAGATGTGGAGCTGGGTTACTCCAGAGCACAGGGCTTCCAGCTCAGGAAGGGTAGAAAAGGGCCCATCAGAGAAAGTGAGACGAGTTTTCCCAAGCCTGAGAATGCAAACAGGGGTCTGGGGTCTTTGCTGCTGCTGCTACTGTCTTTCCTTAAATAACAGCAATTTTGCATCACTCCCACTAAGATCTCCCAGGACCTCTGCTGGGCCTGCAGAGTTGCTGTTTGCAGGGAAGGGATAGGTAGGTGAGCGCTAAGGGTGGTGGTCTTGGGAGTCAGAAAAAGACCTCTATAGCTAAGCCAAGCAGATCCAAGAGGATAGAGTTGATTGAAAACCAGAGAGTACTCCCCTAAATGTTCTAGACTTGATAACCCCCCAGGAATTATACAAAGTGTTTCAGAGGGGTGGGGACATCATAAAAAATTAAGTTATAAACTTACTACTAAATAAAGTATATTCAAAGGTAGTAACTCTCAAAGTGCATGACTTCCTAATTATTTTACTACATTTTACTTTTATCTATGCTCTTGAGGTTGTTCACATCTGTATGGTGGAAACACTACACAATGGTGGCTAATGCTCACCTCTTCCCTGCTCTACATTCAGTGACATCACATTGTAGCTTGAAATTGGCCATGGTGGAAGTATTTACACCATGGAAAATGGAAAATGCTACAGATCAAGACCCTCCCTAATGTACCCCTCCCCACAAGTTGTTTGTAAACATTTAGCAGCACACCACTGGGTAGAGATTCCCAAAATATGACTGTGATTGAATTTCCCACCAGCCAGCGTGGCAGGGGTTTTGGAGCAGATAATCCAATTTAGAAAGATAAATGAAAGGGACATTTCTGTACCACACTCTCCTTTTTTTTTTTTTTTTTTTTTTTTCTCTGACCGGTAAGGGGATCGCAACCCTCAACCCTCAGCACGGTGTGGTCCGCACCACACTCAGCCAGCGAGCGCACTGGCCATCCCTACATAGGATCCGAACCCACGGCCTCAGCGGTGGCACTGCACTCTCCCGAGTGAGCCATGGGGCCGGCCCTTTTTTTTTTTTTTTTAAAGATGACCGGTAAGGGGATCTTAACCCTTAACCCTTGACTTGGTGTTGTCAGCACCACACTCTCCCAAGTGAGCCATGAGCTGGCCCCTTAAACGGGACATTTCTGACATCTACATATTATTGAATAAAATGTATACTTGCTACAAGTGCTAGACATACTTAGGGGCTCAAGCGCTTCTCCTCCCTTAGAGTGCACACCCCCTCACAAAGTACCGCCTAGCACATCCCAAAACACACCTGTGCTGCTTCTGAATGGAATAAGAACAGAAACTCCATAAGGGCAGGAACTTCGTTCCCTGCTGTACCCTTGGCTTCAGCAACCCCTCAGACCCCTCAGTCCTAGCAACTCTCATAGTTTCCCCGGCTGGGGGCAGGCAGCCCTATACACAAGGGCTGCTGGGAGAACTCTCCAGACACCAGGAACAGCCTCTTCTCAAGAACGTGAATCTACCTGGGGGCCAGAGAATGCTCTCAACCAGGGACAGTCCCTGCCCAGAGAGCATCTGGCAATACCTGGAGACATTTTTGATTGTCATAACAGCAGGGGGAGGAAGGGTGCTACTGGCATCTGGTGGGTAGAGGCCAAGATTGTTGCTAAACATCCTACCAGGCACAGGACAGCCACTCACATCCGAGAACTATCCTGCCCAAAATGTCAATAAGCTGAGCTTGAGAAGCCCTGGGATGGGGTTGCAGTGGGGAGACAGGATAGGGTCTGGGAAGAGAGAAAGGCAGGGTCTGCTTGCCCTGGAGCTATGGATCCCTACCTCCCCTGAGAGCCCGCATTGCTCTGTATGGGACGTCAGTTTCCAACGTTGTCTCTTGCCCTCTTTCTCTGGTCAGCTCTTTGGTGCTCTCCTGTTTATCTGTTTATCTCTTGGTCTCCCTTTCTCACTCAGTCGCGCCCTCCGTTCTGGCAGGATGCCTGCATTCTGAGACATGAGACAAGCCTTCGGCATTTATACTCACTCACCCACACCAACCACTCCAGCTGCCTCAGCCTGGGAGCAGGGCCAGGAGTTGTCAGAGGAGGGGGAGGGTGCAAAGACTTAGGCCTACAAGGTTTCCACTCCTCACCACCTATGCTGCCTTTGCTCCTGGCACCCTACTGTCTGCCTCTGAGAGGCCTAGAGCTCCAGACACTCTCTTCCTGTTGCCCCCAGGGACTGGGACCAAGTCAACCTGCTCAAGTGGCCTGGCCCTGCTGACTGACACCTTCCTCTCCACCCCCAGCTGCTTAAATTTCTCCTCTAGCTCAGTCTAGCAGCTGTTACAACTGGGGGCTGGGCAGCTCCTCACCCACAGCCCTGCCCTGGGCAGCGGTGACACTAGCCTTATGACTGCTACTGAGCCCAATACCCTCTATCCAGAGACCAGGAACCTGTGGCCTCTGCTCTGGTCCTGGCCTTCTGGACCCAGAGCCAAGACACAGTTTCTTGTGTTGGAACCCACCACTCAGTGTCCAGCTTCAATTACCAGTGCCTGTCCCCAGGATCTAGGACCCAGGACCTGGAGCCAGAGCTGTCTGCCTTGTCCCTCCCACACACCTCACCAAGCAGACCCCAGTGGCCCAGTCTGCTGTGCACTAGGGGTGGGAACTATGGCAGTGTATGAGGCCAGAGCCAGGGACCCTGCAAATGGCATTGCAGAAAAGTCTGGTGGCAATTTTTAAAACAAAGTTGAGGGACTTTTAAAGAAAAAAAAATAGGGCCGGCCCGTGGCTCACTCGGGAGAGTGTGGTGCTGATAACACCAAGGCTGCGGGATCGGATCCCATATAGGGATGGCCGGTTAGCTCACTGGGTGAGCGTGGTGCTGACAACACCAAGTCAAGGGTTAAGATCCCCTTACCGGTCATCTTTTTTAAAAAATAAAAAAATAAAAAATAAAAAATAAAATAAAGTAAAAAAAATATATATATATATATATATATTCAAATAAGGATTTAAGATAAAAATTGGGGAAGGGATCAGCAGTATGAACAGAGGAAGAGAAAAGCCAGGGGATAGGGTTGCCAGATAAATACAGGATGCCCAGTCCAATTTGAATTTCAGGTAAGCAACAAATAATTTTTTAATGTATGTTTCATGTCATATTTGGAACTTATACAAAAAATATTATTATTTATCTGAAGTTAAACTGTATCAGGCGTCCTGTATTTTGATGTGATAAATCCAGCAGTCCTACCCAGGGATAAGCCTCTCCCAGGCTATTTTGCAGTAGCCTTAGGTGGGAAAATATGGAGTGTTTCTATCGCTGCTCACTTTTGGGTAGGAAGAACTTCAATGAATTCTATTTTTTATTTCCACTTTTATATATTTTCACATTTTCTTTTCTTTTCTTTTTTTTTTAAAGATGATCAGTAAGGGGATCTTAACCCTCGACTTGGTGTTGTCAGCACCACGCTCTCCCAAGTGAGCTAACCAGCCATCCCTATACAGGGATCCGAACCCTTGGCCTTGGTGTTATCAGCACCACATTCTCCCCAGTGAGCCATGGGCCGGACCCTATTCTCACATTTTCTTTAAGGAGCTAGCATTAGTTCACCATTTTTTAAAAAGTCAAATGTTATAGATTACTGCCTGGGTTACTGCCACATACCCCTTTTGTCCACTCTTTAAAATGACTTTTTGACAAAGTAGTACAGTCACATGATTCAAATTCCTTAGGCACAAGACAGCACACAATGAAACATCTCTTCTGTCCCTGGCCCTTGGCCACCCGATTCCCTTCGGCCATCCTCAGCGTTTCCTTCCAGAGACATTTTATGGCCACAGTCACATAACTGTTTTTTTTTTCTTTTTTTTAAGATGACCAGTAAGGGATCTTAACCCTTGGCTTGGTGTTGTCAGCACCACGCTCTCCCAAGTGAGCTAATCAGCCATCCCTATATAGGGATCCGAACCCGTGGCCTTGGTGTTATCAGCACCATGCTCTCCCGAGTGAGCCACGGGCCGGCCCCCAGCCATGTAACTGTCTTTCTGCCTCCAGTCTTCCCCACCTGCCTTCACCTCCAATCTTGTTACCTCCTGACTTAAAACCCTTTGGTGGTTTTCCATGCCACGGAAGAAAGAACAAGCTTCCCAGCTTATCAGGATACAAGGTGCTCAGTATCTGATTCCTGCCCAGCTTCTGAGACACCTGGCAACATCCCTGCCTGCCTCTCACCACATCACAGAAACACTGTGTGCCTATTAGTCTTCCTGACTCCCCCAACTGTTCTCGCTTCCACGGTCTTGCTCTTCAGTGGTCTTCCTGGCAAGTACCAGGCTCTGGGCTAGGAAGGACGCAGTGGAGAACAGGACTGAAACATTCCTGTTCTTGTGACTCATGTCTGGCACAGGAGCATTTAATAGACAAATGGTTACAATAAAGTGTTTGTCATGCTAGCGTAGATTCAGAACACTGGGGTCAAAGAGGGCCTCTGGAGGAAGTGATATTTATGTTTTGAACAGTCACCAGCCAACTGCAGGGTGAGCAGGCAGGGGAGCTGTCTTAGGCATGGGGAACAGCTTGTGCAAAGGCACTGAGCCTCAGAGAGGAGGCACAAGTCCAGGTGGTAGGAACACAGAGAAGACAGGAAGAGTGTGAGAGTCACAGGGCGAGGAGACCCCAGGAAGCCACTCTCCAAAATGTGCCTTTTTTTCTGAGGACAGTGAGAAAGGCTGGGAAGGATTTAAGCAGGGAGTGACCTGGGCAGACTCGTGGCCATTGTGCAGAGACCAGATTGGAGAAGACCTTGCCACTCTAAGACGGCAGAAATGACAGCAGTCTGGGTGAGGGTGAGGGCACTGGCAATAGAGTCAGAGATATTTCAGAGGTGAGGCAGGTGTGAGAGGTGACTCCCCAGGGGTCAGGCTTGGGGGACTAGTGACTTCTGGTGGTTCTCTGGAAGGGAGTTTCAGAGTTCAGTTTTGGATTTGTTGAATTGGTGGCACTTGCAAGACTTCCAAGCCCAGACATCCAGCAGATGGTTAGATATGCAGGCTGTCAACCTCAGGAAAGAGGTCTTGACTGGAGATTCTTATTTGGGAGCCATCAGCATAAAGACGATAATAAAAATGCTATGTAGCCCTTATTAAGCACTAAGTGCTAAGTGTTAGATTTTTCTAAGTTTTTGTTTGGGCTTTTTTTTTTTTTTTTTTTTTTTTTGGTGGCTGGCCAGTAAGGGGATCCAAACCCTTGACCCTGGTATTATAACACTATGCTGTAAGGCCGGCCCGTGGCTCACTCGGTAGAGTGCGGTGCTGATAACACCAAGGCTACGGGTTCGGATCCTATATAGGGATGGCCGGTTTGCTCACTGGCTGAGCGTGGTGCTGACAACACCAAGCCAAGGGTTGAGATCCCCTTACCGGTCATCTTTTAAAAAAAAAAAAAAAAAAAAAAAAAACACTATGCTGTAACCAGCTGAGCTAACTGGCTGGCCCTCTAAGTTCTTTATACACATTAACTTACTGATTCCTCACGACAACCCTATGAAGTGTGTGCCTTCACTCTTGCCATTTCACAGATGAGCAAACCAAAAGTTTTGTACTGTCAGCAAGGTTACGCAACCAGTAACCCAAGCCAAGATTCCAATCCCAGCAGTGCAGCTCCAGGATCCATGCTTTGAACCACACCAGACAGCTTCTTACCTAGATAATAAGCCCTAGAAATGGATTTGATCGGGCCGGCCCGTGGCTCACTCGGTAGAGTGCGGTGCTGATAGCGCCAAGGCCCCGGGTTCGGATCCCATATACGGATGGCCGGTTCGCTCACTGGCTGAGCGTGGTGCTGACAACACCAAGTCAAGGGTTAAGATCCCCTTACCGGTCATCTTTAAAAAAAAAAAAAAAAAAAAAAAAAAAAAAAGAAATGGATTTGATCAACTTCAGAATTGTGAATAAGAAGAGTAGACGATCAACCCTAAGGAATATGAGCATCTAGAGCCAAGACTGCAAACTGGTGGCCTGGGGTCTGAATCTTGCTCTTGAACAAGTTTTCTCTGAAATGCTTAGTGTCTTAATTTTTAAAAATTAGTTGCCATACAAAAATTAACTCAAGATGGATCAAAGACCCAAGCATAACAGCTAAAACTATAAAACTCTTAGAAGAAAACATAAGGAGAAAGCTTCCTTACATTGGATGTGGCAGTGATTTCTTAAATACAACACCAAAAGCACAGGGAAAAAAGGAAAAATAATAATAAATTGGACTTCTTAAAATTAAACACTTTGGGGGCTGGCCAGTTAGCTCAGTTGGTTAGAGCTCAGCCTAATAACACCAAGGTTAAGGGTTAGGTTCCCTGTACTGGCAAGCCACCAAAACAAACACACACAAAAAATTTAAATACTTTGTATATCAAAGGACACTATTAACAAAGAGGAAAGTCAGCCTACAGAGTGGGAGAAAATATTTATTAATCATATATCTGATAAGCAATTAATGTTCAGATTATATAAAGAACTCCTAAAACTCAACAACAAAAAACCAGACAATTCAATTAAAAATAGGCAAGCAGGGACTAGCTAGTTTGCTCACTTGATTAGAGTGCAGTGCTGGTAACACCAAGGTCAAGCATTCAGATCCCCTTACTGGCCAGGTGCCAAAAAAAAAAAATAGACACTTCTCCAAAGAAGATATACAAATGGCCCATAAACACATGAAAAGATGCTCAACATCACTAATCATTAGGGAAATGCAAGTCAAAACCACAGCGAGATGCCGCTTCACATCCATTAGGATGGCTATAATCATCCGAAAAAACCCACACAAAAAACAAGTGTTTTTGAGGATGTGGAGAAATTGGAACCCTGTGCATTACTGGTGGAAATGTAAAATGATACAGCCATTATGGAAAATAGTCTGGCCATTCCTAAAAAAATTTTAAATAGAATTACCGTATTATCCAGTAACTCCACTTTGGGGTATATGCCCATGAGAACTGAAAATGGACTTGAGCATGTATTTGTACACCCATGTTCATAGCAGCATTATTCACAATAGCAAGGAGGTGGAACCAACCCAGAGTCCATTGAGGAATGAATGGATACACAAAGTGGGGTATGTACATACAATGGAATATTATTCAGCCTTAAAAAGTAATGAAATTCTGACACATGGTACAACATGGATGAATCTTGAGGACATTATGCTAAGTCAAATAAACCAGTCACAAAAAGACAAGTATTGTATGATTTCACTTATATGAGGTACCAAATTAGTAGTCAGATTCATAGAGACAGAAAGTAGAATGGTGGTTGTCGGGGCTGGGTGGAGGAGGAAGTAGGGAATTATGTTTAATGAATACAAAGTTTCGGTTTGGGAAGAGGGGGATGTTCTGGAGATTCATGGTGGCGATGGTTGCAAAACAGTGTGAACATACTTAATGCCACAGAACTGTACACTTAAAAATGGCTAAAATGGGGGCCGAGCCCGTGGTGCACTGGGGAGAGTGCGGCGCTGGGAGCGCAGCGACGCTCCCGCCGCGGGTTCGGATCCTATATAGGACTGGCCGGTGCACTCACTGGCTGAGTGCTGGTCACGAAAAAGACAAAAAAAAAAAAAAAAAAATAGCTAAAATGGTAAATTTAATGTTTTGTATATTTTATCATAATAAAAAAATATTTTTAACTTTTAAAGATATTTAAATTTGGTAAAACAGTTCATGTTTGAATTAAAATTTGCACTCCAAACAAAATATTACACCTTACAGTTCCCACTGTTTTGAATTTTAAACACAAAATTCCAGTTACTTTTGAGTTTTGATACTATACATATAAGTTTCAAATTAGCACAAGTGGCATAGAATGATAGAGTCAAAGGGACTTAGGCCTTGCTTCTTCACCTTGACAATCACTTTGTTGTCATTGTTTATTCTGAAGCAACTGTCTAATCTCAGGAAAATGTTGTGTCATGGAGTTGGAGACACCAATTGAGCTCCAAGCAAGCTTGAATGATTCCAAACTATTAAGAAATCACTTTCAAAATGAATGTGTATAGCTGAGTCTGTGTGTGTCAAGAAGCCAACTATACAGGTGAGGTTTCTCCCAATTAACTTCCACATAGAACACAATGTTAAAAGGCAGGTAAAAATCTGTGCTAATTTGAAGATTACATATATATATATATATTACTAAAACTCAACAGTAACTGAAGATCCTGTCTCAGAATTTTGGCTAAGATATATCAAATGTAGCATCTGTTCTTATCAGCTTAATATCTGATACATCCTCTGTCGGAGGACAACATAGTAAATGGATTTTTGGAGATGGGAGTTGAAATAGGAGCTTGCTTGGTCCACTCCATGCATCGCCCTGGTATTGCAGTATGTCCAGGAAAGGTACACTCCTTCTGGGAGATAAAAAACAAACAAGAAAACAGTAATAGAGAACTATTTATTTATGTATTTATTTTTATTTTTTAAAAAAGACGACCGGTAAGGGGATCTTAACCCTTGACTTGGTGTTGTCAGCACCACACTCTCCCAAGTGAGCTAACCGGCCACCCCTATTTAGGCATCCGAACCCGCGGCCTTGGTGTTATCAGCACCGCACTCTCCTGAGTGAGCCACAGGCCGGCCCTCATCTGATGTTTTCTTTATCGTGATGGGTTTTGGGGAGGAAGACCACAGAGGTGAAGTGCCTTTCTCGTCACATTATATCAGGATTCAAGCGTCCCCCCCATCAACATGACTTGTCACTGCTGAGGTTGACCTTGATCACCTGGCTGAGGTGTGTTTGCTGCTTTCTCTATTGTAAAGTGATCCTCCATCCCCTTCCTTCTATACTGTTTGGAAGTCACAGCCCACATTTAAGGGGTGGAGAGTTATTCTCCATCTCTTTAACGGTGGAGTATCTACATCAATTATTTGGAATTCTTCTGCAAGGCAGATTTGTCTATGCACCTCTGTTTATTTATTATTCAATCATTTATTTATATGGGTACGGACACCTGGATACTTATTTTACACTTCAGGTTATAATCCAATAGCGTGTTATTTATTTGGTTGCTTCAAATGTTCCAGCTTTGGCCATTGGGAGCTCTTTCAGTCAGCTCCTGACATACCCCCATCATTTTATTTTCTTATTTTCTGACACAACAAGATGTTCCAGGCTTATCTTGCATTATCCCTGCTTCAGTCCTACAATCAGCCATTTCTTGAAAGAAACATTTATCCTTTTATTGGAGAATGGTATTTAGCCAAAATCTGGGCACTGAGAGTGCTCATGGCTACTGGGCTACTGGAAGTTTTAAAGCTGAGACACAATAGGATGTGATTACATTATTGATTGATTTGTGGCTGGCCAGTATGGGGACCTGAACACTTGACCTTGTTAACAACGTGCCCTACCCAATTGAGATAACCAGCCCACACAGATTACGTTTTTGAAAGCCAACTTCTGACTGCTAGGTGGAAGAACTCACAGCATTTTTCCATGCAAGAACCAGAGTCTCTTTCTGTGTGTAGGGCTGGCTGGTATGGGAATCTGAACCCTTGACCTTGGTGTTACAAGGCTATGCTCTAACCGAGCTAACCAGCCAGCTCCCAGAGTCAGCTTTTTTAAAAATGGAGACCAGCAAAGCAATAATCCACAAGAGAGGTAGTGGGGGCTTAGACAAGGGTAGTAGCAGTGTAGAGGGAAGGAGGGTATATTTTGAACATAGACCTGTTCAGCCCACTGATGGGCTGAAGGTTCAGAGCAGGGAAAGAGAGCAAGTTCAAGGGGATCAGCCAGCGAATACAGCTTAATGATTAAGTACAAAGTGTCAGGGTCAGACAGACGTGGGTCTGAAAATGGCACTTAGCCCCTGAGCAACGTTGGGCAAGCCAGTTAACATTTCCAGGACTCAGTTTCCACATCTGTAGCATGAAGCACCTACCTCATAGGATTGCTGTGAGAGTTATATGAGGCAAAGCATGTAAAATAATGAAAAGTAGCTGGCACATGGCAGGCCAGCAGCATTAGCCATTATTATTAGGGAGATAGAATACTGCAGGGGTTGAGAGCAGGCTGCCTGGAATCAGGGGTCAGGCTGCCTGGGTTTGAACCCAAGCTTTCACAGAAGTGTTGTGCTATCTTGCTCAAATGACTTAACCCCTCTGAGCCTCGGTTTACTCATCTGTAAAATGGGGAAGATCGCCATACTTGTTATCTATTGCTGCATAAGTCTTCCCACAAACTTAGTGGCATAAAAACACACATTGAGCATGTCACAGTTTCTATGGGTCAAGAGTCTCGGGGTGTGGGTGCTAAAGTAGCAAGCTGAAACCTCCGAAGGTCACAAGTGGATTTGCCACAGTCTTTCATGCCTGACCAGTGACCCACTGGAATTTCCATCCAAATCCCTGAAGGGTCTTCCCTGAGGAAGACAGAAGAAGCAGAGATGGATGAGCCTCATTACAACTGTGTATGTGTAATTGGACACAGAGGGGGACAGAGAGGGGAGAGAGAAGTGGGAAGAAGCTGTCACTGAAGGTGTAAAGGTTGAGGATTTTCCAAAATGGATATAATACATCAATCCACAGATTAAAAAAACCAAACCCCAATTGGGAATAAAAAAGAAAAGAGGAGAAAATCATACTAAAGTCCATCATAGTTAAATTGCTAAAACGAAGCAGATAAAGTCAAATTTCTTTTCTAAAGCAAATTCATACCCTTATATGTCATTATTAAACAATAAATTTCAAAATATTCTAAAACTACTTATTCATCATAAGAAGGTAAGAAAATAATAACAAACCCAAGATTCATAGGAGAATGGATATACTAAACACAAAAAAATGACACCAAATTATCAGGAGGGGGGAAATGACAGAATTGACAGACTAATAAATCTGAAAGCTATTTATTTGAATAATAAAAACCAAACAAAAACCATATATTCACTTTCAGTGTTTATTTTAATGAACTAAATTTGACTCAAATAAAGATATACAAATGTGGGAGTGGAAAAAACATAGATGTAAATTCTGAAGAAACTACAAAAATAAGGATAATTATTAAAATAGACATTTCATAAATAAGTTTGATACTTTAATGAAAAAGAAAATTTTCTGGCCAAGTATAAATGATAAAACATTGCTAAGTGTCCTCCACCAGCCTGGCCTGCCACTAAGGGGCCCCTTGAACAGCCCATCCTAGGGCCCTCTTGGTGTTCTTGGTGCTAAGGGACCCTTGGCCTGGCCTGCCTCTAAGAGACCCCCCCTGGCCTGGCCTGCTCTGCCACTCAGGGCCTCCCTCACATGGCTTGCCCCAGGGCCCCCTTGGCCTGCCCTCCCACTAAGAGTGCCCCTGGCCTTTCCTGGCCTACCCCTAAGGGCAGGCCTGGCCTGGCCTACACAAGAGACCCACTGGCCTGGCCTGCCTCAGGGCCCCTGTTTTAGTCTGTTTTGTGTTGCTATAACAGAATACTTGAAATTGGGTAATTTATAAAGAAAAACAAAATTTATTGTTTATAGTTTCTGAGGCTAGGAAGTCCAAAGTCCATCTGGTGGTAGCAACAATAACCCAGGGGTCTCACCTTTCAAGATGGTGGAAGCAGAGAGAGCAGAGACAGAGGGATTCTCATGTGCTCTTCTTTTAAAGCCCACAGAACCACACACCTGACCACCATTTTTAATCCATTCACTATGGCATGGTCTGCCCCTGCCCCCTCAAACCTCATGTCCTTTTCATATGCAAATGCATTCATTTCATCCCCACAGTCTTAACTTGTTTCAACTCAAGAGTCCAAAGTTCAAAGTCCCAACTGTGAAATCAATACAATTTATCTACTTCCAAGATACAGTGGTGGGACAAACATAGGGTACATATTCCCATTCCAAAAGGGAGAAATAAATCAAAAGAAAGGGGTATTGGGTTCTAAGCAAGTCCGAAATCCAGCAGGGCAGGCGTTAAATCTCAAAGATGGTGAATCATGTACCTCGAGTCCATCTTCCATGTCCTCTTCATGCTGGTGTGGGGGTTGGGTCTTGGGCAGCTCTGCTCCTATGGCTTTCCTGGTTACAGGCCACACTTCAGCAATCGCAGGCTGTCGTTCCACTCTGTAGCTCCACAGGTCTGGGGTCTCCGTGGAAGTCCTGCTCTCATGGCTCCACTAGACATGGTGCTGATGGGTTTGTTTTTTTTCTTAAAGATGACCAGTAAGGGGATCTTAACCCTTGACATGGTGTTGTTGGCACCACGCTCTCCCAAGTGAGCTAACCAGTCATCCCTATATAGGGATCTGAACCCATGGCTTTGGTGTTATCAACACCACACTCTCCCAAGTGAGCCACAGGCCGGCCCACTGATGGGGTTTCTCTGCTGCAACTCCATCTCCATGTTTCCACTTGGCATTGCTCTAGCAAAGGCTGTCTGCAGTGACTCTGCCCTGTGATAGATCTCTTCCTGGGCTCCCAGACTTTTCCATACATACTTTGAAGTCTGGGTGGAGGCTCCCAAGCATTCTGAGCTCTGGCATTCTGTGAGTCTGAAGACCTAACACCACGTGGACTCCACCAAGGCTTCTGGCTTGTATTTTCCAAAGCTGTGGGTCCAGCCATACCTGGGGCCAATTTAGCCACAGCTGGAGCAGCCAAAGCATCCGGGGTGCTGGTTCTAGAAGCAGTTTCCCAAAGTGGCCCTGAGCAGTGAGCCTATGGAGGGCTCCTCAAGCCAGTCCCCAAGACCATTTTGTCTCACTAGATCTTTGGGCCTTAAATGGAAGCGTTGGCTCCAGAGGCTTCTGCAATGCCTTCAGGGCCTTTTTCTCCTTCTCCTGATAATCCCATTCTTTTGTGTTAATCTTCTTAGTACCACTGAATTTTCCTTCTGAAAATGCTCTCTACTTCTCTACCACATGGCCAGGCTGGAAATTTTCCAAATCTTTATACTCTAGTTCCCTTTTATATTCTGGCTTTTTAAAATTCTGGCTTTATGTCATGCCTTTGCTGCCATAACTCAGAGCAGGCTGTTACAAGTAGCCATGCAGCTCCCTTAATGCTTTGCTACTTAGAAATTTCTTCCACCAAATACTCTGGTTCACAACTCTTAAGTTCCAACTTCCACACAGTCCTAGGGCATGGACACAATGCAGCCAAGTTCTTTGCCAGTTCACAGCAAGGGTGATCTTTGCCCCAGTTTCAAATAAACTTCTTATTTCTATCTAAGACCTCTTTTGAATGGTCTTTACAGTCCATATTTCCATAAGCATTCTGCTTGCCACCATTTAATAGGTCTCTAAGACATTCCAAACTTTCCCTCATCTTTTTTTCTTCTTTTGAGTCCTCCAAACTCCTCCAAACTCTCAACACCCAGTTGCAAAGCCATTTCCACATTTTCAAGTGTCTTTTATGAGCAACAGACCACTCCTGGTACCAATTTCTGTTTTAGTCCATTTTTTGTGGCTATAACAGAATACTTGGCACTAACAGCCTCTGTGGCCAGGCCTATTATTCAGGACCTGCCCTGCTGCTAATGGCCCCCCTTCTGCTAAAGGGCTGCCAGGCCTGCCCCAAGTGCTCCCTTGGCCTGGACTGGCACTAAGAGCCCCAGTGGCCTTGTCTGTCCCTTGGGACCCCTGCCCTGGCCTGCCTGTACAGACCCTCTAGAGTGGCCTGGACTGCCACTAGGGCTCCCCTCGCCAGGTGGTCCTACCCCAAGTGCCCCCTAACCTAGCATGGCTTGCTCCTAAGGAATCCCTGGCCCTGCCTGGCCTGCCCCTAGGGCTTCCCTAGCCTGGCCTGGACTGTCCCTAGGACACTGCTGGCCTGGTCCAGCCTGGCTCAGAGCCAATGACCCCCTGACCTCTCCTGGGCTGTTCCAAGGGAACTGTTGGCCTGTCCTGGCCAGGCACTTTGAGCCACCTCTGTCCTGGCCTGGTCTGCCACTAAGGGCACCCATGGCCTGAATGCCCGTAGGACCCCTGTGCCCTCAGCTGCCACTAATGGCTGCCCCGGCCAGGCATGCTGCCAAGGGCCTCCTACTGCTAAGGGCCAGCCTGGCCTGTCCTGCCGAAGGAACCCACTGGTTGTTCTGCCATAGGGCCCCCCTTTACTAGTCTGCCCCCAGCAGACCACAGCCAAAAGGGCCACCCTGCCACTAAGGGCACCCCTACCACTAAGTGCCCCCCTTGACTGGCCTGTCCCTGGGCCCCCTTGGCCTGTCTTGGTGTTAAGAGCCCCCCAGCCTGCCTCTAAGAGATCACTTAGCCTGGCTTGCCCTACCACTAAGGACCCTCTTTGAATGGCCTGGCCCATGGTCCCCTTGGCCTGCTTAGTGCTATGGCCCCCTTTGCCTCACCTGCCTGTAAGAGACCTCCTGGACTGGCCTGGCTTGCCCTGGGGGTCTCTTAGAGGCAGGCCAGGTCAGGCCAGGGCAGACCTGAGGCAGCCCAACCACTGGGTCTCTTCTGTACACCTGGTCAGGCTCACCCATAGTGGCAGTGAGGCTCTTAGCAGGCCTGCACAGGAACTGTTAGTGAAAGTCCAGGAAAGTCCAGGGGCACCGTTAGTGGCAGGACAGGCCTGGTGAGGCCAGGGGGTCTCTTAGAGGCATGCCAGGCTGGGGGTGCCCAAGGGGGGGGTCTTTCCTTCTTGGGGGCCCAAGGGGAGGTCAGGTCAGGGCCTCCTGCCTGTTAGTGGCAAGGCAGGCCAGGAGGGACATAGGTGGGCTAGAAGAAGGAAACATAGAGAGAAGAAGGAAAGAAGGAAGGAAGGAAAGAGAGAGAGAAAGAAAGAAAAAAATAGACCCAAAAGAAAGGAAAGAAATAGGGAAAGGAAGCAAGGAAAGAAGGAAAGAAAGAAAGAGTCCCCAAAGAAAAAAAGAAAGAAAGAAGGGAGGATGGAAGGAAGAAAAGGCAGGATCAAAAGGAAGGGAGGAAAGGCAGGAAGGAAGGGAAGAAAAGGCAGGAATGGAAGGAAGGGAGGGAAGGAAGGAAGGGAAGGCAGGAAGGGATGGCAGGAAGGGAAGGAAGAAAAGGAAGGAATGGAAGGAAGGGAGGAAAGGCAGGAAGAAAGGGAGGAAGGGAAGGCAGGGATGGAAGGAAGGAAGGAAGAAAAGAAGAAGAGCCCCCTGAGCCTCCCCTGGCCTGCCTCTAAGTAACCCCTGTTCTGGCCTGGCCTGACCTTCCAGTAAGGGCTCCCCTGGCCTGATGTGCCCTTGGGCTCCAAAGAAAGAAAAAGAGAGAGAGAGAGAGAGAGAGAAGGAAAGAGAAAGAAAGAAGGAAGGAAGCAAAGAAGGAAGGAAGGAAGCAAAGAAAGAAAGAAAGAGCCCTTAAATAAATAAAGAAGGAAAGAAGGAAGGGAATAGGGGAGGAGAGGGGAGGGGACAGGAGGGAAGGTTAGGGGAAGGTTAAGGGAAGATTAGGGAAGGTTAAGGGAGGTTAAGGGAAGGTTAGGGAAAGTCAGGGAAGGTTAGGGGAGGTTAGGGAAGGTTAAGGGAAGGATAAGGGAAGGTTAAGGGAAGGTTACGGGAAGGTTAAGGGAAGATTAGGGAAGGTTAAGGGAAGGTTAGGAAAGGTTAAGGGAAGGTTAGGGGAAGGTTAAGGGAAGATTAGGGAAGGTTAGGGAAGGTTAAGGGAAGGTTAGGGAAGGTTAAGGGAAGGATAAGGGAAGGTTAGGGAAGGTTAGGGAAGGTTAAGGGAAGATTAGGGAAGGTTAGGCTAGGGAAGGTTAAGAGGTTAGGAAAGATTAGGGAAGGTTAGGGAAGGTTGAGGGAAGGTTGAGGGAAGGTTAGGGAAGGTTAGTAAAGGGAGAAGGGAGGGAGAGAAGAAGGAAGAAAAAGAAAGTCCCCTGAGGGCCCCCTTGGCCTGGCCTGATCTTCCTCTAAGAGAGCCCCTGGCCTCACCTGTCCCACCACTAAGGGTACCTCTGGTGTTTCCTGGCCTGCCACTAAGGGCTTACCTGGCCAGGCCTTCTTTTAATGGACCCACTGCCACTAAGGGTGGGCCTGGCCAGGCCTGCATCAGAGACCCACTGCCTCAGAGCCACCCTGGCCTGACCTGGCCTATCCTTAGGATCCTGCAGGCCTGGTCTGACCTGGCACTATGGGCCCGCCTGACCCAGCCTGGCCCAGAGCCAAGGACCCCCGTGGCCTGCCCTGGCCTATTCCCAGGGCCCTGCTGGCCTGTCCTGGCCTGGCACTATGGGCCACCTCGGTCCTGGACTGGTGCTAAGGGTGCCCCTCCCTGGGCTTGCCTTCCACTAAGTGTTCCCATGGCCTGGATGCCCCTAGGGCCCCTGTGCCCTCACCTGCCACTAAGGGCTGCTCTGGCTCCTAGGCTGCCAAGGGCCTCCTACTGCTAAGGGCTGGCCTGGCCTGGTCTGCCCAAGGAACCCACTGGCCTGACCTGCCACATGGCCCCCCTTTACTATTCTGCCCCTAGTGGACCACTGCTATAAGGGCCACCCTGCTGCTAAGGGGACCCCTAAGGCACTAAGTGCCCCCTTGACTGGCTTGTCCAGGGACCCATTGGCCTGTCTTCATCCTAAGGGCCCCCGTGGCCTGGCCTGAGCTGGCCTGCCTCTAAGACCACCCTGGCCTTGCCTGGCACTAAGGGAACCCCTGCCCTGGCCAGACCCTAGGGGTCCCTGGCCTAACCTGTCCAAGGGACCAATTGTATTGGTATTCCCTTATGGGCCCCTGAGACTGGACTACTGGTAAGGGCACCCTGCTGCTTTGTTTTCTTTCTTTTTTTGTTTTTGTTTGTTTTCTTTTCTTTTTGTTTTTGTTTCTCTTTTATGGTTTTCTTTTTTCTTGTTGTTTGCTTTTCACTCTTTTTTTTTTAAACTATTTTTCTTATTTGTTGCATTTTTTTTCTGGGTTTTCTTTGCTTTTTTTTTGTTTTTGTATTTTTCTGTCCTCTTTTTTTTTTTTTTGTCTTTTTTTGGCACTGTTTTTGGTTTTCTTCTTTTTGTTGGGGTCTTCTTCTGTAGGGGTTTTCTTCTTTGGGGGCCTTTTCAGAGTTTTTCTTGTTTTCATGGGGGTATATATTTCTTTGGGGGGGCTTTTCTTCTTTTCGTGGGGGGTTTTCTTCTTTCTGTTGGGCTTTTGTTCTATTTGGGCTGTTTTTCTTTTATGGGGATTTTCTTCTTTTTGTCAGGGTTTTCTTTGGGGAGGGTTTCTTCTTTTTGCTGAGGTTTTCTTATATTGGGGGGATTTTTCTTCTTGGCATTCTTTTTGTAGGGTGCGTCTTCTTTTGGGGGGTTCTTTATGTTGTGGTTCTCTTCTTTTTGTTGGGGTTTTCCTGTTTTGGGTGTTTTCCTCTTCTTGTGGGTGCTTTCTACTTCTTTGGGGTGTTTCCTTCATTTTTGAGTTGTTTTCTTCCTCTTTTGGGTGATTTCCTCTTTGGGGTGTTTTCCTATTTGGTGTATTTTCTTCTGCTTGGGGTTTTCTTCCTTTTTGGGTTTTTTTCTTTTTTGGGGGGGTGTCTTCTTCTTCTGGGTGTTTTCTCCTTCTTGGTTAACTCTTCTTCTTCTTTTTTTTTTTTTTTTTTTCCTTCTTTTGGTTGTTTTCTTTTCTGGCACAATTTCTCAGCCAGCTCTGTCTTCACATGCTTCTCTGACTGCAGCACACTGGTGACCTCCATGTTCTAATTGGTCTGGATGGAGAGAAGAAATCGGTGGCCACCTGATGCAGCTGGAGACCCACAGCACAGGTTAGGAGGCACAGGGCACTGGCTCACAGAGTACCTTCCAGGTACCATTTCATGTAAGGTCTCCACCACCCCAGTTTACAGGTGGGGAAACAGTCTGTGGAGGGCAGGCTGGCAGGGCAGGTGGCACACTAGCCTGATGAACCCAGTCTACAGCTTAGCCAACTGCTCCTGGAGCTCACGGGCCTGGGACAGCATGCAGCTGGTGGTGGTACAGTGGTGCTGCATGCCCCTATCACCTGCCTGAGCTGCTTTCCTCAGAGCCCAGCAGCCATCCCCAGCTGCAGCAGCTGCTCCTCCTGCTCCCGATTCAGGTGGCTCAGACCCTCATTGTCCTTTACCTGAGCTTGGAGCTGATCTGCCAGGCTCTCCAGCTGCTTCTGCAGCTGCCCAGCTTCCACCTGCAGCCACTGTTCTTCCTCACTGGGCCCTGCTGGAGGCTCTGGGGGTGGAGGCTCAGCTGAGAAGGGAATTGGATGATAAGGGATTCTGGCTTCTGGAGTTGCACAAAACCCTCTTCTTGGCAACCAGCTCCTAATTCAGCCTCGCCCCAGACCATGGCTTGATGTCTAATCATTCCTTATGCCCAGATGATGGTCAATCATTCAAACCACTTTTAAACAAAGTTCTTCACTGCAGGTGGCTGATAATGGGCACCCCACCCTCTTTGCAGATGGGGACACTGAGGCTCAGATGAGCAGACTTGCTGTCTGCTGCCACACACCTCTTTCTCTCCCCCCCCCACCTGCTCCCAGGCCACACCAGCCCCAACTTACCTGTCTGCCTGCTTGCACTGGCCAAGCAGGTCTCTGGCTCCTGGACCTGATGCAGGCCATGCTTCTCCCTCAAAGCATGCACCTGCCCAGAGCACAGGGGCATGAGCCATGGAGGGAGCAGCTGCAGAACAGACAGGATGCCACCTCCCTCTCTACCCCTCCACCATAAACCCAAAACCCTGTGCTGCAGCTACTCACTTGTTGTGGCAGGAGCTTGGATGTCTCGAGCTTCTTTGTCTGGAGCTGCAAGGCTGCTTTCTCCATCACAAGGACCTGAAGCTTCCCCTTCAGTTGGGACTGGCGACACTTGTGCTCTTCATCATTGTTCTTATGGCCAGAGGTGGTGGAGAATGGAAAGAATGAGAAACAGAAAAGACCACTTTGGTGATCAATGCACTGACTTTGCCATACAACCAGAGGAACATGGCATAGGAAGGGGAACCCAGGAACCAAGAGTCACAAGTGCCAGTCCAGGGAGTGGATATGAGTTGCCTGAGGCCACACACAAGTCACAGGCACAGCTGGGTACAGAGATTGGCTCTGCACATGTCCAAACCTGTGCATCCACCTCTCGTGCTCACCTGTACCCTCCCACCTCCCACCACATCACCCACGCTGAGGTCCCCAGACCTGCCATCCACCTTCCCCCTCCTACTTGTTGTCTTCCAAGTGCAGGTGGAGAGCATCTTGCTCTTTCTTCAAGTCATGGTAGGACTGCAAATACAGAAAGGTGAACTCAGGATTCAGCAGGGAGAAGATGTAGTCAGGGCACACTAACACCAACACCTACAGCAGCCATTCGGCAGTAACATTTCCTGCCCCTGAATCACACTTGACATCTTTTTTAAGGCATTTCCAAGCCCATGTTCTCAGTTGGTTTTACTAAGAACTCAGCAAGGGTGGAAGAGGCAGGGAAAGAGATCTGATTTACAGCTGGCCGACAGAGGCCCAGGGATATCAGATCATGGTGCCAATGTTATGAGTGCATTACCAGGCACCATGCTAACAATCCGTTGAATCCTCACTACCACCATAGGAGGGAGTTACTATTACTATCTCCATTCTGTAGATGAAATACAAAGTATTAGAGGTTAACCGCTAAGATCACTTATAGCTGGGATGTGAACATCCATGTCTATCTAATTCTCTAAGGCCATTTTCCCCCGGGGGTGGAGGTGCAATTGTGAGGGCAGGTGACTGGGCTCACCCTTTCGGCTTCCATCTGTTGTGTGGAGACAGTGCTCAGACTCCACTACAGCTCTTTTATCTGCACTCATGTGAGCACAGGCAGCTTGCCAGATGTTCACACTCCCCTGGAATGACAGAGGTCAAGATGGAGCCCAAAGGACTCCCCCAAAGGCCTGCCAAGGCACCAGGTTGAGGGAGGAAGGGTGCCCAGATTCACACCTGCTTTCTGCCAGACTGTATGGTGAGCATCAGCCAGGGCTCTCTCTAACTGTGCCTTTTGGGACATTAAGACATCAGTGATCTGAATCTGAGCCTTTGGGAGAAAAGCCAAAAGGGTGCTGAGAGAGAGGGAAAGGAAGGTTCTCTAGGGGACGTGAGGGATGCCATACAGTCCACTCTCTTGCAGTTGTTCCTGCAGGGAGTTTGCCTGCTGACACCTACTCTCCTGCTGTAGGAAGAGGAAAGAAACATCTCTTACCAGGGAGGCAGAGATGCAACAGCAAGGGACAGGCCCCCGGAATGCCACCAATGGCCCAGGACAGGCGCACCAGTGAGACCAGATTCTCAGGGACATTGTGGGGCTGAAGGTGGGGTGCAGGGGTGAGCCTTCTCCAGGTCGGGAGTGGGCAAGACAAGCCTGTGGCCTCTCCCTCTGAGTCTTTCCCCAAACCCGTCAGACATGGAATGAGTGAACAAAGAAATCACGTTCCTCTTTCCAGTTCATCTAGAGTTTTCTGGTGCTGTTTTTTCTGTGTGGAGAATCACAGGAAAGTGACTGAGGTTGTCCCCCTCAGCTCCATTTCCCAGACCAGAGTGGTGGGCAAGGGACAGGAATGGATTTTCAAGGAAAAGCTCTCATACCCTATAGGGATGCAAATTGACAAACTCTTCTCAAACTCCCAAGGGAAGAGAATTTGGTTCTTTGTTGATTTTCACTCACAGCTACAGAGCTGAACATCTGAATCTGGATTCTCTTTAAGACAGCCACAGAAACCTCTAGAAATGCAGGCTGAGAAAGGAAAGACTACCCTTCTCCCAGCCTGTGATTCACAAGGGTGCATGTATTCACCACAAACCACATACTATGGGACTGGGACTGTTCTTATTAGCAGGGATCCAGGGATCCTGTAAAGGACAGGCAAGATCCCTGTCTCCCTGATGTTTCAAGTGCACCTAGAAATCTTTCATTCTTAGAGCTGAAAGGAACCTTTGACAATCTCTAATTCTATCTCAGGATACTCAAGCCCAGGCAGGAGAGGTGGCTTGTCCAAAACCAAAGACAAAGCAAAGCAGGAACTAAGTCAGGGTGGGAACACGGGACTTTTGTCAGCAGTCAGCCTAGTGTTTCCAGCAGGGGGACAGCCCAGGGCACATGTGGTGAGGACTCAAGCAGGGGTTTCTGGAGAAGAGAGATTGGGCAGACAGGGCAGCCACAGAAAGAGCCAGGCTGCATGGTCTGGGGTCCCTCCCACTGAGACCTAGGCCCCCCCACCCCATTCTCCCTTGGTATCAGGGCCCCCCAACCCTTTTCTTCAGAGCCCCAAGGGGAAATTGGAACCCAGGATTGGCAGCGTGGAATTAGGGGACCCTACTGGACTCTTACCAATTCCTGGATCATGCTCCTTCAATGTTTGTTTTCTACGTAGCTGGAGTGCCGGGCTACTGCCAAATCTAGGCACTGGCTCTAGGCACGTGCAGAGAGGAGGAGTTGGAGGAGGGCTAGAGGGAGAGGTAGAGAGAGCAATCATTAGCCGTGGGGGTGGCAGCTGTCTCATCTGGCAGCGGGGCACCCAGCCCCCACCATGGGAGGTGGTCAAGAGGCTGGCCTTCAGGGGCACTTACCCCCAGCTCCCTCATGTAAACTGATGTCACAAAGGCCTCCCCACTGATGTATGATGTGGGCTAGAAGAGATGAGAGTGCACATGGAGATGCTCTGTCCTCCTTTATGGCTAAGCCCTCTGATGTCCTTTCTTCCCCATCAGCTGGCAAAAGTCTTTTTCCTTCCTGATCTGGACCGGGCCCTCCTCCTGTAGCCCCTTTGTGCCCACTTCTCATGGTCTCTCTCCCTCATTGTCCCTCTCCTCCTGAGTAGCACTTATCCTGTACTGTTTTTTGTTTTTTGTTTTTTTTTGGTGGTGGCCAGTACAGGGATTGAGCTCTGGACCTTGGTGTTATCAGCATCATCCTGTGCTTCCTGCAGCTGGATCCAATGAAATAACCAAGCTTGTGGCCATCTTCGTGTATACGGCTTCAAGGGAGAAGACTCAGAGAAGAGTCCTAAATCATATCCCTAGCAGAGGGAGAGGTAGGATTCAAACCCAGACTTCTTAACCAGTCCCTGACACTTCTTCCATGATCATTACCATTACCCCCTACTGTCTCTTGAGCCTCCTGTTCCCAGGAGCCTGACTAGCCAAGACTCACCTCCTTATGCAAATAGCAACCCCCAGAAGTTGTTGAATCAGTCTACCACCAGTTTCCATTTTGTTCTTTGCTCCTGGAGGAGCACCAGGACTGTTTCTCTATTGGTAATCTCTTAACCATGAAAAGGAAAAGCAGTAATATTCAGGAGACCTGTAAGCCCCTAAACCTCCATCTACTTTACAGTTTTTACAAAATATTTTTACTTATACCATCTGATTTAATGCCACCAGCAACCCTATAATGTGTTGCAAAGATCACTAAATGGTTGAAGAAATAGGTTGATAACATGACTTTAAAAAAGGCAACAATGGAATTTAACTTCAGTCTTCTGGGGCTTTGTCATGAATCAGCAACTGCCAGGTGGCAAAATACAAATCAGACATTGGGGTCCTCTCTTACAGAGCTGTGAGAGCTGCACACCAGTACTTCTCAAATGTTTACATCTGTGTATCCTAATGGCCAAAGTCATGAGGGCACACCCCTAGGGATCTGGGGAGCTAACAAAAAAAGGACAACCCAAACATCATTTCAGAGAGAAGTCTATTACAATCTTACAAATCTAGGCAAATGTCACCCCTAAGTATATTAATAGGGTTTTTATCACTCAAAAGAATCAAGCAAATCTGATGCTTCAGAAGGATGCCTCTTATGAATCCCATGGCACCCCAGATTGAGATGATCCGGGCAAGATTCAAGCTGTGAAGTTCAGTTGCCCAGGATTTGTTCCACAGAAGATAAGCACATCTCCCTCCAGAGAGCAGTGACTGAAAGATGGTCTGGTTCCAGAATCCTAGGGAATTCTAATGTGAGATACAGACTCAGAAATAAAATGTAAATTGTCTCTAGAGAGTAGAAACCTAGGAGAAAAACAAACAAACCCATTCTCCCAATTGTCACCCAGAGATATTGTCAACATTTCAAGCTGACTGGTGAAGTGTAGGCTTTTCAGGTAGTAAATATCTAAGTGAAGGGAGTAAGGAAGACAGAAATATCTCTGCCCTGTTTCCCCTAGTCCTGAGTGCCCTTCCCAATGGAAATTTGTGCCATGACCAGAGAAGCCGGAAAGAGGGTGAAAACACTTAGGGACTGGGTCATCAGGTCAAAGTCCAGGCTACAGGCAGTAATGACAGGGGGTGCCTGGTGAGGGCAAGGGCTGGGCCGCTGACAGGGCAGGAATGACTGAGAAGACTTTGGTGAGGGGAGCCAATAGGCTCAGAGGGGCAAGCCCCGTGTGCCTCAGAAGTGACACAGAGTCCTGCCCCTGTCCCACCATCAGAGGGGCCTCAAGCTGGGTCTGGGGCCAACATGCTGTGACTCAACATGCTATACCTGATTCTCAGCCACGGCCAATTTCCTCTGTTGGGTCTCCTCCAACATCTCAGGCCAGGGAAAACAAAAGGGGGGCCACATCACCACCACCCAAGCACTGGGGAATCGCATCCTTCAGCTAACAGCACAGATGTGCAACTGAGCCAGAGCTGGTGGGAGTGGGTGGTGCTAGGCAACACTGCAGTGGGCGTGGCCTCAACGCTCACAGCCCATTGGTGGATGCGAAAGATGAAACAAATGGGGGCGTGGCAAGGACACAGAGAAGGGTGGAGTCACAATGAAAGCTGTGATTGCTGGCCCTGCCCAACCCAGGGAGGGGGTCCCCCCTTGGGGAAGTGGGCGGGGCTCTTGCTTGGTGCCCATGCAGATCCTGTGTGACCCTTCATGGTGGTTGTCACAGTATTAGAGGCACTCAGTGGAGCAGAGAGGCTGCTCAGATTTCAGGACATGCCTCTGGGTTTCCAGCCACTCCCTGAGGTCTCAGGCCCCCTTCTCTGGGCTGTCCCCTGGAGGAAAGTTACTGTTGCCAGTTAGACCTGTTTTCAGCACCAACAAGAGGAAAATGAGACCACAAGGGGACTGGCTTAGGCAACTCCAGTGGCTGGGCATGTTCAGTAGAGAGCACAGAACATTCTCAAATGTGCCTGGTGCATGTGATAGGATCTGACCAATGAACATGCTCCAGGAAAAGACTGACTGAGCATGTGTAAGACCAAATGTTACATAACTGGGAGCCACCCCTGGCCTTCTGGGGCAGACTGCCCAGGGAGATTATTCTGTCACCTTCTTTGAGCTCTACTCTGCATCCAGCCAGCGGCTGCCAGGCACAGAGAAAACAGCTCAAGTATGGGATTCAAGATCCCTGGATTCCCACACTGGCTCCTCAGCTTCCTAGCTATGTAGAGTATAAGCAGCTTGCCTAACTCCCTGAGCCTCACTTCCTCAACTGCAAATGGCAATGAGAGTATCTACAGAACCTACCTCCTGGGGTCACTCAGGTCACTCATGACACCAGATATTTCACATAAGGGGCCTGGCAGATAGCAGATCAGCCGTCCTAGGCTGACCACAGAGCCAGGTGCTCGAGTCCTCCCGAGGGCAGCAATGTGGGGTTAGCACTCGCACCAGGACAGTCCCCTCACTTCGCCTCTGCCTTCAGCCCAGCCCGCCTCCCCTCTGGTCTCCTGCCCACCCCTTTTTCACTCTATTCCACCACCACTCCCACATAAAAACTCACCTGTCGCCCGTCCCTCAGCTGTCCCTTCATCAGACTGTCCAGGGAGAAAGAGACAATATCGTTCAGGTTCTGAACCTGGAAAAAAGCAGAGACCTACCATCCCCACGTTGGGTGACTGCCCATCTAGCCCTAAGGAGCTCAGGGTACAGTGAAGCAGCATGAGGCAAAGGAGAATGATGGGGGGGTAAAGGAAGCAGGGGAGAGAAAGAGAAGGAAGGGGAGGGGGATCACAGGGAGGAGTGCAGCAGGGCCGGAGTCCACTCCAGCCTCATCGCCTCACTGCTCCAGGAGCACCCCCCAGTCAGCCTCACGCTTGTTCCTTGCCAGAAGCCCCCTCTCTTCCCCTCTCTGATCTCAAGTCCATCTGTAGTGCACATCTGTTTTGGTCTGGCTAGCTCTTCCTCTCCCCTTCTAATAGTAACAAAGCCCCCTTTCCTATGGGGAACCCCTTCTCTGTGGTCAGACGAGGTGAACACAGGAGTCAGATCTGACCAGAGCACCCCATCCCCAGGCTAAAGTGATGGATCAGGAATGGGCACATGACCCAAGTCAGCCAATCAGGATCCTCCCTGGAACTTTTCTGCCTAAGTGTGGGAGGAAGACTGTGTCTTTCTTCTGGTAAGATGTGCATCTGGGCCTGCTGGGCTGCCTTGTTCACTAAGCAGAGACAGAGGAAAACCATTTAAAACAAAAGGAAGGAGCCTAAAGCCAGCTTCCCCATCGCTGGGGCCAATGAATTCCCTCTTAAAAAATAACCTAGTTTGCGCTGGGTTTCTTGTCATTTTGCAACCCAAAAAGACCTGTCTAATATTTCAACCCACCTTTCAAGGTATAGCTTGGGTCTCCCATTCTCCAGGAAGCCTCTCCTGACCACTCCTGCGCACCCCCGACCTACGCTGACTTCCCCTTTTCTGAACCATGGCAACACTAGGCCCTGACCCCTGCCCTTGCTGGGTCCTCAAGTTTGTGCCATGCTGCTGGTATTGCTCAATGTCGCCCCACACCTCAGTTCTTGTCTCGCTGCTAGACTGTGGCTCTCTGAGGCAGAGACTGACTCTTTCCTGTGTCAGCAGCCCCTAGTATAATCAATGCCCATCAGAGACTAGATCCTCAGGGAACACTAATTTGACTAAAACAGGAAGAGAAGAGGCAGAAGACAAAGTGGGTATGAGCAGAGGCGGTGGCAGTGGTGGTGGGGGTAGTGGTGGTGGTGGTGGTGGCAGCAGTGCTGCTACAAAGGCAGGAACCCCCAAGTCTGTCCTTCCCTTCTCCCAAAGCTCCTAAATGACACTAATTCATTTGAGCTCAAACAGTGTCAAAGGCCACTACAAGCAGAACAGTGTACAAGGCATGCAGAGAGGTATAATACAGCAGACAGCAATATTAGCCATCTCAATATTTACTGAGCACTTACACCGGAGAAGGCATTTAGCTTGTTTAATCCTCACTGCCACTCTGAGGGTGGGTACCGTTATTATCCCAGTGTTACAGATGACAGACCTGTGGCCTAGGAAGCTTCAGTGACCTATCCAAGCCAGTAGCAGGGCAGGGATTCCTAGGCAGAGTCTTGGCTCGAGGTCGGGTGCTTTACCATTAAGCACACTGCCTCATGGAGATGATGCGGCCCCTGCCAGCCAGGGAGGACACTGGTAAGGACTGGAGCTGTGCGGGCTGGTCCGGTGCCATGGAGTCTGGAGGGAGAGGGGAGGCTTTCCTGGGAGCAGTACAGCCAGGCTGTGCTCAGACTCCAGGGCCAGACACCCTGAGTCCATATCCAGTGGGGGAACCTCACGCAGCTGCTTAACCTCATTTCCCAGCCTGTAAAGTGGGGACAACAGTAATACCAATGCAACAGAGCAGTGCACCAGGATTAAATGCATTAACACACATGAAGTACCCATGTGGAGAAAGAGCTGGTATGATGGGGTGGCCTCGAGGTCAGGACTTGAAGGCCGGGGAGGAGGCAATCACCAAGGAGGCCATCAGGAAGGAACCTGAGGCCGTTCATCTGTGTGTGGGGGCTGAGAGGCTGGTGGAGGCGAGAGCAGGTTCTGGGATATGAGGACAAAGCAGATGTCATTGGGAAAGCAGAAGACGAGGAAGTGAGGAGAGGCAGCGGCGGTGGTGGTGGCAGCGGTGCTGCTACAAAGGCAGGGACTCCCACCGTCCCTCCCTTCTCCCAAAGCTCCTCCAGGGAACCCTCCCTCACATGGGGCTCTCCCCCACTGTGAGACCCCCTTTGCTCCTGGGTGAAGAGAAAGGAGAACAGAGACAGAAGAGCTGGGCAAGCAGTCAGAGAAAGGAGGAGAATGTGAAAGGTGGGTCAGAGCTGGAAAGGGACCTCAGGTCATGGGTCAGAGGTCAAGGGCAAAGCAGGAAAAGGGAGGAAACTGACCCTTTCCCAATCAGGTTCTTAAGATCACTAGATTTACCCTGAGCCTAGGCTGAGGGCTGGCTGAGGAAGGAGCCGGGGCATCACCAGGTTCTTTTTTTTTTTTTTAAAGATGACCGGATCTTAACCCTTGGCTTTGTCTTGTTAGCACCACGCTCTCCCAAGTGAGCCAACCAGCCATCCCTATATAGGGATCTAAACCCTTGGCCTTGGTGTTATCAGCACCACACTCTCCCAAGTAAGCCACGGGCCACCCCCTAGAGCACTATTTAGAACTCAGATCAATACAAATTTTTTTCCAGGGAGAAGTATTTTTTAAATGACATTGCTTAGGATGTCGGTGCAAGGTGATAATAAAAAGCAACCAGCTTTTACTCAATTTAATTTTGGTTCTTAAATTCTCTGTAGATGATATACTTTTATTGCCCACACCAGAGAAGACTCTGACCATCATCCTACCTTTGGTAGGCAACTGCTAGCAATATTGGGATGCGATTCCATCTGGTGAATGTGGACCAGAGCTGAGTGACAGGGGCGGCCCCCTAGGAGGCATACAATTTCTCAACCCTTAACTGAAAGCACCTTCTCAGGCATTACCTCCTGCAGGAGGCCTCCCTCACATTCTCTTCTACCTTGAATCTGGAGGAAATATTTCTCCTTTATATGTCCAGAGCACCCTTTGCCAAGTTCTGTCACTGACCTCTCACACTGTATTATAATTATATCTCCTTCCCCTTCTAGGCTGAGCACCCTGAAGACAAGGACGTGGTTCTGTTGGTCAATTAGCGATCAATATTCTGGCCACATCACGATACATCTAATATGGCTGTCCCAAAGTGGAGTGGTTTGGGAAAGGGGCTGTTAGTACACAGGAGGTGTTGTTGAGCTGCCCCAGGATCTCATGGCTACTCAAGGTGGGGAGGGGGTTTGCAACTCACAAGATTCTTTTATTCCATGTGTTAGTTCAAGGAATGCCTCACATACCACTAGCCCTAATTTTTTTTTTTTTTTTTTTAACGATGACCGGTAAGGGGATCTTAACCCTTGACTTGGTGCTGTCAGCACCACAACTCACCCAGTGAGCTAACCAGCCATCCCTATATAGGGATCCGAACCTGTGCACTTGGTGTTATCAGCACCACACTCTCTCGAGTGAGCCACGGGCTGGCCCTATCACTAGCCCTAATTTTCAGGTGAGGAAATTGGAGCTCACAGAGGTCAGCGGAGTTGCCCACAGCTATAGAGTCATTGGCCAAGCCTGGAGGACAGCACACATTTCCTGACTTCTCTGCCAGGACCCCAGCCACAGCCCTGAATCTGATCCACAGTGGTCTCGGTAGATCCCTCATCTATCTTGCCAATGTGGTCATGTAACCACCAGGGGGAGCCAGATGCTCGTGCATGGGGAAGCCGGGCACAGGCTTAGTGTTTGGAGATATTCCTTTAAGAGGGGCCCACGGAGACAGGAGGGGCACACATCAGTGGATGGAGCTAGGGGGGTGTGTGTGTGTGCAGTGTGCGTGTGTGTGTGTGTGTGTTGGGGGGTGAGGGGTGTTGTATGAGAGCCAAAGTGTTGCCTCCTTCTGGCCCTGCTGGGGAAAAGGCAGAGCTGGGGAGAGGGAGGGCTCTCCACCTCCGTTCTCCTCAGGCTCACTCAGGGTCTGGAACAGACCGGACATTCCTAAGCCTCTGGGCAGGCAGGCGAGGAAACCAGGAAATCAGGCCTGGAGTCCAGCCTCCCTGTAGCTTGGGCTGGTTCTTCCAAAGTCACTCTGCCTAGGACTTCCCAGAAGAACCATGCATGTATGTGTCATAGTGTAATTGTACATTTATTTGTCATATTATTTATTTAATTGATTATTAATAAGGCTCCATGAGGGTAAAGACCATGTCAATTTTTGCTCACTTGAAAATCTCCAACATGTCTATGCTTGGTAGGTAGTAGGTGCCCAGTAAATGCTTCTTGAATAAATAAGTTAATTTATGTTACATTCTTTTCTCCAACTCTATCTCCCAAGCCTAAGCCTCTGTCATTTTTTATCTATACATCAGCACTCAATTCTTGATTTGTCTCCCAGTTTATACTCAAGTCCCTACTGATCAGTTTCTCACCCAAAAGCCAGAGTGATCTAATAAAATTGCCAATCTGATCATGTCACGCTTGTCACCCCATCTAACAGCCTTCAGTGGCTTCCCATGGTCCTGGGAATAAAAGCCAGGCTCCTGACCACAGCCTTACAAGGCCTTGCATGGCCTGGATCACCTCCTGCCAAGCTCCACCTCCTCAACAGACCTTTCTTCATTCAACAAATATCAAATGTCTGTTCTACCAAGCACTGGGGATTCAGTGGTGAGCAAAAACAGACTCCTTCAGGTCTGCCTACAGTCGTTCCAGATCCTGGAACATATCTCCTTCCCGTGCAGATCCTTTGCACGTGGTTTCCCCCTTGTCTGGAAAGTGCTTACCCCTCTCCTTTCTCTACCTTCTTGACTTTGCCCAGTCAACACCTACTCACTCATCAGATCTCAGATTAAACACCATTTACTCAAGGATAACTTACCTGACCCCAAACCTAGGTCAGGTCCCCCGTTACATGCTCTCATTGCTCCCCGTATTCTGCCTTCATAGTACTTACCACATTTTCTATTCTTACATTTCTTTGTGTTATTTGATTAATACCCATATTCCCCTCCTGGAAGCCCCAGGATCTTGTGTCTGGTTTTTGCTTACCATTGTATTCCTCTGGTGCTTAGCTGATGCACCACAGCAATTTATTGATTGAATACATGAATGAGTAAATGGTTCCCCCACAAGAGTATTCAGAGGGGACTGCCTCAGTGTGAGTATGAACTGGTGGCTGAGCTGCGGGACTGGGAGGAGTATGAGAAGGAGCTCTCCTCAAGGAGAGAGCCCAGAGCTGTTAATCTCGTCCTGCTCCTCCTCATCCCCAACATGCTTGTGACTTGGCCCCTGCCCACCTCTACAACCCCATCTAGCTATTCTCCCGGTTGCTCCAGCAACACTGCTCCTGCTCCTAACCCTCAGGGCCTCCCACATACCGAGCCCCCCACCGGCAACTCCTCTCCCTGCTTCCCTTCCCATGGCTGCCTCTCTTCATCCTTCAGGTCGAGGTTACCTGTTGCTTCTTTTGAGGACACCTTCCCTGAGTAGGTCTCCCCATTATTGCCCATCCTTTTGCCCAGATCATTTCCTTCATTCTATCTCACAATGGAGATGCATTTATATATTTATTGTCTGTGTCCCTGAATGAGTTAGAGATTTCTGGCCACGAGTAACAGAAAATCAACTCATATTGGCTTTAATAATAAGGAAAGTAGTCTAGAGATAGGACTGGCTTTAGGGTTGGTTAATTCAGTGATGTTCTCAAGGACCTTGGTTCTCCCCATCTCACTGTCCCTGATGTTGGCTTTGTCTTCGGGTTGGTTAGGATGGATGCAGTGATTCCAGGCGTCACAGTCAGACTTCATATACAAGCAGGCTTTTCTTCTCGTTACTTGTATCAGTTATCTATTGCAGTATGATACATTACCACAAAATTTAGCAGCTTAAAACATTTATCTCACAGTTCCTGAGGGTTTGAAACCTAGAGTGGCTTAGCTGGTTGGTTCTAGCTCAGGATCTCTCATGAGGTGACAAACTGCTGGCCTGGACTGAAGTCATCTAGAGGCGTGACTGGGGCTGGAGGATCGGTTTCCAAGCTTATTCACGGGGCTATTGGTGCAAAGCTTCAGTTCCTTGACACATGGGCCTCTCTATAAGGCTGCTTGTGATGGAGCAGCTGCCTTCCTCCAGAATGAGTGACCCAAGAGCGAGAGTGCAACCAAGATGGAAGCTGCAGCGTCATCTATAACCTAATCTTGGACGTGGCACACCATCACTTCTGCATATTCTCTAGTCACTCAGCCCAACCCTAGTGCATGGGAAGGGGCTATAAAAAGGTGTGAATACTAGGAGGTGGGGGACCATATCGTGTTTCTTTTCAAAAGTGAGGAAGCCTTTCCTAGAAGCCTCCAGGAGGCTTCTCTTCACGTCCATTGGCTGGAACTGTGTCACATGCCCATGCCTAAGCCAATTACTCATGGGGGGTTCGGGACCATTATCTTTAGCTCATTAAAATCACAATTTACCCCTTGTGGTAGGATCCACCTCCACTGAAGCACAGGGCGGCATCTAAGTGGAAGATGGCTACCTAAACAAATGGGGCTTGTTTGGAATGTGGAAAGGGCTATGGGAACAGATGCTGAGTAGGCAGCCCACAGTGTCTGTGATGTTCATCGCTAGACTGGAAACTCCACAATGACAGAAGCTGATCTTTTCCTACTACTGCATCCCCAGTGGGCAGCCCACTGCCTGGCTCAGAGTAGATGCAATATTTGTTGAACAAATAATGACTAAACTGGAAGACCATAGGGCAGGGGGTCCAGGACTCGTACCACCAGATGTGGGTGACATCACCAGGCCCTAGGCTCCTTAAGCTCTTCTCAGAACTGAGGAGGCCACCTGCTTCCATCCCCACAGCCAGCTCCAAGGACAGGCATGATTGGCAGAATTATTCTCACTTTATTTCTGGAGAAGTTTGATCAGATGCAGTAACACTGATTCCAGGCGAGGGCAGGGGGCATGGGTACCCCTGAAGCAACCAGTATCTTGTGGCCCAAGGTGCCCCCCCATACCAGACCTGGGTTCTCCCTCAGTTACAGTTAAATAGAGAGAGGAAGATCTCCCCAGGGAGCCCTGAGGAGAGGGTCTGCCTCCTGCACCCACCCCCTCCACGTAGAGGAGTCTGAGCACAAGCTATTTACAGTATTCACATCCACTGTACCCCACCAAATCAAGGCAAATACTACAGGCGGCCCTTCCTCAAGAGGAGGCCAGAGAGGCTGTGAGTGTATGTGTGTATAGGGGAGAGGGGGTGTCCACGCACGTGAGCACATGAATGCACTGAGGGGCAGGGACTGGCTTCAGCCAAAGAGACATCAGTCTATAAGGTGCAGATTAAAAACAGAGAGGACCCATCCCCAGAGACCCAGGCCACTTCCATCTTTGTTCTGTCTCTTTCTCCTCCAGACATCCTGGAGATGATGCAGAGGAGCCCTCACAGCTGTGCCCAGATCCAAGGCAACCCCTTAAAGGACTTCTGAAAAAAAGTGGGGAGGAGAAACAGTCAGGGCAAACCATGCCACCAAGCCCAATGGCTCTGTGCCTTCAGGGTGGAGCAGGAGAGGGCCTCAGGCAAGCTAGAGAAGAGAGCAGGGCTGGGGAGCCCAGGGTGCTGGGAGGGATGGAGCTGGGCCCAGGAACCAGGGATCCCCACCTGTGACCTGTGGCGGTTGCACCACTGCTTTCTTGAGGAAGGCTTCTGCTTCTGCAAAAGGCAGGAGTGCCTCTGGTGTTCGGCCCAAACTCTTGTCCCCAGAGGGTCCTTTGGGAGAGAAGCCGTTCTCCTGGTGTGCTGGCAGAGGCTGCAGACCATTCACCAGCGACCCTGGCAACTCCTTGCTTGGCAGGCTGCAGACGCAGGGGCCAACACTCAGCACCTCACCTCCTGGTAAAGCCCAGGCCACCCACAGCGCCAGCGTGAGCCTGCCTCCCTGCTTAAGGTCCCTGGGACTGAGAGCTGGTACCTCCACTGAGGTTCCTGGGGGGCAGGCTCCTCTTTCGGCACATCCTCCTTTTGCAGCCCTGAGGGCCGAGCTTCCACAGCCTTCACAGGGTCTATTGCAGGGAAAAAACGGCAGTCAGGTCGGGGCTGGCGACAGGGGTGAGGATGGACCATGGGACTGACAAAGGGGATGGACATGAAGGGCACAGGGGCTTCACCTGGGCTGGAATTGTCGGCGTTTTCCTCCTTTCTGTCCTGCTTCTGCTTTGAAGAGGAAAAGCAGTCAAGCTCAAGGGATACCTGGACACCCCACCCCACGCCCCGACCCCCGTCCTGAATTCTTCTCTCCCTCAGCCCAGACCCTGAGCGGCCACCCCCACAAGCCTCCTCCCTTGGCTCTGGATGCTTTTCCGCAGCCTCCTTTTTTCACCGCGACCCCCACTCCCAGCACCGCCCTCGGGGAATCCTGACCTTGGTTTCAGCAGCCTCCGACTTCCGAGTCCTCTTCATTATCTCCTCCAGACGCTGTTTGGAGGCCCCGCATCGGTTAGGCCCACGCCCCGCCCTAGTCCGGAACTTCCCACCAGCCAGCCCGGTACTACCGTCTCAGCGCCCTCCAGGCTCACCCCAGCCCTTTCCAGGCCGGGAACCAGAACAGACCAGGAACCAGAACAGCCCGCGACCCGAAGCGCGGACCCAGCCCAGAGGCCGGCCCCGCCCGCTCGCGCCAGGCCCCGGCCCCGCCCCCGCACGCCAGGCCCCGCCCCGCACGCCCCCTCACGCCAGCCCCCCCCCCGCCCACCTTCTTGCGCTCTTGCCGCTCCTGCTCCTCCCGCTGGAAGTGCTTTTCTCGCTCCAGACGCTGCCGCTCCGCTTCTTCCCGCGACCGAGCTTCGGCCTCCTCTTTCTGCCAAAGACCCCCGTGAGCTTTGGCCATCTGACTCCAGCCTTCCTTGGGGCCGGCGCCCGCCCGCCCGCCCAGGCACCTGCTTCTGCAGCCGCTCCTGCTCCTCCTGCTCGGCCTGCGCCTTCTCTCGGGCCTCCTGCTCCTCCAGCCTGCGGGCCTCCGCCTCCCGCTCAGCCCGGGCCTCGGCCTCCCGCGCCAGCTGCTCCTCTCGCATTCGTCTGGGGGATAGAAGAAACTCCAGTTTGGTGCCACGCTTCTTCTCCAGCCCCCATAAGGGTCCCCTTAGTCCCCGAGGGCGCACTCACTTGTCCCTTTCTGCTTGCAGCTTCCGCTCCTGCTCCTCGCGCTCCCGCTGCTCCCGGGCCTGGCGCCGCTTCTCAGCCAGGAGCCGAGTGGCTTCTTCCCGGTCTGTGGTGCCGGCCATGGGTTTGCTAGGGGTCACCGGGGGAGCAGGGGCTGGGGGTGAGGTCAGGACAGCAGTACCTGGAGGGGGATACAGGACCAGGAGTCAGCACACACGGACAGGTCCCTCCACCACCCCTGCATGCCCCGGTGCTTCCTGGACCTCAGGGTGACCCACCCACTCAATTTCTGCCATCACCTCAAGTGGCCTGTGTTCTGGGCCTGGACCTCTAAGGGCAGGAGCCTCCTCTTCCTGTCTCCCAACACCCATTCCTCAGGCATCTCTGGGGGCCCACGCCCCTATCACCTCCCCCATGCAGGCAAAGTTGGCTTCTCTGCCCTGCCCACCCCTCTTCATGCCCACCTGCAGGGATCTCCGCTGTGGGCTTCTCCTTTTGGGGTGGGGCTGGGGTGGGCGAGGGCACAGGCGAGGGTGCTGGTGAGGCTCGGTCTGCTGGCTCCTTCTCATCACTGGCCTTGCCCTTGCTCTGGTTCTTGTCCTCAGGCCCTGCTGCACTGAGGCTCTCCTTTGCCTCATCCCTCCGCCGAACCCGCCCCTTGGGTGATGCAGTGGTGCTTCGTGGGGACGGTGGTTTTGGAGGCAGAGCATGGCTTGGCCCTGGGCTGGGGCAGGGGGAGGAGGGCCTGTGCCAGGATGTGGAGGGAGAGGATGGCCAGGCCTTGGATTTGGGGCTGAGAGAAAAGGGAAGGGTTAGGCCTGGAGGACACAGAGCACAAGCACACACACACCCTGAGCATGTCACTTCCTCAGGTCAGTGTCCCCTCCCCTACCCCCCAGGCTAGGTCAGCACCCCCCACCTTATGTGCTCTCACAGAACCATATCATTTCCTTTCAGAGCACATATCCCACATTGTAATTTACATGTTCATTTGTGAGATTCCTTTATTCATGTCTGAGTCCCCAAAAGCCTGTAAACTGAACATGAGCAAAAACTGGGCCTGGTTTAGCTCACCAAAGTGTCCTCAGCACTGGGAACGCTGCCTGACAGGTCCATTCATTCACTCAGCAGGTATTTATTGAATGGTTACCAGGTGCCAGGCACTAATTTAGGTGCTGGAGTACTTCAGTAATCAAAATACTTGAAAGAAAGAAGAAAGGAAGGAGAGAAGAGAGAGAGGGAGAGAGAGAAAGGAAGGAAGGAAGAGAAAGGGAGAGAGTGAAAGGAAAGGGAAAAACTTGCCCTCACGGAACTTTCCTTCTAGTGGTGGGTGCCCAACAAATATTTGTGGATGAGCGGCCGGGTAAGTGCGGGGCCCTCCGCACCTGAGCTCAGAGGCGGCGCCAGCGGAAAGGCGCGGGCGCGGGGAGGCAGGAAGCGACTGGCGTTTCTTGAGGCTGCGCTCCCGGGCCAGGGCGCTCTTCTCCTTCTCGTTTTCCCGCTCCTTGTCCTTCTTCTCCTTTTTCTGCACCTGGGGGGAGGGAAGAATGGGAACGCGGAGGGCAGAGGTGAGATCAGCGGCGCCCGCGCTGCCGGTCCCGGCTGCCTGCTCCCACCTGCGCGGCCACTCACCGGCGAGGGCTCCGGGCGGCGGCGTATCAACGCGGGGCTGCCGCCGGCGCTGGGCTTGCGGCGCTCCCCGGCTGGGGCGCAGCGGTGCCCGCTTCGGGGGGCGCTGCACGGCGGCGTCAGGGGGCTGGCGGAGGCCGAGCGCGGGCACACTGGCACGGCTGCGGAGGGATGAGTGCGGTCGAGGTGCGCCCCAGACGCAAGGCTGTTCCCTGTCCGGCCCCCCGCGGGGGCTGTCCCAGGGCCGCCGCGCCTACCCTGGTCTCGGCCGTTGCGGGGCAGTGTGACCGCGCTGCGACTCCGAGCCAGGAAGGAGAGAGTGGGCGTCATCAGACGATCCACGATGCTGCTCTCCCATGCGCTCAGCTGCAGGCTGCGATCTGCGGGGAGAACACCAGGGAAACCGGTCACTGCAGGACCTCGGGAGGCAGGCAGAGGCAAAAGGGGAGACCAGGTACCATCCCCATTCCAAGCCCAAGGATTCTCACCTGGGAGGACTACCCCCAATCACGTGGGGGCCACACTTGTCCTCCCTGAGATCTGGACCTCCACTGCAGACCCAGGCAACAAGGCACTTCCTAGGGCAACATCCTGCATCGCTTGAGAGTCCCCTCCTACCACTCTCCCCAGGTGAAAGGGCTCTGAACTGCGAGTATAGGAAGGAGCCATCCAGGATTGGTGGAAGACCCAATTGCCCTCTCCCATGTCCCACTGTAAGGCTTTGCCCATCCTGCTCTCAGAAGGCTGGCTTGGGGTAGGCACGCTCTCTGTGGATTAGGGACAGGGAGGGTCCTTGCACTCCTCTGACCCAGCTTTTAAGAGTCCCGTGCCAGGGAGAGGTTGCTAGGGGGCCTGGCTGCCCTAGGCCACCCTGCTCTGTCCCCTCAGCTGCTGGGTTATTTTTAAGCATCAGTCAGGTGGGGTTGGTGCAGCAGCTGATTTGGTTGCTAGGCAACAGAGCAACCAAATAAAAGCTAGAGAAACTTATAAATAACTCCTACCATGGCTCCTTCACATGTGAGCAACAGGGCATGGTGAGAACGCAGGGGTTGTGCCACCCTGCTTGGTCACAACTCTGGAACCAGCCAAGGCCATGGCTGGGGCTCTGAGGTAGAGAGGGCAGGGTTGCATGGGCCCTTACAGCTGACTCCAGAATAAGGGGATCCCTTCCCCCAGCACTCAGGCCAGTCTGACACATGGGGGCAAGGCCACCTGCCTAAGGTTTGCCTAGGCCAGTTGGCTGTGGTTGGAGGTAAGGCTGCCTGCCCATTCCCACCCCCAACTTGCTCTTGAGGCCCCTGCCAGGCTTTCTGCCCTCTGGGGCATTGTCCTTTGTCTCTGTTCTCCTCTCCTGCAGGGCACAACCCTGTCCTCAGGATCCAGATCCAAATGCCGGCTCCCCCGAGGGGCACAGAGCCCCGGGTGGGGTAGAGTGGGGATGGGGACCTGGAGTATGTGATGGCTCCAGGGACCTGGTGTTCTTGCTGAGCTCTGGAGGAAGCTTGGTGGGGGCTACAAGGGGCTCTGGAGGGGGGAGGGCTAGGCCTTCTCTTACTTCTACTGGGGGAGTTCCAGAGCGTGGCAGAGGACTTTGAGAGCCGCTTGTTGATTATAGAGTCCACGTGTTTGGGCAGGTTTACTGCCGACACGGAGCACCTGCTCCCACCTGGAGGGGAAAAGACACGGCATTAGGGCCGGGCCGGACAGGAGCCAGGGGGGCACTGAGGCCTTCCATGCAGGATGCTCCAAGGGCAGGGTGGGAGAGGTAGGAGTGGACAGGCTAGGATGGGGAGGAGAAGGCAGACTTGGTCCTGGAGAGGGAGGGTTGGGGATAGGTGATCAGAGATGACCTGGGTTGGGGGAGCCGACGGAGAAGGAACAGAGGGAGGAGATGGAGTAAATCTGGAGAAACTACAGCCTTCCTGACCAGACCAAAGGAAGCCATTACCTAGGGTAGGGTGCTACAACCCTCCCACAACCACCCAGCGTTGGCACTTGCTGACTCGCCCAGCCAAGGCACTATGGATACAACAGCTACATACTGGGACAAATGCAAAGACATTCCTAAACAGAAGAACCCACACAGTCACAGTCACTTGCATAAATCCACATATTCATCCAGGCACACAAAGACAAAGACATGCAGACAGGTGAAGAGTGGTAGATACTTATGCATGCACACGTCTATGCAGGCATGCACAGATATAGAAACACAAGCACTAACAGATAACGTGTCAGACCCAGATGCACACAGGGTATGAACACATCAAGCAACCTAATCGTGATGTTGGTAAGCTAACGTTTGTTGATGCTTACCATGTGCCAGGTATGTTACCTCACTTGATCCTCCAAACATCTACCAACAACCTCAGAGGCAAGCAGTATTGTTATCCCCATTTTACAGATAAAGAAAGTGAGATGTCAAGAAGTTATAGGTCACACCGCAAGTGCCAAAGCTGGAACCCAAGTCTCTGATGCAGAAGCCCTCACTGAGGTACAAAGGCCACAAACACACCAAGGCAAACACATAGTAAGACAGACAATGCACAGGTCCATGAGCACATACGCCAAAAGATATACAGCTAGAAATACTGAACTTTGCCATCACATAAAGACATCCAAACACAGGCATCCATACATGCCAGCAAAGAATCCCACCAAAATCCATGATGGCCCTTCATGGAGAAAACTCGGAGACAAAAATCTACCTTCCAAGGCAAGAGGGTGACAGTTTTTTTTTAAACATCCAGTGTCTACAGGGCATTAAAGTCCTCTTGTATGTACCATCAACTACTAATAATTGACAGGAGCAAAAAAAGCTAATCCTAAAATGACAGGTTTGAAGAGCAAACCAAATGGAGAGAATCCATCTCTGATTTAATAGTGGAAGTCCTTGGGAAGGGACAATTTGTTTTACAGATGATTCACAAGAAGACACAAGTCACATGAAGAAAGGCACACCTGCTGCACGAGCTGTCAGCTCCTTATACAAAAGTTGTTCCCTTCCCCCACTCGCCAGGCCCCAGCCTCGCCCACCCACCCAGCAGCCTCTCCAGCCCACTCACTGGTCTTATGTCCTGGGGAGTTGTGATGCAGGGCCCCTGCCCAGGACCAGCGCTGCTGCCGGATTTCAGCCCATGTCTTCTTCACTGACCGCTGGATGGCTGCTTCATAGCGCTCCTGGGGGGAGGTGGAGAGAGGAGAGAGGGCTGGGCTCAGAATCATTCACCATGCCTAGGATAGAGGCCTTTCTCCCTTCTGTGACAATGCCTCCCACCCTCCCTTCCCCTGGGAACTTTTCCTGACTCATTACAGGTAACTAAGGTGACCAAATCCTTGTTATGATTAAGGACCATGTGCAATGGATCCCTTTCAACTTGCTCTTGGGGAGCATTTCACTATTCTTGAGTCATTTCCTGGATCTATGAGTTGGTTCTCTGAGGATGGGGTGGGACTCCCCCTGCCTGCGTCTCCTGGGCAAGGCCATGACCCCTGGCACTGAGGATCCTGACCTTGGGGCTATGTTTTCCCTTCAGCTTCAGGTCCTGGGGCAGGGCCAGGCCACCATTTCCTTCATTTCCTCACCAGCACTCAAGCCAGGGCTCTTACCCATGTAACGGAGCTTGGCATTCACACACACACATCTGCAGACATAAAAACACAGACACACGGGCACGGATACAAATACATGTACTGGCAGCGCACAGTTATGGGGGCCTACAGCACCACATATGAGAGCAAGCGTGTCTACAGCTGCACAGACACCCAGATATTGTCACAAAGGCACACAGCTGTAGATGTGAACACAGGACTGCATAGACACAGATAACGCAGAGGCAGGAACACAGATGTGCACACTCACTTCACCAGCATGCGGACATGTGGGCATGGTACACATAGATCCATGCAGAGCCAGTTGCAATCAGCAGGAACGCACCTTGTTTTTCTCGAGCTTCTGCCGCTGCCGCTCCTCCAGGGCAGCACGGCGCTGCTCTGCTTTAAGCCGCTGCTCCTCCAGCCGCCTCCGGCGCTCTTGGAGCTGCTTCTCCCGCAGCGCCTTGGCCTTCTCCTCCTTTTCCAGCCACACTGCCTTCTTGGCCGCTGCGGGAAAAGGGACCCAGTGGCGTGTGAGGGGTTCTGCCGCAGCCTGGGCCAGCGCATCTCCTCCAAGTGGCTTTCCCTGCTTCCCCAGCCCTGGGTGGGTCTTTCTCCTGCCTGCTTAGGTGCAGCCTCCACCCTCAGAACCCCCTCACACACTGAAGGGCTTCCAGAAGACAGGCCTCAGGGGAGGCCTCATGGCCTCTCAGGCCTGAAGGTGAAACAAGTTCTTTAGTGCCAGTTCCCCATCTGACTTAGGAGCCTACCAGACAAATGTCCATATATTGTGAGGAAGAGTACGGGATGTGGGGTGAGATGAGGCTTCTGGGTCTGAATCTCAGCTACTGCACTAGCCGTGTGGCTTAGGCAAATGATTTCATTACTCTGAGCCTCTGTTTCCTCCTCAAAATGGGTTGGGAGGATTGAATGAGATAGAGCATGTACTGCTCTTAGCACAGTGCACATAGTTAAGTGTTCCAGAAGCGTTAGTGTTATTAATAGGACGCTGATGGTGATGATGACAATGAATGACACAGATGCTGACGCTTCCAAACACTCACCCAGGTACTTGGCCCGCTCTTCTCGCCGCTCCTTTGCCAGTTTGTGTCTCTCTCCAGCCTTCTTTACATCTTAGCAGAGGGAACAAGCACAGACAGGTCAAAAGGTTCTCCCCAAAGAGGAGTCAGCCTCAGGTCCTCCCTCCAGGTCTCACCCCCATCCTCTCCCCACCTTCTCCAGGGCAAAGGGGATTCCCTTGGGTGGCATCATCCAGGGCTGGGACCCTGAGCCAAGAGGTTTGGGCCCAGGACTGGGGATTTCACACATACCTTGCTTGGTGGCAGGGCTGTCGGAGGCTGGCACTGCTGTTGGGGATGGCTGGCTGCTCCTTCGAGGAGGCCTGGAATTCCGTGGACCTGTGGCTGGTGGGGTGTGTCCCCTGCTCTTTGCTTCTGAGGAAGGGAATTCTTCCTGCTGGGGGGCTGGCCTAGGCCTGACCTGCCCTGGGGGGTTCTCTGGTTCCAGCGGGAGCTGCTTAGGGCTAGTGGCATTCTTCACTGCAGGAGGGGTATCCGGGGGAGTGTCAGGGACCAGGGCTGATATCGGTGGTGGTGGAGGGGAAGTGTCACCTTCTGGAGAAGGTCTTGGCTCTGGGGGCGTCCTGGCTACAACTGAAAGACCAACACAAGAAAGGAGAGAGGGTAAGATTGTGCATCTGAGCCATCAGTTCAACACATAGTTATCTCCCTTGTCCAGCTCACTTATCCATTCATTCACACGTGATTACTGAGTCTTTCAATGTGCCAGGCCCTGTTCCAGACACTAATAACATAATGGTGAGAAAATAGGCATGATCCCTGCCTCTGTGGAGCGTACCTCTAGCAGGGCAGACAGATAAGTAGCTAGGCAATTACACGAGAGAATAAGTACCACGTCTGGGGCAGCAGACATGGTTCACCTACAGTGAGGGTCTTTCTGAAGAAGCAACCACCAAACTGAGCTCCGAAGGATGAGCTGAAGTTGGCGAAGCAAGGAGGAGAGAGGTTCTGGCAAAGAGAAGAGTGTATGCAATGGGGCAGGAAGGAGCAGGGTGTATGGAACAAGGGTATAGGACTTATCATTGCACCACATGGTAATGACTGGTTTCCATGTTTGCCTCCCCGACCTTTCTGCCTTCCCTCTGGGTCATAGTGCCCAACCCAAGGCCTGGTTCACAGAGGGTGCCAGTGCTGGGCACATGGGACTGACCGGGAGAAAGAACATAAGCATAGGCTCAAGTGGGAGGCTCGTGTTGCATAGCTCCCCATTGGGTGGGCAACCAGCTATGCATTTTTTTCTCCCAGTGACCCCAGATTTCTTCTTTTAAGTCATGAATAGTCCAGGAACCCTATAAGACACCAAAGTGCCAAGTAAGGAAGCCACATGATTTGGCATATACACACATACATGTGTACGCACACATGTGTTCATGTGTACACTGTGGGGCAGGTGAAAGGCTTCAGAGTCAGCAGATGAGGGCCCAATTCTAATTTCACTACCCCAAGACAGGAAGGGAGGGCTTGATTCCACAGCAGGTCAACTTGGACATGACATTCAGCCTCTTTAAGCCTTGATTTTCACATCTGTAAAATGGGGATGATGAGCCCAAGCTAGTAGGGATGTCAGTAAAATGCCTGGCACAATTCATGTGCCAGCAAACAATACTTCCCTCCCTTTCCCTGTGGGTCTTATGAAGCCTCCATGTCTTCCAAAGAGAAGCCTCTGCACCTTGAGTCCTGGTGCCATCTGCTGCAACCCTCCAGGCACAAAGAGGATCTGTGGGGACACAGCCACTGACCTAGGCCTAGGGAGCGGGTCCAGGGTCCAGGGAAGGTGCATCTAAGGAAGCATCTTTGCTCTTACTGAGTGTCTCTATTCTGACTAGGTTCTCTGTTCTGGGAACTCTGGCCATCTCAGGATATGGCAAACTCCCCATCCCTGTGGGTGACAATGTGTGTGCAAGGGCACCTTTGGGACTCTGGGTACCTTTTACAGGGAGGCAGGAGTCTAGTTGTTGGTTTGGGCTCTGAAGCCAGACTATTTGAATATGAATTCTTGCTTCCCCACTGACTGTGTGACCTTGGGCCAGTTACAGACCCTTTCTGTGCCACAGCGTCTCCTCTATAAAATGCAGCTATTACCTACCTCACAGTATTGTGATGAGTGTGAGTTATAACAATAATCATTCATATGTTTATCGAGAGCTTCATATCTGCAAAGCATTTTACACATTAGTTTTAATCCTCACTGACAATACTATAAAGAAGCTGCTATAAACATCTTTCATACAGATGAGGAAAGAAAAGGACAAAGAGTTTAAGTGAAGTAATTTGAGGTCATTCAACTGCTAAGAGAAGGAGCCTGGACTTGAAGCTTGAACCCAGTGTCTGTCACCAGAAGCATGCCCTTACCATTACATCTGTTTTTTGTTTTTTTTTTTTCTTTTTTCTGATGGCTGGCCGGTAAGGTTATCTGAACCCTTTGACCTTGGTGTTATAACACCGTGCTCTAACCAACTGAGCCAACCGGCCAGCCTGCCTCTGTTTAAGGCAGTATGAGGTAATAGGTTGTTATGCAATGACATTACCTGAGGCTCACACTATTTTCCTCTCATTCCTCCCCTTCCAACTTCCTGGGCTCCAGGTAAGAGGCCCCAGTGACCCCTCCAACTCTGCCAGCCCCTAGGCTCCATGACAGGCCACCCAGCTCTCCCCATACCAGGGAGATGGCTGCCTGGCCACTGCCAATCTATTTCCCAGCCAGCTGCAAACTCCTTTACCAACTTCAAGGGCAAGAAAACTAGTGGTGACCATTTAATGAGTACTTGCTACTCACTAGCTGAGCTAGGTGCTTTGTATGAGGGCACTTCAAACTTTGAGAGGCAGAGATTCTTATCCCCATTATACAGATGTGGCAATTAAGGCTCACCCTGACAAGTGACTTGTCCTGGGTCATAAAATTGGTACATGGCAAAGCAAAATTTGAACCCAGGATTGTCTGGGGCCAAACCCTGGGTGTGTAACTACTAAGCTTAAAGGCTGAGGGTGAGGCCTGTTTATTGCCATTCTCTCAGCACCTGTGCGTGCTGCAGGTGTTGCAAGGAAAACTGGTAGGCAGGTATTTGTCTACACCTAGGCAAATCACACACACCCGGCAAGATAGTGAATCCCCAACTAGATCCTGACCAGCCGTGTGAAGGGAGGTGGCAGAGGAGAGGGGCCTGCACCCAGGCATCAGATGCAGCGGAGTGGAAAGGTCTTAGGCTTCAGAGTCAGATGGGCCTGAGTAGCGATCCTGGCTCCATGTGGGATCCTGGACAAGCCCTGAAGCTGTCTGAGTCTCAGTTTCCTCACCGAGTTGCTGGTATAGACAGTAAGTAGGTCCATTATCTCAGGTACCTACCAGGGTCTCAGTAAGCTGCACCTGCCCCAAAGAATCTGTCCATTTCTCCCCATCTCTGCCAGAAGAGCCCACTTTAGTCAGGCCTTCACCCCCACGGTTCCACAATGCTGCTCTTCCCAAAGTAACCAAGGACCTCCATGCTGCTAAATCCAGTGGCCAGTTTTCAGTCCTTATCTTACGGGACCTATCAGCTGCATTTGACCCAGTTGATCCTGTGGTGCTCCTTGAAACACTCTCTTCACCTGGCTTTGCAGAAAACACACTCTCCTGGTTTTCCTTCTACCTTTCTGGCTGTGAATTCTCATTATTTTCTGCTGGTCCCTCCTTAACTTCCTAACCTCTCAGCACTGGAGTGCCCCAGGGCTCAGTCGAGGACCTCATCTCTTTCCTGTCCCCACACACTCCCTTGGTGATCTCATCCAGACTCACAGCTTTAAACACCATCTCTCTGCTGACGGCAACCAAATTAGTTTCTCCAGCCCAGACCTCTCCCTTTGAGGTCTAGTTTCGCTCACTCAACTCCCTGTTTAACACCCCTGATGTCTTAAACTTACATCCAAAACTGAGCTCCTGGTCTTCCCTCCAAAACCTACTCCTGCCCCAGTTTTCCTCATCTCAGTTTATGGCAACTCCATCCTTCCAGTTTATCAGGCCTTTGAGTCATTTTAGACTCTGACTTCCCACCTCACATCTAATCTCTCTTTTGGCTTTATCTTCAAAATATATCCTAAATCTAATCACTTCTCACTATCTCCACTTCTATCACCTTGGTCAGAGCAACTACCATCCCTTCTAAAAGACTCCCTGCTCCCATTTTTTGTTCCCCTTTGGTCTTTTCCCAACACAGTGGCCAGAATGATTCTGTTTAAAAATAAATCAGATCATGTCACTCCTCTGACAAAATCCTCCAAAGACTCCCCATCTTGAAAGGAGGAAAACCCAAAGTCATTACAATGGCCTACAAGGCTCTATGGATCCTCCCTCTCCAGCCCGCTACATCTCAGACCTCATCACCTCCTCTTCTCCTCCTGCTCAGTCTCTTCCAGCCACTGTTCCTTAAGGGTGGCAGGCAGGCTCCTCCCCCAGAGCTTTGCACTTGCTGTTCCCTCTGCCAGGAATTCTCTGCCCCCAGATTCTGCATGCTTCATTCCCTCACCTCCTTCAGGTCTTTATTCAAATGTCACTACTCAACAAAGCCTTCCCTGACTCCCTATATAAAACCACAAACTGCAGTTGAAGTCTCCCTCCCCTTTCTAACTGTATGTGTTTTTGTTGTTGTTTTAAAAGATGACCAGTAAGGAGATCTTAACCCTTGACTTGGTGTTGTCAGCTCGACGCTCTCCCAAGTGAGCTAACCAGCCATCCCTATGTAGGGATCTGAACCCTTGGCCTTGGTGTTATCAGCACCACACTCTCCCAAGTGAGCCACGGGCCAGTCCAACTGTATGTGTTTTTTTCTTTCCAATTCCATTTTGTCCACAAGCATTAACACCATTGTCACACTGTCTCCCACTGCTAGAATGTAATCTCCATGAGGGCACAAAGTGTTAACTGTTCTATCTATAGGGCCGAAAGAACCTGGCACTTAGGCACTCTATAAGTATCTGTTGAATGGAGAAATGAATGAACTCCACCCTGCAGATAGCATCGTCATCTCTCTTACCTGGATGACTGCAAAGTCTACCCATTGTTCTACTGCACCCATTCCCACTCTGCTCTCCACTGAGAAGCCAGAGTAATCTTTTCCAAATGCAAATCTGATCACAGTACTCCTTACTGCTTGAAACCTCTCAGTGGTTTTCCATTGCTCTGAAGATAAAGACAAAAATTCTTGAACCCAACCTGCAAGTCTGGCATAGTCTGCAATCCCTGTTCCCCTCCCCAACATCTCTTGAATCTCCTCTCCTACACTGCTCCCTACTGCCCTCTGAACTCCAGCCACACTAACCTTCTTTTAATTCTGATAATCATGCATGCTCCCTCCTGCCCCAGGACCTTTGCATATACTCTTTCCCTTCTTTTCTTAGTTCCCTATTTACCCTTCAGGTCTTAGTGTAGTTATCGTTTTCTCAGGGAAGGCTTCCCCTGGCCTCTCTGATCAGGAGAAATTCCTTCATTCTTTTTTGTTTTGTTTTGTTTTTTGGCAGCTGGCTGGTACAGGGATCAAACCCTGGACCTTGGTGTTATCAGCACCATGCTCTGAGCTAACTGGCCAGCCCAAATTCCTTCATTCTTTAGAGTCATGGCTTCGTGTGCCCTTGTTTGGAGCACTCACTGCTTCAATTTTAAACTTCCTTGTATGGTTCTTTAGTTATTGTCAGCCTCCTCTTCTAGACTGTGAGGAAGCCCTGCAAGGGCTGGGCCACATCTGCTTTGCTCACCACTGCATCACCAGCAGTTACTAGTGTCAAGTACGTGGAGACAGTCATGAAATGCTGTCAAATGAGAATAAAGAGCTATACTATGAGGCCACCGCTACCTAAAGCAGGTGCATACGGAAGAAGAATTTACTCTAATAACCAGTAGCTCCATGAGTTTGGGCAGCTTCTCGGACTCAGCCACTCAGGTTGAAGTTAATAAAAATAATAATGAGTGTTTACTCCAGCAGCCCAAGAAAAACTTCTCAAGAGGCTAACAGGACGTCTGGAACTTCACTTGTGACCTGGCAGACTACTGACCCTGAGTACAAATATTTTCCTCAGAATTATGCCAACCCTGATGAAATGTCATTGTGACAGTGTTATCTGGAACAAGTTACATTAAGCCAAATTAATTCCTTGGTTAATTATCTATACTGGATAATCATTAATCCATTTCTGATTATTTCCATTTTCAACCATCAAATGTGATCCTTCAACTACTTAATTTTAGTTTATTTTTGGTCTATGCCAGATTGTGAGATTTTAGATTTTAGCCACTGTCAATTTTATTTTGCTACATTGATATCTACCAGAAGTATTTGTTAAGAACTGGATAAGAGACAGATAATTTGTATTATTTTCTTATCACAAAGAGCATTAGCAGGGCAAAGGCGCAGGAGCTGGTTGCACCTTTGAAGACAGCCCTGTCTATCCAAGAGCTCCAAGAGGGACTGCACCTGGGGTCTGCAGAAAGATCAGAGCCAAGTCCCTCAAAGGGACTATCCCATGTCTCAGGGTGCTAACTCCCCATCTCTACCCTCTGGGAGTTGGCAGTCCTTTCCTCTGGTCCCTCGCTCCTCCCATACCAACCACTCCTGCTAGGCCAAACATTCCTCTCACAACACTGATAACTCAGTCTAACTTTTCTGTGGGCCTGCCACCCCTGCCCCTGTCAGTGTGAGAGTTAATGAAGAGAAGAGATTGGCTCTTGGTCCATTTTGTAGTTCCAGAGCCTGATAAAGGAGTTGCGTGGTATGGAGTAGGAGCTCTGGGTCTGTTTAATGAACATCTAGATGGATGGTTGGATGGACGGATGGACGGATGGATGGGTGGATGGGGGTACTGTGGAAAGCTACCTAGCCAGTGCACAGTCAGATCCCCAAGCTGTTCCAAAGCCTAGTCTCTCTAAACCCTAAATGTCGTGATCACATCAGAGCCCTGTGTGTCTCCTGCCAGCTCCCAAGGCCAGGAAGGAAAACAGACTAATTTACTGAAACCCTACCATGTACCAGGCACTTTCCTTTATCTCATTTAATTCCTATAGCAATCCTAAAGGGAAAGTACTATGGCTGGACCCCATCTCACAGGTGAGAAAACTGTTACTCAGGTTTAGTGGGTTGTTCATGTCAGTGTTAGAGGTAGGATTTGAACCTAGGGTTGTCTGATGACAAAACCCTATGTCATATTTCTGGTAGGCCATCACATCACCCCTCCCTGAGGCTCCTGCCTGATCCCTGAAGAAGGAAGTGATCTGGTGGTTCCCCCAGAGAGGCTTCCCCCACAAAAGTGAAGGGTACAGGTGTGGCAGGCAAGCACTGAGCTCAGAATGCTGGAATGCAGGGAAGTTAGGCTCCTTTCCAGGCTGGCTACCAGGAGGCAGGAAGTGAGGTAGCTGGGCAGGGATGGGGGGAGAGAAAGGGTACACAGACAGCACCCAGGTGGGAGCATGGGGAGCTTGGCAGAGAGGAGACAGGACAGAGATCAGCACCTCTAGCAAAGGCCCTCCTGGATCTTGCAGCAGTTGCTGAGGTGGCAACACTAGGCCAAGCAAATGAAGATGGAGGCAGGCAAAGGGACAAAGACACACAGCAAGACAGACATGTACACACAGCAGAGAGAGAAGACACCAGACGATGTAGACAGAGCCCACACAATGGCAAAGGACAAGACACATTCTTTTTTGTCCTGCTCTCTCTCTCTCTCTCTCTCTCTCTCACACACACACACACACACACACACACACACACACACACACACACACACACACACACACACCCCTCTGAGACACAAACACGAGTACACAAAGACACAGCATCCCTAGGATATTTATAGAGCCTCATCCAGCTCACTTCTGCCTTTCCGCTTCCGGGCACTTCTTTACCTGGGCCCAGGGAAAGTCTGATTAACAACAGTAACAGCTAATGCTTGTGTCAGGCACATTGAAACACTTTAAACTCATTAGTTCATTGAATCTCCACCACAATCCTACGAGGTAGATATTATTACCCCATTCTACAAATGAGGGAACAGATTCAGAGAGATTAAGACACTTGCTTAAGCCACACAGCTGGTGAGTGGCAAAGGTGGGGTTTGGAATCAGTGTGACAGTCTTTACCATCAATCTGCTACCCAGTGGGGGCAGCCTCCTGGGTTTCCCCTCCTTCTGGAGAGATCTAGGCTGAGACAATGGGGAGTGGGTAAGAAGGACAAACCCTGGGGGATGCCCGATTGTGTGACTGGGACAGGGGGGACCCTTAGGGAGCAGCATTACTCCTGGTTTGGATGGTGCTAAGCCAGCTCTGAGAGGGACTGCACTAGTAGGCGGGCAGCCTGCGCAGTTGTTGAGCAGCAGGGCACTGAGGCCAGGCCACCAGCTTCTGTGGGTGATAAAGCCGGGAACCCAACCGCGACTGCAGATCTGCAGGAGCTCTCTGGCCCGGCTGGCGGCCATTGTTCCCAGCCTCCAATCAGGAGCACCCACTTCCTGTTATTTTAGGCGGCAGGAAATGACCCCATCCCACAGCCCAGCCCCACTAGTTCCCTCCCTCCTCCCCAGCAGGGCTGCCCTAGCTGAGGCCCAGAGTCTGAGGGCCCAGGCGCAGCATCAGGCCAAGGCCTCCTTCTGGCCCAACTTGCTCAGACTCCAACCTGGCAAGATTCACAGTGGACAACCCAGGGCTCTGCTGGCTCTACCTCAGCCTGCCAGAGTCCCCAAGACCAAGATGCCCATAGAAGGCCAGTCATAGAAGGGAAGCAGGCCAGAGCCTGTCACTGGCTGACTTGGCCATGATAATTCAGTATAGAGGTTTGGTGTATAGACTTTAGAGTCAGGCCTGAGTTCAAATCCTACCTCTGCTAGTTCCTAGCTGTGTGACTTTAAGCAAGTGACTTCCCCTCTCTGAGCCTCATCTGTAAAATGGGGTTAATACTAGTCCCTACTCGTGGGATGGTCATGGGGAACCAATGAGGCAATGCGTGTGATGTGCTGAGCCCTGTGCCTGGCACAGAGAAGACCCTTAATAAATAGCAGTGGGAGATAATAAATGGGAGATAACTCGGTTCACCAGGGAGTCTATGCCTGCCCCACCTCTCCTTTACGACTGTGAGGAGTGCTAATACCCCCTACCATGCTCTCTGCTCCCCTCAGGACAGAGCTGCAGCTGAGAGGTGACAGAGGAAACACTGAAGGCTGTGCCCCGGGGTGCCAGGCAGAGCTACCACCAGCCAACAAAGCTGTATTATCTGCCCTGGCTCCTTGGCTCCCTCCCTGGCCCCAAGGCCCAGCAGGGACCCAAGAACTTGGCTCCCAGTTGCCTGAGAACTAACTTCTAGCCTTGGTCAGAACTGAGACCTGCCCTGACAGCCCTCAAGTGCCACCACTCTAGTCTGGGCCTGGTTTTTAGCCCCTTCACCCTTCCTTTAACCCTGCTCCACCATCCTGGGGGAAAGGGGACTGAGCTGGCCTAGTGCCCCTTCCTCCTCATTTGCATATGTGTGGCTGCACCTTAGGGACTCATTAAAGGCCTCATTACTGGGCCCATCAGCCCCAGGAGGGACTGGGAAGCTATCAGTGAGAGGTGCTAGCCAGGCTGGCTCTGTGTACATAGTCCTGGCCCATGTGCCAGTCTCACCAACTTCTCATCCTTTCAAGTCCACCTCAAATGGATTCCTCCTCTGTGAAGCCTTCCACAAGCAGAGCCCCCTACCCAACGTATCAACATTACATCTGGTTTCCTTCTAGGCAGATATCCCTGCAGTAGCACATCTGCCTTCCCCACTGGGGTAGGAGGGACTCTGTCTGATTCACTTCTCTGCTGTCCACACAGCCAGGACTGACTGGCACACGGTGGGGCACCTGGATGCTGGTTACACCCATCTCTTGGGACTTCTCTCCTACTCCCACTTCCCCACTTCAGGTACAGGGGCCCCCTGTTCCCCAGATACACCCTGGCTCATGTCTGTCTAGGACTCCTCTCCCCTCTGGCTTCTGTCCAACATTTACCTCCTGAAGTTCTAATTAATCACATCTTCTCAGGCCTCTGAAAGAATTAAAAATAATAACAAAAAACCAAATAGCTAGCCTTTATTGGAATTAAAAATAATAAGAAGGGCCAGCCTGTGGTTCACTCGGGAGAGTGTGGTGCTGATAACACCAAGGCCATGGCTTTGGATCCTTATATGGGGATGGCCGGTTGCTCACTTTGGAGAGCATGGTGCTGACAACACCGAGTCAAGGGTTAAGATCACCTCACTGGTCATCTTAAAAATAATAATAATAATAATAACAAAAAATAAATAGCTAGCCTTTATTGAGCAGGGCCTAGGCTAAGTGTTTTATGTGTTCATCTTAATAATTTCAGTGTCTCTACAAGATAATTTCTAGCATTATTCTCATTTTACAGATGGGGAAACTTACAACTTAGGCTGAGTGACTTACCTGAAGTCACACAGAAGTCAGTTATGAAGTGAAGACTGAAACTGTTTTGACTCCTGAATCTACACTCTTAAACAGACTCCCATTACCTGCCCCCCTATTCCCCCATATTTCATACCTCCCTGCTGGCACCAGTTCCAATGTACAATAATGTACAATGTACAATAATGGTAATAACATTTTATTGTGGGTGTCTGTGTGCCAGGTTTCCTTAAGTACATCATCGTTAACACCACAAGGTTGATAACATTACCCCATTTTCTTTTTTTTTAAAGATCACCCATAACGGGATCTTAACCCTTGACTTGGTGTTGTCAGCACCACACTCTCCCAAGTGAGCTAACCGGCCATCCCCATATAGGGATCCTAACCCGTGGCCTTGGTGTTATCAGCACCACACTCTCCCAAGTGAGCCACGGGCCAGCCGAACACTACCCCATTTTCTAGGGGCAGAAACTGTGCTCTAGGAGGTAAGTCACTTGCTCCAGTCTAGAAGCAAGTAACCAGGATTTCCATCCAGATCTTCTGACCCGAAAATGGGCACCACACTTGTCCCCTACTCTGTGCCACTTCCTATTAACGCTCAATGTGCAAGTGCACAAAGGGAATTCAAAGGGGGCAGGGATCATGTCACATGCACTCAGAGTCTCAGACCCATGCCTTAAACTCTCACAGGGCACATTGTGGGCACACAGGGGACTCCTGTCACCTTCAACTTCTCTCTGTATAGGGACCAGCCACCAAACTGATCTAGGTTCTCATCTAGACCCCTGTGTATATAGAAGAGTCTTCTCAATCCAGGAACTGAATACAGCCTCCCACCCCCACCCAGGCCCCCCAGTACAGCCAAGCATACCACCCATGCCCTCATATTCAGTCCAGGAATCTCACCCAAGTGCCCTGATTATAAACTAGCTACTTGCTAAGGCCCACTCTGTCTCAGTCACCACCTCCACTCAGGCCCCCATGTACACACCAGTGCCAGAGACCCTCAGGTGCAGAGGGCCAGTAAGCAGATGGATGGACCTGTGCTGGGCCTTCCTGGGTGTCCCCTCTCAGGCTCAGCAGAACCAAGACAGATCCAGACACCCTTGTTTCCAGCACAGCACACAAACCTCCTGAAACCCACCAGTCTGATGGTAGCTTCCCTTCTGCGTCTTCTCAGCTGCCACACCCACAAGGTCCCCTCAAAGCACCCACACTGGCATGGGGAGGAGCCCACCCACAGGCAAGCAGCTCCACCTTGTCCTGGGCTCTCCGCACCCACAGACACTGTTTCATCCTGGGCCCACACCCCAGGGGGAAGGGAGGTGACGGGATTAGGCTATGGGACTCCATGGGGGTGTGGGGATGGAGCCACCTCGCCCCTATGTCAGTTGGGTCCTCAGTAATCATGCTCTTCCCTCCCCTTCCAGGAAGAAAGAGAAAGAGAAATCACCTCCCTCCAGCACCAGGCCCAACCAGAAGCCTGTTCCCACCCCCTCATCAGCTGCTCCCAGATCCGAACGGGATTTGCAGAAGTCCTGGGCACTGGTGGTTGGTGGGGTGAGAGGAGGGGAGGGGAGGAGAGAGGTGGGAGGTTTGGGTGGTCTAGGGCATGTGGGAATGGTGTGTGTGGGGGGAAGTGTGTGCGTGTGTGTGCGTGTGTAAGGGGAGAGGTATCCAAAGCCTCAGGCTGCGGAATGATGTGGCAGGTCCCGGGAGAGCCGGCCTTGAGCCTTCACCTCATTCTCCAGTGACACTCAGGCCCAGAGAAGCTGGGAAGGAGGGCGGGCAGGATAAGCAGATTTACTTCTGTTCCCCTGCTCCCCAAATCGGGCTGGGTGGGCTTCGGAGTAGGCCTGGCGGCAGGGGAGGCGGCCCACTCCCCAGCTCCCGCCCTCGCCCCAAACAATGCCGCCTCCCCTCCCCCTCGCCTTTATCCGGCGGGTTACTTGGCAGCCGCCGCTGGAGACCTCCCCCTCCCCCTCCCCTCCCTCCCAGCCGGGCCGCAGCAGCAACAGGCCCTTTGCGCGGCAGCTGGACGGATGGGGTGGGGGCGAGGTCTGGGCCAGGGCCTGGGCGTGGGGGTACTAGGCCCAAGGCTTCGGTATGCGGGGCGCCAGGCCTGAGAATCTGGACCCTAACACACACAGTCAGGTTGGGGTCACACGTGCCCAGGGGGATGGGGAAGAGCACAGAAGCACCAGCTCAGTACAAGAGGATCTTCAGGGCCTGGGGTGGATCGAGAAGGGAGGTGGGGGCGGGGAAGCCGAGATGGCACTGAGCTGGGGCGGAAGGGTCACCCCAATAACTCCCGAGCGGGGTCCACGAGGGTCCCGCAGCCCAGCGCGTCCCGGCGCCCGAGGTGGGGGAGGGGGCAGCTGTCAGAGGATGCGTCGGTGGCCCGGAGCCGCCGCCGCCGCCGCCGCAGCCTTTATTTTTAAACTTCCAAGTGGTCAGAGGGCGCGGCGGGGGAGGGGTCCCCGCCCAGCAGGCCGGCCTCGTCCTCGGCCTCCCCGCGGCCCCCAGCCTTCCTCACATCTCGACTCTGCGCGGCTCCAGGCATACCTGGGGGTGCGCCCGGACCCGGCTCCGCATGCGGGCCGCTTTCCATGGCTGCGGCGTCACTGGGGGTCTCGAGGTCTCAGCGGCGACGGCGACGGCGGCCGGCGGCCAAGACAGGGTTCCCGCGGCACATCACGCCCGGCCCGGCCCGGCGGGCGACGACTCGGAGGCGGGAGCGCTCCGGGAAGGTCGAGGCTGGTGGCCCGCGAGGCTCGGAGTCGCCGGCCGCCCAGTGTCTGTCGGCTCGGGCCGCGATCCTGCTCCCTGCCCGGCGCCGGCCCAGTCCCGGTCGCGGCCCAACCCTATTGTACCGCCGGGGCTGGGCCTGGCCTCCCCGCTGGAGCGTACCAAGTGCGACGCGGGGAGGGCCGCCCCCGCAGCGCCGGGACCGAGCCGCCCCGCCCCCGCCCCGAGGAGCCTGCCCGGAGCCTGCCCCCGCCTCTCGTGCGGCCGCGGCCCAGGGGGCGCTGCGGCTCCGGACGACGCCGGCGGAGCCGCTCCCCCTGCGGCCGCGCGTTGGTACGCGCCGCGGCGCCCGAAGACTAAGTAGGGAGCGCTCGAGTGACTCACCCGCCGCTGGGACGGGGGGACTGCGGGAGTGTGGATGCCGGAGAGAGGGACTGAGAGTCCCCAGTCCCATCCTGGAGCCGGGGGGCTCGGGCTCGGGGGCTGAGGGGGCCACTTCAAGTCTAAATTCTCTCCCACGCCCACCTCAAACAAAACCGTCCCGGGGGACGTCGGGAGGCGTGAAGGAGGGTCACAAGAAGACCCCTCAAAGGGCTACGCTTTCTCTCTCCTGGTGATGGCTGGGATGGAGAGAGGCCTGGGAGCCTTGCTGACGCCCTCCCTCCAGCGTCCTAGTGTTGGTGTCTTCCCTGCTCCTCTGGGGGGTAATTACAGCCCTGCACAGCCGCTTTTACTCAGGTCTCTAATCTGCTGGGTTCCTCCCTGCTCCAAACTGGGTGGCCCTGGCCCTGAACCTCCCCCACCCCCACCAGACGACCCACCCCAGTCTCCCCTGTAGCCCGTTCATAAGGGGGGCGGTGAGGCCCTTTCCCAAAGCAACCCTGTTTCCCAGCTCTCTGGAGCAGACTCCCACCTCACCCCAAATCCCCTGATTGGTGCCAGCGGAGGTGAGGGCCTCAAGCCAAGTCAGTCCCAGCCAGGGGCAGAGGGTGAGCTTGCTGGGAAGGTGGATCGATGATGGAGCTGCTTCAGGGATTGTCGGAGGGGAGGAGGGGCAGCTGGGCCCTGCCCACCCTGGCCCTGCCCTTTGTCCCGACCTCCAGAAAGTCAGTTCTCTAGTGCCCCACTGTGCAGAGATTAGGTCTAGTAAAACACTATCCCCCACCCCTCCCCCCTTTCCCGCCAGTGCCTCCTCCTTTTGAGCAGCTCCAGACAGCAGCCATTTGAAGGGGGAGGGGGAGGAACAAAAGGGTTGGGGTCAGCAGCCTGTCCTGGGAGGTGTGAGTAGCCAGGGGCTTGAACCCTCTTGGGAGGGCCTGGAGAGGGGTAACAGTGTTCCGTCCAGCTCAGAAACATTAGAAAAGGATAAGGATAGACGGCCTGCAACTGGAGCTGGTAACCTTGAGCTAGTGTCTTAACTTTTCTGAAACCCAGTTTGTTCACCTATAAAATTAGGAAAAAGTGCCATGAGGTATCATGAAGTCATTCTAAAGATTAAATAAGGCAATGCAGATGCAGTGCTTAGCACAGAACCTGGCATATAGGAAGTGCTCCATAAATAAGTGTAATTATAATGATGGCTTTGATAATGAGGGGGGGAGCCTTCAAAGGTTAAAGCAGATTAGGATGAGGAGCCAATCCCCATCTTTGATCTTTGCTGTCAGCCACCCCACCTGCAGGGTGGGAAGACCATGTGGATGATGGAGTCTACAACTGTTCTTTGTGAGGTCAGAGGACTCAGGGTCTGCATCTTCCAGAGCTGGACAGGCCCACCCTGAGCCAGGCAATGACAAGACTCAGGAGAATTCAGGAACAGAACCCAACAGAGGGACAGCCCTCTGGGATGCTTTTTCTGCCACCTCCCACCCCTGGTCTTGAGGTTACTGCAGGGGTAAAGATGAATAGGTGGGAATAGTGAGATACTGACATTGCCTAGAGCCCAAGAATAGTGAGGGGAAATGGTAGCTAAACATGAAAAGATAGGCCAGGGATGACCTGTATAGGAGGATTGAATACTAATTGACTTAGAGATGCAGATCATGGGGAGCTGTTGAAAGTCATGGGGTTCTTCAGTAAAAGAAGGGTGAGCACTTCAGAACTGAAAATCCAGGGTTGGCTGTTAGCTCAGCTGGTTAGAGCACAGTGTTGTAACACCAAGGTCAAGGGTTCAGATCCCCATACTGGCCAGTCGCTACAAAAAAAAAAAAAAAGAAAGAAAGAAAGAAAAAAAGAAATAGAACTGAAAATCCCTGTTGTGTCTAATAATCTGAAATGACTTTGGGGAGCTCACTGAAAAAAGACAGTGTGTGGTATTAGCCTTATGTCAGTGGTTCTCAACCAAGGGCAGTGTTGCCTCTCCCCAGGAGACATTTGGCAATGTTTACAGATATTTTTGGTTGTCACACTGGGGATGCTATTGGTATCTAGTGAAGAAGCCAGGGATCCTACATTCTACAGTGCCCAGGACCACCCCCCATAACAAAGAATTATCAGGCCCAAAATGCCAGTAGTGCCAAGGTAGAGAAACCCTTCCCTAGACTGAGGGTGGAGGCACCTACACTGCTCCCCCAGGATGCTGGTGCTGGAGACCAGCAGGGCATCTGGGAGTTAGGAAACTTGAGGGACAGTTCTCCTGGTCGGCCCTGGAAGCCTTCCTGCACAGCTGATGGTTCCACAGGAAGTCCTGGGAGGATGGCTGAGGGGGAGCTGGGAGAGCGTGAGTGTCCCATGATTGATGAAATTGGATAGATAGATGGAGAGGACTCCTTTCCATTCTCTCCCTGACTAGGATCCCTGGCAGATCCCAGGCCCCAGCAACCAAGAGGGTTGAGTGGGTGTCCCTGAGTTTGGGACTGGGTGATAATGCCACATGGCCCCACAAATATTAGACATCCCAGAGAAGGAGCAAGTGGGGCACTTGCAACAGCAGAGACTGAAGCCCCAACAAGATGCCCTGCCCTTTTCAGTGAGGGGCAGGGAACTCTGTCACCTCTTCTGTGGCCCAGGGTAGTCTCCTCCTCCTTTACGGAAACTGGCAAGAGTGAGCTGTTAGCCTCACCACGTGGTTGGGCTGGGGCTGGGGGAAGTTTACTGAATGAGGATCAGAAATATGTCCCCTTCCTGATCTCTCTAGAGGGAGGGCAGGAGCAAGAGCACTTACAACTTCCTAGGTATGGTGGGGCAGGGTCCAAGATGAACCTGATGGAGCAGTGAAGATCACTGGGGAATTTGACACGGAGATATGAATCTCAAGACCTCAGGACAGAGGCCCTGGATGCTGCCTCCACACCCACAAAGTAGGAAGTGGGAGAGGCCTCACGGTGGGGGCGGTGGAGAGAACAGACACCAGATTCTCACTCCCACCCTACCCCCAAGGTGCTGAAGCAAGAAGGGGTCTCTAACCAGATTGGCTCTCCTGGGGAGCCTTAACCTCAAGGGCCCACTCCCTAGGGCTGGTGGTGGGGAATGTTCTCAAGAGCAGTGGTGACACCAGCTGCCTCTCTCCTCTGGCTCTTGGGGAGAGGGAGGAACAAAGAGGGATTGGAGCAGGGAGGAACTTAGATCCTGAACTAAATAGGTTCAACTCTTTGGGTTTCTGGCATTCCTAAATGTCCTGGCCCCTAGAGGTGGTGGGAGGGGATTGGGATTTGGGAATGATAAAAACTGAACTGTACTGAGAACCCTTGGAGCAGCTGTCTAAGGAGCTTTCAGATTCTCATCTGAGCAAGGAGGAGACCATACAGATCAATCTGAGATGGACCCCACCCCACCCATAATTCAGGACTGATGACACTGCAAGGACAAGTCCCAAAGAGAAAGAGATGCCAAGAGGAACAGGCAGAGAGAGAAAAAAATCTCAGAGGCTGTGAGATAGGCAGGGAGAGGCCCCACCTCCAGGCTCTCCAGAACCGCGCTGCCTGACAGCAGGCTGGGTGGGGTCCAGCGGCTGGCCGTGACTGTGACTCAGGTTTCTGTGGGCAGCCAAGGGCAGCCAGCAGGGAGGAACCCAGACCGACAGACAGGCTGGCCAACTGCTGCTTTTACCTCAGCTGTCCTCTCTCCTGGGAATGCGGAAAGCTCTTCTCTAGCTGTGCTGCCCTCCGGGGGCTAGCTGACCCCTGCTTTCCTCGTCCCCAACTGACCCTTATGTTCCCTCCCAGAGCCCTCAGCCCTTGGCCCCTCCCCAGGGGCATTACACAGTCAGGGGAGTTGGATTACTGCCTCTAGGGAGGCCCCAGAATGTCTGTGCCGCAGGAAGAAGGGTATAATAATGATTGGTACTATACCCTGAGAGAGGGACTGGGGGAACCCTGGGTCCCCCAGCCTACCTGAGTCTGGCTGGCTCATGTCTGGACAGGCTGGTTATCATGGTGAAGGCTACGGGCTAGAGTGCAACTGCTGCAGAGTCAGTGAGGAGAGGGTGCTCGGGGACTCCCCAGCCCAGCCCCTTCAGAGTTGACCAGCTAAGGAGAGATGGCTGGAGCTGCAACCAAAGAGCTGTGGTCAGGGATGGTAGGACTTTCCCTTAGTGACAGGTGAGGGTTCAGCCAGTACATTCCCCTGGTGTTTCTGAGGCCTGTTTATTGGTCTGTTTTTTTTTTTTTTTTTTTTTTTATATTGGTCTGTTTTTAAAGCGTGGCTAGAAGGAAGGGAATACACATTTACTCTGTGCTGTTTATATGCCTAGTTCTCTGCATGCATGTCTCACCAATCTTCACAACTGAGAGAGGTCCAGCAACTTGCCTAAGATGGCAAAGCTGGGATTAGAACTCAGCACTGACTGCCACCACAGCTGGTGATCTTTCTTTTCTGGGAACCAGGCAGTGTAGCTATTTTAGGGGAGGGAGAGGAAGAAAGTGACTTGAACTTTATCTAAAAGACTGGATATTCCATCACGAGGCCATAGGTGATAGGATTCAGGTGCTGGCTGCATTTGAGGTTTGGGAACAGATGGCAGTTTGAAGAGAAAAGCTCTAGGAAAAGGCTTGGCACATAGTAGATGGTCATTAAATATTTCATAATGAACCAGCCAGATCTGCGTGTGAGACATTGCTAGTTTTCTGGGACATCTTGGGAACTTCTAGCGCTGGATTGCAGCAACAGCGGAAGAAACTAATCCTGAAGAGGGACTTTCCAAGACCAGCCCCAGCGGCAAGAGGAATCTGCTGAGCATCCCTGAGCCGGGAGTCAGGGGTGGGGGGAGGTGGAGGGAAAGGAGGGGGAAGTGTGTGATGACACAGAACCACCGCAAGCCGCGGACGCCACCCAGCGGCCAGAATGCAGTCCAGGGGGAGCTAAACACTACGCGTCAGGCACGCGCGGAGCACTCCGGTAGTTGTAGTTCGGCTGTGCTAGAACGGGGCTGTTGGGTGTTGTAGTTCGACGTCTGTCGGGCGGAAATTACCCTCATCGGCCTGACCACGAGTCCCTTGGTGCCCAGCGACAGGCCGCGCAGGCGCATTGAGTAGGTGCCGGTCAGTCCTGAAGGCTGAGGGGCGGCGGTTGTGTCGAGCGGCGTCTGAAGGGGTCGCCAAGCGGACTTGTAGCGAGGCGGGGCGGGGCGGCCGGCACCATGTCCAGGCAAGCGAATCGTGGCACCGAGAGCAAGAAAATGGTAACTTGGAACGCGTGACCTCGGCGGGAGGGACGGAACTGAGGCGAACTGGGGAAGGGGCTCGGCACCAAGCCCGAGGCGCGATTGGGAAAGGGCCCCCCGTGACCTCTAGGAGGGGGGTCGCTTGGAGGGTGACTCTGGGGGCGTCCCGGGCCTGAGGCTGGTTGGAGGACCGCTGGACGAGCTCCGCTTAGGACACCCCTACCCCGAGGCCTGAGTGCAGCTCTGTGCTAGACCAAAAGCAACACGAGTAACATAAATAACAGTAAAACAAACCATTTATTCCTCTCGTACTACGTGGTAGGCATTGGGCCAAGCACTTTACCTACATTATCTTATTTAATCTGCAAAGTAATCCTATTAGGTGGATAGTGTTATCGCCATTTTACGACTCAAAGAGGTTACGTAAATTGCCCAGATTTACACCTAGAAGAGTTAGGATTTGAACCCGTGTCTCTCTTAACTGTAAAGCTAATGCTTCATACTATTAGGCTCTACTGTCTCTCACACTGGCCATGGCCGTTGTAACGTACGCTTAGATACTGGTCTTGACAGAAAGGATCTTTCTATTCAGTGGAATAAGACATGGGCCAGAGTGAGCAGAGTGGTGCCCCCGTAATGGGGGTGCGGAGGAGGCGGCTCCCTTCTTGTCCTAGAATAGTGGGACACTGTTTGGTCCCATAAAGTTGGGTTGGAGGCTGGGGCTGGAAAGTGAGATAGATAACATTTTTCTCTGAACTGAGGGGCCTTCCTGGCAGGTGTTCCTTTTCTTTGGCATATTCTTACTTCTTCCAGAATTGCGCATACTATGTCTTTGTTTTCGAATTTAAAAACGTAGTATCTGAAGTATGCTGGGCGACCAGGGTCCCTGTGTTGATACTCCCCTCTAGAGGGGATGACTTTCCTCACACCTTTGCAGTTTACACCAGAAACAGCCAACAAAAATGGGCTGCAGGAAGCCTTGTTAATCCAGAGTGGTACTTAACCTTTCTTTCTCAGACCCCTTTTTAGAAGCTGATGATAGCTATGGATCTTCTCCTCGGAAATATTAAATACACAAACATACACACAAACATTTACTTACATTTGGAGGGGGTTTTTGGGCCTCCTGAAGAGACTCCATGAATTACAGGTTAAGAATTCCTGTTTTGAGGCTGGCGGTTCAGCTCAGTTGGTTAGAACACAGCCTTGTAACACCAAGGGTTCAGATTCCCATTCTGGCCAGCCTCCAAAATAAAAGAAAGGAATGAATTCCTGTTTTGTAGGAAATACCAAGAGTTAAAAGAAAAAGAATATTTTGCTAGGAAACAGTGTCATGTAGGGGAAAATACACGGACATTGGTTGGAATTCTGGCTTACTCAATTGATCCTCAGTGTCCTTATCTATAAAAGGGGGTAATTAATGCCCTATGATTAAATGAGAGTGTAAAATGTGAGGGGCATGGGAAATGTTTGTTTCCTCCTCCTTTTCCTACCATATGAGCAGAGAGGTCTTCCTGCTTGGTTTTCATATCTTGCTCTTGTTTTGTACTTTTTTTTTTTTTTTTTTTTTTTTACCTTAAATCAATACGGAAATCTTTATACTACTTTAGCGGGAACCTGCAGTCTGCACCTCCACCCCCAGTATTCTTCATTTCAGTAAAGTGAGGTAGTTAGGGAGGAGTAGTAGCATACTTCTGCCCTGAAGACTATTGCCATTTCTGTCTCTGCTTGGAACTCCCTTCTCCCAAATAGTCACCTGGCCCATTCCACACTTCATTCATAGTTACTCAGATGTCACCTCCTCAGAAAGGCCTTCCCTGACCACCTGACTATTATCTATTCTCTTACTCTACCCTGTTTTTTTCCCATAGCACTGTCTATTTAATTTTAAATATTTCATTATAAATTATATATTTGTTTCTTTTCAGTCTCCCCCACAAGAATGTAAACTCCGTGAGGGCAGGGATTTGTTTTGTTCAGTGCTCCATTCCCAGCATTTAGAATGATGCCTGACACTGGGCAATCAATATATGTTTGTTTTTTTGTTTGTCTTTTTTGTTTGGTTTGGTTTGGTTTCGTTTTTGGCAGCTGGCTGGTATGGGGATCTGAACCCTTGACCTTAGTGTTATCAATACCACGCTCTAACCAACTGAGCTAACCAGCCAGCCCCTATATTTGTTGAATGAATGAAAGGAAGGTTTGAGTGTATTCTCTCATTCGGTTCATACTGGTGCCTATTCAGGGCTTGTCACATGATCCTCTCCTCTCTGCATGGGGAGTCTACCCCTCAAGCAGCCCTCTTCCCAATCGCCCAACCTTCTGCTAATTACTGTGTTCAACTTAAGTCTTCCAAGACCTAAATGGTTAATATGCCCAAGTAACCAAATCTGTACTTTTAGTCTGGGCAAACAAACAGCCTATTTGTCCACCAAACTTTTCCTGAGCACCGAACATATGCAAAGCTCTGTGCTAGATGCTGTGGGAGATGCAAAGGTGAAGTCCTAGTTTCTAACCTTAAGAAGCACATACTGTGAGGGAAACAGAAATGTACACAATACAGGAGTATAGTACTGCCTAGGACTGAGTCCTGGTTTCACTGCTTACTTGCTGTGTGACCTTGGGCAAGTTTTTTCATTGTTCTGAGCATCAGCTTCACCATCTTTTTTACAAAAAATAAAGGAAATAATAATAGTCCCTATATTATAGGGTTGATCTGAGGATTAATTGCAAGAATGCATGTAAAGCTAGAAGTGTAACAGTGAAGCTAGAACACAGTTGACACTCAGTGTCATCTATCATCCTTATTGGTAAAGCTATTAGCCTTTATGTGTCTATGTAGTGGTTAGCTCTTGAATCCCATCGACAATGAGTCCTCCCTTTCTTTTGTGTCATGTTACTAGTAACCCAACCACAGTGTCTCTATTCTCCAGAGCTCAAGTGAGTTACTACTTAAGTAGCACGACTTAGAGTCTCCATGACAGGAGTCCACAGGGTAAGATAGAGGACTGGACCCAGTCTTGTTACTGATCCTCTTTCCCTAGCTGCTGGAGGGGATTCATATTGAATTATCTGTTTTGACAAAAATAGTATGATTCTTTGAGCATTAGCTCTAAGGATCAGCTCCCTCAAGGGGATTTGATGTTTTGTTTGGGGCATCAACTGAAAGGCTTTCTGAAAACCATCAAGTGGTGGCTCACCTGAGAATAGGGCGTGGCTTAACTTACCCTTCTCATGTTGTGACTGACTTGGAGATCATGTTGGCATAGCTGCCATAATTCCTATGGTTTTCAGTCTGCAGTGCATGTTCAAGTCCATTATCTCATTAGGTCCTCCCAACAACCCTATGATTGGTATGACAGATTACTGTTCTTGTATGAAGAGATTAAGGCTTAGCAAAGCGAAGTGATTTACCTGAGGTCTCACAGCTATTATGTGGCAAGTCCAGACTCAGAATCAGGTCTTCTGACTACAAACCCAGTTTTCTTTCTATATGCCTTATTAATTGCTAGAAATATCTTTATATTGATTCAAAATATCCCTCCTTATTTCTTGCCCTCCTTGAACCTAGTTCAGAGTGCTCTCAGGCACCACACCACATAAAACCAAATTAAGAATAAAAATATCAGGGGGCTGGCCAGTGGCTCACTTGAGAGAGCGGGGTGTTGATAACACCAAGGTCAGTGGTTCGAATGCCCATACCAACCATCTGCTCCCAAAAAACAAAACAGTAGAACATTAAAAATAAAAATATTTCTTGAGTGCGTGCTATGCCATAGATGCTCTACAACATTATTTCATTAGAATTGCATAGTAATCCTGATGGGCAGATACTACTGTCACCATTTTATAAATTGGAAAAACTGATGTTCGGGGAGATTAAGCAAGGCTTAGAATAACAAAGTGTTTTGCAGGACAGTGCTCAACCATAAGAAGGATGTTGGTTTCTGTGAAGACATTCAGAAAGTTTCATAAATGTTAATGACTATTACTGTTATTATGAAATATAGTTAAAGCAGTCTGAAAATAGAAGTGTTGCAGAAGAAATTCATGTTTCTTTTGGCGGGGGAATGTGGTGCTTAGGTTCAGTGAAGAAATTCGACTGGCTGAACTACCTGATCTTTACAGTCACATGGGAACTTTCATTATAAGGGTCACAAGGGCTAAAAACCCAGGACTCCGTAACTCTTATTACTTTTCTGACTTCCTCTTCTGTTCTCTCTCTTGCTCACTCCTCTGTAATGATGCTTGTCTCGCAACTGTTTCTCAAACATGCCAGGCATACTCCCACCTCAGGACCTTTACACTTACTGCCTAGAATTTTTTCACCCAGATAGCTTCCTGGCTTACCCTTACCTCCTTTAGGTCTTTGCAGAAATATCACCTTAGTGAGACCTTCCCTGATTACCCTGTTTAAAATTACACCCCCTCTCCTCCAGCATACACACATACATGAACATAAATACTCCCTAATCTCCTTTTGTGCTTTGTTTCTCTCCATAACACATATCACCATCTGGCAAACCATGTATTTTATTTATTTCTCTGTATTGTCTATCTCCCTCCTATTAGGTAGTCCTTGGTACATAGTAAATGTTGAATAATGTTTTTCTTTTTTTTTTTTTTTTTTTTTTTTTTTTTTTTTTTTTTAAAAGATGACCGGTAAGGGGATCTTAACCCTTGACTTGGTGTTGTGAGCACCACGCTCAGCCAGTGAGCGAACCGGCCATCCGTATATGGGATCCGAACCCGGGGCCTTGGTGTTCTCAGCACCACACTCTCCCGAGTGAGCCACGGGCCGGCCCTGAATAATGTTTTTCTACACCATGGCCCCATGCCTATCTTTAAAGTATGAAGACCTTTAAGTTATATATTTATGTCACTAACTGTTCTAAGTAGTCTTGGTTCATAACCGAAGATGGAGACTTGCAACTTAAGAGAGGTTATGGAGAGCCTGGGTCAGGGATCCCATTCCCAGATCTCAGGCACGTTGATTCTGTGACCACGGACAGATCTGTCCAGGACGTTGCTTTTTCTTATCGATAAACTAGGGGCAGCTACATGTGTAGGTGCTTGATAACATCATGTTTTGCAAGTTATTTGGCATTATGGTGGGCAGAGACTCTTGGAATCTCCATCCAAGGGCTCATTAATAATGGAAGGAAAGCTGTCCTGATTTAATGCAGTAGTGCCAACTCTCTGGTAACTGCTGGACTGCCTCCATCCATTCATGCCCTGGCTATTCTAGTGCCAAACCCTTGACTTTACTAAGAAATCATTCCCTTCTTTAATAGCTTCCCCTTAATTGCCATGTTTGGTAAATGGTCTCTTGGAGACACCCTGATCTGACTGTTTTAGTTAAGTTAAAAAAGCCTCCTATCCCCAACTGATTTTCTTTGACTCTAGTGCAGCTAAGTTTTTTTTTCTTCCTTCCTTCCTTCCTTCCTTCCTTCCTCCCTTCCTCCCTTCCTCCCTCCCTTCCTCCCCTCCTCCCTCCCTCCCTCCCTCCCTTCCTTCCTTTCTTTTTTTTGTTGGGGGGAGCTTGTTAATATTGCAGTTGTGGGGAACAGTGGATAGAGTGAAAATTGGCTTGGAAACCTTTGGTTTTAGTCCCCTAAAATTTATTTTGTCACTAATTAGCTGTTTGTCCTTGGGCAAATTGTTTAACCACTCTGGGTCTCAGTTTCTTCATCTCCAAAGTGGGATTAATCCCTCCCCTTTCTGTTTTACAGTTATTGTGGGATGGAAAATAAGATGATGAAAAGTAGAATGCAATATGTAAGCAAAAGGCAATCAAAGTATTGTTCTTGCAAGGACCCTACCACTGGGCTATGGGTTGAAGTGAGGAACATTGGGTTCTGAGAGCAGGGCCTTAACATTTCTTAAATTTTCTTCCCCAGGAAACTTGAAGACAGAAAGGTATTTTGCTCAAAGTCTGACAAGTCTCCAATCAGAAGGGAGTGGTTGGGTGGCGGTCTTGGTTTTTCAGCCTTATTTCTGAGTGAATCCATTGGTCCAAATATGCTGTTAACATGTTTCTCACTTTGACTTTGATGATGCCTTTCCTTCCTGATGGCTGCTTTTATTGCATAGTCTTGGTATTTGCCATTCCTTTCCCCTTCCACGTCTTTCTGTTTCTTGGTAGGTAAGTGATAGGATTCTTTTTTTTTTTTTTTAAAGATGACCGGTAAGGGGATCTTAACCCTTGATTTGGTGTTGTCAGCACCATGGTCTCCCAAGTGAGCTAACCGGCCATCCCTGTATAGGGATCCAAACCTGCGGCTTTGGTGTTATCAGCACCACACTCTCCCAAGTGAGCCATGGGCCGGCCCAAGTGATAGGATTCTTTATCTAAGAAAGAGTTTCTATGATTTTAACTGCAGTTATAATAGAAACCAATTCAGGTCAATATTTGTGTTCCAGGTACATAAAAGATTATATTTCTTTCAGAGTTACCCCATTTCCTCCTAACCTTTTAGCAGTGTGTCAAGAGGAATTTTTTTTTTTTTTTTATCATGCTGTTGACTTTGGAGAGGGGTTGTCATCAGTTCAATGGACTTTGTCTAGGACTTCCTTTCTTTCCCATGGACTGGGCCCTTGGGTCTTCTGCTACTCCTGGGTAGAGCCTTGGGAGTACAGTTTAACTGTAGGCCAGGGCATTCTTTTTTCCCCCCTGATGGCTGGCTGGTATGAGGATCAGAACGCTCAACCTTGGTGTTATAACACTGTGCTCTAACCAATAGCTAACTAGCCAGCCCTAGGCCAGGGCATTCTAAGGCATGGAGACCCATTGGTCATACCTCCTAACACACAGAGACTAGTTTATAAATGTCTACTTCGGATGTGTCTTTCACAGACTCTGGGGAATGACTACTGTTCCCACACCAGATTCTGGTGACCTGAGCTTAGGCTTGGCAGCTATAGTGGAGACTTGGACTGGCAGAAGCCCACCTTGGTGTGTTGGGAGAGTGATTGCTCAGTGCATGAGGTGTCTTTTACAGCCTGTTTTGCAGTGGGTCTGGCTACAGACCTGCCATGTTCACCTTGGGAGTCCAGATTCTCTGGCCACTCCACTGGGGATGATGTTCTTTCCCTTCAGACACAGGAGACCTTCCTCTGAATCCTGACAGTTGCTGATGCAGACCCTCACCATACTTTCTCTTTTGTGCTGCTTGGTCCTGACTGTCTTTTGGATCTCTTATAGAGCTCTGAGCTCTTCACCCTGACTTATGGGGCTCTGGTCACCCAGCTATGCAAGGACTATGAAAATGATGAAGATGTGAACAAACAGCTGGACAAAATGTGAGTGAGCTCCTTTGCAAGAGAGACAGGAATGGGGCTCCCCAGCGCACCGAGTCTACATTGTCCTTTAGAGCCCAGAACATGGTCCTTTCTCTCATATCCAACAATTTGGGTACAGTTGAGCTCATTTATTGGGATATTTTGAGATTTTCTCCATTTTTCCTTTATCTCAAGCAGCCTTATTTTTAGACAGAAGATATTTAGACCTTATAATAGTCTGTTACCTAATTTCCTTCCCAGGGGCTATAACATTGGAGTTCGACTGATTGAAGATTTCTTGGCACGGTCAAATGTTGGGAGGTGCCACGACTTTCGGGAAACTGCGGATGTCATCGCCAAGGTCATTATCCTGGACCACCTGGCCATGCTGAAGGAGTGCCATTGGGAGATGCTACTTACCAGTCTCTCTATCTCCCTTAGAGAGGCCCTTTGCCTCCCAAAAGACTGGTTAGGCAGCTCTTTGGGCCATAGAAGGCTTCCTGGTGGTTTGGGAATAGCACAGATTATGAAAAAGGGAAGAGTGGTTGGGATCATCCCTGTGGATTAAAGCCTCAATGAAATCAAAGCCAGATCTCCACTGTGAAGGTGTAGCAGAGTAGCATGGGGTTAAGAATGCAAATTTTGGACTCAGACAAACCTGGCTTCAAATTCTGGCTCCAATACTTACTAGTTCTGGGTTCTTAGGTAAGTTGCTTTTAACCTCTTTAATTACCAGTTACCTCATCTTTAAAAATGAAGAAAATGAGAGCTACCTCACAGGGTTGTGTAAGGAGTAAATGAATAATGCACATGATTCAGGTCTAATGAATGCACTTAGTATAGTGTTGTACATACAGTAAATGGTATTAATATTAGTGCTATATATTAATAAATGATATAACACCTATAGCTTTTTGTTATCAGTTATCTAAAGGTTGGTTCTTTTGGTTGTAAGCATGTAGGCCATACCCAAATTCTAAAAAGGGTTCATAGTGGGCAGAGCTTTGTGAGGCTTTGGAATTAGGAGGGTGGATAGGGAAGGATGTCATCAGAGTAGATCTGCCCCAGTTACCTATATTCAATTTCAAGAAGATGGGTTCAAGTAGCACAGACAGGACAGGAAAGAGGGCAAGGGCCTCTCTGCGCTCATATGCTGGTTCAGGGCAGCCACCGTCAGAAGATCAGTGCTTCCTTCCACTGAGAAGTGTAGGTAGACGATAGTTGTTGTGTAATTGTATGATGCTTTAAAGGAGAGGGGTGCAGAATCATGCACAGATGCTTCTCCATTTTTGCCCAGAATATCAAATCCTTGTTGTCTTACAGAGGCCTCAGTTTTGTTCCTGAGCCACTTATTTCCCATTTGCCAGTCCTGTCACCTTCCCCATTGTATAGTTCCTACTGCTCTTCCCTATAGTGCTGTTGTGTTTCTTGACAGGTGGCATTCAAGATGTACTTGGGCATCACTCCAAGTATTACTAATTGGAGCCCAGCTGGTGATGAATTCTCCCTCATTTTAGAAAATAACCCCTTGGTGGACTTTGTGGAACTGCCTGATAACCACTCATCCCTTATTTATTCCAATCTCTTGTGTGGGGTGTTGCGAGGAGCTTTGGAGATGGTAAGTGGAACTCTTTACCTTCTGGGACACCTGAAATGTAGTAGGGGCTTGATAAATGTTTGAATGAATGAGAGAAAAGAAAGGCCTTTGGCTCAATGCAGTGCTTTACTGCCTGCCTGAGATAGAGATGATGCTGAGATAGGATCTAAGTTGGATGTCTCTACATGATAATGATGCTCCCTACTAGGCTAGGAGGTGGTGCTGTTAGTCCCCGCAGCCCAGGAACGTTCATTTCCAGATTGTCTTATTTGGTAACTATCTCATTCTTGGGCTTTCTTTGCTAAGTTGCTCCTTAATTTTTTGGGCCCGCTGTCTTCTGCAACAGAACATTGGAGCTGGCAATAGTCCTGTGGGAAACCAGCCCCCTTTCTTTGGCTGCTGTTGGTGTGTCAGTTATAGCCCCATCTCCAGTGGTTCCCCAGAGGCTGTGGTTTGGCAGCTGCCCCTTCATTTTCCCACTGTCCCCCAGGTCCAGATGGCTGTGGAGGCCAAGTTTGTCCAGGACACCTTGAAAGGAGACGGTGTGACAGAAATCCGGATGAGGTTCATCAGGCGGATTGAGGACAATCTCCCAGCTGGAGAGGAATGATCATGCCCAGGACTTGAGGGCAGCCAGCAGGAGCACTTGTTGGAATCAGAAAGCCTCAGTGCTCTCTGCTCTCTAAAACTCAGTGACTCTTTAACACAGATATTATATATTCTTCTAACCTTGTTTCCATTCTCCTTGCTAATAAAGAGCAGACTGTGATATAGTCCATTTACCCCACAAGTGTGCACATTCAGGAGGCAAATTCTTTGCTCTCTTTCCCTTAAAAGGGGGCTGGATACAATTGTCCTTGGTTGGACTAGAAGGAGCTCAGACCATTTTACATTCCTGTGTGATTTTTCCAAAGCAAAACCCACTTTGACCCCATTAAGAGGCAGTCCTGGCACACCTATCTCTGGGCCTTTAGAAAGCCATTGGTAAATGCCTATAGGGAATTTGGGGTTGTGGGGTAGAGGGAAGAAGGGCTGGGAGGGGGTGGGTAGGAATGCTAGCTTTAGTATGACACACTGTAGGGCTTGCCGGGAAAGGGGAGCCAGTCATTCTGGAAATACTGACTTCTGGGAAGCCACCCAGGTCTCTCATTTCTCCCTGCTATTTGGAGGCGACATCTCGTTTTACAGAGGGTCCATCCTTTTTTCTTACAAATTGTTCAATAAAGACACATTCTTGAGTGAAATCCCAATCATGTCCTGTTTTCTTTCTGCTCATCCCCAGCAATTTTGTTAGTATGGGCTAAGGGACAAGGTAAATTCCTGGGCCCTGTCTTGCTTTGACCTGGACTAGCAATGGCTTCTCCCCACAGACCGGAGAGTCTGGGAAACTTGGGAGCAAGTAGTTGCAAATAACACCCCTTCAGAATCATTTTTGGCTCTAGTGTCTGTAGCAAAATTTAGAAGCAGACCATTATTTCAGATTTGCCTAAAATTGACTATCCTGGGCTCTTGGCCACTAAGTTGGGAGGTGTGGCTAGAAAGACCCCATAAATCCTGGTGTTGGGGTACCATTTAATTGAGTGTTTACCACGTGTCATCCACTACTGAACACTTTGTTACCTAATTCACAATAATTCCATTTTTAGAGCAAGGCCCTAAAAAAGTTGCTCAAGGTCATACAGCTAGTAAGTGGAGAAGCTAGGGTTCAAAGCTAGGCCAAACTCAAGCCCATGTTCTTAATGATGATGCTCTTTTGATGCCTGGTTCCACTCTGGGGGAGGAGGGGAGCAGGCCTGCAGCTCCCCTCCCAGCCTTATTGAGCTTGGGATAGCTTTGAAAGGGAGGAAGCAGAGGTTGTTTCAGGCCATACCTGGTAGCACTGTTCTTGGGATCAGCCTGGGGCCTTGATTCTAGGCACAGGTATTGGAGCAATACTGGGCCCCAGGCCTTCCCCAAGGTTAGTAAGCAGGCCTGAGATGAGGATAGCCAGGTATAGATGCATTGTGCTTGATGTGTGTCTTGGTTGTGTAAGGGGGGGACCAGAGTTCTGAGACCCCAGTAAGGGGGCAATTTGCACAGGGTTTGCTGCCTCTATCTGGGTTAGGCTACTGAGGAGGAGGGATGGTCATTTTTGTACCCCTGAGTATAGGGAGGTTCATCCTCCCTCTGGGATCCCATCCTTCTCTGAGCCTCTTTACTTCCCCCTCCAGGGACAGTTTTGGGCCCCACAGCAGGCACCTTATTTTGATCAACTGTATCCTTAGCACCCAGTGTAGACCCAGTCACGCCAGAGTCTCAGTGAATGAATGAAAGATATTGAGGGATATAATTTGAAGTTGGGTAGTGTCATGCTTCTGACTTTATTCACTTATTTATTTTCTCAGGATTGCTTTGGCTATTCGGGTCTTTTTTTGTTCCATATGAATGTTTGGATTGTTTTTTCTTTTTCTGTGAAGAATGTCATTGGTATTTTGCTGGGGATTGCATTGAATCTGTAGATTGCTTTGGGTAGAATGTACATTTTCATGTAATTCTTCCCATCCAAGAGCACATCTCCACCTTTTTATGTCCTCTTTAATTTCTTTCAGTAGTGTTGTGGGGAAAGGGGAACTCTTTCTACACTGTTGGTGGGACTGTAAATTAGCACAGCCATTATGGAAAACAGTATGGAAGTTTCTCAAACAACTAGAGATAGAACTACCATATGATCCAGCAGTCCCACTACTGGGTATATATCCAAAGGAATGGAAATCATCATGTTGAAGGGATACCTGCACTCCCATGTTTATTGCAGTTCTATTTACAATAGCCAAAATATGGAACCAGCCTAAGTGTCCATCAACAGATGACTAGATAAAGAAAATGTGGTATATCTACACAATGGAATACTACTCAGCCATAAAAAGGAATGAAATTCTACCATTTGCAACAACATGGATGAGTCTGGAGAAAATTAGATGAAATAAGCCAGACAAAGGAACAGAAATACCACATGTTCTCACTCATAACTGGCTGCTAGGAAGGAAGGAAGGGAGGGAAGGAAGGAAGGAGGGAAGAAGGAATGAAGGAAAGAAAGAAAGAAAAGACCACAACAATAAACTTTCAGAAGGAGAGAACAAACGTAAGGATACTAGAGATGGCGGGGAGGGAGGAAGGGAGTTTGAGAAGTGATAGTTTGGGCAAAGGACATAAATATCACGATTTGTAAGAATGAATGTGCTAATTATAAATTAAAAAATTTTTTTAAAAAGATTAAGGGAATGAATGTCAGGGCCCACATGTAGAAAGCTTTGTGTAATGTCTGGACCCCGCCAAAGAAAGCTGTACCACCCTTTCCCTTCTCCCAGGGGCCCTTGCCTTTCCTCTCCCCACCACTCCGCAGCCTACCTTCTAGCAGCCGTTTATATGACATGAGGTTTTGGATACTTTCTTTCCCAGAGTTAAACTTGGGCAACATTACAGGGTTAGTGAGCTGTGAAAACAAAGCCTCCTTAGTGACTTTTTACCATTTACAGCCCCACAATTGTGTGATGTGCACCCAGGGGCTGAGCAAAAGGAAAAGGCTGGGGACTACAGAGCTACCTGGAATATCACCTCATCATCTTCCCCAAATGAGCCAAATGTACAAGCCCCAGCAACCTAACTTCCTGGCCCCACACCCCATCCCCACACCTGTAGTTGATTGGTTGTAGATTACATATTCCTTTGCCTTACTGGACTGTGAGGCTGAGGTACCAGCACACTCCCTCCCAGCAAGACGGGACAAGGTTTCTTGGCTATATGGGAGAGGCTGACCATTGAGGAGTGTTTCCAGGGAGCCTAATGAATGGCAGAGTTCTGGGGGCTGGAGGAGCCAGGGCTTGCGGTCTTTGGGCTTGGGGCTGGCTGCGTAGGGCTCTAAGGAAAGGCCTCTCTCTGCAGCCTTTGGCCACCAGGGGTCTCTAGATCACTACCATACTGTCCCAGAGAGTGCCCATTGGATCCCTTGTTTTCAGAATTTGCGAGAAGATGCACCTGATGGAGCAAATCTCAGAGGCCAGTCTGAGCCCGGAAGTGCCCCCCTCCTCCAATCACCCCCACGAGAACTGAAAGCAAAGCTGCCAGACTCAATGCCTACCTACTGGACCCAGGGCATTGGAAGAGAGCATTGGCCAAGGATGCCTGGCCCCACACACACTTCAGATGCTCATGCTGGCCTCCTGAGTTGTACAAGCTAGCTCTGAGCCTGCCTTAAGCAACCCCCCTTACTTCCTGAGTGGAGTCCAAAGCACTAGCCCCATTCCCTTGGTGTACCAGAGTCCCCTTCCAGCCCCAGACCCCCAATACCTGTGAAATTTCCACATTCTGGTTAAACTTTCTGAAGGGTTGGCCTCCCCTACATTTATACAGGGCATCCTGGTCCAAGAAGCGGGTGGCAACAGAGATCCCTGGAACAGAAATTACATTAAGTAAAATTGAAATAGTCTCCTAACAAGTAGTTCATTGTGGCTGGTGGGGGGTGGGGGTGCAGGAAAAGCATCCTCCCAGAGCTTAAGTGCTACCATGTGCTGTTCCCTGGAAGCCAAAGGGCTGGTGGAAGGGGAGGGGAAGGTGGCAGCAGGCGAGGAGCTGCACTGTTACCGATCCCCAGCCTTTGATGTAGGGCCAGGCCTGACCCCAGGACAGCGGCCGGCTACTGCCAGGGGAGCCGTGGGATGTAGCACATTCCTGGGGGCAATTTACACTCTGGCAGGAGGAGAGAGGAAAGTTTCTACTGTGGGGAAGGGGTGGAGGGAGGGTGCTGTAGTAGAGGTTGGGGGGGTTGTGTAAGGAACCGTGGAGGGAGCCAGGGCACAGGGCAGCACCCTCCTGCTTTGGCCTGGCTCCCTTCCCCAGCTTTGGTGGAGGCCTCTTCCAGGAAGCCTTCTGTGATGTAACCGAGCTGGTGAGGAGCTCACTGGACTGGCCCAGGTATAGCACAGAGGGATGCAGAGAGGCAGCTGCTATTCCCTCCTGGCTCTGCGGGTCTGGACTGTCTGGGCTGAGGGGTGGAGTAGAGGTTGGTGCACGTAAGCATGAGAGCATGTGCCAGCTAGTGTGGACGAATGTTCTTCATAGCCATCACTAATATTTATTGCAGAGTGGCTATGTGCCAGTGCTAGGCTAAGCACTTCCCATGTATTCCTCATTTAGCATTCACAACACCCCTATCACTATTTGCAGACAAGGGAACTGAGGTGTATAACTAGGACGTGGAAGATTCAGGATTTCAACCCAAAGAGTCAGGACTTGAATTTCAAACTCTTATCCAGTACATTATATGTTACGTATGTATGTTTTTGTATTTCAGTGTTTGTGTTTTCTTGTGTTCCTTGTCTGTGTATGAATTCTTTCACCTAACAACAATGTAGCCCCATGCTGGGGGCTGGGGACATGGATATGACCTAGACCCCAGCCCTACCTGCTGGGAGCTCCTGCCCATGGGGAAGCTGCTGAATGCATTGTTGGGGGTGGGGGAGAGGAGAGGTTGAAAACAGAGAACAAAGGCAAGTCCTGGCTCTGCTACTTATTAGCTATGTGATGCTGAACAAATGATTTGAACTGTAAGTCTCAGTTTTTTCATCTGGAAAGTGGGAATCATAATGCCTACCTTGCTGTCAGTTTTGAGGATAAAACAAGATGATGTGTGCAAATTTCCTGGAATATGCTGAGTATTCCCTAATTGGCAGTTAACTAACATGATTGTCATTGGGGGAACTGGCTTGCAAAACCACTGTAGGGATTAGTGTCTGAGTGTGTGGGGAGGGTAATTTTGTGAAATCGGGGCAAATTTATGTTGTCCATCACTGTATCTCCAAACATCTAATACGACTTTTCAGCACAACATAGGTGCTCAGTAAATGTGTATTGACGGTTGACTGAGTGTGAGTAAGAAGTGGGGAAGACCCATAGAGACAGGGGTGTATGGACAGGGGGGCCTCCAGCAGGACCAGCTACATAATTTATGGGGCTCAGCGCAAAATGTAAATGTGGGGCCCCTTGTTCAGAAGCTATTATGCATTTCAAGACGACCCAGGCAGAGCATTAAACCAAGCCCTTTTGAATAGAGAGCCTGTGACTCCTGTGTAAAGCCAGCCCTGGCCTCCACTTGCCTGTGAAGCAGCACCACCCCCCAGCCCTGCCCCAGCCCAGTTGTTCCAGAGAAAGTATCAACCCTGCTATGCTTCTGGGGATGCCCAAGAGGAGGGACTGCCCAGTGTGGGGCAGGCCAGGAGAAAGCAGAGGAAAGGACCAATGACCAGCAGACCTCTCCCCAGGAAGCCCCTCCATACCTGACAGCAAAACCTGCCTGCCATCCCCCAGAGCTCACCGCCTCTCCTCACCAACTAGGCCACTGGGTGGTCTGGGTACATGTGGTCACATTTAGATGTTGATTAAGGCAAAATTGTTATAAGATTAGAATATTTAAGGTAACTTTAATTTCTACTGCATTACTGGGATTTTTGAGGATGGGGCTTAGAGATCCCCTGGGGTGGAAGTGGGGAGAATGGTGGGGACTGCAGAAGGGGTAGCCCTGGATGAGAGGCCTCTAGCAACTAAAAAAAAGGAAGGAGAGCTAGACAGAGGGAGGGACTTCCCAGGAATCTCAGAACCAGGAATCCAGGCCTTTAGCAGATGTGGGGAGTCAGGGGTGGGCCCTGGTGGAGCAGGAATTTACCAGCACCACACCCCCTCCCCATACTATTTGCACGCCCCATGCTACATATCCTTGCAAACATTTCTCCCCTCAGCTTGCCAGCCAGACAAGAGGATGGCAAGGGGAAGGTCCCATCCAGGTCCTCCCCAGGCTCCAACCAAGGATGCTTAGAGCCCAGAGGGTTTTCTTATGGGCAGATCAAGACAGAAATTTAGAAGGAATGGGAGAATAATGTTAACAATAATAAGAATTACTAACATTTATTACTATTAAATGCTCGATTATTATTGAGCCATTACTCTGTGCTGGGCTTGTCTTAATTCCTTTGCCCTTTATTATACACTATCTCATCATCTTCTTCTTTATTTTCTTGGCTTAAATAGCATTTATTGCTCACAGTTCTGGAGGCTGGAAGTTGGAGATCGGGGTGCCAACATGGCCGGGTTCTTGGTGAAGGCCTCTTCCTGCTTTAGATGGCCATCTTCTCCTTGTATCTTCATGTGGTGGGGAAAGCTCACTGTCTCTTCGAAGAGGCCCTGTAGCACAGTGGTAAAGGGGAAGACTTGGGGAGTTAGCCTGCCTGGAGTCAAATCCCAGCCTACTAGATTCCTAGCTGTGTGACCACTGGTGAGTCAGTTAATCCCTCTGTGCCTCATTTTTTCCCATCTACAAAGTATGGACGATATAACAATATCAATCTCAAAGGGCTGTTGTAAAGATTAAAATGAGTTAATCCACATAAAATGCTCAGAATAGTGCCTGGCACAGGGTATAAGTGCCCTGCAAGCATTAGCTGTTGTCATTAGGGACTGTCTTTATCCCCTTTTATAGAGGAGGAATTTGAGGTTTGGAGAAATGAGGTTACTTGCCCACAGTTGCAGAGAGGCAGTGCTGGATCCAAACCCAGGTCTGCTTGACTCCTCAGCCCACTCTCTGAACCCCCAGGCTGGTGCCAGCATTGGCTCTGCCAGGGGCCGTGCTAAGCAGGTTACATGCCTCATCTCATTCAGTTTAAACACCCACCCCATTTGATACCTTGCTCAGTCCTAAAACAGCCCTTGAATCCTCACTGGCCAGTGGCTGATTCATGTGGCTGAGGAACCAAAGCCCAGAGAAGGGCAACAACTTGTCCATGGCTCTACAGCAGGTGTCCATAGGCAGAGCTGACCCACTAATATCCAGACCCACCAGAGACAGACCAAAGGTGGAAGCCCCTTTGGTGGGCAGGTGGGGTGGGGAGCCTGGCTGGGAGTTTTAGCCTGGCCTAGTCCAGAAGTGAGCATTGGTGGGAAAGTCTACCACCTCTGTCTCCAAACATTCATTTCCTGCCTTGAGGTCTTTTGAGAGAATAGCTGGTGGACAAGGAGACAGTGGCCTCAAGGTCATGCACAGCTGTCTCAGTCTCCACTGGGGGATGAGCAGCTGAGGCCCACCTGAGGGTAGGGGCGGCTCCTGTTGCCCGGTGAACACCTGGGGCTGTAGGACCTGGCAACAGGACAGGGCCCAGGCTAGGTGTACCAGGGCTGGTTAAAAGAAGAAGGAGCTGGAGCCCTCTGCCCCTACAGGGCACTGGGCAAGGGAAGAAGGGAGGGGCTGGGGGCTCAGGGAAAGTGTAAGGAGTGAGTCCGGAGGCTTGAGGGTGGGATCCGAGGGGGGAACCAGCTGCATCTGTGTCTGAGTGAGGGTGTGTGCATGAAGCCCACGGGAGCCCCTTCCCCAGCACGGTGAGCCCCTCACTTCTCTAGCCTGCTTGCCCCACCAGGCCCTGCTGCACTGAGCTCTCCCTCCCCATTCTAAAAACAACTAAGTGCCCTACACGGATTAGCAAATGTAATCCTCACAACAAGCCAATGAGAGCTTTTCAGATGAGGAAACTGAGGCACCAGAGGTTAAGTAATTTGCTCAAGGGCACAGTGCTGGTGAGTGGCGGCAGTCTAATTCCAGAGTCCATGCTGTCAACTTTTAGTCCCTGCTGCTTAGCTCCCACCCTTCCCTGAGTCTGTCCCCTCTCTAAACACTCACCACCTCCCCCCCATCTGATCCCCATCCAGGGCCTGGTTTCACACCAGCCCTGGGGGAGGGCCACAGTTACCCACCCCTGCCAGTGTCCTCTTAGGCTTCCTGCCAACCAGGCCCCCTGCCCTCCCCCCAGGAGGCCAGACACAAAGACCTCTGTCAATACCCCCACTCTTAAAGGTAGGATAGAGTGACCCAGGTTCTGGGGGTGGATGAGGGTGAGGGGCCCCACTGAGGAGTGGCGGGGCTGGTGTGTACCTTGGCAGGGGGACAGCAAAGTGGGAGGCCCTTGGAGGGCAGGCACAGGAGGAGGAAGGGGCGAGGGGGGTGGGCCCTGCCCCAGGCACAGACAGCCTTGGGCCCTCCCTACTCTTTTTCTGGGCCAATTGGGGGTTCAGCTCTTTCCCACCTAGAACACACACACACCCTCACCCCAATCCCCTTCTCCTGGCCTCAGTTCATCTAAACTTTCCCACTGTACTCACTGCCTCCCCCTCCTCTGTGGCTGCTCCTTTAGCTTCTGCAGTTTGGCTACCGCCCCTGTTCCCACCTCTACCATTAACCCTTTTTTTTTTTTTTTTTAAAGATGACGGGTAAGGGGATCTTAACCCTTGACTTGGTGGTGTCAGCACCACACTCACCACACTCACTCAGTGAGCAAACTGGCCATCCCTATATGGGATCCGAACCCGTGGCCTTGGTGTTATCGGCACCGCACTCTCCCCAGTGAGCCACAGGCTGGCCCCTCTACCACTAACCCTTAATTGCAGTCTCAAAAGATGCTCTTCAGTGACACCTGACCCTGTAGGTTTCCCTGGCCTTCTGCCTTCCGAGACACTGTTCTCTTGGTTCTCCCTTTTCCCCCTCCAGCCACACCTTCTCCTTTGCCAACCCCTCTTCCTCTGCACGCCCCACGTCCTGGCCGGGCCCACTTCTCACCCCCATGGTCTCAGATGCCAGCTGCACACCGTGGACTCCTAATCTGTAGCCCAGAACTCTGATTTTCCTTCCAGATACGTGGAAGTCCCACAGGTTCATCCAGCTCAAAGCATCTAAACACCCTCCTCCCGGAGAGGCACCGGCCCAAGGCCTAACCAGAAACCAGGGCCCTGTCTTCGACACCTCCTTCTTTCTAGGCCCCTCACGTCAACATCCAAACCCTACCTGCCTTCCTCCACGCTGCAGTCAGGGGTCTTACTAAAGCACAAATCTGACCGCTCCAGAGGTCCCCGTTTCCGTGCAGGTGAAGCCTAACCGGCCTCAGCACGGCCCTGCCTGCTTCTGCGGCCGCCTGGCCACAAGTGCCCCTCCCCCCTTCCCCGTGAGCCCTCTGTGGACTCCGCGCTTACGGGCCACGAGCCCCGTGCCGCCCCTTCCCACTGCCCCACTCCGTCTCCCCTGGACAGGTGGCCCCCGCGGGACGCCCCCGGGGCCCCAGGCGCAGGCGCGGGCGGATGAGGAGCGACGCGGGACGCGCCGCCCGGGCGCGTGGGGGCGTCTCAGCCGTCTGAGGCCGGGCGGGGCGCGCGCCTTGGCCGCGGCTGTGGAAAGAGCAGGGCGCAGGCCCCGCCCCGCCGCTCCCCCCGCCCGCCCACTCCGCAGCCGCGAGGGCGGCCGGCAGAGCGACGCGGAGCCCCGCCGGCGCGGACCCCGACGGCGCCCGCAGAGCCGCGCCGCGCCGCCCCCGCCCTCAGCCCGCGCCGCCCTCGAGGGCCGGGAGCCGCGCCCGGAGGCCGCCCCTGCAGGTAAAGGCGGGAGGTGGGCACTGGGGCTCGGGCTTGGGGGACTCCGAGGGCAGGACCCGGGCTAGGCTTTCCCCCAAGACTGAGCCGACAGCTGGGCCGGAGCCTCGCTCTCCGGGCCGGGGGCCGGGGCTAGGATGGGGGAGCCCATCCCGTCCCCTTCTCCCCGTTTCCCCAGGGGCCGGATCGCGGACGGAGCCCCCGCCTCCCTCCCTCTCCCAGACGCGAGGGCCAGAGCATCAGACAGTGCCCTTGGGAATCCCCGACGATGTGGCTCCGGGCGTGTCACCTCCCCACCTGTAAAATGGGAATAACAGCTCCCTCCACAGGGTGTGGGAGAGAGGCGGGAGTGAGGGGCCTTATAGAGCCCCCTCGGCCCCCACCTTCCTCCTCCCCGTCTGTGCCATTTCTGATTCGCCGGCGACCTCCCACTCAGTTTTTCTGCCTCTGCCCCCAAGTCCCTCCTATTCTAGGAGCCCTGGCAGCCCCCCACCCCAAACTGGAGACTGAGGTTTTGAGGAATGTCCCTGGCAGAGGCTCAGCACCTCACCCCCAGCTCCAGACTAAGACATGCAGGGGGTGAGGGGGCTGTGGCCTGGCCAAGAATGACTGGGATCGCAGGGCCCCAGAACAGCCTTCCCTGGGGAGACGCACTGGCCCCCCAGGAGTCCCCAGCAGAGGGGCCCAGGAATCGCTGAGGTCGCTTGGGGTGTGTGTGTAGGTACATACCTGTGTGTGAGACCATCAGTGTGTGTGAGAACATGCTAGGTTCCTGACACAGAAATGCTGCTGACCTCCTGAGGTGTCCCCTGGCAACCCAGAAGTCCTTCTTCCCATTTGCTTTTGGTGCGTCTTGCTAAGGCTGGTGGCAGGGATCCATCTCCTTGGAGTGTCCTTAGCAACGGTGGCTTCCTAGAAGCCATAACGGGCATTTGGAAGGTCTGGGGGCTGTTGGGCTGAGTCCCCGGGGTCCCTCTCTGGGGACTGAGTGAAAATAGGCTGATCCTCACTGCCCCGATGAGATGGAGGCCTTAGGGGAGGAGTTGGGGTCTGGCAGAGGCACTGTGGGGAGCTGGCGGTCTCAGTCAGGACAATGGCGGTCAGAGCGTAGGTGCTCCCGCTAGCCTCCTGCTCGGCTAGTGAACACCCACAGAGCCTTGGTCACACAATCACCCCAAAATGATAATGAGAACAAACCACAGACACACTCATAGTCACGCACAGCTACACTCCCTTCCACTGACAGTCACACACAATCACACACCAACTCAAACATTCATCAAACATACGCGAACATACTCTACTGAAACACACCACCAGAAATGCTAAAACAGTGACAGATGGCGGCACGCGCGCGCACACACGCACACACACTCCTACAGACACAGCAGGCCCCACGTGGCCCAGCCAGACATAGACAGGGTAGCACACACACACACACACACACACACACACACGCTCACACTCAGACACGCTCACCAGGATCCCTCTCTCCAGTTTCATTTTGTCCACCGCAGTGAAAATGAGTGCTTCCGCTCTTTGGCTCAGGAAGGGGAAAGAAAAAATGGAAATGAATGTGTCTGTTAGCAAGAGGGAGGGGAGAGAAACCAAACAGGGCTGTCAGCCTGAGCCCCTATACCCCACTACTTCTTCCCTGCTAGACCCTCAACCCACTCCAGACCCCCAGTGGCAGGCATGGGGCACCCCTTGGCCTCAGATAAGCTGGTCCCATCCATGGCTCGAGGCACTTACAAAGTTGTGGTGGAAGAGCTGAAGAGACACAGTGGCCTCTCATATGGGGTGCAGCTGTGGTCTCAGGGTGCCTATTGAGGTACATGAGGAGGAGGCAACATGCCAGCTAAAGTGCCGGGGTGAGGGGGTGGAATCAGGGAAGGAAGCACTCAAGAGGTGACTGACTAGAGCTTTCAAGGCTAATGAGGATTGTGACAGGTGCAGGGGGTGGAAGGGTGAATGCGAGGGTGTTGCAGACTGAAGGAACAGCACGTGCAGAGGTGTGGGGGTGGCAAGCTGCGAGTTCTCTCAGGGACAGTGAGTAATAGGGTTCTGTTGGATCACATGGTGGGGAGTGGGAGGGACTCTACCACTTTGAGGTCAGATTTCCAAGGCCTTGTCCAGAGAAAGGGTGTGAGCTGCAGAGTGATGCAATCTGGGAATCACTCGGGCTGCTCTGCGCAGCAGGCAGACCACCAAGGAGGCTGGGCAGAGTTTAGGGAGAAAGTGATAGCTCTGAAGTGGGTAGTTGCCATGAGGATGAGAGGAGGAAGTTGATGGAGAGGAGTGAGGGGACAGACCAGATGGGCCTTGGTAGCTGACTGGCTGACTGGCTGTGGAGGTGAGGAGAAGGCAGGCCGCGAGCCTCGTGCTGGGTGGCTGTAGTCTGTCCTCAGAGGAGGCAGGTACAGGGGAGATGCGTGTTTGGCCCCCAGGGTCTACTAAGCTGAAATGACTGGGAGCTGACTGTGGCCATGAGTTAGGAGGTAGTGTCTGAAAGGCTTGGGATGCGTACAGAAGCCTGGGTGAGTCTGTGAGGCCATATGTGTGCATACATGTGCTGGACATCAGCCATGGAAGTCATGCTCCCAGAAAGAGAACTCCACACCCACTCTGCTCTGTGGGCATTTCCAGAGTGGGTGGGATATGGACAGCAGATCTTGTGCAGGGTGGAGAAGAGGTGGCCTTGGGAGTCAGACAGACCCAGACTTCCCAGTTCTATGCCTCAGTTTCCCCACCTATAAAATGGGAGTGCTCATACTTGTCTCCAGGGTTGTTTTGCCTGCAGACAGGTAAGGAGTGATCCCAGGTCACACATGTGGTAGGGTGTAGTGCCAAGAACTTTCACCTAGACTTCTGATCAGTGTCCATTCCCCTTCTCTGGTCGGATCCTGGGAATGGACTGGCTCTACTTGCATTCATATTCTTGGAAGGTTTTGAATTGGAAGGTAACATGCAGCGTGGATGGGCTGGGATTCCTGGCACTTGGAGAGCAGAAGAGGTGACCCACATTGGGGGTGTGGCAGAGTGTTAGCACCTCATGCAGAGAACCAGGCTGGCATCACTGGTCCATTTCATAGATGGGGTTATGGAGACTCAGAGGAAAACTCACCTGAGGTCACACAGCAGCCAGAGGCAGAATTGAGACCAGGATCCTGGGCTCAGGACCCCTTCCTTGCAGAAGCTGCTTTCCCTCGAAGGGCCCCCCCAGGGACCTGGGCTGGGGAAACAGCGTCACCTGAGGTTCTCTAATTTCAGTTCCTCTTTCTGTCCCCTTGAGGCAGGGGTAACAATGAGAGATTATTAGGCACTTACTGTGCACCAGGTCCTGTGTTCACTTGTCTCATTTAATCCTTGTAGCAATCCTGCAGGGCAAGGATTGGTAGCCCATCTCTGAAGCGGAGGCTCTGAGAGGGCAGTAGCCTGCCCATTTGCTGAGTGCAGAGCCAGGATTCACTCCCAGGTCTGTGAGGACACACAGCTCATGTTCACCCCCCTGACCTCCTGGGCCACTTTCCTCTCCATGGCTTGGTTTGGCAGGGAAAGGAATGGAAACTTAATTCTTGAGCATCCACAGTGTGCTAGGCATTTTCATAGCACGAGATATTTTTTAAGGGAGGGGGATTGCGTGGGGAGTAGCAGGCATGAGAAGGTCAGGCCCAGAGAGAGCCCAGAACAGTGAGGGCTGGGATGGTATTTTCTGGTATCTAAGATGGTATTTTCTAGTAACGGTGGTCCCTGGTGGACCATGTGAAGGAGGGCAGCCTCTGCAGGGAAGGGGGCCTAAGCTCAGGGTCGTGGCCTCTGGTCTCAATTCTGTCACCGGCTGCTGTGTGACCTCAGATGAGTTTTCCTCTGAGTCTCTGTAATCCCATCCATGAGATGGGCCAGTAACGCTGGCCTGGCTCTCCTCACTGCCTGTGGTGAGGAGAAACCTAGTTTGGGAGCAGAGGGATCATCTCTCCTCTCTTGGAAGATCCCAGGCAGCCACCTCTTTGGTCTCCATCGCATCTATTGTCCACAGCCCTCACTCCCCGGAAGTTCTCCCTTCTGTCTAGCCGCCTTCCCTCCCAGTGTTCTGGCTGCCACAAAGCTCTGCGTGGGCCCTCCAGGCCACGCTCCCTGACAGGCAACCACGGCTCAGCTCGTGGCAAACATTCTTTTCATAGTTCTCCAAGCACAGCAAATCCGGCTGCTTAGCCAGGAATGCAGAGCCCCCTCCTGCAGCGGCAGCAGGGGCTGGAGGTGGGGGTTGAGCCCCTGGGGGTCATGCAAAGGGGCTGAGGGGGTGTGGAGGACTCCCCCCCCTAATACTATACCTCAGCTCGGGTGAGCTGGGAGGCCTTCCTCATCTTTGGACTCACTGAGCTTGGGTCGAAGCTTTGGGACCATCTGTCATTGGCTAGCTGGGTGAACCTGGGCAAATGACTTCTTTCTGAGCCTTGGTTTCTTATCTGTAAAATAGGGTTTATAATACTAACCTCACAGGGCTGTTGGGAGGTGTCACGGTGATGACATTTATAATAATAATACCGAACATTTATTGAGTGTTGCTATATGCCAAGCGTTGCTATAAGTCCACTGGACAAAATTAACTAGTTTACCCCTCACATATGAAGTGAGAATGTTCCCATTTTATTGATGAAGAAGCTGAGGCACAGTGGGAAAGGTCACGTGCTAGTAAGAGGTGGGGCTGGGTAAGAATGCAGGCAACTTCATTGTGGTTCTCCTAACCCGACATGATTTTTTTTTTTTTTTTTTTTTGTCTTTTTTTTATCGTGACCGGCACTCAGCCAGTGAGTGCACCGGCCAGTCCTATATAGGATCCGAACCAGCGGCGGGAGCGTTGCCGCGCACCCAAGTGCCGTACTCTACCGAGTGTGCCACGGGCTCGGCCCCTGACATGATTTTTTTTTTTTTTTTTTTTTTTTTTTTTTTAAAGATGACCGGTAAGGGGATCTTAACCCTTGACTTGGTGTTGTCAGCACCACGCTCAGCCAGTGAGCGAACCGGCCATCCGTATATGGGATCCGAACCCGGGGCCTTGGCGCTATCAGCACCGCACTCTACCGAGTGAGCCACGGGCCGGCCCCTGACATGATTTTTTAAGCAGGACTTTTAGCCCAGATCCTTCTCGTCATCGTTGGGGCTCAGAAATAGGCCTTCTTCTCCCCTGAACCCCATCTCTGGGAGGAGCAGATTGCTCACCTCATGCCATCAGCACCTCAGGTGGGAAAGCTGGAGTGGGGAAGTGGGCCTGGGGCCCTGGCCAGTCTCTTTGGGAGCCCTGCAGCTCTCAGAAGCTGGCGGGTGCAGGGGATGCAAACGATCCCGCCCACATTTGGTCTGGGATTTATTGACAGGAGCAGGCTCTGTGCAAAGGGGAGATGTCGCCAGGGGAGGGGTTCCAGGATGGGATTAGGGAAGGCAGCTGGGAGTGGAGGTTAAGAACAGAGTCCCATTGAAGTCAGCTCAGGCACTGCCCTGTGCGCCCCTCCTCCCCCACCCAACTTCCTATTTTGTAGGACCCAGGGGGCCTTGATCCAGTGGAGGGGGCTCCTGAGACCCTTGATAGAAGCTGCCCACTCTCTCCCAGTCATGCCTGTTTCTGGTACCATCTGGGTGATACAGTACAGGTGGGGATAGAGAGCAAGTGGGGAGCAGGACCCGTGGCTGAGGCCTCCATGAATCCCAAGAGTACAGGGCTTTAGCCTTCCTGGGGCTGGGCAGCCCTGGGTTCAGGTCTTGCCCCCTTCACTTTCGAGCCCTGTGATCTTGGAGAATGGATGTGACCTCTCTGGGCCCCTGTGCTCCTCCTCAATGAAATGGAACAGCAGTTCCAGCCTTACAGCGTTCAGGAGAGTTTGATAAAATAATGCCTGGGACATGCCTAATGTTGTGTCTGGTGAACACAATGTACTTGGGATTTAGAGACCATTATTATTAAGGGTTAACATGGCTGGAAGGGATGGGAGCCAGCTTTAGACAGGGCCTGGGTCTCTGACCCCAGCCAGCCCCTCTACCTCAAATTGTCTGTAGAGTGAAGAGTTTAAGAGCCCAGGCTTTGGAGCCAACGGCTGAGGTTCAAATTCAGGCTCTACCCCTCATGAGCTGTGTAACCTTGGGCCAATTACTTGACCTCTTGTCCCTTAGTTATCCCATCTGTAAAAAGGGAAGAGGAAGCACCAATGTCACTGGGTTTTTGTGAGGATTAAACAAGAGAATCCATGAGAATGCCCAGAACAGTGCCTGGTACATAGTAGATGCACAGTGAATGTCAGCTATGACTAGTTAGTTAATTGGTTTGTTTATTTTGTTTAATTATCTCCATCCCCTGAATGTTCAGGGCTTTCACACCTCCCTGTACATGCTATTCCCTTGGCCTGGACTGATCACCTCTCCCCATCACCAACCATTTAATTCCATGTCCATCCTTCAAAGCCCAGATCCAGCATAAGTCATTTCCCCTCCCAGAGCCTCATGGTGGGGGGAGGGGCTGGGGCCGGAGAAGCTGGGGTTAAGCAGAGCAGTGAGGACTTCCTGCCTAGGCTGCATCAGCCAGGCTGGGGCCTCAGAAAGTGGCCTCCTGACCCACCTCTGGGGTCATGGTGTTCAGAGTGGCGGGACAGAGGCAGGGCTCAGCTGGGTTGGAGATAAAGCCTAGGAGCCGCTGGCTTTGACATTTGGCTGCTTGTGCAGCTAGAGACGGGGCTGGGATGTCAGAGTTTCCATGGGAGCAGGCAGAGGCAAGCGAGCAGCTGGGGGAGAGAGTGACGCGGCTGCAGGCCTCCCTGCCAGGTGGGCTGGCTGGGCGTCCACTCCTCATCCAGCCGGGAGTCACATCTGGGTCTGGACTCCAGTCCCGGCTCCTGTATACATAGCTGTGTGACCTGGACTAGAGCTTTCAACAGAGCCCAGCACCATGTTTGGTGGAGGCAGGAATGGGGACCTGGCCATCCAGGGCTCTGACCACATCACCTCCCCACTCAACAACCTTCCATGTTTCTCCACTGCCTTCCAGAGAAATGCAGGCATGGCCTTCAAGGCTCTTCACCATGTTGCTCTAGCCTTCTCAGTTCCTGTTTGTCCTTCCCAGCCCCACAACACTTCTGGACCTTCCCTGGATTTGCCAAGCAGCTTCTTACTGCCTGAAATTCTGTTTCTTACCTTGGCTGCCTTTCAGACTCCTACTCATCTTCAGGATCTAGCTCCCATGTCCCTTCCTCCATGAAGCCTTCTGGGGAAGTTCAAGCGGGAGGCAGTGTTCCATGTTCTGTGCCCACAGCCCAGAGATCTTAGCCAACTGTGTGATGGTCACTTGTCTGGTGTCCCAGCTTCTTCAGGGCAGGGCATGGGGTTGAACCATTTCCGTGTCCCAAGGCGTAGGTTTGGGTCCCTCACACAGTAAGAGCTTCCCCAGAAGGGACCCTAACCCATAGGAGGGGCCACCCCAAATCAGGGCCTGACATATAGTCGGAACTTCTACAGTATGGACACTGGCATACCAAAGGGGCTTCCTCAGCCTGGACCCTAGGATAGAAGGAACTCTATCCATCCAGCACCAGATGGCCAGTGTGCACTGCCAAGTGTGCGTTGAATGAATGGAGTTGGGAGTGTGAGGCACACTCCAGCTCCCTGAGGGTAGGAGGGAGCTGAGCAGAGACACTGAGGTTGGGGGCCAAGGCTCCTGGTAAGAAGCCCATGGCTGGCACTGGGCTGGCTGTAGGTTAGGGCAGGAGGCTTCCCAGGCTCCTGGTGTCTTCTCACTGTTTCTCTCTTTGTCCTCAGGCCCTGCCTCTTCTTGGACCTTCCCAGACCCCTCCTACCTGAAAGGTAAGCTAGATTTGGGGGTGGGGTTTTCTGACATCCGAGGCTGGATGAAGTCTGTGCTTGTTGCTGTCTAACCTCGCTTCCTTCTGCTGCAGTGGAAGATTCTCCCAGGTCTAGGGTGTCCTTGCGAGCAGACTCTCTTGCAGGTGACCTCAGCTCCCTGCTGCCTGGGCTTTAAAATCCCGGCCCAACTTGGAAGCAGCTTTTTCTCATTTGTGAACTATTTCGCCCAGCTCCTTGGCGTGGCCCTGTTTGCTTGGCCCAGCCTGGGTGCAGTGGCCTGGCCAAGCTCCTGCCGGGCCCCCTCCCTGCCCTACCCGGCCTCTCCTGCTGCTGCTGCCGCCACCATGTGGGGAAGCCGCGGAGGCCCAGGAATCTTGGCAGGCATGGGAAGGCAGCGGGCGCGGGTGGCGCTCCGGAAAAGGCTGCAAATGTGAACCAGAAGGCGAGGGATTGGAGACTGAGGAGGCCCCGCCTGCCCCGGCCTGAGGCCTGGGGGTGGCTGGGTCTTGGGGGGGCCTTCAGATGCCCAGGACCTGTGAGAAGTTTATGGCCTCTGCTGGGAGGAAAGCTCTGGCACAAGTCAAGGCCGAGCCCCTCGGTGGGGAAGAGCCAGCTCCCCTGGCCGCCTGTCTGAGGATACGTGGTCACCCTGAGTCCTGCCCACCGTTGGGCCTCCTCTGGAACATCTGCCCCTACTTGGTTGTTCTTACCACTTTGATGCTTTGTTGCTGCGAGATGCTCCTCCCTGGGGTGTCTAGACTCACAGAAATGGACAGAGGCTTGGAGCCTGGGAAATGGACACAGTTACCTGCAGGGAGGGAAGTTTAGCCCAAGTCCTCTCTAGCCCAGAGCTGAGGACTCAGCAAGAGCCACCAGGAGAAAGGGGCCCTGTGATAAGCCACCTGCAGGCTTGGCTGGAGGTGGGAGGGAGGTTTGTCAGAGGTCTGGACCTGGAGCTCCCCAGCTGCAGACATTATTGAGTATAAACTGTGTGTGGAGCCTCAGTCAGAGTGAGGTTGGGTGGGGGGGAAGAGGCACTGACATGCTGGTAGGTGCCCAGGAGGAGAAGCTGTTATATCTGAGGGAGGCAGGGAAGGCTGCTTGGAGGAAGTGGCATTTGGGCTGGGTCTCACATAAGGAATAATATGTTTGGCAGGGAGGATCATGCAAATAAATTTGCAGGGAAGCAGTGAGAAGTTTGGATGTTTGGGTACTAGGGTGCTGGAGTGGAGCCCAGGACTGTGCTGGGCTCCTCTTACTCCTTAAACATGATGTTTCCCCAAAGGAGAGTCTGTGGCTAGTGTTAAGCCTGCAGCAACCCCACCAGTGAACCCATATTTTATCTCCAGCTTGTGTCTCTCTCCCAAGTTCCAGACCCACAGGTCCACTGCCTCTTGGATGCTCCCAGTCCGGAAAGTTCCCAGTCTTCCTTGTGTAGACATTTGCTCTGCTCTCAGCTGGGACTTTACCAGCATCACCTGCCCCTAGGGGCCTGTTGAACTCTGACTTGTCCTTTAAGCCTCCTTCCAATGCTGTTTCCGAAATTACGGTCCCATGTGGTCTGGGAGCCTCACTCACAAGAGTGAGAGCTGGTGGGACTCTTGGGTGAAACTGAAGCTTGGTAGGGTAGACAGGACGGGGAAGGGACAGCACTCCTGTCCTGCCATCAACCAGGGTGATGAGGCGGCCCCCAAGCAGCCCTGACCTAGCCTGACCACCTCCCTCTACCTCCCAACTCCCAGATCCCAGGCAGTTCTTTGGCTTTGGAACGGTCCTCAACGTGCACACTTAGATCACTTAGATTTGAGGGCTTGAGAGTCTCACAGTGGCCCAACAGACAGAGAGCTCAGCTCATGGGCACTGGATGCCCAAGTCCCTGCCCAGACCTCGTGGGCTGCTCAGGCATTGTCCAAAGGAGGTCAGACACAGACCTGGTGTTAGCATGTGCAGGTGTGGATCGTCTATGCTGGCCTTCCGGAGGTTCCCGCCAAGTGACTAACAGCAAGAGATTTACAGAGACAGGAACTCAGACAGGGAGCTAGGCACAAGAACAGGGGAGAGGAACAAGAAAAACAGTCACAGATATGGGTGGACAGATGGCATGGTGACACTGAGGTAGGAGGAGAGGGAGGCACACAGAAAGATGCCTGAGACACACAGGCGGGTGAGGACCTGGGATCAATGACACAGAGACATGAAGGAAGGGATACAGACAGCACGGCACACACCCATGTGGGTCCTACATTGAGCTGGTCTCCAGCCCTCCCTTACACACAGCTCTTAGACCTAGAGTGTGTTCCTTCAGTCATGATCTCAGGCCTTTGCTGGGCTCACTGTCAATCTCTCTACCCTCTTTACTCCCTTCATCCTAACTGATCCATATCCTTCCAAGTCTAAAGTATGCCTCCTCCTCCAGAAAGCCAAGAATTGCAGAATAACATGGAATTTATCCTGCCAGTTACTAAGGAGCCACTAGAGAATCCATGGGAAGAGTAGTGCCAAAGTGTGGTCCACAGACCGACAGCATCAGCATAACATGGGAGCTTGTTAGAGATGCAGATGTCGGGCCTGAGCCCACAGCTACTGGATCTGGATGGGACCCAGAAACCTGTTTTAACAAACTGTCCTGATGATTCTGATGTAGGCTAAAGTTTGAGAAGCATTGTTGGAGTCTTCTATATAAGATATGTTGAAGGAACTAGAGAGAAACTGGGAGTGGGGTTGGGAGTGAGAGATTTATGATTATCCAAGAGAGGATTTGGCAATTTAATTGAACAAACCTTTGTTCCAGGCACTGGGATGTGTTTTGAGGGAGTACAAGGTCTGTATTAGGGCAGAGGCTGTGGGAAGGAGGGAAAGGAACAGAAGTGAGAGAAATAGAGGAGACAGAGTCCATAGGATTAGATTGGAAGTTTGAGGGGAAAGGAACAGGGCTGTCATGTACAGTTGTGCAAGTTGGTTACTGCACAAGGGCATCCAAGAGCAGCAACAAGTAGTGGCTGGGTTGGCTGGAAGGAAGGGTAGCCTTTCCTAATTGCACACCACCGCATTGGTTAGAGAGATTCCTTACTTCCCTGTAAGGAAGGAAGGGTTAGAAGTGATGTTCAGATTTTTTGCCCGGGGACTTGAGGGTAGCAGGGTACCTGGGGCCAGGGGAGAAGTAGGCAATGGGGAGAACATAATGTCAGCAATTTGGGAGGAGGTGTCTGAGGGACAGCCAGACAACTATTAGCTAAGCTGATAGTTGAACATAAGAGTCTGGGGCTTGGGGGAGAGGTGGTAGCTGGAGACAGAGGTGGTAGCTGGACCCCTGGACAGCAGGGGTCCTTGGTGATGGGATGGGAGCTGTGGTAGCTGGTGGGAGCTGGAAGCTGCAGGAGAAACATCCAGAGAGAAGAGGTGAGGCCTGAGCCAGCTCCTTGGGGCAAGCCTGGGTCTGCAGGGTGGGCACAGGAAGGGAGCAGAGAAGAATCTGTGGAGGAGCCTTTCAAGGAAGGAGGGGAGCAAGGTCACAAGGCGGCTCACCCAGGTGAGAGGGTGGAGTGAGGAGTGAATGGGGTCGAGGGGTGGAGATGGTTTCTTCAGGAAGCTTGGCTGAGAAGGGCTGGAGAGAGGCAAAGGGGAGGGGTTAGGCCTGTGCACACGTGGGGATGAGAGGCTGGAGCCTGGGCTGGGAGAAGGCATGGACAGACAGTGAGAGGCCCTGAGGAGGAGGTGTGGAGGGGCCTGGACCTTGAGTGGGACAGGGGACCTCCTTCTTCTGAGACTCAGAAAAAGAGGATAAGAAAGGGCTCCCCAGTTTCCACAGCTGGGAGATTAGAGGGCAAGTAGGGGCTCAGGAGCCCTGGAGAAGTCTGGAGCTGTCTGGCTGGGCCATCAGGGGTAGGTGTCATGCCCAGTTAGTCAGGAGGGTGGTTCCTCTGCTCCTCACCCAGACCCCATAACTCAGTCTTAGTCCTGAGCAGGCTTTGTGGCCCCTGGCCAATTTCATCTCAGGAGTGGTCAGGGAAATCTAGAAGGCCAGAAAATTGACTTTAGGAGTTCATCTCACAAGTCCTGTCCTTTGGCAGCAAGTCACCTAAGTTTTTGCAGGGATGGAGGAGAGGTGTTGCTTTGTGGTAGAAGGAATTGAGGTTAGACTGAAGGGAGGACTTCCTGGCCATCAGGGTGCCAGGACAGGGCAGCATACCTGGAGGGGCTGGTAGCTTATATGATCTCAGTTAATCCTTTACAGATGAGGACACTGAGGTACAGAGAGGTTAAGTCACTTAGCCAAGATTACCCAGCTGGAAAGTAGCTGTGCTGGAATGGGAGCCCAGGGGCTGCCTGGACCTAGGAGGGCTGTAGGGGCCCCCAGGGCTGGGCCCCTGTTAAGGGGAACCTGAGCAAGAATCACTGCTTACCTGTTGAGGTGACAAGAGACAGGGCCAGAGAGAGGAGGGGGGACAGATGCGTCAGGGTTAGAGACCCAGGGAAAGAGCCAAGCGCAAGGCTGGGAGAGTGGGGAGACAGGAGGCACCGATGGGCAAGCAAGCAGGGCAGCCGATCTGCAGAAATGTCTCCACAACAGGAAGCGTCTCATAACATACCTGTGGTTTGGCCAGGCCCCGGGGCTGCCTGAGTGCTCCCCACTGCTCCCTCAGCTGTGGCCGCCTGTCTGGGGTGGGTGGGGGGCACAGAGCAGCAGGAGCCTGCACAGAGCCGTTCCATCCACCAGCCACACCCCTGCACAGTCCACTGGGAGCCTGGGATGGGGGGCCCGGGAGCCCCTTTATATCTGGACTTCCGATAGCTCATCTGTGAAGTGAGATGGGAGTGGGCAGGTCTTTCAATTCCAGGGATCACCTGGCTCCCTCTGCTGGTCACCCCGGGGACAGGACCCTTTGAGAGAGGGACCCGTGGCAAGGTTCACTGTTAGCTGATACCTCTTCCCCTCCTCGGCCACTTCCAGGGGGCGAGGGATCTGCTTTATGCCACTTCTTCCTGCTGGGTCCCATTTGTCTCCCCCTGTCCCCTGCAATTGGTCTGAAAGACCCTGTAGTGCTATGTGCTCCCAGCAGTCTCTTTGGCCTCCCTGGGAGGAGGCCCAGGCTGCCACAAAACGCTGACTTGGACAAAATGCTGTTTTATAGGGATTTGTTGAAAAGGGGGGAAATCCCCTTTAAGGACTTGCAGCTGTCCAAACACCGCATCTACCCCGCTGCCGCCACTGCTCAATCCCCTGAATCAGCGTCTCCTGTGTGCGTCCCACCTCAGACTTCATGCCCTTGCCAGCCCTGTCCCCTTCCTGCCTTCACTTCCCAAGAAGTCACCAAAGAGGGTGATGACTTGCCCAGGGTCACACAGCCAGTCATGGGCAGAGCCGGGTTTGAGCCTCAGGGCCCTCCCCAACCCCTGACACCCTGCTTGGCCACTGTGTGGCACAGTGCGAACAAAGAACAAATGAATTGTTCTTCTCTTTGCACTTCTATTCCAGGAGTGGGTGGTTCTTAGCTGAAGTTCTGTGAGGCCGCAAGAATGCTCCCACCCCTTCCCATTCTAGCCCAGATGAGCCCCTGTGGCCTGGGGAGGGGGGGTCCCTGGGCAGATGCGACATGTCTCTGCAAAGATACATGTGAGGCAAGTATCTGAGGAAAGGGCTGAGTGAGTTACTGGTGCACCCTTTACATTTGATGGTGAACTGGGTTTATCACACATTTTGGAACATGACCGTGTGCCAGCCCAGTGCTGTGCTGCTGGGCATGGAGTGGGGGAGTGTGGCGGTCGGAGAGAGTAGGAAGCTGCAGGGGGAATAAGAGTTATGACGGGACCCACAGGCATCCGCAGAGCCCAAGGGAGGCATCCAGTAGGCTTCCCAAATGTCTAAGAGGTGGAGGAGCAATAGTGGGGGCAGAATGTGTAGAGGCCAGAGAGCCCCAGGGAGCCTGGGGTGGTGCAGTGAAAAGAAGGCAGGTGGGTGCAGGGCTCAGAGGTGCCAGACCCCCTTGTCTGTAATGGTGATTGGGGCTGGAGGGCGATCTGTCCCACCTGGGCTGCCACATTATGCAATTCCGGGGACATCATTTCTTTCTGCAACCTCTCGAACAGGCTCAGCACACCCTTTTCACTGCCCTGCGCTCACTTCCACTCCCAGCCCCCACCCAGACTGGCACATGCTGGCCTCCCTCTGTAACTAAGTTGAGTGAGAGTGATCCCTCTCCTCAAAGCCCCAGGTGGCTTGGAGCTGGAGGAGAGCCTCCCCCTCTCAGTTTGCTCCCCTTCCTTCTCCCCCCCGCTCTCCCCCCGGGGGCAGTATGTCCTAGTGGTTAGGAGCTGAGGTTCTTTTTTTTTTTAAGTGGCTGGCCAGCACTGGGATCTGAACCTGTGACCTTGGTGTTACAAGGCTGTGCTCTAACCAACTAAGCAAACCGACTAACTCTAAAGTTACTTTTTATTTATTTATTTTTATTTTTTGGTAGCTGGCCAGTATGGGGATCCAAACCATTGGCCTTGGCATTATAGCACCATGCTCTAACCAACTGAGCTAATGGGCCAGCCAGAGCTCGGGTTCTTAACAGACATCTGCTCACATCCTGGCTCCCCCACCTAGCCAGGGTGCACCTCACTTTATTTCTGAGCCTCAGTCTCCTTGTCTATAGGATGGGGACCCACAATAGCACCTCTTTCCCTGGGAGGCTGTGAGAATGAAATCATATTTGAGCATAAACCTCTAGGTGGGTGCCTGACAGCTGGTCTTTGAGCTGTAATCCTCATTCAGACACTCATCACTTGCAGACACACCTGCTCTGGGGTCCTGGCATCAGACCTGGTTCTTGACTTCAGTGTAGGGGAGCATAGCACAAGGAGAAAAGTGCTGGGATGGGCAAGTTCAGGGAGCCACAGGGGTGGCAGAGGCACTTCCTCGAGGACCCCCATTACAAAGGAGGAACGAAAGGTGGGCAACTTGCCAGGGGCCCTGCCTGCCTGTGTTCTGCAGTCCTTCTTGCCCTGAGCACTCTCCCAGTGCACCCTCCATCAACCCCGTCCCCAGTGCAGGAAGGGGGCTGTCTTCTCAGAGCTGGGGCTGACCTGTATCCTCTTCTGGTGGTGTCATGACCTTGGTCCTGGCCTACCTAGGCCAGAAGCTGCTCCCTCCTCTCCCTCTGTCCCCTCCCACCTCTGCCCCATCCCCCTGCCCACCCACCCAGCAGAATATTTCTGGCTCTGTGTACATGTGAGCAAGCCCCCCTTATCCCCCTACCCCATAGCTCAGGTGGCCAGTACAGGAGAGCCCTGCCCTGCTCAGGACAAGTGGGATTGTGTGGTGGCTAGGGCCTGGGGCTCAGGAGTACCCTGCCTGGGCTTAGGTTCCGACTGTGGTGCTACTAGCGAGTGACCTCCTCACCCAGTTTCCTCACCTCTAAAACAGGGATAACACATGTCACAGGCTTGTATGAGGGTTACATGTAAACTGTTAGGACACTGCCTGGACGGAAGTCCACCAGCACCCCTGCAGGCCAGGCCTGCACAGCGCCACCTCATGGAGGCCTGGCATCCATCAGAGCAAGATGAGGCGGTGACCTGTGTTAAGGGCAAGCTGCATGAGACCTCAGCTCTAAGACTTCCGAGTGGCGTGTCCTGGACATGGTTCTTACTGTCTACACCTATTAAATGAGCTTCATGGGTTCGTGGAGAGGATTACACATTTCTACACCTATTAAATGAGCTTCATGGGTTCGTGGAGAGGATTAAGGTGCAAGAGGCCTTTGAAGCCCTGAGCACAGGCCTGGCACATAGTGGGCCCTTAAGTGGGAGGTGTTACCATTATGCTGAGGCTCAGGGAGGTTGGTGGTGGAGCTGGATTTGAACCTGGGACCTTCCCCACAGCCTTGCATTCATTCCTGCAAAGCTCTGTGTGGTCCTGAGCTTGGAGGAATGAGGAGCTGCAGTCCCAGCTCTAGTCAGCCCCAGGGAGGGCTCTGCTCCCCACAGGCATCCCCGGATGTGCACAACCCACCCCCAAACCCCACCACTGCCAGGCAGCACAGGTGCAGAGAAGTCACTGGGTGGGGCAAGGGGAGCCCCGAGCAGGGATGTGAGGGGAAGTGGGACTTTCCCCGGCTGTGAAAAGTGCCTAATAGTCCCTTGTCCAATGGACGGGAACTCACTCTGAGTCAGGCGTGACATCTCTACTCATCCCAGCAGCCCTGAGAAGCAGGTTGTTAACCTTTTTAAAAATAACAGCTTTATTAAGCTGTAATTCACAGATCATACAATTGGCCCATGTAAATGTACAATTCAATGTTTTGTTGTTGTTGTTGTTACTGTATCTTATTGTATTCACAGAGTTGTGCAGACATCACCCTTAAAAGAAACCCTGTACCCATTAGCAGTCAGTCCCCATTCCCCCATCCCCAGCCCTAAGCAACCCCTAATCTACTTTCTATCTCTATGGATTTGCCTATTCTGGACATTTGTATAAATGGAATCATATACAATATGATTTTGTGACTGGCTTCTTTCACATAATGTTTTCAAGATTCAGCTGATTGTAGCATAAATCAGTACTTCATTCCTTTTTATTGCCGAATAATAATAGTCCATTGTATAGGTATACCGCACTTTATCTGTTCATCAGTTGATGGACATTTGGGTTGTCTCTACTTCCGGCTATTACAAATGGTGCTATTATGAGCATTCACATACAACTTTTTGGGTGTACATGTAACCCCTTTTTACAGATAAGGAACTCTCTTGCCCAAGCTCCCTCCGCTGGTAAGTGGAGGACTCGGGCTGGCTGAGTCCAGAGCCTGTGCTTCTTCCCCACCTGGACTTTGTCCTCTGAGCTAAGCTAAACACTGTGACAGGGAACAGAGATAGGTCAGAGCACAAAGGAGTGAGGGGTTAAGTATTGGAAGGCTTTATAGAGGAGGGGGTGACGGCTTCCCTGGGCCTTAAAGGATGAGTAGGAAACTGACATTGTGGACAGAGAAACAGCAGGTGCAGAGGCCTAGAAGTGTGAGGCCACCTGGCATCTGGGAGCTGAGAGGAGTCTGTGTTACTGGGGTAGAAGTATGGGGGAGAGAAGAGACAGAGAAAGGGGTAGAAGGTGATGGGGTTGGGAGACAGGCACAGTGATTAAAAAGTCCTTGAACGCTGTGCTAAGCACCACAGACTTGATCCTGATCTGAATTATGATTTGAAGCAGTGGGGAGCCCAGAAGGGCATCAACATATGTGGAGTCAATCAGCCCTAAGTCAGATCCCAGTTCTGCTTCCTAGAGATCTCTGCTTTAGTTTTATCATCTGGAAAATGGGATGACAATAATATTTCATGAAAGTGTTGTAAGGATTAAGTGAGTTCATATCTCTAAAGAACTCAGCCCGGTGCCCAGCAGAGAGCTGGCTCAGCAAACAGTCCTGGGTGTTACCATTGAAGGGTTTTTAGCAAGCTACGTGCCGAGGTCAGACTATGCTCTAGAAGGCACGTTTGGTTGCAGAGAGTGACTGTTGTCCCCGAGAGGCTGGGCCCTGGGGGATAAAGAGGAGATAGAGAGCCATGGGCAAGGTTGGAAGAGGTTTAGGAGGTAGATCTGGCAGACCTCTGTGACTTTGGCAATTGCTCATGAATAATATCTGAATTCTGATCTTTTTGTGAGCCCCTGGGCCTAGTGCCAAACCACCCAGGGGTTGGCTTCATGACCCCTCTGTGTTCCTCCCTGCAGCACATCCACGGACGCCATGCACGGGGCTCAGATGCCCCAGTCTTTGCTGCTGCTGCTGTTGCTGCTGGGATGTGGGCCGCAGGCATCCTCTGGTGGTGGGGCTGGCGGGGCAGCCGGCTACGCGCCAGTGAAGTATGTGCAGCCCATGCAAAAAGGACCTGTGGGACCGCCCTTCCGCGAGGGCAAGGGCCAGTACCTGGGTGAGAGCCTCCCTCCCCCACAGTGCCTCAAACAGCTTCTGATCCCCAAACTCCCTGCCTCCCCGACCACCAAATCCTCCCAGGCCCCAATCCCCACCAAAGATCTTCCTATCCCTACCGTTCTTCTTGATGCTGGTCGAGGTCCTCTCAGCCCTGGAGGGACTGGAAGCAAGGTACAGCTGGCTGGCACAGGTGGTCTTGAGAAGGGGCGGTGTGGGAAGGTATATGGAGAAGTGGTGGGATGGGGTGGGCGGAGGGGGGGCGGTGTGTTACTCCCACAGGCTCTAAGGTGGGCTGCTGGTGCCACCTCGTGGCCATTCCACGCCCAGGTCATGCAGGGATGAGAGTCATCCCAAGCTCACAGGAAAGGTCTGGCCTGAGTAGGTTGGGTGCTAGGAGCTCTGGGCGAAGACACTGCAGCCCCCAAGGTGGCCGTTGGACCACCCCTATAATCCATCTTCCACGTGAGCAGGGAGGGGAGTGGTCTTCATGAGCAGATACAGAGCCTTGTTCCTCCTCAGTGTACCTCATACTGGCATAGGGGAGTAGGTAGATGGGGTCTCCTGTCCCCATTCTCCCGGCTCCTGACTGCCCCCTTCTCTCTCTCTCTCAGATATGCCTCTACCGATGCTGCCAATGGACCTGAAAGGAGAGCCTGGCCCCCCTGGGAAGCCCGGACCTCGGGGCCCCCCTGGCCCTCCTGGCTTCCCAGGAAAACCAGGCACCGGAAAGCCAGGGCTCCATGGGCAGCCTGGCCCAGCCGGCCCCCCTGGCTTCTCCCGAATGGGCAAGGCTGGTCCTCCAGGGCTCCCGGGCAAGGTTGGACCACCAGGGCAGCCAGGGCTTCGAGGGGAGCCAGGAATACGAGGGGACCAGGGCCTCCGGGGGCCCCCGGGGCCCCCTGGCCTCCCTGGCCCCTCAGGCATTACTGTCCCTGGAAAACCAGGTGCCCAGGGGGTTCCAGGGCCCCCAGGATTCCAGGGGGAGCCAGGGATCCAGGGGGAGCCTGGGCCACCAGGTGATCGAGGCCTCAAGGGGGATAATGGAGTGGGCCAGCCAGGACTACCTGGGGCCCCAGGGCAGGGGGGTGCCCCTGGACCCCCTGGCCTCCCTGGTCCAGCTGGCTTGGGAAAACCAGGTTTGGATGGGCTTCCTGGGGCACCTGGAGACAAGGGTGAGCCTGGGCCTCCTGGGGTTCCAGGCCCCAGTGGGGAGCCAGGAGCTGTGGGCCCAAAAGGACCCCCAGGGGTAGACGGTATAGGGGTTCCAGGAGTAGCAGGGGTGCCAGGGCCACAGGGCCCAGCAGGGGTCAAAGGGGAACCAGGGACCCGAGGCCCTCCTGGCCTGATAGGCCCCACTGGCTATGGGATGCCAGGACTGCCAGGCCCCAAAGGGGACAGGGGCCCAGCTGGGGTCCCAGGGCTCTTGGGGGACAGAGGTGAGCCAGGTGAGGATGGGGAGCCAGGGGAGCAAGGCCCACAGGGCCTTGGGGGCCCCCCTGGACTTCCTGGGTCTGCAGGGCTCCCTGGCAGACGTGGGCCCCCTGGGCCTAAGGGGGAGGCAGGGCCTGGAGGGCCCCCAGGAGTGCCTGGCATTCGGGGTGACCAGGGGCCTAGTGGCCTGGCTGGGAAACCTGGGCTCCCAGGTGAGAGGGGACTTCCTGGGGCCCACGGACCCCCTGGACCTACTGGGCCCAAGGGCGAACCAGGTTTCACGGGCCGCCCTGGAGGACCAGGGGTGGCAGGAGCCCTTGGGCAGAAGGGCGACTTGGGGCTCCCTGGGCAGCCTGGCCTGAGGGGCCCCTCAGGGATACCAGGACTTCAGGGCCCCACTGGCCCTATCGGGCCCCAGGGTTTGCCAGGCCTGAAGGGTGAACCAGGCCTGCCAGGGCCCCCTGGGGAGGGGAAAGTGGGGGAACCTGGAACAGCTGGGCCCACAGGGCCCCCTGGGGTCCCTGGCTCCCCAGGACTCACAGGCCTTCCTGGGCCTCCTGGGCCTCCTGGCCCCCCTGGTGCCCCTGGGGCCTTCGACGAGACTGGCATTGCAGGCCTCCATCTGCCCAATGGTGGTGTGGAGGGTGCTGTGCTGGGCAAGGGGGGCAAGCCACAGTTTGGGCTGGGTGAACTATCAGCCCACGCCACGCCGGCCTTCACCGCTGTGCTCACCTCGCCCTTCCCTGCCTCAGGCATGCCTGTTAAATTTGACCGAACTCTCTACAATGGCCACAGTGGCTACAACCCGGCCACTGGCATCTTTACCTGCCCTGTGGGCGGCGTCTACTACTTTGCCTACCATGTACACGTCAAGGGCACCAACGTGTGGGTGGCCCTGTACAAGAACAACGTGCCAGCTACCTACACCTACGACGAGTACAAGAAGGGCTACCTGGACCAGGCGTCTGGCGGGGCTGTGCTCCAGCTGCGGCCCAACGACCAGGTCTGGGTTCAGATGCCCTCGGACCAGGCCAATGGCCTCTACTCCACCGAGTACATCCACTCCTCCTTTTCAGGATTCTTGCTCTGCCCCACATAACCCGTGGGGGGCCCTGCTGCCCTGGCCTCCTCCTCTTTAGTGGTAGAGTGACCTTTTCAGTTACAAAGAATCTCCATTTAAAGAAAAAAACCAAAGGCTGAACAGAGGGGGCCATGGCCTTGCCCTGAGGAGACTTGACCCTACATGCAGACTGAGAGTGTTTTTGCAAGGGCCTGGCCTGCGTTCCTCTCCCCCAAATGTGTGCAGTGTTGGGGCTGCACCCCTCTTCCTGCCCTGCCTGATCTGCAGACAGGGCCCAGGATACTCAGCCTGGCCCCCGTTTTGAGTCCTGGGTGCTGCTGGGACCTGAAGGAGCTGAGAGGGGGCTGAGCTCCCCCATCCATCCACGTGGGGACCCAGATGGCACCTGCTCAAGGAATGGGGCATGCCTCCCTCATAGTCCTTGGCTGGAGCTCCTCCAGCTCCCCCAGGAACTCCCACACATGACAGTTTTTGTTTCTCTCCAGGGGACAGGGAGAGGAGGGGGACCATCGAGGTGGCGCATGGACACCTTGCCAGCACTGCCACCCCAGTGGTGATGCTGTGGCATCAGGCCTGTCCACAGCAGGTACCGTTGTGTGGCCCTCTCTGCGGGCTCCTGGGGAGGTCAGCTCCTTTTCACTGCTCCAGCCACAGCCATAGGGAAAGGTGGGTTGTGAGGGGTAGGGGCATGGATCTGGGGCAGAACGGCAGCTCTTCCCATTCGTCCCCGTTTCCCTGGCTGCCCCAGCTGCTCTGGCTCTGTTTAGCGAGAGGGCTGCCACACAGACCCCTAGGGACTTCCACAGGCCAGAAAGATCAAACTCTGTGAAGTGTGTACAAGTGTCTAGCACAGATGGTGGCACAAGGCAGGACTGACAATTAACAAGTGTCCCTCCCTTTCTCTCCTATCACCTGCTGCAGGGGGACTGGTTTTCTCATACCTAATTGTAAAGGGATTCTTGCCACCCCCAACTCGTCTCCCCAAGGCAGAGAGCTTCTTGTCTAGCCCTCTGAATAAGGTGCACCCAAGTTCGGGGATGAAGTCTCCCACTTGCTTTTCCTTAATAACCACATGGGGGGTATATGTGTCTACTAGAGGGGTTAATCTGTGAGGGCTGCCTCTCTTTCTACCCGCTGGTTCCAATTTCCTGTTCTAAGCAGGATTAGGGACCAGGAGGCTGAGGCTCTGAGAGAAAGGGTGCCAATGGGCCCCTTTGGAATGGGTTGGCTCCTGATGTTTCCCCAGAGCCCCTCTGCAGGAAACAGGATCCCCCTCACAACCCCTCAGCCCCTAGCTCAAGCTGAGTGGATGAAACTGAGGTTAGTGCAGGGGGCAGGGATATGGACATTCTTGGCCAGGCAAGGAGGACCACTTCCCCAGGGGCTCGAGGCCTCTCCCTCAGCCCTCACCACGCCAGCCCACTTCCCTGTGCCGGGTGTGAACCTGGGTCACACGATGTGATCTCGTTGCACTGCTCCAAATCTGGCCCGCTCCAGACTGCCCGTGATGGTAATGGAGGTGACTGCCGACTGCTGACTCGCTGGGCAGCAGTTCTTCAGGCTCCTTGCCAACCCTCCTTCCCTGCCCACAGCTTCTCCAAATGAAGCAGGCTATTTGACTGCTCACTTTAGCTTTCAGAAGCGAAAACCCAAATCTGCCCGTGACATTTTAAGAAAAGGTTTTCTTTGGGGGGGGGGAGTTCATGGTGGATTTCTTACTCCCTAACACCTGGTGGGGGTGGGGGTCCTTTTCTTGACCTCCTCCTTCTGCCTGGGTCAAAGCCACTACAATCTGATGTGTTAGGGATGGGTTCTGATCGGCAGAAATTAATCAGCTCCCAAAGGGAGTCCAGGGGACTAAGTAGGGTGCCAAGGGAGCTAAAAAGAGCTGTTTCACAGAGCTGAGCTTCTGCCAAATTTCATTCCTGAAGCCTTTAGGGAGGCGTGGTTGGCGTTTCTGAAATGTTTATGGGATTTGAGTTGCAGGTGTCCACTTAAGTGACTAGCTTTGATAAACAATGTCAAATTTAACTATGAAAACTGCATTACCTTGTGCACTTTTATATTCTGATTCCTCATTTTTTTAAGATTAAGGTTTAAATGTTTTCCACTAGTAATATCATTTCTAATCTGGTATAGGAAACTTAGTTCTCTACATACTTATCATGTGCCCTGTGTCACAGAAGATTTGGGAAAAATGCACTCGGGAATCAAAGAAAATGGGACTTTTTGAAAAGAAAAACAGTATTGACTGTATTGACACAACCTCAATAAAACCCGTTGTATAAAACAGCACTGTGATGAGATTGGCATTCATGCAGAGTGTCTCCAGCTCTGGGCTTATAGAGTCCAGGAGTGCTCTGGGGCTCTTGTGTGCTCTCTCAAGCATGTGTTCCTCAGCAGCCCCCAGCCCAGGGTCTGTCACCACCTCGTCAGACTTGCTTCATGCTCCTCAGCTGCTGAGGCTATGTACCCAGCAAATGCCAAGAGGCATTTTAAGAAACAAAGGCAGGCAGTAGCTAGAACTGGGGGAGATGGACCAATGGAACATTCTTGCAAGCTCTTAGGGGTAGTGGAACATAACAGCTGGCTCAGGATCCCAAGGACCAAGTTTCAACATCTGATACAAATTATGAATGAAACTGTGAATCTTTGCTCCTGAGAGCAGGGCTAGTGCCAGGCCCAATGCTGAAGACAGGGCTGAGGGAGGCATCCTGGCAGAAAGCATCTGTTGACAGCCTGCCATCCTCTGCAGCAAGTGATCTGTCCCTGGCTCTGGGGATCTGGGACAGTGGATCGGTCGGTGCCCTCAAAAGTCCTGTGGTGCATCCCAGCCTGGCAGAACCCCATCTTGGCTGAAAACCCCAACAGTCCTGAAACATCAGGCTAGCTACAGAGCTGTGCAAGCCTGTCTCTCCAATGAGGCTGGAAGGAAGCTAAGAAAATATACCTACAGTTTGAGGAGAGGCATCCCCTCCCTTTCAACTCTTCTTTCTTCAAAGTGGATGCTATGCAAGACTTCCTGTGGGGCAAGACCTTGGACTGGGCCCCAAGATACAGGAGGCACACAGCATTCAGTCCACCCAGGGCACCAGCAATGTTGCACCCTCCCCCCAAAGGCTGGCAGTCTGGTGGTAGAAGGTGCTCTCTGCACCCTTGAATGGGGTTCCTATTCCTGGCCCAGCCAGGCCTGTGTCCTATTTGGGGAAGTTGGGCTCTGAGAGTAGGCAAATCTGAATTGTTCCTGCCCACTGCCTTTGGCAAAGCACTTGGCCCAGCTGCTTAGGCCACTCTGAGTGATGTCCAAGAAAAGTCACCAACACATGCCTACTTGGCCCTTCCTGGCTGAACAATGCAGCCAGCAGGAAGAGCTGGAGGAATCTGCCTGACAACACGGCAGCTTACATTGGGATCTCAGCTCCCAGAAGAGTGCAGCCCAGACAGAGAGGCACTAGGCTTGAGAAGGCCAAGCTGCCAGGAAAGAAGAATCCATTCAGGGAAAAACAGAAATGTAAGAAACAGTGGTGGGATTTACCACAGTTTATTGCTGTGACTTCCACTGGAAGCTGTTAACAAGCCCCATGACAGCCAAGGGCCAGGTATGCACCTAGATCAGCTGGATGCTTGTGCCTTGATCCACAAAACTTGCTGCTCAGTCAACGGCAGGCTTTCTGGCAAATTGGCTAAAACCCAACAGGGAGAATGATGCTACTGCAGATCATTTCTACCTCCCCAAATCCCACGTCCTAGATAATAAAGGAAAATGCCATAAGCAGTCCTCCAAAAGAAAACCTGCCCTGGTCCCTCATGTCTCACTGAGGAGCCAGGGAGTGCCTCACGGCTCTGCAGCAAGCCAGAAACCCAGCACCAGGGAGGCACCAGTCCATCGCTCGCTGTTCCAGAGAGACCCCAGCCCCAATGGCGCACTCAGCCCTGCACTGCAGGAAGACTGAGGCAGGGGTGCCAAGCTTGAGGAGCCGAAGGGTTTCCAATGTGAGCTGCAGTTAGTCCTGCTGGACATGGCAGAACCCCCACAGCTGTGGCCCTCACAGACTTTTCTGGAAGACCCGGTGCAGGCTCTGGGCCAGGACATCTGTCTCCTCATAGCCCTCACAGCTTTGCTGCCAGCTCTCTGGCACCTGACCCATCCCATAGTAGGCTCCAGCAATGGCCCCAGCCATGGTGGCAATGGTGTCTGTGTCCCCACCAAGTGAGATGGAATAGATGAGAGTCCTTTGGAGGCTATTGAAGGTAGAGGGGATCTCAGGGTCGGGCTCCATGCAGCGCAGGAAGCAGTAGATGGCAGTGGGCACAGATTCGAAGGCAGCGATGCCATTCCCTACAGAGAAGCCAGATTACAGGAACTGGGCCTGCCCCCGTGCCCCCAGTCAACACTTCCAGCTTCAAGCGGGGCTGCCGTTAGGATCACAGGCTCTAGAGTTAGACTGCTGGGGTTCAGTTCTGGCCCCACCACATACTGGCAGTGTGACTGGGAAAGTTACCTCATCGCTATGATTCCTGAGTGTAGAGGGAATAAGGTTAGGACTCTCTCTCAGGCTGCTGTGAGGCTGAGGGGACATCATGTCTGTAAAGCATTCTGCACAGTACCCACAGTAAAGTGCTAGGTAAACATCTGTTACCAACATTAGCTGTATACACTGGTGGTCAGTTGCCATTTCTGGGGACACTGATCTGCAAGGCTGAAGGTGCTGCAGCTCTAGAACAAGAAGGCGCAGAGCTCACAACCCTGCCAAAGATCCTACAGAGTGCAGCTCTAGCTGTCACAGCAGCCGAGGCAAAAAGGTGAAGGTGGGCATGATCCCATGCTCCCCTCTCCTCCCTGAAGGACGCTGGGTTTGGGGGGACAAATCACAGCTGAGTCCACCCACCTAGCTCAGACACCACTTCCTCTCTGGTCACTGAGTCCTGATCCAGAAGCTCTGCAATCTTCTTCAGTCGCCTGCAGTATGGACGCTCCTCCATGCCCAACCTGTGGCGTGGGGGAGAGATTATAGGGAGGTCAGAGCCACCAGGGATGTAGTCAGGTTGACACTCAGGGAGGGGGCTAGATGTGAGCAAGTTGTTTTGTTCTCTGGGTCCCTGAGAACCTTGAAACACAGACAAGGCAACGGGCCTTCTTCCTGTCCCTCCCTACAGTGTGCCATTAAGGAAGGAAGATTCAGCTCTGTGGCAATGTCAGAGGCTTCCTCGCCCCCACTCCCACCCCCACACACACTCAGACACACCTTCAGCCCATACTCACTCCTTGGCATCCAAGACGGACTGGGCATCACCCTCCAGCTCCTCCATGTGGCCCAGGAGTTGCTCGAGGAAGTGCTCACTGGAAGACTCGCCCTGCAAAGCCAGGTACACAGCCAGGGCCTGCAGGATGGCACCATTGTAACCCAGGGAGGAGGCGTGTGTCAGCTGGGCCGAGAGCCGGGCAAACTAGGGAGAGGAAGACCTGCTGTCACAGGACCCAGGCTACGGAAGTGGGAGGAGAAAGTCCAGAAGCCACCCACGTTGAATACCTTCTGCACATCCTGGACACTGCTATAAGCCAGGGAGATGCCAGCTACCCGCATGGCACCCCCATTGCCATAGGACCCTTTCCCATTAAACTGGGCCCGGGCAGGCTCATATACATCGCGACACTTGGGGCTCAGGAGCTTCTTGAAGACGGTGACTACTCCAGCACCATAACCCCTGTCGGGGTCTTTCTTGTACTCTTGAGCAAACCTAGGGAAGAGAAGAGAGACAGAGTTGGGGTTTAAAGGATGCCACTCAGGGCTGGGAGGGAAGAAATCTTGGCTGGTTTGGAAAAAGAGGAAACCTTGGGGACCTAAGGAGCCTGTATCAGCAGTGCTGTCATTTCTAGCTTGGGAAGCTTCATCAGCCCTAGAAACAGGGTACTGCAGAGGGTGGGGGTCCCAGCATGCCCAGACATCACTCCTCTGGTCAAGGGGTGCGATAACTCTGCCCCACCTGGTTTACCTCATCCCCCATCCCCTCACCTGTGAGCCATGTCCACCTCATCGAAGGCCTCCTTGGCCAGCAGGGACTGCACCAGGGTCCTGGCCATGGCTGTGTCATCTGTGTAGTACAGTGCTTCTGTGGGGAAAGGAGGGCGTGGGGGAGAGCACGCTGCAGGGCTCTAGGGCGAAGGCCTCCCACTCATTCCTTTAGAGTTCCCACATCTAAAGTGACTTTATTTTTATTTTTATTTTTTTTGTCTTTTTCGTGACCGGCACTCAGCCAGTGAGTGCACCAGCCATTCCCATATAGGATCCGAACCTGTGGCGGGAGCGTCGCTGAGCTCCCAGCGCTGCACTCTCCCAAGTGCGCCACGGGCTCGGCCCTAAAGTGACTTTAAATCAGCCTCTCACGCTCATCCAGTTTCCTGGGCTCTAAAAGCCTAGGATTTCAGCCTTGGATTTTCAGCAATTTTTTATTCAAGTCAGTCACCATATCCTGCTGATTCCTGAAGGAAAACCTTCCATCCCCTTCTGGTTGCTGTCACTGAGCTCCAGTCTTAATACAATCTGCTGGGACTATAGGCAGAGCTGCTCAAATCTCCTGCACATCCCCACCCTCCAACTCTGCCTATATGTGCTGCCAGAAAACCCCTCCTGAGAGCAGTCAACCACTTTCCTCATCTCACTCTCCTGCTCAAAATGGCTGGCTGTTGCCTTCAGGATGAGATCAAAATAAATGGCCTTGACATTCAAAGCCTTTCCCAGTCTAGCCCCTTCCTTCCTCACCCATCTTATATCCCACTGCTCCCTTACACATGCTCAGAACCAATCTTGGAGCTTGGGTCAAGTCTTTCCCAGCCAGGTTGCTCCCCTCCCTCCACTCCGCCCCACCTCCGTCCCCTCTGAGTGCCTGTGAATACAGCTCTGGCACAGCATTAGTGGTTATTTTGTGACTTCTCACCCCGTCCTGGGTATATCCCAAGCCCCAAACCCCACTTCTCCTTTCCCTTTTCACTCTTAGGTGGCCCTTACCTCCTACTTCACTAGGAGGGGTAGCTAACAGGTATCTCATCCACAGCTGCACTCTCCAGTCTCCCCCAGAGGGAGTGAGTCTCTCGGTCAAAGGTGAAGTCCACCCCCAGTCCACTTCCCAGGAGACCTTGTTCTTACCTTGTCCCTTCTCTCCTGTATCCTCAACCTCTCCTTCTACGGTGGTACAGCATCTATTCTCTCTCCATTTGGTCACTGCACCCTGATTTTCCCCAGGGAACCACTGTTCTCCACTCTTGATCCAGGTGACTAGGGCATGGAGTTAACCCCACCACTAGCCTAATTAAACAGCATACCACATTCCCATAGGGATGGACATATGACCTAAGCCAGGCCCATGAGAACCAGTTGGGGACTTTGGTTGGGACTGCTGCAAAGAGAAGCTCTTCCTCTGCGGGAGGTGCTGAACCAGGAGCTGCTGGGAAGGGTCTGCCACAGTGAGTGAAGTCCACCCAGAAGAAAACAGGTCTGAACATGCAGAGAGGAATTTGAGCTTTGTGCAGATGGTCTGAACCGCTGGATTCAGCTCTGCTTGAAGCCAGACCTCCCTCTGGACTTTCCAGTTACATCGGCCAATACACTCCCTTGTTGCTTAGGGCATTTTGAGTTGGTTTTTTGTCACTCTCATCCAAAGGGTCCTAAAACACCTCTCAACCTAAAACATGCTTTTTCCTCATCATAACATCAGACCAAAAATGAAATAAAAAACCATCCTTCCATCTTGTCTTCACCTCGACTACAGCTCATCTCTCTCCTTCCTATCATACCAAACCATACTATTTTCTCATTTCCCATTTCCTCCTTAACTCACTGAAAATGCCTTTCTAAGTCCAGTCTTCCCCCTAAACTCTGTAGCCCGACACCAGTGACCAGCTTCATCTTGAAATTCTTTTCTGGGGTTTTGTTTATACCCGCTCCTGCTTCTCTTCCTAACAGTTTCCTTCTCTAGCTCCCTTCCTTGCTCCTGTATCGCCCTCGTAAACACGGGTGTTCTCCGGGGTTCTGAGTATGGCCCTTTTTTCTTACTATTCTACATGCTCTCCAAGAAGAATCACGTGCTCTGCTTGACCTCAGACCTGATACCTGAGCTGAGATCTGGGTGATGAGCTGACTACGCAAGGGTAGGAAAGGTGAACGGGAGGTAGCTTTACAGGCAAGGGACGGCACGTGCACACACGTGGGCCAAAAAGGACACGTTAAGGACCTACGAGCAATGGAGAATTACTGCAGGGCTCTCTGCGCGGGAGGACGCGGTCGGATTTACGCTTTGGGAAGAGCACGCCCGCCGTGAGCAGAATGCGCTGGTGGCGCGCTGCTTCGCGGGAAGCGGTGAAACAGGGCCCGCCGGCAGGGCGTGTGTGCCGGGCCGGCGCGGTGCACGAGGATGACGCCCAGGTCATCACGGTGGGGACCACGGTGTTGCCATGCCCCGCGTGGGGGATGCTCGGGCGAGACGTGTGAGGACGGAGCTCGGACTGGCGCGCGGAGGCCGAGATGTCCCCGCGGCAGCCGCATCTGCACACACTGCGGAGCCCCTTTTCCAGTCTGCTACCCCCCCGACCTCGGCCGCGGCCCCCCTGGCTCCCGAGGGTCCCCGCCGCCGGGGCGCGCCCGCGTTCGCCGGCCCCGCCCACCTGTCCGCGCGCTCCCGGGCGAGCCGGGGTCCGGCTGCAGGCTCTGGACGTGACGCAAGACTGACGTCAGGCTGACGGTGTCGTGCGCCTCGTAGATGGCGCCCACGCAGTCCCCGAGCAGCGCTCCGGCCAGGCAGCCTCGGAAACGCGAGAGGGAGCGGGCCGCCCCGGCCCCAGCCCCGCCGCCGCCAGCAGCCATCATCGCCGCCCCCGCAGCCGCCGCCATCCGCGCTCAGTCCGGGGCCCCCTTCCGGTGCCGCCGCCACCGCTTCCCGCTCTGCCCCCGCCCCACAGCGCCACCCCGCGGCCTGGAGTCGCAGCGCCGCGCAGCCCCCGCCGGCCTCTGCTTGTAGTCCCCCTTCTCCCCACTTGCAAATGGCGTCATAACCCGGCGGGAGGGCCACTTAAGGGTCCCGGAGGGGTGACCAATGAGCCAGACCATCGGGTCCCTCCAGGCCACTGACCCCGCGGGCGAGCAGCCCTGACTCCACCCCCGGCCCTCCCATGGCACCTCTGGCTCTTGCCCCACTGAGGCCTGGGCCTCCCCACCTAGCCCCTCTCGGCCTGCCCTGGCCATCTAAAGAGCAGGCAAGAGACTAGCTGGGACAGCACTGGATGGAGGCCAGCTGCTAGAGCCCAGGGGGTGCTGGCCTAGCCCCGAGAGGGATTTCCCGAGGGGATGGGATTTGGAACATGGAGTTTGGAGTTTGGGGGGATGCTGCTCCCCATCAGTGCTCCTCCGTACACAGAAGGGTCAAGAACCCTCTCTCTCCCTGCTGGCTACGGGAAGGGGTAGCAGAGAACCGCCTGGCCCGAGAACCCTGACATTTATTAGATTCATTCTCTCCCCCTTCCCTCCATTCCCCACCCATCCTCCCCTTCTTCCCCAGCCCCTCAAGGCTAAGCCAGCTCCAGCTGGCAGCTTTTGAGTGGACTAAGGGTGCGGTTTGTGGTACGGGTGAAGGTGTCCACCTCAGGCACAAACTTCTCAGCAGGCACAGTCAGCTTGCGTCGGGTGTCCATGCACTTGGTGTCCAACAGCATGGAGTTGGCCTTGCAGGCAATGTCAGCCTGCAGCCGGGCCAGGTGCTTGTCCAGGGCGTCCAGAGCGTCCCTGGGGAGGAGGCAGTGACAACCCACCGCACCTGCATGAGGCTGGGAGGTCTGGGCCGAATGCACCAGCCTTTAGAGCCCAGGGGAACCAGCAGGTGGCAAAGGCCCCACTGGTGGGTGGTGTCTCCCTGCCTCTCCTGCCCACTCCCCAAACCTACTGTGCTTGTGCCAGCTTCTGCTTCAGGGCAGCGATGGTTGCCTCTAACTGGTGAACCTCGTCAGTGAGGCCGTACTGTGCCTAGAGGCAGAGGGACAGGTTAGGTGTTCCATGTCAGCTGCACAGTCCTTTAGTCTGTGGGCCTGAGTGCTGCCCTTTACTAGCACACTGGCTCCCCTAGGAGTATGTGCTGGAGGGTGCTACTGAAAACCTTAGCAGGAGGCCTGTTCCCCACTGGGATCTCCTCGCACCTGATCCCGGCAGAGTTCCACATTGGGCCGGTAGGTTCTGGACTCCATCCGGGTATGGGCCAGCTTCAGGTTCAGTAACTTTCTGCGGAGAGCCTCTTCCAGGTGCCGGATGTCCTCCTGCAGCTCAGCAATCTCATCCAAGGTCTGCAGGGGACAGAGGTACTGGTGTCCACCAGCTGAACTCACCACGGTGCAGTCAGTCTAGGGCTTCCAGGCAGGGCATCTGGTTCCTCATCACACAGCAAGAAGTCCAGGCCCAAGGAGAAGGCTCACATTCTTCTCTTGCCACTTGAGCTCACTGTACACTTTCTCCATCTCTCGCAACCGCTTCCTGAAGGCAAACTCTGTTGCAACCCTCTGGGCTTCAAGTTCATTGTTGGTCTGAAGGACAGGAAGTAGGAAGGGCAAGGGGAAGGTATAAGCTCATGGCCATCTGAGGATATTGCTCTGGTGAGGGGAAGGGGTACCAAATGGTCAACAGGGAACAACGGATAAGGACTGAATGTACACTGCGCCACCCATTAGCTCTGAAGGAGCAGGCTGGGGGGTGGCCAGTCACCTCAGCAATCGTTAGGGCAATGGCCTCCCTCAGATCCATGGCTGCTTTCATCTCAGCCTCTGCTCGGTTCTTGTTGAACTGACTGAAGTCGTCCCATTGCTGGAGTGTGGTAGAGCTGCAAGTGGCAGGAAATAACGAGTTCATAAGAGTATATGGCCTATGAGGAGAGGAGGAAAGACTGGTTGAAACTTTCTTCTTACCCACTGGGGACACGCGTGGGATTGACCTTCAGAGAGATGTTTGGGGAATTGAGGTTGAGAGAGGCGCAGCCTCTGTCAATATCCAATGTCTCCATTTTGCCCCGATGGTCAGAGTTGAGCTGCTGCTGGACTTCCTGCAGGAGGCTGGGGAAAGAGCAGACTCGATCAGGAGCTATTCTCCAAAGCCCCAGCATGTGGGCCTCACTGTACTGAGGGGACACTGAGGAGTGGGGAGCTGGAAGACTTCCCAGCAGAAGATAATGGTGCTGCTGCTGAAGCTGAGACAAAGAGCAGCACAGCTGGATGGGCTTCCCGCAGACAGAATTGTGACACCCAAGTGCTACACTCAACCACAGGCACACGTGTAGCTACGCTTACAAAGGCTCACATACACCATCACAATAAGGTACTCAGAAGTGGTGGCAAATGGACTTCATGGCTCATGCTTCCAGATAACTGATACAGGCTGCCTAAAGGATGGTGAGAAGGATTCTGAGACCACGTCCAGGCAGCAAAAAGGTGCTAGAGTCAATTAGTAGTTCCTGCCATGGGCACAGGAGGGACAGTTACTCATTATCCACAATGCCTGTGCTCCATGTGGAAGACACAAAGCCTGCAAGTGCATGGGAATGCACGAATGACCCATCCCTCCCTCACCAGAGCTGCTCGAAGGCCTGGCTGATCTTCTGCTGCAAGGCCTTCTTGGTGGCCTCAATGACCTCCACCTCTTTATGCAGCTCATTTTCCACAGGGTCCTTCACCACATCAATGTCTCGCCGACTCTCCCGTAGGGTCAAGCACTCGATTGCTACATCCAGAGGCAGGTTCTTGGCCTGCAGGTTTTGCTCTGCTGACTCCTTCATCTAGAAAAGAGGGGGCACCAGAGGCTGGTGGAGCCATCCATTGGGAAGCGCTTTATCAGAGGACCAATGAGACTCAGACAGACATGCCACCCACAACCCCATCAAGGGTTCCCAAAACCCAGAAGTGGGGAAGGCAGGGACGTTTTTGCAGCAGTCTCCTGGCACCCAGCCCTAGCTCCCTGCCTGTGTCAGGGCATCAATCTCAGCATCTAAATCTGTCAGACACTTGTCCAGCATCTCCTTCCACCGGTTGACAGTATCAATTCTCTCTGCCAGTCGAGTTCTATTGTCATGTTCATCCCATACGGTCTGGAAGAGACAGAGGTGGGTAAAGAGGGTGTTGCTGGTTGGGGGCTATCCCTCTGCCCATCCAACTGGGCTCCTGTGCCAACCTGGTTGTTGGTCTCGTTGCGGAGTACACGGGCCTCCTGGCGGATCTGATGAGAAGCATCTCGCTGCCGCTCAGCATTGGTGGACAACAGGTAGCTGTTGGTGTGCCAGTCGGACAGCTGGAAGCGCTGACTCGGCTTGACACTCAGTGTGGCCATAGCGCAGAAACCTGAAGGGTCAGAGACCCCGAGGAGGCCTGATCCAAGACGCAACACCTGCGGAGGGAAAGCAGGGCTGCAGGAGACCGTCCGGGAGACCACCTCCTGGATCAAATGTCTCCTCCCGGGACCTGCTCCTGTCCATTTGCTCTAAGTCCCTTCCTACAGGAAGCCTGCTTGGGAACAGCCCTTGCTTTACTGCAACTTTGTGTGTGTGAGGTATTACCTAAGCCGCCTACCCTCACCCCCAAACCCCGCAGGTCCTGGAGCAGGTAGAGGGGGATGATGGGGTCCCTGGTGAGTGTGTGCTTGTAGTACCGAGTGCCTGGTGGGGGGAGGGTGGTGGCAGGAGAGACAGCCCTTAATCCAGTTGCCACCCCTACTTGCGCAGCCACGTCTTGTTGAGTTTGCTTTTCTTTCTTCCTCGGCAGTGGGCCAGGCCCCACGGGGTATCTGAGAGGCGAAGGAGCCCTGTTCTCTCCCAGGGACGTGCCGCGGCGTGGAAAGGGGCTGGCAGCAAGGAGCTGGGGTGGGGGTGAGGGCGCCGGCCCCCTCGCTGTCCTGCTGTTGCACTCCCGCCCGCCGATGGAGGAGATGGAGGAGCGGGGGTAGCTCCCAGCCGAACCCCTCCCCTCGCAGGACAGTCGTTTTGGGTTTAAACCAGTACCCCGGCCCTGGCGCGGAGGGGGGAGGGAGAGAGGTAGGGCCCTGCGTGGGAGCCCCGCCGCCCGCGCTCGCCTCGCCTCTCACCTCCTTTCTCCTCCTTGCGCCCCCCGGCAAGCTCCTCTGTTGTTTAGCGCCCCCGGTTGCTAGGCAACCGCCCCCGCCCCGCGCGGGTGACCACCGGCCTCCGGGTTTAGCTCGGCGACCGCGGCGTGGCGTCCCCAAAGGCCTTTACAGGGTAGGAAAGAGGCGGCCGAGCCTGGGGGGACGTGGGGAGGAGGACGTCGGTATAGAGCCTTCACTTGACTTACAAATTACACTCTCATTTTGATAGAAGTTACCCATCGACAAGGTAAAAAATACGAACAACGCATAGGAGTGACGTTGTCCCGCTCAGCCTCGCTCCCCAGCAGGTCTCCTTATAGAAATGGATATATATTTAATACTATTTACACACGTTCCCCGGATCCTGCCTTGCCCCACAATTTTACCTATCAGCTCGAAGGCATACAAGGAATGGTTATGTATTTGCAGAGGGTACACCCTGGGAGAAATAACAGGGGTATTAGAAGCAACGCTCAAAATTCAACCGTTTCTTTAAAAAAAGAGAAGGAAAAAGGAATTCAACCTGCGTTATCGTGAGTGCTGTTCTAGGCATTGGGAAAATGTTAACCTTTAATCTTCGAACTAAGAGGTGAGGTAGGCAATATCTCCATTTTCGCAGTAACAAAAGAGACGTACACTGCTAAGATGCAGGGATAGAAACCCAGTAGTGTCTGATCCCCAGATTTTGTTTGTTTTGGCGGCTGGAGGTAAGGGGATCCGAACCCTCGACCTTGGTGTTAGCCCCACGCTCTAACCAGGTGAGTACATTCTCTCTGTTCGGCTCCACACAGCCGCCAGTGGTGGCGCTGGAAATAAGAGGAAAACAAGCCTGGGACCTGGGCCTGTTCAGAGGGCTTTGCAAGACCAATCCCGTGAGGTGGGCACTACTATCATCTTCGTCTGAGAAGAAAACTGAGGCACAGAGCAGTGAGGAACATGCCCAGGGCCACATAACTAACAAGTGGTAGATCCTGGATTTAAACGTAAGGCAATCTGTCCCAGAGGCCAAGCTCCGGTTTGATGGATAAAGGAAAGTAGTCCAGGAAGAGTCCTTCTGTTTGAAAACCTCAGTGATTAATGGGATGGTTCTGTCCTCAACAGAGGCAAGAAAGGTAGAGAACCAAGGGCTTGGTTGGCAAGGGGGGAAGAGGTTGGCTTTGGGAAGTTTGAGTTGCTTGTGGTGGGTTCAGGAGCTGTCCAGAAAGCAGTTAGAACTCCAAGTCAGGAGCTCAGCAGAAACACTGAGGCTAAAACAATATTTCCCCAAACTCCCTTGACCACAGAACATTTTTTTCCACAGAATGTTTTAAGAACTCTAATACATGGCTCATAAACCAGACATGAACAGGAGTTTGTAATATAACTCCTTTACCAGGATTAAAGAAGACAGAAGAAATGGTCTTGAGAAAATTATTTGCTGGAAGAAATGATCAAATTTTGGCTTACATGTTTTGAAACATTTTGTCACAGAAAGAAGTAAACAAATATGGCAGAACTGTGGTGGCTTTGGCGTATACATTTGACTATAGCGGTGGCCCTGATGTTCATGGTTCATGGGGTTCCTGCCCATCCTGCCCGAGGGGAGAAGGTGTTAGCAAAAAAGGTCAGCCAGTTGATGGAGTGGACCCAGAAAAACAGAGTGATACGGATGAGTGGCACCGTGTTCAATCATTTTGTATTAGAAACACCAAGAAACTATTCTGTTATTGTGATGTTTAATACTCTCCAAGAGTTTAGATCATGTGTAATGTGCAAACATGCCGCTAAAGAATTTCAGATCTTGGCAAATTCCTGGCAACACCCCAGTGCATTTACCAACAAGGTATTTTTTGCTATGGCAGATTATGATCAAAGCTCTGAGGTCTTCCGAATGCTCCAAGTGAAGTCAGTTCCAAGTTTCCTCCACTTTTCTGCTAAAAGGAAATCTATATTAGATGACGTTTATCATTTTAATAAAAGGGGTATCATAGCTGAGCAAATGGCTGAATGGGTAGCTGAGAGAACAAATGTCGACATCAGAATCAGACAGCCTACAAATTATCATCTCTTCAAGATGGAGATACCTTTAGCTCTCACTGGTGGACTTATGTATTTGTTGAAATGGAATAGCAAATTTATTTTTAGCAAAATTTTATGGGCAGTTTTAACTGTGTGTTTTGTGATTGTGATGACATCTGGTCAAATGTGGCCTCATATAAAAGGCGCACCATATGTTGAAAGGAATCCTTACACAGGACATATATATTATATGAGCAAAACTAGTTACTCTCAGTTGGCAGCAGAAACATACCTCATTTCTTTGTTTAACATGTGCATTACCCTGGGAACGGTGCTAATAGATAAAGCTGCCACATGTAGGATGAACATCGTAAAGAGGAAGATGGTGTGTGTGAGTGGCGTATGTTTGGTTATAATATCGTTCAGTTGGCTGCTCTCCCTCCTTAGATTTAAAGAACCTGATTATCCACACAGCCTTCCCATGGGTTAAAAGGGATCCTAAGAGACATAGACAATGAAGAAAGAAATATGAAAAAATGTGACAAAAATGTGAAGCAGAGAAATGTGAACTCATACTTTTTAAAAGTGATTCTGATTTAACCAAGAGATAACATGAAATGCCTTGACAATAAAAAACCATTTGCTCTCAAAATCTGTGAAGTACTATGGTATGTATTATCTCTGTTCTTTTCCCCTTCCTACTAGATGCTATAGATTACCTAATTTAGTGAAGTCCAATTATTAAAATCCTTACGGAGTAAGGATTTTACAGAATTAGAATAATGTTTAAAAGCATTTTAGTTAATACTGGTCAGTTGATACTCTAACATGAAAAAGATTTTGACAAGGTGGCCCCCACATCAAGCCATTTAAGATAACTATTATCTTTCCATAGAGGTGTATATTTGCACAGATTGTTTTGTGGGTGGAGAGAGCAGTTGTGTTATATCGTTCCCTGAAGTTCAAGTATCCTTCTTTAGAGACACTTCCAATGCCTAGAGGCCAATATAGTACTGCTTAGTACAACATCTCCCAAGTCTTTCCTACGGAAATACACTACTGCGCTTCTTGATAGTTGTAGATATTACAAATTAATTGAAAACTGGATTACAATTTCTCCTTGTTAACTACCTTTTGTATGGAACAACTTCAGATAAGTTACCTTTCCTTTTTTTTCAAGTGGGCAAGCTCTACAAAATAGTATTTTCTGTTTTTCTGTTGGCTTTGTTGACTTGAGGTTGTTTTCTATTTCATTTAAATCTAACAGAAAAATAGGTAAATAAAGACAATTCAGAAGATGAATGATAGTTTCATTCTGTTTAGGAGCATGCTCAAATATCAGGTTGTTTCCAATATGCAGAAATGCAAAACTGAACATCCTAAAATCAGTTCCCTGTCAGCCTTTCTTCTCTCTTAAGTTGAAAAACAAGGTACAAATTTCAAGAGTTTTTTTCCTTTTATCTTCCTTCTGTCATATGAAGATAATCAAAGTTAAGTCCTAAACAGGTTACTAATGTGCTTGGCAAATTACAGCAAAGATTTAAGTTGAGGTTTATTATTAAATCAAACTCGACCCTTCTCTCTGGAAATTGCTATTTTTGAAATGTAAAAATGTTTTTCAGACAACAACTCAATATTACATTAGAAGATTTCTGTTTTAAAATGGGACTGGCTTTGGCTGTTTACAGTCAAGTAGCCCTCCTTCAAGGTATAGTTGAAGATTATGCATTTTGTTTTTTGTTTTGTTTTGTTTGTTTTGTTTTGATGGCTGGCCGGTGTGGGGATCCAAACCAGTGACCTTGGTGTTCGAAGGGTGCACTCTAGCCAACTGAGCTAACCGGGCTGTCCCATATAGAGGTTTTATATGAGTTGTTTGCCAAGGGAGTCGAATATAATCGCCCCAGAGTAACGTACATTTTTTTTCTTAAAAGCGGGTGGGTAAGAATAGTCGACCTCTCTCACCTTAGACAATTTTTTTTGGTTGTTTTTTTTAGTTTTTAGGTGGCTGGCTGGTAAGGGGATCCAAACCCTTGACCTTGGTGTTACCAGCACTGCTGTCTCCCAAGTGAGCTAACTGCCAGCCTGACAACTTTTTTTTGTTTATTGCTCTACAGGAAACTGCTCGACTCTGGTGTGTTTTCCAGCTTACTTTTCTCCTGGTCTTGCACTTTTCTCAAGCCAAATAAATTCATGTTGTGATCCTCAAGTCTGAGATATGGCTAAAGCCAACTGGTTTTGCATAGCATACTAGTCAGAGAAATAACTGCTGCTGCAATTAGACAGCTGCAGAGGATTTGCTCTGAAGGTTGAGACAATGATTTTTCTCCCCACTTGATTTCCATATCTTCAGAGCCCACTCTTCTTCCATGACAGAAAAGTCTCTGGGTTAAAATGAACGGAAAGCAGCTTTGCTGCATTCAAAGTAAAGTGTTAGGGCCGGCAGGTTAGATCAGTAGGTTAGATCAGCTGGTTAGAGTGAAACCTTATAACACTAAGGTCATGGGTTTGGATCCCTGTACCAGCCAGCCACCCCCCCCAAATATGAAGTGTTGTACTTTTGTGCAGTCTTTCAAATTAAATTATTAAATTATTGTCTACTTAAGGGGCCTTAAGTAGATAATAGTTAAGAATTTTTTACTAATGGTTTATATAGCACCTATTAATACATTTTTAAGAATATTATTCAAAGGGATGCCATAGATGGCAAACGTTTATAATCTAAAATCTTTATAAAAGTACAAAAATAAATTAGAAAAATTAAGCTCACAAAACAAAATATATAAAGATGGTTAAACAATCTTAATTTTACATTTGTATAAGATACAAGTGAAACCATCTGAATGACGGTGCTGACAGAAATTCTGTCTGGTACAGCATCAAACTATTCCTATGTTCTGTTTTTATTTTTGTTTTTTGCAACGTAGAGTGCAAATTCCATTCAGCGAGATATATTATAGTAAAGAAAGAATAATATTGTACATTTAGCAGTTTCAAGTACTTTTGAATTGTGCCATTTCTAAAATCATTTAGAAAAACATATTGGGCTTCATAATCCTAAGCCACTAATGTGTCTGCTTTGTTTGTAATTATAAATAAATGTTGAACACAAGCATTATTCTTGAGGGAAAATATTTTTATAAAGAAAAGTACAAGAAAAGATCTTTATAGACTGTAAAATTGTAGAAGCAATAAAAGTGACAGAACATAGGAAAGCAACCATATTTCTTCTATAGATAAAACTAAAGATTTCAGTTTCCTTTATGATAACATTTTATCAAATATTGTAAACATGATCGCATCCTTTCCTGGCATTGACAGATTAACCTAATTAATTTTCTAAAAGCATATGCAAGGTATGCAAGTGTCAGCAGCCAAGAGGAATTTGTCAGATGATCAGATAACTGAAGCATGGAAACCATGAAAACTACTTCAAGATGTATACCCCTCACCACCACCTGCCCCCAGGAAAAAAAAAAACAGCACTTTGGAATTTTACCTCAGACTGCCACCTCATTTCTGAGGCTTAAGAGTAGCACTCTGAGTACCCTTTTCTTTGGAGAAAGTTTCAAGCAGTTGAGTTCTAATGTCATTGGCAACTTGTTCTGTTCATTCTCGCACATCTTATTAATAAGAACAATCGGCTGATGTCTGCCTAGATAACTGTGGTGCTTTTTTGTTGATACATGTGTCTACGCTACAGCCTCTATAATTTCTTAGAACCTGGCCTTAGCGTTACTGTTACATATATTCCCCCCACCTAACTTTATGAACTTGGGTAAAATTATTGATGTTTAAAAAAATTTTTTTTTGATATTGGTTGCAGTTACTGGGCAAAGACACGAGTGATTCTCTTCACTTATCAACTGACACATACAATTTAAATAAACAAGCAAGCAAACCCATCGGCATTTGTCAATAAGCAGACTAGTGCTTCTTTAGCATTAGTAATGAGATCCTTTAGAACACAATGTGTACAGTTGGGGCTGTGCAGAACCAGAGGACATGTAGCTGGGAGAAGCCAGGGCATGCAAAACATAATAGCCAGAAGGTATTGCACTAATTCTGTGATGTTCTGGAGAACACAAACAGGGCAATGGAAATTATTAAGGGTCAAGTTTTTAATATTTAGGCTGGACTGTTTCAACGTAGTGAGTAACCCCCACATCCCCAAAGGGATTCCTGCATTGGTTGGCTCCTTACTCATCGCAAGGATTCCTTTTAGTCTAGTGATGGCAAACAAATGCCTGTGCAGGCCAGGCAGAGCAGCAGCGGCAGTGCAGCATCTGCCCCACCCAAAGAGGGCGACCACTACTGAGTTTTCCCTGATGGCAGCCATGAAAGAATTCCGATGGAATACCGTGAAGGTGCCAGATCTCATTTTTCAAGAGAAGACAAAATCTGGATTTTTATATGAGATCTGATTTTTTAAATGTCGGCAACTAATAAAAATATTTTAAACACTAAACAAAAATTAATCGCAGACCAAAATTGGCCAGCCAGCTTGAGACTTCTGATTTTAGTCCAACAACTTCAATTATAAAATGAAGGGAAATGATATACCTAAAGTAATACAGTTATGAGAGTTGACAGCTGGTTTCCAAAATCTTGCATATCATACATGGGCTGTGTACCCATTTCTGGGCATGTTAGGATTCTCTCAGTTCATTTTTGGTTCCTTTTTTCCCTATCCATTCTTATATTCTTTCTCCTAGCCAAGTTTGTAAGCCTCGTTTCTTGCCTCCCCCTCTTTCCACTTCACCCAATGGCTTTTATTCATTTATTTTTTCTTTTTATTACTTTTTATTGTCTTGCTCTTTCCAATGTCTTTTATTTAAGAAGGGAAAATGGGTGGGGGGAGGGAGAAGAGGTAGGGAAACTCTTTAAAACCTGAGCTCCATTCACATGCCCAGAGTTGTTAAATACTTTCCATATATTATCTCATTTAACACCCCTACGCTCTATTATCTTCTTTCTAATTGGAGGAAACTGAGATTTAGAAGCATCAAAGAACTTGCCCACTGTGTCATACAATCAAGGTTTGAACTCAGGAGAGGACTTCATTACTCTGAAGCCTAAATTCTCTCCACTGTATCACACCCGTTCCCCTTTCCTAAGTCTGAAGAGCTGTAATGATGACCACACAATAGGTTTGGAGCAAAGCTTTTCTTTTTATTGCAGTTATTAGTGGAAGTTACACTTCAAACTGAAGCTAAGCAACACTAAAACCATTAATTTTTTTAAAATCAAGGATTAAAAACAAATACAACATAGAACCCTTCCACTATGCAGAATGGCAGAAAAAGAAGGAGCGGTTCTGTCACAGGACATTTTAGTGACAGTTTGGCTCAGAGAGAATTATGACAATTTCTTTAACATAAAATATAAGTGACTGAACTGTTTAAAAACCAACTTCTTCAAGTTTCTCAACCTCACCCACAAGTTTTCTGTAGTAATTATTTTTGGGAAGATAGTTTAACTGTAAGTGGCATATTTACTACCAAATTTTAAATAGTGAAAACAAATACTTTTGTTCAAAAACTTTATTTGCCTTCTGTTCACCATAATTACATATAATCTTCACAGAGTTCAAATGACAACCAAATCCAAAGCCTGGCCCCCAGCACACAGTGGTAGGATTCTGCACTTGTTGTTCTAATTGTACAGTGATCACATATATATATCATAGACTTGCTCTCCCATCCCTTCCCCATCGTAAAGTTCTAATGTGGCAGTCAAGGTTAGTGTTCTTTAGGTATCACTTAAGATCTTGTCTTATAGCATATTACAGACTCAGACTCACTCATTGTTTTAACTGATGTTACTGTGTAACCAAACATTTAAAAAGAAGGCCTACACATATATAAACACTTGATATTCTGCAGTCTTAAAATACTACAGTAAGCTGTTCTTACTTATGAAAAGCCAACAAAAAATATAAGGCCAGGCCAGGCATAAGCCAGAGGGGTAGGGAAGATGAGGAAGGTTTAAGAGTCCCATCATTTTGCCTTGCTGAAACTTGGTATCAGTAGAAATATTTGGCAAGAATAGTTAGCGTGAAAGAGGATGAAGAAGAGGTTACTCTGATTTTATGTAATAATTCACTTTCAAAACATACTGATTATCAACCCCCTAAAATAGTAGTTCTCATCTGCAATATAAATAGGCACACACGGTCAAGATGGTTAAAAAGTAAAATTTAAAGGCTATTTGTCCATCTGTAGGACATTTGCAGGTGGCCCCACCCTCCCCCACATGTCCTATATTTACATTTTCCTCTTCAGAAAAGCCCCTTTAAAAAGAATTCTATTTCTTCCTCCATCACTTAGGGTTTTATAAAAAGCAGCAATTATTTAAAGTGGGAGCAATTAGCAATGCTTTAGGGGTATGCATTTGTGTGTGCATTGTGTGTGTGAATAATAGAAATATGTTCTCTAGAGTGAGTGGTCACATTACACTGGAATGGTCATATTACAATTTTAGTCCCCCAAACATTAAAGAAACAACACATTATTTTTTACAACACATTATTTTTTCTATATAAACTTATGTAATACACAGTGTTATCAACATAAAATAGTTATATATACACACATATACACACCACTGCTTCCCACAGCCTATGAATGCATCCATATACTAGTCCACAAGAAATTCCCTAGATATAGTAATACTTTTATGGGTCCATAACTGAAGAGAGACATTAAAGCTATTACGTTACAGCAAAAATTGTTTAAAAGTATTCCTGATATATCAACGTTAGCTATCTCACTGCTTAAGGTAGATTTTTTGTTCACTTTTCAAGCATGAATATCCTCAACTTTTCATCTTCAGTATTTGAAACTGTCATTGTCCTATAAAACTAATGCAGATACCATCTCTGTTAGCAATGAGTTGGAAAAGCCCAACTGCCTGCAACAAAGGGAGGTCAGCATCTATAGAAATAAAAATAAATATTGAATGCATCCATACCCTGTATACCTAAAATGCATCCTTTTTTCTTAAAAAAAAAAAAAAAATCTTGTTTGTTGCAACAAGGAATTACTTACACCCCCTTCGGTGGTGTGCCCTTTGCAATTTCCCAGAAATAGGATCTTACCCCCTCCCCCCATGGAAATGCATAAGCCTGTTAAAATGATGCAAGTTCCTGCCCACGATCCATAAAGATCACTGGGTCAGATATCTGATATCACCTGCAGGTGCTCAGAATTGAATGAACACAAAGAAAAAACTTTCACTATACTTTAACTTTTACAGGTACATGATGATTGGAATTTTTAAAGTAAAAGTGAAGTTCAATTCTGCAAAGCGACGAGTGAAATAAGCACACTGTCATTCTTAAAACCCAACCCTCTTTTCTTCTAAAGAAAGATATCAAAAATCTGCCACGAAACAAGAGGATAACTATCTGGCTGTAAAACAGTCTCTGATGCATTTATGGCAAAAGTGCAGTCTGAGTTTCTGATGATTTCACCACATTAACCTAAATCAAAATACAACTGCAGCTGCCTTAGCACCACTAAATGGGGTTTGGTTTTTGAAAATTTACACTTTTGCCAAAGATTATTATAAGTAAAAATTCAACTTGTGTGTTGTGGATATCTGGGCAGGGAAGAGAGAGAACAGGATACGTTTGTAACTGAACACCACACCATGCTAAGGCCTATATTTCCTTTATACTAGTTTCATAAAATGATCTACAGTAATTAAAGACACTTTCACAGAGGCAAACTGGAGAGGAACGCTTCATACAACACTATTCTATTATCTTCAACTTCTGAGTAGCTTTTTCTTTGGAGAACTCAAGCACTTTCACAAACATTATCTTATTCTTACAACAATTTGGTGAGGTAGGTGAGGGCAGGTATTATCACTACCATTTACAGGGGAAACTAGGCACACAGAGATTAAGAGAATTGCCTAAGGACATGAAGCAAATCAATGGTAGAGCTATGACTACAGCCCTTTCTACTCTGGAAGGCAGTAAGTTCTCAAGTCTTTTTCCAGTTGTAACCTCTAAGAAGTTCCTGCATTTGAAAACACCTTATGCCTTCTCCCTTACAGCTCAGGCTTGGTTAGGAAATGGGTTGAGCTAAAAAGTTTTTTATGTAGAATTTTGCACATACCAAGAAGGCCAATGTGAGAGAGATATCTATGAACTGAAGTCAGAATAAATGAATATGTAAGTTAAGAGGAATGAACAGTCTAAGTATTAATTCATTCAATATAATTTTTATATATTTAAGAAGCCATGTGTCAGAATAAAAGTCACAAACTTTTCAAGTTTAAATCAGAGTCTAATTTATTAAAACCATAAGCTACATTAATTTTCTCTAACAATATGGGGATCTCTGTTGCATAAGGTTAAAACATTACTTTCAAGAATAATTTTATCACCTTGCTATAATACGTTATATTCCAGATGTATGAGGGTACTTCAAAAAGTTCACGGAAAAATTTGTATTATCTTTTAATTTTATTTTTCCACAGATGTTTTGAAGTACACTTGTATATTCTTTTCACTACTTATGACTAGAGATAATACCTGTAGCATTAACACTTTTAATCTTAATTCTTACTTAACTGAGGATTTCTTTTCATCTATATTAACTAAAGCTACATTCTAATAATTCTCATTATATCTTTTTTGTTTTACTCCTCCCTCATTTTTAACAGTGTGTGTGTGTGTGTGTGTGTGTGTGTGTATGGGGAGGAAAGAACTGCATGATTCATAAATGGCATAAAACACTGATTGTATCACAAATAAAAATGGTGGCACTCAAGTAAATCAAAGAATGGTATGTCAAAGGAAAAAAACTTTAGAACACAAACATGGAAAACATGTTAAAATAGTCTCAGTTGAGCTAACTTCTGGCATGTGATACTTCTTCCCCAAGTATCTTAAAGAATATTATTTACCTATAATAGAATTCTACATGAATTACCTCTAAATCCTTTTTCTTTCTTTTTTTTTTTTAAGAGGTGAAAGGGAAGAAAGAAAAAAATGAAACAAGAAAGAAACAAACAAACAAAAACAGATTTAAAAAAAGAAGGAAAGGGGTTGTACCCTGGGCTAAGAAATGAGAAAGTTCCTGGCAAACTTTTTAAGAATCTTGTAGGGACAAACTATTAAAAGACATCAGTTAGTGTTTGCGATTCCTGGTTTTTGAATTAGGGTCATTTGCAGGGTCATCATCAATAATATGAGATCATTCCCTGTCTGTGAAACAGGGAGATATTTGCAATTAATCACCACTGGAGATGAAGTCTGTTGCTACCAAAACCAACGCTTCCTCTTGTTAACTCCCTGCGACCAAACCATATCCATTAGCTAGGCTGGACTGTCTATGCCAAAATTCCTTCTTCATTACAACCTACCAGTGTTTTTCCCAAATAAAGACTACCTTTTCTGGAAAGGCCCTGCTCGGTGTTTTTTATGTAAAGAGGAAAACTGGAGAAACTATGTTGAAAGCAGTGCCATGGCTCTATTATAAGGACAACACTTCATTTAATTTCTTTATTGAAATTCAGAAGCAACTTCCAAAACATCCCTAACTTACTGAGAATAAATGCAGCTTTGGATCTGGGACAACAACATAACATAAAGTTAGATTACACAGGCACTCTTCTTAGGTCTCTTCCATAGGTTCCAATAACAATTGTTCTTTCACTACGTGGTTGTGAGAACTTGCCAAATATTAAACAGTTGTAAGGTTTCTGTCTGAGGATCTCAGCAAAGAAACCTTATCCTCATGCCCCACCTCACTACATACTCTCACAATCCCACTAGTCCATTTCTTTACAAAGTCATCCTGTTTCCACAGATTTTTTTTTTTCTTTTTCTTTTTCTTTTTGGCAGCTGGCTGGTGTGAGGATCCAAACCCTTGACCTTGGTGTTATAACACTGTGCTCTAAGCAACTGAGCTAACCAGCCAGCTCTCCACAAATTCTTGTAACAGAGAAAGATAGACTCACATATGCAACATTTATGCAGTGTCTTTCCTTCTTTGGTTCTAAAAAGACCATTAAAGGGCTAAATTAAAGGATTTTTGTTTGCTTGTTCTTCTAATCAAAATCCATGAAGTTAAAGATGAAAGTTTTAGGCAACTAAATATTTTTTTTTTTTTTTTTTTTTTTTTTTTTGTCGTTTTTTCGTGACCGGCACTCAGCCAGTGAGTGCACCGGTCAAGTCCTATATAGGATCCGAACCCGCGGCGGGAGTGTCGCCGCGCTCCCAGCGCAGCACTCTACCAAGTGCGCCACGGGCTCGGCCCTTAGGCAACTAAATATTATAGGGATCTCCCTCTCTAGTCTCTGATCCAGTCTCTTAAACTTCAAACATAAAATTATGATCTGCACACAGTCAATTTTTGAAAAGCACAAAACAAAGCAAAGTTCTAATGACCAACACTCCCACCTGTTTTCTCCTCATAAGATTTTTCATAACAGTTCTTCTTTGGGATGACCTATTACTTACTGCACAAATATTTCTTTCTGAAGAGGCGGACTATAAACATGAACAAGCCATCGAGTACTTCACTGTGGTAATGTAGTACCAAAGCCAGGTACCTGGATTTGTGGAACTAACCAGTTAAAAGAGCAAAATAAGCTCTATATGCCAGGTTCCTATGAGCTTTCAGAAGGAAAAAGGAAAACAGAGGACTAGAGGCAGCCTTAAAAATGGTCGTCTACAAGAATTATATGTCTGTCAACCTAGGACAATGTCGAAATATAATGAATAAAACTAATAAAGTTATAAGCACTATAAATATCCTTTAAAAGGGGACATAAACCTGAAGCAAAAAATATATCTGACTGCTTGAAACATATTTAGTTTTTATTTAGTAGTAACAAATTCCTATAATCAGAGTACCAATCCTCGATTAATACTTGATGTGGGGGTGAAGGAAGTAACTCAGAACAGTACATTATAGAGCAAACTAAAGTAACTGGCAAAAATACAGAAAGAAATGATGTGGCTAATGTCTATATGAAATCACATGCTGATTCATTTTAAATTGTAAAACTTTACATAATATAAAAATAAAATTTTCCCATTTATAATTATTTGAAACTTTCCCATTCTTTTCCTCTCAGTGGAAGAATAGAATACAGTACTGTAAAATGTCATACATTGAGCCCCAATAATTTAGAATTTAAAACTCAGAGGATGGGATAAAGTTTATCTTTTAATCTCCTACAGAAAAAAAAAATTCCTTACAAGCAAATTCATAGTGTAAAAATACAATAAAAATTTTTACCTTCTTAAAGGGATATACTTTTTTCACGTACATTTATAAAAAAAGTTAATGTGCCAATACAAATAATCTACTCACTAGAAAACTGGAGTGATTATATATGCTTAAAATTAATATTCTGTAGTCATACTTTTCACTGCCTTCCAATTAATTCACATTCATAAATTACTACTTAAATTTAATTAGCTGAAATACTCTATTAAATCGGTCTTCATCGTAGCCAAGGATAAAGACTCTTTATCTCTTTATCTGGTTTCTTCACTAATACTCAGGGGTTGAATCAACTTTTTTTTTTTTTTTAATTTTATTTTGTCGATATACAATGTGGTTGATGAATCAACTTTAAAAGTATGCTAGGGAAAAGATCAGTGTAGCAAATCTTCCATAAAATATAATTAATGGGAGGAAAAATCCCATTTCAAAGTCAAGTATCAATGACTTCTGGATCATTTGCTATTTGTTTTCCAGGCCTATAAAAATGGTATCATAATTCAAATTCTGAACAATGTGACCATTTAAGCAGTTTCAATGTACTTAAAGTTAAAAAAAGAAATACAATAATCATTTATTTGACAAGTTTCCCCAAAATTGCAATCAGGTAAAATAAATCCATTATGTTAGTGTTAGTTTACACTAACAGGAAAAAAAAGATCTAACTTATAGAAAAGCCCCACCTCCCCTCTACATGCAGAAATCTGTCTAAAGACTGTCTTTAATGCCCACTATATAAACAACATTAAATATTCTAAGTTAGAAAATAGTGCTAATGGTTTATTGGTAAAAATCCAAATCCTAGACTTTATGGAATTAGTAGTTTAGTTGGTATATTAACATTCTATCTTAATCTTTGCTAATATTACAAAGAAAGAGGAAAAGCTAGAAATGTCTATAAAAATAAAATACCTTAAAACCAACATCTAAGCAAAATATAAAAGTTGCACATAAATTGCCAATAAATACAAACATCACAATAGAAAAATTAATCTTAAAAAAAATAAACATAATTGCTATGAAGACATTATAAAAAATGAAAAAGTTTAATGTGCATATATATTTGCAAACAGACACAGTACACTCCAAACAATCAAGATAATTTTACTATCATTATTATATAATGCAGCATACAAGGTTACTGAGGTGTGGTGTTTTTTGTTTCTTTTTAGTCTACTTCTCTTCTGGAGGAATGCTCACCAAATTCACAAACAAGAACTAGTTAGGTGATCTTTTTTTTTTTTTTTTTTTTTGGCAGCTGGCTGGTACAAGGATTGAACCCTGGACCTTGCTGTTATTAGTACCATGTTCTAACCAACTGAGCTAACAAGCCAGCAGTTAGGTGATCATTTACTGCTATTTACCGCTTCCTACTACAGGGGAAAATCACTTTCTGGTAGATTATTACTTCTAATAAATATGAATGGTCCTCCTATTTTCCTTTCTTTTGCTTATTTCCTCCAAAGCTCAATTTTGCACATTCTATTTCTCATTAACTGATGATGCTTTTTGAAAAATGCATTGTCATCATTTTTCATAGTTTCTGCATTCGAGAAAAAAGAAATCATTAAAAATATTCCTTGTGTCTAAAAAAGAAAAATTTCCTAAAGACAGAGATATAATAATTTTGCTTTCTCTCTTAAACTTATCTCAATGATGACTTGGCTCTCCTTTTATAAACAGTCTTCCTTAATAATGATTAATTAGAAAAGGTTGGCTTTACCATCTATGCTGGAATAAAAACGGAAAGGTAGCCTGCGACATATAATTCCTGGCAAATTTCCTTTCCCTTTGGGCACTTGCTACTTACTATACCCAAAATCTTGTTAAAAAGTTAAGTAAATTTGCTGTCTTATGTGCATTATAGATTACCCCCAACACAGCCAAAAATTTTGTTTTCAAATTTACAGAATAAATTTGGTGAGCATTTACCTAGATACTTTACTGCATAAAAGCTTTCTGTGGTTCCCTTGGACCAGATTCAGGACAATAAATAACATTATTTATATGAAACTGTCACACTCTTGGAGTTCTAAAATAATTTATCTTTAAAATTTTTAGCCTCATGCTATTTGAAAAATAAAAATCTACAGCACCATCTTCTGAAAAGGCACTTTCTAAGAACAGCCTTGCTTTAAAAAATGATTTAAAAAATTTAATTCAGTGTCTACCCTGAATAACATCTTTGCTTTACTGAGACCCTAACACAGATCCAACATTAGATTTTGGTTACCTCAAACATTGGTTTCAAAAAGGAAGGGAGCCCAGTGGCTGGAGAGATGATTTGACAGGATCCTAATTTTGTCAAACTGTTTCTTAGCTGATAAATCTCAACCCTCCGTATTAAATTTATCATTCTTTAATCTTTAATTCAAATTAAATCTTAAACTTCCATGCTTTAAGAACAAAAATTCTTGAGTTTTAATCAACATTGTAAAAATCTAGAGCACTACTTTTGATGGGTAAAGTAAAATAAATTTTAACTAGCAGTACACAATATTAGCACAAGATTTAACCATTATATCTTAGTTAAAAAAAAAATTATGTTGACCGGCATGGAGAATTATATACTTAAATGTACCGTTTTTAAAAGTAGGAAATAAGTCAAAATATTTTTTCCCTTTGTGATATATATAAGTATATAGTGTGCCTATATATATATATATATATATCTCATACACACACATATGCATATCCCCCCTGCCCGAGGATTCAGCTTGGCTTTCATTAATCACAGTATCATTTCTAACAGTGTCACTAATCAAGAATGTTCTTAGTATAGACAGAAATTGAAAAAAATTTTTTTTGTGTGAAGAAAATTCTCACTTTCTGATTTCTGTATTGATTTTTACGTATCTATTCTTGGCTTATTTTTTTGACTCCTATAGAATCATAAAAGTACTTTATACGATCAAACGGAAAGGAAATAGGAAAACAAAGACAGATTCTTAATCAGGGTTCTACTGACATCCAGGAAGGCCTCACTTGATGTAATGTCTCCCAACTATTATTTTTGAAGCTTTAAGACATCTGCGAATTCTCAAAAGGAATGAAAAGACTAACACTTCATAGAGATAAAAAAGCCAAAAGAAAGATGCTAGACTAATGGTGTCTTTGCAGATGACTAACTCATAAAAGGTAATTCAAGTAGCAAGTTGCTGTTAAGAGCAACCTGTTTCTTCAACAGGAGAACATCTAAGAGGATGCATTAAGCAAACATTTAACTCAAATTTAACCATACTGAGTGAAAATTATGCAGAGCTACCAGTTAAACTTCTTGGCAAAACATTACTATCAAGTTTAAAATAGGAAGACTATAGAATATTCTAGTTGTATCCAAGTGGCTGGCTTCTTGAATTTCATAAAAATCAGTGCCCTTAGCAAATTTACGTTAGCCTCTGAAAAGACCCACCAGCTTCCTTGAATAATGGTTTCTAATTCCTGGTCTGTAATCTATCTAAATACTTCAGATCTATTACTAGCACTTTGAATGCTCACCTTTTTCTTTAACACTGAGATCCTCTGCCAGCCATTTCTACTGGATGGCAACTCAGCTTTGATTTCTCTAAATATACCTTAAATCTGTCTGTCAGGAGGTCTGTCATACTCAAATCCATTAAGTAAACATTAAGCAGTGGTGGGTCATAGAGAATCTAGCTTGGAAAACTAGTATAGGTCTTGAGAAGGCTGGGAGTCCCTGTGCCAGAAGGTAGAGACAAATTTTTATCAAATGCCTTCCAGAACACCCTGCACATTTTTACCAGAATGCCTTCTAGACTCTCTTATAGGAAGAGAAATAAATTAACAGGTTATAAAAAGGAATACTTCCATAGAAGAATAGTTTTTCTAAGAAACTTGTTAAAAGGTAGCTATTAAGAAATAGAAAGGGCATCTGTATTTCTGTGAAAATGTGCCAAAAACCAGTACTGAGGAGGCTGAGTTACCCTTTTTCAAACTGTAAAAGTCAAAATCTACACTTCTAAAACAAAGAATGTCCTGATATTAAATTAAAACTAAAATGGCAGCACCTTTTGTTACCTTGATATTTCATGTCCTTAATCTTATTTAGAAAAAAAAAAAAGAAAAAAAAAAGCATCTAACACTAGCCTTGAATCCTGCTCATCTCCTTATTATTTAGTGCAGTAACTGTCAGACTCTACATAAATAAATATAGCAGCTACAGTATCATAAACGTATGGTCCTCAATGCCAGTAATTTGATACTGTAATATAATCACATGTATCAGCACTTTACATAAACACATTTGCCATCAAGAATATACATTAAACTCCCAACTTTTCTTCACATGAAAATCAATTAAACTAGTTGCTGGGACTGACATTTTAAAGTCACTCTTAAAAGATACATAATAGAAAACAGCAGACCAAATTTCAGTATTCATCATACAGTTAGTGAGCAAGGGCAGGAGCAGAAAGGTTACTGGAAGTTTCATAATGTTTAAATTAAAAAACAAAAACAAAAGCAACCCCCCCAAAACCAGTCTTTAAAAAAATAAGATTAGAAATGCTACACCAGAAGTGCAATACTACAACAAATTTTGAGAAGTATTTGCCACTTAACTTTTTATCTTAAAATTCTAAGCACAGGTTTCTTGTAATTAAATTTGATATACCAATTTGTTAGTATGCAAAATAGAAATATACTATACATATTCTTCCAAGTTAATTAATCTTAAACTAGCAATGTTAAATAGTGTAAGAGCACTCTTAAAAAAAAAATCACTCAAAAGATAAAGCCTTGCATATTTTTCCTCTTAAAAAAATCCTTTCAAATAGATTTAAGAGCTTCACTCTAGCATATGTGAGACTAAGTAATTGAAAATTAGGTAAAGCAGTAAATAGGGAAAGGGCATCTACAGTGGTTCCCTAATGTTTCCCACATGAATCTGTCCAGCTCCTATTGATAAAGGAAGACATTTTATGATATGAGCAAGCATAAACCAATCAAGTTTTTACCATCCAGGATATACTATTTTCTTCTCTTGCCCATGTTCCTGACTATATTCAGTGAAATTTCAATGCAAAAAACCAAATATGTTTTATAAGAAGTTTTTCTGGAGGAAATAGCAGAAGGCTGGGAGAAAAAAATGTATATACTATACAAATATCACCTTATGTAAAGTACTGTGAAACAGTGTTGTATCTGCATTTCAGACACTTCAAAATAATAAACATACAAAATACAGTACTTTCTTAGTTTTCTGGCAGAGGGACATAAGACTTCATGTCTGTTAGTGGACATGGGCTCAGATTTTAGGCTCAAAATACAGTAAATTGGCAATAATAGTGGATTACAGGTAAGAGAAACTAAAGACCTAAATTAATTATTTTTCATTTGCAGATGGAATTCTGAAAGGCTAACAATGCCCGCTGGAAACAATCTGTAGTATCTATGCTCCGAACCAGAACAACAACAACAAAAAAGCCAAAATGCAATTTTCATGAGTTACAAAGTGCAAAGCTCTCCTGAATCCAATGCTAATGATAAACTTGGTTTTGACAGCTTTATCGTACTTCTTAATATCTTAAAGTGAAATCAATAAACAAAAGTTTTACAAAACTTTCCCCACATTTCAGTGATTTAACTCATTTAAAATGATCAAAGTCCTAACTTCCTTTGTCACTATCACCTTAATTTTAAAAGGAAAGTTACACTGGTGATAAATTAACAAAAAATGTTTTAAAAATATCATCTTGCATTTTCCTGATTTATTTTGGCAGATGAAAATGGGTATCTCGTCAGTATGATTCTTTGATAAACATGATCTATTTTCAAAGAATTTAAATATCTTCTAAATCTTAAGATGTTCACTGTCATTTCTTAAATCAAAGTTCAACTTTATTTCTAACATTCAAGATCAGACTCATTTGGACAATTTCACTTCCTTGATTTTCATTATGATTTTTGAAAGACATACTTTAGAACTGAAAATTACAAAACTTTCCTTCTGAAATTAAGGCTGTATTACTTTGCCCTTTTAAAATTATGGAGGTGAGTGTTCCTTCCACTGTCCGTGGCAAAGAGGTCAAACAGACACAACTTTCCTTTAGAACTGCTTATTGCACTAAAAGATAGCAAAAACAAGTTGTCAGTTCTTAAAATAAACATGATTATATTTTTATAAAAGATGTTACCAATACAGTTCTATATCAAAGCACTATTCTAACAAATATAAAGAAAAGGAAGCTATACTTCAAAACACATACATATATGTTTATATATACACATTTATATATATAAAAATATATATATGAAAATCACATTAAGGTATAAGAGGCAGCAAGTAAACTAGCAAAAAATAAAACAAAACAAAAAAACACCCAAGAACCCCTTCTCTCTCTCTCCGTCCAATTTCAAAGACCTCAACCCTACAGAGTTCCAATCTTTTAAAATATTTAGCTTTAAGGGATTTCCATGTATAACTCATAGAAATAGAAGGGTTTAGAATACATATCATTTATCAGAGAGGAAGTTACAACTTCTGACAAGGTTTTATATTTATAGCAGCTCCAATAAACTCACTGAAGAAAAAGAATAGTTTAGGTTGCTACTGCTTATGTACACATTGCACAAATGGCAAATGTAACTTCAGAGCAGGAGCGGGCAGACACATACTCTCACAAAAACATATCTATCTATATATAAAATAATTTTGTTTCTTATGAAAGCAATATCAAGAATTGAGGACTCAGAATTGTGTATGAGATAGGAGACAGGAGTAGGGTGTGCAAAATAAAAATAGAAATCTTGTTTGCCATGCTTCACATTCAAATGAACCAACTATATGAACATTTGAATGTCACTGGTAGCATCAGGGAAAATAATGTAGGTGATGAAGGCGAGGGAGGTAGAGAGAGAAATGAAGGCGGTGGAGGAGAATAAAAGGGAAAGGAAGTTCCCCAATGGAATGAACTATAAAATATATACACAGACACATATATATCTATTATCAGTCTAGATCCAGATATATATGCATATGAAGTATGCATGTATATGTTTAAAAAATACACAGACACCTTTTACAAGAACATATGAATGCACATTAATTTTTTTGCACACATAATTATGAACAATCACTTTGATTGTTCATGTGGGTGTGTGTTTTTTAAACCATCATTTACTTTTTCTTTACTTTTTTTGCAAAGATAGTTGTGCTGCCAAGCAACTTGAGGTAAAGGCATTAAAAGGGTTAGACTACAAGAAGTGAAAACAAAACAATCGCGATACTTCCTACAGGAGACCGCACAAAAAGCAGTTGGCTGGTTTCATATTGCATAATGGTGCTGTGTTCCTTTATGAAGTAAACAATCTTCCTTGCATCAAAATAAGGATCAGACCCAGGCCCCCACACAGTGTTGGTTTCTGTATGGCTGGAGGCATCCCTACTCAATGGACTCCACTGGAAACATACGTTGTATGTCAATTCGTCTTTCAGATCTTCCTCTTAGAGAATATACTTGGACTTTTTAAGCAAAGTACATTGTGCGTAAGGTATCTTGGTGAATCTGTACAGCCTTGGCAAGAGCTTGTGGATCTCGCCCATTGCTCTGTCCTGAAACGTGACTTCCTTCAGCACTGTAAGAGAAGTGGCAATGAACACAAAAACAAACCTTCTATTCTGATGTAATAATTCTGAAAAATATTACTTGTTGTAGAAAATTTCAAAAATCTTAAAAAATAAAGAGTGGTATAATGAACTATGTGCCCGTCACCCAGCTTCAATAATTATTAACTCAAGGTCAATTTTGTTTTACTTCTTTCACTTCCCTAAGATTAGTCAGAAACAAATCCCACACAACATATAATTTTATCTAGATATGTATATGTATCACTTTTACTGTTACCAGTAAATCTCTTCCTTGAATTAATTTGGTAAAGCAACTAAGTCACTACATCATTCTATTACTAATGAGCCTAGACAGCATCTTTCAGTTGACAACCTTCATCAGTCACTTCTGACTATCATCACTTATAATATGAAATCACTGACTCCTCTAATAGCTTGTGGAACTTTAATTCTAAATGGCAGTACTTTATGGCAAACATAGAGGCACATACTTACATGGAAGTGCTTAAAGAAATCTCCCAAGAAAATCGTAACATGTAGACCATATTTGTATTTGGGTAAGAATTTATATTTGTTATGCTTTTATATTACCTGTCATGTTCTTTGTCCACAAGATGATATCTGGCTCTGAATGCCACCAGGTGAGCATAATACGCTGGTGCAGGTATAGACACAGATCGTGTACAGCGTACATAAGTGTGGCAGAGCTGGTAAGTTAGCAACTGAAGTTCATCTGCAGTAAAGCAGTTATCATCCCATAAAACATGATAGTGTGAAGGACGGCTGGTACCCTACAGAGAAGGCAATGGCATATTCTATTGATTTCTAAACTTTTAAATAAATATTCAGCATAGGCTAAGTTATATCAAAAAAATCTTTGTACATTAGTAAAACATATTCTAATTTAATAATCAATTAAAAAATTTAGCTGATTCTGGGTATATACCCAAGAGGAGTGAAAGCAAGGATTCAAAGAGATGTTTGTACGCCTATATTCACAGCAGCATTTTGCACAATAACCACAAGGAGGAAGCAGACCAAGCGTCCATCAATGAATGAATGGATGAACAAAATGTGGTTATGTACAATGGGATATTATTCTGCCTGAAAAAGAAAGAAAACTCTGACACATACTACAACATGGATGAATCCTGAAGACATTATGCTAAATGAAATAAACCAGTAACAAAAGGACAAATATACGATTCGTTTTTACGAGGTACCTAGAATAGTCAAATTCATACAGACAGAAAGTAGAAGGGTGGATGCCAGGGGATTAGGAGGAGTGAGAACAGGGAGTTAGTGTTAATGGGCACAACGTGTCAGAAAAGATGAACAAGTCCTGGAGACAGACGGCGCTGATGGTTGCACAACAATGTGAATGTATTTAATGCCACAGAACTGTAGGCTTAAAAATGGTTACAATGGTAAATTAAAGTTACGTATATTTTATCTTACAAACACACACACACACACACACACACACACACACACACACACACACAAACACACAAACACACACAAAACCATTTAGTTGAGCTCCTGTGTGTCCATTACTATGTTAAGTACTATGGATTAAAAGAAAAAAAAGTCAACGAAGTCAAGGGTTTCTTATCTTCTGGAAACCAATTCAGTAGAGTATAGGAGAAAGTATCACCACTATAAATGTTTGTAGCACCAGTGGCCATATATACCCCTGCATGAGAATACCAAAGAAAGTAACTGTAGGGGTGAGATTGAGGTACTTCACCAAGAGGAGAATAAGTACAATTTGGCCTTTTTGGGGCAGTCAGGATGAGGGTCTCAGACAGAATCAACAGCCCTAACAAAAGCCGGGGGGGCATAACATTTCATGACATTTTTGACAAGTAACTAATAGACTAGTATGAGCAGAGTGTGGTGCATGAGAGAAAAAAGATAAAGTTGAAAAGTAAGTTTGAAATCAGATTGAATGACATGCTTAGGAATTTGGAATTTCACTTATAATGACATGCTTAGGAATTTGGAATTTCACTTATAGGTGGCAGGGAGAGCAATGCGTATTTTTTTTTAACAGGAGAGTTTTTAGGCATGAGGAGATTGGGTTTTACAAAAGCAATATCAGCAATCATATGGAGGAAGGGTTAGAAATCAGAAGAGTCTGGAAGAACGCGGAGCAGTTAAGAGGCTGCTGTATTATTCCTGGCGTGAGACGGTGAAGGCGTGAACTCAGGAAGTGGCAGTGGCAGCGGAGAAAGCGAGAAAGATTAGCTCATACTTCAACAAATATCTTTGAATACCACTTGTTAGACAATATGCAAGATTTGGGGGATAAAATTAAAATTATTACTAAATCCTACCTCCTCCAAATTATGTATTTGTAATGCACATATATTGTACATTCACACATTTGATATTTACTGAACACTCACTATGTGCCGTGTTCTGTACCAGGTGCTGAACACACAGTGATGAGTAAGACACAGATTCCAGTGATGATAGATAGATAATACATAAATAAAACCATTAGAAATTGGGCTATAAAGAGAATTAAAATGTAAAATAGCACAGAAGACTGACTATGTCTGTGGTACTTTAGATTGGGTGATCAAGGAAGCCTATTTCTCTGAAGAAACATGGAAGTGAGCTCCAAATGAGAAGGCTTGTGACATCAGGGGAAGAGCGTTTCAGGGAAGAGCTAGGGCAAAAGCCCTAGCTACATGAAATTCATTCAGTTCTCTCCCATCATTCTAGTTCCAAACACATTTACTTTGCCTGGACTATATGGTAAGGGACTCCTAACTGATTTCCCACAATACCACTCTCATTCCTCAGTACAATCTGTACTTTTTTTTTAGTAAGAGTAAATTAAAACAAAACCAAAAACAACTAATTATGTTAGTGTCCAGCTTTCTATGGCTTCCCATTGCACTTAGAGAATAAAATCCAGGCCGGCCCCGTGGCGCACTCGGGAGAGTGCTCCCGCCGCGGGTTCGGATCCTATATAGGAATGGCCGGTGTGCTCACTGGCTGAGCGCGGTGCGGGCGACACCACGCCAAGGGTTGCGATCCCCTTACCGGTCACCAAAAAAAGAAAAAAAAAAAGAATAAAATCCAAATCCTCACCTTCATCCACCAAGGCCTATATGCTCCAGCCCAACCTACCTCTAACCTATTCTCACGCTGCAATAGCAGCCTCTATTTGATTCCTTCAGTGGACAAAAGTTTTTCCACCAAGAGGGCCTGTACATGTGCCTCTGACAAGAATTCTCTTCCCCATTCTTGGCTTGGTGAAATTCTACTAATTCCTCAAGATCTAACCTTGAATGTCATTTCTCAAGGAAGCTTTTTGTGACCTCCCAAACTAAATCAGGTCCTCACTTAAATCTCTCTTTCTACCCTTCACTTTTCCTTTATCGTACTTATCCCAACTTGTAAACATATATTTATGATATAATTCACTTTATATGTCTCCCCTCGTAAACCAAAAGAGGAAGGGATTATGTTTATTTGTTCACTCCATATATCCAGCACCAATACCCATTTCTTAGGAAGTATACAATAAATATCTGTTGACTGAAAGAATGAATAGCCTCTGCCTTTTGGGACTTTACAGACTAGTGTGTGTGGGGTGTATGTGGAGAAACAAAAAACACGGTTACAATATTATCTAGTAAGTACAGCAAAGAGGTATGCATAGGGTAGTCAGGCAGTGCAGAGGAGGGGCATCTGGGGGAAGGAGTCAAGGCTTCTGGGAGGAGTTGATATCTGAGATGAGTCTTAAAGGATGAGCAGGAGTACTTAGGGAGCAATACTTAAGGGAGCAGAATGGGCAAGACAGAGTTACAGAAATTACCTGCAAGTAGTTTAGAATGGCTGCAGTTGTGTTGTGTGGTGTGTGTGTGTGTGTGTGTGTGTGTGTGTGTGTGTGTGTGTGTGTGAGAGAGAGAGAGAGACAGAGAGAGAGAGAGAGGGAAACTGTCAACTAGAAAAGAGGAAAAAAGAGAGGAAGGGAGGAGGAGGGAAGGGTGGGAAGAAAGAGAGAGAGGATATAATGGAAGTGACGGGAGTAGGATGTATCAAGAACTGAGTCTATAAGTTGTCTCAAGATGAGACTTCGCCATCAATGGATATGGAGCACTATGTAGAAGTTTTATCTGTTTTAATTCACCTGATGGAAAATACTCTAAATGAGGGCACTCAGGATCATTTTATAACTGTACAGGAAAGTAATAAGAGTTGGAACTAAGCAGAGGAGGTGAGGATAAAAAAAAGGGATAGGTGTGAGAGTGAGAAGGTAGATTCTATAGGGTTTAGTGATTAGATAAGGGTGGTATAGGAGAGGGTGTGGTTAAAAACAACTTCAAGATCTGGAAATGAGGAGAAAAGGCATACCTGTAAAAAGACATTTCAAAGTCATAAATATCATTAAACTCTAAATTTTAAAGGGTGGATGGAAGAAGAACCAAATCATGAAAAATCAGAAAGGCAAGATGAGGAGTAGGAAAAAGTGTAGTGGAAGCCAGGTGAAAGATGGTTTTGATGAGTTAGTGATACTAGCATCAGATGTTGCAGAGATCAAGGAACAATTGTGGTACGGCAGAAGGCGGGCCACTATAAATTGAAGAGGAAATAGCAAGTGTAGTTGTTTTTTTCTTAATGTAAGCACTTCATAGAAGCATATATATATAGAAAATGCATGGATCATACATGTATGGATTTCACAGAGTGAACATACCCATGAAATCAGCACCCAAATCAAGAAACTGAATATTAACCACATCAATGAAGCCTTCTCCAGGTCACTATCCTACCCATCCTGCCCCAATAACCTGACTTTTAATACCATAGATTAGTTCTGCCTGTTTTTGAACTTTATAATAAATGGCATCATAGGTGTATGTAACTTTTGGGTCTGACCTCTTTGGTCTGAAATTGTGTTTGTAAAATGTCCATGCTATTACGTCATCCTCACTGTTGTATAATACTCTGTTGTATGAATATACACTATATATCCAATCTACTGATTATGGGCATTTGAATTGTTTGCAGCTTTTGGCTATTATGACTAATGCTACTATGATCATTACATACTATCTTTTGGTGAACACAGATATGCATGTCTGTTGGCTATGCTTGTATACCTTAGAGTGGAAATCCTGGGTCATAAGGTATATGTATGTTTAACTTTAGTAGATAATGCCAGAGAGTTTTCAAAAGTGTTTATATCAATTTACACTCCCACAAGCAGAATATGAGAGTTCCAGTTGCTCTATGTCCTGAATATTTCTATGCCTTTTTAAATTTCAGCCATTCTCGTGGGTATGTTTAGACTATTCTTTTAAGAATAATTTGGTGGCAAATGGAAGAAAGACATGGAGCAATAACTTAAAGGAAAACAGCAGGACCCAGAAATAGTATTTTAAGATTCAGGTAACCGTAGGCTAAAAGAATGGAATCAGAAGCTGACTGAATGAAGAGCTGAAGATATTTAAAAAAAGGATAACAGGTGAATTAAGGTCATTTTAAGGCAAGCAAGAACTAATGCTACAGGCAGACCCTTTGAAAATGGAAGGAAGAAAGTAGGCATGACTGACCATATAATTTCTTAGCGAGGTTAAAGGGGTCATGTGCTGACTGCTGGGGCAATAGACCAAGGTTAGAGACCCAAGGAAAATAGTAAAGAAAGCTAATGAAAGAAGGGTGAGAGGATTGTTAGACAACACTGAAAGCTGTCTTTGGAGTTTTGGCGACTCATATTAGGAAGTTAATAATTTAGGGCACTGTCCACACTTCTGCACTGACTCTTCTACAGAGGGCATTTATCTTTTCACAGAATTCCCTTTGGTAGGCGGAAGGGGCAGCAGGCGCCATGTCCAGCCACGAAGGTGGCAAGAAGCAGCCCCTGCAACAGCTCAAGAAGCAGGCCAAGGAGATGGACAAGGAAGATAAGGCTTTCAAGCAGAAACAAAAAGAGGAGCAGAAGAAACTAGAGGAACTGAGGGTGAAGGCCACGGGAAAGGGCCCCCTGGCCACAGGTGGAATTAAGAAATCTGGCAAAAAGTAAGCTGTTCCTTGTGCCTGAGGCAATGGTGACCCTTGATTACATTCCTTTTTGAACATCTAGATTCCCTGTCATAACATCTTTTGCCACCTGTAGCTAGAATGAAATGTTGTCATGGAGCCTGTTACACATTTAAGAATAAACTTATGTAAACAAGAAAGGAAGCATTTATACACTGGCTCATCGTCTCTTCAATTGTTTTCACTCAGCCATTCCTACCTTAGCTGTGAATTTAAACAGCCCAGAATCCTGAAGAAAAAAAAAAAATTCCCTTTGGTAGGTCAGACAAAGGGGTCACATGTTCTACCAGTTAGTATGTTTCTAACGTATGCCATTTGGGATTTTCCTCCTCCTGTCCTGGAATTTTAACTAAGGCCAGGATGACTAAAGTTGCTAAGGACCCTACATTCTAAAGAGCTACCAACCTTTGGAACCAGCCACTTTCCCTTAAGGGTTCACTGAGAGGTGCTAGTTCAGGACAGGTCTTATCAATATTCTGGTTTTGGCCTCTTCTCACCTCACCCCTATCCTCTCAGTATAGGAAAAGAGTTATTGTGCGTTTTGTGAGAATATAAAACTTTATTTGTTAGGTAAGGCACATTCTCTCCCCTGAAGACAAGTAAGGGGGACTCCAAGAGAATCAGTTTTAAAAATGAGAGCCTGTTAGAAGTGGAAACTGTCATCTTGTTCTCCAACTGGATGCTTCCTGAGTTCAGAATCCACAGGCCCACTCTGCTAATAGGGCTAGAGTAGTAAGAGTTCTTGGAAGCAGTTTTGGGAGCCTAAAAGAATAAAAGTGAACAGAGGATCAGAAGCCATGGATCCAAGCATGGGATCTCTGATCTAAAGGAGTTGGGGCATACATCACTGATGGAACCACTGCTGCCCTTGACAGTTCTCAGCTCCATGGTGGCTACGGAGTCAGAAAGAATCAGAATGGACTACATAGGCCAGTCCTATCTCCCCCACTACTGATGTGCTGGCAGTCATTAATATGATAAGTTAGAGCCCTAGAAGGAGTAGGAGAAGGAGGTATCTCACAGTCAGGCCATGGTCCCCTCCTTTCCTTGCAGCTTCTGGGACCAAAGCTCTAAGCTGTGCTGGGTAGGTGGAGGGTGGAAGGAAGGAGCCGAGCTTTAACTTGATTTGTAAATTTAAGTTTTAAAAACAAACGGGAATTTTACCTAAAATAAAATGGGGAGGGGGAAGGGAATGGAACTGAGCTATAAACACCAATAAGATTAATAGCTAAAAGTGTTAAGAAGGTATGGAATTTGGCCAAAATGTTAAAGGATCTGTCACTCATTGGTAAAGTTAAAAGTAGTAATTAGGAAAAATAAACTTTTTATGGCTTGAAATGATTGGGTTTTAAATTTTAGTTGGCAAAAAACAAGACTCCTTTTTTGATCTCAGAGAAGTTTGAAAATTCTAATAAAGCTGGGAGGATGTGTAAAGAACAGTTGTTAGTCCCTGTGAAATATTCCTGTTTATTTGCTGACTAGAGCAGAAGTTTCAAATTGGTGTCCCAAAGAAAAACTGTTCCCTAAAGTTTCTGGTTAAATATATTGGAGAAATATTACTATCGTGAAGATTCATGATGACCATTTGCACATCAGTGCTCTCCAAAAGTTCTAGAATAAATAAATCTGTATAAACAGCATTTCCAAAACTTATTCAGAGAATCTTTTTTTTCTCCTCTATGATTTGTGATATTATTACAAAGCCACAGTAGTAGTGTTCCTTAGGAAATATGAGGGAAAACACTAGGTTAAAATATGTATACCAGTGATATAAGTTTTATGCCTGGAAGGTACTTTTAACTTTTTTTGCTAATTGACTATTATCACCCATCCTGAAAATATACAACATTGATTGTAAAGATGAGTAGATAGAAGAATAAGAATAAATAAGTGGACAATAATTTAAAACTATGAGTCTGAAATGTGTTAGTGTATGTGGGACATATAAAGCTATAAGATACATCTGTTTAGTAAGGCACATCTTGAAATTTCTATTTTAATCAATAGCAAATAACCTAAAATAGTTTGGGCTACATCCTCTCAGATATTCTGGGAATGTGGGTTTACTCTTTGCTGTTGGAAAGTCTGGAAGCACCAAATTAAAGATTATGTTCTACCAAATAAAGCTAACAAATTAATGAAAAGATTTTCTGAAAAGAATAAGACTCAAAATTATTTAACTGAAACTTAAAGCTATAATTCTACAATTAAACTTACATGCTCAATATCTGCCAGTAAATGTCAAAGTTTTCTACGAAGTATTATTATTAAAAAGAGGCATACATCAATAAAAACCAATCAGGTACTTTAAATTTTTTTGAAGTTTTAGGTTAAATTAGGAACCCATTTTAGGGAGATTTATTCTATTAAACTACTTATATTCTGATATGTTCATAAAAATAAACCCCTCTCAAGACAAAAGAAGGAAAGAAATTTATTTACTGAAAGTTTCATTTGATTTCATGTGGAAACAATTTTGAGGGCCGGCCCGTGGCTCACTCGGGAGAGTGCGGTGCTGAGAACACCAAGGCCCCGGGTTCGGATCCCATATACGGATGGCCGGTTCGCTCACTGGCTGAGCGTGGTGCTCACAACACCAAGTCAAGGGTTAAGATCCCCTTACCGGTCATCTTTTAAAAAAAAAAAAAAAAACAATTTTGAGTGCAGAAAATCATATTTCTCTCTCCTTTTACTGAAATTTAAAAAACAACACGTAACAATGGAAGTTCCTGAATTAAAACATTTCATCCAAAGTATAGGCTTACCTGTATTCCAGCATGGCTACAGAGATAAAAATCAAACTCATATGGGTGTGTAATGTCTGTATCAACTGTGGTTCCAGCTGGGATATTGCCACTTCTTCCGACCTAGATTTGTTTGGTCAAAGTTTAAACAAACAAGACAAAGGTAAAGATGTATCTAAAAGCACTTTAAAAAATGCATAAATATATAGGCTGATCCCACCTTGTGTTACTTTCAGCTTGAAATATTACTTAAGCAGCCATTAAGAGCAGACCTTATGCCGGTCCTGATTCCTATTCTTAAATGTTGCTGAAAGTGAGTGCTGATAAACAACAAAGAGTTATTATTTAGTCTCTACTGCTTAGCTGGTAGTTAATACCAATATGGGTGGAAGACATTTAAAACAATTTTTTAAAAGTTAACTTTAAGTGCTCCAATGTATGGTACCTATGCACAGTGGGGTACTCTTGAATGTGTAATTTATGAAAATCAGCATTTTCCTAGGGGAACATTATATATTTAGAGAGAAAGAATGTTGATAACATCAACAATAGTTACCATTTGTTAACCATTTTAAATATATTATTTCTAAATCCTGATAATCCTGCAAGTCTGGTATTATTCCCATTTGTTTCGGGAAACTAAGTCCCAGAAATGTACAATAATCTGCACATTAGTATATGATAATGAACGGAAATGGAATTCAAACACTGAAATGACTGCAAAGGCCCTGTTCCTTTTATTTCATACTATCAGTTTCAGTATCTTCTAAGAGAACAGACCATGATTTCTCTAAGTAGATATGATGTGTCTGAAATGATTGAAAATTCCCCAAAATGGAAAGCTTCTAATAAAACACGTGAAAATTCATATTATACCCATCCCCACCTCCTTATCCTCAGCACATTTAACATCATTAACTAAAAATCTAGGTTTACAAGGCTAGCAAATCAGAAACTATTTTGCTGACTTAAACATTATTTCTGCCATGTGAGGGACTGCTATCAGGTAGTGGCTTGAATTATAGCTGTGTGAACCAACCAGCTAGCCTTTATCAAGCACAAAACAAAGAAAACAGTTCATAATCTACTCAATTATGTTTAATCTTAAAAAAAAAAATCTCAACTCTAATAAATTAGCAACACAGAATCTCCTAATTACTACATATAAAAAGTTGTGCTCTATTTAGTGAGGCAGCAGAATACCTGGGTTCACATCCCAGCTCCACCCGTTTCTAGTTGTGTGATCTAGAGCATGGTATTTTACTTCTCTGTACTTCTGTTTCTCATCTAGAAATATAACCCATCTATTATTAGTAGTACTATTTAGAGCAAAGGTGAAAGAAAAGCAAACAAATGAATGAGTGGCACAAGTAAATGTCAGTTGTTCATGACAACTACATCTAACTTAGGTTTTCCTAATCCTACTTTTGAAGAAAACTTTGGTTTTCTAGGTACAGAAATGTACCTAGTAATATGGGGTCAAAGGTCTCTAACAACCTGGAGGCCATAATAAAATTACTACCTCTATTAGAGAGGTGGTACAGCATAGTGTTAGGAGCACTCTGGAGCCAGACTGCCTGGAATTAAGTCCTGCCTCTATCAATTACTACCTTTGTAACCTTGGGAGGTTATTAAGATCTATGTGCCACAGTTTCTTCATGTACAAGATGGGGATGATAATAACCACCTCAGTGTGGTTTGTGAGGATTAAATCAGTTAAATTTGTAAAAAATACAGCAATATCTGCTATTATTATTTCTTCTTCTGTATTACTACCACCATCACCATCACCCTTCAACTAGCTAACCTTCAGGTACTTAGTATGTACCAAAAACTGTTCTAAGTATATTACATATTTTGTTTAATCCTCTCAGCAACTCAAATTAGGTAGATATCCAATTCTGCCATGAAGGAAACAGGCACAGAGACATGAAGTTGCTTGCCCAAAGGTACACTATGAGTGTATACACCAAAGGCAAGACATTCCTCTCTCCTAGTCCTTCTGACCAAATCCCAATCCCAAGGGGACACTGACACTTGCCACCCTCAGATTTCTCTGCTCCAAGATTTGTAGGATGAAGGCAGACAGGATCAGAGCACTGGAAATAACAGCAAGCCTGCTATTTGCCTATGTTGCATGCAGACAAGAAGGCGTATTTCCCTAGGTATTTATACCTCCCTTCCCTTCCTAATTATAAAAATACATATTCACATTATAAAATATAGAAAATAATTCTGTGACTTTTAAAGGAAGCATTGTTTAAAAGTTAGTTTGTATAAATTTCCACTTTTTAAAAAAACTATTTCTAAATATATTTTTAAAAAAGAATGTATCTTTTTTTCCCTTTACATTTAAGGAAAATATGAAAAGAACACAATTTTAAAACTATGAGTTTCTTCATAACGGTAAGAAAGTAGAATGGGATTTTGAACATTGGGAATGTTACTAGAAATTCCAAAGATTTAAGAAGTAATAACCTATTTTGATGCTTCTATACTCATAATCTAATTGTGATCTATTACAATACACTGGAAACGCAGCTGTTGGCAAAGGGACCTTGTTAGGTACAACTATGTAGGATAAGTTTGGCTTACAATAGTAATACAACAGATGTAAAATTACCCTTTCTGTCCTATCAGCACAAAATAATCGAGTGTGATGTCTCTTCTGAACTACAATGTAGGTTATTCCAGGTTGATAGTCTTTCTCCAAACTGATGCAGGCTTCTCGAATTGCTAGTAGTTCATAATATAATACCTAGAGAAGAGAAAACGGAAAGATTTAATATAGTCAGCTGTTTTCTTTTATATACTTCAAAGTAAGGTAATAATTTAGACTCAGGATTTCTTAATATCATCACTTTATAGCTAAATAGACGTCTCTATTCCATTTTAACTACTAACAGAGCATGGTCTTAGCAATCAAGGCTTACATATACACAATGAACATTTTAAAAGGGAAATTCTACTCAAGCATCAAATTCTGACTTTAGGAACTCTCAACTTAAGGCTTTTAACTTCAGAACTACACACCATGTCATAAGTACAGTATCTGATTTAAGCACAGTCTGATGAGATCCCAGGCAACCAACCTGCCTAAACTGTCCCTCCGAAACGCCATCCCGATAAAAGATGATACGAGTAGGTTTGAACCGAGTTGACTTATAAAACTGAATGAGAAGTTCCCGAACCATGGAGGCCAAGTCCTGGATGATCTCCTGTCGGGGTCTCTGAACTCTTACTGTGGCACAGTATCTGCTTGGATGGGCATCCATACTACCTACAACCTAGATTAGAAAAAGTAAAGTAAAACAGAAATCAAGATAATTAAAATTACATGGATTTCATTTACACTTGTATTTTACTACAAGCGTGCTGTTTCTCACTGAGAGTCATCAAACATAGATAATTCTCATTGAAGAATAGAATAGAAGACCCAGGACAGGGTTAAAAACTATTTTCCTGTAAGTAGGCTGCACTTTACATTTAAAGATTAGATTCTAATCATTGCTGGTAGACTTAAAAATTAGTGAGGCAAGAAAGAGACAAAAAGATGCATAAAAAGAGAATAAAAGAAAAAAAAAGTAAAATAAAAGACTGATTCAAACCATTGATTTCTCTTCATATCTCTCATACTTTAGTAACTTTAGCATCATCTTAGAACTGTTATTATTTTATGCTTCATAAATTTTAAAATTAGAATTTTCCCAGAAGGCATGAATCTATAGTCAGTCTTTTTTTTTTTTTGGTGGCTAGCTGGTACTGGGATCCGAACCAGTGACCTTGGTGTTATAGTCAGTCTTACTATATTGTATTTGTGTTCTGTATCTGGTCCTCAGAGAAGTAAATCTTGGTTTTGAGACTATCTTAATTTTTTCTTTCTGTGTTTTGTTTAATATTATTATGTGTTTGGAGCAGAGGAGACCTCAAAGCATGAACTTACAACATTATTATGATCAGAGCCCAGACTGGTCACTCTACCTCCGTACTTTCTTTCTTCAAGGGTAGTCTATACCAAAGTCAAACTTCAAAAATGGAACCTGATCATTGCTTTCCCTTGAATGGTATCTCATCACTAAAGAAGAAATGCAAACCGCTCTCATGGCACAAAATTCCTCACAAAAGCTTACTAGCTTCACAGTCTTCCCAACAGGTTCAGCATCCTACGGATGCACAATCAGTATGTATTCTGCAAATATTCAAAAATGTGAAAAAATCCAAAATCCAAAACACTTCTTCTGGTCTTAAACATTTCAGATAAGGGATACTCAACCTGTAGTATATCCCAATTCCCTGTATTTCTCTACATTCCCAAAACACACCAGGTCTTTGCAATTTAAATTTTATTTTACCTTGTTGTCACTGTAGTACCTATTATTCTATGTGGCATTTACTACTTGTTTCTCACACTACCTTTAAGTTCTGGGGAAGAAAAGCCAAACAGCAAAAAGAATCAATTAATTAACTCTACTTACAAGACTTCTGATAACCGAAGAAGAAAGTTGATATTTGGTAGAAATGGATTTGGTAGAAAAAGACAATGACTACTAGAAGTCCAAAAGAATTAAAATATGCTTAAACTTTCTTGAAAAAAGACCCTGAAGTAGCAAATCCAAGGTAGTCTTTTGATGTTTTTCTTTATCATTATATCTTCTATAAGAATCCTTTTATGAATATCAGAGATGGCTCACCACTACCTCTGGAATACTTGAAATGAAAACAACTCATACAGAACATTAGGAATACAAAGCAATACAATTTTTTAATAGATAAAAATCAATTTTCTTCACTAAGGAAAATAAGTTTGGAATTTTTATGTGAAAATTTTAATAATACTATCATTTGTTAAAATTTAAAATTTATGTAAAGGCTGGCTGGTTTGCTCAGTTGGTTAGAGAGCAGAGCTGTAACACCAAGGGTTGGGACCCCCAGGCTGGCCAGCTGCCAAAAAATAAAGGTAAAATAAAATAAAATTTATGTAAAGATTATTATAATGGATGACAGAAAAAATATAAGGGGCTGGCTGCTTAGCTGACTTGGGAGAGTATGGTGCTGATAATACCAAGGTCAAGGGTTCAGATCCCTGGGCTGGCCAAAAAAAAAAGTCTTGCAGTTTAATTTCTGAAATTTATCAAGTATGCCTAAAAGATGTTGACATTTTCAAAATGCTGGCATTTGTTAAAATCAAGCAATTTTCAAAGTGGGTAAAATATTATTAGGCTTTTTGAAGTTTATAAGAAATACACTTAAGCTGACACAAACTTACAAATATAGAGTTGAGCAAAGATGTAATAGGCAGATGTTAAAAGTAGGAATGGTAGTATTAAACAAAGAATTCAGGTATGAAATATTAAATTGGATGAAGGTAGAAATTTTATATTGGAAAAAAATGTAATCCATCAAGTTTAAATGTAATGCATCTTTCTATAATGAAGATACTACTGAAATCTATAAAAAAGCTCTTTGAACAAGAAAAAGTAACTGAAAATACAGGCCAGTTAGCTTAGGTGGTTAGAGTACAATGTCATAACACCAGGTCAAGGGTTTGGATCCCCATAGTAGCCTGTTCCCCCCCAACCCTCCCCCTGCCAAAAGCAACTGAAAATATACAATCACAGAGTGGGCAAGTAGAAAAATTAAAGTAGTGTACAGAACATTTTGGTAATATAATTAAGAAACTTGATTTAACAGTTATATATGCAGCCCCCAAACTAAAGAAATATCATTATCATTCAAACCAGAGAAATATCATTAAAATTCAAAAAGCTGAAACCAAAATGTTGACATTGGTCTAAACTTTATTATGGTAAAGCTGCTTAATGACACTCACAGCAGCAATAGAAGGCTTTTTTCCATCCCCAGCAGGTGGATGAGTGACATCTGCTCCCAAAAATATCACTGGTTGCTGGAATACAGAAGGCCTTAAACACATTTTTTAAAAGGGTTATTAGATAATTCAGTTTTTTCATTATCTTTATCTGTTTCACGTGATTGCAACACAACTGCAAATTAATGATAGCACAGAGGAAGTCCCACATAGACAGCTTCATAGGTCTGAAATACTGACTGCTTTATCCTCTTAATTCATGAATCCCTAGTCAATGAAGTAAAAACTGTCACAACAGGTATTTCCAATGTCTTATTCAAAGCAGCTTTTTGTCTTAAGCAGTGGTGCTGGTGGTTGCAAAGGACAATTGATGCTACTGTTCTCTGTAACAGGCACAGAATAATAAACCTTCTCATATTAATCCACTTATTTTTATCAATATTTTAAAATATGAGTATACTTACATTTCAAGCCTATGTATGTTTTCAAGGATAAAAAAGAATCATTAAACTTTAGACTGGAAGGAATTATGGGAATCTACCACTCCCTCTCCCCTGCCCCAAATTATAAATTTGAGTAATGTGTACTTAATAGTCATAGCGTAGCTAGTATTTCCTTTTACTTTAAAACTGTACCCTTTAAGATTCAAAGAATTGTCTCTTCGTTCTTAGACTTGATAAAATTCTATATTCACCTCATTTATGAATTTTATATTTAAGTGACTGGAAGTAGAGGCAGCATGAAAAACAGAAGAAAACGGTTTTTGTGTCAAACACACATGGGTCAATCTTTGTTCTAATGCTTATTTGTGGTGCATGCTGGTCAAGATTCTTAAATTCTCTGAGTCCTAGTTGCTTTGACTATTAAAAGGAAACCTGTTGTTCAATTCTCTGAATATAGCCTTTTCCCCAGCGACATGTATAACCAGCTACTTCCTGTCTGCAGGTCATAATGTCTCCCTGCAGTAGGGTTCATATGGCTTACTTAATTGACTAACCACATGGTCCTCACCTGTCGTTTCCTCTCCCTCACATTCTAGGTGAGTGAGTAGCCTCACAAAACCAAGCTGAAGATGACTATCAAATATAGAGAAAATTCTTCAAGCTGGGCTCTCCAATGAGCAATAAATAAAGTTCTCAATACTTTTTGGCTAGGCAAGAGATACTTTGCATAAATGAAAATGGAGGGGTGGGGAAATTTTCTCAAGGGAATCTCTTAACCTTGCCAATTCAAACTATTTTAATTTTCTGTCAAAATGTTTATGTATCTCCCATGGCAGGAATCATTAAAGTTTTCTCTCACACAAATCTTACAGTTTAGATATAGCCATATACAGAAAAATGAAGATATGAAAAAAAATGAATATTTTCATAAGGGATTATCTATCTTACCTTTGATGAGGTACAAGAATATTATTGATCCCTCCAAGTTTAACATTTATCTTTAGGCACAAGTTTGAGAGAGTTTGAGGAGATGTTTTTATCACATTCTTGACTTGTACACATTGTGTAGCCATACCCAAAAGTGTATCTCCTACACGTTTCACCTCCGCTATGAAACAAATGCAAATATCTCTAGTCAGAAAAAAGACCTGAAAATGAATTAAATTACTGAAAATAAAGCTACTGTTTTCCCCTTGAAATACATCATTGTATCACAGGACACTAAAAACTACACCAATGCTAAAATAATGCTGTTAAAATTTAAAGTATACTGCCTTAAAGATTAATTTAAGTATTTAGTGATATTTCCAGTTGTTTTCTTCTTTGTATAAAAAAAGTATATATTTACCACCATAAACATAGTGTAAACACAATAACTGAAGAACCATAAAGATAAAAATTTACATAATCCCTTGTTATTTTATTGTACCCTCTTCCAGTAATTTTCTCATTTATATTATTTTACTGCACTTATAATCATAGTATACTTACAGCTTTCAATTCAATTCTCTAGACTTTAATTTTAAAAATGCAGAGGTTATTATAGTGTAAAAAATAAAAGGCCTGTATTCCTTTCCCCTTCTCTGCCATAAAGATTTCATTGTATACAATTTCTTATATATAAGATACACGAACACATTTTAAAATCAAAACCAAGAACATACACTAACTATATTATTATGTTTTGCAACTTGTCATTTTCACTTAATAATGTAGTATGGTTCTCAATCTCAATATATAGATTGCCCTTATTATTTATAATAGCAGCACTTATTCTGTTTTCAAATGTCACAATGACCCCTCCACTCAGAAGCAAGCAAGAGAGGACACCTGGGATCCTATGGAGAGAGCAGAGGGCCACATTCCCCTCTGCCCAGAAGCAGGCAAGAGAGCACGCCTGGGGTCCTAGGTAAGGAGACAAGGGAAATGCCCCCTGCCAAAAACACTTCTACATGGGTGGCTCACCACAGCCACTGCCACAACCACAGTTGCCAGAAAAGTAGCTCGATGCCTCAGCAGCCACAGCCACTGTGCAGGCAGCCCTGCCAGACACTCAACTGCACTGACACAAGGAGAGTCACCAGCAGAGACTGGAAAAAGAAAAGGACGTCCCTCTCCTCAAAGCCCATTCCAGAGTAACAGAAGAAGCAACTGCTCTACCAGATGACCAGACATCAACATAGAGATATTAGAAATACAAAAACCCAAGAATATATGACACCACCAAAGGAACACAGTGATTCTCAAATACCAAACCCTTTAGAGCAGAAAACCACTGAAATGACTAAAAAGGAATTCTGAGCAACAATCTTAAGGAAACTCACTGAGATATGAGAACTCAGTTAGACACCAAAATGAAATGAGAAAAAAAGTACAGAATATGAAGGAGGAAATTTACAAAGAAGTTAATACCTTAAAAAAGAATGTAGCAGAACTCATGGAACTGAAAGAGTCACTCAATGAAATAAAAAACACAACTGATAGTTTAAGCAGCAGGCTTGAACAAGCAGATGAAAGAATTTCTGATCCTGAAGATAGTCTTTTTGAAATAACCCAGGCATGGGCCGACCCCGTGGCGCACTTGGGAGAGTGCGGTGCTGGGAGCGCAGCAGTGCTCCCGCCGCGGGTTCGGATCCTATATAAGGATGGCCGGTGCGCTCACTGGCTGAGCGTGGTGCGGACGGTCACAAAAATGACAAATAAATAAATAAATATATAAATAAATAAATGAAAGAAAAATAAATAAATAACCCAGGCAGACCAAAAAAAGGAAAAAAGAATTTTTAAAAATGTAGAAAATCTAAGACAGCTAGCAGACAACCTTAGGCTCACAAACATTTGAATAACGGTGTTCTAGAGGGTGAGGAGAAAAGAAAAGGCATGGAAAACCTACTCACCAAAATAATAACAGAAAATTTCCCAGGTATAGTGAGAGAAATGGACCTTCAGATCCAGGAGGCTCAAATATCCCCAAACAGACTCAACCCAAAAAGATCCTCTCTAAGACACATTATAGTCAAACTGGCAAAGCTCAAAGACAAAGAGAATCTTAAAAGAGCAAGAGAAAAGCACCAAGTCACCTATAAGGGAGCCCCTATAAGACTAACAGCAGACTTCTCAATAGAAACTCTATAAGCCAGAAGAAAATGGGATGATATACTCAAAATATTAAAAGAAAAAAACTACCAGCCAAGAATACTATAACCAGCAAGGCTGTCCTTCAGAAATGAGGGAAAAATAATGTATTTTCCAAACAAACAAAAGCTGCGGGAGCTCACCACCACATAACCAGCCCTACAAGAAATTCACAAGGAAGTTCTGCATCTGGAATCTGAAAAACAATAATCACTACCACAAATACACAAGAAAGAACAAAACCCACTGGGAGAACAAAAATGCAAATGAGAAAGACTAAATCTTACCACCACGAAAAGCCATAATGACAATATAATAATGCCCCTACTTTGTTCCTGACTTTAGTAATTTCAGTCTTCTTTTCTCTTGGTCAGTCTAGATAAAGAAAGGGGTAACAGGTCCTAAGCAAGTCTGAAATCCAGCAGGGCAGGCATCAAATCCCAAAGCTGGCCAATCATGTACCTTGACTCCATGTTTTGCATCCTATGTATGCTGGGAGGGGGTTGGGCCTTCAAGTCTAGGGCAGCTCTGCTATTATGACTTTCCTGGTCTCGGGCCATGCTTCAACTGTTGCAGGCTCGTGTTGCACGCTGGTAGCTCCCAATTCTGGGGTCTCCATGGCAGTCCCACTCTCATGGCTCCACTAGGGATGGTGGGATTATCTGCTGCAACTCTGACCCCATGTTTCTGCTCAGCATTGCTTTAGTGAAGGCTGCATGCAGTGATTCCATGCCCGTGATAGATGTCTTCCTGGGCCCCCAGGATTTTCCATACATCCATTGAAATCTGGGTGGCACAGCCCCGGCATTCTTCAAGCCTGCAGACTTAACACCATGTGGACAGACACCACCAAGGTTTCTGGCTTGTATCTTCTGAAGCTATGGGTCCAGCAGCATCTAGAGCCAATTTAGCCACAGCTAGGACAGCTGGGGTGTGGGGAGTAGTATCCCAAGGTGACCTTGGGCAGCAAGCCTGTGGAGGATGCTTTGGGCCTATTCCCCGCAACCATTCCATCTCCCTAGGCCTCTGGGCCTGTGATGGAAGGGGCAGCCTCAAAAATCTCTGAAACACCTTTAAAGTCTTTTTTTTTCCATTCACTAGATAATCCCTTTCTTCTGTACTAATCTCTTTAGCAAATGGTTGCTGGGCTACCCCCTTGCTTCCCTCTCCCAAAGACACCATTTCACTCTTTACATGACCAGGCTGAAAGCTTACTCATTTTTTTGCCCTCTGCCTTCTTCTGAGTTATAAATTCTGGCGTTATGTCATCCCTTTTATACCACAACTCAGCACGGGCTGTTGCAAGTAGCCATGAAGTTTCCTGAATGTTTTGCTGCTTAGAAATTTCTTCCACCAAATATTATGGTTCATAACTCTTAAGTCCCATCTTAAACAAAGTCACAATGGATACAATGCAGCCAAGTTCCTTGCTATGGTATAGCAAGGGTGAACTTTTGACCAATTCTCAATATGTTCCTCATTTCTATTTGAGACCTCATCAGTATGGCCTTTATTGTCCACATTTCTATAAGCATTCTGGTCACAACCATTTAACCAATCTCTAAGAAGTTCCAAACTTTCCCTTGTCTTTTTGTCTTCTTCTGAGTCCTACAAACTCCTCCAATCCTTGCCCATCACCCAGTTCCAAAGCCGCTTCCACATTTTCAGATATTGCTTGTAAGCAACACACCACTTTTCAATACCAATTTTCTGTATTTGTCAGGGTTCTCCAGAAAGACAGAACCAATAGGATATGTATAAATATATGAGAGGAGATTTATTGGCTCACAATAGGCTGTCTGTAAACTGGATGCTGGCAGTGTGGCTCAGTCCAAGTCCAAAGGCCTCAGAACCAGGGAAGCCAATGGTGCTGTTAGTGTAAATTGTGGAACCCAAAAGCTGAAGAATCTTGAGTTTTGATGTCCAGGGACAGGAGAATAGAGTGTATACCAGCTTCAGGGGACAGAAAGAGCGATTGTCCATTTCCTCCATTTTTGTTCTCTCTAGGCCCCCCAGAGGATTGGATGGCTCCTGCCAATATTGAGGTCAGATTTTCCCACCTAGTCCACTCAGGCCCACATGCTAATCTCTTCTAGAAACACCCTCATGGACAAATACAAAAAGACAACTTAACCAGGTTTTTAGGTATTCCACAATCTAATCAAGTTGACAACCAGAATTAACCATCACAAGGTGTAAAACAGACTGTATACTATGTGGAGTACAGTTTCTACTAAACGTATATCACTTTCGGACCTTCATAAAGTCAAAAAATTAAGTTCAACCACTCTAAGCTGGGGACCTTCTATTTTTGTTTGGTTGTATAACTATATCTTCAGGCTAAATTTCTACAAATGCAAAAGCACTTCAAAGGTTCATGGAAAAACAGAATTAAAAGATAATATGGGGCTCGATGGTTAGCTCAGTTGGTAAGAGTATAGTACTGATAACACCAAGGTCCAGTGTTCAATCCCTGTATTGGTCAGCTCCCCAAAAAACTGCACAAAAACAACAACAACAAAAACAACAAAAAGATAATACAAATCTTTCTGTGAACTTTTTGAAGACCCCTTGTAGAAATGAGGGTTCAGAAGGTATATATGTTTAACATTTGTACAGATACTAACAAACTGCCTTCTGAAAAGATTCATTCACTTATTCAACAAATTTTTAATGAGCACCTAACATACACTAGTTCTGTGCAAAGCTCTGTATATATACTGTTGAGTCAACATAGACATTGTTCCTGCCCTCACAGATCTCATAGTCTACTCAAATAAGCATTAATTAAATAACTGCTCAAATTTAACATTACAACTGTGAAAGCAGCAACATAAAGGAGAGATGCAAGGTGCAAAGACAATAAAAGTGAAAAAATTTAACCTTGTTAGGAAGGTCAGGCAAAGCTTCCCCAAGGAAGGAATGTCTGAACTAAAATTCAAATGAAGAACATGCATTCATTTGGTGAATGGGGAAAGTAGGATACAAGAAGCAACACAGGTAGAAGGAACAGAATGAATAGAGTTCCCTTGGGTAAAGAGCAAGAAGAATCCCCTAGAAAGCTATGGATTCGAACATGCAAACCTTTGGAAGCTCATCTTAAAAATCAATTTTATCAAATGTGTGATGAAAAACAATTGAAGAGGTAATAGGGAAGAAGGTAAAAGCAAATTTCTGTTTTTAAAAGATCACTCCGGACTACAGTTATAGCTCCAGCAGGTAAAGCACTTGTAAGTCACTCTTCCCATCCTCACAAGAAGAAAAATGCTGAATGAACTGAAAATCAATGACTATTCTTAGATTCATCAGAGAACTGAGGTCACAGTACAAACCACCACCACTAAAACAGGCAAATACAGAGAATAATAGCTGAGATCAGCTTGTAGGAGCTGGAGATGAAACTAGTAACTGATAAGAATAATTAAATACAGTAATTAATAAATTGCAGTAGGCTGAGTGTGTAGTAGCTTGAGAATTAAAAACTCCTGAGGGCCCAGTCTTAAAAGAGGCACCCATACTTTCAAGAGTTTTACCAGGAGCCCCACCAGGTTTTTACCTTGAAGATCCAGAGAAAAATCCCTTCATGCTTGAAGCAAGGGACAGGAAAAAGGAAGCATTTTGAAATACTATGCTCAGAGAGGTTTCCTTAATAAAGGCCTGCCTTCAAGAGAAATTACTTTACCAGAGCCATATCTGACTGGGGAAGAGCAATTAAACAATTCCAGCCCCCTCTAGCCTTCCTGTCTCACTTAAGGAAAAAGAAAAAGCAAAGAAGCACTTGTGATGGTCACAGCCAGGGATTCACACTAATAATGACAAAAAAAAAAAAAAACCGGGATTTAATCACAAGGTTATAGAACTTGTCTTCTCCCCAACATCCAACCACCACATCAACAGGGCTCCAGTATAGTTAACAGGGGATTACAAATGAGAGAGCTACAAGATCAGCTGCTTAGGGAAACCCTATGACAACAGGGGAGGAGGGGGAAAAAAAAGAAAACTAGAGAAAACTGAAGCTTCTGGCACCTACAACTACAGCAAACATTAAACATAGTCCAGCTCCTAGCCAGACTGAATAAAACTTCACACTAAAAGTCTGATTACCTCAGTTTCTGTTACCAGATTCATCATGTCCCACTGTAAACAAAAAATTACAAAGCATACTACAAGGCAAGAAAAAACACAGCCTGAAGAGACAAAGCAGGCATCAGAACCAGACTCAGATATGATACAGATTTTAAAATGATCAGATGGAGAATTTAAAATAACTACAATTAATATAAAGACTAATGGAAAAAGTAGACAATATATAAGAAGAGACAGGTATTGTGAGCAGAGAGATGAAAACTCGAAAACAGAGTCAAAAGGAAATGTTAGAAATCAAAAACACTGCAACAGAAATGAAGAATGCCTTTGACCGGCTCATCACTAAACTGGACACAGCTGAGGAAACAATCAGTGAGCTTGAAGATATGTCAACAGAAGCTTCCCAAACTGAAATGCAAAGAGAAAAAAAAGAATAAAACAAAACCAGAACAGAATATCTAAGAAATGTGGGATAATTACAAAAGGTATAACATAAAATTGTAATACCAGAAGGTGAAGAAAGAGGAAGGGGCAAAAAATATTTAAAGTAAAAATAGCTGAGAATTTTCCAAAATTAGTGAGATACATCAAACCACACAAACAGTAACCTCAAAGAACATCAAGCAGGATAAAAAAACAAAAAATGTATAGGTAGGCATATCATATTCAAATGGCAAACAAACAAACAAAAAAGCAAAGAGAAAATCTTGGAAGAGCTAGAATAAAAACCATCTTTCTCAGAAAGGAACAAGGGTAAGAATTACATTGGACTCCTCATCAGAAACCATGAAAACAGAGTGTAGTGAAATTAAAGTATTTAAACAAAAGAACCTACCATCCTAGAATTCTGTATCCAGTCAAATTATGCTCCAAAACTGAAAGAGAACTCAATAAACTAGGAACAGAAGGGTTAGGAACTTCCTCAACATGATAAAGCCCACATATGAAAAACCCAGAGCAAACATTATACTCAATGGTGAAAGACCAAAAGCTTTTCCCTAAGATAGTAACGAGACAAGGATATCCACCTTTCACCATTTCTATTCAACATACATAGTTCTGGAAGTTCAAACCAGAGCAATCAGGCAAGAAAAAGAAATGAAAGGCATCCAAATAGGAAAGGAAGAAGTAAAATGATCTCTACTTGAAAATGACATGATCTGATATGTAGAAAACTCTAAAGAATCCCCCCACACACAAAATTAGTGCTACTAAACAAATTTAGCAAAGCTGCAATATTCAAAATCAACATGCAAAAATCAGTTGTATTTCTATATACTAGCAACAAATAATATGAAAAGGAAATTAACAACATTCCATTTACAAAAGCATCAAAAATAATAAAAAATTGAGGAATAAATTTAACCAAGGAGGTGTAAGATTTGTATACTGAAACAACAAAACACTGCTGAAGCAGCTAAAGGAGCCTTAAATTAATAGAAAGACACCCATATTCGTAGATATGAAGAATATTGATAAGATAACAATACTACCCAAAATGATCTACAGATTAAGTGCAATCCCCATCAAAATATCAACAGCAATTCCTGCAGAAGTAGAAAAACATCCTAAATTTCATATGAACTTCAAGGGATCCTAAATAGCCAAAGTAATCTTGAAAAAGAACAAAGTTGTAGAACTCATAGTTCTTGATTTCCCAACTTACTACAAAGCCATAGTAATCAAAACAGTGTGTTTCTAGCATAAAAACAGACATATAGAGCAGCGAAATACAATAAAAAGCCCAGAGAGAAAACCTTGCATATGTGGTCAATTGGTTTTCAAAATGGTGCTGTGACCATTCAATGGGGAAAAAACAATTGTTTAAACAAATGTTGCTGAGAATACTGGATATCCACATGCAAAAGAATGAAGTTGGACCCTTACTATGCACCATACAGAAAAATGAACTCAAAATAGATCAAAGATCTAAACCTAAGAATTAAAACCATAAACGTCTTAGATGAAAACAGAGGAAAAGCTTTGTGACATTTGATTTGGCTATGGTTTCTTGGATGTGATACCAAAAGCATTTCATCAAAATTAAAAACTTTTGGGGCTGGCCGGTTAGTTCACTTGATTAGACTGTGTGTTGACAACACCAAGGCCAAGGGTTCAGATTCCCATATAGGCCAGCCACCACCTTCCCCTACCCCCCAATAAAAAGTTAATATGGTAAATTTATGTCACGTGTATTTTACCACACACATACAAAAATAACTTGTTAAAATATAGTTAACTCAGGAACACTCCCAAGAAAACAATACATCAGGAGGAATGAAAACTATGACCAAAATTTGACACCAGATGACTGACTTGAGAAGCCATCATCTCTACTACCATGCAACAAATGTAGAGATCCCAGGGCTCAGGAAAAAGAGGGCAAGAATACATGAGGAACTGAAGTACAGGGAGCAGCACTCAGGAAACAAAAATTAAATAAGAAATGGCAAATGATGAAAGGTTTTCCATGAGAAAAACAAATAAGATGAAGGTTAAAAAAGGACTTCTTAAAATAAGAATTCCAGAATAATTTAGCACTTGAAATTACATATCAGATAATTTGATTTATAAGTAAACAAAGAATTATATGGCTAACAAAAAAAGTAAAGGAGAAATAATGTTTCTCAGACAAATAGAAATTGAGGTAATTTGTTGGTAGTAGACTTGCCAGGCCAAGAAATGTTAAGCAAAGTTTTTCAGAGAGAAGTAAAGTGATACTGATTAGAAACTCATCTACATAGGAAAGAAGATCAGAAAAAGAACAAATAAAGATAAAATAAAATATTTTATTTGCTTATTCTTAATTGAACTAATAGATAACTATATGTTCAAAATAATAATAACAGTAATGTATTGGGTGGTTACAATTTACAGATAAGTGAAATGAATCATAGCAAGTTATGAGGGACAGAAGGGAGGAATTGGGAATGCTCTGTTATAAGGTACTGGCACTATCCATAAGTGGGTGCAGTGTTATTTGAAAGTGGACTTAGATTAGTTGTAAATGTGTACTAAAAACTCTAGGGCAAACACTAAAACATTATTTATTTATTTTAGGTGGCTGGCCGGTATGGGGATCTGAACCCTTGACCTCAGTGTTATAAAAGCCGCGCCCTAACCAACTGAGCCAACTCGCCAACCCCCTGAAACACTAAAAATTTTAAAAAGTATAATTGACACACTAAGAGATGAGAGAAAAGAGGCGAGAAAATGGAATCATATAAAATGCTCAATTAAAACCAGAAAGAGGGGGAGGGGGACCAGAAAAGATAGAAAAAGAGGGGAAGATAAAAATAAGGCCCAACTATATTCTTTCTATAAGAGACACCCTCTTTAACTATAAAGATACATTAAAAATAAAGCAATGGAGAAACATATACCATGCTAGTATCAACCAAAAGAAAGCTGGAGTAGCTATATTAATTTCACACAAAGTTAACTTGGGAAGAAGGAAAATTATCAGGGATAAAGATGGGGATTGCTTAATGACAAAGGGGCCAATTTTCTGAAAAGACATACCAATACTTAAAAAGTATACATCTAACAAAATAATGCCAAAATACAGAAGGCAAACATTGATAGAACTGCAAGGTGTAAGAGACGTACCTACTATTTTTGTAGAGACTTTAAACACAATTTTATCAGTAATTGACAGATCTGTCTGTTATTGATTTCTAGTTCAATTGAGAGTATACTTCCATGATTGTGATCTGAAAGTATACTTGTATAACTTCTATTCTTTTATATTTGTTAAGGTGTGTTTTATGGACCAGAATGTGGTCTCTCTTGGTTAATATTCCATGTGAGCTTGAGCACAATGTATATTCTGCTATTGTTGGATGGAGTATTCTATAAATGTTGGTCAGATTCAGTTGACTGCAGTTCAATTCAACTATATCCCCAAATATTGGGTTATTAAGTAACACAGTTCTATGTAACACATGGGCCAAAGAAGTCTCAAGAGAAATTTAAAGATATTTTGAACTAAATGAAAATAAAATACATCTTACCAAAGAGTGGGGATGCAGTAAAAGCAGTGCTTAGAGGGAAATTTATAGCATTGAATGAATATATAAGAAAATAAGAAAGATCTAAAATGAATAATCTCTGTTTCTAGCTCAGGAAAATAAAGAAGAGCAATATAGACCTAAAACAAAAAGGAAAGAAAAATTAATAATCAGAGCAGAAATCAATGAAATTGAAAACAAGAAATCAATAGAGAAAAAGCAATAAGCAATAAAACCAAAAGCTGGTTCTTTGAAAAGATCAATAAAACTGATAAACCTCTACCCAGACTAACCAGGGAAAAAAAGCAAAGATACAAATTACTCATATCAGAAATGAGAAAAGTGTCATCACTACTGATTCCATCAATATTTAAAGGATAAAAGAATGTTATGAACAATTCTAGACCCACAAATTTGATAACTAGATGAAGTATATCAATTCCTTCAATTCCAAAACTCACACACACAAAATAGATAATCTGAAAAGGCCTCTATCTATTAAGGAAATTGAATCAATTATTAATAACCTTCCAAAAAAGAAAGCACCAGGCCCAGATGGTTTCACTGGTGAAGAGTACCAAACATTTAAGAAAGAAATGATACCAATTATCTACAATCTCTTTCAGAAAACAGAAGCAGAGAGAATACTGCCTAACTTATTTTATGAGGCCAGCATTACTCTAACACCAAAACCAGATAAAGACACTAAAAGAAAGGAAAACTGCAGACTACACAGATGCAAAAATTCTCAACAAAATATTAGCCAATTGAACCCAACAATATATAATAAGAACTATACATCATGACCAAGTGGGATTTATTCCAGGTATTTAAGGGTGGTTCAACATTCAAACATCAATTAATGTAATCCACTGCATTAACAGACTAAAGACGAAAATTCATATGATCTTGTCAATAGGCGCAGAAAAAGCACGTGGCAAACACTATCATTTACTCAGGGTATAAACTCTCAGCAAACTAGGAATAGAGGAGAAATTCTTCAACTTGATAAAAAAACAAAGAAAAAACCCCTACAGAAAACCTACAGCTAACATCATGTTTAATTGTGAAAAACTAGATGCTTTCCCCCTACGCTCAGGAACAATACACAATGATCCCTTCCCACCACTCCTATTCATCACTGTATTGGAAGTCCTAGCTAATGTAATAAGTAAAGGAAAGAAAAATACACAGACTAGGAAAGAAGAAATAAAACTGTCTTTGTTCACAGATGATATGATTGTCTATGAAGAAAATCCCAAAGAACTAACAGAAAAACCTCCTGGAACTAATAAATGAGTACTATAAAATGACAGTAAACAAGATAGCATGATATTGGTGAAAGAACAGACACACAGGCAAAGAGAACAAACTAGAGAGCCTGGAAACAGACCCACATAAATATAGTCAGTTGATCTTTGACAAAGTTTTAATTCAGTGGACAAAGGATAGTTTTTTCAACAAATGATGCTGGAACTACTGGACATCAACATGCAAAATAAATAATTTAGATACAGACCTCATATATCTCATAAAAATTAACTCAAAATGGATTATAAACTTAAATATAAAAATAAGAACTATAAAACTTCTAGAAGATAACATAGGAGGAAACTTAGGTAACCTTGGATTTGGAAATAAGTTTTTAGCTACAACATGAAAACCATGATCTATGAAAAAAATCGATAAGTTGGACTTTATTAAAACTAAAAAACTTCTAAAAAAAAGAAAAAAAAAGTCAAAAACTTCTGTTTTATGAAAAACACGGTTAGGAGAATGAAAAGGCAACGCACAGACTAGAAAAAAAAATTTCCAAAATTCATATCTGATATAGAACTTGTATCCAAAATACACAAAAAACACTTAAAACAACAAGAAAACAAACACCCCAATTAAAAAATGGGCAGAAGATTGCAACAGACATTTCATTAAAGAAGATATATAGATAGCAACTAAGTGTATGAAAACATGCTCAACATTATGTGTCATTAGGGAATTGCAAAATAAAACAATGAGATACCACTACAAACTTATTAGAATGGCTAACATCAAAAAACTGATAATACCAAGTGCTAAAGAGGATGCAGAGAAACAGGAACTGTTATTCACTGCTGGTGGGAACGCAAAATGGTATGGCCACTTTGTAAGACAATTTAATTTGGCAGCCTCGTAATACAAAATAGCAATTGTGCTCCTAGTAATTTACCCAATTGAATTGAAAACTTATGTCCATACAAAAACCCACACGAATAATTAAAGCACCTTTATTTATAATTGCCCAAAACTGGAAGCAACCAAGATGTTGCTCAATAGGTGAATGGATAAACAAACAGCCGTTCATCGATACAGTGGGATGTCATTCAGCAAAGAAAAGAAATAAGCTACCAAGCCCTGAGAAGACATGGAGGAACTCTGAACATACAGTACTAAGTGAAAGAAGCCAATCTGAAAAGGCTACATACTATATATAACTCCAACTATATGCCATTGTAGAAAAGGCAAACAAAAGGTGAGATATAAAAAAAGATCAGTGGTTTTAGGGATTTAGGGGGCAGGAGGACAAATGAATAAGTGGTACAGGAGATTTTTAGGGTAGTGAAACTAGTCGGTGTGATACTGTAATACTGGATACATGACAACATATATTTGTCAAAACCCATAAAAGTTTACAACACAAAGAGTGAACCTTAATGTAAACTGTGAACAATACATTAATAATAATGTGTGAATAATGGTTCATTAAATGTACCACACTAAGGGAAGATGTTAATAATAGGGAAAACCACGTACAGGGGCGGGGAGGTATATGGCAATGCTATATTTATCTACTCAATTTTTCTGTGAGTTAAAACTAGTCAAAAAAATAAAGTTTATTCATTTAAAAGAAACCATTCTGGAAGCAGTTTCGAGAATGGACTGGAAGGGACTAAATAGAATGCAGTCAAGAACAACAGTTTGGAGGTTATTGAAATTGGCAAACTTTGCCTCTCATCAATAGTGTATGAGAGTGTATATTTATTCACATTTTTGCCAGTAATTGGTATTATCATTGCTGGTGAAGAATAATTTATTCCAGTTCATATTTCTTTAATGATTAATAAGACTGAGCATTTTGTTTTATAACACAATTGACTATTTGTGTTTCTGTTTTGTGTCCTTTGTCTACTTTTCAGTTGGGTTGTTTGTCCTTTTCTTATTGATTTACACATTCTTTTGAGTTTAAAAAATAATAACCTATATTTTATTATAACTTTCACACTATCTTTTGAATTTTATAACTATTATTTTTAATCACTGCATACTATTTCATCAAAATACTATACTTATTGTTTAAAACCAGTTTTAGTAGTTTTTTAGTATCACAGATGTCATTATAAAAATTATGTGCATAGAGATTTTTCTACAGTATGAATTCTTTCCTTTGAGTAGATTATTGGAATTGGAAATACTGAATTGCAGACTAAGAACACATTCATACTTTTGATGGAAAGAATATCATCAATTTATATGACCATCAGCAACATATTAAAATACTAGAGTCACTACATACTCACAAGCACTAGGTACTACAACACTCAAATACATTTGCTAATTTAGTAGTACAAAATTTTTCCTTTAATTTATTTGTACTTTACTGGTAAAAACAAATATTTTCTCATATTTTTACTTGAGAAATTTTGGTTTATATTCTTTTCTCATTAGTCTAAAAGACTGGAAGAATTTTCTTCCTTTGTTGACCAATCTGTATGAATATTTTGTCTAATAATAAGCTAATTGTTTATTGTTTCCATTTGCTGCAAATACTTTTCACATTCTATTGGTTTCCTTTTAATTTTAGTGTATTTGTGACTTAACAGAAAATTTAATTTTTATGCTGTTAAATCTAATTTTCCTTTGTGATTTCTTCTATCATTTCTTTTTTTTTTTTTTTTTTCAAAAGATGACCGGTAAGGGGATCTTAACCCTTGGCTTGGTGTGGTCGGCACCACGCTCAGCCGGTGAGCGAACCGGCCATCCCTATATAGGATCCGAACCCGTGGCCTTGGTGTTATCAGCACCGCACTCTCCCGAGTGAGCCACAGGCCGGCCCTTCTTCTATCATTTCTAAGCTTAAATGATTTTACTCCATTCAGCAGATCAAAAATTATATTTTGTGTTTTTTTCAAGATTCAATTATTTATATTTAACTTACTAATTTCACAAAACTTAATTTTATTAACAGTAATAGCTAACATTTACTGAGTGTTTAGTATATGATGCTATCCTAGATCCTTTACATATGTAGACTCATTGAATCCTTACAACTACCTATATATAGGTTAGGTACTATTAGCACCCTAATTCCACAGATGAGGAAACTAAGGCTTAGCGTGGTTAAGTAATTCAGACAAATCACACAAATAGCATAACTGAAAATTTTATTTTCAGTAGTATACCTGAATATTGAGTAATACGGTTTGACAATGGAGCCTATGCTATTTATTTATTTATTCATTATTGAATTATAATTGATTATACATATTTTGGGGATTCAATGTTGACATATGTTGATGAAATCAATATTACTAATATGTATATTGTTACAAATTGTACTTATTCTTTATGCCCCTTGTCCAATCTCTCCCTATCCCTCTTTTCCTCCCCCCTCCCACCACTGATAACCCTAGATTTCTTCTCTCCCTCTGAAAGAGTAATGGTTACTCTGTTGATTTGTTGCCTAGATGATTTGTCCAATGCTGAAAGGTGTGTTCAGATTCCCAAATACTATCATACAGCAGATGCTGCTTCTGTCACTCTAGAATGGGCTTTGTGTAGAGAGACATCCTGTTTTTTTCTTTGGTCTCTGCTGGTGACTCTCCTTGTGTCAATGCACTGCAGTGGCTGGCAGACCATCCACGTGGTGGTTGTGATGTCTAGCCACTTCCGCAGCAGCTGTGCTTACTGTGGTGGCTGTGGTGGGCCATGCATATGGAGGTGATGTTTTTGGCATGCTCCTTGGCGCTGGTGGTGTGCTTGGCTGTGGGCCCGGGATCTGGTCCCTGGATTGATGCCCAAGCCTCCGGGGTGGAGCCCCCAAGGCAGAGCCTGTGCTTTTAACCACTGCTTTTTACTGATACTCAAGTTATCTCAATGCCATTTTCATTAAATAATTCTTCCTTTAACCACCATTTTGCTATGCTTCTTTAGCTACTGAAATTCTTTTCATAGGCTCTCTTCTTGGTGTAAGAACCCAAATGCCCCAAGGGATCACACCCTGATCACATAAGCCCTTCTCGGCCACACCCCATCATGGCGCTGGTTGTCCGTATTCTCCTTCCCGCAGGCGCGAATCGCACACCAATCAGCTCACCCCCCAAGCCCCATGCGGTATGTTAAATAGGGATTGTATTTTAAGCCAATCAGCTTTCCCTTAAAACCCTATATATATGTGTGTGTGCTGCCTAATAAACGAGCTCTCTCCGGTGGATCGTCAACTGGTGTCCACTCGTCCTTTCACTTGGACTATTTAGTTTGCTGTACTGATTTCTATTAAAGTAACAATAACATGGTTTTATTTTCTGTAGCATAAAATTTGCTTTAATATTTTAAAGATTTAGGATATATTTTATCATAAACCTAAAAGGAATATCAAGTACTTGAGGAAAAATGCAGTCTTAAGATATCCTTACCATACACTGGTGTCTTCCCTGGCAGGATGACGATAATGAGCTGTAGACCAGAATATGTGTTCTTGAGATGACGGAACATGGGTTCTACGCTGTCTGCCCCCTGTGCATATTTGCAGAAACATGGCTGGCCCTGGATGGGCATCCCTGCATCCTTGGAAATCTTACGTAGCTGGTCTGTAAAACCCCTAGAAAGAGAAACCACTAAATATAAAACCTTTGCCTAGTCATGAATACCTACAAAGTAGTAAGGGAAAGTTTGTGAAGGGAATGGAGGATGAAGCAAAGATCTGTGAGCTCCATATACAAGAGGTTGCCAGACTACTGGTGTTAAGGGCAATGGTGGGTCAGTAATCTATTTTGCAAACTAAGAACATACTATACAGTTATATAGCATTTTGCTTACAAAGGGTGTTAGTAATACTGTGTGCTGGTTAAGAGCTCAGCTCTAGATTCTGAGATTTGTAAGTTAAATATAAATAATTGAATTGAATTGGAAAGTTCTGCTAATTACTAGCATTGAAATTTTAGGCAAATTATTTCAGATTCCCTTATCTGTAAAACAATTACTTCCCCTATAGGGTTCATGTGAAGATTAAATGAGATAAATCAAGTAAAGCACTTAGCACATTGCCCAAGACATGGTAAGAGTTTGATAAATTTTAGCTATTGTACATATTCTAATTTGATCCTGACAAGATTCATAAGAAAGAGGCAGGTCAGGTATTATTCCCATTTTATAGATCAAAAAACAGTTTCAGGTACATTTAAGTATTTGGCAAAGGTCAAATGACTATATAAATGGGAGCGCTAGAACTATCACCTAGCCCAGAATTTCTACAGTATTACCTATCTCAGACTAAGGTAGCAGGAAGGATTATACCCTCAGAAGATAAAAAAATATGAAAACAAAACTTAAATGAAGCAGGCAGCACTTTAATGTATTTTCATCTATACTGAAAATGAAAACAAAAAACAATTTCATATTTAAAGAAAATTCTGTATTTAGCATATATGAGTAATGATGTAGGGGCTGAACACTCATTTCAATTGTTTTAAAAACAAATAATGTCCACTGGCTGGTTAGCTCACTTGGTTAGAGCATGGTGCAGATAACACCAAGGTCAAGGGTTCCATTCCCTGTACTGGCCAGCTGCCAAAAACAAAAACAAAAACAAAAACAAAAACAAAACAAATAAGGTCCTAAGTCAAGGATCTGAGTGGACTTCGCTCAAAACACTCTGATTCCCTCAGGACAGAGATGAAGTTTATAGGGATTCTCTTATTCTCCTTTTTCTTATTAGTGTTTAATTCAAGAAGTATAAAGTTGAATATTTTTACTCAACCTGAATAACGATAGGCCCAATAATTCTGAGCCAACTATTCAAGCCATGAATAACAAATATAAAATAAAAAGAACAACTCTAAGCTTGATAGACAATTGGAATTGCTTTCTTTGGCCTTTCAAGGTCAAATAAGATAATCATAGCATTGTAATAAACCATACTTTATGACATTTTACTTGAAAGCAGGGGGATAAAAACTTCAGTGAAAAAATATACTAAGTGATCATTAAGACATACATTTAGAGATCTGGGGTCAGTAAAAAGGAATGAACAGCAATAAATAGAAAAAATACTTTTATTTCTCACATGAAGAAGGGAGAGCAAATTACAAATTGACCTGAGGTATGTTGGTCTCTATACCACTCAAAAACTTTTTATTATGGACATATTTTACATGAGCTAAAGTGGAGATTTAAATCAGACAAGAATCACTTTCTTTAGAAAATTAGATTCTAGAAGGTTGATAAGAAATTTACAAAATAATTATAATGCGGTCATATTTTGCACATAAAGTGATAAGCACAAATAGAGAGGATATTGATTGGTAGAGATAGGAAGGAGGCACTTTCAGTAATAGCTGCATGAATGGAAACAGGAAAAAAGGTTAGGGAGACAGAAGGAATAAAATGCTTTAGTTTCTTTGTCCAGAATATGTAAAAAGAGTAATAATAAAGGACTTAAGAGACAGGTAAAAAATATTAAGTGTCATACTGACTTTGAATGTCATTCTCTGTCAAAGAGAAGCTTAAAAGTCTGGAGTAGGGATAGTCATAAGTGGAGCTGGTGTTGTTTCATGACAGCACAGTTCCTCAAACAAGAGTGACAGAAGCCCTTGAGACTGCACAAGACTCCCAAAGGAGAGGAGACAGATAAAGAAGAGGAAAAGAAGGGGCTGGCTGGCTAGCTCAGTTGGTTAGAGCACAGTGTTTACAACACCAAGGTCACGGGTTTGGATCCCAGTATCAGCCAGCTGCCAAAAAGAGAGAGAGAGAGAGAGAGAGAGAGAGAGAGAGAGAGAGAGAGGCCAGAAAAAGTGATTAAAAAAACCCAGAGGGCAAGAGAGGAGAGAATGCCAAGAAGATAGGTAGTAAGTTATATCTAATGCTGCATATATCTTGAGAAAAATAATGGCTAAGAAGAGACTATTAGAATTGATAAGCACAAAGATATAGGAGATCTTCCGGGAATAAGTTTTAGCAGAGCACTACAATTTCAAGGGAGGAAAGGGAATGGAAGTTTGGAAGCCTGAAAGATTATGTCAGGTAAACTGAAAATCGAGATAATTTTAAAAATTTAAAGAGAAGATTGTTGAGCACATACAAATTGAAGGAAAGAATCTGAGAAAGAGGGAAAAAGTAGTGGAGGTGGAGGACAAATTTTAGAGAGTAAGGAAGTAGAAATGAGGAGTTTAACCACACTTTCAAGAACCTCAATTGAGAAATAAGGATCTTAGTTAATCCTTACCTCGTAGGTAGGTACTATTATCTCTACTTTACAAAGGTGAAAACTAAAGAATAATGAGATTAAATAAATTATCCATGGCAATAAAGCCAGGAAGTGGCAAAAATGGGAATTAAACCCAAACTGCCCTCAAAAGACAACATTGAGAAGTGGCTGCTCTGGCCCCTTCACTGTAGGCTTGCCTAGTGGCCCTTTCCACCACACTGGAAGTGACTAGGTGGGCCCCCTCTCTGCAGCACCGCCTCCCCCAACTTCCTGTGAAGCAGTTCAGCATCTCTGCCCTTGACAGTACAGCTCTCAAACTGCAGAGGAAAGCACAATCTCACAGCTGCCAGCATTGCCACCACCAGCTCCAGAGTACTGCCACTGCTGCTGCCCTTTTCCTAACACAGCAGTCAGTTGTTCCCCGCTGATGCCCAGCCTGGGCACCACCATTCAACCTCACCCAGATCTAGGTGATTCTGCCTAATACCAGGCAGGAAGAAAGAGGAAAGAGAAACCCAGACCAGGGTCATCCTCATTCAAGCTGAGGAGCTTCAGTACACTCTAGTGCATCTATCAGGGTCAAAGGGCATTAGGGTGCCAGCAAGTCTGCCCAGGGTCACCCACCTCAGCCAAAGAGCAACGGGGCACTCAGGCACTTCTCCTAAGAACTCAAGTCTCACCCATGTCCTCAAAGACCCAAAACAGTGTTACTCAGATCAGCAAGAAACCACTGAGTGCCACACTGCCTAGGCCACGGAGGCACCTACAGACAACTCTGACATTGAATATAGTCAAAGCAACCATACGGAGATTACACTACTGTATCTACCTGGATCCAAAACTAAAAGACCCTACCCAACGGTCAGTATAAAACATATGCACAGAAGGAATTCTCTCCTCAAAAGCCACTCCAGAGTAATAGGAGAAGCAACTGTCCACCAGATGACCAGACATCAATGTAGGCATATTAGAAATATGAAAAAACAAGAAAATATGATACCACCAAAGGAATAAAATAATTTTCAAGTACCAGAGCCCAAACAGCAGGAAACCTATGAAATGACTGAAAAGGAATTCTGAGTAACAACATCAAGAAAACTCAATGTGATACAAGAAGACTCAGATAGACAATACAACGAAATGAAAAAAACAATCCAGGATACGAAGGAGGAAATTTACAAAGAAATAGATGCTTTAAAAAATAATGTAGCAGAATTCCTGGAACTGAAAGATTCATTCAATGAAATAAAAAATACAACTGAGAGCTTAAGAAGCAAGCAGAAGGAAGAATTGCTAATCTCAAAGATAGTCTTTTAAAAATAACCCAGGCAGACAAAAAAGAAAAAAGAATTTTAAAAAATGAAGTAAATCTAAGAGAGCTATCAGACAACCTTAAGTGCACAAACAACTGAATGGTTGCTCTAGAAGGGGAAGAGAAAGAAAAAGGCACTGAAAACCTATTCAACAAAATAATAGTAGAAAACTTCCCATGTATTGAGAGAGATACAGACTTCCTGATCCAAGAAGCTCAAAGATCCCCAAACAGATTCAATACAAAAAGGTCCTCTCTGAGACACGTTGTATTCAAACTGTCAAAAGTCAAAGACAAAGACAGAATCCTAACAATAGCATGAGAAAAGTATCAAGTCACCTGTAAGGGAGCCCCCATCACACTAACAGCAGATTTCTCAGCAGAAGCCTTACAGCCAGAAAGAATGGAATGATGAAAAAAAAAAACAACTGCCAGCCAAGAATACTATACCCAGCAAAGGCTATCCTTCAGAAATGATGGAGAAATAGTGTATTTCCCAGACAAACAAAAGACAATGCTGCTGCTGCTACACCACATAAGCTAGTTCATTAGGATGTTTAGAAGAATGAATCAATGACTTTACAATGACTAACAAAGTCAGGAATCTTCATCAAACCATTGTGAAGAAACATTTCTAAAGGTTCAGTGATTAAATATACTCCATATTGAGACAACATTTATCAGAACATTAGGTAATTTGAAATCTAAACACAAAAAAATCCCAAAGACAAAGTAATAACATTCCTTACTTCAATATTTCTTCTCTGCATTGCCTCTGTGTGGCAAAACAAGCTATAGCCCACATTTTGATTTCAACTCCTGTGTGGAATTGTTTCCCACGCATGTCCCACACGCCATGGCTTGGTGTTGCTACTGTCCTATTCTACAGGAAAAGGAAAAAGAAAGAACATGGCAAAAAAGAACAGAAACTTAATATACAGTGTATTTTAATGAGCTGAAAATAGGCATTTAGAATTGATATATTTTTGATATTCTACATGGAATAGGCTGTTCTAAATCAATATTATTTATACTTTCATCTAAAAACCCCTCAAAATTCTACTAAACTCAAGCAAAGATAATCACCTTCAAACAAACAAAAAAATGTTGTTGGAACAATAACACATTTTCTAAATTCCAGACTTAGCTAGGGTGTCCTTCTCTCCATCTCCATACTTAAGAAACTTTATGTATATGATTTAAAACATCTAGAATTTTTACCCGTCCTCCATATTGGAGCATAGGTGCTGGAAGTACACGTCCAGTTACATGGGCCATCTCATCCCGAACTTTAAATTGAAACTCCTGAACAAATGGATCTGTTTCATAATTTGCACTTCTTACCTAACAACAGAAAATATTTATAGTTACTCTCAAAATTCTCCCAAATCCTCTATTTTACTCATTAGAGCCCTCTTTTTTTTCTTCACTTATGCCAACAATATATTTTGCAATAGGTGTAATCAATGGGGCCTGAACTATAAGCAGAGATTCTTAACCTGGGGACCACAAATCATGAATGAACTGCAGGAAGTCTTTGAACCCCTTGGTAATTTATACAAAATTTAAATGTATGTATAAGGTTGAATAATAAGAAATTTTAACTATATACCGATGAAAATGGTAATTTTTGGTTTTGGGAGGAAGAAAGAAATACCTCACCCAAAAAAGGTTAAGAACCTCTGATATAGGATCCAGAAACATAGTACTAAAATTTTTTTTTACCTAGAGTTTGACAGGAAGTATTAAAAATCCTAAGGATTTTTCTTTTTTTTTTAAAGATGGCTGGTAAGGGGATCTCAACCCTTGACTCGGTGTTGTCGGGACCACGCTCTCCCAAGTGAGCCAACCGGCCATCTCTATATAGGGATCCAAACCCGTGGCCTTGGTGTTATCAGCACTGCACTCTCCCAAGTGAGCCAAGGGCCAGTCCTCTAAGGATTTTTTCTAATTACTTGATTTACAATTTATATAAAATTTACTTCAGTATTTTCAGATAAATAGTGCCATATTATAAAATTTATTTAATGAGGTACACTTGAGACAGATAAGAGAGCCGGTATGAGTCACAGGTTATAATTTTTACATAACATATCTATATATACAATCAAAGATAAAGAATTTATTGTAATTCAGCGTTGGATCTCTTTGCAATTCATGCTTATACCATGTTATAGTAACTTTTTTCAAAACATATTTACTTGCTCTCAGGGTGAAGGTCAAACAAGGTTACAAAAAAGAAGGCAGTGTTCAAGTCTTTGAGTAAAAATCCATCTAAAAAAACTATATAATATGTAAACAGAATCTTCCCACAATAAGCAGGAAAAGTCATTTTCTAAGCTAAGCACTAATGCATCTTTTTCTTCAAGCATAATTCCATTCACTTCTGGTGTGTTTCAGTGTATCTCCACAGTAAGAATAACAACTACTACTTTACCAAGACTTGCTGCATGACATGCTTGGTGCTGAGTGCTTAATAATTAATTTTCGCAATTATCTTATGGCTATAAAAGTAGACCTTTTATCATCTTTATTTTCTAAAGGATAAAACTAATACTTAGTAAAGTTAAATGACTTGCTTAAAACCACACAGCTAAGCAAGTAACACACATCCAACAGAATCTCAAACCATGTATGTTCTGATTCTAGAGTTTCTACTCTCACTCACTGTACTAGCCTTCCAGATGCTATAAATGATATACTAATAGTAACAGTAAATAAATGAAGGAGCTAGACTTCAAACCTGAGGCTATTAGACTCCAAAACCTGCTTTTTTTCAATATTATCTTTCTGAACAGTTAAATTGTAATAAATGAGTTAGAACAGCTAGTTATTGAGATATTACAGAGATTGTAAGAGGTGCTAGTCTCAACAGTTTTGGGAAATCTTTTAAAATCTTGTAGTAGAATCAGAGAAAAATCTCAGATGAGAACCAGCCTGTATTTTCCTAATTAAATATCATGCAATGACTTCCATTCGTTCTTTACAAAATTAAAGGAAAAAAAGGTCTTTTTTCTGGCTTACAAAATGAAAGAGTCGTTTCTGCAACTCTTTTCCAATAATCTTTAAAACTGCTTGAAAGTGTTAAATTGTTTTCGGGAATATTCATATTCCCAGACTTTTTTCTCTTTGCTTGAGCAGTTTAAATGGTATTCAAGGAGAGAGTGAGATAAGATCCAGGTGCCCTTTTATTTTTAATTTTGCCTTATTCCAGTTTTATAAATTGGTATTGATAACGCCTTTCTCCCCCTCATTTAGAACAATGAAATAGCACAGAAACCCTACATGGTTGAAGCTGTCCTTTATTTCTTTATTCAGAGTGTACAGTTGCCAGTCTGATACTGGTGGTAAGTAAGGATTCCTAGACTGAGTGTTAAGGCTTTCATTACTGCTAGTCATAATACCTTGACTATTCCTCCTTTCCCTGTCCCGTTTTATATGGAGGTTCCAGTTCACTAAATTGAAGCATTAGTTCTGAGAGAATCTGTTCCCTGGATCTAATTAAAGAGTTTAGGGTTAAATTAGAAGGACTTGACCCTTTTCATGTAACCCACTAAGGTTTAGCTCCAGAACACCACTGGATTATTTCCATAATCCCTTTTAATTTGACAGTCTATGAAATGGTAATAAGGTGTGAACTGATAAGGAGATGGTTCTATAGTAGCTCATTCTACATGTTTTAAATTCCTATTTCTAGGGTTAAGTACTAACCAATCTGCTAATTTCCTCTTGTCTATCTGGAGCAGATCTTGCTGTTGCCTTGATCATAGTGGAAGTCTGATTGTCTGTTAGCTTCTTGATACATCGTTGCCCAGCCACAATATTACAGACCTACAAGTGGAAAAAAGTTTTGCACTAGATGTATTAAATGTACATATCTTTTTGTTTTTAGCTCTCAATTAGTGCCAATTACACGTGAAATAAAAGTTTTAAATTTACTCCATTAAACCGCTTCTTTTTAATATCATGTTAAGTAAAAAAGTAGTAAATAAAACTGTTTTACAGTATGATTATAATTAGGTAAAATGTACATAGGATAAAAACACTGAAAGAAGTATACCAAAATGCTAACATAGCTACATTAGAGTGGCAGGAATATGGATGAACTTCCCTCATATTATTTCATTACAGAAAATTAAGAATAAATTAAATCTCAAAAACAGTTCAAATTCCAAAATAAATGTGAGAGTATGAGGTAAGTTACAGGTGATAAAAGACCCCAAAAGAATAATAAACAAGAGGATATTACTTAGCAGCATAAAGACATTACTTCTAATGGCAGGTAGGTATGTTTCTGCTCCTGCCCCACTTGTAGACAGGGAAGGTGTGGGTACTTCAGCTGAAGAGTATACTTTTCTCTGAAATACTGCGCTACTGTTCTCTCCACAGTTTGTCCATTTTCTAACTGTAAAGGAAAGCTGAAAAAAAGTACACATGAACAACTCTTATCCCATTATGAGCCAGCAAGACTGCCAACCCACTACCTACAGCAAGCCTCCTCACATCATCGCTGCTCTGACAAACACCAGCTTTTCTTACGTTTGATGACTGGCAGGCCTTCTTGTTACATTACAAACACGGTATTTCCGTCTCATTGTTCCACAATGAGTCACTTCAACCTTCAGACCTGTTCCCAACAAGAAAAACACTGGTTACAGAACTGTCACATATAAAATATTTATACTTATAAAGCCTGTTCACTACTATAAAAACTCACTTCTGGACAGAAAATCTGTGATACAGGCAATGTGATATTAACAAAGGACTTTATATATAACTTTGCTAATAATGGTTATAATCATGATAGACCTAACACTAAACCTTTCCCCTACCCTATCAACCTCCACACATTAAAAACATGAGGGTACTTCAAAAAGTTGGTGGAAAAATAGAATTAAAAGATAATGTGAATCTTTCCATGAACTTTTAGAAGTACCCTTATAGAATCATAAAATTTGCAAAGTCCACAGATCAAGGGACAAAGTCTCCATTAATAAAAAACCCTGTTTATAATAAATTCAGGTATTTATGCTGAGAGAGGGGAGGAATGAAAGAGGAGTTGCAGTAATTCTCATAATATTCTATAACCTTCAAAGTATCTGATATTTAAATAGCCCAGTCAACACATACTGACTGAAGATCAGAATTTCATAAAGTTCTAGAAGGAAGCCCTTCAAAGATTTATAAAGCACGAAGAGAAAAATGTCAGGCCCTTTTAATAGTAGTGGAATGACAATTTTATTGAAGTACAGTATAGTGACACAGCTCTTTTACAATACTGACTATTGTCAGTCAAATCAAATGCAACCAAAATAATTCCTAGAGCAGGTGATCCCTACTTTCTTATGGAGTCACTGACCCCTTCAAGAATCAGATGAAAGCAATAAACTCTCAGAAAAAAAAGCACATACACATAATTTAGCACATGATTTTAGGCATTCCTGAATCCCTGAAGTACACCTCTGGACCCTCTGTTCTAGAAAGAGAAGAAATGGGCTTTAAACTATCAGCTGAGATTCTTTCAGATGAATTTTCTTAAGCAGTGCTGTCAAAGAGAATTCTCTGAGGTAATGGATTGTTCTACATCTGTGCTAATATGGTAATCACTAACAATGTGTTACTGAGCCCATGCAATGTGGTTAGTATGCCTGAAAAAAGGAAATTTTAATTTTACTTAATTTTAACTAATTTAAATTTAAATAGCTACATATGGCTCGTGGCTATCATACTGGCCAGTGCAGTCTTGGAGTTACCTAGGGAAGAGTTAGACACACAATGTCTACTGGTCACAGATAAACAACTCCAATTCTAAAGATTGGCCTAGACTCCAAAAGATGAAAATCTAAAAAGGGGTGGATATAGGACAACTTTTAGTTCCCTGACAGTATTTATGGTTATTACCCTTTGTATTATTTCTCTTTCATATTTGTGATTCCTATACCGCAGTGGTTCTCAACCAAGAGTGATTTTGCCTCTAGGAAACATTTTGTAATGTCTGGAGACATTTTTGATTGCCACAAATGGGGGGAGGGGTGCTACTGGCATCTAATGGGTAGAGGCCAGAGATACTCCTAAATATCCTACAATTCACAGAACCCCAACAAAGAATTATCCAGCCCAAAATGTCAATAGTGCCAAGGCTGAGAAACCCTGCAACAGTATAACTTATTTTCCTATCTAATTACTAACTACAGTACCAAACACAAAATTCATTCATAGTAAATATTTTCTTTTGTATATCAGCACAAATTAAGATGTTAAATGGATACAGTGTACCTGTACCAGAATGGTATGGGCTTTTCTTGAGAAGCACTCCTAATTGAATCAGTGAGTAGTTTTTCATTGTATCTTTATAAAACTAAAATTTCAGATCAATTAGAGAATTTACTATGCCTTTAATGAAGGTACTTCAAAAAGCTTGTTTAAAAAATAAAATTAAAAGATAATGTGAATCCTTCCATGAAATTTTGAAGACCCCTCATATTATAATGGAGACTAGAAAATAAAATACTATCAAGGGAAGCCCTTATGAGAAGGACATAACAAAAACAAGTAAGCAAGATGTAAAAATACTATATTTGGGGGAAAACACAACAGAAAGGTTAAAACAAGATTCTGTTATTTGCATCACTTAGCAATTTGTTTTCAAGTCTTCCTCCTGAATTAAAAAAAATCAATAAGGTTTTATAAGCCTACAAAATAAGCTTTTAACAAAAATAAACTGGTACTTTTGTACACATATGGTACTTTTATAACACATTTTCCCCAATATTTCGGCTGGATAAAAAAACCACCCCAAAGTTATTATTAAATATATAGGAAAAAGTTCAATTGGAATAAAATGAATATATTAAGAAAATCTATTTATTATTAGCATACTTTCTGTCAAAATTTAACAGCTATCATCAAATTCCTCATGCCAGCTAAAAATTAAACCCAAATATACAGCACAGAACATACAACTCTGATTCTCTTGAGTTACCGTAGTAGGAATACATGATGTACTTTAAAATGTACTTTTAAAAAAAGCTTTCTTAACTTTGAATGGAGAAAAAATAATAATCATTTTGTCAATTAGACCCAATCCAGATTTTTCTACCCCAAATCTAGGATCATAGATCATAGGATCATAAGAATTAGACCAAAATCCAAGGGCTAGCAAGAAGTTGAAGTTTTAAAAAAGGGACTAGATAAATCTCTGCCCAGGTCCCTCCCCAAACCCTCCATCCAAACAAAAAATTTTTTTGGCTTTAATAAATATTTAACCTATAAACTTAGTTTTACCTTCACTATAACATCAACTTTATAATGCTTTCTAGTCATTTTTTCAGTCATTTCTTTGGGCCCCTGAGCAGCTGAAGTTAAGATCGAGTCCATGCTCTTCGGGCAGCAGTTGAATCCTTGTTCTGTACATCTTGTATTTTCTGTGATAGAGTGGTGATATGAGTTGATTGCATAGTTACCATAAAATAATGTAAGTGACTTCATGATATCAGAGGTGGTAACTAAGCAGCAACTCCACTGCAAACTAAGGCATTTAGATGTTAATGGTAGGTAATGCACTAATCTCCAGACAATACTAACTGTGCAGTTAATGCAGATTATGAAAGGATAATGGTATGGTTGCAAAACAGTTACATTTAATAGTTTCTTATTTTGGCACTTAAATAACTTGAGTTAAATGGATGCTTATTTTCAAAGCTAGAAGGATTTTCTTCTTAATGTTTCTTACAATGAGTCTCTCTCTCCTGGTTACTAAATGGTAAAAAGAATGAATGATAACTGGAGCAAGCAGGATGTATTCAGCTATTCTAATTGATTTGGGAAACTGAAAGACGTTCAGTGAACAAACTTGAATATTTCATTCAAACCACAAGCTGAAAATTATCTGCAATAAATAGGTCAAAATCTTAAAATAAAAACAAAATAATTATGTCTGGCTATTTAAGATCTAATATTTAATATAAGTGGAATTTATACTACTCATTCTGATTAGAGAATGTTTAATTTCTCTTCATGTCTAAATAATAAACTAAATACAGTGGAGTCACATCTTACATGAGGATTAAATTCTAAAGTCATGAGCAAGGCAAGAATTGTACATAATCAGAATTACTTTAAAATTCCCTTAAATTGCTGATAATGTACAGTATATGTGGGTTTGGACACAAAACTGCATATGTATATTTAAATGTATCTAGAAATGTACATATATAAAAAGAGTAAATATATATCTAAAATATAAATTTGAGAAGACTATTAAAATTATTTTTCTTTTCTTTTTGGCAAACCATGTAGAGAGATGAATTTATGAGAGTTAGACGTACATACAATGCAACACCACTATATAAATTTTTTTTTTTTTTTTTTTTTTTTTTCCTTTTTTCGTGACCGGCACTCAGCCAGTGAGTGCACCGGCCATTCCTATATAGGATCCGAACCCGCGGCCGCTGGGAGCGTTGCCGCGCTCCCAGCGCAGCACCCTCCCGAGTGCGCCACAGGCTCGGCCCTTATAAATTTTAACTATTAAGTGAAACAGGCAAAATTGATGGTCAACTCTATAATGTATATTAAATAATTAAATTACAATTCTGGAACAATGCCTGAAACAGGCTAGGCCCATATTCATAATTTTCAAAGAAATAAAATAAATAAACCTAATATCATTTCAGATAAGTAAGGAAGTCATATTAGAATACGTTCAATGAATGATTTTAATTCTAAAGTAACAATACTTTTGGGATAAGCTGCCTACTTTTAACAGTATTATAGAAGCATTTTCCCATGAGACACTCTTATCCCTTCAGCTAGTATGGGAAAGTACTAAGAAAAAATTAGCTGGTAACAATACTAATTCCATTACTTAACATTTCATTCACTAAAACACTACCTGAGATGTTACCATAATGAATTTAAAGTAACATTTTAAAACTGATGTATATTTTTACAGGTGATGTTACACGAATAGATTTTAATTATTAAAAAAATTTCAATAAAAGGTTGTTATAACCATGCATTTTATAGTTAAGTCATTCTAAATGTTAATTAATTCACCTTTTATCTCTTTGGTGAATTTTACCCGATGAGAATCAGTCAAAGGTCTTGGTTGTTCATCAATATTATGAATGTCAAGAACTTCACACATGAACTGAATTACAGGTTGTGCTTTGTAGAAGGCAGTGGCAGAAACTAAGAAGAAAAACACAAATAGCACAAATTAATGTTTCCCTAAAAGTTCAGAAGCTTCATCATAGGCTCCATGATAATTAACTATCGACAGAGTTAAATGATCCCTATGTATATTTAAGTATACATATATTTCCAAAATTAAGCAGTTTCAACTCGACCTCTGAGGCACAAGAATAGAAAGGCCAAAATGCCAGTTTTCATAATCTAACTCTTTCATCATGGGTAACTGAATCATTCCATTCTCTACTACATATTCAGAAAAGTGTTCTGTGTATAAGACAAGGCTTATACACAGGCTTATAGGTGACAAAGAAGGCCAGAACCCCTCGGCAGTTGAATTTTAGGTATTATTTCTTAAACAAGGCCTTCCATGCCTCCCTACACTGTTTATTCTAGTGAGAGCTTTCCCTATTTTGTAACAATTTGAGAAGATAGTGGTATTAAATGTTGTTGGTGCTAATCCAAGCTACAGGTAGTAATATTAAGGGGTATCTGCCCAATGTTATTAAGCTACAGTTGATGGTTTTCTAATAGTTAACCAGCATGATTTCTTAGCCTTGGGTTTGGGAATTAGAAGAGCTTCACCAATGGTTAGTAGACCGCCACCACTCATTTCCTAAACACATACTTACTGATGTGTTCTATAAAGGCACTGGGATCCAATAAAAAGTAAAATCAAAATAGACAATAAGCTACATGATATCATGTTATTTTCTACTGAAATAAAATGCCCACTGTCTGTTGAATTAAGTGTAAACTTTTTATGTGGTGCTCTTTCTCTTTCTCTCTCGTTTAGGATTAAATGTCCTCCATAAAATATCCCTTACCTACTGAAGGATATTTATCAAGGCTTTAACAGTAGTTATCTAAGGATACATGTGGGTGGTGAGGCTACTTTAAGTATTTTTTTATTTTCTTTTTAGAATTTTTATCTTTAAATATTCTTTTTGTTTTTTTTGGGTTGCTGGCCCACATGGGGATCCAAACCCTTGACTTTGGTGTTACCAGCACCACACTCTCCCAAGTGAGCTAACTGATGAACCATAAATCTTCATTTTTTTTTTCTGTAGTAAGTAAATATTACTTTTTCTTTTATTGCAGAAATATATGAATAAAGTTTCATCATTAAAAACTCAAAAAATATAGAGATGTACAGAGTAAAGACCCTCTCCAGTATCAACCACTTCCCTTTCCAAATATCTTTAAGTAACCATTGTGAGTTAGGTACAGTACATATACATCCTCTCCTTTTAATATGTACTTAGACAGATAAAAATGTAGATAAAATTTATTAGATGAGATTAGATGATGTTTTATGACTTGTTATTTTAAAAATTAGCAATATGTTTTAGAGATCTTTTTACGTCAGTACATTCGTTCTAATGGCTGTACATTATTCTACAATATGGGTGCGTGATAATTAAGTGAATATGTACTCTCTTCCCCTCTTAATAAAAAAGAACACAAACAGTAAAACATTAGAAACACTATTCTGGGCCTTGAATTTTTTTTCCTTATATTAATCTATCTTAAAGATAAATCTGTATGTACTAATATGAAAACATATCATTCTTTTTCATAACAGCTGGAAATGCCATTGCATGGATGGACTTCATGTTCCTAAAGACGAATAGTTATGCTGTTGTTGTTTCTTTACTATTACAAACAATATTCCAATGAACATCCATATATATGTATATGTGTGTGTGTGTATATCCACGAGTACTTCTGTGGGAAAGACTTAAGAGGAATCAAAACTCATTGCTAAACTTCCATCCAAATAAACTTTAGAAACACTTTCTGTTTCTAAATACTTAAAAGACAAAGGGAGACTGTTAAGATTGTTAAGACTAGTCTAAACAACTTATTCAAATCCACAGTAGTTTTAAAAATGTATACATTATATTCTTCTACTGCAAAATGTGAGAAAATTGTGTGTAAAAAAAAAAAAGGCTTGCAGGATACATACCAAATTTCAGTTATATATATTCACATTGTTTAAGTTCTTAAGCACATACTGATCTAGGTTAATTTTTAAAAAATAAGTCAAGGATAATAAATATACAATGAGCAACATGTTTCTTTTGCCTTTCCTTTAATCCTACAGGATCAAATTTTCTTCATTACTATAACACTAGCATTTACAATTAATGTTTCACACAGAGTTCTAAATTACTAAACAAACATGCTAAAATTATGTTTAATCTTCTTTTACTATTCTTCCATAACTGCTTATCCCACCACACTCCTAGTCACTTTACTGTTTACCATCTTCTATACAAGAAGGTGGGCATTTGAGATGAAAATTAAATTTAGTAATAAAAAGCTCTTATAAAGGTTGTTTTATAATCAGTGAATGCAGTTTTGCATTGGGAGTGAATTTCAGTATATGTGCTGCCGAAGCGAGCACGGGAGTGAATTTCAATGATCAAAGATCTGCTTCTTTGCCCCTTGGTTGAATCTTTAATATTTAATAAACCTACATATATATGCATTTTATTCCTTCTTTCTTTTCACAAATTAGCTAATTACTATTAAAAAAGTAATATCTACATTTAACATATAAAAATATATTAATAAAATATACTACATTAACATATTAAAGAAAATAAGTATACAATCATTTCCATAGATGATGGCCCCAAAAGAGGACGTGATAAAATTCAGCACTACAGCAAATATTCTTACTGTACCATATCTAGAAGGGAACTTCCTTAATCTGATAAGAGTGTATCTACCTTGCTATTTTAAAATAAATAAATAAATAAATAAGTCATCTATCAAAATTCTATGGTAAATTCAATTTCATTTAATAGGAAGACCTAGCTGGGAGAGTAAAGTAAATTAAGAGAAATAAAAGGTAAAAAGGTTGGAAAAAGAGAAACAAAATTATTACTCTTCACAATCTGTCTATATAGAAAACCCAATAAAATCTGTGCACCAATTACAGAATAATAGTTCAGCAATGTTGCTAGATTTAAGAACAAAATACAAAAATATATTTCGTTCTTATATACTAGCAACCCACTTAAAATGTAATTTTGAGATACCACTTAAAATCACAACAAAAAACATAAGGCACTTGAGATGAAATCTAAACCAAAGATGTGTAAGATCTATAGAAGTAACAGGTATCTTTATTATTGAAAGATATTACAGAAGATCTAAGTAAATAGAGTAATATAATCTATTCACGTAAAGTATCCCCAAATTAATCTGCAAAATCAAAGCGATTTTAATCAAAATACCAACAGGATGTAACCCCTTCTCTGCATGGAACTTAACAACCTGATACTATAATTAATAAGCAATAAAACAAGAATAGCTAAGACAATTCTTAAGAATAAGGTCTACCCTATCATTCATCAAGATTTATTATAATGCTATTCAGATCAAGAGACTGTGGGGACAGACACACAGACTAGCAGAATAAACTTGAAAGCCTACCTCATACTATATATAAAAACAAATTCCTATTCAGAGAACCAAACATGAAAAGGAAACAAACATTTATTGGAAAATGTAGAATATCTTCATGATCTTAGAGGTAGGGAAGAATTTCTTAAACAAGATACAGAAACTACAAACCATAAAAACTATTTAGAAAAAAGACATCATAAACAAAACTTAAAAAATAAAGTTATAGATTGGTTTTTGTTTATGACGTCATGCAATCATTTTTGCTTCTGATGGAAATTTATCCTTTAACTTTTTTTTACTTATTAATTATTGCATATTTATTTTTTAAACCAGATTTTTTCTTTTCATGTGTAGCAGTATTAGAATAATGAAAAAAGGAAAGACTAGAAAAGCAAATAGACTTATTCTAGCCCAATACTCTCTAGCTATGATGTCCATGAGTTTCTACTTATTCACCTGTACAATTAGAAAAATATCTATTTCTCATAGCATTGGGGTGAAGAGTCAATGCAAGGTACCCGCTTGTGCCTGGAACATTGTAGGAGCTAGAGCCTTTTCTCTTTTTGAAGAATTATCTACTCTTGTCATTTGCTCATTGATCTACTGAGGTCTTAATTCTAGGCAGAATTATTTTGTCTCTGTAAACTAACTCCTTGAAGAGGCTGTATGAAAGAATAACCCATGAAGAAGAGATTAGAATTATTAAGTTTGCTTTTCATGGTGCAAAAACTAAAGATTTCTCGATAGGACACAGCAGAAAACAACAGACATGAAAAAAAGAAAATAATATTTGCCAAATTTAAAATAACTAGGATTACATGTACAAAGAGTCCAGGTTAAAATGAATTGTGTAAAATAGGGCAGTACATAATGCTAGATCCTAGCAAAAAACGTAACTACAATTACACTTTGATGTTGTACATATACTACTACCTCCTGAGAGGTTACATGGTATGGCTATTACTTGCCTCAATCTTATAGGTTCACTTCCATGGCTATAAAGCTATAAGAACAGAAATTATTAAGATCATTTATTACACAATGACTTTTTATGGTAATAATTAGTGAACACTTTATCTGCTTTACAGGCCATGTTAAATATCTTTGTATTTCCTACATCACCTAGTAAAATATAGAGTACTCAAAAAATATTCACTAATTGATAAGGGTTTTTTTCTAATTTTTATATAAAATATCACATATTTATTTACTTATTTTTTGGCAGCTGGTTGGTACAGGGATTGAACCCTGGACCTTGGTGTTATTAGCCCCACACTCTAACCAACTGAGCTAATCTGCCAAAAATACCACCTATTTAACCAAAGTGCACAAAATATAAAGGTGCCCCTCAACAAATTATAAATTGAATATCCACATAACCACCACTCAGGTCAAAAATTAAATATTTCCAGTATCCCAGAGGCCTCTTCCCTATACCTTTCTCAACCCTAACTTCTCCTCTCTCTTCTAAAGGTAACCCAAATCCCGACTTTTATAGTAACTGCTTCCTTCTTGTTATATATTCACAATATAAATCCTTATTCCTAAATACCAGTTTAGCTATCCTAGTTCTTGAATTTTATATAACTAGAAATGTAAAGCATATAATCTTTTTGAGACTTCCTCTGAAGATTGTTTCTAACTCAACCATATTAATTAAACGTAACTAGTTTCTGCATTTTCATTGCTGCATAACTCTGTTGAAGAAATACACAATTCATCTACTCTAATGCTGGTACCTTTCTTTGGCTACTATGAATATATATGAACATTCTTATATATGTCTTTTTTTTTTTTTTTTTTTTTTTGGCAACTGGCCAGTATGGGGATCTGAAACCTTGACCCTGATGTTACAAGGCGGCACTCTAACCAACTAAGCTAAACCGCCAGCCCCTTATATGTCTTTTTGATGAATGTAAACACACACAAATTTCTCCACTAGAATATGCTATATCTTGGAATGGAATTGCTGGGTCATGAGAGATGTGTATCTCTTTCTCAGATAATGCCAAACTCTTTCACAGTGGTTTTAACAACTGACCCTCTCACAAGCAGTGTTGTAAGACTCACTGTTGTGCTAAACTCCCATCAACTGCTAAGTATGGTTAGGCTTGAATTGTAGCCATCCTGGTGGGTGTGCAGTGGTATCTCATTTTTTAAAAAAACAAATTTGAAATATAACTTACATATAACAAAATACTTTTTAAGTATAAAGTTCAATAATTTTGCCAAATGTATACATCTATGCTATTAGCACCCCATGTAAGAGAGAACATTTCCATCACCCCAGGAGGTGCTTTCCTGCTGTCCCTTTGTAATCAGTTTGTTCCACATCTGCCGTAGGCAACCACTTATAATAATAACCATTCATAATAGATTAACCGGTTCCAGAACTTTGTATAAATAAAATTATACTGTACAGGTCATTTTGTTTGGCTTCTTTTGCATATCTTAATTAGTTGAGATTCACCCAAATTGTTGCATGAATTATACTGTTAATTGTTCTGTATTCCATTGAATGAACACATTACAATTTGTTTCTCCAATCACCTCTTGTTGGCCATTTGGGTTGTTTCCAGTTTCTAGTTATTATGAACATGCAAACATACATACAGAAATACTTGTATGGACATATTTTCATTTCTCTTGGGTAAAGACCTAAGAGTAGAATTGGTGGGTTATATGGCAAGAGAATATTTAACTTTAAAAGAAAATGCTGAACTATTTTTCAAAGTGGTTGTACCATTTTACACTCCTACCATTTACAGTTGTCCCACATCCTTGTTAACACTTGGTACTGTCAGTCTTTTAAATTTAGCCAATCTAATGGGTATGAGTGGTATCTCATTGTGGTTCTTATTTGCATCTTCTGGATGACCAATCATGTTTAGCATCTTCTCAAGTGCTTACCAGCCATTCACGCATCCTCTTTTGTGAAGTATCTGCTTTTGACCACTTTTTTTCCTGTTGTATTACTGAGTTATGTACTTTTTCACATATTCTGTATACAAATATTTTGTTCAGATATATGTTTGGTAAATGTTTTCTCCCAGCTGTAGCTTGTCTTTTCATTTTCCTAATGGTGTTTTTTTAGAGGAGAAAACATGCAGACTTTCAATCAGTAAAAGAGAAGATTTTGAATGTTCATAACACATGATGTTTGAGGTGGCAAATATGTTGATTGACCTGATTTGATCATTAGAATGTTGTATAGATGTCACACAGTACCCCATAAATATGTACAATTAAAAAAAATAAAAAGGTGGAATTTCTTATGAGATTTTTTAAAAAGATGACCGGTAAGAGGATCTTAACCCTTGACTTGGTGTTGTCAGCACCACGCTCTCCAAAGTGAGCCACAGGCTGGCCCCAAGAGAGGTTTTTAATTTAGACGAGGTTTCCAATTTACTAAGAAATCCTAGCCTACTTCAAGGTCATGAATATTCTTCCTGTTTTCTTTTAGAAATTTCCCAGTTCTAATTTTTATTTTGGCCTGTGATACACTTTGAATTAAATTTTGTGTATGGTAGGAAGTACGGTTTAATTTTTTTTTTTTCATACAAATACCTAGTTGTTCCTGCATCATTTATTGAAAGACTATCCTTTTTCCCATTGAATTATGTTGGTCCCTTTGTCAAAACTCTACATATCACATGAGTGGGTCTATTCCTGTAGCTATTCTATAACTTGACTTATATGTCTATCTTTACCCCAGTATCACAGTTTTGATTACTGTAGCTTTATAGCATGTCTTGAAAACGGGTAGTATAAATCCTCCAAGTTTGTTCTTCTTTAAAAGGTTTGGCCTATGCAAAATAGAAATGTTATGTTCTTTGCATTTCCATATACATCTTAGAATTAGCTTGTCAATTTATGAATATTTTTAAAAGCCCAATGGGATTTCTATTGTGTTCAGTTTATTGCGTGAGTATATACAGATCAATTTGGTGAGGATGGGCATCTTAATTTTTCTGATTCAAGAACATGGTATACCTCTTTATATTTTCCTCACCTTTCTCAGTATTGCTTTGTACCTTTCAGTGTAGGGGCCTTGCACATCTTTCATTAAAGTTATTACTCAATAATACATGGCTTCTGACATTATTATAAATGGTACTCAAATTTTTTCCTTTTTCTCATTATTGAATGCTGGTATTATTGTTCTATTGCTAGTATATATGCAACTAGTAACCTATGACCTTGCTAAATTCACATATTAATTCTAGTAGGATTTTTTATGCACTTTTTTTAAAGCAAATATGTCACTTTAAGAGTACAGCAGAGTTACAATTGTAGCCACGAGAAAAAAAGATATATAAGTAGACTATTATGTCTTCTACGAATAGTTTTATTTCTTCCAACATTATGCCTTTTATTTCATTTTCTGCTTCATTACTGGTTGAGACCTCCAGTATGATACTGAATAGAAGTAGTAAGAGCAAGCATCCTTGCATTGTTCTTGATCTCAGTGCAAAAGTGTTCAGTCTTTTCATCTTATAAGTATGATGATGGCTGTAGGTTTTTCTTTTTTGGCAGCTGGCTGCTACAGGGATCCAAACCCTTGACCTTGGTGTTATAATAACATGCTCTAAGCAACTGAGCTAACCAGCCAGCCTAAGAAATTTTCTTTTATTGCTAGTTTGTTGTAAATTTTATCATGAGAATGTTAAAATGTGTCAAATGATTTTTCTGTCTGTTGAGAGGATTATATTGTCTTTGTCAGGTGTATCAGGTATACTGCTTCAAAAAAATGAGTTGGAAAACCCTCCTTCCTCTTCTATTTTCTGAAAGAATCTGTGAAAGATTGGTATTACTTTTGCCTTAAATGTCAGATAAAATTCACCAGTGGAGTTTTCTGTGTGAGAAAGGATTATGAATTCCGTTTCTTTGATACAGGGCTATTCAGATTTCTTTCTTGAGTCAATTTTGGAAAAGTTGTGCTTGTCAGGAAATTTGTTTCATCTAAGTTATCAAATTCATTGGCATAAAGTTATTCATAACATTCCCTTATTAACCTTTCAATTCCAAAGGATCTTTAGTGATACCCCAACTCCTTTCATTCCTGAAACTGGCAATCTGTTCTATTTTTTAAAAATTAATCTTGCTAGTTTATTAATTTTTTGAAAGAACCAACAGTTGGCTTCAGATTTTCTGTACTGTTTTCTATTTCATTAATTTTGCTCTGATCTTTATTATTTCTTACCTTCTATTTACTTTGGTTTAATTTGCTATTCCTTTTTTAGCTTAAGATGGAAACTGTGTGGTAGCCAGTCTCCAAGATGGTCCCTAATGAGTCTTATTCACAGCTTTGTGTAGTCCCCTCCCACACTGAGTGTAACTGATCTGTATAACCAATAGGATATTATGAAAAAGGCAGAATCTAACTCTCAGTGCTAGGTCTTAATGTTATTACAGCTTCTGCCTTGCTCTCTTATGGATTACTTGCTCTGGAGGAAGCAAGCCACAATATCGTGAGTACACTTAAACAGCCTTATGGAGAGAAACACATGGTAGGTAACTGAAGCTTCCAGAATTAAGTTGTTACCAATTGAGTAAGTCATCCTGGAAGTGAGTGCCACAGCTGCCATAAGGCTTTCAGATGACTGCAGGCTCTTGAGAGGCCCTAAACCAGAACCAATCAGCTAAATCACTCTCGAATTCCTGACTAATAGAAACTGTGTGAAATGTTTTTTTTTAGTCTCTAAGTTTTGGGATAATTTGATATGCAGTGATAGACAACTAATACAGATGTAAAATAAGACAATAATCCATTCAAACATATTATGTATCTACTATATATCACAGATTCCTTTATGAGTTGGAATTTAGAGATGAACAAAAGCCCCTACCCTCTAAGAACAGATTCTGGGTTAAGATGGCACATTAACCATGAGCATCTCACTTCATTTTTTCCCTAAACTCCACTATAACTATGGTAAGTAATTAAAAAAAGAAAGAAAGACAGACAGACATAAAACCTAGAAGGAGGGGGGGAACAGAACAGAACAGGAAATACATTAAACTTTGGAAAATGAAAAGCAAGTGGGCAAGTTGTAATTGACATAGCAGACCCGAGAAAATGAAATCATAGCTGGGTGTGTTGGGAAAGGTAAGAACCAACTGCATTCGCTCTGAGTCCTCAAAAGACACAAGAATTGGCAGTACAAGGTTCCTCTGAAACAAGTGATAAAAAGATGGGAGTGGTGCTGAAAAATAAAGAGGACAGCAGTTTGAGAAGTAGGTAGAGTCCTAGATCCCGTCTAGGTCCACATTAGTGAGCAAGTACTCCTTTTTCATCCTTGCATAAATCTGGAGGTTTATTCTCTGGAAAAGGTAAAACAAGGCTCTCTGGAAGGAGGATGCCAGGCACAGCTGAGGGCACATGACTGTAACAAAAACATGGGATTAAATGACTGTAAACATACTAAATGCTGAATGCAGCAATTCCCTCTGCGAGAATACTCAACTTTGCATCCAGAATGCAGTCAACCAGACTGTTGCCCTTCAGGAAGGAGTCTGGAAGATTCATCGCTGGGTACCTTGATGCCAAGAAGAGACACCTAAGGATCCTAACACTGTAGATTTCCCAACCTCAGCCCACTGAAATCATCCTATGATTAGCTTAGAGTCAACAAGCCTCATCCATACATTCAGAGTTTCCAGGCAGTGTTTTAGACTCCTACTGAATCATGAATAGATAATCAAAGATACTGCGTATCTGAGGAAAGCCTCCAGAATGGAAGACAGGGATCCAAACAAACAAAAAGTAATTTGGGGAAAGCGTAAGTATGTGCGGAAAGAACTCCACAACAAATTATGCTCAGAGAGGTAAGAGAGGATAGTGCACCTGTGAAACAAGAACAGTGTGCTATAAAAAATAACATTCAGAAAATAAAAAAGACCTATTGGAAATAGCAACATAATAGCAAAAACAAAAAAGTGAAGAGAGTTGGAAGATGAAATTGAGAAAATTTTCCAGAAAGTAAAGGAAAACAAGGGAAGTAAAAAGACAACAATGTACACTTAAAATGAATGAATTTTATGGTTTGTAAATAAAACCTCAGTACAGCTATTTTAAAAATGAAACAATGCTTTCAAATTTCTGAAGGAAAATTATTTCCAACATAGAAACTCAGCTATCACTTAAGTTTGTTGATGAAATGCATTTTCCAATATGTAAGGTATCAAAAAAACTTGCTTCCTGTGTAGCCCTTTGTCATGAAGCTTCTGAAATAAAATTTAAAAAAAAAAAAAAAAAAAAAAGAGGAAGAAAAGGAAACAAGAAATCAATATAGGAAAAAGACAAAAGGAATTCCCCAGGGCAACAGTGAAGTGCGATCTAGGGAGGACAGACAGCTGTGTACCAAATATAAAAGGCATACTCAACCAGACTGAAATGGTGTGAATCAAGAAACAGATTTGATGAAGGCTGTCACTAAGACTCCTGCTGCCATTATACTCTGAGGATTTTCTTTTGTTTTTTTTTGACCGGTAAGGGGATCGCAACCCTCAGCTCAGTGTGGTCTGCACCATGCTCAGCCAGTGAGCGCACTGGCCATCCTTATATAGGATCCGAACCTGCGGCCTCGGTGCTACCAGCACCACACTCTCCCGAGTGAGCCATGGGGTCGGCCCTACTCTGAGGATTTTCTAATGTGAGGAAAGACCATCTGGGCAAGCTTGACCAAGATATATTTAGTTGGCCTTCCTTGACCACGCATTGATAAAGTTCCTGCCTTGCTACCTGAATCAACTGACAACTCATTCCAATCTAAGAAATGTTCTGCTTTGATCTATTTCTGAGAGGATTAATTTTAATATTACAAAATCAAATTATTTCTTAATCTTAGAGATTTTATACCTGAACTAAAGACAAACACATGAAACAAGCAATGCTAATACTGTGATTATTACTTACTAGAAATCTGTTTTCCTTACAAAGGAAGCATATGAAGTGTGAACTTCTGACTCTCAGACAAAAATAAATTACAATCACTAAATTCTAAAACCACTTATATATTCTGACTACCTTTGACTAGGATAGCGAATGTTTTATAGAAAGCTACTTTTTAATGAAAAGGACAAGAAAGTAAATAAAAATAAAGTTTTTTTTAACTGTGATGTCTAAGGTTTGAGATTTGCCTGCCAGGAATCTTCCTTCTTAAGGGATACAGCATAGAGCTGTGAATGTTAAAGGTGTAAGCTATGAAGTCAGAAGAATTGACCTCCACCATCTGAATATAAACTATGAGACCTTGGGCAAGTGACTTTCTGTATCTAATTTTCAGTTGGGGATATAATCTAACTCATACAATTGTGAGATGATTGTATGAGATGATTAATATAAAGTGCTTAGCGTTCATTCTATCTGGTACATAGTTAAGTGATAAATAAAAACATCTTAAGGGAGCTACAACTAACAAACATCAGATTGACTGATGCTCTTAAAATGTGTGAATTTCAATAATACAACACAAATTGCAAATGGGTTTGGCCTCAAAGTAGGCTAAACTAAAGAAATAACCTGCATTTCATCAAATCTAAGATGCCATTCATGGTAAGGTGCAACAATATATTTTATGTATTCTTAAAAAAGAAAACTGAAAATTAAACTGTGACAAACTATCAATTATCTCCCAATTTCAGAGATGTTGAAATGTGGAAAAAAACCTTTTGTCTTAGATTGGTAAAATACAGTAATTACATAGGTGAGAGTTAGGATATTAAATACCAATAAAACAATCATTCTCGGGCCGAGCCCGTGGCGCACTCGGTAGCGTGCTGCACTAGGAGCGTGGCAACGCTCCCGCCGCGGGTTCGGATCCTATATAGGAATGACTGGTGCACTCACTGGTTGAGTGCCGGTCACGAAGAAAAAAAAAAAAAAAAAAAACAATCATTCTCAAGACAAGTTTAATCACACAATTAGAGAGAACTATATTGCTCTCTTTCTTAGAGTGCTTTTCCACACTGATCTCCACCACCAACTTCACCTAGCTCCCGTCTGTTACTTCCTCAGGCAACTCTTCAACCCCTAAGATTAGAATGGATCCCTGTTAAATGTTTCCACTGCACTTGGTATTCTCCTTTGTAACACTTATTATATTGACCAATACCAGTCTTCTCCAGATGATTTCAAGTTCAATAAAGGCTGTTTTGTTTAGTGCAGTATGCAAAATGCAAGGGTTGCAAAATCAAAATCACACCGAGACAAAAAAAGAAACAAACAAGTAAGATGGTCAGAACAATATTTCCCCTCATTATTTTCACAGCAGCATTACATTTTATTTGCATTTAATAAATAATCCTTAGTACATTCATTATGGAAAACAGTATGAAGGTTTCTAAAAAAATTAAAAATAGAACTACCATATGATCCAGCAATCCCACTTCTGGGTATATTTCCAAAGGAAATAAAATCACTATCTCAAAGAGATAGCTGAACTCTCACATTCACTGCAGCATTATTCACAATGGCCAATATATGGAAACACCCTAAGTGTCAATCGATTAATGGATAAAGAAAATGTGATATATACACACATATATATATATAATATAGTGATATATATATATTTGAGGATATTTTTAAAAGTTCAGGAAAAAGTAGAATCAAAAGATAATGTGTAGGATGGCCGGTTAGCTCAGTTGGTTAGAGCATGGTGTTGATAACACTGAGGTCAAGGGTTTAGGTCCCCTTACCGGCCAGCCAGTTAAAAAAACAGAGGGTAGAATGCTAGTTACCTAAGGTCTGGGGGGTAAGTGGGAGACATGGGGAGATGTTGGTCAAAGGGTACAAACTTGCAGTTATAAGATAAGTTCTGGAGACCTAATGTACAGCATGGTACTATATTTAATAATAATGTATTTATTGTACACTTGAAATTTGCTGAAAGTCGATTTCAAATGTTCTCATCTCATACACACACACATAGGGAACTAACTATGTGAGGTGATGAATGTTAATTAGCTTGATTGTGGTAATCATTTCACAATGTATACATATTATCAAAAACCATGTTGTATACCTTAAGCATACTTCAATTTTTATTTGTCAATCATACCTCAATAAAGGTTGGGAGAAAATAAACTGATTTAGAATTTTAGGCTTTATTTTCATTAAGATACCATAAATCTTTTTTTTTAAAAAGATCTCATTATTTGCTTGACAATGGCACAAGTTACACTTTGTTCACACAAATAAACTCTCATATTTTTCTTGAAATAATCAGCCTTTTTGATCTCTCTATTCTCCCTACACCAGCCAACCTATTCCATTCCTCTTCCTTCTTTCTTTCTAAAGGGAACCACAATCCTGAGACTGGTGTACACTCATCCCACCTAGGTTTTCAGTTTTACTGCATTTGTACATACCCAGTATATACTTTCATTTTATCAGCACCGCGCTCTAACCAACTGACCTAACTGGCCAGGTCTATCTTAAATTTATATTTTTGCTGTTTATCCCCCAACACTGTCATTCATTTAACTGTTATATAGCACACTACAATATTACGTAACAATTTATGTACTGTTTATTCATTGCACTACTGATAAGAATTTAAACTGTTTCCAATTTTCAGCTATTACATATATTGCCTCAGGCACATATTATGTGTATATTACAAATTGGATGTGTGTGATATAGTACTTTATAGATTTCATGTGCAATTTCCTGATTACTAATGAATTTGAGAATCTTTTCATGTATCTATTAGCTATTTGGTTTCCTCTTCTGAGAACTACCTATTTTTCTATTCATCTTCCCTTATATTTTGTAAAGCTCTCAGCTGTATGAGCTGCAGTATTTTAACTTTGTTTTATGGTGTCTTTTGTACTAAACAAGTTTTAAATCTTGATGTAGTCAAGTTTATCCAAACTTTCCTTTATGTTTTCTACTTTGTATTTTGTTCAGTGTCAGAGATATCCTATTTTTTTCCCTAAAAGAATTTCAAAGGTTTTCTTTTCACATTCAAGATCATAATCCACCTAGAAATAAATTTTGGGTATAATGTGAGGTGGATCTAATTATTTTTTTCAAATGGTTAACAACTGTATAAACATGATTTATTAAGTATTCTATTCTTTCCCCTGATTTGAAATGCCATTTCAGACATTTACACAGTTTCGATAAATACACTCATGTGCCTTGTTTCTAGGCTCCCTTTCTGCTTCATTAATTTGTCTGTCCCTGCACTTAAGGCAGTGTGGTATAATTGTTATAGTTCTATAAGTAGGGCAATTCCTTCTTTGTTTTTCTTTAAAATTGTATTGCCTTCTCTTGGTCATTTATTCTTCTATATAAATCTTAACACTGAACTTATCAAATTTCATGATATATATATTTACACATTAATTTTTGGAGAACTGACCTCTTATAAAATTGAGTCTTTCAATAAGCCTAATATACTTCATTTACTTAGATTTTTTCTTATATCTTTCAATATAGTTTTATAATATTTTAGAGACCTCTCAGAAATCTTTTATTCATGGGTACCTCCTTTCCAATCCAAACTCTTGATCTCATTATATTTGTTAAAGTTCAGCTAAGACATCACTTACTCTTACAAATATTTTTCCGACTTTCCAGGCTCATTGGGATGCTCTTCCTCTATGCTCTTGGATTTACTTATTCACTCTTTGCTTAACATGACCAACACTTGTACTAGGCACAGAGGGGACACTGGTGAGTAAGATGGACAGTCCCTGGCTTCATGAAGCCTTCATTCTAATAGGAGACACAGAACAATAAACACTTATAATTCAGGGTGATGCATGCTAATTTACAGGGGAAGTACACTGTGCTATGGGAATACATAAGAGAAATACCTAACTCAGACTTGGGGGATGGCTGGATGGGGGGAGAAGGGTGTCAAACACTGCTTCTCAAGGAAGTAACATGTAGATTGAAACCTGTAAGAAGAACAGAAATTAGCAAACATAATAGTGGCTAAAAATCATAGTACTGATATCTTTGCCTTGCTCTTGGATTTTACTGAAAAAGCTCTCATTGTTTAACTGTGAAATCATCTACTTTTTCATCTACTTTTTGAATATGTTTCTTCTCTTGGCTTCTTTGACACCATTTTTTTGCTCTCATATTGCCTGTGATAATCACTACTTGTTCACTGGTTTTTCTTCCTTCCTTAAAGGCTAGTATTCCCCATTGCCTTATCCTTCTCTTTCCTGTTTCAATCTAAATACTATTCCTAAATAATTTTTTCTGCTTCTATAGTTTCAAATATGAATTTATATACTGAGGAGTCTCAACTCTCTTACTAGTTCCCACCTCTACAGACTTTCTGACCTTAATTTCTAACTACACACTAGATATCTCTATCCATATATTTCACAGAATCCTTGAAATTTGGACATATTAACATTTATCTATCTGTAAATGGTGTATACTGCCAACTAACCAGCAACAGCAGATCTATACCTCCCATACTCAGTTGACAGCATCACCATTCATACCTGGTAGAAATCCCAGTCACTATTCTGAATGTACGCTAGAGAGTACATTGGAAGCCAATTTATAACAGCACAGTCATTGCACCTGAAGGTTGTTTCAAGGACTGAATAATCACAGAAATTTTCAAGCCAGTTGTAGTTGTTTTTATTTTAAGGTGTCAACTTGGCTAGGCTACTAGCTGTTATTTTTTCAATCAAACACTAATCTAGGTGTTGCTGTGAAGGTGTTTTTTTGTAGATGTAATTAAAGTCCATAATCAGATGACTTTAAATAAGGGAGACTGTCCTGGATCATGTGGATGGGTCTGATTCAATTAGTTGAAAGGCTTAAAAGCTGGGCTGAGCTCTCCAGAGAAAAAGAGTGAGAGCGAGAGAGACTGACTCCACCTATAGACAACAGCTTCAGCCCATGCCTAAGATTTCCAGCCTGTTCTTCCTCATAGCCTGCCCTAAGGATTTCAGACCTGCCTAGCTAGCTCCTACAACTGCATGAACCAACTCTCCCTCTATACGTAACTTCTACTGGTTCTGCTTCTCTAGTTGAACCTAGACTGATACAACTGGTTTTGCAGTTATTTTTAAAAACAATTCCTTCGAAAACCTAGTAAAGCTTCTGGTCTATTTGTTTCCAATCAGTTCCATGTACCAGTAACTACACCCAAAGTTTTTGCTGGACCTGGTTCTTAAACCTATTTTTTCAGCTTAATCCTTGTAATGTGTTCCTTCCTCTCCATCCCACATTAGACCATCGCCATCTCTTACCTGAACTAGTGATTGAAAAGCCTCCTAACTGGCTTCTCAGATTAGTTTTTTCTCCTCTATCTATTCTCCACACTGCTGCCAGAGGTCTCTTTCTGGAAAACAAATATGATCATGTCACTATCCTTCTTAAAAACTTTTGAAGCCTCCCTATCTAAAGGACAGAAATAAGTTTGTTTTCTACTTCATTAATTTCTGTTTTTATCTCTTATTTCTTTCTATTCTGTTTGCATTTAATTTTGTTACTTTTCTAACTTGTTGAGATGAGTGCTCAGGTCACTGATGCTTTTCTTTTGTAATAGGCATTTAAAGTTTTAAATTCTCTCTAAGCATTGCTTTAGTTGATCATATCAGTTGATACATACTATATTCATTACCCTTCAGTTCAAAATATTTTAAATTTCCTTTGTGATTTATTTGACCAATGGGTTACTTAGAAATGACTTCTTAATAATTTCCAAAGATGGACTTCAAGTTCCAGTAGGAACATAACAATTTAGTTCCAAATTTTCCCATCTTTGTCCTAGAACCTGTACAGAGCAACAAAGAGAATGTTTTTTTAAAAAGATTAAAAATGAAAGAAAAAAAACAAAACAAAACACATACATCTTCAGTGAAACTAGGAGATAATTAAAACCTGAAAATGCCAAATTATCAGAAAATATGGCCCAAAGTACTTGGGACTAGTAGAATCTATACAAGAAGCTGCATCTGAGCATGGGAGAATGACAGGTATAAAGAGGCCTAGTGGGATAACAGCAAATTTTCACTCCCAGAATGAAAGAGTCCTATCCTAAGTGAGAACTTCAATGTTTCTAACTGAGATTGAATGGAAGAATCTCAGAGAAAGGAGGTGTAGAAAACGTCATGGGAGTGAGTGAAGTTTGGTCTAGAAGTGACAGATCTCAGACAGGACTACTCTTCTAAAAGTGAGGCATGCACTTTTCTTTTGTAATTTCTTATTCTGAAATAATTTCAAACTTACAGAAAAGTTATAATAGTACAAATAACTCTTGTATACTTTTCACAAATCGTGCAATTGTTAACATTTGAGGCAGGCAGTTTAAAAGGCAGGAGCTGCATCCCTCGGTAGCAGAAACCAGTAAGGACCTGGGGGAACTCGTGGCTGGAGGTTCACACCAAACCATGTAAGTTAATGAAAGGCAAAGGAGATGTTATAATTTAAAGAAAGAATTCATTAGAACAATAGAGGACAGATGCCTTGAGCAGAGAAACCTCGAAAACTACTTTGTTCCAACGGTGTTCCTAAGTTCCTCCAACACCCCTGAAGTTTCTTCTAATAGGTAGTTTGGAAAACCTCATCTCATTCAAATATGAACAACAAAAAAGTGATAAGTATCCATACAAAGATATCACGAAAACAACAACAAAAAGTAAAAAAAGCAGTGCAACATCTGACAAAGAAAACTCAACAGACAATATCATCAAAAAGTTGATGAAAATTATAACCCTAATTTTTAACATGAATTCAAAAATCTTTAACACAGCTATGAAGAAAGATCTCAGAGCAGAAATTTAAGAACTCAAGGAAGAGATAGCCAGTCAAAAGGAGGAGGTGAAACAAGCACTGGAGGACTCAGGAAAAAAAGGGAAGAGAAAGATTTTTAAAAATTTAAAAATGAAAACTAAACTGCAATGAGCACATGGTAAAATATATACCACAAAAAGCACAGTAAAGAGCACACAGAATAGAAATGTTAAAAAGAAAATAAAATGATCGATTTTTTAAAAAGATATGAATTGTACCTACACTTTCAAAGGGAATCTCATGTTATAAATAAAACGGACCTAAAATGGTCAACTAAAAAAATAATCTAGTAAAATAACTGGAAAAAATACTTTCAGCAACCAAACAAATAAAGCAGATCCCTTCTAAGAAAAATAAAATCAAGCTGGCATCAAACTTCTCTACTGAATACTCAATGTTGGAAGACAATGGAAAAGTATGTACAAGATAATCACAGAAAAACGTGTCAATAATTTTATATCTAGCTGAACAGTTCTTCGGGAATAAGGCTATAGACAATACAGTATGCAAAAACTCAGCTCTTATTAATATTAGCCCTTCTTGAAGAAACAACTTGAGGACAAAGTGAAACCAACAGATGACAGGAAAAACTTCAACAAAAGAACTGGCAGTGAGCACCAATACATTTAAATGCAAATTTAAGATGAAAACAAATGGACATATAGATGATAGAATAAATGCGACTGCTACATACTCTAAGAATGTAGGAATAATATTATATTCAAATAAAGGAATGATAAGAGTCAAAAATATAAAAAGTAGAACAAGCTCAACAACTGCACCTTATATATAATAGATAGGAGTCAAAGGTGAAAGTCAAATAGTAAAAATTTAAGCAAAATTAAAGAGAAGAATTATAAACAGCAATAAAATAATGCTATATTGGCTAAAATTAGTTAGTAAAAAGAGGGAGGAAAGAAGGGAAGAGAATAAAGCTAATATAATTTGTTACTCATTAAGGGAAACAAAAGACACTACTTTAAAAAAAGAGAGGAAGATGGGTATCATACGAAGGCATGAGCATGGGGAGGAGGCATAACCACTGGGGCGGGGGGACCTTCCTAACATTAGAACTACCATTTAAAAAGCACAGAAAATACACCACTTACAGTTTCAAAAACATATATAATCAGAAAAATGACATAAAATAATTTGGCAAAACCAAGACCAATGGTGTGTCTTGACATACAGGAAGGAAGATATGTCCTCCTCATCTGTATTGCTTAACTTATTCATTAAATAGAAAAAAAGCTTTAAACTGATCCACAAAGCAAAATTATTCATGCTGTTGTCAAGATATATCTATGATTAAGAAAGTATAAAAAAACAAAGCAAAGGAAAAATTAAAGGATAGAATAAAGTTCACAAAAACATAGATTATAATCCTTGTATTAGATAATGTAGGATTTTGGTCAAAATGTCTAAAAAGAAGGTCATTTCATCATTGTGAAAGTCACAATTCACAATGAAAAAAACGCAGATATGAACATATATCTCCCAATAACACAACAGCAACATTCAGAAAGCAGAAACTATAGGAGATATAAGGAGAAACAGACAAAAACACATTAATAACAAGAAATTTAATTTTATATCTCCTAGTCTAAGAGAACAAAACAACAAAAATAAATAAGGAAATAAATGATATAAACATAATCAAAATGATAGCTCTAATGGATATTAATTTCAGTCTACCTTAATAAATGAATACACTTTATTTTGAAATAGCTATTGAACTACCACAAAAATTGACCATATATTAGGTTACAAAAAATTCCTCAACAAATTCTAAAAGTAGAAAAACAAACCATATTTTCTGGTTAACAACACAATGAAACTAGATATTCATAACAAAATGAGAAAACAAAAAGACCTTCCATCTGAAAATTTAAAAAGTCTCTCAAATATTTAGACCACAGAGGAAACACAAATGAAATTTGTGGAGTTTGTAGAAAACAATATAGTAAAAATACTACATATTAGAAGATCTGCAATATAACTAAAACAGTGATCAGAAGACAATTCATTATTTTAAATACTTTTACCAATAAGAAAATAATGAAAGTAAGCTATTAATCTAGCTCAGAAAGTTAGAAAAACAACTGTAATTTAGTTCAATTTAGTTAACTGAAAGGAGAGGAAAAAATTCATAAAGATAACAGCAGAAATTAAGGAGACAGAAAATAGAAGAACTAAAAGAAAATTAAAAAGCTCTTTGCTGTGAAAAAAAATTCAGCAGACTAAACTAGCTACTCTAATCAAGAATAAAAAGTAGAAAGTATAAATATAAAAAATATGAAGTTGGAGAAAAAATAAGAAATAGATAAAATTTCAAAAAATGATAAGAAATTACTTTGTAAAACTACTTTGTTTTACTCTTTGTAAAACAATTAGATATGAATAAAACAAATAATTTTCTAATACAATATGACCTACTAAAAGTGAACCCAGACAGCCTGAATAGACTGATTTTCACAAAATAAATGCAGGAAGTTTTAAAAGGGTTGCCCACCAAACAAAATGAGACAAAAAACACCACGCCACAAGGTTTTACTGGGGAATTCTACCAAAACTTAAAAGAACTGATAATTTTAATATTATTGTAAAACTGTTGTATAGTTTAGAAAATGAAAAACTTGTGAATTTTTTTATGAAATATAATATTAATACCAATGCTTGAAAAAGACTATACCAAAAAAGAGAAGACTACAGACTAATCTTACTTTTGCATTTTAATTTAAAAAGCAGAAATTATAGGAGGTATAAGGAGAAATAGGCAAAAACATATTAATAACAGGATATTAGCATCAGTAAACGAAATCCAGCATCATCACATTAAAAAAATCTAGGAATGCCAGTTTTGGTCAATGTTTTTTAAAAAGAGGAAAAATATCATATCATTAGTTCCACAGATGCTAAAAAGGCATCTGACAAAATATAACACACATTCTTGATTAAAAGTACCTAATAAAATCAACAGATACCCTTTAGCATGATAATATTTACTAACATATATTTATGCAGAGTGCTTAATGCAGAAACACTGGGTTTCTAAAGTAAGGAACAAAAAGAGGATGCCCACAAATCACTACTGTTTAATACTGTCCTGTCTAATTAGTCAATATAATCTGATAAGAAAAAAATAGAGGTATAAAAACCCAAAGGAAAAAGTAAACCTATTACTATCTGCAGATGATATGATTGTAACATAGAAACCTTAAGAAAATCTCTTGAAAAAATACTATAAACAATAATGCAAAAAACAAACGAAAACAATAATTGAATTCTATAAGGCAGGGAGATTAAAAGTTAGTATATAGAAATCAAAAGCCTTTGTGAATATAAACAATAACCATTTAGAATCTAAATCCATTTAGTAGCAACAAAAAGAAGAAAATATTCAGGAATAACAAGAAATGTGCAAAATTTATGTGAGGAAAGCTTTAGAACTCTCCTGTAGGAAACAAAAGTAACCTTGAACAAACAAAAAGACACAGTATGTTCGTGGACAGAAAGACTCAATACCTTAAAAATGCCAATTTGTCCTAACTTAGTTAATACATTTAATGAGATTTCAATAAAAATAATAACCTGTCCTCTCTTATCCATTAGATCTAGACAAGGTGTTTTTAAAACTTATATGGTAAAATAATTAAGAATGGCCTAGGAAACCCTAAAAAAGAGAAAATGAAAATAGCCCTATCAGATATTGAGTCATAAAAGAAATGACTGACCAATCATATGTACCAATAGACAGACAAAATTTTACATGGCAAAAAACAAAAAAACCCACCATACCAAAGGTCAAAAGACAAATAAGAACCTAGTTATAATATCTACAACTCATATTACAGCCAATGAGCTTATCTTCTTAATTTAGAAAGTGCTTTCAGTAAATGAGAAGACCAAAAATCCAACAGGAAAAAAGGGCAAAGGAAATAAACAAATCATTCATTAAAAAAGAAACACAAATATGTGAAATATGTGAAAAGGTGGTCAAATGCAAATTAAAAATACATAAGGAAACTATTTCTTGCAAATCTGGTTGACAAAAATCTAAGAGCTTGACAACTCTAGTGGTGATGATATAAAGAAACAGCTACTCTTGTTCATTTATGCAAAATGTTTACAACCTCTATGAAGGGCAATGTGGCAATATCAATCAATATTACAAATACATTTACCCTCCACCCATCAATCTCACCTCCAGGAATTTATCTTACAGATGTATCAAAATATATATGAAATGATGTTCTGAAATGGCAAATAATTAAAAACAGACCTACTGGACGGGCTAAATACAAGGGTACTTCAAAATGTTCATGGTCCTGGGCAGGCCTGTGGCTCACTCGGGAGAGTGTGGTGCTTATAACACTAAGGCCACGGGTTCGGATCCCATGTAGGGATGGCCGGTTAGCTCAATGGGTGAGCGTGGTGCGGACAACACCAAGCCAAGGGTTAAGATCTCCTTACTGGTCATCTTTAAAAAAAAAAAAAAAAAAAGTTCATGGTCCTGGCCTTAGAGAGAACAGGAAAAAAAAAAGTTCGTGGAATGACTTGTATTATCTTTTAATTCTATTTTTCCACGAACTTTTTGAAGTACCCTCATATATCCCTACTCAATCATCCATATCCACAATAGTAGATGGAGCTGGAAAATGTGAGGAAACTACGTTACTGATTAGGAAAACTCCAAAATCCTTGGAGGAATGGCTAATTCCAGGTAGCGGGCAGGAAATATAAGATGAGCCTAGAGTATCCTGCTGAGCTAGAAAGCAAGAAAGCTATCAAATACTAATGAATTATCAACAGAACATTATGCTTTTCCACATAAGAACTCCATCTAATGCAAAAAAGATTAACAGACTGAGAAAAATGATCAGTTGGTAATCCATAGTGAAATAAACAATTCGGGTAACAATGACCAATGAATAGAACATTAGTAATTGAAAGGCTGATTGGGAAATTTACAATGGAGAGATCTTTGAACCTACTGATTAATCTCTGAACCTATGGATTAATTTTACCATCTCTAAAATTGAGACCACTAGATACTGTGTTTCCCCTATTATGACACAATATAAAGAATTTATTAAGTATTTTGAACCAGAACTGAATCAAACTTCCAGGGCTAACTTTCATTTTCAGGAAATATAGGGGATAGAGGAATAAGGGAATGACATAATAAAAAGACAAATTCAGATTTGGGGATATTCTACAGTACAAGTGATCAAGCTTCTACAAGAAGTCAATGGCATAAAAAAGAAAAAACAAACAATGGGAATGAAATTGGACTACTAGGTTAAAAAAGGCATAATAACCAAATGTGATGTGTGGATCTTGTTTGGATTCTGATTAAAATCAACAAACTAGAATAAGACATATTTAAGACAATCAAGGAAATCTGACTACAGACAGAGTATTAGAGGGTACAAATAAATGACTGTTTTTCATTTTCTTACATATGATAAAGATATTGCTGCTTTATAAAAAAAATCTGTATTTTTAGAGGTGCATACTCAAGTAGGGTGGACAAAAGAACATGCTGTCTAGGATTTGATTTAAAAACACTACAGTAGAGGAAGAAACATAGATTAAGCAATGGCAGAAAACTTCTGGCAACCTGAATAATGGCTACATACATGCCAGTTCATCATACTATTCTCTCTACTTTTATATAAGCTTGAAAATATTTGTAAGAAAATGCCTAAAAATGAGAATGAAATTAGCACCACATTAAGCACCAGCAGCAGGCATAACGCCTGGGGTCACTATGACCAACAGACTTCTCTTTCTTTAAAATATGTATAATAAAATGCAGACTTAGAGTTAAAAGGACAAATGTGAGTTATAATAGAAAATTGCTAAGATAATCATATCAGGGCTTTCATATTTTGCATTGGTTTCACATTTATGCTTGCTTCATGTTTAGCAGCTTTCCAGTTCAAGTTCTGTGTAAAGGTTTTCTAAATGAAATACAAGAAAAACAAGTTTTTTCAGTTTGTCATAATACATGCTCAAATATTACTTCAAGACACCAGTACATATAATTATATATAAAATGTATATGCATACACACGTGCACACCATATAGAATCAACTACCCAATACAGAATATGGCTTTGGTTCCCTTACCATCGATATTAAGCATCATTTTCCACATGGCAGGCCGAACAGACTGATGGAATCCAAACCATACTTCCCTGCCCCCTCCCAGAGGGTGGTCATATCCTTCTGGAGCTGAGAAAAAGGAACGCCCCACAGGTGTATATCTACAAAAATTAAAATGGTATGCTCAATTCTTTTCTTCCCATACAAGTATTTAAACTTGCAGAACAGGGGAGACTAGAGCACAGACAATTAATTTATCTTAGTGATGCTTATCATTATGAATATATATGAAACTAAACATCTTCCAAATTTGTGAAAGCATAAAGCAGCCATTGTAAATGAAAAATTCATCAGCATCATTCACTGAAACTCTCCATTCTCAAATTAATGTTAATTTGAATAAGAATAAATTTTACTTAAAACATTTTCTTAAAAAGTTAAAAAAAAAAAGTTAACAATTCCAACCTTAAAAATGTTAAAGAGTAAATAATTATTGATCAAAAAGCTATTTCTATAAATGTTTGAAAGACATACTGTTTTTCTTTAAAAAGACATACTGGTCTTGTGTGTGTATATATGACTTCAGAAAGTTCATGGAAAAATGGAATTAAAAGATAATATGAATCTTTTCATGAACTTTTTGTAGACCCCTTATGAGTGTACACAAACACACACACACAAGGTACCAGTGTGATTAAAAGAGTAGCAATTTCAACATTTGACACTACTGTATTAACAGTGAAATTACTTTTAAAACAAGTTGGTTTAACTATCAGAATATATCTGAAAATATATCAGTTACTCAAGATTTATAGCTCCTAGGAGAAAGGGGTTAGACATTTTTCTATAAACGTATTTATTAGAATAGCTAAGCTAATGATGTAAATTTACTTGCAAAAGTCAAAGAACATCTTGTTAATTTCTGTCAATGAATTTGTATGCATGCTATTTTTTTCAACTGAAATAATCAAAATATACAGCATTAATGAAGGGAGGCCTGCACTACTCATTCCTGGGAGGAAAACCTTCACATTTAAAACCTTAAAAGAAAAAAAAGCCAGAAGTACCCACTTCATGGAGGGCAGATGTCGTAGCACCACGTCAACAGCATGGACAGGGTTAGTGCTGATTGGCTTGTCTAATTCCAGTGGCTCAGGCAAGGTCCGTCCTGTCAGTACTTCATGCAGTAGGTGCCAACTCACCCGAGAGACAAATTTGATTGATACCTTGAAGGGTCGATCTTTTCCACCTTCCCCAGGTAATGTAACGTCTAAATCTACCTGTTGATGGGAAGAGAGTCAACTGGTAAATGTTAAAAAAGATAAATACAATTATTTTATGTTTAACGTATAGAAGTATCTAAGAGGAAACAAAACAAAAATAAAAAATCAATCTTAATGTCAAATCAATAGACTAAAACTTAAATAACAGCTACATATTCTACATATTTAAAAATTTTTTTTTTTTTTTTTTTTTTTTTTGGTGGCTGGCCGGCATGGGGATCCGAACCCGTGACCTTGGTGTTACAAGGCTGAGCTCTAACCAACTGAGCTAACCGGCCAGCCCCTAAAAAAATTTTTTAAGGGCCGACCTGTGGCTTACTTGGGAGAGTGTGGTGCTGATAACACCAAGGCCACAGGTTCAGATCCCTATATAGGGATGGCCAGTTAGCTTGAGAGAGTGTGGTGCTGACAACACCAAGTCAAGGGTTAAGATCTCCTTACTGGTCATCTTTAAAAAAAAGAAAAAAATTTTTTAAATGAGGGGGTTGGCTGGTTAGTTCACTTGGTTAGAGTGTGGTGCTGATAACACTGACATCAAGGGTTTGGATCCTTGTGCTGGCCATCCTCAAAAAAATAAATAAGGGCCGAGCCTGTGGCGCACTCGGGAGGGTGCGGCGCTGGGAGCGCGGCGACGCTCCCAGCGGCCGCGGGTTCGGATCCTATATAGGAATGGCCGGTGCACTCACTGGCTGAGTGCCGGTCACGAAAAAGAAAAAAAAAAAAAAAAGAAAAAAGAAAAAATAAATAAATAAATAAATAAGGTTGCTGGTTGGCTCAGTTGCTTTGAGCAGCTGTCAAAAAAAAATTACTTTTTAAAAAAATAAAATAAAATAAAAAAATCAACAAGGATGGAGGGAAAAAAATAGAACCCAATATAGACAGAATCAAATGAACTCAAATGCATTCCAAATGAATAACATAACCATATGGAAAGGGATAAAAAAAGTCACACTAATGCAAGTAACTCAAACATAGTATACTGACTATACCCTCAGTTCAGATGGTGTGGAGAAAGGGTGAGTTTGGAAAAACAGCCTTCAACCCTTCTTGAGTGGGTTTGTTTTTTATAGTGGTATGGGTATAGTAATTCAGAAACTATTTTATATGTACTGCAGGACAGAGTGAATGAGAAAAAATGGGGATGTTTTGGGGAGCCACGTGTCTAACTAAAGGAGAAAGAATATACAATATGGAATTGGGTGAGGAAAGGAAGAATCCTGTAGGGATAGGCTGGAATTGGAACAATCAATGTGAATTCATGACTTCCAACATATATATATGTTAGATTTACAAAGTGCAATATTTTTTATTGTCTATCTGTTTTACTTACTTACTTATTTCTGTTTCCTACCTCTGTCCACTGAGTGAGCTTAGAAGCACATATACCCCAGTAGCAATGAGCATAACCAGTATCAAGATTTTGGTTTCAAAAATGAATTCCCCAAATAAAAGAAACCAGGGCTCCTTTAAGAAATGATTAGTTGCAGGACTGCAGTAGGGAAAACATAAGATAAACCTGGAACATTTTACTGTGCCAGAAAGTAATGAAGTATTTTTTAAAAAATGTTTTATATCAAAAGGATACATTATTCTAAGTGAAGTAAGCCAGTCACAAAAAGACAAACACTGTATGATTTCACTTACATGAGGAGCCTAGAAGAGTCTAATTCATAGAGATAGAAAGTAGAACAGAGGTTGCCAGAGGTTGAGGGGAGGTGGCAATGGGAAGTTATTGTTTAATGGGTACAGAGTTTCAGTTTTACAAGATAAAGACAGTTCTGGAGATGGACAGTGGTGATGATTATACAACAGTGTGAAAGTACTTAATACCACTGAGCTATATCTTAAAAATGGTTAAGGTGGTAATATTTACATTACGTGCATTTTACCACAATTAAAAAAAAAAAAGTATCTCCCCACAAGATACTTATTATCTACAAGGAGAAAAAGAATATCTTGTTAGGATAAACGTGGCAGATACCAACTTAACCAAATGATCAAAGTTAACATCATCATTAACAGAACAAATACATATTACATGCCTCTTGATATGATGCACTGATAAGGAAAGAACACTTATGTAATATATTCCTGCCAAAAACGCATAACCAGAATATCATCAAGGGGAAGCATCAAACAATCCCAGACTGGCGGACATTCTACAAATAAACTTGAGAAGAGAAAAAAAAAAAAAAAAAGGGGGGGGAATTGTTCTAGAATAAAGACTGAAGAGACATGACATCTATATCATGATCCTGGACTGGATTCTGTAATGGAAGGGGAAAAACGCTAAAGGACATCATTGGAACAAATGATGAAAAAGGAATATGGATTGCTGATTTGACAAAAGTATCATATCAATATTAAATTTAATGAAGCTGATAACTATTCTACGGTTTTTATCCTTGTTCTTAGGAAATACACAGTGAAGTATTACATATTAAAGGGGCATGATGTATGCACCTACTTGTGAATGGTTCAGGAAAAAAAAAGTATGTATGTGTGTTTCCCTAGATAGCTACATCTATAGATATGAAGAGTGTGCAAAAGAGAGAGAGTAAGAAAAAATACGATAAAACGAATGTGGTGAACATTAACAATGCTGGTAAATAAGGGGTAAAGCATATGTTAGAGTTCTCTACATTATTCTTGCAACTTTTCTGTAAGTTTGGAATTATTTGAAAATAAAAAGTTAAAAAAGATAAGTGACACATACTTACATGTATATGATTTATAATAAAAATGGTAATAAAAACATTGAAAAGGAGACATTACAAAAGAATAGCTTTCCAATTTACAAAAAGTATATCCTACCCCAGCAGTTGCCACAGGAAGTGGATTGGCTGTGTAAAGGCTTCTTTTTCCATCATAAACTGGTCTACGGTCTCCAAATATAGTTACTTTAAAATGCTGAACCATTGAGTCAACCACCTCCCTAAAGAAAGGAAAAACACATTCACATAATCCTCTACAAGATGAAATGCAAAAATATTAACTGAAGTAATTTCTGGCACTATTTAAAGCTGTCAAAATTCTAAAAGATTTTGCTTTCAGAACCATGGCTTAGGACACCAAAAGGATTGATTGCTGGCAAAGGATGACATGAATTTCACAAAAGACAGTGAATAATGAATCCAGTAAATTACTTAATCATTCCAGGACACAACTGACCTGCAAAATATCCTCCTTAGAAACTGACCCAAAACCCTTCCCACCATCTCTAAGCATTTCTTGACATGTTCACCTCTCTTTCTTTAAACATTAGATGCTCTTTCCTCTGTGCTAAAATAGCACTAGTACAAATCTCTATTAGAACACCTAGTCTACTATATTAAAATAATCATATACTTCATTTCTACTAACTGTGAGCTTCTTGAAAGCAACAAACACACCTGTATTCCTTGCACTCCCCCGTCCTTACAAAAGTATCTAGCCAGTAAGGATATTATGAAACCTCCATTTTTACCCAGCAAACATTTTGATCCAATATATTGGTATAGAAAGACATTCAAGACCTGCACTTAAAAAAAAAAAAAAAAAAATTACAGTCTATATAGAGAATGATACTAAATATCCACAAATTAATATGTTTTTGTACACGCATATTTGTAAAAGCAGTGAACAGATATGTGGAAGGATATCTATCAAATAGATACAGTGGTTACCTGTAGAAAGGAGAGTGACAGGGTCACAGGGTGACTTTTGTTTATACAATCTAAATATATTACAATGAGAGTATACTCACATAGTACTGGTATAATTTAAAATAAATTTAAAGGATTCAAATCTAGCTCATTCAAGTGGGGGAGGGGGAGGGAAAAGACAGCATTTTTCTGGAACAAAAAAATCAAACTGCCTTGATACCCAGAGCAATTTTCTACATGGCATAAAGTTTCTATCTTATCCATTTTCAATTTTGCCTTATTGAAACTATTTAAATCAATATCAAGTCTTTTCTAGAGTAAATTTTACAACACAGATTTGAGATACCTATCAATTTTGGGATTCAAAAGAATTTCAATTTTTCTCCCACTTTAAATTTTCTGTTGTGGCCATTATTACCAATAGTTTCTCAGGTGAAATTTTACAGATCTCATCAGTCAGGATGCTTTTACTATTTTGTCACTATTTATTCAACAGCAGACTGGTGTAATTTTAAGCTTACCAATTCCTGGCAAACCACCCAAACCACCCCAAGAATCAAGATGGTGAAGGAGATTGAAATAGTAGGGCCAAAACATCTTAGAGATAAAAAATATACTGCTTTGACAATGCTCAGCACACAGCATATCCTACATAAATGTTCTAAGAGTGGATAATCTTCTTCAATGAAATTCTAGAACCTCCAATGAAATGTATCTAAACCTAAATTCAACATACTTTCCCCAAGTTAAATCTGGTTATCTTCTACTTGTTACTCCTCTTTAATTAATGGTACCTCCATCTTACCAGTTACCCAGATTCAAAACCTGGCTCATCTCTTCACCCAGTTATAGTTGTTGACTCCACCTCTCCATAGTACTTCTTATACCAACATCCTGAATTAAGGCCTCATGTCCTAGCATCTGAACTGTTTTAAGTTTCTTGTATTTTCTCCAACCCAATTTTCACACCACTGCCAAATGAGTCCCCAAACCTCATTTTTATTTCTCGGGTACAAAAGATTAAATTAATCATTCTCTTTACTTAGTTCACGGCACACTGTCATAATCTGTATAAGACCACTCTTCTAACTGATTTCTTTCCTTCCATCTCCATTTCCTATCTTCATTCCCCTTCCCGATAAGTTATTCCTTCTAATGTGTTTGATGAACATCCATCTGTTTGTATGTATTCTTACTTTACCCCTCTGCACTAGATTTTTAAAATCCATTCATGTTGCTGTGGTGTGCTCAGTACATTGTTTCTTTTTAAAATTATTTTTATTATTTTTAAAAGCTTCATCTGTGAAAAATCAGTGGTATACAATTTAAGTGACTTAGTTCATTTTATTTGATTGATGCAGAGTACTCCACATGTTGTCTGTTTACTCCCCCAGCAATGCAGACTCAGAGTATCTTAACTGCCAGCCACCCAAAACAATGTTGCAATGCATTATCTATCTCCTTACATGTCCTCTTAGGAATCTGTGTGAGAATTTATCTCTGATTATACACCCAGCAACAGACTGTTAGGTCAAAGTGAATTTTATCAACTAAGTGATGAAGAACTGCCAAACTGCTCTCCAGAATAGCTACACTAATCTATGCTCCTTGAGATTTCCATTTCCCTATGTCCCAGCCAAGATTTGGCATTATCCACCTTTGCTTCCTAATTTTTGCTAGCCTAATGAGTGTAAACTAAAAGCTTGTTTTAATTTAGATTTCTCTTATTACCAATGAATTTGAGAATTCTGTCATTTGTCTGTGTTTCCCCTTTTGGGAATTCCCTGTTTGTTTCCTTTGTCCATTTTTCTATTGGGGTTCCAGTATTCTTGTCGAACTGAAGGAGTTTCCTTCATATTCTAGATAAGTTATTGCAAATATCTTTTCCCAAAATGTTCTCTGTTAACAAAGTCCGTGCTGAACAAAATCCGTACTTTACATCATCAAATTAATAATTTTTTCACTATGCTTTTGAGGTGCTCCTAATACTAAGAAAGATAAATTACATTTTATTAACTTTATGGTTTTATTCATATGTTTTGGTTATTAATCCATCTGTTCTTCTTTGTAAAGAGTAAGGACCCAATTTTATTTTTCTCCATATAGTGAGCCAGTTTCCCCACATAATCTACTAAATAGTCTACACTTAACCAATTAATTTGTAATGGCACTTTTATCTTATTCAGTTCTCATATATGAATCAATCTGACTCTGAGATCTCTATATTGTCCCAGTGATCTATTTGTCTGTTCTTGTGCCAATACCATATGTTTTCACTATTACTAAGGTGTTTTATTATAACGTGGAGCAGGGCAATTTCCTTTACTTTTTCTAAGTTAACGTGAATATTCATGGAAACTTTTATTTCAGAATAACTATGCACCCTAGAAAACTATCAATACTATAAGGAAAGGAAACATATCTAACGCCCCACAAATAGTAAATAATCAATAAATTAGCTGTTTGTTAAAAAAATCCCCAAATGACACATATGTGGGAGACATGACTAGTATGCTAAAAACATAAATTAGTGTGTTAAAAGCTACTGACAAACTATGACAATAAACTAAATGAAAATGAAATATAATAAAGGTACTGTAATCTACACACTTATGTTTGACAACTTTAACTGCAACAAGAACAAATTAGAGGATCTCATCTCAACCAATGTTCCTCTGGAAAGGGTGTTTAGAGGACTACCAGTGCAAAATGAGCTAATAGTGTGAGGTGGCTCCCTCAACCTTAAAGAACTCAGATTGCATATATTTAAGTACCCAGATAACCCAGATAATATATTATACAGGTCACTTCACATTTTGGAGTACTCTGTTCAATTTGGGAAAAATTAAAGACCCTAAAAATTGAAACAACCAGAAGAAGGCAATCCTGATAAAAATTCATGTAACATAAGTAAAAATAAATCAAACTATGGACTTTTAGTCTAGAATAGGAAAGACTCAAAGGAAATTATAGAAATCTTCAGCTATTTGGGCCAGCCCATGACTCACTCAGGAGAGTGCGGTGCTGATAACACCAAGGCCATGGGTTCGGATCCTATATAGGGATGGCCGGTTCGCTCACTGGCTGAGAGTGGGGCTGACAACACCAAGCCAAGGATTAAGATCCCCTTACTGGTCATCTTTTAAAAAAAAAAAGAAGAAGAAGAAGAAATCTTCAGCTATTTGGATGGATTATCATATGAAAAACTGAGCTGAAAATTTTTCTTGTATGAGAGGATATAACTAGGAAAAATGACTGGAAAAATACAGCAGCTAGATTTCAGAACAAAATTTTCCAAAATTTTCTAACTGCTGGTTATTCAAAGTGGATTACACTATCTGATAAAGTAACTGAGTTTATCCTTGCTACAAATTGTTCAAAGAGTAGCTATGTGAACAACCCGCAGAGAAGATATCCGAGGGTACTTCAAAAAGTTTGTGGAAACATAGAATTAAAAGATAATATGAATCTTTCCATGAACTTTTTGAAGACCCCTCATAAATTTAAGATTGAAATGAATAATCTACAATGCCCTGACAGTAAAATTTAATTATGAGAATACCAAATAATGAAACACTATAGATTTTATCATGGCATCAAATACAGAAATTCTTTTATGAATAATTACACTGACGTTTGATAATTTACATCAGAGCCTTAAGGGAATGGCATTAGAATTCTGTAGTACACCAGGCAATTTTAACACTCAACTACTTATACGTTCCAAGGTATAATTGCCAAAACCTACGCTACAAAGGGAATCAGCCTTTGTGGGGACCAACAGTTATTATCATATCTCTTCACTTTAAGCCCTTAGTGATATGATGAAATTACATTTTACACTTAGAATTTTAATAAAATTTTAGTATGCAAGTTACAAAATGACAAATCCAGGGACTGCAAATTCTCATTTCTTATCTCAAAAGATACTAGAGCAAAGGATAGTTTATTAGAATTTTTATCAGGCAGGCATGTGGAACTAGCGAAAAAACTCTGTACAATAGTAATTTTTTATTTTTTGTCGATACATAATGACTGTATATACTTATGGGGTACGAGTGATACTTTGATACATTTACCACAATGTGTAATAAAATCAGGGCAATTACAGTATCCATCACCTCAATATTTCTTTGTGTTGGGAACATTCAAAATCTTCTCTCCCAGCTATTTTGAAATATACAATAAATTATTGTTAACTACAGTCATCACACTGTGCTACAGAACATGAGGACAACCTCTCCCTAGCCCCTACCCACTTCCCTTACTAGCCTCTGGTAACCAGCATCATACCCTCTGCTTCTGTGAGATCAACTTTTTTAGCTCCCACATGAGTGAGAACATATGGTATTTCAACAATAGTAATTTATCTAGCCATCTAGACAGCTATAGCAGCAAAGGTGCTACTATATTACGAAGAAAGTTTGAACTGGGAAACCGCCAACTTGAAAAACTTCTAAAATATGTGGTAATGTAAATATTGGAGAAGAAGTAAGTAAACATGAGTTTTTTTTAGCCCCACTCTGCAACTTAAGTTTTTTGAAAGTTACTTGAGGTCTCTGACTTTTGTTTTTTTCTCAACAAAAATGGGATAATAGTTTCAGGGCCAAATGGGATATTAGCGAAAATAATTTGGGGGAAAATAAAAGCAGATATGCTTTTATTTATGTAAAAATTTAAGCATAATTATCTCACAAATATACTTCAAGAATTATATTAAAGTTTTCCAAACAACAAATGGATATGCTACAATGCATTAGAATCAAATGTAGTAAACTAAGACAAAGAATGAATTTTGGTAATTAACAAACTGAGTTTTCTCTATACTGTAGTTGTGGAACACTAGTCTTTTATTATAACAATGGGGGGGCAGGTAGAATCTTCTGTTCAAATGTAGAACTTTTAGCAGAAGAGTCAAGTGTATATTGTCAAGACAGTTTCTTAGTTTACAATAAGAACTAAGGGCCGGCCCCATGGCGCACTCGGGAGAGTGCAGCGCCGCTCCCGCCACGGGTTCGGATCGGTGCGCTCACTGGCTGAGCGTGGTGCGGGCGACACCACACCAAGGGTTGCGATCCCCTTACCGGTCACGAAAGAGACAAAAAAAAAAAAAAAAAAGAATAGAAAAAAGAAAAAAAAAAGAACGAAAACTACATTAATCAAAATACATAAAACAATACTTAGGAAAGTAATTTGTGAAAGAAAAATCTGAGTAAATGGGTATAAGAATTTTTAACCAATCTTTAATGGCTTACTTTTACTAATAACCTTAGTCTGAGGAGGGAAGAATTCTTGCGGAATACAGTTTGGCCCTAGCATTTGTGGATTACACATCCGTGGATTCAACCAAACTTGGACCAAAAATACACAGAAAGGAAAAAAAAATTCTACAAAGTTTCAAAAAGCAAAACCTGAATTTGCTGCATGCTGAGTACTATGGTGAATCCATGAAAATGAAGTGATGTGTAGGCACTGTATTAGGTATTATAAGTAATCTAGAAATGATTTAAAGTATGTGGGAGGATATGCTGTAGGTTATATGCAAATACTATGCCATTTTATAGGAGAGACTTGAGAATGCACAGATTTTGGTAACCCATGAAGGGTCCTGGAACCATTCCCCCATGAATACTGAGGGACAACTGTATAATATAATACACTTTTTAGAAACTCAAGCTAGAATTTAGAAATCCTTAAGAATATCTGGGAGTTACTCCAAAAATGGAATTTACCTGAGTAAATTAGGTCTTACAAAGGGCTACTGCCTACCTTCCCACTCTTACCTCAATCACCATTTCCTACATTCTGGTACCAAATCTTTTGACTCCATCATGCTCTGGTGCACAGACTGTAAAGTAAAATTTAATAGTGATTTCAATAAGTTCCACCTGACTCATGCAGCAGAAAAATGGTAGGAGAGGGAAACTTTAATGTAAAAAAGAGGAAAAGAAATTATTTTTCTGTTAATTGTTGAAATAAGTTCACAGAGATCCACCTTCATCTCATTTTTAGGTACATCTTAATTCTCTGCACCCAAAAGGTAGAATGGGAAATATTATTTAAGTCTACAAAACACAACATGAAAGCATATTTTCCCCAAAAGTCTATTTACATTAGTATAGTATCCAGAGTTACAATAAATTAATCTGTCATTATAGTATAGACAGAAAGAAGGAAGACTGGTAAGGTATAACAAAATGCCAAAGTCATTCACAGGTTTTTAAAACTAAAACAGCTGGTGGTCTCTCCTAGTATCCTTCCAACTTTTAAGTAACTTCATAATTCTGTAGTAAGTAGCAGAGAAGGTAGCCAATGAATACTTTTTGCATCAAGATACACTTTAAGCGATGCAGAATAGAGAAAAAAGGGGTTATATTTTAGACTAAATTTTTAATATGCTGTAATATAAAATCTGCAGTACACCAGAGCGTCTTACTATAAACTATCTTTGTAGTTATCTTACATGTAAATTCTTTTTTTCCATTATAAATTTCACATGGGTGTGAACTCTTTTATAAACTTATATAACCACACTAGTGTAGTAAACATTCCTAGTATTCACAAATAACTGACAGATTACTTTAGATTGAGAAAAAAAATTTAACTCAATCTGGCTTACACTAACAACTCGCCTCTTGAACATTTTCCCCTCAGGCCACGGACTTCTCAATATCCAGGTGTAATGGTCTTTTTCAGCCTTTACACTCAGGGCTTCTTTTAGCATTTGCCACTGTGATCAAATCTTGTTCCTTGAAAATCACAATCTTTGCCTTGCCTTCTCTGAAATAGCTTCTACTTTGTCCTGGTTTTCCTACTTTTCCAATCTCCATGTGTCTTAACTGAAATAATACCATCCCCAGAGATCTATTCTCAGTTCTCCTGACTCTACACACTTCCCTGGCTTTTAACTACCACCTACATGCTGACAAGTCACAAATCTCAATTTCCATTTTGACTTATCTTCTGAGCTCTAGGCACTTATTTCCAATAATCTATTGAACTTCTCCATTTTGATGCTTCTTATGCAATTCAACTTCCAAATACCCAAACCAGAATATTAAAAAACCTGGTCCTTTCACTATGTGTTTCTGTTAAAGCCATTAGCACTGCACTGCACAAGCTAGGAACTATGAAAACGTTCTATCTCTTCTCTTTCCCTACACATCTAAATTGTTCATTCTTCTTCTAAATCTTACGTCTATGCTCTCCCTTCATCATCACTGCTGCCACTGTGTTTTAGAACACACTTACCTCTGATCCAGAAAAATATGCACCAGAGGTACTAGGGGGTATGCTGGAGTATGAGAAAATAATTATAAGTATTTATATTTAATTTTCATCTAATAATTAGAAATTAAGGTTCACTGTTATTCATGAATATCGATTGACACTGGTGCCCTCACTCAGTCCATGTCAGGTGTAACACATGGTACACCAGGATCCTGAGACTGACAGGAGTTCTGCAACATATAAGAGTTAACAGTGGAACTCTCATTCATTCCTTCATTCATTCATTTTCAGAATGTTGTAACTTATTGTAGTTCAAGTGTGTGGCACATATCCAATCAGGTTTTTGGTACCATTAATCTGAAATTTTCAATTTATATAAATAGTTTTAAATGGTTTATTTCAAAATATTGTTTCTCACCTTTAATTTTCTATAATTACATAATATATTAGAATAGCAGTATGTCTATAAATTATAATTTTAATTGTAATTATAAATATAACATAAAATATGTGTGCATATATATTTATCTATTTACTGTAACATATTTTAATTAATGGGGATGATGACCAATAGTTTGAAGACCACTGACCTAGACTATTACAACAGCCTTTCAAATGTTCTCCAGGACTCCAGTCTTTCTCTTCTTTAACTGATTCTCCATACTACCATCACTTATGATTTTAAAAACAGATGCTCCTCATTTGCTTAAAAGTCTCCAGTGGTCCTCTATTATTTCTGAATTCACAAATCTTAGCATGGATTTAAGATCCTTCGTAACCTATTCCCTGGCTAACTTTTCAGACTCACCTCTAGCTACTGTATTTGCACTGCCTACTTCTATTACACAAACATATCATACCTGTCCTACCTGTGCTCATGTTCTCTCTATATGGATTATTCTTTCTCCATGTCCACTGGACAACTATTCCATTCAGATACCATGTCACATACCCCCCTTCCTACTCCTTTCACAAAGGCAGGAATCATTACTCTTTCATCAAACTACATAATGAACATCACTCCATACAGATTATAAAATCTTTAGAAGGGGTAAAATGTCTTATTAACCTTGTTATCTCCAGAACCTAGCACAGTACCTGACACAAAACAAAGGCACAATAAATTAAATAGCTAAGGAAAACACAGAGAAAATCCAAAACTGATCTTTAAATTTTAAAAAGTTACTGCAGGATTTTGAATTATAATTCCAGTCAGAGCCCTTATATCTTTTAAATTCAGTACCAACAGTATTTTACTTTGGTACAACCATATGGTAAATTCAGATAATTGGCTTAAATTAATTTAACTTAACCCAAGAAAAAAACTGGAATGGACTAAAAGTAAACAAATCAAGGTAGAACCATTCAATGGAATACTATACAGCTATTATTATAATTTAAATCTAGACATATGGATAGTTGTTAGTAAAAATACTTACTAGTCTCTGATTTTAGGCATATGTTTATTTATAAAAGTATCTTCAAATTTCAAATATATTGTAGGAATGTTAGCCAGAAGACTAATTTGTACTGACTAGTTTATTTAAATGCTACTTTAAAAGAATTATGAGATATGAAATAATTACCATCTATTTGCCTTCCTATCTTCCAAATGGTTAACAAGGAAAATAAAACTCGTTTATTAGCTAACATATTTTGTACGGTATTTCCACAAGATATCTAAACACTCAAAACTACACCATTTGATTTTCACTGGCAGTGTTTTCTGGGGTATATCCTCAAAATCATTTTAATCAGAAGCATATCCTTCTCCAAAATAACAAAAGTAAAAGCACCAAAGGAAAAAATAAGGTAGATATTATCAAAATTTAAAATGTTTGTGCTTCAAAAGACACCCTGAAGAAAGTGAAAAGGCAACAAGTAGAAAGGGAGAAAAATTCTTCAAATTATATATCTAATAAAGGACTTTTATCTAGAACGTATAATAAACTCCTACCACTTGATACTGAAAAGACAGATGACCCAATTTAAAAACAGGCAAAGGACCTAAACAGACATCTCTCAAAGAAAATATACAAATGGTCAATAAGTACATGGAAAGATGCTCAACATCATCAGCCATCAGGAAAATGCAAATCAAAATGACAATGAAATACTATTTCATACCCATTAGGATGGCTATAATAAAAAAAGACCGATAATAACAAATATTGGTGAGGATGTAGAGAAATTAGAATCCTCATACACTGCTATTGGGAATATAAAATAGTGCAGCCGCTTTGGAGCAGAGTCTGGCAGTTTCTCAAAAGGTTAAACATGATAGTTATCATATGAATGCACTCTTAGGTACACACCCAAGAGAAATAAAAACATATATCCACACAAAATCCTGTACATGAAAGTTTACAGCAGCATTATTCATAGCAGGCAAAAAGAAAAACAAGCCAAATGTCCATCAACTGATGAATGGATAAACAAAATGTATTATATCCTTATACGATGGAATATTATCCAGCAATTAAAAGGAATAAAGTACTGACACATGCTACAACATGGACAAACCTTGAAAACATTATGCGGACAGAAAGAAGCCAGTCACGAAATACCACATATTGTATAATTCCTCATATGAAATGTCCAGAATAGGCAAATCTACAGAGACAGAAAGTAGATTAGTAGTGGCAGGGGCTGTAGGGAGGGAGGCAATGGGGAGTGACTGCTAATGAGTAACAGGGTTTCTTCTTGGGAGGATGAAATGTTTTAAAACTAGACTGTGGGCTTCCGGTCAAGATGGCAGAATAGACGGTCCCCAGCTTATTCTCTCACAAATCAACCAATTTACAACTATTAAAAAGGAATGACAGCCACGCTGGGGCCACTAGAGCTCAGGGGAAGAGGAGAAGAGACCTATGGAGGGTAGGAAGGCAGGAGAGGCCATGATGAGAAAAAGAAAGGATCACTAACATCATTTCAAGTCCTGGCTGCTTTAAGTCTGGAACTGGTGAGCACACAGAGCAAGAGCTAGCAAAAGCCGCAGCTCTGCCCTTCCTATGAAGTTGCTCAGAGGTGGCAGGGGAGAAGAGGATCTTGGTGGCCCCTAGGCCACAAGACCACTAACAGGGTTCCCATGGACCCACACAGGAGCAAGGAGCCACAGAGAACTGAAAAAAAGGAGGCCACTCAGAGGCCGACCACAATGGACCGGCACACGGTCCATCCCATGGGAAGTGTTTGGAGTGCAGGAAGTGGGGGAGATGGGCCACCAGGGGAACACTGGGGCACAGCAAGGGCAGCTGATCTGCCCTCCAATCAGCGTAGGGCCACTCAGTGGAGACTGGTCAGGAATACAGAACTGTAGGGGGTGAAGTTTGATGAAAAGACTCAGACCCAGACCAGAGTTTCCATGCAACCCATGTGTACCAGACCTCACAAGACCTGGAAGAACATACAAGGACAACCATTAAAACCTGAGCTGCACAAAAAGTCTTCCTCAGGGAAACAGCAGCAAAGCAGTAGTTTAGCTTAGCTCAACTACAGGGCTCAAGTGCTTGTCCCCACAAGACATTTCTCCGTTTTAGAAGTAAGCAAAGGACAACAAAATTCCAGTGCAGAGTTTAAGTGATGGGAATAGCAAATAATCCAAACAGAATTGAAAGAAAAAACAAAACACCCACAGATCATAGAGAAAGTTTGATATTAACTAGTAGAGGTGTAACATCACCAAATAACACCTATAAAACCTAGAAGGATTGGAAGCCCCCTGGGCTCCCAAGCCTGGGGGGAGCGGGGGGCCAAGCGCCTCAACCACACACCCTTATCATCCGCAACTGGGCTGCTGCAGGAAGTGCCCCAGGTCCCAAGTCAGGGTGGCGAGGGGTCGAGGGCCTAAGCTATGCCCCTGACATCTGCAACCAGCCCAGCAATGACCACTGAGCCACTGCTCTAGTGCTCCAGATTCCCAAGCAGGGGGTGGGGGGTGGGGAGGTGGGTGGCCAAGGGCCTCAGCCACACCCCCCTGACATCTGCATTCAGCCCAGTGACTACCCAGCTGCCAGAAGCCCTGGGCCGGAATGGGGGTGGGGGTGGCCACAGGCCTCGATCATGCTCCACTCCTTCCCACTCTTCCCATCCTATTTCCCTCCCCTTTCCCTTCTCCTTCTCTCCCCCAACTGCTCTGCAACAACATTTTACAATGAGGCATGGAGCCAGGGCGGGGGGGAGCTGAACCCAGCTGTAACTAGACAAGCTGCCACCACAGCCCTGGGGCCCTGCCAAGGCCCTGAAAGTGTGGAGCTGGGGAAAGCTGAACTCAACCACAACTAGGCAAAATGCTACCACCACCCTGGAGTCCAGCTGGGGGAAGCTGGACTCAGCCACAACCAGGTAAAGAGCACACCAAAAACACTACTTTCACACAGGTAGCCCTCCACAGTCACTGCAACTGCCATGGCTGCCGCAAAAGCAGCTAGTCTCTACAGCAGCAATCACAGCCACTGTGCTGATGGCACACCAGACTCTCAGTTTCATTGATACAAGGAGAGGCACCAATGGAGACCAAAAGAAAAAAAAAAAAAAGAGGTCCTCTCTCCCCACAAAGCATTCTCCAGAGTAAAAGAAGTGTTTGATGTATGATAATAGGGGAGGATTTGATCACATCTGTTTCAGTACTGGACAGATCACCTATGCAACAAACCAAGGAGGAACAGTTAATCTATCAGATGGAGAGAACAAATCTATGGTTATTAGAGGGGGAGGGGAGAGACTGGATAAGAGGCATAAATAAGTATGATTTGTAACAATGAATGTGCTAAAAAAACCGCTAGATTGTGGTGATGGTTGTACATCGTCTTTGTGAATATATTAAAAACCACTGAGTTACAAACTTTAAATGGGTGAATCATATAGTATGTGAATTAAATATCAATAAAGTCATTATTAAAAAAATCATGCCTCTGTAAGTATACCATCCAACTACAACACCATGGCAGCAATATTCCTAATAAAGGCAGAAAGGGAATTCCTTCAAACACTCTTCTGATCTAAGATTTCCATTTTAAAAGCCAAAATGGAATCAATATAGACTTATCTTTCTCCTTCTTAAATTCAATCATCAGTAATAAATTCAATCATCATACATCCGTATGCAATACGCACAAATACTTGGCATTATGCTATTAATCATAATAGAACAGTAATAGTAATAGTAATAATAGTACAATGACCAAAAGACAATGTTTAATGTGTACAGGAAAACTAAACCAAAAAAATTCAACCATAGTCTACCACCAACTATTTCAATATTCCTTCAAATTTTTATTCATGTTTAAAATAGATTTTGTAATTATAATTATGCTGTATATACAACTTTTTCACATGTATCTATTCCACCATTTGATGATTTTGAATAAATACATAACAATCTATTCAAGGTTTATCCCCATGTATATTTAGTAGCTAGACAAACAAGCATAAAATCTCAAGTTAAAGAATTTATACCCTAGGTCATAATATTTCTAAAAATATTTGGTTTTTAGTTCTTTAAACCATTCACTTGTTTTAAAACAAAAAATTAACTACTAACATTTTAAATCTGCTAAACAAATATGCTCTTTTACCAAATGATCATTTTCAATCAAAATAATTTAGTAATGAAAAAAAGGAAGGCGAGAACCCCTCCTCTTCCACAAAAAAGGGGGCGAGGAAAGGACCAAAAAAGCAATAGACAAAAATCTAAAGAATAAATTTGTAGAAAAGTTGACTCACAAAATGACTCATGAGCATTTCCTGGATATTTTGTCCAAGAAAACTCTTCTGAATAAATTGGAATCTTGTTTGGCTACAATACATCATTCTACCATTATGATTAATGCCTTAGTGCTAAAATATTTGTTCATGTGGCATATGGACAAGAGAAATCTCCTATGTGTTGATTTATGTATTAAAAAACTTAAGTCACTTAGAAGAGAAACACTGTGAGTTGACAGAAGGCAACTACAAAAACCTTTACACTAATAAGAAAAAAATGTGTCATAGTTTTAACTTTTAGACAAATTAGATATAACTGGACTTCTGCATTTTGACCCTGAACTGTTTCACTAATATTGAAAAAGAATTGTAAACTTCGATCTAGTTCCTTCTAACCTCTAAAATTCCAATCATTTAGGTATAGGAATTGATTTCAAAATTTCAAAAGACCTCTACAGTTTTAACTAGTGATGTAGTAATACTGTAAAAACTGAAGACAAAAGCAAGTCTGTTGAGGAAAATAAAGGGAATAAGTTTTGCAGATGCTGACATTAAATCAAGGCAATATTATTAATAAACTATAAAGCTGAATTCAATGCCATTTTTAGAGTCCCAAAGAAGTCCTGCAGTTTCTATCAATACTCAAAATAAAACGTATATGATAAAAATTTTCCACTTGAGAACATCTAAATTACAGATCTAAATTACTCATACTGGCAAATAAAATAACCACACAAAGTAACCTAAAGACAAAATCTGATTAGGGATGGTAACAAGACCTTAAGTTAAAGCCAGAATGTTCCACATTAATTTATTACGTATCTTTTTCTCCCAAAATTAATCAATATATTGAGCATCTAACAAATGAAACTCTATGTTGTGCAGCTTCATATATACATATATAATACACATATTCTCCCTTATTCCCACCCTCAAAACAAAACAAAACAGAAATGTTAGGTAGGAGAAAGAACAAATCAATAAACAATTCTGTTCTTTTTGCCTAATATCATGATGGCTAACAGAAAGACACAAAAGAGAAAGGAGAGAGACTAAGACAAACACTAGCCTACAGATCCTACTAGATAAGAAAAGGGCACTGAAAATCCATATCCATGTACACACAAGCCTCTATGATATACAGTTCTCTTTCCTGTCTCCATCATGCTCATCCCATTTTACTTTTATAAGCATTTCATTAATTTTACTGAGTATTATGTAAGAAACAGTATTGTGTACCAAAGATCAGGGCTACAAAGATAATGATCAAGAACATTTCTTTTCATAAAGGGGTTATACACTCAGGGAAGGGAGGAAAAACAAATAACCAAGATGTACTTAACATACCATAACGGAAGTGTATACCAAGTACTACTAGGTCATAGAAGAATCACCATCTGACTGTGGAATTCAAAAAGTTTGTCCCGGAAAATAAAAGGATTTTGCCAGATAGACAAGGTCAGAGAGGGCATTTCAGGTAAGAGTTGCAGAATATGGAAAAGGATATTGGCTAGAGCCAAACTAAGAAGAATATGCTGTACAAAGTTTGGGATGAGATTCTGTAGGCAATGGGGAACTGATTAAATTTTTAAAGTAGGAGAGTGACATAGCCACATTTCTTGTTTAGAAAGATAATTACACCAGAGGCTGGGCAGTTAGCTCTGGTGGTTAGAGTGTGGTGTTATAACACCAAAGTCAAGGGTTTGGATCCCCATACCAGCCAGCCACCAGGAAAAAAAAAGAAAAAAGAAAGCAAGCTAACTATGCCAGAAGTGTGGATAATTAACTAGAATGAAGAGAGACAGATGTTAGGGGAAACCAATTAGATTATTACAATAGTGTAGACAAGAAATAAGGGTCTGAAATCAAGCCGACAGCCATGTGAATGAAGAAGGGCCAGATTAAGGAACAATTTTTGTAATAAACACAATAGGACTTGGTCACCAATAGGAGGAAAAGGAAATGGAAGGTCTAACTTTGGAGTTTAGGAAGAGAAAAAGAATACAGTAGTATGAACAAAGTGTAGGGATGAGGATTGGGAGAAAAGTTGTTTTGATTTGTGTTTGAAGCACTTTAAGAACATTTACATGTCAGTCTGAAGTTTAGTAAAGAGGCAGGCTACAGCAAGATTAGGAGTCACCCATTCATACACAGTAGCTTACGGTATTAACTAACCAGGACCTTCCCCTTAAGCCTGGCTTAAGCTCAACACACCTACTTCTCAATCGTTGTACTTTTGTTACTGCCTTCTCCTTGAAAAAAAAAAAAAAAAAAAAAAAGTATTTTCTTTACTACAGCTATCCCAAATTCTAACAATAGTTTTAGATTAACTGAATTCCTTTTCTTCTTCCTTTACAAAACATTTCTTAATGACTACCAAGTCAGGATTCTGGAGTTCTGGTTTTACCTCTGTTACTAGAAATGTGTGTTCTTAGGTAAGTCCCTTAACTTTTCTGCATTTTCACTGTTAAAAAAGGTTACTGGGTTAGCTTCTTAGGAAGTCCTTCCAACTGTAATACCACACAACTCTTTCTGGCTGCACAAAGAACTCTACATTACATGTTAGTTATAACATTCATATAGTTGTTTTGTTTTTTTTTTTTTTAAACATGTATCACAAAGTCTCTTAGTGCTCATCCACTTTGAGATATAACAGAAATACTAACAATTAGGATGGCAAGCACAAAAGATATCAGACCATATTTCTTATGTGTCTTATCCCCTCTACTAACTTACAAACTTCTTGAGGGTAAGAACCATCTATACCTTAAATGAAGGCTCTTAGTAATACTTATCGAATAAGAAAAGCCTGAGACAGTACAAACCAAAATGCTAAATTGAATGTCATATTGTTTTCTAAATGTGTTGTCTTTTAAAAAAAAATCAGAACATACATGGTATGCGCCACATGATAAATTCCTTTAATAGCTCCTATATTACCTAAACCACAGCCAGGAATACATATGGCATTTGGGGGCGGGGGAGTAGTTTATTGAAAGCAGACTGATAAACCTTTATGTTCCATAGGTATTTATTCCTATATAAGATAAGGAAGAGTCAGAAACTGAGGACATGAGAACAGTAAGCATGAAACCATGAAAATCACCACCTGTACCATCACCACCATCATCTTAAAGAAAACATTATAAAAGTGTTAAGTAAGCTGGGGTATAGAGAGAAAAGAAAGCACAGATACATTACCTAATAACAAGGAAAGAGATATATACACTCAGGATGCTCAGCCTGATTTCAAAAGCATGTCAGATGACTTAGACCTTTTCTATTATCATCGGGAAAACATGTGAGCTCATGTTAAATGGAATAATTTCAAGGCTGTTTACAGATTTTCCCTACCATCACACCTCTGAAACACAATTAATTCAAAACAAATTACCATCTGTTCTTGGTCAAACTGTTACATATTATCATTGTTATTCAAATACACAAGATAAACATAAATAATTACCAAAGCAAAGACAAATAGCAAAAGATCTCCCCAGCCTCATGATTCTTACCTGTTCACTCTCCTAGGACACTTGTCTGGTTTAATATCTACCTCATAGAGGTAGACATCAATCTTTGGGATTTCAACTTGAAAACAATTAGCCAGCAGTTTAATGGGTTTGCCCATGGTGCCATAGCCAGGTCTTCTGGGCACCATGAGTAGGGGCTGGGCCCCAACGGGTCCTGTCAGGAAGGAAAAAGAAGAGTCATATTGTTACAAGCTGCAGTTGAATAAACGTAAGAATTGTAAGTACAGCTGATAATGGTTAAAGCCCAGTGCTGAAAGATGACATCATTCTTGACATTTCAACTTCCTTCATCCCAATTTCCTCTCTTCATTAAAAACAAACAACTGTATTCCCCTGGAAAACTGTTCTGAAAGGGGTAGACAAAAGGAAGAACAATCACATAAACCCAGGTGAGCATGAGAAACACAGGTCAGACCCAAAGAGTGTGAGACCAACAGCAAAGTAATCTTAAAGTAGAAAGAGAAAATAAAGAGCAAAAATTAAAATAAAAGCAATATACATCAAGTTGAATCACGAGCATCCCCCCCCCCCAAAAAAAGCAATATACAGTAAAAAGGATTAACAAATGACAAAATTGATTACTGGAAAGGTAAAATAAAATTTCTTTTTTAAAAATGAGAAAAAGGGCTTTAAAAATCTGTATCAAGTGAAAAAAATGAATACTGATAATGAAGACACTTCAAACACTGTGCCAATAATTTTGACAGTTTGATAAAACAGACAAATACCTAGAGAAATACAACTTACTAACATGCAAAAGTATATAATCTAAAAAAGACCTCTGCTGGTGGGAACGTAAAATGGTACAGCCACTTTGGAAAACAGTATGGTGGTTCTTCCAACGTTAAAAACAGAGCCATAACATCCAGCAATTTTACTTCTTTTTTTTTTTAAAGATGACCGGTAAGGGGATCTTAACACTTGACTTGGTGTTGTCAGCACCACGCTCTCCCAAGTGAGCTAACCGGCCATCCCTATGTAGGGATCCGAACCCTTGGCCTTGGTGTTATCAGCACCACACTCTACCAAGTGAGCCAAGCCACGGGCCACCCTCAGCAATTTTACTTCTGAGTAAATACTCAAAAGAATTGAAAGCAGAAAGAATCGAATAAAGAGATATTTGAACACCCATATTCATAGCAGCATTATTCACAACAGCCAAAAGATGTCAGTAATCTACGTGTCCATTAATGAATGAATGGATAAATAAAACGTGGCATATACATACAGTGGAATATTGTTCAGCCTTGAAGAAAATTCTGACACAAGCTACAAAATGGATAAACCCTGAGGACATTACGCTAAATGAAATAAGCCAGTGACAAAGACAAACACTGCATTATTCTACTCATACGAGATATCTATAGTAGTCAATATCATAAGAGACAGAAAGTAGAAGAGTGGTTGTCAGGGGCTCGGATGGGGCAAATGGGGAGTTGTTTAATGGATATAGTTTCATGTTTGTAAGGAAAAAAGAGTTCTGGAGATCGGTTGCACAATAATGTGAATGTACTAAACACTATTGAACTATACACTTAAATATGATTAAGATGATAAATTTAATGGTACATGTATTTTACCACAAATAAAAAAAAAGTGATATCTAGCATTAAATTTCTAAAGTTCAAAATGTAGCTTTGCTAATCAAAATTTAAACAATAAATTCAGTTAATAAATTAATAACTATCATCTGAATAAACTAAAAGTTACATTCAAAAAATATGAAATGTCCTGTAATTACTTGAAAAAATTAAATCTACAATTAAAAATATTCCCACACATATACAAAAAGATTCCAGATCCAGATGGCTTCACTAAAAAATTATATCAAACATTTAAGGAAAAAATAACAGCAATCTTATAAAAACTCTTCCAGAGAATAGGGAAAAAGTAAACATACTCCAATTCAATTTATGATGCCAGGAAAACCCTGACACTAAAACCTGATAAAAACATTATGAAAAAAAAAAAAAAAATCTCATTCATGGCCACTCACGCATGCAAAAATCCTAACAAAATGTTAACAAATTAAATCCAGCAATGTATCAAAAGGATGAGTTTATATCAGGAATAAGAAGTACATAAAGTGCTGACCAAATAATTTATTTTTAAATTTTGCTTTCATATATTTAAAAAAAAACAACAAAAAACCAACTCTTCCAAGGGCACAATCTTTCCTGCTACCCTAGTTTGAGATAGGTTAACACTGTAAAAATTCTGGACTAGACCATAGTTCTGGCTCTGCCATTTACCTAACCATTTGATGTCACCAAATACTTAATGTCCCTAAATCTGCTTCTTAATCTATAAAATGGGAATAATACTCAACCTGCCTCTTTCTTATGAATTTTATCAGGATCAAATTAGAAAATGTAAAATAGCTAAAATTTATCAAGTTCTTACCATGTTTTGGGCAATGTGCTAAGTACTTTACATGTGTTATCTTGTTTAACGTTTATATGAACCCCATAAAGGAAGGAATCATTTTATAGATGAGGGAAATTGAGATAATTTGCCGAAAATTCATAGCTAGTACGTAGCAGAACAGGGATGGGAAGTGACCGTGCTGGACCCTCTATTAGGTTCCACTGATCTATTTGTCTGTTTTTTTGCCAACACCACACTGTCTTGATTACTGTAGCTTTATACTAAGTCTTGAAGTCAGGTAGTGTCAGTCAGTCCTCTGAGTTCTCTGGGTTCTGAGTCAAGAAGTATTATCATCTGACTTTAATTTTTTTTAAAAGGATCATTCCAGCTGCTATATGAAAATTATATGTAAGGGTACAAGGTGGAAGACCAGTTGGTAGACTAATTGACTGTCCAAGTAAAGGATAATGTTGGTTAATACTAGACTGGTAGCAACTGGTAGAGTGATGGTTGTGGAAGTCATTTAGAAGACAGGCCTGACAGGAACTGCTAGTGGATTAGATGTGCGGTATGTGAGAGAAAAGAGTTCTCAAGGTTTTTTGGTCTAAGCAAATGAAAGAACGCAAGTGTCATTTACTGAGACAGGAAAAACTCAGTGATAGCAGCTGGTCTGGAAAGTCAATCAAGAGGTTTTTTTAGGACATATTAAGTTTCAGGTGTCTATCTAAGTAGGTGACGAGTAGGCAGTTAGATGACTGTGGAGTTCAGGGGAGAGGTCCAAATTGGAGATGTAAATGTGGGTGTCCTCATCATCTAAGTAGTATTTAAAACCACTAAATTAGAGGAGATCATCCAGACTGTGGCGTGGATTCACAAGAGTACTAAGAACTGGAACACTCCCAACGTTTAGAGATGGGGAGATAAAGAGAAAACAGCAAAGGAACCAGAAAATTCTAAAAGGACAGACAACCCATAAATTACAGGGGGCAATAAAAAAGGAGAGAAAACTTACAGATTAAAGGACACTTTAAAACATATCAATCACAATGTGTGAAATTTATTTGGATCCTGACTCAAAAATTTTTTTAAAAAATTTTTAAGGTAAACTGTTAAAAAGTATAATATTTGAGACAAGTAAAAATTTGAACAATGACGATATGATATAAGGGATTATTATTTTGTTGAATATATGTCTATATTTTAAAAGTTTATATCTTTTATGGATACTTACTAAACATTTATGGGTGAAATCACATTATGTCTAGAATATGCTTCAAAAAGATTCAGAGGAGGGGTAAGTAGAAGGGACATGATTGGAGATGGGTTGATAATTGTTTGGGTTTGGGTGATGGGTACATGGAAGTTTATTATACAATTCTGACTATTTGTATACATTCTAAATTCTCTATAATAAAATGTCTTTAAAAAATAGGAAGAGAGGAAGGGCCTTTTCCTAATCTCTTTTTACTATCCCATTGTACAGATAAGGAAATTAAGGTTAAGGAAGATTAAATGCACTACCGAAAGTCACAGTTAATTTTTTTAATAGACTTCATTTTTATAGAGCAGTTTTAGGTTCACAGCAAAATTGAGCAGAAGGTAGAGATTTCCCTTTTATCTCTTGCCCCCACATACACACACAGCCTCCCCACTATCAACGTGTCCCACCAGAGTGGTGTATTTGTTGCAACTGAACCTACACTGATACATCATTAATAAATCACAGTTAATATGAGAGCTAGAATCTGTCTCCAAAAACCATGCTTTTTACACTGTATCACACTGTCATTTTTTTTGTCCATTGTCATTATGTTGTCTGGTGCTTTTTATACAATCTGGCAAAATCAAAGTTCTATTTCATGAATAAGCAATGACTAAAAACCTACAGTTACTAACTATAAAATCAACACCAAGGTTAAGTATCCAAAAGATATTTTAATATAAATTAGTAGAGGAAACAATTCTGTCAATACATCAAATTATACTTCCAATGACACATATTTTCGTTATCTAACAAATACATATGAGGGGTCTTCAAAAGTTTATGGAAGGTTTTGTGTTATTTTTTAATTCAATTTTTCTACAAACTTTTTTTTTTTTTTTGTCCTTTTTGTGACCGGTAAGGGGATCGCAACCCTTGGCTTGGTGTCGCCCGCACCGTGCTCAGCCAGTGAGCGCACCGGCCATCCCTATATAGGATCCGAACCAGCGGCGAGAACGCCGCTGTGCTCCCAAGCACTGCATTCTCCCGAGTGCACCACGGGGCTGGCCCCTTCTACAAACTTTTTGAAGTACCCTCAGAAAATGCCCACTAAAGTTGAAAATGTAATTACACAGAAAAACAAATCACTATCTGGAATTTCTCTCTACCTCTAACTTTTAAGTACTAGCTAATATCAAATAACAAAACTAAACTTCAAACATAAAACCATGCATTTTCGAAGCATACGTGTGTCTATGTTGTTAACTGATCTAACAATCTAATACGTACTAGTTGTAAGTCCAAAGCTAAATTACAGCCTGCAACAAATGTGACTGGTGAAAAATATACAGTGCATAAATCAAAATCAACTACAGCAAATACTATATAGCCTATTACCAAATTATGGATTTTCACTGGGAACTTCTGCTTTAATATTCATAGAATACTTGTTCCAACAATTCTGCTTCTAGGAGCTCATCCAAAAGCAATTACTAGACTAGTATACAAAGACATACATACTAGGATACCTACCAAAGTTTTATTCGTAATAACAAAAAACTGGAAAAATCTAAACCACCACCAGTGAGAATGATTAAATAATATATAGATAAAATTAAATGTTATGCACTCAGTAAAAATTATTACATTGTTATATAATGACATGGGAGAAAGGTTACATGGGAGAAAGGGGATAACATTACTGAGCAGAAAAAGCAGGTTAGAAACAATTAATAGGATAGATATATAAACACATGGATGTAGGTCTGGAAAGATATACAAGAAAAAATTAACAATGGTTTTATCCAGAGGATAGGATCTTATTATTTTCACTTTCTATTTTAGACTTTCTTGTATTAATTGCTTTTTAAAATAATAAACATTTGTTATTTTATAATCAGAAAAAATTATATTTTTGTTTTGTTAAAACAAATATATGAGTGTACTTTAAAAATAGGAAAAATAGGGGCTGGCCCAAAGCTCACTCGGGAGAGTGTGGTGCTGATAACACCAAGGCCATGGGTTCAGATCCCATATAGGGATGGCCAGTTAGCTCACTGGATGAGCATGGTGCTGACAACACCAAGTCAAGGGTTAAGATCCCCTTACTGGTCATCTTTAAAAAAAAAAAAAGGAAAAATAAAATTAAAAAGTAATATGAATCTTTCCATGAACTTTTTGAAGACTCCTTGTATTGTGTTTATCTCAAAATTTGACATAATAAAATGCCTCTGATTTTACACGTTTTAAGCCCACAAGGCTAACAAGTAAAAATCATCATGGGACTTTTGAAACCTCCTACATACTAATTCCCCTTATTCATTCAAAGAACCTATCCAAACATAGTGCACTTATTTTCATACTCTCTACATTTACTATACTCACTGCAGCTAAATACTCACTTTTAGGATATTCAGCCTGCTAAAGGTTACATTTGCCAAATGGCAGTATGGGAAACAATTTTTTAAAATGCATTTTCCCCCTTAAATCAAGTGGGGACATTATCTAAGAAGCCCACTTTGCAATCTATTCTTTAACCATTTTTAAAATTTAGAGAAATACTATGTATCTATTATGTTGTTAGAAGATCTGGAAACCAGTTAAAACATCAAGCATTAGTAATGACTCAAAAACAGCATTAAGTAAGCCCACAATTGAGAACATTTTCTTGCAAAATTTCTTCCCCAAGTGAAAAATCTAAAAATATCTCATGTCTATATTCTATAGATACCTTCTGATTTTCCAAGAACATGACAATTTGGAAATAATGCATAAAATAATTGGTTGATGTAAAACAAAGAACTCTTCCAGATTATTTCACTAAAATGAAGTGCCAGAATAATGCGTATAATTTTTTATTGTAACCAAACCACAAAAAGCCCACATTTAGGATATAAGAAAAAACATCAGCAGTGTGACAAGGTTTTGCTGAATCTCAATCTCTCTCTCTTTTTTTTCAGCAGTGGCTAACCAAAGAAAGTCATTAATATTAACACAGATAATGGCAGAAAACCACAGAAACTCCAAATACAGAAAGGCTGTTCATGTATCCTAACAGCATAACCATTATGGTTGAGAAACCACACAATATTCTTTCTCATATCTGTCTTGTTAATGAGCCAAGAATGAGGGTCTATTGAGTATCCTAGACAACAGAACTAGAAAGTAGGAATGTCTGGTAAATGCTGTCCATCCCAACATTCTGAGACTAAACAGGTTTTTTTCCTTATCTATTAAAAAAAAAAACCCAACAACTTATAAATTACTTTCTAAGATCCTAGTTTTAAGTACTGTAAGAATGTTTGTTAGAAGAGCAAAATATTCATTTTAACTCATCTTTCAGGTAGATCCTCATGTATTTTAAGAATATAGAAACCAATGTGAAATTAGACATTTGTGTTATAAAGCAAAATGGTATTCAACTAGAATCCAACAGCTTATGACAATCTGGCAAGAACTCTACTCTGAGCGAGGGTTTTTCCATATAAAACAGAGAATTCTTCCAGGAAATGTCCCCTTTACAGGGCCCCAGACCTCTTCGCATACTATCAAGCCAGGCTTACAGAACCAAGCAAACGCAATGTTCTCACTGGAAAATATAAACTAATATAAATTCATTCTAAATTACCAACTTACCACATAAAATTCTCCAAAAGAACAAAAAGAAGTAACATCTAGACATCTTTTCATTCATTCTGCTTTCCTAAATAACTTAATTCCTTAATTTTTAAAATTAATAGATTTATTAGCTTGGAACTTGGTTTAAAAATGTAAAGTGGTTATATCAGGGTGATGGAATCATGGATAATTTTTTAAATATCTTCATCATGTTAATCGAATTACATTTGAAGTTTACATAAATGTTCTTTTTTTTCCTTTACTTTTTAGTCTTTGTTTACAAGAAAAAAAGTTGTTTTTCAGTTTTCCCTTAGGGCGACTCATCACTGATAAACAGAGAAATTAAACACTAAAACATAAATCAAATTTTAAAATAAGTACCGCTGCCAGTCACGAGCAGCAAATACTAACAACAAAAAAGTTACAGTGGCCACTCCAGAGCAGCACAAGCTAAAATTTAAATGAAAACCCAACAGAAAAACCTTTACCACTTAGTAAATTCAGGCCCACCAGACAGAGCAGCAAATCAACATGTTTTTCCTTCAACATAAAAAAAAAACAATAAAAATATTTTCCAAAGTGATTAAAGAAGATTGTTTATCTTAAATACTAAACTGAGAGCCTGATGGCATTATATATTTTAGCGTTTTGAGTGCACAGCTTTTATTCACTTCATTTAAATCTCAATCCTGATTTAGTCCTAGTCTCCCATATCTAACTTTTGTTCCTTTGAAACTGGTTCCCAAATGACTTTTCTTGACTTTTATTATTAAAGAAATGCAGAGCTCTAAAACAACTATATCCAGACATGAATTTAAAAGTATAACTAAGAAAGAAACAAGCTTATTCACTTCTGCAATACTGTATAAAACTACCACCAAACATGTCAATCTGCATGTCACTATTTTAAAGTAAATGTTTTCCTTCCATTATTAAGTAAGTATAATTCCTTTCATCCTGAATAGTAATCTGACTTTACCTAAAGACACTCACTAGAATAGTATGGTTCTAAAAAATAGGTACTCAGAAGCAGTATCTCATGGAACATTTCTGCTGTCCCTATTCCCACATTATTTGGAACTAAAACATAACCTATACTCTTAGTTCAGTTGTAATTAGGCCATAAAAAATAGGGTTTCATCAGAAACTCTCTTAGCTAAGGAGTCACGGGCACAGATGCTAAACTGATTATTATTATTTAAAAACTAATCACGCCAACTTTTTTGGTTAAATCTAAGTTCAGATGGTACTAAATCAGTATATTATATAGGACAAACTTAAAAATTCTTTAAAATATTCCATGTGAAAGAGAAGAACAGACAAATATTAACTTTTACTATGGAATGATTCGCCAAAACCAATTGTATGGGGTTTGTATTTGAAGTCCTTTAATATAAATAAATTTAAGTTTTCTATGTGTCTACGTAACAACTAGATTTTAAAACACGCTATCATAAAATGATTCCTGAGAATCTCCACACAAAAGAAAAACTTAAAACAGAATTTGAGAGCCAAGATTCAATACTTACCTGACAGACGAGAATATTTACATCTATAAAAGCTTTTAAGCCAAGATATATATCTATCAAATTCTGGATTTAAAACTTAGTTGTTACAGAAAATAATGCCTATGCAAAAAAATCTTTTTAAATTAAAACAATTTAGTTGCACATTTTCCCCAACTATGCTTTCAACTTCACATTCAGCATAACGATTATATAAAGTCTCTGGAAGAATGAAATTTTGTTTCTCATGACAATTTTAAGCCAAATTATAGCTTATCCTCATTATTAGACTATAGTCAGTCACCTAGAAACTGCACTGAAAAATAAACTTCATGTTTCAAGATGGCCAAGCATAGGATTGAGAAATCTACTATACTTCCCCAGATGTGAAGACGGCTAAATGGGTATGTATTTCAGCAATGGGCACCCCTCCCAAAAAAGGTAAAACTTATTTTCTGAGCCATACTTGGCTAGTTGTACCAGTTAACTAGGTGGTTTGATATTACAAGTATTTTCTACGATGCTGCTCACATATTTGAGCATAATTTCATATGAAAAACCCAAAAGAGAAAAAATTTTTTAAATATCTTGAAAAGTTTTTGGATGATTAATACAGTGTTTAACTTTCATGTTTTGTTTTCCAGGCTTACACCAAAACAGTTATGTAAAAATCATCTACAGCCCCACATCATCACATTTCCTGTACAGTAAGAGCAAATAATATAGTAGAAGATTAAAAAACAAGAGCAGGACTCAGTTTCAAAAACATGCAAATCAATAAGAAACAGTGTATCAAACTCTTTCCAATCTAGAGAAACTGTATTTAAGAAGATATAGAGAAGTCAAGAAAACGGAGCACCAAAAAGAGAAATGGCAGAAACTGATTAGCGAAAATTCCATGAGACAAACCTTGTAATAAATTCCCCTCCCAACCCATTTCCACAATTTCTGAGGCTTTTTTTTTTTGCATCCACTTGACAATTATACTCCTTAATCTATTCTACAAAGTCCTTTATTTTTATGTCATTGGTTTCTTGTATAGAGGTTTTTCTTAGATCATATTCAAGTACCTCTCAAACTGGCGAAAAGACTTGTGAAATCAGGATTTTGTAACAAGACATCCTCCCCAAATATTCTAAAAATTAATTTCTAAATTTGTGATCGTCTGGATGAAATATACTTTAAAATTTAACATACCAAGCATGTTCATTTGGTAAGCAAACTGTTATGTAATATTTACTTTATGTCCCCCAAGAACATAAAGAGTGGAGTTTTTTGTTTGTTTGTTTGTTTTTTAAGGACAAATACTGTTCATGTTGCAATTTATCCTCAAGACTACCCCCAGGTGATAAAGCAATTTTCCTAAATTCCAATTCCCAGGAATACGACAATGGCTTCTCTAGGGAATAGACAATGGGAAAAAAAAAAAAAAAAATACTGTCAGCAATTTTAAGATCTACCTCTTCATACAGTGATCCAGGCTGATACGACCTTTCCCAGGTCCTCAGAAATTACATACACCATACTGCCACAAACAGAAGAGAACTCGGGGATGGAAGCAATAATACCACCTTGTATTTCACGATGCACTAACACCTATATCAAACTTAACTCTCATCTCTTATCTCAATGCATCTTCACAACTACCTTAGTAGGTAATGGGAGATGGCTGGCCGCCCAGACTCTACGGGGCACACAGCCGGTTAAAGGACACCGTTATATCTTCAACTGGAATAACAAAAGCGATGGCAAACCTTTCTGGAGTCCAGAAAATGAGTATCTAGAAAAAAAGTGTAACATCGCCTAGGTAACTCCAAACTTAAACCCTCCAAGCAGTTTCCCCAGCCCGCAGTTTCGCCAACTCAGTGGCCCTCGGGGACCTGCGGCGGGGCTGTAGGGAGGTCGCCGGAGGCGCCGGGCGGGGGGCGGGAAACGGGAGACGCCTTCACGACGCTCACCTCGCGCACCTGGGCCAGGGCAGAGGAAGCGACGATGCTCAGGGGACAACAGCTGGGTGACACCCCCACCTACCCGGCCCAGCAGCTGACTCACCTGCGGAGCCGATTTCCATTCATGGAGCTGTGGGGAGTGCTCAGAGCGAGAACGGCGCCCGCCACTGGGGGCGAGGAGGCGACGCAGGGGGCAACACGACGCGCCTGGCTCTCTCTCTCTCGGCCCCGAGGCGGAGGCGGCGACGGCTTCCCCTGAGCCACCCCGCTCTGAAAGCTCTCGGTCGGAAGAGCCGCCGTCGGGAGACTTCACGGGAACCAAGAGGAAGGAGAGAGGTGAGGCGAGAAGAGTGGACCCCCTCCGGAACTTGCGTCGCCGGGGCCGCGACGCTCCCACCCCTCCTCCACGACTGCGGGCCGCCGCTGCCGACGACCTCCCCGGGGCCGCCCCCGGAAGCCCGCCGGCGTCAGTTCCGCTGCCCAGCTCGCCCGGGGTCCACGCCTCGCCTCTCCTCGCGGCCCCGAGCCGTGCGGGAGCGATGTCCGTGCGGGCACGGCCGGCGCAGAGGACAATGGGGAGGCGCCTGCGAGCGGGCACAGAGCCGAGGCGGAGCTGCAGCACACGCGGCGGGGCCGTGCCGACCGGAGACAACCCCGAGAGGCCGGACTCCTCGCTCCACCCCCCGGCGGGGGCGGTGCCTGCCTGAGGCGACGTCGCGGCCGGCGGCGGAGCTTACCTGAGGAGCAGCCTACCTGGAGCTGGCTGAGACCCTGAGCCCGGCCCACTGAGGCCAGGCCACCCTCCGTCCCGGGCCCCTCCCGCCACGCCCAGTTTAGGCCGCTCCGCTCGCTGCCTCCTCACGGGCTGTCAAGTGATCATCGCAACTGATCTCTCCAAGTCCGTAGGGCTTGCTTTAACGACCATGTCTGGGGGGGAGGGGGGATGTACAATACAGTTTGGGAAAAGATGACTAAGAAACAGGACATTACACAGACATTGGATTAAATAACTTCCACGTTTAAAGCTCTTTAATAGCGCCTAGTCACACTGAAAACCCAAACTTCTTTCCAGGGTCAAAACGCAGGGCGTTAACTGGCCCCTGCCTTTCTCCCCCAGTGAGACTCGTCATGCGTGACACAGCTATTCTGGTCGGCCACCAATTACCTCGCTGGCCAACTGCTTCTCTTCTCTGACTTGGAGCCTCTCTGCTTTTGGTTCCCTTGGCCAGGAACTTTCTCCTCTCTCCATCCTCCCCTTAGAACCCACCACTCATCTGCTCTTTTTATCCCTACGGTGGAGCACCTCTGTTAGTCTGTTATAATATTTGCATGGTAACCCTTCGCCCAGTCTGTAATTTCAGTTTACTACTTTATTGTGTGCCCCCTCCCCGCTAGAATGTACGCTTTATAAGGAAAGCAGGTCCAGCACATTGTCAGGCAAATTGTAGGTCCTTAATAAATTTGCCTTAATGAAACATGGTACCTGTTTTATTCAGGCTGAGTAATGATTCATGATTTTTCCCTATGTCCTTAAGCATCAGTAATGCTGTTTAGACTTTTAAAAATCAAAATACATTCTTGTTTAAAAAGGAAAAAGAGGAAAACTATCCTATCTTCATTTCTCTCCACTCACTGTGGGACTTTGGATCAGTCACCTGACTTCTTTGGACTTCAGTTTCCTCATCTGAAGAATGGAGAATAGGATGTACCTTACTTACAGCTGTGAGATTAGGGAATGTACATAAAGCACAGAGAAAACCCTCCCTAAATGTTAGTGAAAAACGAAAGTATTTACTATATTTAACCATTTTAAAGCACTTATTAATGTGCCATAACAATAAATGGATGGGAATCAAAACCACATCTGACTCCAATTCTGCCTAACTTTCCCCACCCCTGTAACTGTAAATACCCTCCCAAATTTTAAAATATCAAATTTGTCACCAGATGAGACTTGCATCTTAAAAGTCATGTCCTGGACTGTACACAATCCAAATCTTGGTAGTAGCATCTGACCCTCCTGTGCAAGGGTCTATCACACCTGAAACCCCTTGATTCTGGAGCTGGTTCCCTGAATGAATGCAAGCTTCTTCAGCTTCCCCCACAATAGACATGGTTTGGTGATGAACCCTCGAGGTGAGCTACTCTTTTTTGAAATGGATGGAAGGATTTGGACTCTGATTCAATCCAATTTAATGTCAATGATGTCTTCCTGTCTACTTCTGCTATCTAGGACCCCACCTCTTTGACAGGGAGCCCATGTAAAAAGCTCATGAATTGTAATAACAGGAAGTGGGAAGACAAAAAAGATTTAAATAATTCTGCCAAAGGCAAAGCTATATAAGGCTTTCCCCTGACCACGGGGACACCCTATTTTGGATAACTCACTCCCAACTGCATCTGCTCTTAAGGACACAGTGCAGGATCTTTGTGTATCTTGTTAACTACCATAGCCCTAGTGCCTAGAACAGTGCCAGAGCCTGACACACTGCAGCATTCAGTAAATATTTGTCAGATTGATAAAAGGATGGATGAATAAGTAAATGGGCTTCAAGAGTGCAGCTCAGGAAGTAGGCTAAAATTCTGTTCTCATCCCTGGTGTCACTGGTTGTTCTCAAAAGGAAGAATTATAGAAATAGTATAAAATCTCAGGTGCAGAGAAGTCAGTGCCCTCTGAAAGTTGAGCCACTTCAGCAGCCACCAAACACCCAATGCAAAATTTCTTAAAATATGATACAAAAAGAACTAGAAAAGAAGGCAATAGGGCCGAGCCCGTGGCGCACTCGGTAGAGTGCTGCGCTGGGAGCGCGGCGACGCTCCCGCCGCGGGTTCGGATCCTATATAGGAATGACCGGTGCACTCACTGGCTGAGTGCCGGTCACGAAAAAAAAAAAAAAAAAAAAAAAAGAAAAGAAGGCAATAAATTGAACTTTAAATTAATAAACTGGACAAAATTTAAAACTTTGCTCTTCAAATTGAAAAGGCAAGCCACAGACTGGGAGTATACGCAAACATATGTGGATACTTCAAAAAGTTCACGGAAAGATTCGTATTATCTTTCAATTCCATTTTTCCATGAACTTTTTGATGTATCCTCACATATCCAATAAGACGAGTCCAGAATTTATAAAGAACTCTTGCAACTGAATAAGACAAACAACCCAATTTAAAATGAATAAAAGATGTGGACAGAGAATTTGACAAAGAAGATAAAGGGACAGCAAATAAGCACATGAAAAGATGATCAATATCATTGGTCACTAGGGAAAGGCACAGTAAGCTACCAAATACCAAGTACACTCAGGAAAGACAGGACGGCCAACTGTTGGTAAGTCTCCAAGCCCAGCAAATCACGCTCAGGGACTCAGTGTCTGTCTCCTTCTTTGCTGCCACTGTAAGATTTTTATATACTCCAAGGCTTCCTGTGTTAGATAAGAAACATCAGTGGATGAGGAGAACTGGATAGAATACTCTCACATGGGCCAAGATTAGAATCAGTTTGGCACCTGAGTTCAAATCTTTCTCCTAGATGAGCAGTTTCTATAAGGCAGAAAGCAAGCTACTTTGTACACAATATAAAACACACGGGCTTTAGGGGTTGGCAGAACTAAGACTGAAGGCCCTCTGCTACTCACTGTGATCTTGGGAAAGTCGCTCTGAGATTCATGTTCCTTACCTGTGAAAGTCAGAGTGCCCATGTGAAGCAGACACTGCTGGATGTCTACCTAATTGTCCTTATCTCCTTTTTGGCTGATAGACATGACTAATCTTTCTTCCTAGTCTACATGACTCAGAGGGTAACTGCTGATTAATCTAAGCCACTCAATGATGGATGAGCTTATTTGCTTTGCCAGTGACAGAATAGGAGTGAAAAAATGACCCATTTCTAGCAAATAAGACATGAGGCCAGATCTGCTGGGGCTTCCAGGGAAAGATTTCATTATTTTAGAAAATAACACTGGGAGACATTAGACCCTCTTCTGCTAGACATTGGTTTGTCAGCATTTCCTTCCTGGAATAACAGTAGCAATAGTGGGACCATGAGGTGAACTAGCCTAAGGATAAACCAAACAAAGAATGGCAGAGCAAAAAGACTTCAAGAACCTGATTCTTTGGTGTTATCACTGAGCCACTGAATCAATTAACCAACCTCAGAGACATACTAAATCAGGACTTCTTGTCATGTAAAATGATAGTTTCCTTATTTAAGCCAACTTAATCAAGATTTTTTGCAATTGAAGGTAATTGACAAACTACTTCATATGACTGCTGTGAAGATGCAATTTATAACAGATACTGTAGAAAACACCTAGCAAAGTACTTTACAGTACCCAAGCCCTTTCTCCTTTTGCAGCTCACCTCCATTTACAGTCCATAGACCTTTTCCAAAAACCTGGCTGGTAGCTCCCACTCTCTTTTAAGAGGAAAGTTCCTTGCCTTTGGATGATAGGGAAGAGGGAACACAGGCTCCCTAGAAAGGTCCCTCAATATTACTTTGACCTAAAAAAACATTGCCAAGAGAATTGGTGAAGCTGCTACAGTCTAGAACAAGACAATATGTTCCTGTAGGATAAACAAAGGGCTAAAAAAAAAAAAAACCTTGATAAGATGTCCTGGGGAAGGTAGTTGTGGTGCATAAGTGGAGAACTTCTACATACACCTCATTCCCCAGTTAAGTCCACTTTTCCCGCTCCTTTGAAGTACTACTTCTGTCATGCTTTGTGTATCTTCTAAACCTGCCAGCTTTCCTCAGCCTATAGCCCAGAGAAATAAATGTCTGGAAAGCTAGAAACAAAAAGGCAGAGCGAATTTTCCAACTCAACGGTTACTTTCCATTCAAGCAGTATAGACAGAAGCCTTGGGATGACCCAGGCTCAGAACTTCAAACTAGTGTTCTCCTAGCACCATAATATTTTCTTTTAGCCACCAAACCCTACTTGCCATGAGATTCTGGGGTCTGCTAAGCCAAGATACCCAACAAATAAATACTCAGCCTCACTCTACCCCAAGAACCTGCTAGAAAAGAATGTGCTACAGCATATTTTGCCAAATGACAGGGCAGAGGGAAGGCTGCTCAACCAGTGCTGAAAAGGGCTAGGACAAGCCCTTACTCAAAAATCATGGGCTCCAGGACCAGACAATGCACACCCTGGGCTCCCAGTCTTTTTCTCTTCAGCACCAACCAATAGCCAAACTCTGAAGCCCTTTCAAAATCAGTAACTTCTAAAACTGAAGTTTATAAGCAAAATTTTGCCATTAATGGTCATCTCCTACTCCCTCTGCTGAATACTTTATTTCTGCTTTACTTAGGGTCATAAATTTATGTCTTATATCAACTGGGGAAAATCTGCTTCACGTTCCAATTTGCTCTTCAAGTTCAATCAATCTCCCTAACCCTTGCTGCTGAAAAGGAGCATGGGTCTGGCTGGGTCTTTCCCAAGGGAATCAGGCAGGTGGTAGCCACAGGTTAGCTCTGCAATTTGCAAAGTCACAACCCTTGGCCTCCAGAGGAATGCCAGGCCCACTTGTGTACACACCAGCTGCCACAGTTTCTCACTGGGCCCTCTGCCAGAATCATTTTCTGAGCCATGTTCCCCCAGTGCACAGAAATAACAATGCTGTAGCAGTACCAGGTAGGAATGCCAGAACTTACATGCTTGACAATTGTACCACCTTAAGGAACAAAACATAATCTGGTTAAGTTTCTGCTTACCTGAAGATTCAAGAATGCTGAGTCCATCCTGTGCACTCAATATCACGTCTTGATTCCCCCCTCTGTACTCATAAACCACACACTTCTAGCTCATTTTAAATCTACTAACAAATATTGATCCCTTGGTATATGCTATGGCCCTGAGAGGATAAAAATAAATAGAATGTAGTTTCTTTTCTTTTTTTTTTTTTTTTGTGACTGGCTGGTATGGGGATCTGAACCCTTGACCTTGATGTTAGAACACCAAGGTCGAACCAACTGAGCTAACCAGCCAGCCCAGAATAGTTTCAGCTCCTAGGAATTCACAGGCTCTGCAGAAGACAAATCTTGAAAATAAATACAGCCAGTTGCTAAGTGCTAGATAGTGCACTGGAACATCATCTATGATACTGGTTAGGGACAAAATTAGGTTTTGTTTATTTTATTCTCTTATAATTATCTCCTAAGGAGAGGAAGAAGTTGGAGGTGGGGTTGCGGTAGTTGTGGTGTGAACAATTTGGAATCCTAGTCTAAGCTTTATTTAAATTGAGTTTTTCCAATGCTCATTTTCAAGAAATCCTGGACAGCAAAACAGGTCAAGTCATATAAGATCCCAAAGAAGATGGGGAGATGGTAAAATGACCAGAAAAAAATACTCCCCTCTCTGCAGCAGTTCATGTTGTTAAACTCTCCCTTCTTTGGACCCTCTTCCAACTCTATTGATTTTTCTCCCACCTCATGAAACCAGTCAAAAATATACAATGTATCTGCTAGTGTCTTGACTGTCACCTTAGACCTACTCCCTCCTTCCATCCTAAATTGAGTTTCCTAGGGTTGTACACGTTTCTCTTTTTCCAAGCTATCTTGTTCATGCCTATTGCTATAACTACCATCTATAAGAGTATGACTGCATATCTGTAACTGCAGTTTTGTAGTCCTGAAGAGCACCAAACCTTTACTGAAAACCCACACGAACCTCAAAACTCAGTCCATACAAGGCTAAAAGTCTTTCTTCACAAAATTCACCACCTTCCTTCTATACTTTCCTCCCACCTCCTCCTCATTAGAGGAATATCCCAATATATTCATATACTCAAGCAGAAATCAGGCACTAGCCTCTATTACTCTCTTCCCCTCCTATCAACCATTGAGTCCTATTAATTCTATCTCGTTTCTCAAATCTGCACTTTCTATCTTCATTGCTATAGACTGTTCTAGTCACTCATTATCTTTCTCCAGTACCAGGGGACTATTTGGCTAATCATATCCCCCATCAAGCTTTAAACTCCTTACAGAGAGAGACACTGGTTTCCTCATTTTTGAATTGAGCTTGCCTTTTCCTTCACAATACTGCTGGCGCAGTGCTTTTGCATGTGTGTCGAATGAAGAATGAATGGAGACCCTGTGAAGTACGATGGCACAACAATCTATTATTCTAACCATAACCTACCAGGGATGCAATTAATCCTTACAGTTTGTTTCGCTGGTAGGAAAAAAGAAGAGAGAGAGACCGTACTTTAGAAATAGAAGCCACTGTTGTCTTTATAAAACACAAAATTGTGCTGATGCTGTTGCTTGCTTCAGAAGGAACTGTACATTACAGCTGCTGGGATAATTTCACAATGGACTAGACAAGGTACAGCTCAAAGCAGGACACAAACACAAGTCTCAAAGGGAAACAAATGCAAACAAGTACACAGCTTGGGGCTCCAGGGACATTTCCCCATCCATGCTGGACTTGAAAGGGATAAAAAGTTCAGAAACTAAAGTGAAACCCAGAGTAGTCACACATGCCCACCACATGGCTAAGTGCAACATCACACACCAATCAGGTTGGACTGTGTGCACAGGAAAGTCATTTCATTCTTCCTTATTGCTACTACACAAGGGGACTCAGTGCATTCGACACATTGTATTCACTTGCACAATTCTTGGAGAGTTTCCTATTTTCCTTTTCAAAGAAAAAAATATGCCTTCCCCACCTCATTCTGTTTTGTTTTGAGCCCATTCCTTCCACTCCCTTGGGCCCCCTAACAGCAGCCAGAGGTTCTAAGTCAGTAGGAGCAGAGTAAGGGGAGAGCACCAACCCAGCCTCTCTCCCTGCCCAGGGAGAAGGCAAGTCCTAGTAAATGTGGGGAAAGAGAAAATCGGAGAATCCCTCCTTCCCAATCTGCTTAGAAGGCCAAATAGCAAAGAGTGCCTTGCATATCCCTGCCATGATCAGACTTGAAGAAGGAAGGCATCTCAGCTATGATCCTGGATTGGCCTAAGCCTAGTAAATAAATAAAAATAACTTCCCCCAACGTGCTTTCCAAAACTGCCTTTTGGCTAGTTTGAGATGACTTTTCTATCCTGAAGGGGAAGGAACTTCCATTCTTCTTTGTTCCACATGATGCCAGGTCTAAAAACATTGTCCCACCAGCCTTGCAGATATCTCATTGGGCAGCTAAGAAGTCAATGTTCCCTTTGCTTCCCATCTTGAGTGCTGACCTCATTCACAGAATTCTGGACAGAACAAGAGAACTCTCCAAATACACTTCTGCTTAGCCAAAGAGGAGGCCACAGAGAAGCTATCCAGCAGGTAGGAATAGGAGCTTTTTAGGGAGGTTTCACACTTCTTCTTTAGCCTTATTCTAAGCCTGAATTCTCAGCAACGATAGCCCTAGGCTTGCTTATCCCTAGAGGCCAGCAGTAGCACCTCCATCAACCACCAATGAATCAGGCTGGACTGGATAAATAATCAAAGAGCAGTGCTCTCCTTTCCCATCTTTTACACAAAATCTCTCCATTCCCTTCTCATCACTCCCTTCTTCCCCTATGTTCATTCCCTAGCTCTCTAATCCTGGATACCCAAATAGCTCAACCGTAGGACAACCTCAGAAAAGGGATGCCCCAGGTAGAGAAAAAGAACCAGATCTAGAAAAAGCATGGAAAGAAACTAGCTCCAAGGAGTGGACAGGTGTGGAAACTGCCAGAAGCCCTCCTGATTACATGCTAATTGGGCAGGCCTGCTGCTCTGCTATAGTGTAAGCTTGAGGCAGTCCATCCCAGAGTGGACACCACTAGAGCTGGGGAACAGGTTCTTGGTCTTCTGCAGTCATGGAGCTAAGCCTGACCTTGCCAGCTAACAGTGAGATCATTGCAGCCATGCAGACAATTCATCGTCACATAGGCAGACAGGCAGTCAGGCCAACAAGCAAGCAGAGTGAATAGAAAAAAGGAAAAGGAAGCCAGGGAAAGAGAGATGAGGAAAAGGCAAAACAGTGGAATGAAGGGAACAAGACCTGTCTAAGAGAATGAGGCTGGGGTCCCCCAAATACTTCCTTGGAATTTGGATAAGCAGCACCATTCAAACCAAATCGACCCAAGCCAAAGCTTGCTGCCAACACCACTTCTCAATCTGAATGCACCCCTTTTAAACAAGAATAATCCTCAAGGTCAGAGGGTATTTTTCATCTAAAAAAAAAAAAAAAAAAAAAAAAAATTAGATCAAGAAGTCATTTTCTTGTCATTGTCCAGGCTACTTCTCTTGCTTTTATTTCTTAAATGGCATATGCAATGCCAAAGGGCTAAAAATGTGTTTCAAGCCCCAGCTCAAAACCCAAGTGGAGAAAGTGAGGCAAAGAGAGAAAAGGAGAGAACACAAACTTGTTTGGTGTAGTGGCTGCCACCTGCTCCTTATGAACATTTGCAAATGCTGGTGAATGACTGGACCCTCCAGGAATAGTGCCCTGATCCCAGCCCCCAAAATGTACCCAAGGAGAGAACATGTAGAGCCCATTGCTCCAGGAAAGCTCCCCTCCCCAAAGGTTGACAAAACATGAAGTAGACTGTACATGAAGGTGATGGATAGGGCAGATGGAGTGTTGGCATCACTCTCTTTAGGCACTTGTGTAAGGAATGTAGGCTCTCCAGTGAGTGGCCTCCTCCCAGAGCCCTCCATTCTGTTCTTCAGCTGGGCTTATGCCCATAGGGCACCCCAAGCTGAGGCCAGCAGGAAAAAAAATAGAGGAGGAGTTACTCAACAGTCTTGATGCTTTCTCCATAATGAATGTTTGTGCTACGTTTAGTGAAGTTGCTGAACAATGTAGCCAACCAGAACAGAACCTGGTATCAATTGTTTTGCATAGCAAATCTGGGTCTGTACAAGGGCTGCTGGGGAGAAGAAAGGGTAACTCACTCCACAGGCCAGGATTTAGACCCTCCTTTCTCCAGCTGGCCTCCAAGCCTGCGCTAGGTCTAAAGTATCATGGCTTCATCACCAGATTGGGACAAACCCAAGCCCAGGCTCCTCAAAAGGAGAAATTTCCACACTGAGGTTGCAACTCCCCATCCCAAGCAGTGGAGCAGGAATGAAAAAACAACAGTCAAGGAAAAAGGGGGCCTTGCCTCAAGGCCAGCAGGGACCAAGCTAGAAGGCCCTTCTTCTCCAGTCCTGCAAGACAGCCAAACCCCGTATCTCAAGGAAAAAAAAAAGAAACAGCCCATGCCACCCACTCACATGCCCTAGTGGGAAACCAGAAAGAATTCATTTGTGTAAACAGAAGCAATAGGGAGCAGCAAAATTCCTCAGCCTGTCCACAGGACACACTGGAATCGTGATGAGTCAAAGGGTTAGAGGAGTCCAGAGGAAGGGAAGGTGCACTTGTAAGAAGAAGTGCAGGATAGTGCAAAGGAGGGAGGCTATAGCAAGAAAAAGGTATTATCTGCACAGAGGAAGGATAGAGCCTGAGCCCCACCTTGGGGAGATAACCACCCCCTTACCTAGCCAGGCCAGAGAAGAAGTCAGGTACACAGTTCCTTCTGATGGCTCAATGTTTCCGGGATGTAAACTCATCAGGCATGGGAGAGAGTTCCAGATTTTGGCAATAGACTCAAGTTATGCTATAAAAATAACATTTAGTTTTCTCTCTTTTTTTCTTATTTTAGATCTAAGGATCTTTTGTTATAAGACACCCCAGTTAAAAAATATTGAAACATAAGAGACTTGACCATCAGGGGGAAAAAAGCAGCCAAGAGTGAGAAATGCTATGAAAGTAACTCCAGACCCAGGCAGGGTGGGAGGTGGGGGGACAGGGAGAAAAGGAGGCATAAGTAGAAAGGCCAGGGGCCAGTCATCTCAGCAGCTCCAAGACTTGTCATATCTGAAAGTGCAAATGTCAATGGATTTTAACCATTCTGAGGTTGTGGTCTTTTTAAAAGCTCAATGAATGTGGAAGTCAATTCCTTTAAATGCAAAATAGCTGGCATTCTGGCTGGAGGCTTGTTGGGTCTGAGTATTTCTTCCCCACCTACCTCCTCTCCCACCCCACCCCGTCCCCCAAAGAAAGGTACAAAAGGTTGCAGTTCTGCAGCATTACCGTTACAGGGAAGGCACTGGTTACCCACCAGCAGGCGGAAGGAAGACAGGGTCGTGTCACTTCAGAACTAAGTGCCATAGTGCCTTAAGTATTACTAGGGGCTGGATGTCTGTCAGGGAGGAAGCGTAAGGTGGGATAGAAAATATGGAGAGAGAGGAATAAGGGCAAGAGGGGTGGCAGCTGGGGGAGGAGCAACCAAAACCATTAGCATTAAAAATCTTCCTACAAACTGGATTCTGATCCTATTAAAACATCTAGTATCCTAAAATATTGATCTGGGTCTGGTTTCATTTTTCTTCTTAAACAAATCTAAACCTTTTCTGATTAAGGCTCCTAAAAAATCCTTCCCTCCTCCCACCCACTTTCTCAAGCCCCTCATTTTCTCATCTAAAGTATCAAACCCAAACCTACCAGCTTTTGTCCACAGGGCTGCAAAGCCAACCTTACCAAGCTGTCAAGCATGAGTCTTTAGCAATGTGGGTCACATGAGACACCTGTGTGTATGGTGGGCACCAGTGCTGCCCCTCTTGGTCCAATGAGGTCAGGGCCAGATATGACAGGATGGGGTGAGGGGTAGGGGACATGAGGTTGATATCAGAGATTTCTGGCTGGTGGTCTGTCTTGCTGGCCCTGTTCCCCACCCTTATAACCCCTCTGTAGAAGGAAACAAGGCCTCCTGCACTTCTCCCTACCCCACCTCCCTCCTCCTTGCTTCCTCTGGATTTGGGCGACACAGCTCCCGGGGCTTGGAAAGCTTTCTTCTATCCAGTGAGGTAACAGCGTTCTGCCTTCAAGCGAAGTACATGGTGCGCAGAGTATCCTGGTGAACCTGCACGGCTTTGGCCAGGGCCTGGGGATCCCGCCCATTGCTCTGCCCAGATATGTGGCTCCCCTCTCCACTGAAAAGGAAAAAATGAAAGATGTCCTTCCTGGTGAATTCAGTTGCTGCCAGTTCCCTCATCCATCCCTGGGGTGCCAATTCCCATACTAATTTAAGAGAAAACCCCAACCCAGGTTTGGGCAGATGGGCCCAAGAATACCAAATAGAAAAGCACTTACTTCCTTCTACCCAATGAGAGTTGAGAAGGTATGGTACAACAGGCTAAGGTAAAAAGGGAGCCAGCCTGATCCCAGGCCTCACCTGTCATGCTCCTTGTCCACCAGGTGGTATCGTGCCCGGAAAGCCACCAGGCGGGCATAGTAGGCAGGTGCTGGGATAGAGACGGAGCGTGTGCATCGTACATAAGTGTGGCACAGCTGGTATGTCAAAATCTGAAGCTCATCCGCTGTGAAACGGTTGTCATCCCAAAGGACATAGTAATGGGATGGTCGGCTGGTGCCCTGGGAAGATAGGAAAGTGAGGGGCCCCAGGTTGGGTAGAATGGGTGGCTGGTGATAAGGAACAGGATCACTATTAAGTATAAATGGCTGGGTTGGATGACCCACCCACGAACAGGCAGATACAAAGCCACCAATGTCATAAAGCACTTTTTTTTTTTTAAAGATGACTGGTAAGGGGATCTTAACCCTTGACTTGGTGCTCTCAGCACCACGCTCTCCCAAGTGAGCCAACCGGCCATCCCTACATAGGGATCCGAACCCATGGCCTAGGCACCACCAGCACCACACTCACCCAAGTGAGCCATGGGTTGGCCCGAAAGCAACATTTTTAAGGGCAACCTGCAAGTGCACTCAGGACTTATTAAGAGAGCAATCCTGATTTGAACAGCACTCAGTGATGACTGCTATGTTCTAGAGGCAGTAGAAATAAACAACTAATCTTTGACCCATTAGAAACCCCAGGACACAGCCCAGCTACCTGGATGCCTGCGTGGCTGCACAGATAGAAGTCAAACTCAAATGGGTGGGTGATGTTGGTGTCCACAGTGGTCCCAGCTGGGATGTTACCACTCTTCCCAATCTGTATAGAGACAAACACAACCAAGATCCCGAAACCTGTATGGCCCTAATTAGGGCCCAGCCTCAATTCTACTCTGACTCCACCAGAATCCCAGGAGCTAAGCAGAAGTTGCTGTCCCCGCAGGGTACAATGTCTTAAAATAATAGTCTTTTAAAGTCACACAGATCTGTATTCAAGTCCTTGTTTTGCCATTTATTAGCTGTATGATCTTAGCAAGTCATTTAACCTTTCCGAGGTTAAACTGGAGATAATAATAGTACCTACCTCACAGGGTTGCTGTGAGGAAGACGCCTTGTACAGTGTCTGGCACATAGGAGAAGTTCAATAAATGGCAGTTCCCTTTTCCCTTCTCTGGGAGCTGGTCTATATATGGGGTCTAGGCCAGGGAGCTAGGAGGAGGGAGAGGAGGGAGAGGAAGTATAAGGGAAAGAGGGGAGGAGAGGGACACTAAAGGAAGGAGGTGGTAAAGGAAGGACCATAAGAGGTAGGGGAAAGGAAAGGGCCAGGGAGGATGGATAGGACAAGGACTAAACCCCAGACTTTATCTCAAGGGATTCTTCCCTATCAAGACAAGGGAGACAGGGTAAGGGTATGGGTGGCCTCCTCAATCTCTCACTCACTCGCTCATTCTTGTCAGCACAAAAAAGGCGGGTATGATGGCGTTTCTGCACCACAATATAAGTGATCCCAGGCTGATAGTCCTTTTCCAGTTTGATGCAGGCATCACGAATGGCCAGAAGTTCATAGTGGAGGATCTAGGCACAGGGTGAGGAAGGAGACAAAGAGAGACACAGCTCCTCTTGAGTTCACATGCCTTTCTCTATTAAGGTGTTGCTACTTGCAATATGGCTTTGGCTTAGCCTCTCTTTATTTTTTCAGCCTCCCTTTAGAAGCTGATGCCCAACAAGTAGAGAATGTTGAGCATCAGCTTCCAAAACTAGCCTAATACTCAGTTTACCTGCTATGTTCCTAGTAAAACCTTGGCTGGGAGGTTTGGCATCAGAAGAGAGCACTCACCTGGTTCCTATGCATAAAGAGACCCAACATCAAGACACAGAACCAAAGTTCACAGAATAATCACTAAGATCAAATGCCCAAAGTTAGGTTGATTTCAGGATCAAGAGAGTTCCCCTGTGAGCTGAAAGAGCAGACAGGGTTTAGACCACAAGAGAAGTACAGACATATAGTTCCAGAAAGGGTGCAGAAAGAGTAGATTAATTCAGTCCTACAAAGAAGCAGCATTATAAGAAAATGGACTAGCTAAGGAAAATGCCACTGGCAATAGTGGCCTGTGGCCATGGCTGTCACATACAGAGTTGAAAGAGTATAATAGAAAAGAATAGGTTTTGGAACCAATGAGAACTAGGTTTAAGTCCAAGCTTTATCTAGTTGTATTACCTTGAGCAAGTTATTTAACCCCTCTAAGTCTCATTTTCTCCACATCTATTAATTTTATTCATAAGACTTGTCTCTCAAAGGTGTTATGAAGACTAAGATAATTAAGTAAAAGCACAGAAAACCTAGCAGGGCTTAATAACTACTGATTGTTTTGATAAGAACTTTGAATTAAAACCCACGGCTATGTGAAGCACTAGACATTTTTGTACAGAAGTGATATAAATTTGTGTGGTATTTTAGCAAACACCGGATGACTTAGAGGAAATTGAGCATAATGGTTAAGAACATGGACTTTGGAATCAAACCAATGTGTCTGAACCCCAGTTCCATCCCCTTGTTAGCCTGGGTAACACTGGGTAAAGAATCATTTAACATTTCCAAGCCTGTTTTCTCATCTATCAAGTGGAAATAATAAAATTATTTCATAGGGCTATTGTAAGCATTAAATAAAACATGTATATAAAGTGTTTAGCACAGTTCACGGCACATAAGTGCCCAATAAATGGTAGTTATAATGCTATTACCAGTTCAGTATAGAAGTCTAAAGAACAAATATGAAGTCTTGGCAGTGAGAATGAATAGGAACATTACAAAGGAAGGTCATAACAGTGGTTCTCAAAGTGTGGTCTCCAGACCAGCAGTACCACCTAGGAACTTGAAGCAGAAACTTCTTAAGGGTAGAGCCCTGCAAACCGTTTTAACAAGACCTCCAGGTGATCTTGATATATACTAAAGTTTGAGAATTAATGATCTAAACAATCAATCTTCAACATGAACTAACAAATAGGCACTGAGTACCTTTTGTTACAAGAAGGCCTATAGATGTTTGTACACTCCACCACTCAGTTGTGATTTCTGCCCCCAAACCTACCCCATTTAGGAAAGTTCCCTAAGAAATAGCACACCACCCAGTGCCAACAGCTTACAAAAGGTTACAGCACCTACCCTTCTGGCCTCATGTGAAGGTTTTCTCCACCTACTGTAGACCCTACCTGGGGGAGCTGGCCTTCAGGGACCCCATCTCGGTAGAAGATGATGCGGGTAGGCTTGAAGCGGGTGGACTTATAGAACTGGATAAGCAGCTCACGCACCATGTAGGACAAGTCTTCAATGATCTCCTGCCGTGGTCGCTGTACCCGCACGGTAGCACAGTATCGGCTGGGGTGGGCATCCATACTGCCTACAACCTGACAAAGAAAAAGGATTATCCCCCAGAACCCTTCACCCTCCTTCATTGTCAGGGTGTGGGTTTGTGAAAAGGCTTCTTAGGAGCAAACTGTGCAAGCAAATGAGTAGGGCTTGGATTCAGTGAGCCCTGGTTTCAATCTCTGTTGTATCACGCATTCAGAAGTCATCTGATCTTTTTCCCCCTCTGAGATGGAGATAAGAATACCTGCTTGCAGTGCTGTCGTGGTACATATAAAATACCTTGCACAGGGCCTAGCCCACAGTAGGTACTTGATAAATTTGATTTCCCTACCCATGATAGAGAGGAGCATGTGAAGATACGGCACCACTAGATTAAACAGTTACCTCATCCAGCCAAGTTTATCCTTTTTTCCATTCAAGTGCTAATCTACCCAGGAACCATGAACATGATTAACAGTGTTCTTGTGATTGATGGGAGTAATGCCGTTTTCAGAACAGACAGTGGCCAGAACCTAGGAGGGATGGCCACAAGAAAAATAGGGATAAGCTTATTAGAGGGTTTCTCTGCACTTACTAAGACCAGTCTGCCTGGAGAAATGTGAGGGTTGAGAAAACAGAAGTGGGAAGACCTGACCCCTAGCAATTTGGAAGGCCCTAAGAGACAGGGAGCAGAAAAGACAGGAGAGGATTGGACAGACATATAATCTTCTAGACAGATAAGGGATGGGGTGGCAAAGAGGAAAGGACAGTCCCAGCAAATAAATAATTCCCTTTAAAAGGATTTCAGAGGAGAGATAGAGACATAGTCACTCCACTACATTGCAAAAGCAGGCACAAAGAGAGAGAGAGAGAGAAATTAAAGCAAGAGTGATGGAGCCACAGCCAACACTCTCACTACTCTCCCTGAAAAAAAAGACACCATACAGTTAACTTTATGAAGATACAAAGGGAGTCGGTAATGGGGATGGTGAGCTAAAAGGAGAAGACCTTATAAAGGGTCAAGAGCTAGAGCCAAGGGAAGGAAGTATGTAGTCTTGGATACTCAGAGATAAGAAGAAAAACTTGTGAGGAAGCTGGAAAGTATTACTCACTGCTGTGATAGAAGGTTTTTTCCCATCCCCTGCTGGGGGGTGTGTAACATCTGCTCCCAGGAATATCACTGGCTGCTGAAAGACGGCAGAGCTGAGCAAGTAAGAGAAAACAAAATGGTGAGGAGTTGGGTCGTCACTACCTGGCACCATCCAGCACCCATGCTGATCTTCTCCCCCTTGTGTCTGATTCACTCTGCCTGGCCAGGATCCTGTCTCTTCATAAATCCCCAGCATGGTACCTTGACAAGGGCAAGTGGATAACAGAGTTCATACCGCTGGTGTGGGACTAGAATGTTGTTAATGCCACCAAGTTTGACATTGATCTTGAGGCAGAGGTTGGACAGAGTCTGAGGCGAGGTCTTGACCACGTTCTTCACCTGCACACACTGTGTAGCCATTCCCAAGAGCGTATCTCCAACACGTTTCACCTCAGCTATGGGCAGAGAGAAAACTGATCAGTGCTCAACAAATAATTACAGTTGCGTACTAGATGTCAGGCAGTATATGAGGCGCTAGGGAACACAATGTTGACCAGAAATACATAAGGACCCTACTATTATAGTGTTTACTACCTAGTGACTAATTTTAAAAATCATGAAAATTACAACATTTGATAAATGATATAATAAAAAACTTCATGGAGCTATGAGAGCATATAATAGGGGGTAATAACCTAGTCAGGAAAGGATTCTTAAGTAATGATTGAACTAAAATCTGAAGGCAGTAAAGGACTTAGAGGAGAGGTGGAGTTTGGGAGAGAGCATTCTAGGCAGAGGAAACAGCATACAAAAATGTACTCTGCCAAGAGATAGCAAGATATGTTTGAGAAATTAAAAGGCCATAGTAGCTAAAAAGAAGAGCAAGGGGACCATGTTTTGAGAGAAAGAATGTGGTCATTAGACTGATCTACAGAGAGATGAGGGTAGTTCAGATTAAGAAGGCAGTTAAGTTGTCAAAATGGATAAATAAAAATGGATTCAAGAGATATTTAAAGGACTCAGTTACGGGCTAGACGTGTAAGGGAAAAGAATATTTATACATAACATTGAAGTTTCTAGCTTTTGTAATAGGAATAGATAGATCATAAATTCTTTTTGAGACATTATGAGTCTGAAGTGCTTTTTGGCCATCCCAGTGAGGCTATCAACTAGACAAATGGGTATTATGACTGGAAGCTCAAAACTATAGTCTGAAATGGAGATGCAAATTTGTGAGGTACAGGTAGTAATTGAAGGCATAATGCTGATAAGATTACCAAGGAAGATAACAGAGTGAAAAGAGAAGAGAGGGAAAAAAGAGAGAGAGAAGAAGGCTTATATCTGAATCTTTAGGAACTCCCAGTATCAGCAGAATAGGAAGAAATCTGAAAAGGAGAAAAATCCAGAGATCTAGAAGGAAGACTAAGACAGTGTTCTTATCATGAATGCCAAGGGAAGAAAGACAGTGTTTCAAGAAGGAGCAAGTGATCAACAAAGTCAATGTGGCTAAGAGATCCGGTAAAATGAGGACAAGAAATGTCCTTTGGATTTAGTGACACTGAGGCAAAAAATTAGTGTTATAGAGGCAAAAACCTGTTTTGGTGATATAAAGTACCAAGGAGGAGACATAGAATCAATAAAGGGTTTGGTATGTTTTCAATTGGAGAGACTTGGGCATGTTTAAAAAACTAATTTCCACTTCTAAGAGAGATGAAATAGTTAGTGGCAAACCAGTTCTCCAGACATTCAAAAAAGCCTGAAAAAATCCAGAAATCATCTTTTTTAAGGCAGCAGATAGGTGCTAAGACAATAAGAGCTAGAAGGGCTACAGCTGCAGAGAGAGAGAAAATCTCATAGAGGGGAGCTATCTTCTGCAGCTGCTTTTACCCTGGGTATATTTGCTGATTCTAGGTGTGGGCAGCAGGCTGCGATTCCAGGCTCTGAACCTGCAGAGGGACCACTGCCAACAGACAGAAAAGCAAGTGAGTTTTTGCTCTGTTTAAAGACAGATTAGTTTTATATGTGAAAGGTAAAAAAAAAATCATTTAAAGGAAAACATAAAATCATATCTTCGTGACCTTGGCAGTTCTTGAGCAGGACACAGAAGTACTGGTCAAAATACTGATAAATTGGACTAATTAAAATTCAACATTCTGTTCAACAAAAGACACCATTAAGAAAGTAAAAAGTCAAGGGTTTGGATCCCCACACTGGACAGCCACCAAAAAAGAAAAAAGTAAAAAGGCAAGTAAGTAACAGAGCAGAGAAGATATGTGTAACAGACATACATATTCAACAAAGGAATTATAAAAAACACCTACAAATCAATAAGGAAAAGGCAGTTAAGTCAATAAAAAGAACGGGAAAAGACTTCAGCAGGCAATATACAAAAGAGGCTAGTGAAATAGCCAATAGACTTACTCAATTTTATCAGTCATCAAAGAAATCAAATTAAAAGCACAACACAATAGTATCACTAAAAACCCACAAGAATGGTTAAAATGAAAAAGACAACACCAAGTTTAGTAAAGGTGTGAAATATCTAGAACCCTCATACACTGCTGGTGGAAGTGTAAACTGACATACTTGAAATCCATTCCTAGAAATACACCCAACAGAAATGGGTACATGTGTTCAAAGGACATGTACAACAATATTCACTAAGATATTATTTGTAATAGTCAAAAACGGGAAACAATCCAAATATGTGCATTAACAGTAAAATGGATAAATACAGGTAAATTGTATTATAAGCAAATGATAGAAAAACTATAACAAACTACAACTAGACACAACATAGATAAATCCCACAAACTTAAATGTTGAGTAATAGAAGCCATCCTTGTGCAGGGGCCATGCTAATCTTCTCTGTATCGTTCCAATTTTAGTATATGTGCTGCCGAAGCGAGCACGAGTAATAGAAGCCAGACACAAAAAAGTACACACTATATGATTCCATTTACATACTATCCAAAAATAGGCAAAACTAACCTATGGTGTTAGAAGCCAGAATAGTGGTTACCATTGGTGAGGGGTTGTAGTGACTGGTAGCCTTGGGTTGTGGTAATGTTCAGGTAATGATACCTGAACTGGGTATGGGTTACACTGCTGTGACACTTTGTGAAAATTCATTGAGCTGAACACGGAAGATTTCTTTATTTATATTATAATTCAATAAAAAGTTTACACTAAAAAAAACTAATTTAGTGGAGAGGAAGGAGTTAAATGTATTAAACAGGATTGGTATGGTACCAGATCAGAACTGGGCAAATGTGAGACTGTCCATCTACTTCTCAGGATAACTACAATGCCAATGGGACCTTGCTTTGACCACCACAGGGGGAATTGCATTTCACCCAGCCTCCAAGGAGGGAAGGTGAGGAGTCTTCAGAAGAATCTGACAACTTCTCTTATCTGACGGCTTAATTCCTAGGCAGATGGCCCCATTGTCCAGGCGGTATAACCAAGAAACTACATGTAAATAGAAGAAGCCCAAGGTCCTAATAAAGGCATGAAGCTGGAGAGAAGCATAACATTACTGAGCTTAGGAAATGGAAAATTCTAAAGGCTGCCAGCACCTACCATGCGATACTATACTTCCAAGGCAAGCCAAAACATTGAATTTACCCTTAAATAGAGGAAACCAGAAACATGGATACTTACTCAAGGCAGTTCTCCTAAAAAGCATCCTTATCTTCCACCCAAGGGCCATCAATTTAAGGCCCAAAAGAGACATAAATTGGAGATCAACCAACTTCCCTCCATAGGTAATTACTGAGTATCATCAGTGGAAGGCTCTATCTTAAGTGTGCATGTGCTGAAAGTAATATCAAGCTAGGTAGTAATTGATCAGTGGCATGATAAACTAGAAGAATCCAGAAAGAAACAATTTTACCCTCCAGGTGGAATGACAAGAATAGGGAATAAACAGCATTTAAACTGGGTCTTGATAGATGGAGACAATTTTGAAGGCAAGGTGGACAAGAAGAGTATTCGATATTCTGGGCAAAGGCAAATGATGTGAGCAAAACCAGAGACTGGAAAGCACAGACAAGGAATGAGCACTTAGGAGTATCTACAATGTGTCTGGCACTGTGCTAGATGTTGCTTTTTATATAATTAATGAACGAGGCTCAGAAAGGTTAATTTGCCTAAGCTAGTTGACTGGTATAGTTAGGACTATACCAGTATAGAATCCAGTCCTGTCTAATTCCAGAACCAATGATCTTTCCAGTATGTCTGGCAAGTGAACAGTACAAAATAGAACTAAAAAGGTTAAACTATGATCAGGGCCCTGAAAATCCTTCATATAGTAATGAATGGAGATCAGTGAAGGTTTTTCGGTAGTATGGTCAAAAAAATGTTTTATCCAGTAACGTATTCAAGAAAGATTTGAGAAGATTAGAACTAAGTTGAGAAGTATGGGTGAAGAACAGGGAATATATCTTGTAAAAAAGCAGGGAATATAAAGATTGAAGAAGAAAAACATTGGAGGTGAAGCAAAGAGGAGACAGACTGCATCCAAAGTCTGAATGAAGGAACCTAAAAGTAATCACGATGCCAAAAATGGAAGGGAGAAGTAAACAGAAAGGTTTACAAAGAAGACTACAAGCTACTGAAGAGATAGTCTAAAACACTCTGTAAGGGCAGAGACTACATCTGTTTTATTCACCAGTATATCCAGGCTCTAGCATGTTTCACACAAAATGGGTGATCAATAAACTTTTGCAGAAGAAAAGGGACAGCAGTTGGCCAGTTAGCTCAGATGGTTAGAACATGGTGTAGAGAACACCAGCATCAAGGATTTGGATACCCAAACCAGCCAGCCACAAAACAAACAAACAAACAAACAAAAAACCTGGATAGAAGAAAAGGGAGAGAGGTCAAAGGGACAGACAGGAGCTGCACAGAGTTCAAGAGGTGAATTAAGATTTAATAATATTAAAAAAGAAAAGATTTTAATAATATAATGACAATAGGTCATGACTGAAGCAACTGAAATGGATGAGAATTTCAAAAGAATATAAAAAAGGAAAGAGAGGACAAAAGACAGAAACCTGAATACCAGGCATTCCTGGTAATGACAAAAATAAGTAAGGAGAGATAGGAGAAAATATCTAGAAGTCAAGGGAAGAGGAGAACTGAGAAAGGTCACTGGTGACCCTTTGCAGAGGTGGTAAAGAGAAAGCAAGATACGTGAAAGAGGCTGAGGAGTAAGTAACTGGGGAAGAAGTAGGTGTAGAGAATACAGAGAACTCATTCAAAAGGTTTAATGAAGAAAAAGAAGAAAATAGGAAGGCAAAAGCCAAAGGAGATGTCAAGACTGTGCTATTAGGCTCTAGGATGGGGAATGTGAAGATGACTGAGGGTTGAAAGGTATCAAGTCCCAAAGGCAGAAGAATGAGATGGGAATGAGAGCAAAGAGGAGTTGAGCAGAGTAAGAGGGACACCTGTTCCTTCGAAGGAGAGGTGGAGAGAAAAAATGGAGTAAGAGAAAAGTGCTGAGTCAATTTATTTAATAGAATAGTCATTCTTATTCTTAAAAAGAGGAGAGAAAACCTCTCAAAAAGTCCAAATCATTACCAGGCAATGAAACACTAACAGAACCACCACACATTCTGCTTGGGTGTGCTGCACGATGTCCTGACAAACAACACACTCATAAGGATATTAATCTGGACTGACCCAATCTCTATCTGACCCAGCTTAGTCTGGAATAAAGATCAGCACACAGAAGACCCCAGTAAATGTTAGTGGGAGGGAGTGGGAGTAGGTAACTAGGATCTGGAACGGCTCACACAGACTGATACTTCTCTTATAAGAGGAGGACAGACATTAACAGCTCTGGCCAAAGCCAAGAATCTACATTGAGTCCTCCCTAGGGCCCCCAGGGAGCAACTCTGAGGAGAGTCCTATCACCATCATCACTGTCCCAAGAGAACTGTACCATACACTGGTGTCTTTCCTGGCAGGATGACAATAATGAGCTGCAGCCCTGAGTAGGTGTTCTTGAGATGCCGGAACATGGGCTCCACGCTGTCTGCTCCCTGTGCATATTTGCAGAAACAAGGTTGACCCTGGATAGGCATCCCTGCATCCTTGGAAATCTTCCGCAGCTGGTCTGTGAAGTTCCTGTAGCACAAGCATGGTCATGACAAGAGGGAGTTAAGTCCCACTTTAATACCTCTGACCGAATGCCTTTACCTTAGGTGCTCAGCACTATGAGAGGTATTGAGAGACTAACATCAACCAGACATGATCACAGTTAGTGTAAAAAATACATTTATAGTTGAGTAAAACAAGACAGAGCTTGCTAAGTGCTCAATGTTATAAGCAGAGAGCTAAGGGAGCCCAGAGAAGGGACATGTGGGAATTCTCAGGGTTCCACCTCGACCCATCCAAGCAGCTGATTCCTGTGCTCCATTATATGCCCGAAGAAACAGGCAGATGCCCAAGATACAGCCTTTTTGCTCTAAATAAATGAGGTTCAAATAGTAATAAGGAGCACAGGAGATGCTCAGTAAAAATGAACTCCCTCCTCCCTTACTAGTTCTTTGAGGCCTAAGAGCCAATCATTAAACAAGCTTCTTTCCTTTAACTTTAGGGCTTTACCCTAAGAAAGGAAGACAAAGTTGAAAGACAGGGTACACATGCAATAGAGGAAAAAAAAAAATCAAGCTACATAAATATACTGACAGACTGAAATGAGCAACAGGAAAATTAATTCATGAAAATCTGGCATTTAAAGGAAAAGCAATAATGTACAAATAGAAAATGGCAGCAATTGTTTAGGAGATGCTAACACATAATATATAAATATGAAAGTGACAAAATAAGTACTTTTTTCACATATTTAGTAAAAACACACAAGAAAGGTAAATACAGTATGATACTGTTATGCAAAATTTAAAATCATTTATATACATATAGATATATAAAATACATAAATTGAATAGAAAGGATACAATAATTCATGACATTGGCTGTACCAGAAGGGAGGAATGAGACTAGGATGGAGGAATCAAATTTATATGTAACATTTTATTTACTTTTGAAAATAGGATAAAGTAAATATGACAAAATTCTGGATGACGGATACATGGGTGTTTGCTGTATTATTCTCTACATTTTTTTAAATTTTTGAAATAAACGTTAGAATAAAAAAATAAAACCTAACCACTGTTTCACATAAATAAAAGGTATGGCTCTGATGGACTACTAACCCTGCATATTCCATTTTTCTGCCTTGTATACAACTGCAGGATTGCTACTAAAAAAGCCAGTATGTTACCAGATTTCATTAAGAGTGAGTCTCAACTTTAAAGACCAATCTTCTCTCTACTACCAAATCACACTTGGGATACCGTGTCCAGTGGTGAAGATCACAAAGTATTGAGTGATATCTAGGATGGGAAAGGTCTAGAAATTCTGTCCTAAAAGTGATCCATCTGAAGTAATGGGGTCTCTTTAGCAACAAGAAAAATTCTGAGTGTTGAACCTAAAACTTCCTCATCCATCTCCACCTACCAATTTCTCCAACTCCACAGCAACCTTCAGGCCTTCCCACTATTTCTCAGTGGAAAGGATGCCCTTTCTCTGTGCTCTGGATCCCATCCCCTCATACACACATAGGGATTTTGCTCCCTTTACTTTCCAGTTTCTTTGGGTTCTGTTTTCAGCCTCTGCTTACTATGCACATTCTCTCTGACCATCTCATCAACTGCCATGTCTGAAGAGTCAGACATCTGTATCTTTGGCCCAGAATCACACATCTAACTGGGTACCACTAACCCAGATGCACAAAAGCCACATTCTTATCCTCTACATCTAGAGGACACGGGGAGAAGGTGATGCCCGATGAATTGATCCTTTCCAAGTATGAGATTCTAGGTTAATCAGATCCTGTACCCCAAAATGGCCAAAACAATGGATTGTTTCCCAAAAGAATTGGACAGGGTAAGGACATAAGAGTAAGAGAGAAGCACACAGAGAATAGAGCTACCAATGAGGTGACTATGACACAAAGGCAAAGAGATGGGAGTCTTTCCCATATTGCTAAAGGCCAGTCCTCCAATGCCAGGCCAACACCAGCAGCAGCCTGGCCTAAAGGAGGATAAAATCCAAAGAACCCAAGAAAGAGGACAAGAAGAGTCCATTTAAGAAAAGCTACAATTGTAGTGGTGGTGGTTGTGCATATGTGAAGAGAGAGGGGAGAAAAGCAAGGGCAGGGTCCAGAGTTCCCAGATCCATCAGGAGCTCCTACAACTAGTTCTTATGAAGATTCTAAGGCCCGCCAGGGCAGACATCTCCATTATCCTCACCACAACCCCAAATGGTCAGCTCCACTGCCTCTTCCTCATCCCCAGGGTGCAATGGTCCCACTCCAGATCCAGAGAGAATGAGAAGCCACCACTTTGGAAGATGGCAGGAACTACCAAATTGTACACTTTAAGTGGGTGAATTTTGTGGCATTTTAAACACATCTCAATAAAATTGTTTGAAAGAAAGAAAAAAACTGCAGATGAAGAGTCAGTTACTTCTTCACTTACTCATTCACTCACTCGAGCCATTACTTCCTTAATGCATTTCTTTAAACCATTTGGCCATATCTCATTTCTGCCATCTACTCCCAGCTCCTCAGCCACAGTGCTGCAGAGGCCGTTACAACTTGTGTTCACCTAATTCAGACCACTTGGACCTGACTAAACAAATTCTCTGCATAGGAGAGGACAACTCAGAGGACCTGCTAAACAAGCTGCTCTTTTTTGTTTCCAATTAGGAACACAAGTTTTAAAGCTCAGATCTGATTTTGATCCCAACTCTGACACTTTCTTGATGATGTGCAAACTTTGGACAAGTTATTTAACTTCCCTGAGGCTCAGTCTCCTGAAAATGGAAATATCACCACCTACTTACTGTGAAGATGAAATTAAATGACATAAATTAGGTGCTTAAGTAAAATGTTGGCATATGCATAGTAATCACTACTACTTATTACCAATGATAATAATTATAACAATCAAACAATCCAGGCCTCCCTTAGTGGATGCATGCCCTAAAATCATCATCTCTGACATAGATATGGTTGGTCCCTTATCAAAGTCTCCTGACCACAGATGGATAGAAAAGGAAGAGGTAGAAATTTGAGCAGGAAAGTACAAGGCAGGCATAGTCAAGACAGAAAGAGCAGATTACCAATCAATCTTGGTTCTTGGGGGATGAAAAGAGGCAAGTAGCTCTAGGGTCCTTCCCACCCTTCCATCCCCACACCGAACCCTCCTTACTTGAGCACCTCTTCTCGACACTGTTTTTGGGGTGCGAAGCAGGCGATGGCCCAGACTTTGATCTCAATCCCATTGTAGAACTGTTTCCCCCGCATGTCCCAGACTCCCTGATTGGGTGTGGCAATAGCCCGGTTCTGGGGAAAGGCAGAGGGGGTGCCCAGGTGAGCTTCAGTAGAGCCAAGTGGGTAGGGGAGCACCCCTATATGGGAGCACCCAACCACCCCCATATGCCCCAGAGATGTTGTCTGGCCCTGACCCTGCTCACCCGGCCGCCGTACTGCAAGATAGGCGCCGGCAGCACTCGCCCCGTCACCTCCGTCATGTCATCCTTCACTTTGATCCCAAATTCTTGGATGTAGGGATCTAGGTTGTAGCTGGCATTCTTCATCTGCAGGGCAAAAGAAGGGGATCTAAGGAGAACTGCAGCTTGGCAATACTGCTCATCCTCTGGGTCCTGAGGAGACAGCACTGAAGAGAAGTTGGGGTTGGCATGGAATGGCCCGTAAAAGGGCAGAAAAGTGGAAGATGAGGGAAGAGGGAATAAATAACACAGGAAAATAATGTAGGTAGGGAAAAGAGACAGGAAGCAAAGTAACTACAGGGTCAAGAAGCAAGAGTAGTCCTATGGAGTCCCAGGTAATAAATCTGGACTTGGGTTCTCCTGAGGGAGGGTCCTACTGGGGCAATTAAAGCTCTATGCTACCAAGGGCCGCAATGACTGAGCAAACAAGCATGCATTTCTCTGTAGCCCTACTGACCAGGCGACTGATCTCCTCCTGCCTGTCTGGGGCAGACCTAGCTGTAGCCTTTATCATGGTCGAGGTCTGGTTGTCGGTCAACTTCTTAATGCAGCGCTGCCCAGCCACAATGTTACACACCTAAGGAAACAAGAAGGACAGGTAGCTCTGGCTTGAGTACAATCCACCCTGTACCCAGAGCCCCACAGTTAAGTGACCTTGGCTGTCAACCATGGGGAAAGGAACTGCAAAATCCCTTGGGCATACATATACTCTCCTCTTGAGTTTTACTTGATAGGTAAGTTAGAAAATATTCATGTGTAATACAAAAGTCAATACAGCTACTATGTAATAAAAAGCTTGGAATCCAGGGCCAGATGTGGGCTCAGGTCTCACAAGTTAAATGAGAACAGTAACAATTTCATAGGGTTGTCTGGTGATTAAATGAAATAAAGCACTTAAACGACTGAGCACAGTTCTGGGACACAATAAACACTCAACAGATTATAGAATAGATTATTATTTACCAAAAGAACAAGTATAGAGCTCCTCTTAATACTGAAAAACTTAACATATACAAATTAGATTCCTAAGGCAGCTCTCCTATGGTGGCAGGCAGTCAGATGCTCCATTCTGCAACTCACCAGGAGGACTAGGGATGGCTCTAAACTCTTTATCACTGGCCTACATACAGATATCCACTGAATCCCTGGACTATAGAAATCACTGTCTCTGTTAGCTGACAGTGTCCTGCTAATGTGAGGAACATTATGCCACTTGGTTCATCTGTTCTGGGCCCAACAGAACACAATTGAGATCAGAAAAGGCTATCTAGTGACATATGACTTCCACTCCCCAATATATTATATTCAGGATGCCATGAACAGGAAGGCTTATAGCATAACAGAGAGAGCCAGTAGGTTTTAGAAAATTTGTTTGAAGTCCAGCTTTGCCATTTCTAGGTGATGTTATCTTGGACAGGTCTCTTAACCACTCTGAGACTCTGCTTCTTTTGTCTCAGACATAGGAAAAAATACTAGCTATCTCATAAGGCTATAGTGAAGATTCAGATGAGATGAAATATATAACTTGCTCCCATAGGGCCAACATCCTTTAAGTACTGATTCTCATCCTAAATTCCCACAGTTCATGCTAAACAACAGAAAGGAAGACCAAGCCAAAGTCATCTGCCTTTAAGCTCCATATTCCAAAGAGGACACAAAATAGTCAATTCACTTAACAATAATCCAGAATTGTTGAAATATGTGAGGTTGCTCTTTTAAAGGTACCTTACCTATAGATGGTGACAGCTACAGAATTAACAATGGCAAAAGACTAAAGCAGGGGTGTGGTGAAATTGGAACACTTGTGCATTACTGGTGGGAATGTAAATAAAATGATACAGTCACTGTGGAAAATGGTATGGCAATTCCTCAAAGAATTAAACATATGAGCCAGCAATTCTACTTCTGGGTATGTACTAAAAAGAAGTGAAAGCAAGGATTTGAACAGATATTTGTACATCTTTGTTCATGGCAACATCATTCACAATAGCCAAAAGGTGGAAGCAACTCAAGAGTCCCCCAACAGATGAATGCATAAACAAAATGTCATATATACATACAACAGAGTATTATTCAACCTTAAAAAGGAAAGAAATTCTAACACGCTACAACATGGAGGAACCCTGAAGACTTTATGCTAAGTGAAATAAGCCAGTCAAAAAAAGGACCAATATTATATGATTCCACTTATATGAGGTACTAAAGTGGTCAAATTCATAGAGACAGAAAGTAGTGGTGGTTGCCAGGGCTAAGAGAAGAGAGAAGAGGGAAACGGGGAGCTGTTATTTAAAGGGTACGGATTTTCAGTTTGGAATAATGAAAAAGTTCTGGAAATGAATGGTGAATGTACTTAATGCATAAGTGTACAGAACTGTACACTTAAAAATGGTTAAATGGTAAATTTTATGTTATGCATATTCTACCACAATTTGAAAAATAAAAGACTAAAGCAGGAATGAACTGTGATTTGAACATGAAAAAATGATTTTGCTGATACTCTCATTAGCCAGGATAACTAAGAAAGACACAGACCTGGACAGGAAGCACTGGCTATTTCTCATTTCTAGCTGAGAGACTCAAATAATCCATATTGTTCTTCTACTTAAAGCCTTCCAATGGTTATCTGTTATAACCAGAATAAAATCCCACCAGGCCAGAAATTGCAACCCTCATTCATTGCTGATGGGATTGTAAAATGACACAGCCACTTTGGGAAACAGTCTGGCAGCTCCTCCAGAGGTTAAATATAGATGTTATGTGTGATTTCACTCTTAAGTATAAACCCAAGAGAAATAAAAATATATGTTCACACAAAAATGTATGTGTACATGAATATTCACAGCAGCATTATTCATAATAGTCATGAAGTGAAAATAACACAAATGTTCAACTGATGAACAGATAAACAAAATGTGATGTATCTGTAAAATAGAACAGCATGGGTGAACCTTGAAAACATGCTAAGTGAAAGAAGCAGTCATAGATTCCATTTATATGATATGTCCAAAATAGGGAAGTCCACAGTCAGAAAGTAGATTAGTGGTTACTAGGGGCTGTTGGGCACAGAAAAAATTGTGTGATTGCTAATGAGTAACGGACTTTCTTTTGCAGGTAATGAAAATGTTTTGGAATTATTTAGTGATGATGGTTGCACAATTCTGTGAATATACTAAAAACCATTGAATTGTACATTTTAAGAGTAGGAATTCTATATGTGAATTATATCTCAATAAAACTATTTGAAATTTTAAAAATCCCAACTGGCCACAATAGCCTATATGATTTGACCCCACACCTCTCTCCAGCCTCATCTCCTACTAGTTCCCCCTTATACAATATATTCCAGCCACTATAACCTTCTATCCTTCAATAAGATCCAAACTCCTTCCTGCTTTGTAGCCTTTGTACTTGCTATTCCTCCTGCCTGAAAAGCTCTTCCCTCTGGTTGTTACAAGGTTCCTTCTATGTCACAGTTAGGGACTTGGCTCAAATGTCTCCTAAAAGAGACCTTTCCCTGACAACACTAACTAAAGTAGCTCTCTACCCTCTTCCACCCTTATTTCTATCCTCTCAATCTGTTTTATTATTCTTATAGTACTTAACACCATCTGAAACTATCTTATGTGCTTATCAATTTATTGTCTATTTCTTCCTTCTAGATTTAAGCTCCATGAGAGCAGGAACATTGTCTGTCTTGTTAATCTCTATATTCCCAGCACCTAAGAGTATACAACACATTGTAGGAGCTCAATAAACATTTTCTAAATAAATAAACAACAATAAAAATCAAGATCTAAGTCATTACATAAATTATTCACCTTGGAAACTATTGTTTAAACAAAAATAATGTTAATTTGCTAACAAATCTCAGCTTGTACTATCTACTTAGCTGAGATCATCCCTAAAGACCTCTGTTTACACCTTACAGACTGACTATTAACCAAGTCAGAGTTCTTAGTTTGAGGGATCTCCTCTCCTTTCAGCCTAATTCTCTCAGTTTAGTTCTGAAATCCTAGAAGCCAAGGTTGGAGCTTTGGTCTGAGCTACTGACTCCTGCTGCTGCAACAAAGTAACAGGGTAGTCTAAGCTAGTACTTCTTCAACTTTAATGTACACATGAATCCCCTTTGGATCTTGTTAAAAGAGATTCTGACTCAGTAGGTAGGGGTAGGGCCTGATTTTCTGCATTTTAAACAAGCTCCCAGATGATGCCTATCCTGTTGATGAAATGACCACACTTTTTGAGCAGCATTGGACTAGACGATGAAGTACTAAGCAGTAGTTTCTTGTTAGATATTTTGACCAGTGTATACCAAATCAAATACAACCCAATGCCTCCACATTTGTATTCAATAACTTACATAGTGTTAATATTCTTTCTTTAACTGCAGGATTTCAAAAGTCTACTGAAGTATAAAAGTATGACAAAACTTGGGGCTAAAACTTTTTAAAAAGGAATATATTAGTCATTAGGGAAATAGGATTTACAGTATCAGTAACATTCATGCCCATTTTCTGTAGAATAAGGTACACTAGTATCTCCAGGTTACTCAGGATCCTCAGCTCCAGACAGCAGGGAAAGAGAAATTAAGAAAACATGAATGTGGGTATCTGAAATCTCTGTCCTGAACAAACTAATTACTTATTAAACAGTAAATACAGCTTGTGCTTCTGTCTGGCATCCCTAAAAGAATGAGAGAGTAGAATAGGGATAAGAAAAGAACTTGGCAGGTAAGAATGAGGCCTATATTCCACAGAACTACCTCATACCTTCTCAAAATGTCAATTTTCCAAACTTCAAAATGAGGATGAGAGACTACGAACAGAAGAACAGACTTCTGATGATGATCAATGTACAGGTACAATGTCTGTTCCCCAGCCCAGCCATTCATTACTTGGTGGCCTCACCTCTAGGGGCAGATAGGTATGCTTTTGTTCCTGGCCAACTTGCAGGCAGGGCAGGTGGGGATACTTGAGCTGAAGGTTATATTTCTGCTTGAAATACTGTGCCACTGTGCACTCCACAGTCTGTCCACTCTCCAGCTGCAAGGGAAATCTGTTTGGAGGAAGAGAAAGACGTGTCATAACCCAACATTCAATTCCACCTCTCTAGACCCTTTGCTTCAAGCTATCCAACCTCTTTTAGAATTGCCAATCATGGAAAAGTGGACAATCCAGGGCTCTAAGGGAGAAACCAAAGATTTGAGAGGCAAGTTCCACAAACGTCAGGACCATATCTGACTTATCTGTATTTCTAACATTGGGCATAAAACCTGATACAGAGTAAGCACTCATAGTCAGTGCAGTCTGAGATCAAGAAGGGGCACGGAATCAGTGACAGCTTCCCCAAGGTTAAGCCCAGGAGTCTAGTCTTCTTTTTTCAGGAGGAAGAGTAAATTGAGAGAGTCTAGCATTTACAGAACCATAACAGGAATCAGGGGCACACGCCTGCTCTATAGTAAAGGCCGAAGGAAGAAAGAAGGTAAAAATAGCAGTGTGAATATCAATAGATCCAGGAAGGTTGGGGGAGGGATGCTAACTTCCCACAGCTTATCTTTGAAAACAGGGCCATTCCAAGGCTCATTCTCAGGGCCAGTGGGGGGAGTGGGGAACAGACAGTGTGTTTGAAATCTCAGCCCTCTTCCACCAGTGGAGTAGGGCTCAGCAGCCCTGCAACTTACGTCTGATGGTTAGCAGGGCGGCGAGTAACATTACACACACGGTATTTCCTCTTCATTTGTCCACAGTGGGTCACTTCCACCTTCAAGCCTGGGTTGGAATAGGTTGCTTATCAGAGCTAGAAGAGGTTGCTCATGTGCCCACGCTTGGCCTCTCCCCTGAACATATATATCCCAAGGGGATGTCCTCTTAGAGCTAAAGAGAAAGTAGCCCTGTTTCTCTTCCCCGCCTGGCTGGGTCCTCACCCTTGATCTCCTTAGTGAAGCGAACACGCTGAGAGTCTGTGAGGGGCTTGGGCTGCTCATCTATGTTCCTGATGTCCAGCACCTCACACATGAATTCAATCACTGGCTGCGCCTTGTAGAAGGCAGTGGCTGAGACTGTGGAGACAGGATAGGAATAGCTCAGCTCAGGTTGTCTTCCAAAATAAATGGAGGCGCTGTCATTTATACCCTCTTCCTTATAGGGTATTGGGATAGGGGGCAGGGGGTGCCAGGGCTGTAGGAATTAGACTAGGAGTGTGATTGCAGAGCTGGGAGGGATGAGGCTGGGAGTGCGGTCACTGGACTTGGGGTGCCCCTGGCTCCATAGCTCTCCCCACTCACCATCAATGTTGAGCATCATCTTCCACATGGCAGGGCGCACAGACTGGTGAAAGCCGAACCAGACCTCGCGCCCACCCCCCAGCGGGTGGTAGTAGCCCTCAGGCGGTGAGAAGAAGGAGCGGCCCACAGGGGTGTACCTGGCAGGGACAGGCAGAGAACTGGTCCCTCGGGCACAGGCCCCCACCCTGTGAGGCATCCTGGGCATGGAGGAGCCCTGGCCTGGAAGGCAGGACACCAGGGCTTTAATGCCAGCTCTGATCCTTTACTAGTTGTATGACTGACCTTGTGCAAGTTTCTACCTTTTCTCTGCCCTACAGGGACAGATGGGGTAAGGCCCAAATATAACTGAGAAGAACAGGGCCAGGGCTTTAAAACATCTAAATGTATATGCATACTTGCCTGGTACATGGTAGGGCTTCAAATAATTTTTTTAATGGCATACTGTGGGACCTTAATATGTGCTCATTCCCCTCCTCCCCGCATAGCAGTTCTGCTAACACTAGTAGCCCAGATGCTAACTACACCCAATACCTCATGGATGCCAGATGCCTCATGGCCACATCCAGGGCTTGCACAGACTCCAGGGGAACAGGGATCTGGCCACTGACCAGGGCCTCATGCAGCATGCGCCAGCTCACAATGGCTAGCCATTTGATGGAGACCTTAAAGATTCGATCCTTCCCTTCCCCAGGGATTGTCACCTCAAAGTCGACCTTCAGGAGAGTGAGAGAAAGGGGTGAGGATGGCCATTGCTTTCCCACAGACCAAAATGCCCTAACCTGCCCCAACTACCCCCAATTCCACGGATTTGCCAAGAATCTGCTCCGTAAGTTGATAGGGGATCACAATGAAGACCCCAGAGTAAATCGACCCCCTCAGTTTCTAGCCACCTTGACCAGTGCTTCTGTCCCTCTCAATCACCTCTTAAGCTTGCAGGAAGTCCTTTAGGTCTATTTGAAGTATATTTTCAGTCTTTAGGATAGGGACAGGCACACAGTAGGCTAAAGAAACATCAGAACCTACCCAACCCTTGCCCTAAAATACATTTTCTCAGCACGAAAGACAAAAAGGATCTCTGGACTGCCAGACTCCAAATAAATAGGCTTACGTAGCTTTTTTCTACCCCAGACCCCTGACACAGGCCTAGCCTGACTCCCAACCTTACCCGTTCGTTGCCAATGGGCAGCGCTGTGACAGTGTAAATGTTCTTCTTTCCATCATAAACAGGCTTGCGATCACCAAAGATCTGAGGCTTGAAATGCTGGACCATGTATTCCACCACTTCCCTGTGGGGAATAGGAGTGGCCTGTGGAAGCTGAGACTACCACTTCAAGCTTCTGGAAGTAATTCAAAGTCTAGGCAATGTCTCATCTACTATACTTACTCCTAACATCTACTCTATGATAGTGCTTCTCACACTTCTAAATTCCCATCAATCACCTGGAGATTCTATTAAAATGCAGCTTCTGACTTAGCACATGTAGAGTGAAGCCTAAAACTCTACATCTCTAACATCCTCTCTAGTAATGCCACTGGTCCTCAGATCACCAAGGCTCTAAGAGACCTGAAAGAGTGGGTGTGAGTAGATTCTGAGAAGAGGGGGAAGTTGAGGGGAGAGGGGGTTGATCCCAGTGTCTATCCAGAATCACGAATAGAATCCAGGCTGCTCCAATCTCCAGTCCCCAATTGGACAAGCAAAAAAGGTAGAAAGGGAAGAGATCTGAACTGTTTAAGAAGAACTTATCTCTTCCATTTCTCTGAAGCACTCAGTCACACCACTCTGTTTCCTCTTCATGATCATCTCTTCCTTGATGTCACTTCCTGTCTTCTGCCACTTAGATCACAAAGTATCCATCATTCCTTCAAAATCCCAGCCCACCCAACCATCTGACCTCTCCACTTTGTAAACCAAAGATCTTGAACACTACTGGATAAAAACACTCAAAGTGGCACATTAGGAGCAACTATAAACACACGGTTTCAGTCCCAATTAGGCTTCAGTGCTGCCCAGCAATCTTTTTCACGTTCCTGATTACTTCCATCCTTTACAGGCTGCGCTGAACCTTCTCCACTATCCTCTAACTCCAGAATTCATTCCTGCCTATCAGAACACAGTTCTAATATCTCTGAAAAAAGTAGAAGATTAAGTAAGCAAGGCCACTCTCGAGTTCCCAGGAACGCACACAAATGTATTTATACATGCATGCATCTTTCTTTTCCTTTCCTCACACTTGAAATGCCTCTTCTGTATATTTTTAAGCATATGAAAATATATTCAACTTCACTCCTTAGATAAATACAATTTAAAATTAGGTCAAAATATAATTATCTACTTATTAGAATGCCAAAGATAAAAAAAATCTGGTATTTTGGATTAGTGCAAGTATGGGGTACAGGCACTCTGAATAACTTGCTGATAGGAGTATAAATTGGTACAACTTACCTTTATAAAATTTTGCAATATCTCAGAACTTTAAAGGGTATTGTGCCAGCAATTCCACTCCTAAGAATTCACCCCACAGATACACTCATATTTGAGTGCAAAAATGTATCTATATATAAAAAAATTCAACACAGTTTCATTTTTGTAGCGAAAGTTCGGACTCAGTCTAAACGTTCCTCAGTAGCTTTAATAAGTTACAATATTGCCATTCAACGGAATACCTATGGAGCTATGCGAAAGAATGAGGCAGATCTGTATGCACTAATATGCATTATTTCTCAAGACATACTGTTTGGTGGAAAAATGCAAGGTGCAGAACAAGGTATTTAGGACCCTATATTTTGTGCATTTTAAAAAATGTTATATACACATATATGCTTGCATATGCATAGAAAAATATTTGGAAGCACACTCAAGAATAGTGCCTCTGGGGAAAGGAACTGGAGGACTGGAGACCAAGGTAATAAGGAGACATTTTTCACTACTATTCTTTTTGTAATACTAGAGTTTTTAAAATATTGTATGTATAATTTTCAAATAATAATAAAATAAATTAACTTTAGAAAGAAATATTGCTTTTTCTGTCTAAGGCTAATCCCTCCCATTGTGCATCCTGCAATGTCCTCCTGCCTCAGCAAGGACATCTCACTCTCATTCCTCCGCTCTCTGTCCTGTACCTTTAACTCCTCCTTCTCCACCAGCTCCTTCTCCCCAATCTATAAATAAACCCATGTCTCATTCTCAGAAATTCTTTGTTCATTTCAACAAATATTGAAATGTGCTAGGCACTGTACCTGGCCCCTATAGTCCTCGTAGCCAACATGTTCCCTCTCTTCCTGCTTCACTGCCAAGCTATCTGGAGAAAGCCATTTGCTCCACTATTCCTACCACATCAGCTTCCACTTATTCCTTAACTCACTGTAGTTAGATTAGCTAGCTTAAATACTCTACTGAAATTGCTCTGGAAAAAATCACCAATTATTGCCTAATAGCCAAATCCTTACCTGGCATCTCCTCCTCAAAAACTTTCTTGGATTTGGTGATACCACCTGCTACTTTTACCTTTCTGGCCCCTCTCTTTCAAGGTTCTGAGACTCGGGAAAGCGAAGACTCCTGAACTTGGTGGCTGAGATGTGCATCACTTACCGGTTAACTCTGCGGGGACACTTATCTGGCTTGATGTCCACCTCGTAGTGGTAGACGTCGATCTTAGGGATGTCCACCTCAAAGTAATTGGCCAGGAGCTTGATTGGTTTTCCAACAGTGCCAATGCCAGGCCGGCGAGGTGCCTGGAACACCTGCTGCAGGGGGGGCAGGTAGGCACCTGCAGCTACAAGACAAAGAGGCTGGTGAGGGTAGAGTCTGGGAATCTCCTAACTACTCTAATCAGAGAAGGCACAAGGCTTCCCAGAACAGGAACAGCAGAATATAGGGGAAGCCTCTTTCCTGCTGCCTAATCCAGCTCAGGGCTTCCACTGGCTCAGACATCCTAAGCTCAACATCCTAGGCTCATTCTTTTTCAGTTTTTTTTTTTTTTTTTTTTTGCTTTTTAAACCTCTCTCCAGTTAGGAAAATTATCCTTGCTGTCTATCCTAAATTTATCAAGTGAATACATAAGTTCCTATTACATGTTTATCAGAGGGGCTAAATCTGGCTCTCAGTAACAAAACTCTCTTTCTTCTACTAGATTATGACACTTGCCTCCATTAGGTATCTAGCAGAACAAGAATACCCTATTCTCTCCAGCCAGATGCTCATTTCACTCATCACCATCCTGAACACATAATGGCATCATCTTGATGCTCTTCTGCAATGTAGGTAGGAGGAAGATCCAAAGAAGGCCAGGCTGGGGAGGGCTGGTGCAGTGAATGAAACAGGATTAAGGTAACTTAATGACTGGGGTTGCAGGAACAGAAAAGGAGAAAAAGCCAAAAGGCTAGAGTTTGGAGACCAAAGAAAGGAGAGGCGCTGAAGTAGGGAGCTGGAGAAGAGGCCAGAATTGGAGGCCACAGCAGAAAAAGGCTTGAATTGGCCAAGGGAAGGAGGGAAGGCTGGAGTGAGGAGACAGGTCAAGACAGATTAGAGTTAGGAGCTAGGGCAGAAGGAAGCAAGGCTGCAATTGGGGAGACAATGAAGAAAAAGCTTGAATGAAGGGGGTTTGGGAAGGAAAGGTAGCAATTAGAATGCTAGAGAAGGAAGAGACACTGGCTCTGGGAAGGAGAACATAAGATTCTCCTCATGCCCCACAGATTCTTCCACACAGAAGATCCAGACAGTAGCAGACAGGATCAATTTCAAGACAGAGAGGGGCCTGTGGGAAAAGGATAGGGCAGGGCCAGCTCCAGCTATTTTCTCCTCTCTGCCACCAGCCTCACTGCTGCCCCCAGTCCTATTTTCTAGCTTAGGGGGAAAGACAAAAAATAAAATAAAATATAAAGGAAACTGCCTAAGAGGAGCCTTTGTCCTCAGCTACTATTGTCCTTTCCAGAAGAGGACCAGCCCAGGTGGAAGGAAAAAGGGATAAACTAGCCCAGAACCTCCCTTACCCAGAGCTCTGCTTTCAAAGTCAGAGAGGCTAGGGGGATGGGGCATATCCTCAGCTGGGGGGTCAGGAAGAGGTCAGAACTATTCGTGGGAGAGGCATGCTTCCCAGAGCTAAGCTGCTCTGTGTCCCTCTAATCACCTGTCAAGCCCAGCCCCACTCTGCAGATAGAGAAATGGAGGCCCAGCCTAGAGACAAACGGACTTCAGAACTCAGCTACATGGGGAATTGAAAGCCTAACTACTAGCACCTGGCTGTACAACCCAGAAAGAGCTGGACAGAAGTTGCACACAAGCCCATAGACAGACACACATTCCCGTCACACACATCCAAACACACACTTAGACCCTGACAGTTTACTTTTATCACACATGCACTCACTGCTCTAGACTGAGTTCTCCAAAGGCAGGAACTGTATCTGCTTTGGTCACTGTTAAATCTCCAGTGCCTGGCACACATACAGGAGGAAGTGTTCAATATACAAATATGAAATGAATGAACAAACATATCCATAGACACACCACAAAAACATACAAGCACACACAACACACAAACACGTGAGCACCTGCAACTGCCCAGAAACAATTATAAACCTGTATAGGACAAACAAGCACCCTTTTGGGTATAATTGGTAAGAGATACCCTTCCCCTCTCCAAGTTCTTAGATTCCATTCACCTCCTTAGCCTCCCAGGCTGAATAATCATTTGGGGCCTTGGGAGAAAGACATCCTCTAGAGCTGGGGCCTAGGTAGAAATAATGAGGGATAGGACGGACACTCTAGCCTCAAAGCCTTCTTTTCCCCAGAAACAGGATTACACACCAGACTTAGCCTTAGAGCACTCTCCTCTCCAAGCAGTCTTTGGGAAAACAGAGGAGCCCACATCCCTACTTTATCCCCAAACTAGGGAAGGCAGAAGGAAGAAGGAACCTCTCTCCCATTCCATCCCCCAAAAGTCTCACCGCTGTACAAAGTCTCCCCCCTTACCCCACCCTACCCCCAGCTTTTAGACTGTAAGAGACACTTCCTTCAGACCCAGACAGGGACAGACGGTCACTTTGTGATGCAGATGAGGGCCCCAGCACAGAGGACAAAGCTTGGGCCTAGGGGGAAAGGGGCGGGGCTCTTCCATGCAGACAAAAGCAAGGAGGGAGGGGCCCTGAAAAGGACACTCCCCCTCCCCCATCCCCAACCAGCCCAGAGAAGGAAAACTAACAGAGCTGAAAGCCCTGGCTCAGGATTCCTTCGTGCAGTTTTGAGGCACATATACCTCCCAAGAAGCCAGACTGCCTACTCAAAAGACACAAACTCAAGACTAGGTTAGCTAGTGGGTAAGCAAACAGTGAGAGGCCAATCTCTTCAAAAAGAATTTGTTCACACGTGAGTACACAAATTATTAAATATCCACATATGTGCTTAACCATATAAGCTCACGCCTGAACATGATTTGATGCAATTAATGAACGTATTCTGTGTCAGGGCCTACATGCTAGGCACTTACTGGTTCCACAGACAAATCAGACACTGCCTCTACCCTCAAGGAGTTCCCAGTCCAGGTTATGTGCTTGGAACAAACCTAAGCACAGAAGGCACACCTGGGCATAAGCCCAGTGAGGCCAGCAACAATGCCTCAGTTTAGTGTAGTGTGCCCTCAGGCCACCTCTGCAACTTCTTCCAAGAGAATAATAGTCTGGACCTAGAAAAGAGGCAGTTATGGGGTCCATCCCCCTGCAGCTTCCAGACAATTTCAATTATACCCTTTGATGAGGCAAAGCATGTCCCACTAGGCTTTTCCCAAGGGTACAGCTGACTCCAAACATAAGGCTCTAGCCTCTTCCCTAGAAGCTTATTTCTTGTAACACACAAAAAAGTCAATTTTTTCATCACTCCAGAGCCAATTAAGAATTCACCAGGATAAAATCATTAGAAGTCTGGAACGGGTGCCAGTTCCCAACAATCCATCTAGACTTTAGTGACCTACTTCCCTAATGTAGTCCACAGGTTGTTGGAAATAGTCTTCAGCCTAGAAAACCAGGAGACTTCTTGGGATAGAGAGAAGGGCCTAACAGGGGGAGGAAGTAATTTGCACTGAAGTCAACTGCTCCCTGCATTTCACCTTAGAACCTACATGTCTCTACAAGGTTGTTTTTCTTTGGGAGAAAATACTCACCAAGCACTTGGTGGGCCGGGGGTGGGGTGCTGATCTAAAGACAGAGATTCTTCCACCAGGAAAGTAATGAAGTTTATTTCCAAAGGGAAATCCTATTCCCATTCCCAGACCAAATAAAAAGAGGTGATGAGAGATGACCTAAAGGACTCCAGGGTTCAGACTGCTCCTCCCACCACAGGGTAAGAGACCAAGGAGGCGAGGTATCATCACCCCACAGCCCATCCTGAGGATTCCAGTCTTCTCAGGGAAGCCCTGCCTTAATTTCTCCTCTCTTTTTATCTCCTTTTCTCCTGATCTCCTGTGAATAAGGGAAAGTTAAGGCTATCACATGGGACTCACCATGGTGAAGGCTATAAACTCCCCCTCCCCCAAACACTTGTTTGTAGGGGATAAACTAGCTCACCAACCTTGGCTCTAATAACAAGGCCCTGACAGTTTCTGGCGGGTAGAGAGGGGAAAAGGAAGGATATCCAGTAGGGAGATAGGAGCCATGAAAATATTAAGGTATAGAAAAAGATTAGACTGTAACCTCAAGAGACAGTTCAGTGGAAAAGGCATCATTGTGTTTGGATTAAAGCTCCCATCTCCATTCAATATTGGACCAGAAACCTGCAAACCAGGCAGGCAACTCCTTCCAGATAGACTGGTCCTGTCCTTGGTCCCTCAATAACCAACACTTTTTCTATGGCCTATCTTCAGGGAGGACCCGCCCCCAGAACATTACTTCGGTCTTTCCTCACGTGGCAGAAAAAGGCACTTCGGCAGTTTCCCTCAACCTATTCTTGGCAAGTTGTGACTGAGGGGCTTCAGGACCAAGTATAAGGGCCCTCAAGATGGGACAGGAGGCCATTTCCACACGCGCTCTACCAGCACAACCTTAGAGAGAAGGTACCCCATCAGCGCGCTCCTTTTTCCAAGCCAAACAGGGCGGGGGAGGGGTAGGGGTATTCAGGCAGCCACGCCCCCACCACGTCGGGCAGCCCCTTCCAACTGCCATCTCCGCGCATGCTCCAGCGCCACCGCTCCGGCTCCACAGACTCACGGGGGGGGATCCCGGGGCTGGATCCCCACCCACCGTGCCCTGACCCTCGCCCCCACGTCAGGCCCGGCTGGGGCGGCGCTCACAGCTCAGCTCTGGCGCCTTCTCCCAAGAGATATTAGCCTAGCCCAGCCTAGCCAGACTGAGCCCTCGCCCCCGGCCTGCGGTAGCTCTGGGCCCGTCTGTGTCGCCCCCCTCCTCTCCTGGACACCTGGAGCCCGCCTCCTGCCACCTGCCGGGCCTCTCCGTAGGCCTCCCCGGATCTCCAGGAGTCCTTCCGTGCGTCAGGCCCTTCTCCCAGATTACTTCCCACCCCCAGGACTGCACACAGCCTCCTCGGACAAACAGCCCCTATTTCAGATCTCTCTTCACATGGTTCTCCCCCGGAACCGCACACAGTCTCCTTCAAACTGGGCCCCCCATCCCATGAGAGCCCCTCTCCTCTTGTAGTAGTCCTTCCCTCACTCGGAAACCATGCTTTTCATGCGGGAGCCCCCTGGTCCTTGGAGCACGCACCGTCCCCCACTCCCGGGGGCCCTTACCTGCTCCCGAGGGTCCTGCTTCCATCCCATATACCCGTGCGGAGGTCAGGCGGCCCAGAGACTGTGGAGCCCAGCGTGAGGGGCCTAGGTACCCCGCACTCTCGCTGCTCGGGCTCCCGGGCCGGGCTCGGCTCCCCCCCCAAGCCCGGCCGCTCGCGCCGCCACCCCCGCAGGCTCCGTTGCCGCCGCCGCCGCGGAGCCTGCAGTAGCTCCCCCAGCGAGCGCCCGGCCAGCTGCCAGTGCGCAGGCGCGACCGCCAGGCCCAGGGGGCGGACGGGAACGAGTCAAACGGGGCGCTCCGACGGCAACAAAGGCCAATGGAGAGGGGCGGGGGCACCGGGGACTGGAGGCAGCGGCCCCTGGCGGTCACCCGTTGCCGTGCAGCCCAGCGGGAAGGCCCGGGAAAAGGCGCCGCGGAACCGCGCAGTGGCGTAAGTGGGGCGGGGTGAGGCGGGGCGGGAGGGAGGACAGCCCCCGGAGCAGCCGCCTTCCAGTGCTACACACAGCCCTCGCCCTTCGCACAGAGCCGCGCGCACATTACTGGAATCCCACCTCATTCACAGACCCCCTCACACTGGAGCACCCCATCATCCCGGAGCCCTGCCTCCCACCTCTCCTCCCAATCACTCTCATCCTTCAAGCAAAGCGACTGCCTCCGCGAAGTTGTTCTCTGTTCCTGGTCACTGAACTCACTGACGCCACCCTCTCTTCCAGGCCGTGTGCTGGGCGCTGAGACCACAGATATGTAAGACCCTGCCTACCCTGGAAGATGTCACAGTCACACCGTAAGTGCGGCTACAGAGCTCTATCTGCCGGACCTGGGAAGCACCTGACTCCACTTTCTCATCTACAGCTCACTCCTGAACTCTATCAACTGCTTCCGCCCTAACCACGTCACTTAAATGACTTTTTACGTCTGAAATCCAAGGGATAATTTTCAGTTACTCATCCTCAGCATCTGACACTACGCCTCTCCTTCCTTTTTGAGCCTTCTACTTGGCTTCAGCATTTTCCGAAGTCTCTTATTGCTTCAGTCCTTTTTCGTCTTCAAGGGCCCCCTCTTGCTTTTGCCCCATTAAATAAGTGTTTACTGTGGTTCCAAACCCAGCTTTCTTCTCTTTTACTCTTCAGTCTCCCCTTGAAGATCTCATCCACTCTTGGGGCCCAACTATCCTTCCAAATGTCTATTTCCAGCCATGTTTCAGACTCATTTTTCCAAGTATCTGCTGGACAGCTCCACCTGAATATTCTACCAGCACTTCAAACTTAAGAAGTCCAAACAAAACTCTTTTCTTCCCCCATAAACGTACGTCTTGTGCTTCCTTTCTCAGTGAATGGCACCTTCATGGCAGAAATGACAGTTCCTCTCTCTCCCTTGTTCCTTCCTATTTGGTTGTTTACCACATCTTAACATATTTACCTCCTGAACTGCTACTGCTTTCACACGATTCCCCTACCATTCTGATGGTTTCTTGTTCTGGAGCAGACCCTTATCATATCTTGCCAGAAGTATCACAACCACTTCTTGCTAGTTTCACAGTTTCTGGGAACATCCCTCCCATTCAGTCTGCTGCAGTGATATGTGTAAGAGGCCCAGCTCAAACATCCCTCTCCCATATATTCATTCATATGTATTTTTGAAGCCTGCTTTACACTAGATGCATTCAGAGGGGCTGGGAACTTAAGAGATGAACCATACCTAGTCCTTACCCATTAATTTCTGAAATTCATCATAGCATGCCTAGCCTCTTTCTAGCACAGGTTTCCGAACAGCAGCCATCAGAATCACATACGTGAAGGGTTTGTTAAAACACTGATTGCTGAGCCCTGCCTCCAGAGTTTGTGGTTCAGTAGGTCTTAGGAGAGGACCAAGAATGTGCATTTCTAACAAGTTTCTAGGTAAGGGTGATGCTGCTGATCTGGGGACCACACTTTGAGAACTACTCCTCTACAGTATAAGGGAGTGGTTAAGAACAAAGACTCTAGAGCCAGATTGTCCTGGTTTCAATCCTGGCCCTGTCTTTATTAGCTGTATAACACTGGGCAAATTATTTAATTCCTCTGGGTCTCAATTTCCTCCTCTGTATGGCAGTGATAATAGCACCTCCTTCATTGGGCTGTTGTGAAGAGTAAATGTAGTAACACATCAAAAGACTTTAGAACAATGCCTAAAAGAATGCAAGCAAAGCATTAACTGCTATCATAATCATTATCTGCCTTTCACACCACACACACACACACACACACACACACACACACATTTTTTTAAACCCAGACATGGGCATCTCATACTATATTCTAAGTTCTTTAAACACAGGGACCATATCAGGTACATTTCTGTTCCCCTTTAGGGCCTGGCACAAGTTGTGCCTAGAATGATCAGTAAATTTGAGTTTACCTGAATCAAACAGATGGCAACAACAACAAAAAATTCTCAGAAAGAGCAAGAACTTTGTCCTGGTGTAACTGAGCTGAGAGCTCAGCATTCCATAAGAAAAGTTTGAATCCCCTGTTCTGAATACTCAGCCTCGTACTTAACTTTGTGAAAAGGCACTGGTTACTATTCTGACCCATATCCAAAGTGGCTAGTGGAGTCAAGCCTGGCCCCAGCCTCTCAGCCTCTTTCTGCAGACTGCCCCATCACCAGAGAGTTCACTCTCAGCTAAGCAGAGTGGTAGAGTATTAGGAAAATCCAGATAGCATCTTTTTTTTTTTTTTTTTTTTTTTTTAAAAAAGATGACCGGTTAGGGGGTCTTAACCCTTGACTTGGTGTTGTCAGCACCACACTCAGCCAGTGAGCGAACCGGCCATCCGTATATGGGATCCGAACCCGCGGCCTTGGTGTTATCAGCACCGCACTCTCCCGAGTGAGCCACGGGCCGGCCCAGCATCTTGCTTTTTTATGCTGACAAACTTCTTTCAATAACTCTTGATGTAGGTTCCCAGAAATCTATTGGTTCCTTCTGTTTCCAGTTCAATCTTTGCATCTCAGTTCATAGCTAACTAACACCTAAGGGCCTCTGCTGTGTGGGCCAGAGCCCTCTATCTACACAACTTCTCTACAGCCAGTTGCCAAAAAACAAAACAAAACAAAAAATAAAACAAAAAAACCCCAACAACTTAACCACTTCTCTACACTCAAAATTTCCTGGAGCTAAAACAATAAAAATGGCCTGAAAAATTTTGCATCCCCATCTATATTTTCCTCTATTTAATATTTTAAAAAACAGCCTAGGAACAAAGAAATTAACATCGTATAAATAATAGACTAAGTAAGTGGAAAGATTCAAGAAAATAATCAAAAATATGTAGCATTCATTGCTGGTACCAGTAATAACTAACAGAAACCAAAATTATAAAATATCCAAAGTACTTAAAAATAAACTTTATGAGAAGTTTGTGATCTATAAGAGAAACCAACAAGAACGAATATGCAGACATACAAAAAAACCTAAGTAGAGAGAGAGGCCAAGTTCCAGAATGGAAAAAACAAATTCAAGGGGTCTTCAAAAAATTCACAAAAAGATTCATATTATCTTTTTATTCCATTTTCCCATGCATTTTTTGAAGTACCCTTGTAATAATGTTTGTTGGTTATGGTTGCTTGCTCCTCCAGCCCCAAGTTCTGAGGACAAGCATCAGGTATCCCCACCCATACCCATGTATTATGCTCTAGAAATACAAAGATACAAGGATGGATTTGAGCCAGTCCCTACCCCTAAGAAGAGACAAATACATAAATCAGTGCTGTCCAAAAGAAGTATCATGTGAGGTACATATGTAATCTTAGAATTTCTATTAGCCACATTATAAAAAGTAAAAAAGGAACAAATGAAATTAATTTTCATAATATATTTTATTTAACCCAAAATATCATTTCAATGTCATCAATATAAAAAATTATTAATATTTTCCATTCTTTTTAATATAAGTCTGTGAAATTCAGTGTGTACTTTACTCTTATAACACATCTCAATTCAGAGTAGCCACATTTCAAGTGCTTTAATACATGTGGTTAGTGGCTACTGTATGGACAGCACAGATCATTTCATTGCAGCTTTGAAGTAATGACAGAGGCACATGGGTGACATGGGAACTAAGAGGAGGTATGTCTAATCTACTCTGGGGTAATCAAGGTAGGTTTTCTAGAAGAGATACCTGCTTAAACAGGCCTGGGAGGATGAGCAGGAATTAGCCAGACAAAGGAGGGATGGGAGAAAGGTTACTAAGCAGCATTAGCAGAGGGTATGAAGGTGAGAAATAGCATATATGCCAGGAACTATCAGTAGTGATATTCTAGCATAACGATGGAAGCAAGAAGCAGTAAGAAAAGAGGCTAGAGAAGTACACCATGACCAAATCTCCCTGTTCTCTCTGTAGCTCAAGCCAGGGGAAGGGCAGCAAAGGAAACAGAAGGAGCTGTCCCTGGTTCTGACACCCAAGGCAGATTCACAGTTCAGATCAAGCCTATTTTCCTGCATTTTCTGAGCACACATAGAAGTCCCAAAACCATAACCTTGGCCTGGCAGAACAGGAGAGCAGGGAAACATTGAACAGGCTGCCCCTGAGTAGGTCAGAGAATCTTAGGAACATTCAAGTCTAGGAACACTAACTCCAGGAAATTGAACTTTAGGGTCAGGAATGACCAGCAAAATTGTTCTCCCTGAAACAGATAGATGTAGATCTATTATACCAAATGAACTCCAAAGATGGTAGTCAACCGGGGACATCCTATCTTGACCCCTCAGAGAATGTAAACTAGCAACTTTCAATCCAGAATCTACTGGTGTGGATGTTACCAAGCTGCTGATTAGTGGAAAAGATAGGGATAGAATTAATTTCTCTTATCTTCCTTCATCTCCACTAATCCATGAAAGGGGCTAAATAGAAAAATATTTACAATAAACATGGCCTCAGTGTATCAATGGGTAAAGGAAAAGGACAGTCCACACAAGAAGGACTATATAATTATCATTCACTCATAAGAAAGTCAATATAGAAGAATAATAATTGTATATCCATTAATTTAAACTTTTTTATTACATATTCAATGATCAAGATATTGTGATGGAACTACTGAATTGGCCTTTTATACCAGTATGATACTTTAAAAAGCAATTTGGCAATATTTATTGACAGCCATAACAATATTTCTGCTCTCTGACTTATAATTCCACCCAGTTACATACCAAAACACTTAGAATCAAACAAACATGGGTGAAATCTCAGTTCTACCACAAGCAGACATATGACCTTGAGCAAGCTATAGTCCTACCATGAAGTATAATTTCCTCATCTGTAAAAATCTCATAGGGTTGTGGGAAGATTAAATTAATTAATGAATGGCAAAGACCAAGCACAGAGATAACCACTTTTAGGTGGTAAACACATGATAATTCCCATGGCCCTCTGTTCTGTTCCTGGTCCTTTTCTTTCTATATCATCTCATCCATTCACATGGCTTTATGTTCCTTTAATCTTTCCAGAGTTGTAAATAAAAATATAAAATGAAGAAGATGGTAAATTAATCATACCCTTTAAAGGACTGGTACTTATATCCCTACTCCTTCCTAGGCTGGGCTCTAGGAGCCACCCCCTAATAGGTATCTGGCTTAAGCAAGTAGGAGGTTGTTGGTGCCATTTCCTGAGACTAAAAACACATAGCGATTAAATTGTGTTAGGTATTAGAAGTAATCTAAAAGTGATTTAAAGTACATGCAAGAAAAGCTGGCTGATTAGCTCAGTTGGTTACAGCATGGTGCTGATAACACCAAGGTCCAGGGTTCCATCCCTGCTCGGGTCAGCCACAAAAAAAAAAAAAAAAAAAAGTATACACAAGGATGTTTATAGGTTATATGCAAATACTACACCATTTTATATTAGATGAGCATTTGTGGATTTTGGTATCTGTGGTGACCCTGGAACCAATACCCTGCAGATAGTGAGGAACTACTGTACTTTTCTATATCCCTAGTGCTATTATCCAAATCCAGGTCACCACTAACTTTTGCCTAGATGAGTGAGACAGCCTCTTTACTCTCTACCTCTAGTCTTGCACCATCACATCTATTCTCCAATTGCATCAAGGGTGATCTTTCTAAAATACAAATATTCGTTCATTCATTCAACAAACATTTACTAAATGCCTACAAGTTATTGAACAAAGCAGATATGTACCTTGCCCTAATGAAGACTACAGTCCCCCTAGCGCAGGGAACACAGACAGTAAACAAGTAAAAAAATAAAATATATTTCAAGATAAAACAATAGATTGCTGTGAGACAGAATAAGACGATACAGATGGTGACTATACGATATGAGTGGCTAAGAAGGGTGGAGGTATTTTTCTAATAGGAAGGAACTAAAATATTGGTGAATACCATGTTAAGTTGGGAGGTGGGGTGATCAGAGTTAAAGTGTTGTAAAGATCCTTGTACTATTTAGGACAAGAATAAAGGATTGATTCACTTTAGACTTTGGTAAGTACATATGGTAAAACTTCAGGAAAAAAATACTAAAAAAAAAAATAGAAAATAATAGAAACAGAACTTTCAAACCATTAGCTAAAATACCTCTAGGATGATTAAAGAAATTAAGCCAGTAGTTAAAAATCTTCCCACCAGGGCCGAGCCCGTGGCGCACTCGGTAGAGTGCTGCGCTGGGAGCGCGGCAACGCTCCCGCCGCGGGTTCGGATCCTATATAGGAATGACCAGTGCACTCACTGGCTGAGTGCCGGTCACGAAAAAAATAAATAAATAAAAAATAAAAATAAAAATCTTCCCACCAAAAAAATTAGTTCAAATGTTCCAGGTGAATTCTGCCAAATGTTCATGGAATAAGAGATCATCATTTCAATCTTATACAAATTTTTCCAGAGAATAGAAAGATGAAATACTCCCCAAGTCAATATAATCCTGATACCAAAACCAACAAGGATTTTACAAGAAAGTAATATAGGCCAGTCTCACTCATACATAAGGATGTAAAAATACTAAACAAAATAGTAGGAAACCAAATCTAGTGCTGTACTAAAAATAAATTTAAGGAAAAAAAATATATATATAATGACCAAATTGGACTTACCCGAGAATACAAAGGTGGTTTAACATTAGAAAATCTGTAAATGTCAGGTTAAAGGAGAAAAACAATATGACCATCTTTTATATGCAGAAAAATCACTTAATAAAATTCAACACCTATTCATGATTTAAAAAATAAATAAAAACCTCTTAGCAAACCAGGAAAAAGAGAGTTTCTCAAACTGTTAAAAGCTATCTACCAAAACCTTATAGCAAATACTTTTAAAATTAATATCATATTGTGAAAATATTCAAACATATACAAAATTAGAGTGATTGGCATAATGAACTTCCCTATATCCATCATCCAAATTTAACAATAACAGACCTGAGGCATGGAGCCAGGGACCAGACCACCCTCCCACAACCAGGCACACCACCAGGGCCTTGGGGTCCACCTGGGGTCCTGAGGCATGGATCCAGGGACCAGACCCCCCCACAACCAGGCACACTGCCAGCACCAAGAAGCATGCCAAAACATCACCTCCATGTGGGTGGCCCAGCACAGCCACCACAATAACCACAGCTACCACGAAAGTAGCTAGACACCACAACCACCACACAGATGGTCAGCCAGCCACTGGAGTGCATTGACACAAGGAGAGTCACCAGCAGAGACCAAAGAAAAGAAGAGGATGTCTCTCTCCACAAAGTGTATTCCAGAGTGACAGAAGAAGCATCTGCTCTACGATAATATTGGGGGACCTGAACACACCTCTCAGCATTGTACAGATCATCTAGGCAACAATTCAACAGAGTAACCATTACTCTTTCAGAAGGAGAGAAGAAATTTAGGGTTATTAGAGGTGGGAGGGGGAGGGAGGGGGGATAGGGAGAGATTGGACAAGGGGCATAAAGAATAAGTAAGATTTGTAACAGTATATATGCTATTAATATTGATTTGCTCAACATGTCAACGTTGAACCCCCAAAATATATATAATCAAATATGATTCAATAACAACAAAAAAATTTAACAATAACAAAATACAAACTTTATTCTTAATAATAAAACATCAGAAGTACTCTCTTTAAAATCAAGAACAAAACAAATAGGTCCTTACCTCTTTCAGCATGTACAGGAGGTTCAACCAACACAGTGGAGCCAGAAAAAAGGAAGTTGGAAGACTGGAAAGAAAGAAATAAAATTGTTAATATTCACTGATGATATGATTGTCTACAAAGAAAACCCCAAATAACCTATAGACAAATTATTATATATGAAATAAGAGAATACAGCAAGACTGATGAATATGAGATTAATATTTTTAAAAATCCATTGCATTAAAAAGATAATTGACAATAGCAATGGAAATAAGGCATGAGGAATAAATTTAACAAAAGGTGTGCAAGACCTGTATAAAAAAAGTTCAAAATTTTTATTAAAAATCATTAAAGACCTAAATAAATGAAGAGAAAAATTCTGCTCCTAGATATGAAGTCTCATTACCATATTCTCATATTCATCTACAGATTCAGTGCAGTTATAATAAAGGTTCTATCAGGTTTGTGTGAGTTTGTATGCATATAACTTGCCAACCTTAATTAAAATTTATATAGATGAACAAAGGCCCAAAGAATAGCAAAGACACTTATGAAGAAAAAGAATGAGGTGGAGGAATTTGTCCACCAGATATCAAGTTTTATTATACAACTATGGTAATTAAGACAGTGGGGTGGTGGCTAGGGTTAGATAAATTAGTTATGTAACAGAATACAGAACCAGGAAACAGACCCATGCATGTATGGAAACAATACTAGCATGACAGAGGTGGCACTGCAGACCACGAGGCAAAGGATAGACTAATCAGTAATGGAAATGGGACAACCGGTTATCAATGTGGAAAAAAATTAAATTGCAGTCCTTCCTCACCTCATACACAAAAATCAACTCCTGTAAAAGGCAAGTCTTGAAAAATGTGTAGAAAAATATATGAGAAGGGCCGAGCCCGTGGTGCACTCGGGAGAGTGCGGCGCTGGGAGCGCAGCGACGCTCCCGCCGCAGGTTCGGATCCTATATAGGACTGGCTGGTGCACTCACTGGCTGAGTGCCGGTCAGGAAAAAGACAAAAAAAAAAAAAAAAAAAAGAAAAATAAAAAATATATGAGAGATTTTAGATGGGGAACAATTTCTTAAGCACAAAAACATACTAACCATTGAAAAAAGACTTAATATAATGATTAAAATTAGGAAGTTCATCAAAAGACAATAAATAAAGTGAAGACAAGGCAAAAACTGGGAACAAATATTTGTAATACAAATAACCATCAAATATAAGTATCCAATATATATTAAGAACTTCAAATCAATAGAAAAACAATTATATATTTTTAAAAAGGCACAAGTCACAGAACAGGAAACATGAAGGGTGAAAAACCAGATTAAAAAAAAAGTTTAATGTTATTATTTATGAGGAAAATACAAAGTAAGACCACAAGGAGACATCAATTTAACCCACCAAATTAGGCAAACATTAAGGTCATAGAGTAATAAGAACTCTTAGATACTGCTGGTGAGAGTGTAAATTGGTATAACCAATACATTCTTCTGTAAAGTTGAAGATGTGCATTCCCTATAACCTAGCAATTCCAATACAGAGAAACTTCTTTTGCCAACAGGAGATATGCACAAGAATGTTTAAAGCAGCACTGTTTACAAAATATTGAAAATACTAAATCCATCCATAATAGAACAGATTAATAAATTGTGAGAACATAAATCTCAGAAACATGATATTGAGTGACAAAAAAAAAAAGTTGTAGAAGAATGTTTATAGTATGATTATAATTATAAAAAATTTACAAATATACAAAAGTAAACTATATATGGGTTAAGGATACAAACATGTATTAAGCAATACAGACAAGCAAGGGAATGGTAAACTCAAATTATTTACATGTCACTTACATCCAGGAGCGGAAAGAATGGGACTGGATTATGAAGGCACACACAGAATACTGTAAAAGATAAAGGTACAAAGACAAAACAAAGGAAAAAGTAAACATTCTCTCTTTTTCTTTTAGGGGGTAAACTGAACAGTGGATTGTAGGTGTTGTTACATCATTCTTCTTTATAACACACATATGTGGTTTTTTATTTGTTTTGGCAGCTGGCTAGTATAGGGATCGAACCCTGGACTGTGGTGTTATCAGCACCATTCTCTAACCTACTGAACTAACCTGCCAGCCCCTATACATCTGTTTTAAATATTATTTTGTAACTATCTGTATGACCTTAGGTACTAATTTAGTCTCTCTGTACCTCAGTTTTCTCATCTGTAAATTGGGTAAAAAATAATACCACCGCCATAGGGCTGTAGGGTGAATTAATTGCTTAATTCATATAAAGTGCTTAGAACAGTGCCTCAAAACTTGGTAAGCAAACATTCATTTAATGCCTATTTTCAGTGCAGTACGCCTGATCTCAATTATACTTAACATCCCCACACTAAGACTGTTTTATCCTCTCTGGAGAATAAACCTTCAATCTTCTAACATGTTGGATATAACAAAATGGGTAATCGTCTGACTGTTGTGAAGCTGGAGAGGACTGGAAGTTTACCATTCTTTCAACCTATCCTGTTTTCAGCCCCACCTTCATCACCATATCGAGAGCTTCTTGGTGCCTCCAATTACTAACTTGTGTGTGTCTATGTCTATGAGTGACAGAAAGAGATTGAGAGAAAGAAAGGAGGTGGTCTGCAGGGAAAATTGGTTTGGTTTTTTGGCTTTCTCCCATGTCATGTTAGGATTTAGCTTTCTGAGATGTGTAAAGTCAATTACTGCTGGTCCACAGACTTCCCAACTTTCAAAAATTTGTTCCTGTTTTCTCTTCTCCTTTGCTTTATGTCCTTACGAGTTTGTGCGTTAAAAAAAAATCCATTTATTATTGTTTTGTGAGATTATGGAGGAAATGGAAGTAAATGTGGATATGTAATCCACCATCTTTAAACAGAAGCCAGATCTCATTCTTAAATATGAGGCAGCATAGAATACTGGTTAAGAACATATGCCCTAGACCAAGACCACTTTGGCTAATATCTTGACCACTTTAGAGCTGTGTGATTTTTGTTAAATTACTCAAGCTCTCATTTCCCCTGTGTCAGCATTATAAAGTGGAGGTAGTAGCACCTACTGCATTAGTTGTTATGAGGATTAAGTTAATATTTGATAGAGCTTAGAACGTTGCCCATAGCACTGTAAGTGCCCAGTAAATGTTAGCTATTATTATTATTTGATGAAAATCTCCAACATGAAAGTCAGAGAACAAAACAAACAGTAAACACAACTTAGAGGAAACAGAGACCACTCAAAGAGGATGCAACAAAACTTCCCCACCAAATTGCATTTTATCTTCTCAAAAAGATAAAAGATACTGCATTCATTAAACAAGAGACTGTAATAATAGGAACAATTTAAATATTTAATATTATATTAAATATTAGTTAATAATAAAACAGCAAAAATTTGAAATTCATAGATGAGATGAAAGATAAATTTAATTTCCTCAAATTGACCCAGAAAGTAAAACAAAAAGATAAAGATGGAAAATAGAACAGAGAGGAGCCATTCATTAGGTTCCACATCTCACCAATAGAGGATCCAATTCAGGAAAGAAGAGAAAAAAAAATGGAGAAGAAATCATTAATTATCTAATACAAAGAAGCTTTCTCAGAACTAAAGGACATGAATTTCTAGAGAGAAAGATGTTCTGTGCTCAGCACATTTAAGGGAAAAAAAGAGAAAACACACACACACGCAGAGCCCATTATGGTAAAATTTCAAAACTTCAGGAAAAAAGCAGACCTTAAAGCTTCTATCAGAGCACTTAGCACACTTTCTTGTTATTATCTTGTCTGTTTTATTTGAGTGCAGGGACAATGTCCACCCTCCTCACATGATACAGCCAGCGCCAAACACAGTGCCTGGAAGAGTGGGTGAATAATACTTGTTGCATCGATCTTGTGCCATTTTTGAAAACACACATATCTCTCCAGACACCCTCAGAAATCATTTCTCCCATTACTTACGGCGGGCATTTTAGAGCTGGCAGCGTCACTGATGGATTAGACTGATGAATCCTAAAATAAATACCAAATATTTTTAGATTTTCATTATGCTTTGAAGAAAAGTCCTCGGGATTGACGTCAGAAAGATGTAGGTCTGAATCTGGGCTCTTACAAACTCTGTGACCTAAGATTACTTAATCCCTTCCACAGAAATGTGTGGCCGCGAGTCCTGGGCGGCGGAGGACGTGCAGAGAAAGGATGCTGTTAACCAGAAAATAGTCCCTTCCCTCCAGAGTGCACGGCCGAATGGAAAGACTGACGGAAAAAGATATATACATTACGTATATTGCCACAGCCCGCCAACCGGTCGCTCGCCACCCTCTCGAGCCCATTTTCCACCCAGCTTCAAAATGCTGTTTCACAGTGAACACCAGGTTAAATTACTTGCCTGAATGTAGTTCTCCAGTCGCTCCCCTGCGCCCTCAGAGAAAAGGCTCCCGAACCACGTGAGGGCCTCGCGCTTGGTGGGCTTTCCTCCCACCGCGGCCTCTCACAGGCCTGCGGTTGGCTCCGGCCACGCAAGGTCGCGCAACAGGCATCTGATTGGTGAACCTGGAAGAAGAACTGAGCATGCGCATCCTAGATCCTCCCTCCATCCCTAATTTCAGAGAGGAAGGTCTACAGAAAGCTTGCATTCTTAAACACACACGCACGCACGCATGCACGCACACATGCACACACACATTCTATTGAGGTATCAGTGACATTCAATAAACTGCACACATTTAAAGAGTGCTATCTGATGAGTTTTGGCTGGGTCTTACTGTAGGTGCATGACTTTTCAAGAACTTTAAAAACTTTTTAAGAAGCAGCCAAACTGTTTTCCAAAGTGATTGCATCCTTTTACATTCCCACCAGACGTGTATGAGATTCCAGCTGTTCCTCATCGTCCCGAACACTTTGTAAGCTCAATCTTTTTCCGTAGTCCTTCCAGTGGGAGTGTAGTAGTGTCATTTTGGTTATAACTTATGTTTTTCTAATGTCATATTATGCTGAGAATCTTTTCAAGTGCCTATTTGCTATTTGTATATTTTCTTAAGTGAAGTATCTGTTCAAAGTTTTTACCCATTTTTAAATTGGGTTATTTGTCCTGGTACCAGCCAGCCACCAAAAAAGAAAGAAAGAAATTGGGTTATTTGTTTTATTAAGTTGTAATAGTTCTTTATATGTTCTAGGTACAAGTCCTTTGTCAGATATAAGCTTTGCAAATATTTTCTTTCAGGTTTAGTCTTGCCTTTTCATATCATAATAGGTCTTATGGAGAACAAAAAAATATTTTTTAATTTTGATGAGATCCAATTTATTGATATTTCTCTTTTGTAGTTGATTCTTTTGTGTTATGTTTTTTTAAATCTTTGACAAACCCAAGGTCACTAAGACTTTTTTCCATGTTTTCTTCTAGAAGTTTTATAGTTTTGGCTTTTACATTTAGGTCTATGATCCATTTTGAGCTAATTTTTGTTTATAGTAAGAGATGAGGGTCAACTTTCTTTTTTTTTTGACTTGGCCATCCAATTGTTCCAGCATCATTTGTTGAAAAGATTCATTCTGCTATAGTTTTTGTTTGTTGGGGGGGGGGGTTGTTTTTTGTTTTTGGCAGCTAGAGCATACAGGGATCAAACCCTGGACCTTGGTGTTATCAGCACCATGCTCTAACCAATTGAGCTAACTGGCCAGCACCTGATATAATTTAAATGTGTGCCCCAATGTATTGGGAGGTGGGACCTAATGGGAGATGTTTATGTCATGAGGGTTCAACCTTCATGAATTGATTAATGCTGATTATAAAAGCACTTGAATTCAGTATCTCCCTCTCTTATTCCCTCCCTCTCCTCCCCCACCATCTCATGTACACTTGTGCTCTCTAGCCCTTCTGCCTTCCACCATCAGATGATGCAGCAAGAAGGCCCACACCAGACATGGGCCCCTCAACCTTGGACTTCCCAGCCTCCAGAACTATAAGAAACAAATCTCTGTTTTTTGTAGATTACCCAGTGTCAGATATTCTGTTATAGAAGCACAAAACAGACTAAGACAGCCCCCATTAAATTGCCCTGGCACTTGTGTTGAAAATCAGTTGGCTATGTATGTATGAGCCTATTTCTGGACTCTCTATTCTGTTCCATATATTTGTATTTCTTTATGCCAATATCACACTGCCTTGATTTCTGTAGCTGTATAATAAGTCTTGAGATCAGGTAGTGTATTAGTTACCTATTGCTACACAACAAATTACCACAAATTCAGATTCTTAAAATAACACACATGTATTATTTCACAGTCTCCATGGGTCAAGCATCTAGGCATGGCTTAGCTAGATCCTCTGCTTTAGCGTTTCACAAGCTGCAGTCAAGGTGTATATATAGGCCAGGGCTGGTTTCTCATCCGGAGAATCAACTTGGAAAGAGATGGGAATCATGGCCCCATCTTAGAATCTGTCTTCCACAGGTAGTATACGTTATTCAATTATGTTTTTCTTTTCAAAGTTTTTTTTTTTTTTTTTTTTTTCTGGCTCTTCTGGGTCCTTAACTTTTCCATATAAATTCTAGAATCAGCTGTAAATTTCTACCAAAACAACCAGATGGGTTTTGATTAGGATTTTGTTAGATCTATAGATAAATTTAGAGACAAATAACAACTTAACAGTATTAAGTCTTCTGATCCATGGACATAGTGTATTTCTCCATCTATGCAGATTGCCTTTAATTTCTCTCAACAATGTTTTCTGGTTTTCAATGTACAGATCTTACACATCTTTTTTTTTTCAAACTTATCCCTAATTATTTTATATTTTTGATACTTTTATTTTTTGTGCATGGCTGGTCAGTACAGGGATCCAAACCCTTGACCTTAGTGTTATGACGCGGCACTCTAACCATCTGAACTAACCAGCCAGCCCTAAGTGAGATTTTTAGAATTTCAGTTTTATTCCAAAGTGCTTAATCAGTAAGCTTAGAGAAGTAGGGTCTTTCCCTTGGTATAAAGACAAGGTTGTACTGTGCTTACTTTGAATATGTAGGAAGCATGTTAAATACAGAGGACTGGTAGCACTCTCATTTGCCCTCACTTCTAAGCATGTCCTCTTTTCTAAATCTTATCAACAATAAAGCCAATATCTTCCTTTTCATCCAACTATATGATATCTATTTTTCAGTTGGTTCTGAACTGGTGCAGGGAAGAGGATATGGTTTATTACCCCCAAAACCTCAATATTTCTTCCATCTGGTGAAACCTACTTGTATTTCAAAATTCAGCTCACGGTTTCCTGTCTTCACGACAACTTCCTGACATTCCTTCCCCTGTGTCCCTTCCTGCACTTGCTGTGGTGCATGTGCAACACTTTGCTACTCTCCTTTGTTGACATAGCCTTCCTCTTTCTCGTCCTCCTCCTGCTCTCACTAAACATGGACGTCTCAAAAGTATGAAGAAAGACAGTAATTTATCTTTGTAGCTCCAATGCCTAACACAATGTCAAGCAGGCAGTAGATATTCAATAATTGTTTACCACAATTATTATGACCGTATGATTTCAGTCTTGAAAAGGATAACTGTTCGTTGTGTGACAGTTAATGAAAATAACAATACAAAATCCTATATGCATCAAGATTACAATTATATAAAATGTGATTAAAAGGTAATATGTAAAATAAATTGCCATTACATTTGGCATATTTTTTAACAAGAGTTTTATTTATTTATTTATTTTTTTGGAATATGATCAGTAAGGGGATCTTAACCTTTGACTTGGTGTTGTCAACACCACGCTCTCCCAAGTGAACTAACTGGCCATCCCTATATAGGGATCCGAACCTGTGGCCTTGGTGTTATCATCACCACACTCTCCCAAGTGAGCCACGGGCCAGCCCTAAGAGTTTTATTTTTTAAAACTCTTCAGTATCGCTAATGTCTGAATTCTTCCCTCCCTCCCCTACCCAATACACAGTGTTGGGAGATTAATATCACATGGGATACTGAGACTCTGATCACTGGGAGAGCAAGGTTTGGGGTAGAGGGAAGTTCAAGCATTGCTTCCTTAACTATCTGGGGGAGTCTAGGGATCTCATTTGTTTAGCATACACTAAAGAGCACCTACTATATATCTGCCACACACTGTGTGCTGGTTTAACAAAGGTGAATAAGACAAAGTCCTAAGGAGGATAAATACAAAAATGCCTAGGTCTTATTATAGTATAAAAGTGTTGAAAATCAAAGACAAAGGGAATATGCTTTAGCAACCAGACAAAAAAGGACCATTTCCTTCAAAGGAGCTGATAGTCAAATTCTCAACAGAACAATGGAAGCTAAAAAGACAACAGAATAACATCTTCAAAGTGCTGAAAGAAAAAACAAAAAAACACATCAAACTATCAAAACTATTCTTCAAAAATTTAAAGACCCAATTCAAAAATGTGCAAAGGACTCAAGTAGATATTTCTACAAAGAATGTATACAACTGGCCAGTAAACACGTGGAAAAATGTTCAACATCACTAACAATTAGGGAAATGAAAATCAAAACCACAATGAGATATCATTAAGATGGCTATTATTTAAAAAACAAAAATAAAAAAACAAAATAACAAGTGTTGGTGAGAATGTGGAGAATAGGAACCCTTGCACACTGCTGATGGGAGTATAAAATGGAATAGCTGCTGTGGAAAACAGTATGGTGTTTCCTCAGAAATTAAACATGGAATTACCATATGATCCAGCAATTCCACTTCTGAGTATATACCCAAAAAAATTTAAAGCAGTGTCTTAAAGAGATATGTATACACCCATGTTCGTAGATGAATTATTCACAATAGCTGAAAGGTAGAAACAACCCAAGGGTCCAAAACCCAGCTAATGGGTTGTGGCATATATACAACGCAATACCATACAGCAGTAAAAATGAACATGTTTCTGTTATGTGCAACAACATGAATGAATCTCACAAGCATAAAATTGAGCAAAAGAAGCTGGAAGCAAAAGATTCCATTTATATAAACTTCAGAGCTGACCTGTTAGCTCACTTGGTTAGAGCATGGTGCTGATAACACCAAGGTCAAGAGTTCAAATCCCCACACCAGCTAGCCACCAAAAAAGAAAAAATATATATATGTGTGTGTGTGTATATGTGTATGTATATATACATTTTATATATAAATATATATGTGTATAGATACATATATATAAGCTTCAAAGCAAGCAAAACTACCAGTGGTGCTACGAGTCAATATAATGGTTATTGATGGATATGTTTACAACCTTGATTGTGGTGATGGCTTCACAGGTGTATGCATATGTTTAAACTCATTAAATAGTACACATTAAATATGTGGAGTTTGTATATCAGTGACACCTCAATAAAACTGTTTTGTTTTTTTTTAAAGTGGTAGTTATCTTTTTATCTTCGAGCAGAATAGGTTCAGGTAGTGACTAGGAAGGGGTGCTGGAGGCCTTCTGGAGTGCTGGTAAGCTGGTAAACTTCTGTTTTTATATCTGGGTAGGAGTTACATGGATGTTTTTGCTTTGTGAAAATTTGAGCTATACATCTAAGATTCGTATGTATGTTATACTTCAAAACAGTTAGAAAAGGCTATAGAGTCTCCTCCCACTTCTGTGCCTCTCCCAGTTCTTTTCAATCATACATTGGATCTTATTTCCTCCAACTTCCTTCAAGTTCTCTCTTTATCAAGCACCTTTTCTTTTTCCAGTACTTCCAATTTTTCCCTCTCTGTTAACCTACTTCCCTAGTGTATAAATATGCTCAAATCTCTCCCTCTTTGAAAAATGAACCACTTCCCACTCCAGTCAATATCAATTCATTCTTCCCCTTTATATCCAATCTGTCAACTAGAGGTTCTGCACTATACATTCTTCACACCTCAACAGTTGAGTTTCTGCCCCCTTCAGCCACAGACATTGCTTTGTGGGTCACCCATAACTTCCTTGTTGCAAATTTTAGCGGACCCTTTTCAGATCTTGTCTTTCAGTACCAGTATTGAATGGTTTACTACTTTCTTCTTCTTTATAACTTACATCTAAGTGCTTCCAAGTCTACATACGTTATCTCATTTAATCCTTACAACCCCAGGATGTAAGTACTAGTGCTATCTCCATTTTATGAATAAGAAAAATGAGACTAGAGAAGTTAAGTAACTTGCCTAGTGTCACATAGATAATTCCGTCCTATATATATTTGATGAAATGTTCTTTTCCCTGGGTTTCTAGGATGACTAGTTTTCTTTTATCTCTTTGTGCATTACTTATTCTCCTTTGGATGTCCCTCTTCCTCTATCTACCCTTTAAATAACTGTGTTCCCTAGAATTCCATGCTTTTTATCTCTTATTGCCCTGCATGATCTTTCTGGGCACACATTTGAATGGTTTTAATCACCACCTATATACTGATTGCTTCCAATTTCTTTCTTCAGTCCATATGCACCAGCACTCAAATCCAACTTGTCCAAAACTGAACTTACCACCTTCCTCCTTCCCACAAATCTGCTTCTTCTCCTGTGTTCATTCTCTCAATGGCACTATTATTTACCCAGCTACTCAAGCCGGAAACCTGGGAGCTCTCCTGATGAATACACCTCCTTCCCCTCTTTCCATATCCACTCTACCACCAAGTTTTGCTTTTTCTACTTTTTACTATCTTTTGTGTTCATTCTTTCTCTCCAGCTGCACTATCCCTGCTCAAGTTCAAACCTCATCATCTTTTGCTTGGCTATTGTGATAAAACTCAATCTTCCCTTTAAAGAACTTCACCTTCAACCTACCTTCAATACTCCTGCCAGCAAAACAAATCAGACTCTACTATGCCCCTGTACCTATGACATAAACTCTAAACTCCTTAGAATGCCATTCAAGTCCTGTCCTGTCAGGAACTGGTGCCTGCCTCAAGTCCAGCTTTATCCCCTCCACCTCTTCCCTCACTACTTATAATCTAGGAGTACTAAAATGGCTTGTAATTCCTCCAGACAAATCATAATCCTTATCCTTTTTTCCCCCCTCTATGCCTTTGCCTATGACCAGAATTCCTGGAATGCCTACTTTTACCTTGTTCATTTATAGAACTTTTGTTTTGTTTTGTTTTGTCAGCTGGTCAGCACAGGGATTCAAACTCTTGACCTTGGTGTTCTTTTTTTTTTTTTTTTTAAAGATGACCGGTAAGGGGATCTTAACCCTTGACTTGGTGTTGTCAGCACCATGCTCACCCAATGAGCAACCGGCCATCCCTATGTGGGATCCGAACCCGTGGCCTTGGTGTTATCAGCACCACACTCTCCCGAGTGAGCCACAGGCCAGCCCTTGACCTTGGTGTTCTAACACAGTGCTGTAACCAACTAAACTAACCAGCTAGCCCCAAACTCTTATTCTTTATAAGGCAGTTCAGTCATCACTTCTAAGAAGCCTTCCTTGATCCTCCAGGCTGGGTTAAGGACCTCTCTAAGTGATCCCATGGCTCCATATATACATTTCTAATAGCATTTAACCCTCGAGTCTACTTTTTTTACATGTGTGTCCCCCAAGTTTAAAAGTGAACCCCTCGGGGGCCAGAGTTTGTCTTTCATCTTTGTGTTTCCTGCACATAACAGGAGATCCAGAAATGTTTGTTAAACTAAGTTCATTTCTTTCCTTCTTCAGTAAATTTCTAATATAGTTGCTAGTTTTGTTTTTTTTACTACCCACCTACCCCCACCTGATTTTGTCTCTCTTCTCTTTAAAGACTTGCCACTAGCTTCTAGAGAATAAAGTCAACACAGAGGAAATCAGGGCCAAAACATAAAGAAAAAGAGACAGAAGAGACACATGCCTTGTACTGGTGCTATCAGTCTGTCACACCCCTATTTAACAGCCACCTAACAGGACTGGGCACACGAATCTTTCCTGGCCAGTGTAATACATCCCCCAGTAATTCTGGGATGGACTTAAGCATGACACAAGTAGTGGAGGATGAGGTGGAAATAAGACCATTTGGATAACCTGAATCACACAAAATAATCCATCTCTCAAAGAAGGTGTAAGGTAAAGCGTTTGTGCAGAGAAAAATTGTAGCTACCATAACCTCCTACTGTAAGGGAACAGTGTGTCTAGAATCCCCTCATCACCCACCCTTGTCCATCTGGAAAATTCTTGCTCATGCTTCATGATCTATCCCAAAATTCACCACCACTGTAGTCTTTCCTGACTCCCCCTGGCAAAAGTTGTTGTTTCCCCTTCTAAGTTCCTCACAGTATTTTGTCATTTTACACTCAACAACAGGTGTAATGAAGTTGGACAGGCCTGGATTCAAATTCTAGCTTTGTCACTCAGTAACTGTGTGTTATTTAAAGTCTTTGAAGCTGACTCCTCATCTTTAAAATGGGGATACCACTATCAACCTCAAAGGACTGTTGCTGGGGCTAAAGATGTCAATATAAAGTAACTGACACATAGTAGGCACTCAAATAATGTTAGTCTTGCTGCCTCCTCCTCCACTCCAAGCCTTATCAGAATGAACTATTTGAAGAATTAAGTTTCTACTCTTCCAGGTGCCTAGCAGCTAGGCAGAACTTGGCATGTATTCAGTTCATGATAAATGTTTGATAACTTATAAATATGAAGGAAATATTGTGCTGATGGAAAAACAACTACCTTGTAGTAGAGTTAGTTGCATACAGAACTTTCTCCTCTGGTAAACTATAAATTCCCTGAAGATAAGGGCCACATCGTGCTAATCTTTGTATCCTCCCTGCCATGACTTAGCAAAAGGGCTTTGTTGGTGAGAATTTTTAAAAAACATGAGACTAAATAGTCACCGGTTGGGTGAATTTGGGCAGCTTCTCATCTGGAGAAGTTAGTCTTATAAAGTATGTGGCCACACATCCTCTGGAGACTGCAGATTTTTCTCAAAAGATCACTTAAACAGATTTTCCCATTAAGAGATGTACCCAAGACCCTGACGAATCTTGTAAAACTTTTCATATGTGAAATGTTGCTAAGAAGCTCTTCTAAAATTCCCAAATAGCAATTTCTAAAAATAGAGAGTGCTGGCCAGTTAGCTCTCTTGTTTAGAGCACAGCCTTATAATGCCACGGTCACAGGTTCCAATCTCCAACCAGCCAGCTGACAAAAAAAAAAAAAAGGGATACCCAGGATTTAAAAACACAAAGTGTTCCTACTGTTCATCTTTGTTAAATTTCTCAAATTGAAGACATTGTTTTTAAAAAGCAATCATGCATGTGGCCATTACAGTGTACTCCATATTTATTAGACAATTGACAAGAAAAACAATTTTTGGCACAAGAATGCCAATTTATTCTCCTTTTGGACACATGAACACAAAATATCCCTGCAGGCCAAAAAAAAAAAAAAAAAATTGCAAAATTTAGATGACCATCATCTTATCTCAACATGGGGATACAACCCCTTCCTTAATAGTTTAGAATGTACCTCGTATTACTAGAGACATATATCCAGTCCAAATTTAATAAAATACATTTTAAAACATTACAGTTCTAACAATATAGAAACAAAAGTCACACCATTAGTCAAATAAACAATGCAAACATTTTCAGCCACTAGACATAGAAAGATCATGAATATGTCAATAGCAAGGCATAAGAAAATGGTTAATCAATAACAAGATCTTTCCTTTAATTTTACAAGGAAAAATTCTTGGAGTTGAAGCAGTATTGATATAATGCCCTCAGCCTCCACTTTCTTAAAATGAAAGCAGAGCTACCACCTTGCTATTGAGCAAGAAAATCTTACAGCACATCCACAAAAGGTTGATAGGGCAGGGTGGAGAGGGTGAGCCTTGTTAAACAGTGGATTACCTTTTCCCATGGGAAGGGTAGGTAGCTGAGCCAGGTAGGTAAGCTCTGATATAGGCTGGGCACCAGATCCTAAAATACAGACCATATAGAACATGTCTGCTTGTAAATCATCACCTTTGGAAGCAGCAAATAGAATTTACAGTAAGAATGAATATGTTCTGCCTGCCCAGAACACTGGCTGCATTAAGCCAGGGAGTTCACCTTATAAATCACTCAGGATTCAACAGCTAAGAACAACAACAACAAAACATAACTGGTTCAACATTTGGGTCTTCACCACTCTCTTAATGTCCCTGTTCCTTATCCCCAAATTGTTACTCTTTAGCGTTGCTACATTTAAATCTTTCACACCACATGACAGTGCCTAAAAAGGCTGCATTTTAAAAAACCAAACAGCCTACAACTACTTCTAGAGAATGCACACCTCCCATTGATTGACACATGCATAACAATTCAGTCAGTTCCAGGGGGTTACCTATTCAAATTGTCAAGCCCAATTAAATTCAAACTATGCATTCAGACTTGCTTGCAATAGTATTGCTGCAACTCTGATTCTGCAGTGATTACCTCTTAAGGATTCACCCCTCAGCAAGTATTTTCCAATAATCCTAGTTCTTCCATATTTTCTTCCCTTTGTCCAAAACGACAGCATTGTACCCTTAAAGGTGCTGTTTTCCTATTAAAAATAGGCCTCCCGGCTTTCTCTCCACCACCATACTGATTTGCCCCAGTGTACTGGGAGTGACTGAGGTCTTACAAACTGTGTATAGTTCAAGGTTGACTGTAGAGCTCAACTGCAGGCAAGCGAATCAGGGCTTCCTGGCACTCTGCCTTGCTTTGCTCCCTGCTCCATACATGCCAAGAGAGGGTGAGAAGTGACACTTCTTCTGTGCGTTATAAACAAGCAAGCCTGAGGCACTCAAGTGCAGGTGTGGTGTGATGCCCGCTGGCCAGCCAGCCAGCCGGCCACCAAGAGTTCTTCACATCTTGGACTCCAGCAAGTCTTCCTTCTCCTAAAAAAGCTTCCATTTTTCCTCCTCTTGGGTCCAGAGTGGCCATGCTGAAGGGTATTTTCTGTGCTCTCCCTGAACAAGTATGAATAAAAGCAGCAGCCAGCCCCTCACCAACATGTCCTGATTTGTATTATCCAAGTGAGGTATTTGCAAAAAAGGAAAATCTTAAGATTAACATCTGCCATCTCTTCACTTCTGCCTATGTTGTGCTTCAGTCACAGAACTTGTTTTCATCCCACTATCTGCAAAGATTAAGGACGTCTGCACTCAGCTTAATGAGCTACAGGACTCGATAGATACTATAAAACTCTCAAAGACCAGTCTCAGCAAACACTGGTGGCACCGCTGATCAACAGCACATGGAAATGTAAACTTCAATGTATTTACAAGCTTGCTTAAACGACTGAAGAAAAACAGTCGTTTATATTGCTGGGATTTTGAGAAGGCTAGTTTATGAGATTTGGACCAGCTAATGAGTTCAAGCAAACACCCTTCACCATCAGATCCAGTGTTTCCCCACCAGCAGTTTCTAGACAGAGGTGGCAAAATTGTTTTTACCACATTGTGTCTGTCTCTTCCCCCAGCACCTTACTCAGCCATACGGAGTGTGGTTCAGGACCTTTCATCCCCCTTTCCTTCTCTCATTCTTGACATTCTAAGATAGAAAATTGCAAGTCAGTACAATTTGGGCTGGGAAACACTGGCTGGAACTACCAAGATTCTATGTAACTGTTGTCCATTCACAAAGTATTTTCTACACTAAATACAGAATACATTTTCCCCTACATTTTAACCAGTGCTTGCTTTAGATAAACTCCCTTTGTTTGGACAAGAAATGAATCCTGTCTCCCTGTGAGTGGAATCCAGAATCTATTATGAAAAATCAACCTTTTCTACACAGTTTTAGTTTAATAAAAGGAAGGAAAACCCACCAAGTACGTTTCAGGTTGAAAGATAGGCAAAAAATTTGCACGGTAATTGTGAGTAACCTTGATTCCCAGGAAAAAATTTTTTAAATGCTGGTACATTTTTGCAAGTTGCAGCATCACTCAATGTACCTTAAGGACTGGCACAGCCTGTCCAATAAGGAAGCATCCTGGTTCTAGCTTATTTTAAAACAAAGTGATAGGACACCAACTATGACTATAAAATAGGTAAAAATAATTCTTTAAAAAGGCATGGAAATATGTCTTTTCTGACCAGTTTCAGAAATTGCCAGATTGTGATATATATAAGAAATGGCTGATAAAATCATACTGAAATCTCATCTAAAAAACTACATTGTCAGAGGAAGAAAGAGGAGGGACCTTAAAAAATGTTTATTGCCAAAGTTAACTTTCTATGTGAAAAGTTTAAAAATCATTTAGATCTAACAAACCACACAGCAGCATAAAATGGGCATTTTTGAAAACTTGAAAAAATACTAAAAGCTAATTGTTTTTTTCAAATAGGGGGAAACGTGAGTACTTTTACCATGGCAGTGCTGTCACAGTGACATGCATTATATTTATGTCACACATTCACAAAAGTCAACCAAATAAGAAAACCGCCTGTTTGAATCTGCAGCCAAATATAGTGCAATTGCCTGGTAGCCTGTACTTGCACCAGCACAAGTCTGCAGAGATCAATAAGATAAGTAAAACTAATATTCTGTAAAACTTTAAAAAATTAATGCTCATTAAAGGCATTTACAGTGGCGAAGTCAGAAATCTCCATTAAAAAGTCTATGGACCCACACAATTAGTTACACTGAACTGAAGTAGATTGTTTGGTTTTTCTCTCCCACTTAGCATACACTCCACTCAATGAATACAGAAAAAAGGAATAACTTTCTCTTATAAGACTAGAGGGATGCGGTGAACACCACAGCTAGCAAAATATTCCATAGAAACCTTTTTTGTAAAGTCCTTTAGAAAGTTCAGGCTGATCAGCCTTTGCACATTGAGGTAAAAATTCAGTCCAGTGCATCAGAAAAGGTAATCTATGAGTATCTCTTTCCTTTAAAAAAATGGCTCAATTTTGTTGATGCATCAGACAGTGCTGCAAAGTATAAATTCAGTGCAACTATTCTGAGCTGCTGGTAGAAGACCACCTGAAGTCAACTTGGCTGTATCTAGAGGTGGTAGGCATTTGAAACATTCTGAGGCTGCATGGGGTGCCAAACTGGTTGAGTTCTTTTTCCGAGATTCTCAGGCAAAATACATTGTATGCTGGGTATCATGGTGGATCTGTACAGCCTTAGCCAAGGCCTGAGGATCCCGGCCATTGCTCTGTCCTGACACATGACTGCCTTCCGCACTGTAAAGAGAATAAAGCAAAACACCATGTATAATAGAAGACCACTTCAAACTTCATATGTTTCAAGTAGCACAAATAGTACTGGATTCAAGAAGATCTTGATGCTCAAGCCTTAGCTTCTTAAATAATTTGTTAAGTCTCTCTAAACCAGTTTGCTTGACTGAAAAATGCGATACAACTCATTTAATGGGCAATTGCAAGAATTAAATAAAATAATGTCTACAAAGACTCAAATCCTTAATAGCACCTATATAAAGACTTCCACTGCTTGCTATGTCTGGTTAATTCCTACTCATCCTTTACACTTCAATCAATGGCACTTTTCCCATAGAAATCTTCCCTGACTCAAAGTACAGGTCAGAGTCACTAATACATGCTTTCACAGAATACTGTCTTTTTCTTTCATGGTACTAGACACAATTGAAATTAAGTTATTAATTGGGCATTTATCTATTTCCCCACTGATATATAAATTTCAAGAAAGCAGCAACTTTGTCCATGTTACTCACCACCTATCCCTAGTGCCTAGCACATAGTATAGTCACAACTATTTGTTGAATGAATGAACCTATGTGCCTAGCACAGTGCTGGAACATAGCAGTACCAACAAATGTTACTGTGCCACCAGTCTCTTCTTGCTTTCATTTCACTAGCTATATAACCTTGGACAAGTGACATCTCTTCTAAACTTGCTCTTTTGGGGTGACAACAACAACTTCTAAACATACCTCTTAAGGGTACCATGTGATATAAAGGGCTTGGCAAACTGTAAATCATCATCCCTCTTCTGACATCTCTCTTTATCTTTTTTTTTTTTTTTTTTTTTTTTTTTTTTAAAAGATGACCGGTAAGGGGATTTTAACCCTTGACTTGGTGTGGTCAGCACCACGCTCACCCAGTGAGCGAACCGGCCATCCGTATATGGGATCCGAACCCGGGGCCTTGGTGTTATCAGCACCGCACTCTCCCGAGTGAGCCACGGGCCGGCCCTGACATCTCTCTTTAAATGATTATTATTATCCTTACCATCTAGGCTCAAAATCTTAGTCATGTTTTACTGTATCCTCTCCTCTGCCTCTGACACCCAATTAACTGTTAAGTCCTATCTATCCTATCCAAGGAATATCTTTTTACATTTAATAAAGGCAGTCTTGCTCTCACATACCTTTCCAGCCTCATGCCTGCTGTTCCCCTTTAATGTGCTCTAGCCAAAGAACATTTGCTATTTTCCAAACATGTCACTTGCTCTCTCTCCCTTGTGTCCATTTGTTCCCTCTGCCTGGAAAATCCTTTTCTTTTCTTTGTAGAGCCAAATCCTACCCATCCAGCTATAAAATCTTTTCTAACTGCCTTTCCTCTGATGTCCCATTGCACTTTTATCTATACTGATTTGGGCTAGTTGTCAGTTCTATATTTGCCTGTATTGTCTCCCATAGTGAAACATAAGATCCCTGTGGGCAAGTAATATGACTTACTCATCTTAATATTTCTAGTGCTTCACACAGTATTGGGCACACAGTCAATACCAAATAAAAGTGTTGAATGAATGAACGTATATTACAGAATGGAAGGTACAAAACCACAGTTAAGCATTTTCCATAATAGTATATTTCCAGCCCTTACAGAAATAGACTTGCAGTGGAATGTCTACTATTTAGCAGCTGAATTCTGACTTGGGGAAGAGCCCAGAAACTGCTACACTTCACAGATGGTCATTTGGAAAAGAAAATTAATGCAGAGGGCTTGTTTAGCTTTTAATAGCAGCTCAGTAATAGGTCAAAATGTCTGATTCTCCTGAGATCCCTATTTGGGGGTGAGAATGATCTGGCCCCCCTCCCACACACACCAGGTTCACTGTGGTGCATTCTTCCAAATTGTACTGAAGCATAGTGAATAGGTCAAGATTTCCCCTTGCATGAAATGGAATCCACAGGCCTGTGACTGCTCTGACTGGAGCAAGGGCACTGTGTTGGCCACATTTTGAGGCTGTTCATGGCCTGAGCAGAACTGAAATACATTTGGCTCTATGGGAAAAACCACAGGCAGCTCCAAATTAGACTCCTTTAGAGACACAATACAAGTATAAACAAGTCTGAGTACTTCTTGGACCAAAAGTCACATTACAAGCTCTCAAAGGCACATGCAATTTTATTTGCTCCTTGCAATTTAAACCCTAAAAGGAAGTTTAAAGCCTTACAGAAGTTTTTTGTATTAGCTCAATTTTTTTTAACATGCTGCTAAAAACCGGATTTTACTATGCCCGAGAGACTTGCCTGTCATGATCTTTATCCACCAGATGATACCGTGCCCTAAATGCCACAAGCCGGGCATAATACGCAGGGGCTGGAATCGAGACTGAGCGGGTGCACCTCACATAGGTGTGACACAGCTGATAAGTCAGTAGCTGGAGCTCATCTGCGGTAAAGCAGTTATCATCCCACAGGACCTGGTAATGTGAAGGACGGCTGGTTCCCTGGAGAGAGAGTTTTATGATTAATGTATTTCTGATATTGCTTGACTACATGAGAGGAGAGAAGAATTAAAACCTACTCCTTAAACTCAGAGTATTTCTGCCTAGCACACCTACTAGCAGATACCTAGACCAAAAGATAAAAGTTCTAAGATACAAGTATTAGCAAAGGTAAGCACCATGTTTAATAACAAGTCTACTCAAGTTAGTTGCTGAATTTGCAAACATCCGTCTATCAGGTCAAAGATCTGCACCTGCTTCCAAATTACCTGAATTCCTGCGTGACTACAGAGGTAAAAGTCAAACTCAGATGGATGTGTGATGGTACTATCCACTGTAGTGCCTGCTGGTACATTGCCACTTTTCCCCACCTACCAAAAAAAAAAAAAAAATAGTAATTAATCATCAAAGTGCCAAACTGTGCTCAGGCCATTTTTTTCCCTTTTGTGTGTTAATTGGTATCACGTTGGTAAACTGCTCTTAAGTGAAGCCTTGAAAATTACTTTAATTCAAGATGTTGAATCCCCTGTAATTTTGCCTTTGCCCAACCATTTCACCCTCAAGTATTTTCTCGAACAAATATACTCCATGGTCTCTTTAGGGGAATACAGACAAAGAATTATTTTATCTGTGGTTGGGGCTGCAGTCCTGTCATCTATTTACAGATGACACACTGTAAAAAAAATTAACATTTAAGATGGATAAGCTTTCTGAGAAAAAAAAATCAGTTTTATTTCTTACATGGAGTAAAAATATATCCACAACTTTCAGTAAAAGTTAAGATGAAGAAATCTTTGAACTGGTTCACCAGGTTCAACAAAACTAATACTTTATGGGGTCAATAAAAAAAGTAACTGGCAAATGATTATCAGGTAGAGAGCACTGAAATGGGAATTAAGAAACCAGTTTCAGATCTAGGCCTAGCCTTCCAACTACATACCTTGAACAAAGCATAATATCTTTGCTCCTCAATCTGATCATCTATAAAATTAGGTGAGGGTCTCTTATGCTTTTAAAATCTAAGTTTCTTTTATGGCCAAAACTCTAAAATCCAACTTCTAAGAAAGCAGAGAGGGGATCTTCAGAAATGCACTTACAAGGAAAGGAATTAAATTTTGCTATTTGGTCCGCCTCTTCTGCTGTACAGCAGGGTTCAATATGAAGAAGTTTATCTAGCATATAGGCACACATTTGATGGAAGTTTATTTGGCTCCATTCTAAATAGTGTTCCTTCAGCTGGAGATCATAAACCAATATATGCAATAACCCTATGAGTATAGAAAATTCTCCCGCCAAATTTACATGTAAATGTGGATATCTAGCTGGACCAGACGAAATGTAATTGAGTTATTATAACAGTTCTAGGGTTTCATTTTCCCAAAGTGTGTTCTTTAGGAATATTAGTTTTGCAGGATATGCTTCAGTATTTTATCCTCAAATTTGAGAAACATGGGCTTAAGCCAAAGGTAAAGAGAATTTTCTAGTGTATGACTTTTCAGAACCTTTACTTAGTCATGTATAATCTTTAAGAGAAAGATAGAATATATAGCATGTCCCAAACGTGACCATAAAATTCCCTTTAAAAAAAAAAAAATCTCTCAATTTCTACAGATGAGAGCCTAAAGAGGTAACACCTTGGGGAGAAGGGAATCCAGGCATGTTCAATTCAACAGTTATTGCTCGAGCACCCATATTCTAGGCTGTGCAGCAGATGTTAGGGATGAGAACCAGAGGTACAGAGAGAACTAATGAAATTGTCTTCTGTCTTCATAAAATCATATATAATGAACTATAATGCAATGTGAGAAGGGCATGTGAAAAGCATTGGGAAAAGGTGGTGCAGAGGAAATAGTTGAGCCATGCCTCATAGGAAAAGTAGGACTTGAAAAGGGGGTGGGGGGTTGGATAAAAACTGGAAACACTCCAAATATCCCTAAACTCAGGAATGGATAAGTAAATTGTGGCCCATCTATATTATGAAATACTACTCAGCAATAAAAAGGAACAAATTACTGATAAACACAATAACTTGAGTGAATCTCAAATGCATTATGCTAAGTAAAAGAAGCCAGACTTGAAGCCTGTATATTCTGGAACAGGCAAAACTATAGGGACAGAATGCATATCTGTGGTTGCCAGGGGCTGGGGGTGAGAGAAAGGTTGACTACAAAAGAGCACATGAGACATTTTTTTGGTGTGATGGAATTATTCTATATATTTATTGTGGTGGTGGTTACACAACTTTATGCATTAGTCAAAACTATACACTAAACTAAACTAGGGCCGGCCTGTGGCTCACTTGGGAGAGTGTGGTGCTGATAACACCAAGGCCACGGGTTCAGATCCCTATATAGGGATGGCCGGTTAGCTCACTTGGGAGAGCGTGGTGCTGACAACACCAAGTCAAGGGTTAAGATCCCCTTACCGGTCATCTTTAAAAAAAATCAATCAATCAATAAATAAATCTATACTCTAAAAAGGGTGAATTTTACTGTATCTATATGATACCTTAATAAAAATAATGGGAAAAAAGGGTAAGATGGATGTGCTCATTCCAGGGATAAGAAAGCACAGTATATATGGGAAATGGAAGATGTATGATGTCATGGTGAAAGATGAAATTAAAATGTTGTTTTGGCTACCTTGGGAAAACACTGACCATCACAGGAAAGCATTTGGTAAGCAATGGGGGACACTTGATTTCTGAGCAGTGAAGTGGCACAATAAGACCTGTGTTTTAACAGCAGGGTGGAGAATGCACTTGTGAAGCAGGAATGGAGACAGGAAGTCTGCTCGGAGCCTCCTGCAATACAGAAGAGTTCTGCCTTTTCTACGGCAGTGGGAACACACCAGAGGAAGAGCTGAGATGAGAGAGATGTCAGGGCAGAACACCGAAGACTACTTGACCAACTGGATATGGGGGGACAGGAAGGGAGGAGAAGAATTTAAAGAACAACTCTGAAGTTTCTAGCTTGGCTGACTTAATACACAATGATGCCAAGTAACAGAATAAAAAGGAAATTGGGAGAAGAATAGGTTTTGGATGGGGATAAAACAATAAGTAGAAGGTTTAGACGTGTTTTGCTTGAAATGCCTGTGGTAGATCGTATCTCTGGTGCCAAATATTCTCATGCCCCTTCCTGGAGGGGGATTATACATCTCCACCCAATTATCTCAGGAGTGGCCCTGTGACTTGCTCTGGCTGATCAAATGTGGCCTGAAATGTGTCACTTTTGGGCAGAAGCTTTAAGAGCCAGCACATAGCTTGTTGTGTATCTTTTTTTCCCCTCTGCTACAAGACTGGCGATGTTCCAGATAGATGCTTCTCTGTCAGCCTAGGTTCCAAAGGGAGGACAGCAGGGTCACAGCTGCAGCAGAGTCACAATGAATGTGTAATGTGAGCAAGAATAAATCTTTGTAAGCCACTAAGATTTGGGTGTTTTGGTGTTGCTGTTGTTACCCATAGCACAGCCTAGCCTATCTGGACTGATACAATGCCTATAGAACATCTAAGTAAATATGTCTGGTAGATAACTGGAAGTACAGATCAGGAGCTGCATAGAATAGTTTGAGGCTAGAAATACAGATTTAGGAATCTATAAGCAAATAAGTGAACCCAGAAAAGTGGAAGAGACTAATGACAGAGTTGAAATTCAGAAGAAAAGAGGGAGAAGTATGAAATGCCAGGGAACATCAGTGTTTAGTGGACAGAAGGAGAAAGAGGAGACAAAAAAATTCTGATTATACAGGTGGATAGTAAACCTGGAAAGTCATATTGCTAAGGCCAAAGAAGTCAATCATTGTAAGTACTGCAAAGAGGTCAGAGTAGGAAATCTGACAAGATACCCCTGGATTCAAATGAGCAAGTTATTGAAAGAACAACTTCAGAGGAGTCCCTGAGGTTGAAGTCAGGCTACAGGGAAGTGAAGTATGATGTGAGAAGGCACAGATAAAAAGTCAAGTGATTGTTTTTCTAAAAGTTTAGTCATGAACAGAAGAAAAGATGAGGTAGCAGGTACACTGAGGGAGAAGCAGAGTGTCAGGAAGTTTATTGGGGGGACTGAGGAAGATTTGAGCAACTCTACAGGGTGAGAAGGAGGCCATAGAGTGAGAAAGATTGAAATTTTTAAAAATAATGGTTAATTAGGGCCGAGCCCGTGGCGCACTCGGGAGAGTGCGGCGCTGAGAGCGCGGCGACGCTCCCGCCATGGGTTCGGATCCTATATGGGAATGGCCGGTGCACTCACTAGCTGAGTGCCGGTCACGAAAAAGACAAAAAAAAATAAAATTAAAATAATGGTTAATTAATGAAATGAAGCTCTAGAGAAGGCAGCAAGGATTAGGATGGAAAGCACATAGGGGGGAAAGAAAGCATAGGTGGAGAGATTAGCCTGAGATGGATGTGAGGAAGGAGGTAAGAAAATGCAAGCTTTCACTAAGTTTGTAAAGTAGACGAAAGGCAACTAAGAAAATGCATGCCTTCTAGATCTTGTTTTCTGGGGGAAATAGAAGATGGGATTTCACTGGCAAGGAAGGCATCATGGATAGGGTAGGGGACTTGAGAAGAGTATAAAGATTTGGAACAGATGCTGTGAGGAATAGAATAAATGAAAAAATTGCAGCATGCAGGGCCTGGCTGAGATTTGTTATCATGAATTTGTAATATGGTTCATTGTTTAATAAATTATCCCCCCCCCCACTCAGCAATTCCTATCAGTCTAAGAGTAGACGCAAAGGAAATGGGCAAATGGACTGATTCAGAGTTGGAGATTGGCAAGAGGCATGTTTAGAGAATTGAAGATGTTGGTAACTGTCAGGGGTACAAAGTAGACCAAGAACTGGGACTGTCAATCTTGAAAGGTTAGTAGGGACACTGGATAGTAAAGAACAAAAGTAGGAGATAGCTTGGGATTTTAAAAAGATAATCCACGTCCTAAACCTACATGGATAACAAGTTGACAGAGGGTAGAAAGGTGACAAAAGCAGTTAAGGAGGGGTGGCAGGATGTTTTGTGCCCAGACCTCAAGCAAGAGTTCAGAGAATTTGTATTAGCAAAGTCTAAGAAGTACTATTGAGTCAGGGTTTGGGCAATTTAGAAGACAGCACTTTTAATTTAACCTGATTGATGGACCTGGGACCCAAGGAGAGAAGAATCATTAGTTCTCTAATGATTCAGAAAACAAAAAGAAACAGCTCATTCTTGGATTAGAGACTAAAAACTAAGGGTGTTCCAGAAAGTAATGGGAATAGCCAACAAGAGTACATGATTAGGCAACAGAAAGATCTGGTCTCCCTAGGGATGGATCAAGGAAGGCCCAGACAAGATGAAGTCAAGTTATAAAAAATATCAAAGAAACAAAGCTATCCAATATTATGTGCCTGTAACTTACCTAGTTTACACATAACATCAGATTATAAATAGATAACATGAAACGCCTTTTATCAAGTGCTGGAATTTGTACCCAAAAGTAACACATTCATTTATTAATTTAATCCTTACAATATCCTATGAGACAGATATTATTTTTAATCATATCTTATAATTGAGAATATTAAGGTTCAGAGAAGTTAAGTAACTTGCCCGTGCTTAATAAGTGTGACTCCATAAGCATTCAATGTTTGTACCCTAAGAATCCCTTGCACTGATATAAAATAATTTGGAAGAGAAATTATTTTTTATACCCTAGAACTGTGGCTCAGACACTGAACAGCAAAAAGTAGCAAATGGCAATAAAGTCCAAATAGATAAAACTCGTCTTTGAAAACTACCTGTACCATAATGTACCTGGCATGTTTCTGACCTCCATTCCTCCTCCCCCGCAAAAAAACAACTCTAGAAACCAGTACTTTTGTCATGCAAGACGCAAGAGAAATATTCAGTCTTGAGACTGTGTCATTCAGAATTGGTCATCTAAACTCAACTGCAGTTAGTTTATTTATTAAGTAATTATTAGGCACTTCTGCTTTTAGGGAAAAAAATAGTACATATGCCCACTCCAAAACACATTCACTTCCCACAACCTCAGATAACAAAGCTTATACTTTATCTTCTTACCCTTTCTGTTTTATCTGCACAGAAGAGTCGTGTATGATGTCTTTTTTGCACCACAATATATGTTATTCCTGGCCGGTAATCTTCTTCCAAGCTAATACATGCCTTTCGAATTGCTATTAGTTCTGGCCAAGCTACCTAGGAGATAGAAATGGAATTATGTTTCATTGAGAACTCACCTAATATCTCTTGGATCTGATTTACCCAGAGTGGCAGATAGGAAAAAGTCCATCAGGATATGTTCCTAGAAACCAGATTCCTATAAACCTCAAAGGGCAACAATGAGGTAATGAGATTACCTGTTTCATTTGTCCCTCGGATACCCCTCCACGGTAATAGATGATCCGAGTGGGTTTGAAGCGTGTGGATTTGTAGAACTGGATCAGCAGCTCTCGAACCATGTTAGTAAGGTCCTGGATGACCTCCTGACTGTAGAGGAGCTCCTGGGAGATTTCCTGTCGAGAAGTCTGCACCCGGACAGTGGCACAATACCGGCTGGGGTGGCCATCCATACTGCCAACCACAGCAGCAATGGAGGGTTTCTTCCCATCCCCCGCCGGGGGGTGTGTGACATCTGCTCCCAGGAAGATGACAGGCTGCTGGAATACCGAGGGCCTGCTCAGATTTAAGGAGACATTGCCACTCAGACATATAGGTGAAGATGTTTGGGTTTAGCAAGATTCTATCACCAGATATGATCACAAATATAATCTTATAAAAGAGAACAAAGATTTGTGCTCACAGGGAGAGAACATTAGGGCCCATTGAGTACTGGTGTCACCCAGGACAATGAATCTGAATTGACGGAAGAGGTGAAAGTGGTTCTTCTATAATAGTAGGAAGGAAAGATTAAAAAAAGAGGACCTAACCCAAATTTAACAAAATCTCTATGTATAAAGTGAAAACTTGCCCAGAACTGGCTCTCTTGGGATCCCATGTTTTTTACAATAGATACAAAATTGCAGAATGTACATGGAACTGGGACCAAAACCCCAGTTCTCTTTAAGATGTGAGACTTAGGGAACAGAATCTAATCTATCTCTTTCCCAGTTTTATTTTTCTCCATAGTATTGATTACTTATACCACATATTTAACTTATTTATTTCATTTATTGTCTACACACACACACACACACACACACACACACACACACAAGAATGTAAGTTCTACAAGGGCAGGAATTTTGTTTTATTTGTCTTGGTCACTGCTGTACCCTAGTACCTAGATCACTACTTAGTCCACAATTGGCAGTCAATAAATATTTGTTGAAAGAATGAATTCATTTACTTGGCACAGATTTCTCTAAGGAATCAAGGAGAAAAATATCATGCATACTTCTCTGATAAAAACTAGGCAAAAAAAAAAAATGAGATAAAATATGATATGAAGTTCCTTAAATTCTTAAAGGTAGGATTTAGGATGGTTAGTGTTAATTCTTAAAGTATAACCTAGGAGACATCCTGAATCTGACAATCTCATGTAGTAGATACTAAAGATGGGTTCCATGAAGATAGAGGCTGTGTCACATTTATCTTTCTATACCATCTATACCATCACACAGCATGGGCCTGGCATAGAGTGGTTAATAACAGTGGACATATATACATAACATACATACACATAACAAAATAACAGCTTACATACACTATGTGCCAGTCACTGTGCTAAGCACTTTACATGTATTAACCCATTTAGTTCTCACCCTCTATGAGGGTGGTACAATTATCACAATTTTCCAGATTTGAAAAAATGAGATGGAAGAGGATAAAAGAATGTGCCCAAGATTACACAGCTAGGAAGTGGTAAAGCTGGAATCCAAACCCAGGAAGTGTGACACCAAAGTATGCACTCTAAGCCACTGAGCTATATAGTCTCAAATGTTTGAGGGTAAAATTAAATGATTCCAGACTTTAAGTTAACTTTCCCTGTGGCATGTATACCTCATCGCCAATATTTCAGGAAGGATTTATTTATCTAGAGGTTTCATTCAAGAACAAAAATGAGAATTGTGATATGGTTGTGTAAGACCAAGGAAGCAAATTTCATTTCTTTTTTTTTTTCTTTTTTTTTTTTAAAGATGACCGGTAAGGGGATCTTAACCCTTGACTTGGTGTTGTCAACACCACGCTCTCCCAAGTGAGCTAACCGGACATCCCTATACAGGGCCCCGAACCGGTGGCCTTGGTGTTATCAGCACCACACTCTCCCAAGTGAGCCATGGGCTGGCCCTACTAAATTTCATTTCTTCTCAAGTATGGCAATGACTAATACCACAACCCTAAATTTAACTTCTCAAATCACTTTCACATATGGGATTTCACACAAAAACATTTTAGAGTTGACAAGGCAGATATTATTATCTTGATAGACAAGGAACTAAGGCCCAGAAATATTAAAAATTCACATGAGTAGCAATACTCAAATCTCCCAACTCCTGGCCAGCACTTTGTCTATAACATCACCATCTTGCCTTCATGTTTGGTTACTCTAGAATCAATCTGACAAATTCAAATCTAAACAAAAAATCTAAGAGGGGACACGAGGTTTCTTAGTAGGACATAATAAGATTGAATAAACTCAATCTCATTAGCATCAAGAGCTTCTGTTCATCAAAAGCCACTATTTAGGAGAGTGAAAAGGCAAAACACAGTGCAGAAGATATTTACAATATGTACATCCTATCAAGGACATGTATCCAGAAACCACAAAGAACTACTACAAATTAATAAAAAAGACTCACAATCCAATATTAAAAATTGACAAAGGACTGAACAGGACCATCACAAAAGAAGATGTCCAAATGGCCAATAAGCAGATGAAAATGTGCTTAACGTCATTAGTCATCAGGGGAAACCAAATTAAAACCATAATGATGCTACAACAAAATCTTTGGGAGAAAAATAAATATATAAAACCATAATGAGGGGCCAGCCCGTGGCTCACTCAGGAGAGTGTGGTGCTGGAAACACCAAGGCCCGGGGTTCGGATCCCATATAGGGATGGCCGGTTAGCTCACTGGGTGAGCGTGGTGCTGACAACACCAAGTCAAGGGTTAAGATCCCCTTACCGGTCATCTTTAAAAAAAAAAAAAAAAAAACATAATGAGATAGTATGACTCCCAACCAAAATGGCTAAAATTAAAAGGACTGATACTGCGAAGTGTTGGTGAGGATACAGAACAACTAGAACTCTCAGTGGAAATGTAAATTAGTACAACCACTTTGGAAAACTATTTGACTGTATCTATTAATGCTAAATATATGTATTCTCTATAAGTATTCTCTAATTAAACTCCTGGAATTCCACACAAGAGAAAGTGTATGTATGTCCAACAAAAATGTAGAATTGTACGCTGAATGTACAAGAATATCCATCAATGAAAGAATATTTGAAAATTGAGTGGCTTATTCATGTAATAAAATAAAACACAACAATGAAAAAGAATAAATTACTACTAAATGCAACAACATAAATGAATCTGATAGATATAATGTTGAGCAAAAGAAGATAGACACAAAATAGTACAAATGTTTGATTCCATGTATATGAAGTTCAAAAACAGGCCAAACTAATCTATGGTGATAGAGTTACAATAGTGGTTGCCTTTGGGGGTTATCTATTTGGAGGGGCCACAGGAACCCTGATGGGATGCTGGAAACATTCTATATCTTAACCTGAGTGATAAGTACACGGGTGTATACATATATAAGAAAAAGTAATCAAGATGCATATTTGAGATTTGTGTGCTTTACCATAAATTATGTAAGTTAGATCTTAAACAAAACTGAGAAAAACAGAATTTGGAATCTTACCTTTGATGTGGTACAAGCACATTGTTAATTCCTCCAAGTTTTGCATTTATCTTCAGGCAAAGGTTGGAAAGGGTTTGGGGTGATGTCTTCACTACATTTTTTACCTGGACACACTGTGTGGCCATACCTAGAAGGGTATCTCCAACACGTTTCACCTCAGCTACAAAAATAAGTTAATTAATTAATGTTTAAATAATCACTTGATTACTAAGAGTTGAAAAAAAAAAAAACATTAACTTTAGAGAACACCTACTATGTACTGTATACTGTGCTAGATGTTTTTCATGTGTCGGTCCTTTCATGTTCTAAACCCCAAGGCAATTTTTTCCCCTGTTGGACAGGCCCTCTCCCCTCTCCTTTTCTCCCCTCCTGCAGGCCTTGAAGCCAGCCTGCTTTCTCTATTCTTTGGAGCTGCCTGCCACTACTTGCTCAGTCCCTTAAGGTTCTTCTTTGCACATGACTGGTCTGGCCAAGGAATCAACCTGCTCAGCTCCTCCCTCTCAGTACATGCACCAGCTCTTTGAATTAAAAAAAGTTTTTCTTTTCTTTCTCTCTAAACACTAGGGATAAACAGAAGGTAACAAAAGAAGCAAATAGAGAGAGGGCTGAAGATATAAAGCTTAAATGGCTGGCTTTTAGTTCCTACATCCTTTACTTAGATGATAGCCAAAAGAACTTTGTATCATTCTTCTTTGAATAGATACAAACTATGCAGATCCTCTTCTAGAAGTGGCAGGCTCCCCAACCCTGATATTCCTAAGTGCTTTTCACCAAACATTCCAGTTCTTCCAGCTTCTGGGACTATGGATGGATTATACTGTATTTCCTGTCCCCATCTTCACTGCCCCCACACAGGTTGAGTAAGGCCATGTGTCTAGTTGTGGCCAAAAAGTTGCAGAGAGATAAGAGAGTACAGGGCCAGCAACATTCCAAATAGTGGCTACTCTGCCAAGCTATGTCCTGGAGGGGAGATGACACGATGACACAGAGCAGAGGCCACAGCCTACCCTCAGGGGACACAAAACAGGAGCAAAAAATAAATCTTTGCTGCCTTGAACCACTGAGTTTGTGGTTGTTTTTTTATTGCAACATAACCTAGCTCATCCTGACTGTTATACCTACTACTTGAAATCACCACTCATTCAGCATCAAAAGGGTGCATACCATATACTGGTGTCTTTCCAGGCAAGATAACCACTATTAGCTGTAGGCCCACATATGTCATTTTCAGATGTTTAAACATGGGCTCCACGCTGTCTGCACCTTGCGCATACTTGCAGAAGCATGGCTGACCCTGGATGGGCATTCCTGCGTCCTTAGAGATTTTACGCAGCTGGTCAGTGAAACTCCTATTAAAACAGAAGCAGGGATACTCTTTCAGAAGGAGAGAAGAAATCTAGGGTTATCAGAGGTGGGAGAGGGGAGGGAGAAGGGGATGGGGAGAGATTGGATGAGGGGAATAAAGAATAAGTATGATTTGTAATAATATATATGCTAATAATATTTATTTGATCAATATACATCAATGTTGAATCCCCAAAATATGTATAATCAATTATGATTCATTTTTTAAAAATTAATTTAAAAAATTAATAAATAAAACACACAAAATTTTTTTTTTTTAAAAACAACCAGTGACAAAGTGCTTTCCTTTCAGAGTACATTCTTGGCACTAATTTCCCTCTAAAATACTTCTTTCAGTTCCACAAATTCTTAGCCAAAATTAGAAACAAACAAATAAACAAACAAATCTTTAACTGGTTGTCAAAAATAGACTGGCAGTTGTATCACTGCAACTAAAACAGAGAAGAATCTGTATTATTAAGCTACCGGATTATCATTTTGAATTGTTAAATAATTATGCCTCCCAGGGAAGGGAATGGCATTCCTGTTCAAAGATTTTTTTTAAACATTTGAATCAGTAATTCAGGGTTAAAGAAAAGTGGAGTCAAAGTTTCACATAACATGCATTTTGGTAAGCCTGGTATGAGAATAGTTGGGTAAACTTGTGCTTAATTGAGAATACAGAAACAAGTTGTTACAAAATCAGTGTATTTGGGGTTACATTCAAATTTGTAACAGATTTGTTTCAATAACAGTGTCAAAAGAAATCATCACTTAAAAAAAGCTAAACTCATTATTCATTTTGAAGTTTTTTTTCAATCTTTTTTTTTTTTCTTCCCCTGGTGGCTGGCCAGTATTGGGATCAGAACCCTTGACCTTGGTGTTAGAGCACCATGCTCTAAGCAACTGAGCTAACCAGCCAGCCCTTTATTTATTTATTTATTTATTCATTGGCTTTATTTTTTAAAAATTATTTTTTAAAGAAAATGAAATTTTATTAATATTATTTTTTACATTCTAGGATGTTGTTGTGGAGCAGTTGGGGGGGAGGGGAAAGGGAAAGGAAATGGGATGGAAGAAGGAGGGGGAAGGAGAGGCAGGATTGAGGCCTGTGGCACCCCCCTCATTCCCATAGAGGAGACTGGGGGGCTTCCAGTGATGGCTTGGTCATTGCTGGGCTGGGTGCAGATGCCAGGGGGCTGTGGAAAAGCCCTCACCCCCACCATCCTAGCTCAGGAACCCGAGGCCCTTCTTGCTGTGGCTTGGTGGTCATCGCTGGGCTGGTTGCACATGTGGGGGGCAGGCCATGGCTGAGGCTCCCTACCACCCTGGCTCTCGGAAGAGCCCGGGGCACTTCCTGTAGTGGCTCGGTGGTTGCTGATACAGCCCTTCATTTTGAAGTTTTAAATGTTTGGATTTAAGAAGTTACTTCAATCTATGCATAAAGCTTTCAGAATAGTTTCTTTGGTGCTTTTGCCAATATTTTGTAGGACTCCTTTCTTTCAATTCCCTTTTCTTGACTTTTTCACCCTTCTCCCTAACTTCCTTTATACAGATAGTTGCATCTATAAGACATGAACCAATGCTCTTAGTCAGTGACCCTGCAATGAAAGAAGCTCACTAGTTAATTATAATAATTAATTTTTTTTATAATGATTAAAATTTAACTGGTTTTTATCTTAGCTAAAAAGATACAATTAATACCAAAAGACTTCACTAGGAACTGAGGAATTCACCAGCCAGCATTACTTCAGCCTTGTTAGTCACAAATATCTGCTCTAAATGTAAGGAACCTGAGTCAGATTCTTAATGTAATTCCCAAGTTTGCAATTTACCATAATACAAGGTATTTTTCATATAGCCAGATGGTGTCACTATGGGAGTCAGAGAGTCAATGCCAGTTTATACAGCACATTCACATAAGGACAGTATTTTCATATCTGAAAGGGATATTACTAAGCTGAAAATAGGAAGATACTTACTTTAGTAAATCTTCCCTACATTGTTTCTGAGGCGCAAAACATGCAACTGCCCAAACTTTAATTTCAATGCCAGCATAAAACTGCTTTCCTCGCATGTCCCAGACACCCTGATTGGGTGTGGCTACTGTTTTATTCTTTAAAAAAAAGAAGCAAAAGAAAAGAGAAAAGATATTACAATCTAAGGCCATTCTAATGTTGATGATAGAATAAACAAAAATCGATTTGATATAAGCCAGAAGACAAAAGAGAATAATGAGCAAGACTATGGGTAAATTCAGTATGATGTAGTGGAAAAACTCTGAATTAGTCTCTTTTTGACTGGTTGTGGAAGATTGCTGAATAAAATTAAAAAGCTTACCCGGCCTCCATATTGCAGCATTGGTGCTGGAAGGACCCTGCCTGTGAGCTCTGTCATTTCATTGTGGACAACAATACCAAATTCTTTAAGGTACGGATCAGGTCCACCCACCATGCTGTTACTCTTCACCTAAAGAACAGGAAAGCCTGCATATATAAAAACCAAAGAGTAACTGTGTCCCATCAGGAGTTTTCTGTTTTTTTTTTTTTTTTTTTTTTTTTTTTATCTTAAAGCTAGCTAATCTTGAATCATGCCTTACTAACCAGTCTACTGATTTCTTCCTGTCTGTCAGGAGCAGATCTTGCTGTGGCTTTGATCATCGTGGAAGTCTGATTGTCTGTAAGCTTCTTTATACATCGCTGTCCTGCCACTATATTACAGACCTGCCAAGAAGCAAAGTGAAATTAGTTTGTACAATGGGCTTCTATACTTTGCCTTTGTCAAACCGTCTGCAGTCTCCACTTCCAGAAAAATAAAAATTCTGTTATATAGTGAAGTTATCTGCCCTAAATATTTTAGAAATTAATACTAAATTCCACAACTAGTTTAGAACTCTACTTTAAAAAAAAAAAAAAAAAAAAAAACTAATTCAAGAGATTGGCAGATTGGCAGAAGAAAATTTAGTTCAGCTTACCTCAAGTGGCAAGTATGTATGCTTTTGTTCTTGTCCCACTTGGAGACAGGGAAGATGGGGGTATTTCAGCTGCAGACTATACTTTTGCTTAAAATATTGAGCAACTGTACATTCCATAGCTTGACCATTTTCTAGCTGTAAAGGAAAACTATAGGAGAAAATGTCTGTTTAGAAAATTTTTCAAGTTCCTCTTTTTCTAAACAAGTAAACAAACAAAGCCCACTAACATTTTCTACCTTGATCAGTCACTTGAAAAACAAATATCAATCCTTATTTGAGCATTTTCACTTACGCCATTTTACTATTTAACCAGAATGGCAATTTCACTGAAATTTTCCATGTTTGTTAAAGTTGGGATGAGAAAAAATTTTAATTAAAATTTAGAAATAATTTTTTTACAAGAATTTAAAATAAAATGCAGCTGCAGAAGCAGAAAATACAAAGACTCACTTGAGGTCAGTTAACACCTGCAGATACAAGTACAATTTCTTGCTGGCTTCTTATAGATGTTAAATAGATGACTAAATTCAAATAAGGACTTGGAGTCATCCATGTAAGAGTTTTGTTCTCTTAAGAGAACTTTTTTTAAAATTTATTTTTTATTGTAACAGAGTTGATTGTACATATCTGTGAGGTACAGAGTTGAATATCAATACCTATGTACAATGTGTGATGTTCAAATCAGGATAATTATACAATTTTCATGTCCCTTTGCCAATTCCTTATTTACCCTCCCTCCCCTTCACCTTTCCCACCTCTGGTAACCCAGTTTTAAGAGAACTTTTGTAAAATGAGTGTAGCATAGTTACTGGAGTCACATTTTCAGATCCCCCAAACTTTAAGATCCCCAAACCAGGACAAATAACTGTGGATTTGTAAGTAACAAGACAAATACATGAAGTTGAGACTGTGCCAGAATACTTAGTATAGACAGTCAGACTAAAATATGAGCAAAAAAAAGAAAAGCTTCTGAGTAACTAAAACTTTAAAAAAGGGGGTTTCTGAGTGACCAACTTAATGTAAAGTTTATATACTTAACACCCTTTACTTAGAAGAGCAAATATTTATGTCTGTCAGATATGATTTTAATGATCTTGATTATAAGAATAAACTTACACATATGGTAATTTTTAAAGCACTTTTATATATATTATGTCATTTAAGCATAGTTCTCAGCAGATTAGAAGTTATGTGATTAGAAAAATGAGATTGGGGAAGTGGAAAGAAACATACTGGGGCCGGCCCTGTGGCTCACTCGGGAGAGTGCAGCGCTGGTAGTGCCGAGGCCATGGGTTCGGATCCTATATAGGGATGGCCGGTGCGCTCACTGGTTGACCGTAGTGCGGACGACACTGAGCCAAGGGTTGCAATCCCCTTACCAGTCAAAAAAAAAAGAAGCATACTGATGGAGGCATGCTGTACACACTGACAGCTGAAAGAAGTGACAGCTATAAAGGGAGGGAGAAAAATCCACACAAAAACACAACGCAATATATGTCTTCCCACGACAGCCTTATATGACTTCTAGGCTTTAATAGATCCTTAAGATTTATAACAGTATAAAAAGTGATGCTTATAATGATGACTCAACATCATTAAATAAAAGTTGATCTATGTTTAGTTTACTCTGCTAAGGAGGTGAATTGAATTAAAGGCAAGAAATGTGTTTTATAAATATCTCTTATCAAAAATATTTAAAACATAAGGGGCTGGCCATTTAGCTCAGTTGGTCAGAGCACAGACTTGTAACACCAAAGTCAAAGATCCCCATACAGGCCAGCTGCCCACCCCCCCCAGAAAATGAAATAAAATAAAAATTGTTTAAAGCTTTGGTGTTACAAGTGAAGATTCTTGTGATCGTGAAAATTACGGTATGAGATACTAATTTCTAAAATGATTATAGTAGCTTCCTCTGTTACTAAAATGTAATCATATTTTAGATGCTGTTTACATACGTTTGATGACTGGCTGGCCGTCTAGTCACATTACAAACTCGATATTTTCGTTTCATCTGTCCACAGTGGGTCACCTCAACTTTGAGACCTGAAATTTAAAAAAACAAAACAAAACGCAAAACATCAGTATTATTTAAAATCGGCGACAAAAACAGAGTCAAATGTTATCTTCAAAAAGGCATGTACAGGGCCAGCCCCGTGGCTCACTTGGGAGAGTGCGGCGCTGGTGGCGCCAAGGCTGTGGGTTCAGATCCTATATAGGGATGGCTCACTGGCTGAGCGTGGTGCAGACGACACCGAGCCAAGGGTTACGTCCCCTTACTGGTCAAAAAAAAGGCATGTACAGGTGGCTGGCTTGTTAGCTCAGTTGATTAGAGTGTGGTGTTATAACACCAAAGTCAAGGGTTCAGAATCCCTTACTAGCCAGCCACCAGAAAACGACAAGGATAAAAGTTGCAAGCCTATGGGGACAATTTCATCACGTATAGGCAAAAAGCCTCAGCTAAGCAGAATAAATTAGAACCCAGATGACCTAAAGATGCTCAACTTACTTTAATTTATTAAATCATTCAATAAATATTTACTAAGCATCTACGATGTTCTGATGCTTATTCTTGGAGACAGACATCATGAAGCTTATAGTCTAGTGAGAGAAGATAGCTAATAACAAGTAAAGAAGAAAGAAATTCTGAAAATGTAATAAGTAAACTTATTAAAATGAAAAATTTTAAGTGGGTTAGGGTCACATTTACTGAGTTCCTGATTTTTGACAGGTACTGTGCTAGATAGAAAGCTTTATAAACTTAATTGCATTTAATTCTTATAACAAATCTACAAGATATATATTATTACCTTTATTACTTTTACATGAAAGATGAATAAACTAAGGCTCACAGTGGTTAATGAACTTGCCCAAAGTCCCTCTGATAGAACTAGCTGGGCTGGGATGGAAGCCCCGGTCTGTCTGACTCCAAAGCCCAGGCTCCTTGCACCATCCTGAGCTGCCTCTCCAAGACTACATTAATGCAGATACCTACCTCTGATTTCTTTGGTAAATTTGACACGCTGGGAGTCTGTTAGAGGTTTGGTCTGTTCATTGATGTTCTGAATGTCTAACACCTCACACATGAACTCAATGATAGGCTGAGCCCGGTAGAAAGCAGTTGCAGATACTAACAAACAGAAAAGAAAGATACTTAGTTTCAGGGAAAAGGGAAGGGCCCAAAACAAAACAAAACAAAACAAAACAAAACAAAAAAACCAAAAACAGACAAAAGAGTACATCGATAAAGAGAGTTCCATCCTACCATCAATATTGAGCATCATATTCCACATAGCAGGTCTCACAGACTGATGAAAGCCAAACCAAACTTCCCGGCCCCCTCCCAGAGGGTGGTAGTAACCTTCAGGAGGTGAGAAAAAGGAACGACCCACTGGTGTGTACCTGAAGAAATAAGAGTTCACGTTTCACAATAAAAGCTTGAGAGGTCTTTCATTTCACTCTTAACTCTGAGAGCTGAAATCAAGTTTGAACTATAACTTACGCAGAAATGGTTCCAATGTTAGTTACCAAAAGAAAAGTCTTGACATTTGTAGGAAAGAATCCAAACCAAGGTACTAACCTCATGGAGGGAAGGTGTCTTGTGATAACATCAAGTGCTTGTACTGAGTCATCTGGGACTTCATTCAAGTGCCCAGCCAAAGCTTCTAAAAGCAACTGAAGGCTCACAACTGACACCCACTGAACAGACACTTTAAAGGTTTGGTCTTTACCCTCACCTGGAAGGGTCACTTCCATATCAACCTAAGGAAAAAATACATGCATACAAACATATGTGTTTGCAAAGGCTGCAGGAAAGATCCCAAGAATATTCAATGTGGTATATGCATTAGGATATTTATTTTAACATTTTCTGTAATTGCAAAACATTGGAAACAACTTAATTATTCCCCAATAGGGGAATAATTTAAATGAAACAGGATACAATAGTTAAAAAATAAGATAGATGCTGCAACATGGATGAACTTTAAAAACACTGCGCCAAGTGAAATAAGCCAGATACAAATGGACAAATATTGTGTGATTCTATTTTATGAGGTACCTAGAATAGTCAAATCATAGAGACAAAAAGTAGAATAGTGGTTACCAAGGACTAGGGGCAGTGAGATATGGGAAGTTACTGTTTAATGGGTACAGAGTCTATCTGGAATAATGAAACAGTTCTGGAGATGGATAGTGATGATGATTGCACAACAATGTGAATTGTTAGTACCAGTGAATTGGATACTTAAAAATGTTCAAAATAGTAAGTTTTATGTTATGTATATTTTACCACAATAAAAATTTTGAATTTGAAAAAAAATTAGGTAGATCTAAATGTGTAGAAATGGAAAGATCTCCCAGACATTGTTAAATGAAATAGTAAAATATAGAATGATATGAGAAAAGGGGGCTGGCTGGTTAGCTCAGTTGGTTAGAGTGTGGTGTTGTAACACCAATGTCAAGTGTTCAGATCCCCTTACCAGCCAGCCTCCAAAAAAAAACAAAAAAGAAAAAAGAATGATATGGGAAAAAAAAGAGTATATGTAAATATATGCACAAATAGCTAATACACGTAAAATATCTAAAAAGATACACACCAAACTATTTTTCCTCTGAAAAGGAAAATGGAATTGAGGAGTTCAGACAAGTGGGAGAATGCAAGAAACCACACCATTTCTAGATTATCTGAATAGGTTTATAATGGGCATATATTCATATATTTTCTAATTTTAAAAATAGTGGGCTGGCTGGTGACTCACTTGGGAGAGTGTGATGCTGATGACACCAAGGTCAAGGGTTTGGATCCCTGTACCAGCCAGTCCCTCCCCCACCAAAAAAAAAGTTTTAAAAGTGTTGTGATATTATGAATTTATTTTCATAAGTGGATATTACATAATTTTCTATAATTTACAAAAACTCCATTGTTCAGTTTCAGGTAGTACTTTTTAAAAGTACATTGTTAATATGAGAAATTTGGAAGATAATGATGACATAATCAACCTAAATTCTAATGCTCATTTCACCTTTACCATTTAACTAAAAAACAAGAGCAGCTGGCCAGTTAGTTCACGTGGGAGAGCATGGTGCTGTTAACACCAAGGACAAGGGTTCGGATCCCCATACCAATCAGCTACCAAAAAATAAAAATAAAAAATAACTAAGAGATGAGAATATGAACAGAATAACAAACCTATCAGCACTATGAAAAATAACTCTAAGAATTGAAGTGTTATTAGAAACATTTTTACCATATGTCATTACTACTAAATGACCTAAGTATTTCTTGCTGTTAACACTTACCCTATCTCGCCCAATTGGCAGTGGATGTGCTGTGTACATGTTTCTTTTGCCATCATAGCCAGGCTGTCGATCACCAAATATTTGCATCTTGAAGTGCCGCACCATTGTATCTACTACCTCCCTTAACAGTAATGGAGATAGTGGCAGTTAGCTTTGAGAAATGGTGAACAGGAAGGAAAGTATCACCATACCTTAATCACTTAAATTCAGTTCAATACTACTTGGAAAAAGTAAGAGTGAAAGTTACAATTTATTCAAGTAATTAAAAAAAATAGTTAACTAAAGACAGGTAGCAAAAAGTGAAAAGCAACTGTAAGATGATAACAGAAGGGGGGCATAAAAGGAAAGAGCATAAAATTTATGGCATTCTCTCAAACTCTTCTTTCCAAAATCCTCTGCTATAATAAACATGGCCTCTTATAACCTATCGTAGGTATCTAAGTTTGGCAGAGATGTTCTTCACTGAACGATGATCAGTTTGTTACTAAATCAACATCCTTACTCAGGTATACTGATTTTGGAAAAGAGTGAACAGTAATTCAGAAGTCTGAGGATCAATAAATGTAAGATGCATGATACTTAAATGAATAACTCAACCCCTTTGCCTAATGCTGGTAATTTATCTTCTGCATACTGTCTTGTTTTACTCCACACTGATCCCAGGCAGTTTAGACAAAGGAATGTTATAAAATATTCTCATTCCAAAAGACTACTAATATAGTTTCTTTGTTTTCAGAATAAGAACCTTTCGCTCAAGCATGCATAGCTTTACTTAAGTGTTCTCACATATATGCCAGATTGCTGTATGCAGGCCCTGAAATAAATGCAGCAGCAAGGAAACTAGAGCATACAGTTTAAGATATGGACAGATCTGGGTTTTTCAGATTTTTGAATGTTAGTGTCAATGAAAAGTTAGGTGCCATGACTTACTGTGAGTGAGCTCCATGTGTGGGAACTATATCTTAAAAGACAAAATATATCAAAACTAGCTAATGCTTTAGTAATTAGTAATTGACCAATGACATATCCCACACTCTGCTAGAACCTGCAGAGGATAACCAAATATGAGACAGCAAATCTGCTATTAAGAAAACTACCGTCTTAAAGAAAAACAAAGCCTACATGTTGGAAGAATTTAGAGAACAATATGATACATAATAAATAAATTTTATGCGCTTACTGATACAGAAATCTATTCTTTCTAATCCTTACCTGTTTACTCTACGAGGTCGTTTTTCTGGTTTAATATCCACATCATAGTGATAAACATCTATTTTAGGAATCTGAACCTGAAAATGATTGGCTAACAGTCTAATTGGTTTTCCAACAGTTCCAAGGCCAGGACGACGAGGTGGCTGAAACAGGCTGGTTGGAGGTCCTAAAGAGATTGAAAGACATTTGCTGTGCTATTTGGTCATGAAGGATAATATTCCTTTCACAATCATGATGATGATGATAGCTGCAATTATTGAGATCTTATTATTCACTGAATGTACACTTACATAAGAGTTTGGGGTTATCTTTTGACCTAAGATTTTCTAGATTTCTAAGTATTTTGCCATGTTGCTATTATTTTGAATATGAGAACATCAAATTTAGATAGACAGTATGGTGAATTCCTCTCAGATGTTGGCTGCTGCATAAAACCTTTCATGAGTATTACTAACTCTATAACCAGGCTTACAAAATTACAGGATTTTTTTTTTTTTTTTTTAAGATGACCGGTAAGGGGTTCTCAACCCTCGGCTTGGTGCTGTCAGCACCACACTCAGCCAGTGAGCTAACTGGCCATCCCTATATAGGATCCAAACCCGTGGCCTTGGTGTTATCAGCACCGTACTCTCCCGAGTGAGCCACGGGCCGGCCCAAAATTATAGGCATTTTAAAATAAAACCATCTCTAAACTCTGGGGGCACTATCATCCTCCAAATTAGAGATAATCCACTAATCTCCCATAAATTGGCCTAAATTATTATAGGTGTAAAGACATGAGGAGATTAAACAGCAGCTCTATTTATCAATTCATTTGCTAATTTTTTTTTTTTTTTTTATAAAGATGACCGGTAAGAGGATCTTAACCCTTGACTTGGTGTTGTCAGCACCACGCTCTCCGAAATGAGTGAACTGGCCATCTGAACCCATGTCCTTGGTGTTTCCAGCACCACATTCTCCCAAGTGAGCCATGGGCCAGCCCATCATTTGCTAATTTTGATATTGAAACAACACCAATTGTGCTAGATCTTGTCTATAATCTGATATTTTTAGAATCTAAACAATCTGAGATTTCCTAATCATAAGGTCTAGTTTATTTATTCAACAGACATTTATTACTTATTATATGCCTAATCTGCATTATGGACTAAGGAAGAATTCAGAGTTCCTACCCTCAAGGAACTTACAGTCTAGACCAGTGGTATTCAACCTAGGGTAGATTTTGTTCCCCAAGAAACAGTTGGCAAATGTCTGGAGACATTTTTGGTTGTCACAACTTGAGGAGTGCTACTGGCATCTAGTGGATGGAGGCCAGGGATACAGCTAACCATTCTACAATGCACAGCACAGCTCCCCCAAAGAATCATCCAGTCCAAAATATCGATAGTGCTGAGGCTGAGAAACCCTGGTCTAACAGACAGTCTTTCCAAACTACTCCATTGATGGTTCATAAGATACAGTAGTCCCCCTTATCTGTGGTTTCAGTTACCAGTTTTAGCATTTCAGCAGTCTGAAAATGTTAAATAAAATATTCCAGAAATAAACAGTTCTTAAGTTTTAAATTGTACACTATTCTAAGTAGTTTAATGAAATCTAGTGCTATCCTGCTTCATACTGCCTGGGACATGAATCATCCTTTTGTCCAGTGTATCCACACTGTCTATCCGCCCAGTACTGCATAGGAAAAAACATAGCGTATGTAGGGCTCAGTACTATCTGAGGTTTCAAGCATCCACTGGGGTTCTTGAAGTGAATCCACCAACAATAAGGGAGAACTACTGTGTTCCATAAAGCGAAAGGATTCCATATGTTAAAGAAACCTTACTTGTTTTCTCCCCTCTTAAATTCCTTTGAACATTATCAAATTAGATTGCCTAAAAAGTTATGTGATAAATAAACTTGTTTAACTTATCATTTATCCAACTAATTCTTCCACAGAATTCTCACTCTCTCTTTTTGGCAGCTGGCCAGTATAGAGATCGAACCCTGGACCCCGGTGTTCTCAGAATCACACTCTAACCAACTGTCTCTCTTTTGAAAAATCGAACATCTAGTAATATTCAGCAGAAAAGGATTTTGCAAAACACAGTCTCAGAGATACCCGTCTGGAGAAAACCCTACTCCTTTGATGATAAAGTCAAGTGGACACTGGCTTTAAAAATAAACATCTTTTCTGGTATGAATAGGTGTTGAGCAAAGTGGGCTGTGGTTACAATGGAAAATTACAAGTTCTCTTACTGCAATGGCATTTCACTGAGAACAAAGATAGTTCACTAAGGAGAGAAAACTTTGAAGCAAGAATCTACTGTGGTCCAACATCACTTTGGAAAGTCAGAACAAATACTTTTTTTTTTTTTTTTTTTTTTTTTTGTGACCGGCAAGGGGATCGTAACCCTTGTCTTGGTGTCGCCCGCACGGCGCTCAGCCAGTGAGCGCACCGGCCATCCCTATATAGGATCCGAACCCGTGGCCGCAGTGCTCCCAGCGCCGCTGTGCTCCCAGCGCCGCACTCACGCGAGTGAGCCACAATGCCGGCCCAGAACAAATACTTTAATAAAATTTGTGCTGACAGATCACCATATACTAATACTTAAAGTACTGAAAATCTTTTACATATTAAATACATAGTTCATTCTTCCCCTAAATTCTACTTATCCTTCAAAACTCATTTCAGGTATGACTCCCGTGGAAAGCCTTTCCTGATTCTCCCATACTAAAGGATCCATCCTCTGTGTTCTCAAGACTCTCTGTATAAGTGCGTGCTTAGCACAAGTATGAGAAACCACTTACTACTCTGTCTCCTCTACTAGACTGTAAACTCTTAGAAGAAATGGACCTCCAGTTAATGATCTCAATACCTAATTCAACAAACAGCATGTTAAGAATTAAATAAATATTGAACTGAACAGTACTAATAATCCCAGATAGAAACTAAACAGAAACCTAGATGTCCCTAATATGCAAGAATTGACAATTATTTTTCAATAAAGCAAAAGCACATAATTTATACCTAAAGTATTATTATTGCCTGGAATTGAATCCTACTTCTAAAGTACCAGGGGATCTACTCTGGGTGTAACAAGACAATTAAGTCAAGGTAAGTAAACAATAAACAATGTCAGAGGTGATAGGCATGCTGAAATAACCCAATTAAATCATATAGATAAATCAGCCCTGCACATTTCAAGATAAACTTAAGCAATCACTATATCATCAAATTGGAAGAAATCCAGCTTTATAATAGAAATTTGGAAACAGAAACTTAGATCAAATAACTTGCCTAAGAACATATGACTTTGATTTTAAATAGTGACTAGAATCCAGGTCTCCTAACAGTCCAATGCTTTTTCTTCCCCAATATACTTCACAATCCTATGGTATCTATACTTCTCTGAAGTACTTGATATTAAAGGGGCAGAGGCAGAGAAGCTGAAAGAAAAGGGACTAAGAAGTGCAGAAAATTAAATATTGTATGTCCCCTTTCCTTGGCAAGGAAAAAACGTTAGCATGTGAGTGATGGCTGGCTGGTTGGCTCAGCTGGTTAGAGTGCAGTGTTACAACACTAAGGTCAAGGGTTCAGATCCTGGTATTGGCCAACCACAAAAAAAAAAAAAAAAAAAGTGAGTGATCATTTCTTTTAAGCTTAGAAGATTTATTTAGAAAAATATATTCTAAGATTTTCCATTCCAAAAGATGGTTTCTTCGAATTTGGCAAACTATCTATTTATATGAAGCAATAAAGTGCAATGGCTAAGGCTCTGGAACCAAATTACCTGGGTTTCAATCCTGGTTTTACCACACCCCAACTGCATGACCTTGGGCCAGTTTCTTGGCCTCTCTGTGCCTCAGTCTCCTCATCTATAAAATAGGGGTATGTGTGATAATAATAGGATCTATCTCATTAGGCTATTGTTAGGATTCCATAAGATGATGTATATAAAAGGCTTAACATACTGCCTTGTGATAGTAAGTGCTCAATAAATGTCGGCTACTATGATTGCACTTGTATAAATGTTATAGTCAGTGCTCAAAGGTCCCTGGGTTTTATATTGGGGGCATCCACAAAATTTGGTGACAAAGTCACAAAATTACATTCTCTGAAAAGGAAACAAATATAATTGAACATAGAATGGATGAGGTCAGCCTTAAATGAAGAAGAGGGCACTAGATTAGGGGTCAGATGACCCAGACCCTGGTCTTCATTTCGCCACTCAGTCTTGAGACCTTGATGAAGTTATTTATGCTCTCTGAACCTCACTTTTCTCATTTGTAAAATGGGGATACTTGCCTCGCCTATCTCCCGGAGGATCAAATGAGCTAACAGCACTTTCCAAACTATAAAGTACGGCAAACATAAAAGTTATAATCAAAATAAGTGGTAGTCTATGGGCCGACCCATGGCTCACTAGGGAGAGTGTGGTGCTGATAACACCAAAGCCGCGGGTTCGGATCCCATATAGGAATGGCCGGTTAGCTCACTGGGTGAGCATGGTGCTGACAACACCAAGTCAAGGGTTAAGATCCCCTTACTGGTCACCTTAAAAAAAATAATAATAATAAGTGGTAGTCTAATTAATTCTATTTCTGACTATTGTCAGAAACTGAACGGGGTGGTGGTGGGGAACACGACTAAGGCTTCAGTGATTGCTCAGGTGAGAAGGGCACAAAGCACTAGATCTAGGTATGCTCGAATGAGAAGCAAGAATGCTTCTCTAGGGTCTAAAACAGCCTGGATGAAATATCCCACAAGACTGTCAAATCCCTTTGCTCTGATTCTATGTTCTTGTTATTAATTGGGTTTCCAAGGTACTGCAACACCAAAAAAGGAGTTTGCTAGACAGCAGATAGGAAAATATTCCACTCAACAGGAAAGATCTGTGACATTTTGGCTTATTCATTAGTGTCTTGTAAAAGTAGTTAGTGAGAATTAATTTTCCACAATCAGAACAACCCTGGATAAACTGATAAGTCCTCAAACCTGCAAAAGCTAAAATCAAGCCAAAAAAAGAGTCCCTGGGCAGTTCCTAATACCACCAGGTTGAGCCTTTCCATGAAATCCAGCTTGTGCACACAGTTAAATGGTCTCTTTTGATATCAGCTCATAAATGCAACAGTTGCTTCAATTAGGAGTTACCGAAGGGAGGGAAGAAACATTTGTTGATCATCTATAATGCACTAGTCTCTACAATAAGACTCCTGAAATACATTATATCACTTCATACTCACAACAATTTGCAGCACATAATTATTATTATGCTCAATTTATAGATGAGAAAATGAAAGTTCAAAGGAATTTTAAGTAATTTGCCCAGGGTCATGCAACTATTAAATTACTAGACTGAATTTGAACAGAAGCCTGTTGCATTCCTAAAGACCTGATCATTCCTTTAGCCCTGGGACATATCTGAAGTAACCTAGCGTAATACTCACAATGAAGTTTATCAAATAATATTAATGTGACAAACCAATTTATTTTTAAGAGGCATATAAAATTTGATTATAAGGGCCTTCAAAAATACCTTAAGCAGCAAATTAAGGTGGAGTTTAATCACTCAGCTATGTAAACAATTTCTAAGTAAACAAACCTGCAAAGTTTCCAAATTCAAAGGGTAAACCTAATTTTCTTTTCTATCTTTCTTTCTTTTCTTTTTTGAAGATGACCAGTAAGGGGATCTTAACCCTTGGCTTGGTGTTGTCAGCACCACGATCAACCAGTGAGCTAACTGGCCATCAGTATATGGGATCCGAACCCGTGGCCTTGGTGTTATTAGCACTGCACTCTCCCAAGTGAGCCACGGGGCAGCCCTAGACCGAATTTTCTAAGCACTAAAAAAATGAAATATTCTACAAATAAGTCCACCATGTAGATACGTTTTGAATATTAAAGTTAATTCCACCACAGCCCCTAAACCTTGCCCTACTTAGCCAAGGCATTAGAAACCTGTTGGGGTTCGAGGTGGGAACACAAGCTCCAATACTCAGGGCATTTGTTACAGCCTGGACTGGTTCCTCTGGTTTGGAAAGAGTGAGGGAGAGGACCAGAAGCTATCTATGTCCACAGCGAATTACAGTTTCCAAAGCACTTTCTCCTTCATTTGATCCTGGCAATCACTCATAACCCAATTAAAAGGGAACGCAGGGCATTGAAGCCTGTGCTGGAGCGAACTAGCTGGTAACTCCCTTGTCACTCAAGGGCTAGTCCAGACCGCTCTGGGACTGACACACAGACTGACAGAGGAATAGGACCATGCTCTGCGAGACTTCAGGTCCTTCGAGAAAGGGTGGGCATTTTGCGCCTTGGCCTTCAGGGGTCATGAGAGATATTTAGGGGAAGTTCTTCTTCCTCATCTTAGGGCTCTGGACCGTCTGCCAGTGCAAACATAAACAGGGGTGCGGCCCCAAACCAAGAATATCCATGGTAGAGGGCGAGGGGCCCTTCCTGGTCTGGGCCAGGCCTTCGCGCGCACCGGACACAGATCGTCTCTTCTGAGGCCCAAACTAGCCTTGCCGCGACCCCGAGCACACATCACCTCTCTGAGGCTGGGTCAAGTCTCTCCTCTACCTGGGGCGCGAGTCACCTTCCTGGGCCTCAGTCCCTTAGATCTGGAGACCCGACCCACTTCTCCAGGATGGGGCGCGGTCCCGCCCCCCGAGGCCCGGGTCAGCTCCCTCCGCCTGTGCAGAGGGGCAGAGGGGCAGGGGTCCCCTTCCCCGAGGCCTGGCGGCCCGAACCCGGGTACGCGCGGGGCGGCGGGGGAGAGGGGACAGCACAGTCCCGCCGCCCGCCTGCCCGCCTGTCCTGGGCCCGGGGTCCGGCCCCGGCCCGAGCGCACTCCTCACCGGGTCCCAGCGCCTCCATGGCGGCGGCGGGGGCCGCCTCGTCCCGGTCCCCGGCGCCTCCCGCTCCGGGCCCCGCCGCCGCCGCGTAACGCTTGATCTCCGGAATAGTGGCGCTGGGGGGGCGCCGCGGAGACGCGGGCGCTGGGCAGGGGGCGGCGGCGGCGCCCGGCCCGGGAACGGGGACCCGGCTCCCGCGGCTCTTCCGGCCTCAGCAACAACAAAAACAATCCCCGCCGCCGCCGCCGCCGCTGCCAGCGGGAGCGGGAGCGGGAGCCAGCGCGCGCTCCCGCCGGGCGGGGAGGGGGCGCGGGGTGCGCGCGGCCCGGGGCCCCGGCGGGGGGAGGGGGCGTGCGCGGCCCCGGGCGCGGGGTCCACCGAGCCCGGCGGGGGGCAGGGGGCGGGGTGCGGCGGGGCGGGCGCGCGCCGGGGGGGGGCAGAGCCCGAGGACGTGTCGGGCGCGCGCCCGCTGGCCAGCTCTGCCCGGGTCTGCCCGAGGCAGCCGTCCGGGGCGAATGGCTCCGCAGGGGACACGGGTGATTGCCCCCAGGGCGTCCTGGTACGCAGGGACCCGCGAAAGATCTGGATTCTAGTCCTGACTGACCCACGCAGCTCACTTCTGCTCGTGGAGAGAGTCCTGAGATTCACATCAGGCACCTCTCCTTCCTCCCACGCAGGTCGCTTTCTCCTCTGCCTGTCCCTCGGTCACCTCAGTCGCAGCAGTCCTCCTTCACCCAACATCACACACGCAGTTGCCCTTCCCTCCTCGTGCAGCCGGAAGGCGCCGCGGAATGGACGGACGCTGGTGAAGGACGCGTTCTTTCCCTGGTCCCGGGCAAGCGACCCTGGCCGGCAAATCACCAGTCGCCTCAGAAGCGAGAGGTCCTGCTTTCTTCGATGCCCTCACCTGAGCCGCCGAGAGCCAAGGGGGCAGCATCTTCTCCACGGCAGCGCGGTCAGCCCAGCAGGCCCAGAATCCTTACGGCTCTCAGTTAGGGCTTTGAGTTGGAGAACACAGGACAACAGGCCAAGAAGCAGATTCTAGTCAGCAGAATGAGGGAGCCCTCTGCCCACCAGTTAAGAAGGTACAATGTGTCTGTGTTGTATCAGTTAGCTGGGGCTGCCATAACAAAGTACCACAGACTAGCGGCTTAAACAACAGAAATTTATTTTCTCGCAATTCTGGGCGCTAAAAGTCGGAGATCAAGGTGTTGGCAGGGTTGGTTTCTTCTGAGATTGTTCTTCTTCACTTGAAGGTGACCGTCTTCTCCCTGCGTCTTCACGTGATCTTCCCTCCGCACATGTCTATGTCCAAATTTCCTCCTCTTACAAGGACACCAGTCATATTGGATTAGAGCTCCATCTAATGACCTCATTTTAACTTAATTACCTCTTCAAAAACCGTATCTCCAAATACAGTCACATTCTGAGGTTCTGGGGTGTATTAGTCCTCTTTGTGTTGCTATAACAAAGTACACTAAACTGGGTGATTTATAAAGAAAATGAAATTTTCTGAGGCTGGGAAGTCCGAAGTCCATCTGGTGGTGGCAACAGTGGCCCAGGGGTCTCACATTGCAAGATGGTGGAAGCAGAGAGAGCAAGAGAGAGAGAAAAACTCTCCTCTTCTTTTAAAGTTCTCAGAACCACGCCCCTGACCACCATTTTTAATCCATTCACCACTACGTGATCCTACAATCCAATCACCTCATCGAGGCTCCACCCTTCAGTTACTGTAATAGGATTTTTTCCCACCCTCTTTACTGTCACAGTCGGGGCTAAGTTTCCAATACATAAAACTTGGGGGACACAATTCAAGCTTCAATGAGTTTTGGGGGGACATAATTCAATCCACTACATGGGGTTAGGACTTCAACAGATGAATTTTTGAGGGGCACAATTCAGCCCATATCATGTGTAATCAGATATTCATATGAGCACCTGCCATGTGCAGCCATATAGCCAGGTAATTTTTATATGTAATGATAAAAAATGTTAGGGTCACACCCTGGCCAGGCACTATATTATGGGCTTCACATGTCATTTAAACTTCAAAACCACCTGTAAGGTAGATATTATTAAGGAAGCAATTTGTACAGATGAGGACACAGAAGCTCAGGGAAGCTAAGTAAGTCAAACTCTGCATGACATGATGCTACAGTGAAGCATGGAAAAATTGGAGTTCTAAATCCTGTATTCAAGTCATGACTGATTCCATCCCTGATTGGCCATGGAAATGGGACTTTTAATGTAGTGACTAGATTCTAGTTGACTGATACCAAACTCCATATTCTTTCCACAGAACCATGCAACCTCTCTGTTAACCCAGATATTAACTGGAAACAATAACAGAGAACAAAAATGTCAAAGAGGAGATAGTGTTCACTAAATGAACAGACTGGTGTACAGCTAAAAGGAAAAGAAAAACCAACTAGAGGTCAAGTTTTGAGTTTAACTTAGCAACCACCTCCCTTTTTCCACCCCAAGCTAAGTTCCTCCCACAGTTTAAACAATGCTGGTGGCTCAAATAGCCTGGTTTGAGACTGACTTTTCCAACCCCACTTCCTAACAAAATTTCTCCATATTCGGGCCGAGCCTGTGGCGCACTTGGTAGAGTGCTGCGCTGGCAGCGCGGCGACGCTCCCGCCGCGGGTTCGGATCCTACATAGGACTGACCGGTGCACTCACTGGCTGAGTGCCGGTCACGAAAAAACGACAAAAAAAAAAAAAAAAAAAATTCTCCATATTCTATTTGGTACCCTGAGCAGAGATCATAGATTGTTCCCTGGACTGAAAATAGTGTCACCACTAGCTCAGAAACTAGAATGTGAAATGAATTTACTCCATGGTTCCAGGAGGGACTGCAGTGTCTCATTCCTTCAAGTCTCTCAGCCTGGTCATTGATCAACCACTCTTATCATCTACATTCTCATTCCAAAACTCACTCCCACTCAGGCACTCATTGCACCGTCCTGAAAACCCTTCCTACTGAGCTCTCCCATACCAAAGTTCTGTAGTCAATAACCTCCCCTAAACCTCGGCCTGTTCCCCTAAACAAGCCCTCCCTCTACTTCCTGCTGTGGCTGAAAAGAAGCCATGCCACGAGAATACCACTTCCCCTTCAGCTCTCTCTGGTGGCTGGTGGCTGGTGGCTGCTCATTCTCCCACATCCCACACACCTCCAGGACAGAGTAGGGGATGGGTAGAGAACTGGCAATATATTTGCCCCCATTGCACTAAAACTTGAATCCTTAATTTTATTTTAAAACCACTGCCATCTGGCCAAACCACAGGGCCTCTCTTGGTAGTGTAAACAACTCAGCTCCTGGTCTTATGTCTCAGTCCAGGCCTGGCTCCCACTATACTGTAAATCCTTGACAGGAGAACTCATGCCATATCCAGATTTATGTCTCTGTTGCCTGACAAATGCCTATTTGGGGAAATTTCTGGAATGAATGAATGAGCAAGTGAATGTGTAAACAGTGGAAGCTAGAATGGTCCAGTGGAGTGGCCTAAGTGAAAAACTCTGGATGAAGTGCCAGCTTCTCTAGAGCACAGACTTTTGAATCAAATGTTCTTGGGTTCAAATCCCAGTTCCTCAATGCACTAGCTCTAAGCACGTAAGGTACGTCCGTTCACCCACTACTCAAGGATACCTTAAGGAGGAAGTTAAATCATATATGTGCATGCTCCTATGTGTCTGGAACAGAGTAAGTGCACAATACTGTAGTTACTAGTTCTCTTTCCTTCCCACCATTCCCCCAACTAAAAGCCACAATGGGTTGTCTCTCTTCCTCCTTGCTGCTCTCTTTCTGTTCCCTAAGAGACAGTGGTGAGCTCAAGATCTCAGCTCAGTCCAAGAGAGGAGAGCAGAGCCATCAGGGACTGAGCATGTTTACACCTCCTGTGCCTGAGCCACCAGAAGACAGGGACTTGGCTAACCCATCTGGGGGAGACAGCCAGCCACGAAGAACATGCTCAGTCAGGGTTTATGAATGGAACTGAACTTGAATGTGTCAGTGCTCCGTTGAGATCAGGCTGCACCAGGGGGAGGCTCACTAGTGAACGCTGTGCCAAGAGGAAGGGCTGCATCCAGTTCTGCTTGTGGCACTCCCACCCTTGTCTGGGCCACTGGTCTCTGTTGGTGTTTTGACTCCTTAGACTGTCCTCGCTCCAGCTTTCTCAAAGTCTGGAACTTAGAAGTTGAGGAGTTCTTTGCTGTTGATCAATTGGGCCAGGGGCTTTCATTTTTCTTTAGCTTATTCAAACTTAAGTGGAAGCTAAAGTGGAGCCAATCTGGCTAAGGGGAACAAGCATCCACATTGAACAAAACTGAACCAGCCTAGCTTACTAAGGACCACCACGTGGCATTTAAATGGAATTTCTGCCCACCTGCTTCTCCTCCATTGGCAGCCTTGCTCTTTTGCATTTTTTATTGAGATTTAATTCATATACCATAGGTCACCACTTTAGAGTGTATAATTCAGTGGTTTTTAGAGTGTTCACAAGTACAACTATCACCATCAAATTCCAGAACATTTTCATCACCCCAAAAGAAACCTGTACATGTTAGCAGTTCCTCTTCTCTCCCTCCACCCACCAGCCCTTGGCAGACACTAATCTACTTTCTTACTCTATGTATTTGCCTGTTCTGGACATTTCATATAAATAAAGTCGTATAATATGTGGCTTTTCTTATCTGGTTTCTTTCACTTAGCATAGTGTTTTAAGTTTCATCTAGGTTCTGGGATGTATCAGTAATTCATTGTTTTATATGGCTTACTAATATTCCATTGTACAGATGCACCACATTTTATTTATCCATTCAACAGTTGGTGGACATTTAGGTTGTTTCCACTTTTTGGCTGTAATAATAGCGCTATGAACATTAGTATACAAGTTTTTGTGTGGACATGCATTTTCAATTCTTTTGAGTGTACACCTGGGAATAAAATTGCTGGGTCATACGGCAACTCTATGTTTAACTCTTTGAGGAACTGCCAAATTGTTTTCCTCAGTGCCTATACCATTTTACATTCCCATCAACAATGTATGAGGGTTCTAATTTCTCCACGTTCTTGCCATCACCGTTATTTTTAACTTTTTTTTTTTCCTGGCGGCTGGCCAATATGGGGCTAACCCGCCAGCCTCACTTGTTATTTTTAGATTAAAAAAAAAAAAAGAATTGTAGCCATTCTCATGGGTGTGACGTGGTATCTCATTGTGGTTTTGTTTTGCATTTTCCCTAAGGACTAATGAGGTTGAACATATATTTATGTGCTTATCGGTCATTTGTATAACTTCTTTGGAGAAATGTCTATTCAAATCCTCTGTCTTTTTAAAAATTGGGTTATTTATCTTTCCTATTATTGAATTGTAGAAGTCCTCTATACATTCTAGATACAAGTCCCTTATAATTTTCAAAATTTTTCTCAATTCCGTGAGGTATTTCGCTTTCTTTATGGTGTCCTGTGAAGTGTAAAAATTTCTAATGTAGATGAAGTCCAGTTTATCTATTTTTTTCTGGTTACTTGTGCTTTTTTGTTATCATACTTAAGAAATCTAATCCAAGGTCACAAAGATTTATTCCTATGTTGTCTTCTTAGAGTTTTATAGTTTTAGTTCTTACATTTAGGTTTTTTATCCATTTCAAGTTAACTTTTGTATATGGCAGGAGGTAGGAGTTCAAATTCATTCTTTTGCATGTGACTACCTACTTGTCCAAGCACTGTTTTTTGAGAAGACTATTCTTTCCCTTAAGAAACGGTCTGGTTCCCTTGTTGAAAATAAATTGACTATACATGTAAGGGCTTCTTTCTGAAGAAATTGATGGAATAGAACTGTCAGTTCTATTCCATCAATTTTATACCTATCAATATGCCAGTATCACACTGTCTTGATTTTATAGTAAATCAAGTATAGTAAATATAGTATTTTTTTTTTTTGTAGTAAATTTTGAAATCAGGAAGTACAAGTCCTCTGACTCTGTTCTTCTTTTTCAAGAGCGTTTAGCTATTCTGGGTCCCTTGCATTTCCATATGAATTTTAGGATCAGCTTGTCCATTTCTGCAAAAATACAGTTGGAATTTTGATAGGGATTGCATTGAATCTGTAGATCAATTTGGGGAGTATTGCCATCTTAACAATATTAAATATTTCAATTTATGAACACATAATATCTTTCCATTTATTTAGGTCTTCTTTAATTTCTTTCAGTAATGTTTCATAGTTTTCAGTGTACAAAAAACCCCACACTTCTTTAGTTAAATTTATTCTTGAGTATTTCATTATTGTTGATGCTATTGTAAATGAAATTTTCTTAATTTCATTTTCAGATTGCTCATTGCTAGTGTATAAAAATACAACTGATTTTTAAAATATTAAACTTGTATCTGCAACCTTACTGAACTCATTTATTACCTCTAACAGGATCTTTTTGTCTGTGGGTTCTTTAGGATTTTCTGTATATAAGATCATGTTATCTGCAAACAGAGATAGTTTCACTTCTTCCTTTCCAATATGGATGCTTTTTCTTTTATTTTCTTGCTTCGTTACCCTGGCTAGAACCTCCAGTACAGTGTTGAATAGAAGTGACTCTCTCTGTTGTATTTTCTAGGCAGCTTTTCACATATTCATAGTCTAGGGGCCAGGAATAGAGAGACTTCGCAACTGTATTTTACCAGATCTGTCAATGAGATGGTGTAGCTAGCAAGGAGAGCAATGCATCGGGCACTGAAAACCACATTGATACATATGTTTGCTTTTACTTTCAGCCTTTATTTCTACTATGCTTTTTAACCTGGACAATTGATTTTTCTCTCTCTTCCCCAAGATGAGGTAAAGGAAATGAATTAGGAAATGAGGTAAACCTGGATTCAGATTCCAATTCTATATTCTAATTCTGCAATTTCAATTGTATAGGCCATGTGACTTTGAGTGTATCACCTCACCTTTCTGAACTTCAGCTTCCTCAACTATAAAATGGAGATGACACCAATTGCTTCATAGGATTATTGAGAGGATTAAAGAAGATAATAAGTGGAAAGCATCTAACACAGTGCCTGGCACTTAGAAAGGGCTCAAAAAGTGCCTAATCCCTTTCACTTCCTCCTGAGCCCTAAACAATTCTCCTTTTTCTGTAGGATGGGGAAAATGACTAATTTTAAAAAGCTTTTCTAATACTAGGGTGATCCAAAGAAGGAAGGGTCTCATGAAGTAGTGAGCTCCAGGTTCTGGGGGTGCTCAAGCATGTTTGAGATCATGAAAAGGTAAGATCAGATGACTTTTGTGGTTCCCCAGAGTCTGTTAAATTATATGAAAATATTTACTGACTAGTGTATTATTCAATTTTTTTCAGCAACTGTTCTTTGAGTATGTACCATGTGCCAGATCCTGTGCAAGGTAATAGGAATACAAGAGAGAGAAAGAGAAGCAGGGTTCTTCACGGAGTTCACGGTCGTGAAGTGAGACTGACAATAAAAAAGAAAACAAGCCAAAACAAAGGAATGAGATAATTACAAATTGTGATGAGAGTTGTGGAAGAATTAAACTAAATGAGATAGAGTACCAAGGGGAGGCAATTTTAGAAAAAATAAAAAGGAATAGTCTCTCTGATATAGTGACATTTAAGCTGAGAACCTGTAGTGGTTTTAAACCAGGGCTACAAGTTCTTTGACATTTTAACTATCAAGAGATGGGGTCTCTGTCCCCTCTCCTTGAATATGGAGGGCTTATGACCACTTCAGCCAATACAGAATTGCAGAATTGATGCTATGTGACTTCCAATGCTAGGTCATAAAAGGTCACACAGTTTTTACCTTGCTTACTAGAGCACTCTCTCTGGGAACCGTGAGCTGCTATGTAAGAAGTCTGACTACCTCGAGGCCACCATGTTGGAGAGACCATGTGTAGGTGCTCGACTTGACTGTTCCAGCTGAGCCCAGCTTTCCAGCTATTCCTGCAAAGTCGCCAGACATATAGATAAAAAAGCCTCCAGATGATTCTAGCCACTAGCCATTTAGTTACTCCCATTTATTTGAGTCTTCCTAGCTGGGACCCCAGATATTACAGAGCAAAGACAAACCATTTCCACTGTTCTTTTTCTGAATCCTTGACCCACAGAATCCATGAATATAATAAAACAACCGTTTCTTTATGCTACTAAGTCATGGGGTAATTTGATACCTGGCATAGATAACTGTAACAGCAACAAGTAAGATTTTTCCTTTCCTTTTCTAATTCTGGACCTCCTTCCTGCAAGTATAAATGAGTGAAAATTTGACCTAAAGGTTGTACAGAGAAGGAGGCAAAGGAAAGCAATAACAAAGAAGTGGAACAGGAGGAGATGGAAAAGGTAGAGGAAGATGCTGAGGAGGAGCACGAGACAGAAGAGGAGTAAAAGGAACAGAAATTCCCATGATACCAAAGCAATGTGATACAGAGCAGGGAAAAAAATAGAGTATATGGTTCCTGAAGCAATCAGAAATGTTCACAGACTAGGCTGAAGAAGGTGAGGGCATAGCCACATCATTGCTTGTATTTTCTCAATGAATTATAAGTGAGGTCATATGAGAATGAACGGAAGGGGTGAGTGTGTTGGAGGATTGAAGGGAGAAGAAAAGGTCACATTGGAGAGTGGGAAAAAAATACTGGGGAGTATAACAGGGTTGCTGGGCAATATTGCATGCACATTTAAGGCTTGTAAACATAAATTTCAGTTGAGACAGCATGATTGTGTGATTTTTCTCCAGCCATGTTCAACTGCTAAGGTGCAGACATGGACTACTCAGTTAATTGGGTTTAGGGAGTTTGGAGTCTTGTCAGTGAGTATAAGGAAGAGAAGATGACAAGAGAATTAAAAATATTTACAGGGGAGCTGGCTAGGTAGCTCAGTTGGTAAGGGCATGGTGTTGGTAACACCAAGGTCTGGGGTTTGATATCTGTACCAGCCAGCCTCCAAAACTTTTTTTTAAATTAAAAAATATATTTACAAGATGGTGATTATAGTGATGTATCATAGAATCTAGACTGGGAAATAAAAATGTGAGAACATGGAGCAGGGTGGGATAATTAGTGAAAAGTGATAGTGTTGATGGATTAGAGGGCTCCATGAGGTTTTTTGTTTGTTTGTTTTGCATCTGGGTGGTACGGGGATCTGAACCCTTGACCTTGGTGTTATAACATCGCACTCTAACAGTTCACGAAGTTCTGATTCAACACTAGGAGATCTGTTCATATCATTTCCTACAGCAGCAGAATAAAGGAGAAAAGTCATACAGAAAAATCATACAATTATCCCAGTAGATGCTAAAAAAGCATTCAGTAAAATCCCACTTTTTAATTTAACTACTGTTCATTCCTATAAACACACACACACACACACACACACACCCCCAACTATTGGTAAGCTAGGAATAGAAAGACACTGCCTAAGTAAGTAATTAAATGTAATTAAATGATTTTACTTTCAATAGTAACAGCAAAAAGTAAACACTGTAATAATTTTGTTACTATTATTATTATTACTATCTTTCCATGACTTGATAAAAAGTTTCCATCAGGAACAAAAGGCAAATATTATACTTGTAGTGGAGGTTCCCCAAAAGGGAATGCCCATACCAAGAACAAAGGCAATAATTCAGAGTTAAATAAGTATGTAAATATTATATACAAATGTATTCTATTAAATTAAATATTTTACAGTAAATACAGATACATCCTGTTAGTTTGAACATGTTACTGTACTATACATAAGCTGTCCTACCCATGCAAGAAAAGGATGTAAAGGGCAACTAAAAAAGTACTTGAGCAGTTCCTTAGTCTCCATGAAACTCGCCTCATATAAACTGTTAACATCTTGGTCCCCTAGCCAGGAAATTTCTGTGGGACAAAAATATCTCTCCCATGATGTCTTGCCATCTGCCTAACGAAGCATCTCTAAGCAAATAACTTGGTTAGATAATACATGCATGTTTCTCATACTTATGGGTCAATCCACCATTTTTATTATTTTAAAAATGGCAAACTGTAAGCCCCACCTAAAGAATAAGACAGTTGGGCCAGCCCGTGGCTCACTCGGGAGAGTGCGGTGCTGATAACACCAAGGCCCCGGGTTCGGATCCCATGTAGGGATGGCCGGTTAGCTCACTGAGTGAGCATGGTGCTGACAACACCAAGTCAAGGGTTAAGATCCCCTTACCGGTCATCTTTAAAAAAAAAAAAAAAAAAAAGAATAAGACAGTCATGCCAATTTTCATCTCTACTAGTCAACATTGTATTGACTACAGACAAGAGAAAGAGATGAGGTATAAATTTTGGGGGAAAAGAGACAATACAGGCATTATTTGAAGGTGAAAGATGTTCCTTAGAAAATCCAAGCAAACCAATTGAAAAATTATTAGAATGAAAAGAGAGTTAATGAAATGGTTATATAAAATTGCCATGTAAAAATCAATAGCTTTACTATAGACCAACAATAACTTATTCATCTCTTCTCATGGAAGAGAATCAGTTCACAATTGCTGCAAAATTTATGTGAAAATAATCAAGAAATAAACTTACCAAGAAATGTGAAAGTCCTATATGAATAAAATCTTGAGGTTTTATTCTAAGAGATAGAAGAAAATTGAATAAAGATACACACATAGAAAATACTTATTTTATTTTAAAGATGTCACTTCTCCTTAAGTTTTTATATTTTTAGAAAGGAAATTTGGGAGCCGAGCCCGTGGAGCACTTGGGAGAGTGCGGCGCTGGGAGCGCAGCAACGCTCCCGCCGCGGGTTCGGATCCTATATAGGAATGGCCGGTGCACTCACTGGCTGAGTGCCGGTCACGAAAAAGACAAAAAAAAAAAAGAAAGAAAAAAGAAATGAAATTTGGCAAGTTGACAAAAAAATGTGAGAATAGCCAAAAATGTTGACCAAACGGGAGGAAGGACTTACCCTATCAGATATCAAAATGTGCTATCAAACCATAATTACTCAAATAGAATATTTTTGACCCAAGAATAGATGAACATAAAAAGAAATAAAAAACAGAATAGAGGGCCCCAAACCAGATTATCTGTCTACCTATCGATCTATCTGTCTATTGTAATTTATTGCATGATAAAGATGGTATTTCAAATTAGAGGGGAAAGGAATGGCTATAGCAAATGTTGTTGGAAAAACTGGCTATCGATTTTGGAAAAATAATATGTTCCAACCATTCTTCATATCATACACAAAACTAAATTCCAGTTTGATTAAAATAGATAAACTCAAAAAACAAAATAATGGAAAATATAGAATTGTTCCAAATTGTGGAAGCGAGGAGAGAAAAGGTCTTAAGACTTAAAATTCAGAAACCATAAAGAAAAAACTGATAGATTTAATTACATGAAAAATTAAAACTTCTCACAAAAACCACCATAATATTAACTATAAAGAGCCCCAAAATCCTAAGTAAAAGATTAACAAGCCAGTAGAAAAATAGGCAATTCACAGAAGAAATACAATGCTAACAGGAAAAGATGTGCAATCATTAGCAATCAGAAATGCAAAGAAGAAAAATGAGATTTTTAAAAATCCATAGTTTAAAAAATATTTTAAAGAATTGATTATATCTAATTTGTAAAGGTGAGGGAAATTAATACTCTTAAGTGGTACCGGTGAGATTGTAAATTGGGACAACATTTTTGAAAGATATTTTGTCAGGGTCTATCAAAAATTTAATTATGCTTTCCCTCAAATCCTTAATTCCATTCTGTGTCTCTGTTCTAGAGAAACTTGAATTTTTCTGTTATGTGCACACACACATAACAAGATACAAGAAGGTTTGTTCATTATAGCATTGGTGGTTAAAAAACAAACAAAAAACCTAAACACTTATTAAAGGGAATGGTTTAAAAATTGTTACATTTATATAATGGAGAAATATGTAACAATTAAAATGTAGGGCTGGCCAGTTAGCTCAGTTGGTTGTTAACTCAGTTGGTTAGAGCTTGGTGCTGATGACACCAAGGTGCAGGGTTCAATCCCTATACTTGCCAGATGCCAAAAAAAAAAAAAAAACTTAAAAAATTAAAAAAACTAAAAACTAATAAAATGTATGAGATGTACTATATGTACTGACATGGGAGGATCTCTAAAATAAATTGTTAGGGTGAAAAATCTAGATGTAGAATATTGTATAATATGATCTCAGTCATATAAAATATGGTATATACTTGTATGTGCACAACTATAAATGCATATAAGAAGGTCAGGGACTATACATATAAAATATTAATAGTGGTTACCTCTGATGACGGAAGTGGGAGGCAGCTAAAGGGGACTATACATTTTATTCTATATACTTCTGTTGTCATAGAATGTGTAAAAGAAAGGTAAGTATTCATATAGTATTTGCATAAAACTAAAGAGTAATAAGAAGTAAGAGAATTAATTATATATACTTTAGAAAATAAAGAGAAACAACCTTCACAATTTCTCATTTAAAATTAGAACAGCAATTTTATCAAACTAGCACATGCACATTGTTGGGGTTTTTTTGTTTGTTTTTGATGGTTTTTTTTTTTTTTTTTTTTTTTTTTTTTGCAGCTGGCTGGTTTGGTGTAGTACATACACATTGTTTAAATGATCCATACATCTACATCCCAGAGCATTGCTCCCCAAAGGCAACCATTTTCAATTCTTTTAAATGTTTCTTTGGATATTTACTGCCATATTTTGAAGTAAGGTGCTAATAATAGTATTTAATTAATCACTAACACTATCTACTGACTATTGTGGAAGGTGTGGATTTTTAACACTGTTACCGATCCTCTTTCCTTCTTCTGTTCTCTCATTACAGTTATGTCACATTTTTTGTTAAATTTTTGCCTTATATTTTACTACGTTAGTCTAATTACCAACCATGACTATACTTCCTTTCTTGTTTAACTTTTTGTTCTTCTCAGAGTTAATAATTGCCTTGCTTTTTATTTGCACAGCTTTCAATGTGATTTCTTATTCCTCTTAACTGTTCAACACAATTATAAAATACCTCTTTAAAAAATAATTTATTGAGGTGAAATTTATATAATATAAAAATTAGGCATGCTAATGTGAACAATTCAGTGGCATTTAGTACACTCACAATGTTTATTTTATTTTTTGGACTGGCCAGTACCAGGATCCAAACCCTTGACCTTGGGGTTACAAGGCTGAAGTTTTACTGAGCTAACTGAACACTAACAATGTTTAAAATACCTCTTAATACTATTTCCTCTTGGTCAAACACATTGGATAAATGGTCAATTCAGTTTTTTTCTAGGAGGCACCTTCCTTGGAGGTCTCTATCTTCCTGTCTCAGTCTGGACTTGTTGCCTATGCCTGCCACACAGTGGTTTTTCTGGAACTCTTCTTTGCCCTCTCCTATATTGGACTTGTATTTATTAAATCCCACATTTCTTCTTTCTAGGATTAGTACCTTATTTATGTGGAACATACCCTTCAGGAGCTACCTAAGAAGGGTGAAGGGGAGGTAATTTCTTTTGATACTTTGCATTCTGGAAATGTCTTTATTCCATTCTCACACTTGACTGATAGTCGATTGCACATAGAATTCTGGTTAGACATAATTTTCCTTCAGAACATTGAAGGCTCCATTGTTTCCCAGTGTTGTTGCTGAGAAAACTAATCCCATTCTGATTCTTAATCCTTCTCTAGGACTTTTAATAGAATTATAACTTTATTCCTGGTGTTCTGGAATTTCACAATAACATACCTGACTGTGGGGTTTTTTGTTTTTTAGTCAGGATGCCCTTAGTGAACCCTTTTATTCTAAAAATTCTGTTTTTAAGTTTTGGAATTTTTCTTGTATTATTTCTTGTATAATCTCTTTTCCTGTGTTCCCTTTTTCCTCTTTCTGGATCTCCCATAAATTGATTATTAAACTTGCTAGACAGATCTTCATTTTCTTATCTTTTCTATATCTTTTTGTTTTACTCTCTGGAAAATTTCTTCAACTATATCTTCCAACACCTCTACTGAATTTTTAAAATGTCAGCCAGTACATTCTTTCACTTCCAAGATATCTTTTATAGTTTTGTGTACTTATTTTAAGCATATAATATTTTCTTTTACTTGTGAAGATCTCAACCATAGTTTTTGAAGTTTTTTCTGCCTCCTGCACTGATTCTTTTCCTCTGATTTCCTTTTAGGGGTTTTTTCTTTTTTGGATATTTTTCTTTTTGGATGCCTTCCTTAAATGTCTGCTGACCCTTGATTGTGCATTCAAATTTTGGAGTTAGGCATAAAAAGTTGACTGGAATTTTTGTGTATACAGGCATGGCTTATTTTCTGGTGGACTTAACTCATAAGACAACCTGGATCCTTTCACTGGAGGACCCCCAGTTATCTGGATTTGTAGGGTTTTGTCTTGGCTTAGTTTCCCTATGGAAGATCCTCCAACCACCGAACTGGGAGATATAAACTTGGCTGCTAGCATTCCCAGAACTGAGTGAGGGAAGGGGGCTGAAAGTATCACCACTTACTTAGTACACAGACTTTCACTGTGGTTCACCACAGGACTAAGGGGAACAGTAAGGATGGTGGACTGAAATTGATTGAACAAGGAGAATGATGAGAGATAAAGTTAGAGAGGAGGTAATGGACATGCCGATAATTAGGGCCTTGTAGACCATTTTAGGAACTAGGATTTTTACTCTGAATTAGTTGGGAGATCGCTAGAGGGTTTTGAGCAGGAGTAACATAACTTTACTAGTGTTGAAGTGAGCAGGACTGAAGCCGTGTGAGGACCTAAAACTGCATGGGCTGTAGGCAAATTTTAAAAAGACACAGTTTTCAGGGGCCCGCCCGTGGCTCACTCGGGAGAATGCGGTGCTGATCACACCAAGGCCACGGGTTCGGATCCTATATAGGGATGGCAGGTTCGCTCACTGGCTGAGCGTGGTGCTGACAACACCAAGCCAAGGGTTAAGGTCCCCTTACCGGTCATCTTTAAAAAAAAAAAAGACACAGTTTTCTTTTTCTTGGCATGCATTTCTCTAAGTTCCCTCTTTTCCCCTGGTTATTTGATATTTTGGTCCTCGGTTATGGGGCAAGATGAGATTATTTACATGAAAGTAAAGTTATTTTCCAGCCAGCCTGAAGCTGCAGACTTGTACATACTACCCAGACTCTGAGATAAGGATGGGAGCAGAAACCAGTTGAAGTCTTGGCGAGACCTTGCACCAGAGACCTTGCATGAAGCCCTTGCTGCTCGCGTGCACTTCCCTCCTGCTTTTCATTTTCCCACATTCCATTCCCTCAAGCCCCTCTTTAAAAACCCCTCAGTCAATCTAAGTCTTTGAGATGGGTTAGCCTACCATCTCCTTCAGCTGAATACATCTGCTTTTCTAACACCAACCATCTGACTTCTGAGTTCTTTTTTTCTTTCTTCTAAAGGGGGCAGGCAGCTAGACCTGAGTTTGGTAACAGTAGGGCTTTAAAAGGATCACAATAGACTATAGGGGAGTGGAATTGTCATGGGTTGAACTGTGTCCTTCAAAAAAGATATGTTGAAGTCCTAACCCCCAGTACCTCAGAGTATGACTTTATTTGGAAATGGGGTCTTTGCAAATGTGCTCAAGTTAAGATGAGGTCATTAGGATGGGCCCTAATCTAATACAACTGATGTCCTTATGAAAAGGGGAAATTTGGACACAGACACAGACATGCACGGAAGGAAGACTATGTGAAGAGACACAGGGAGAACACCATGTAAAGACAGAGGATTGGAGTGATGCATCTACAAGCCAAGGAATGCCAAAGATTGCCAGCAAACCACCAGAAGCAGGGAGGAGCAAGGAAGGATTTCTCTACAAGTTTCAGAGGGAGCATGGCCCCACCAACATCTTCATTTCAGACTTCTAGCCCCCAGAGCTGTGAGACAATACATTTCTGTTGTTTTAAGCCACCCAGCTTTGGGACTTTGTTACAGCAGCTGTAGGAAACCAATGCAAGAAGCAAGGGTGAAAGCAGGGAGACCAGAGGCAGGCTACCGCAGCGATTCAGGTGAATGTCAATGGTGGCCTGAGTGAAGGTGGTAGCTACAGATCCCGCCTATGTTTTGAAGATGGAGCCGACAGAATTTGCTGATGGACTAAATATGGTGTATGAGAAAAGGAGAGGCATTAAGGATATTTTCAAAATTTCAGCGCTGTCAGTGCCCCAAGTATCTGCATCTCTGTGCCTGAGGACTTTCCCAGAAGTGCGAAAGGAAAGCTACTCTAACAGTTCCCACCTTAGACTGGAAGTGCTGAGAAATTAACCTTGCCTACAGGAAGCATTCAACCAGTGATTCCCAGGAGTTGGTGTATAAATACCCCAGGGCTGGCCCTTTTAGCTCATTTGGTTAGAGTGTGATGCTGATAACATCAAGGACTAGGGTTTGATCCCTGTACTAGCCAGCCACCAAATATTTTAAAATATAAATTAAAAAGTAAAAATAAATATACCCCAGTTGCCTTCTCTCTCAGGTGGGATAATTCTATTTATTTATTTTAATTTATTGATATGCAGTGCAGTTGATTTTCGTGTCCCTTAACCAATTCCTCAAGTGGGATAATTCTGAGGCATGTGTTCTACACTGTTTCCCAGAGTTTCACTGCAGGATTAAGATTCACTTAATCAGTAGATTCTTAATAACTGGCTTAATGACACACCCCAATTGGTTGCCTTCTCTTCCATATATCACTTCCCCACTCTCCTAATAGTGGTCCCCACATCTCTAAAATAAAATTCTTGTGCTTGAATCCTTATCTCAGGGTCTGCTTTTAGGGAAACTCAAACAAATATGCAAAGTTTCTGGTTTGAGCAACTGAAAAGACATTGATTAATATTTATTTATTAATAAGTTGACATTTATTAAGATGAGGGAGACTGGCGGGTACAGATTCTTGGGGGGAAGATCAGTAGTACATCTTGAACACATTCCTTTTGAGGTACCTGTTAGGTCACCAAGTAGAGAGGTTGAGTAGGCATAGAAATATACAGTCTGGAGTCAGGGGAAAGATTGGTCTAAAAATATACATCTGGGAGTCAACAGCTTCTAGATAATATTTAAAGCCATGAGGCTGAGAGATCACTAAAGGAGTGAGTACAGATGAAGATAAGAGATCATTGTATTGAGTCCTGGGCATGGTAGCATTTAGGTCAAGGAAATGAGGAAGATCCAGCAAAGGAGATGGAGCAGGAGTAGCCAGTGAGGTAGGAGGGATAGAAGAGCGTGTGAAATCTGAGAAACAAAAGGAGGCAAGCATTAGATTAGTCCCTTTTTCTTTTTGTTTGTTTTAGTCTCCCTTGTTTATTTTGGAGGCTTTCCTCAAATATATGGTGATCCTTTTTTGTCCATTCACATCGAAGAGGCAGGTATTAAAAGATGGATTTGAATTCTGTATCCATTTAGAGGGTTTGTCAGATGATGGCTTTTCATAATAGAAGCTCCAACTTTAGGTCATTTCTCTGGGGCTGTTCAGTTTCACCAGAAAAAAAAAATTTCCCTATTTTCATGCCTAGGGAGGGAATAGCCCAGCCACCAGCATAAGGAGACTGTGGGGGATGGGGTGGGAGTGAGCAGAGATGTGTGTGGTCTCATCTTTCAGTACAGAGACTTCCAAGGAATCTCCCTTTTTCTCATAAGACACCTCTTTGGTTCAGTTGTTTCATAGACTAAACCTCCGGTCTACTGCCAGGGAAGAGCAGTCATCTGACAGATGCTGGATTGTAGAGGGACCCTGACGGCTGACTGATCCTTACAGAGATTTTCAGTCAATCCTCTTGTCTTCGGCCCTTTCTTCTCCCTCCATCTTTCTTCCTGGGTTCCTGGGTCTTCTAGTACTTGCACTTAGTTGGAGTTCTGTGGCAGGAAATGGCTTTTCTCTCATTAGCACCACCTCTGCAGATGCTTAGTGTACGGTTTTCTCAGTACTGCTAGTTTTTTCACTTAGCTTTCCATCTTCTCATCCTCTGATGTCTCCTCTGCCACTTTCTTTATCCTTGTGGGTTTATTCTGGTTTTATTCATTTGCTGTCCTATTTGTGGGGCTCCAGGAAGGAAAGAAGATAACCATATGTGTTCAAACCACCATTTTTTCTCCTTAACAACTGTATTTTGAGACCATCAAATGTATAGCAATTTTATAGGTTCTGGGACCAGAATTTCAGGAGAGATGTAAGTTCTTCCCTATAGAAGTTACATTCCTCGGGGTTCTTGGTGCCTCTGGAGTTCCAGAGTATTTGTTGTTTTCTTTTTCCCAGAGGCTGGAACTGGGCCAAAAGTATTTCCAGCTGCCCAACTGTGGAGGCATCTCCTACTTCCCAAGGAGCCAACTAAGGTTGACTCCTCCCTGCTGCCAAGCCCTTTGAGTCCATGAGATCCACACAGTAGGAATACTTGTACAACTGTAGTATGTCCTTAACATGATGGTAGTTATGAAAAGGAATCTCCAAGTTATATGGGGAAACTATTTGGAAACTCTGGGCTCCAAACATTTGTGTGGAGTGGATGGGAGTGATTTAGGCCACAAAATTTAATTTATGTTATTGTCCACACATTCTGGTGTTTCTGGATCTGCCAAAATTGGTGCTAAAACTAATTGAAAACATTTTCATAATGCTTATATATTAACTTATACAATAAATAATTATATATTAACTATATAATCTTCAGCAACCCTGTGAGATAGGTACTACCATTATCTCCAATTTACTGCTAAAAAACCCAAAAAACCAACAAAAAAAAACAAAGCACAAAGGAGTTAAATATAAGCCTAAGGTAAAGGAAATTGAATCCTGGCGTTCTAACTCCAGAACCCATATGTTTAACCACTAAGCTATGTTGCCTCTCTTCTTAGGGCTAGATTGTATTTTGTTTCTTTTAATTCATCAGTTGAAAATTTTAGGATACCAATTCTCAGAAACCAATAAGTGCCTTTTCTATACTGTTTATTCCCTATATTTACCACCTAAACCATATCTTGATAGTACCCTCACTGATCTTAGCTATCTCTTTTAAAATGGGATTTTTCAACCATCTGAATAGTCCTGGACCCTAGAGGTGATATTGCTTCTCCTTAGTTGGAGTCAGTGATGAAACGGATGACTGCAGCCTTTCAGCAAAATGTCTGAGCACTTGAGCACTTGGTCTGGGTGGCAGTACCAACAAGAAGGAAGGGTCATTCACATTTTCATTATGTTTCCCTGGGTGGAGTTTGAGGGTTCATAGTGAAATTCAATTACGATTTCCTTTTTTCTTATTTGGGATGTGAAGGAAAAAGTCTTTTCTTAATCTATTTATGGATGCATCCATTAAAAAAAAAAAAAAATGAGCAGGCGCATTGCAGGCCTTAACTAAGGGTAGTAACAAACCCACCTTGTAACAGCTAGAGGTAGGGCAGCAAGGTGGGGAGAGATATCCTGAAGCACAAAAAATCAAGGGTGAGACTAAATCTCAGGTGATCATTAACTCTATCAGCTAAGCTGTAAAGTAGAAAGAGATTTTCAACAGTTCAGAAAGCTGGCAATCTGTTTTAAAACATAGAGTTTACTAGAGTATTACTAGTGCTCAGCGTCCAAGCCCTGCTGAAATGAAAGTCCTGATCCACCCTTAAAACATTTAAAACCAGTAGTGAACTGAATCTAATTAAGGCTTCAACAAAGCTCAGACCCAGCTCAATTAGATTGACTAATTTCCCCCACACTCATGACCTCACAAATATCTGCATATAATAAAAATTATGAGACATGCAAGGAACCAAGAAGAAAAAAAAAAAAAAAAAAGAAAGAAAGAAAGAAAAAGACTTATGGTTGAGAGAAGAAACAGTACTAGAAGCAGATGAAGTGAGAGCTCAGATTTTAAATGATCAGACAAGGACTTTGAAATAGCTCTGATAAATATGTAAAGGTTCTGGTGAAAAAGGTGGATAAAATGCATGAACAGATGGGGAATTTCAACAAAGAGGTAGAAACTATAAAAGAGAAACAAATGGAAGTGCTAGGAATGAAAAATAAGATATAAGAAATGAAGAATGTATTTCAGTGGGCTTAGCAGACTGAACACAGCAGAGGGAAGAATCAGTATGCTTGAAGACAGGTCAGTATAAATTATTCACACTAAAGTACAAAGAAAAAAAGAGTGAAAATATGAAACAGTGTCCAAGAACTGAGATAATATTAAACAATGTACTAATATGTGTAATTGAAGTCCCAGATGGAGAGGGGAAAGAAAAATCAGCAAAACAATTATTTGGAGAGATAATAGCTGAGATTTTTCTAAAATAGATGAAAGGTAGTATATACAGATATAAGAAGCTTAGCAAAGTCTAAGCAGGATAAAAATATATAAAACCACACCTAGAGATATCATAGTCAAACTACAGAAAACCAAAGATAAAAATAACATTCTAAAAGTAGCCAGAGCGCTGACTGGTTAGCTCAGTTTGTTAGAGCATGATATTATAACACCAAGGTCAAGAGTCCAGATCCCTGTACTGGCCAGTCACCCCCTCAAAAATAAATAAAAGTAGCCAGAGAAAAGAGATATATTACATATGAGAGAGCAATAATACAAAGGATGGATGACTTATCAGAAATGGAAACCAGAAGACAATGGATGACATCTTCAAAGTGCTAGAAGAAAAAAACAAAAATATCCTTCAGAAATGAAGACTAAATAAAAACATTTGCAGGTAGACAAAAACTGAGATAATTTGTTTCAGGGAGACCTGAGTTACTAAAAATGCCAAAAGAAGTTCTAGAAACTGGGGCTGGCCCATGCTCACTTGGGAGAGTGTGGTGCTGATAACACCAAGGCCATGGGTTCGGATCCCTGTATAGGGATGGACGGTTAGCTCACTGGGTGAGTGTGGTGCTGACAACACCAAGTCAAGGGTTAAGATCCCCTTACCGGTCATCTTTTTAAAAAAAAGAAGTTCTAGAAATTGATGGGAAATGATACCAGGTGAAAGTCTAGATCTGCAAAAAGAAATGAAGAGCACCAGAAATGATAAATATCTGTATAAATATAAAAGACCTTTTCAAAAATGATATAAATAAATAAATATATTTTACATATTTATATATGTATATATGTGTGTAATAATGTATTGTGGGATTTATAACATAAATATATAACAAGGATTAAAAGGGCAGGAGGTAGATAAATGAAATCATATTATTGTAAGATTTTTTATGTAATTCATGAAAGAGTACAGTATTATTCGGAGGTAGACTGTATCAAGTTAAAAATGCGTATTATAAGAAATATAGCTAAAAGTCTGTAGAGGAAATATACAGAATATTAAGTCCACTTAAAAGAAGGAAGGAAACGAGAAACAAATAAGACAAAGAACAAATATGAGATGGTAGACTGAAACCCAAGCACGTTAATAATTGCATTAAATGTAAATTAACCAAGCACCCAATAAAACAAGATTTTTTCATACTGGAAACAAAACAAACAAACAAAAAACCAAAAAAAAAAAAAAAAAAAAAAAAAAAACCAAGCAGGAAGAATTTCTTTCTTTCTTTAATTTTTTTAAAAAATTTTATTTTGTCGATATACAATGTGGTTGATTATTGTGGCCCATTACCAAAACCTCCCTCCCTCTTCCCTCTCCTCCCTCCCACCCAACAATGTCCTTTCTGTTTGCTTGTCGTATCAACTCAAGCAGGAAGAATTTCTAAATAAAAGAGCTTTAAGAAAGATATTCGCATTTGTTTGTCCTTTTCTCTCAATACAGACATAAAGATATCTTCTATGAAATGGCAAGACGGGCTGTAATAGCCATACCTTAATTAGCGGTCATGATGTCTAAGTCTCATTTGCTTCCCTTAGAAGGAAAAATTAGAACATTGCTGTGTCAAGCATTACATTTGGTGATTTTCTGAGTATTACTGGTAGTATTGGGGCCTATTGATCAAATACATATCCATGTATTGGGAACTCCTATATCTAACACCCTCCTAAAACTTGGCATTTCTAACAGAGTTGATATCAGTCTTTTAGTAAGATAACAGGGTCATGCATCTGTAAATACATTAAGGAAGCATCCTGGAGCAGTGAAAAGAACATTGGACTTGGAGTCAGAGAGACTAGCTTCGAATCCTTCATAAGCTACTAATTAGCTATGTGATTCTGAATAATAAACCCTTTTCTTTCTCTGGGTCTCAACTTCCAGCTATACAAATGGAAATAATAATAGTACCTATCTTGTAGGTTTCTTGTGTTGGTTAAATAATGTATGTGAAGGACCTAGCCTAGTGCCTGATGTATGGGCTCCTTCTTAAAAATTATAGTCAAATCCGATGTCATAGCATTTGGAAAGCTAGTGGTAACTCAGATGGGGCAAAAGCATTAGTAAAGACAAAAAGAATAGTAAGACTGGAAGCTCCTTGAAGGCAGACAGCATCTTCTTTATTTCTTTATCATTTCTGTACTTTGAATGTAACTAAGTGCTCTGCTTAGCAAACCTTTGTTGATTTGAAATGATCTTGTCATACTAGAGTCAGAGAATTCTAGCAAATCACAATCCAAATGTTGTTTCTAGTATTGGGTGACAGGCAAGTGGGGTTTTTTTTGTTTGTGTTTTTTAAAAGATGACCAGTAAGGGGATCTCAACCCTTGACTTGGTGCTGTCAGCACCACACTCTCCCAAGTGAGCCACAGGCTGGCCCTGTTTTGTTTTGTTTTTTTTAATTACGTATTTTTTATTTTCGGCCACAAAACAAGTCTTAATAGATTTTAAAAGACTAAGATCATAGAAAATACATTCTCTGACCACTATAACAGAAGGACATTTAGAAAATTCACAAATGTGTGAATCAAACAACTCTCCTAAATAAACAATGAGTAAAAAGAAATATCACAGGGAAACTAGAGAGTAATTTGAGATAAAAATCAAAGCACAAAATATTAAAATTTAGAGGCTGCAGGGCTCAGGCAGTGCTTAGAGGAAAATTTATACTTGAAAACACCTATATTAAAATGCTACATTCTTTTTTAAGGTATTAATCTCTTTGTAAATTTCCTCCTTCATATCCTGGATTATTTTTCTTTGTTTCATTGTGTTGTCTAACTGAGTCTTCTCCTGTCTCAGTGAGTTTTCTTAAGATTGTTGCTTGGAATTCCTTTTCAGTCATTTCAAGGATTTCCTGCTCTATAGGGTCTGATATTTGAGAATTAGTGTATTCTTTTGGTGGTGTCATATTTTCTTGGATTTTCTTATTTCTAGTATCTCTACTTTGATATCTGGTCATCTCCTAGAGCAGTTGCTTCTTCTGTTACTCTGTAGTGGGCTTTGAGGAGAGAGAGTCCTCTTCTTTTTCTGGTCTCTGCTAGTGACTCTCCTTGTGTCAATGTAGTTGAGTGTCTGGCAGGCTGCCTACATGGTAGTTATGGTTACTCCTGTGGCACCTGCCACTTCTGTGGCAGCTGTGGCTGTGGTGGTAGTTGTAGTAGGCCACCTGCACGGAAGTGTTTTCAGTGCGCTCCTAGGGATGCTGCCCTCGGCTCCTGCCTTAGGACCCCGGGTGTGCTCTGTTTCTTCCCTGCACCCGAGCAGACCTTTCCAGGTAAGGGGTTAAACCCTAGATTGACTAGTCATTCTGACTCCATTCCATCAGTCCATCTTATGGTTTAATGGTGGTGAAAGGAATTAGTGTTTATTTAGAGCCTATTACATGCTAATCAGTGACTTAGAGGCCTTAATACATATCATCTCATTTAATCATTATCTTTTTTGGGGAAAATTGAATCTGAGAAAAGAGAAGTGAGTTTTCTGCAGTTACGTGGCTGGTAAGTGGCAGGGCCAGCATCTTACCGGGGATCTCTGATGCCAGTGCCTGGGCTTGTTCCATTGCTCCATGCTTCCCTCTGACTCTTGTCTCATCTGGGCTATAGCAATAATCTCCTCACTGGTACTCCTGTGTACATTATTTTCCTTCCCAACCCATTTTCCAGACTGCAGCAAGATCAACTTCATAAAATATGGCATTGTTCACCTTTACTCAACCTCAGTTGCATTTTCTTTGGCAATGTGGGTCCCAATGATTTAGTCTTGCACTTAATGGTGGTAAGAATCAATTTGTTATGTGTCCTGAGGCAAATAATCTCCACTTTCAAACTGACCCAAGACAATTTGTTCATTTATTATGTTATATAAATACATATTTATTAATTATTGAGGTTTATTTCATTATTGCAGGGATGGAGGGCAGATATCAATAGTCTCCAACAGTGAGAGGCGGGCCACGTGCTTCTCCCCCAAACCCTACCACCAAGTGGTATGTTACAATGAAAGCAAGTCTCAGACTGAAATCTGCCACACGCTCAAATATTTATTAACAAACAGGCAAAACTAGTCAGACAACTCGCAAACTCAGTGAGGTCCCAGCACTCAGTCCTTTTATGCACTTTGTCAAGCACCTTGCATGAAAGGTTTACTTTAGGTAAATAAGACAATATTCTGACAGCAGGATTCATCTAATTTTCTAGTCAGAATCAGGTGACAGTCTCCTCCACTAAATAGGGAGAAAAGGACTGAGGAGGTGCTAGTCCATGCCATCACTCTGTGTGGCTGGGCTCACTAGGTTCTTATATCTTGGTAATGCAAGGATAGAAGTCCCTGTCCAATACAATTCTTCTAGCCGAATCATGTATCTTGACATCATCTATTTCACCTATGAATAACATCTAATCATATTTAGTAGCCTTCTACTGCTGATTGGAGATAAAGATAGTTGAAGTTCTTGTAGTAACTGCAACTGGAATGCAGATTATTGCTTGGAATTTTTCAGATACTAATCAACCACTCCTAGAGTGTGTTTCTTATTAGGGTACTTCAAATATTAACTAATGGCCTCCAGGGTTTACACTAAAACTAATTAATACACATGTATATCCAATGTTCTAGACTTAAATATTTTAATATATTAATGTAGTCTAATATATACATATATTATATATGAATATATACATATTATATAAATATGTTTATATATTTTGTATTATGTATAATATTTAAGCGAATTACAGACAATATAATACTTTCTCTGGGGTTCAGTTTGTTTATGTGAGGAGATAGGATAAGCTGATTTCTATAGTTTCTTTCAGAATTGGCATTCCATGGCTCTATAAATGGATTTTAATGCAATTGAAAGTATCTGGGTTAGGATTGTGGAAAAAAGTGCTGATAGTTAGTAGTGGGTCATCAAGCATGAATACCTCTTTTCTAGAACACTCCCATATTTTCTTCAAAGGATTTATTTTCCTAAAAGAGCAGCTTAAATTAAATTCCCCTTAGCCCCCAACTACACCTGTTACCCTCTAGTCCCTTTTTCTTCACAGCATTTATCACTACCTGACATATATTTATTTGTTTTCTTATTGTCTGCCTTCTGCTATAAGAATGCAGTCTCCATAAGAGTAGAAACTGTGCAAAATGGTATCCTCTATACCTGTTTCATGATAGGAGCTCATTTTAATTATCATTGCTGCATAACAAACCATACTAAAATGTTGTAGCTTAAAAAAACAATCATTTGCTCACAATTCTGTAATTTGGCTGGGCTTAAGTTGGTTGATTCTTCTCCTGGCCTACCTTTGATCACTCATATGGTTGCAGTCATCTGGAGGCTCAGCGGAGGTGGATGATCCAAGATGGTCACGTCTGTCAATTAGCTGTTGGCTGAGGTGTCTTGATTCTTGTCCATGTGGCCCATCCAACAGGATAACTTGATTTCTTAGATAGTGGCAGCAACGTTCCAAGATAACAAAAGTGAAAGCTGCAAATCTCCTTAAGACTTAGCCTCAGAAGCTATACAGTGTTACTTTCACTACATTCTGTTGATTAATGCAAGTAACAGGGACAGCCCAGATTTAACAGATGGAGAGTTAGGTGGGAGGTGCAGCAAAATCACACTGAGAAAGGGAGAGGACACGGAGAGCCATGACTACTCTAACAATCTACCACAATGCTCAATAATGGTTTGCGAAGTGAATGAGTAACTGCATGTATTACATCAAGTCTAAAGTTCTATGCTTCATATTCAAGATCTGCTATGATCCCACTTCCAGAGCATAGATCTCATATCTTTCCCATAACACTCATCATAATCTACTCTGTAATTTATTTGTTTGTGTGTATATTTTATCCTCAAAGAAAGTAACTTGTCTTGTGCTTTCTATATATCCCAAGTGTTTAGCAGATATTGAGACTCCAAATAGACACTCTGTAGATGCTTATTGAGTTAGATTTAATTCAACAACCTTTACATCTTATTTCCTACCTTCCTTTCATCATTATCACCTACCAATTCCCTTAAAATCTTAACATCCTGCCTGTCCCCATGCCTTTACTCATTCTATTTTCCCTACCTAAAATACTATCCCCCTTCCTCTTTGCCTATTTCAATGTTTCTTACTGACATTTACCAACCTTGGCCTCATCTACTAAATGCCAATAGAGTCTAGGTCACTATGACAACCATGATAAATCCCCTGGTTGAAAACCACTGGTAAAACCATCCTTTGGGCCTATAGTAGGCCCAATATTATTTTATCTGTCTAGTACCACCTCCTGTCTCAGGAAGTGTTCCTTCCCCCACTCCAACTACATTGTGTTTTGAGAAGTTACTATATTCCTATAAGACTCTGTTCTTCTAGGTACAGTTGAATTATCTGGCATGTCTGAAGGGGGTTAGGCATTAACTAATCCATAAGCAGGTGCTAAAAGTTAATAGAAAGTAGGAACAAGACCAGATTGCCTTTGTCCTTATATGGTAGAATTTTTTCCCCCAAATGTACATACATGAATAGAGTCTCCCTAGAATGGCTGAGGCATATGTGACTGAAGTATAATTGATCAAGTGCTGGGGATGCAAATGTCTAAATATACACTACGTGCACCACCAAGGCATGAAGTTTCTATAGGGCTTTAGGGGAGGGTTGGGTCACAAAAACCCTTGGGTTTTTGTAAAAACTGAAGTAAAAAGCCTGAGGAAAAAAATTGAACATGGCAGGGAGAAGAATTTCTCTTATACATTTTTCCTTGATAGGTAGCCAGGAAGGAAAGGGAAAATGAAGAGAAAATATGTGAATGGAATGCAAAAAGCTGCTGAGTTAAGGTTTGGGGTGCTGTGAGGATAACAATTTGGAAATGGAAAGGAGAGGTGGGCCTGGGCCTGGGGTCCACCTCTTTAGTCACCAGAAAAGCTAAAAGAAAGAGTTCCAATTTGGACAAATGTACATTTTGTCCAAATTGAGCTAGAAAGGGGAAACCTTTTATTCTACATATTAATTTGGGCCAAGCTAAAGTGAGCTTATATTTGGAATTAGTGACCTGTATTTTGGTGAACGGAATCAGAATCCATTACTCACCAGTCTAAAAATGCGGGAGTCACTAGAGTCACATTGACTCCACTGTCCCTCGCCCCTCAAGGTTAATCATCAACAAACCCTGTCAATTTTGCCTCTTTTTTTCCAATCCATCTCCTCGTCTCCATTGTTACTACCATTGACCTAGTTTAGGTTCCCATAATCTTCCACTTAGACAACTGGTCTTCCTGCCTCCAGTCTAATCCCCTTCCAATCCATGCTTCATATGCTGCTAGTATAATCTTTCTCAAGCATGTATCTGACCATATCATTCCTCCTCTTCTTTTTTTTTTTTTTTTTTTGGCGGCTGGCTGGTAGAGGGATCCGAATCTGTGACCTCGGTGTTATAAGGCTCCAACCAACTTTGCTAACCAGCCAGCCCTCATGATTCTTAACAAGCCCCTCCATCCCCCCACTCTCCAGCTGCCCAGTTCACACTGTCTAAAAATTAAACTCTAAGCATAGCATTCCAGACCTTTTGTTCCCTGTTTAAATTTCAGCCTTCTTTCGGGCTGCCCCCCCCCACCCCCACCAAACACTCTGCTGTATTCATATTGACCTACTTTCAGTTCCAAACACAACATGATTTATCAAGCCCCTACACATACCTGGAATGCCTTCTCCTCCCAGTGCCAGCCCGGAGAACTCCAATTCATCTTTGAAATTCAGTTCATGAGTCATCTCCCCCAGACTTACCCCAGCCACGTTCAGTTGCCCCTCCCTCAAGTACCCAACAGCTACTTGTACAAACTTCCATATTTCACACGCTTTTTTGCTTGCCTGTCTCCAATTGGCAGTGGGAAGCTCTCTGAGAAGAAGACTGTATTTTATTTGTCTTTATATTCTTCGTGTCTAGCATAGGCTTAATATACCCGCTCAAAGTTTGTTGAATGACTGGATGAATATTTTATAGGTACTTTTGGTTTGCCCAAATTTATGGTAAAGAAGCTTTTGCACACAGAATAGCTGATGATTTGTGTGCTGTTATACATGGGGAAAGGTGCTGGTATTTTTTGTTTCTGCTTTTTAGGCCATAGTATTTCAACCACTGTTTCAATAATTATTAAGCATCGCCTATGTTTCAGGTCCTGTGCCATTTTAAATGTTAGAGCTACTATGCTAAGCAAGAAAAATATTTCTGTTCTTCAAGCCAGCATCTCTCTAAGAGAAGCTTTATAACTATATGAAATTACAGTATGAAATTATTTTTGAAATCAGATGCTGGGAGGTGCAGCTATTTCGGCCCACCAAAGGAAAGTTTAAATACCTCTTTGAATAATCTTAAAGTGACACCCCAGACCCCCATGGTTTTAGGAAAGAGTGGCTACAGGCAATAGGTGGGATGACATGACCAGAATGTGCCACATGGTGGCAGTGCTTTTCCAGAGATGAAGATAATTTAAAGGCCCTGGACTTCAGAAAAGCAAGTTCTCAAACTTAATTCCAGAGGAAAAGTAGTCCTAAAAATGTAACATAGTACACTTTCTCAATTTGCGGAAAAAACGTAAAAGATATTGTTTAGTCAACTATCTCTTTCCAAACTTTCTTAAGCTTTTGATATCTGCTTTTGCTTGTCTGCCAAAGAGTAAATATAAATAGAACACTTTGTAATGAGCTGAGCTTGTTAAATTCCATGGCTTATTTTTTTATGGACATGTAATTTCAGAATTGCTTTTTAAATGTTGATTGTATGTAATATCCTTTTTTTTTTCTTGGCAGCTTGCTGGTACAGGGATCAAATCCTGAACCCTGGTGTTATCAGCACCATGCTCTAACCAACTGAAGTAACTGGCTACCCCTTTGTGTAATTTAATGATATACCCTACTAGTGAAAATATTTCCTAATTTATGTGACCAGATTAAGAGTGTCAGTACTACCAAGTATTTCCTGTGGAGTATACCTCCCGGTGTCCTAGCAATTAAACCCATTTGTGAATAATGATCTGATCCAATGTTTTCTAGTTACAAATAAGGAAAACAAGGCTCTGAGAAACTAAATGACTTACCTAAGTTACAAAGTCATCTATGGGACTAACCCTGTAAAGTGAACATTCCAGATGTTTCCATTGTTGCCATCTATTGACTTCATAAACAAGGCTTGTTGGATGACTAAACTTGAGGGGCAAGGGACAGAGGAATCAAGGGTGACTTCCAGGTTTCTGGGGTGTTGAGTGATGGATTATGGTGCCATTCACCAAAATTGAGAATACAGGCTGCTAATTCCAAATACAGACTCACTTTAGCTTGGCACAGGTTAATGTGTAGAATAAAGGTTTTCCTGAGGATGGCTGGAATGAGGAGCTGTTGTTTAATGGGTACAGAGTTTCAGTTTTGCAAGATGAAAAGAGTTCTGGAGATTGGTTGCACAGCAATGTGAATGTATTTAACACTACTGAACTGCACAGAGTACTTTAAAATGGTTAAGATGGAAAATTTTATGTTATGTATATTTTACCCCAATAAAAAAAATGAATAAAATGTTTCCCTTTCCTAACTCACCCCTGTCCACCCATTGTCCAAATTCAAGTTCTCTCTCATAGCTTCTGTAGAAGTGAAGTGGTGCTCCCCAAAGAGATCTGAAAGTACTAATATAAGGAGTATAATTTCATTTATTCACTTTCAGAGGGAGTTCAAGAAGAATAATATGGCCAAGTGAATAAATTAATTATTTCAACAAATGTTTATCAGTTTCTCTACCATGAATCAGGGATGTTCTAAGCTCTTGGTTCTCAAAGTTGGTCTCCAGATCAGCAGCACTAACGTCACCTGGGAACTTGTTAGAAATACACATTTTGGACCCTATTCAGACATACTGAATCAGACACTCTGGGGGTGGGACCCAGCAATTTGTGTTTTTATCAGCCTTACAGATCATTCTGATGCATGATCAAGTTTGAGAATGACTATTCTAGATAGTGAGAATATAGAGATAAAGAAAACAAAGTATCTATGCTTTTGGAGAGACAATAGATGAATATATATAAATAAAATTTCAGGCAGAGGTAAGTGTTATCAGGAAACCAAAACAGGGAAAGGAGGGAGAATGTGGAGGATGCTCAGGCAAGGTCACTCTGAGGTGTATGACTTTCGAAGTCACATAGAGGAGGGTGTGAAAATTGGCTCCATCAGTTACTAACCTTTTAAAAGTTTGGTTTCCTCATCTGCTAAAAAGGAGATAATATCACTTACCTTACAAGCTTACTCTGAAAATTAAATAAGATAATGCTTGTAAAATTCTTGCAACTGTTTCTGTCACAGAGCAAGCCCCAATAAACGTTAGCCCTACAAATATGAGGGGGGGGGAGTGCTATAGATATATATTTTGGAACCATCAATGTAGAAATTAATAGTAAAGTGGATGAAAAGGTAGGTGGATAGACTGAGACAAGAAAGGAGAAGAGGATGAGTGTTGGGCTCTTGGTGGGGGCAGAAGTGGGTTGACAGATAGTGAGTAGGTGAAGAAATGAAGATGAGGAAAAGGAACTTTTACCTAAACCCAGCTAAAGCTGGGAACTTAGAAGAGGAGGCCAGTGGAAAGGGTGAACAACCATCCTGGTATGCCTATGAGGAGGTTCTCGGGATGGAGGACTTTCAGTGCTAAAACCGGGTAAGTTCCTGGGCAAACTGAGCCTAGTTTGTCACCCTCCCAGTGGATATGATTATGGGGAGATGAAGTGGAACAGTAAATACTCTGATCTTTCTTTCCTGGTGCCCTCTGATCTCCTCCTTACAGTAACCTAATAAGGTGCCTGACAGTGGCCTGACCCAGCCAGAAGCCAGAGGACAAGGGAGCTGGGGTAATATAGTCAGGAGAGGTCAGCCTTGCCTGTACACAGACCAGGCTAAAGAAAGGACAACGGACCTGGACAGGCGAAAAAATAATAGCCAGCACAGTGGCAAAACTGGGATTAGAATCGTCTAGGATAAGTCTGACTCCAGAGTTTTTATTCCTTTCCCAGCCTTGTCCAAAGATAGAAAGCCCTCTAGGAGTGGGATGGGTGCTTTCTGCATTCTCAAATTAGCCCTAAATAAAATTATAAAGAGCATAGAGTATCTGAGCAGCCCACAAAACGTTTTTTTATATTCTATAATCAGTGCCATGTACAAGAAGAGGCAGACAGAATCTAGCTGCTCCAGGTTGAAGTTAGTGGAGAAAATTCCTACGGGGGACCAGACTCCCTTTGAAAAGGATCAGGTACAGGACATCCTCCCCACCGCCGGGTACCAGGGAACCTTCTTCCAGCTCACTTCCCCCCACCCCCCAGTGGGTTCGCTCCTCAAATTGCACTTGATGCGAGCCGTCTAGCTATGGCAAGAGTCAAAGATCACCACTCGCACGGTACCTTCTTGCAAGGCCAGACGGCCGGATCGCCCCGCATCCAGGACATCTCTAGCTTTGCCCAGGCTCAGCTGACAACAGCAGCAGCGACTCGCCAACCCAAGGCCGATTAGATTTACAGGGCCGGCCGGAGGCCTTTCCTGATTGGTAGGACGCATGGGGGCGGGGCCTCAGATGGAAAGCCTCCTTCGGATTGGTGCAAATCGTCGGAGGTGGGGCTTCCACTCCGGCTAGGCGCGAAAGCTCGAACGGCGCTGCGGGCTGGAGCAGGCGGGAGCAGCTGCGCCCTGGCTGAAGGAATTGGAGACTGCTTGGTCCCGAGCGGAGCGCCGGAGAGGCCGGAATCATGACGGGCGAGGTGGACTCTGAGGTGAGTTTATGCACAAGCCTCCCACCGGGGCAGCGGAGGCCTGGCGCCGAGGGGTGAGGTGAGCAAGGGTAGAGCCGGACAGAGCTAGTGCCCCGGGCTGGGAGCACTCCAGCTCCCCGCGCGCCCAGCGCGGCTCGGCGGCCTCGCGGCTCCGCCCGGGTGGACCCGCGACCTCCCGCCCCTCCCGCCGCCCCCCTTCCCGCGCTCGGGTCCGTGGTCGTGGTAGTCCCGGTCTCTGCGGAGCGCGCTGCCAGCCGCCCAGCCTTCCTCAGCTTGACCCTGAAGCCAGCCCTCCTTTTTGGCGCGTTTCCGGCCGCGGGAGCTCCTCCTCTTAGAGCGCCCCCAAAAAGAGGCCGCGGAGATGCAGGGCAGGATGCTCTTTAAACAGAGAGTGGGGGTGTTAGGGAGGTTGGAATTGGGCCTGGAAGGGGCCTGTGAGGTCATCGCGCGCTGGCGCCTGCGTTTTCCAACAGGACCGACCCCTAGTGGGAACGTAAAAGTTCGGGCTCCCGGCTGTTGGCTTGACGGCTGCTCGCTGGCGGAATTGGGCTTAGAGAACGTAGGTTTCCAGACCTGGGTTGTTTTCTGGGGCGGGGCCTAGGACAAGACACTCGCCTTAGTCGCAAAATATAAAGGGGCGCCAAAAAACTCAGTAACCAAATGAAAGTCATATTTTAGTGCAGTATTTTATTTATTTATTTATTTATTTATTTATTTATTTATTTTTAAAAGATGACCGGTAAAGGGATCTTAACCCTTGACTTGGTGTTAGCACCACGCTCAGCCAGTGAGCTAACCGGCCATCCCTATGCAGGATCCGAACCCGTGGCCTTGGTGTTATCAGCACCACACTCTCCCGAGTGAGCCACAGGCTGGCCCTTTAGTGCAGTATTTTTTTTTTTTTTTTTGTCTTTTTTTTTTTTATTTCGTGACCGGCACTCAGCCAGTGAGTGCACCGGCCATTCCCATATAGGATCCGAACCCGCGGCGGGAGCGTCGCCCGCTCCCAGCGCCGCACTCTCCCGAGTGCGCCATGGGCTCGGCCCATAGTGCAGTATTTTAAAGAAACAAAATTATGCCAAAGATTTCATGATTTGATACTGAACAAAATATCAGGCTTCTAAATAAAGAGAAGATCCAATTCTTTACAACCCTGCTTCACTCATCTCACCCTAATCCAAGCCCTGGTTCCAATAAAATTATATTTGCAAAAGCAGGCAGCTGACCTCATGTCCTGTAATTGACTGATTTGGTTTTTAAAAAAATGTATTGTATTAAGATATTATTTGTCTTAAGTACTGAGTTTTTGGGGGACCCCCCCTCGCCTCACCCTATTCCTGGCCTTGCCCTTTAACTTGCTGGTACTGCTGCAAATTGCTTAGAATAGAATCATGATTACAAGTATCACCATGCATTGAGCTGTGTGGTTATCTAAACTAGGTTTCCACACCCACAAACAAAACTAATAGCCTTACTGCTTTAGATTGTTGGCAGATCATCATCACATACATTATAATCCTCGGTGATTCTTTGGTTATTATTTTAGTAGTTGTATCAAGCATTCAAATCAATTTAATAGTTTGAGAGACCACTAGGGTAAGGCCTTGTGCCCTACTACAATACAGATGTTAGTATTTTCTCCTTTATTAATGAGTTGATTCAGAGCCTTGAGAACATCAAGGAGGTAAGAGACCTGGCATCTAGGATCAGCTTGGTCACTAACTGATCAAGTCATCTAACACACCTCCTCCTTAGATTTTTACTTGTGACTTTTTATAACATTTTTTTAGAAATTTTCAAACCTATAGAAACGTAGACCGGTACAATGAATCCATCACCTAACTTCAACTATTATCAAATCATGACCAATCTTGATTCATTTATACCCCTACCCACTTTCCCCCTCACTGTGTTATTTGGAAGAAAATCACAGACGTCATATTATTTCATCCACAAATAATTCAGTGTTCACTTTTAAAAGACAATGGCTTTCCAAAAAAGAATAACCACAATTTTATTACCACACCTAAAAAATACCTAGTCAATGTTCAGATTTCTTTGACTCATACATATATTTTCAGTTTTTGTTTGAATCAGGATTCAAATGCATATTGCAATTGTTGATAAATATATTTTGTATGTGTCTTGTATATTACCTCTCTTTAACCTATAGGCCCCCTCTCTTTTTTTTTGCTTGAAATTTATTGTTAAAGAAACCACCTAGTTTGTCCCGTAGAGTTTCCCACATCTACATTGCATCTCTGTGGCATTATTTAACATGTACCTCTGTTCCCTCTATTTCCTGTAAATGGGTAGTTAGAACTAGAGACTTGATCAGATTCAGATTTGATTGTTCTGGCAAGAATGCTTCGTAGGTGGTGTTGGGTACTTCTGTTAGGCTGCACATAATGTCTGGTGGTTTCTCTTGGTGACATTAGCAGCCATTAATGGTCACTGTGTAGGTCTGTTATATAATCGAGGGTTGCTAAAATTGTGATATTCTAATTCTATCATTACTTCATTGATTAAATAGTATATTTCTCTAAAGAGAAATTTCCTCTCATCAGTTATTTGGATACATTGAGGAACTGTTCACATAGAAAAAGCATAATAAATCCTTGATTCTTTTCATGTATTTGCCATTATTCAAAGAGTTGGTTCTATTAGCATCGTCCAAAGCTGTACAATAAATTTTTGTTGTTTTTCACCCAGTAATTCTAAATATCATCCTGTCATTAAACCATTGTATTGATTCTTTCCTTGTTTCACCTTGATGATTCAATGATTTGTGTATCATTTTGTACTCGGAGCTTTTTGTCACCTGCTGGTTAATGTAAAGTTTATTCTCATTTTCTAGGTTCACCTAGAAGTCAATGCTCCAAAACTCGTTTCACAAGAAGCAGACAATCCTTCAGACAGTGGACAGGGCAGCTTTGAAACAACTGGGCCCTTGAGTGAAAGAGGTTTGTAATATTCAGTACTTTTATTTTTAGGAATAGAATGTGGGAGCCCAAGTTGTTTTATTATTGGACTGATTTTATTATTCTCTTCGTTTATTAAATTATTAATGACCCAACCTTATCGTTCATTTTGTTATAAAATCAAGATAGCAATTTTGTGCCTTTTTGAAAATATTTATTTTTATTATATTATTGAATGTATAAAATGTCTAATAGCTGCCACATTGCCTGGTTAAATGCATTCATCCTATAATAAAAAGATTTTTAACACCTGCCAGAAGGATTAGAACAACTTTACGCATTGTAAATATGTATAATTACACTTCTCAGTAAGAGACATATTTCCAGGGAAAATGTTTTTTTAAAATGTATTTTTATACTTGCTTTGCTACAATCAGTTCTTAGTGCTAGTTACATAATTTCACAAGGTGATATATCACTTGTATAAATGAATACATTTTTGAGGAGTAGTGGGACTAGGAGGAAGGCCAGATGATTGTATACCTTTAAAAAATTTTTGTTTCTTCCAGATTCAGATGAGGAGATATTTGTGAGTAAAAAATTGAAAAGCAGGAAGGTGCTACAAGACAGTGATTCTGACACAAATGTCTCTCCAGAAGAAACTACCTATGACAGTGCGGAGGAGGAAAATAAGGAGAATTTATATGCTGGAAAAAATGGAAAAATCAAAAGAATTTACAAAACTCTGGCAGACAGTGATGACAGTGACATGGAAGAGTCTTTGTATAAGGAAAATCTTGAAACCCAAGTGACACCTTGCTTAGAACTGAGTCTTCAATCTGGAAACTCTGTGGACTTTACCACTAAGAGAAAGATTTCCCAAAAACCCATATGTGATAAAGAAGGAACTGGAGGAAAAGCAAAAGTAAAATCAAAGAGACGACTTAAGAAAGAGGAGAGAAAGGTAGAAAAAATTAGACAGCTAAAAAAGAAGGAAACAAAAAATGAGGTACAGTTTAAAGAATAATTTGCCATTTTCCAGGAAGAACAACACTGTAGAAAAAGTTGCTTTTAATTTTTGAGGTTGTTTATGCACTCAGAATATCGTTTTAAATCGACCGTTTTGCACTGAGAATGTGACTTAAAACTTATTGGTCTTATTCTCCATTTTGGATATGCAGAGGACACTTCCAAATAAGTGGGTTTCTGATTTTCATTATGAGCACATGGACTAAGTCTTTGCTGCTTCTGATATGATGAAAATTAACTTTGAGAGTAGGATTTTTTTTATGCATCCATCAGTCAGAAGTTTTATTTGCTAACTAGAAAAACCATCCTTGAGTTTTATAAACTAGTTGCTATTTAATTTACCTTTCTAAAAAAAACATTTACTGTTCATTAGGTTTATTTTGGACAGTTGCATAAAATAGTAGCTTGGACTTCAAAGGATAACTGTGAGTTAGGAACCAGTGAGAATTTTCTGGATGCCATATACTGTCTGTTGATGAAACATGGACTTTTTCTGACCTGATCCAAATTTCCATATGATGTTGTGAAATATTGCTTGGGTTTAAAAATGCTTGGATTATGCTTTTTCTTTATGCATTATCCAGGTAGATGATGCTCAACAGCCATTTAATGAAAGTGGCCGTCTTCTTGTGGATAAAGACCTTTTTGAAACTGGGTTGGAGGAAGAAAATAACTCTCCATTGGAAGATGAAGAGTCATTAGAATCAATAAGGGCAGCTATGAAAAACAAAGTAAAAAAGCACACGGCAAGTAAAGCATGATTGCAACAAAAGCTAATCAACTGCTTCTAACCTTTGCTTTATTTTTTGATTTACTATTACAACCTTAATTTTTTTTTTCCCTGAAGAAAAACATGTGTCAATTTATTTAAGTTTTTCAGCTGTTAATTTTGGAAACTCAGTACAAGTGACACACATGCTAACTTGTTTGGAAACTAGTACTTTGTTATTGCCCTTTTGGGAATGTTGGGAGAAAAAAGTAAGATACTTTATGTTGTGGTAAGAAGCAGGTAAATAATGGGGCAGAGATGTAAATTTTACAATCCTGTGGCCTCCAAGAAATTAACCCTATAGGACTTCAGGAAGCATCAGTCAAAACATTGTTGTCTTGAGTATTTGGAAGCATAATTGTTCTTCCTAAGATTTTCTTTAGCTCCCTGGGAGTCATTGTCCCTCCTTAGGGAAGATGTAAGCAGAGATGTAAGAAATGAGGGTCCAAGCTGCATTTGAGATGTCTGTTTTCTAAGTATAATAGGATGCTGTCCATTTAAAAATGTCTATTGGATAATTATTGATTTATTATAATGCAGCATGATGAATGTTGGGATACAAAAGTGGTCTTCAAATAAGAAACATCCTCTTATTTGAGTTTAGTTTTTGTTCTAAAAATCAACTTGCAATCTCTTTTAGAAAAAGGAACTGTCTTTGGAGAGTGGAGTCTATTCATTTGAAGAAGAAAGTGAGTTATCAAAAGGCACCATGCGGAAGGTGAGGTAGAGCCCAATATAGTAGTCACATTGCTCTTTTACCACAGGAGATTGTGGGTTTCTCAGGGATAAATATTTTATCTTGTCTCTTATATTTTCCTGGTACCTTACATATTGCTTTGTACATAGTAGGAACACAAATATGATTTGTCTTGAGTTAATTTTTGAGACCTACAAATAAATGAGTTCTCTAAATTTATATTGTACTGAGTTTATTAGTGTTTCTATTCTCTCTCCTCTTTTCTTGCAGAGAACAAACTCTTGAGAGATGTATATCTTTTTGGATAATGTCATTAACATAGTCTCACTTTTTGTTTTCTTTAAGGAAAGGAAGGCAGCCAAGTTAAGTAAGGAAGCGTTAAAAAAACTGCATAGTGAGACTCAGCGCCTTATTCGAGGTAATGCAAATCCCTATGGTAAACTTTGAGGCAAATCAGTATTTCTTTGTAAACTCAACTTGTCTGTTTGGAATTTTTGTTTTTTTAACGCTCCTAATGTGAAGTCAGATTATAATACCAAGTTCAGAATTGATCTTGGTGAAAGGCCACTGTTTTAAAGCCTTTGGAACGTTAGTATAGTCTGAGAAAATTTCCAGAACTGTAGTGGAGGTAAGGAGGAAGTATGTTAATGTTTGTCAATGGACTGATTATATCAAGATCCCCTTTGGGACGTTTTCAAATATTTAAACTATTAGGCCTCACAGAGATTCTGATTCAACAGTTTTGAAGTGGGATCCAAGAATCTGTATTTCCAAAAAACTTCCTGGATCATTTTGATTTTATGACTAGGTTAAAAAACCACTGGTCTTCAGTGGTTTTTTCTTAGCTTTTTTTCTTAGCTTCTTCCTTTGTTAAAAGCAGGATTGTTTTCTGTTTCTGGTGGTGGCTTTGGTTATACTGCTTGGTTAACTGAATATGAAGTAACATTTCAGAATATACAGTATATGTATTTGCTTGTTTTGTTCCATTTTATAGAGTCTGCACTTAATCTTCCATATCATATGCCTGAGAATAAAACCATTCATGATTTCTTCAAACGTAAACCCCGGCCCACTTGCCAGGGAAATGCCATGGCACTACTGAAGTAAGAACCCTTTCCTTGTGATTATAATTTTTGTGAATATTTTCTTTGGTAGCAAATATGTGATGTACCTCAGTCCCTTAAAACTGATTTAACTGATTCATTGTGTGCTAAGGGATGAGAATGTTTCACATTTAGCATAATTGTCAACTCCAGTTCATTTTCCCTTCTCTAGGTCATCTAAGTATCAGTCAAGCCATCACAAAGAAATCATAGACCCTGCAAAAATGAATAGTGACCACCATAGCAAAGGTTCTGAGAAGACAACAGGTGCAGAATATGAAAAGGAAATTAATGCACTCCCTGTGGTTTCAAAGGAACCCCACATTGCTACTGTATCAGATGAGTCTTGCAGTAAGGATTTGGTGAGAAGTGAAGAGCTAGAAATTCAGGAGAAACAGAAGCAGAGTGATGTTAGACCTTTACCTGGGGACAGCTCAGTGTCACAACAGGAATCTGGCTTCATCAGGAACATGGACAGTGAGGAGAATCAGGCTGGAGGGCTTGTAGCGTTTGATCCTCATGCCCTGAAGGGAGAAGAAGGCCTGAAAAAAACAGGAGAAACAGATGAGAAACTGGAAGAGCTCGGACAGCCAACTAAATCAGCAGCAGCTGTGCCACCTGAAAAAGTGAGAAGGTTCACTCTGGATAGACTTAAGCAACTGGGAGTAGATGTTTCCATTAAACCTCGGCTGGGTGCTGATGAAGATTCCTTTGTGATACTTGATGAACCTGAAACCAACAGAGGTAATTCTTTAAATTGTGGGGAGCCTCCCTGGAGTGATTTATCCTGGCAGCTTTTGATTATTTGTCAGTGTGGAGGACAGGAAACACAGGAGAAACCAATAACCACACGTGATCTTATTCTACAGATATACCAGATATAGGCAGAATCCCATTTAGATAAATTGGGCAGGGTATCATAATGATCTGTTTAAAATGGAAGCCTATTAATAGGTAATATACAAAAAAGGTACATTGCTGTTGTGTTATGATATTTAGGAATTTATTTCTGCCTTTCCATCCTGAAATTCTAAGTTTATCCATGATTCTGTGTCAAATTTTAAGACATTCATAAAAACATTCAGTTTTTTACAGCTAAAGAGAAACATTTTAGTTCACTTAAATTGTCTACAAAACTGAATTTTTCTTTTTTTTTCTCCCCACTCGTTCAACAAATATTAAAGTATCTACTACATGGAAGATGCTGTAAGGCATACCAAGATGAACCTGACGTTTGTCCTATACTTAAGATGCATACACTCTAGTAGGGGAGATAAGTATACAAACAAAAGTAAGGCAAATGAGAAAGTGGTGACATCTTTAATAATGAACATGTCATTGATAATTGGAAAAAATTAAATAATATGAAGTAAAGGGAAAAGTCTTCTATTCTGAAAGGAACATTTAGAATAAAATGCTATGGGAGTTCAGAGGAGGGCTAAGTTTCTTCCAATGGGTGGTTAAGGGAAGACTTGAAGAGTAGGTGGATATAATTATTTGTTCATTGCCTTTCCTTTACACTGTTATCCTCCTGTCTTGTTCCCTACTCTATTTCTAGTGCTTCCTCAGTGGATGATACAATGTAGGCATTTGTATTTATTGAGTGAATGAATGATCCTTTAACACTGAACTCAAGTATTATCACACTGAGTACATTTCCTGACTCTTAGGGAGAGCTGGGTACTTCCTCTGTGTTGAGGCAGTATGCATGGTGGTGAACAGCTTAGACTGTCACGAGACCAGGGTGTGAAACTGAGTTATACTGCTAATTGTTTAACCTTGGGTATGCTATTTGACCTCTACAAGCCATCTTTTTTTTTTTTTTTTTTTTTATGAAATAAGCACTATATGGCTCATGGGCTATAGTGAAGATTTATTAAAGTAATGCATACAAATGGATAGCATAAAGAAGCATTCAAATAGTGTTTGCTGCTTCTACTGTTATATGTAGAATAAGGTTTCCATGAGAAAATGCATGTAGATTTAAATTTTGTAGTGTCAGAAATATATTATTCTATTCCTCGCAATAGCATAGGGAATAATCTCTGCCCCTAATTCCTCTTTCTGGACTAAGCAATGGGAATGAGAACAGTTGTAGATCCAAGCTATTGGTAGAGACTTGAGTTGGGCAGAAACTTTTCACTTAGAGAGGAGACAAGAAGTGCTGGGAAAAGACTGATCTGATGGAGGGAAAGGAGCTAGAACAGGGATTTTAGGAAGAGAAAGGTGATGGTTGAGTCATGTAATAAAGGACAAAGAAAGTGGGTGCTCCAGTGGGTTGGGGGATGAAGAGCTTTGAGGTTTTAGCTTTCTCCAGTTATGAGTGAAGACATTCCTGCCTCACTGTTATTTTAGGACCCAGGTAATCTTTTTACCCAACCATTTTTAAAATTCTGTTGGCACCAATAGAGATCTGCCTATTTCTGTTTCCTTTCCACTGCCACCACCTGTTGCTTCTGGCTTTACTGAACTACTGCAAAATAGGAGGGGGACTTCTTTCCCTACTCTTTTGTTTGTAATATAAACATACCGTCCTTTGGAATTGGGTTTTTGCTGCCAATCATGTTAGGGACTCAGGATAAAAAAATTCTTCCAATTCTTTTTTTCTATTAAGACCCTTTAGGGAAAGAAAAAACACATCTAGATGCCAATCACAAAACTACCAAAGTATGATTTGAGTGCATTTTAGAAAATTAACCAAACTTGGAGTATCATAGACATTTTATCATGGAAGAGGAGAAGGCCACATGAAAATATCCAGTGTCCCTCAACCCCAAAGTATTTTTTTCCTTTTCCTTTCCTTTCTTTTTGTAACTGCCAGCTCTCTCAGGACAGATCCTAGTACGGTAAGAAGTATTGAGTAGAGTGAGTAGGGGATGGTGTGAGGTAGCAGCTGACTGAAGGAGAAAGGAAAAGGAAATTCTCAGCTGTAGCGGTAGGGAAGGGGGGAAAGATTCTATTGCCACTGGACTGCTGAACTTAACTATTACCAGTATGTATATATTCCCATTTGTATACAGGTTGGGTGTGTGGTACAAGGACTACCTGTAAGTGGGATTTCCTTTCTTTTTATACCAATTGTACTAGTAGAGCAGTTTCACCAAAAACTTCTTCTAGTCCTGCTGCTGAGTTACATCCCTGACTGGATTGATTGTTATTTTCTTTTTCCTTTTTCTTAATTGATCCTGCCTATGTTTAGTAAGATTGCCAATAGTGAAATGTTCAAAATAGGGAATTAAGAAAAGGAGAATAAAACCATGAAAAATTAAGCCCTTTAATAGCTGAGAATTATGGAATTTTTTTCTACCAGTTTAATACTTTTTTTAAGAATTGCACATATTTAGAAATTTCAGTTGTAAATTTTTATCTTAAAAGTCTGACTTTTGAAACATATTGGGGAAGAACAGTTGCAGCAATCCATTAGTTTGGGTTAAATTGTATGAATTTGACACAGGATTTAGTAACAAAGGGGCTTTTGGTTTCTCTTGGTGTGTGCATTTTTTTCCTCAACATTGTTGAGCTAAAAAACTTAGCTTATAATTCTTAACTGGAATGTTAAAGGAAAGAGTTCGAGCATTGCAAACTGACAAACTGGTTGGCATTTGGGTTTAGAACTGGAAGCCTTGAAGCAACGTTTCTGGAAGCATGCTAACCCAGCAGCCAAACCCAGGGCTGGTCAGAAGGTGAATGTGAACATCATAGTGAAAGATGTTGGCACTGATGGAAAAGAAGAGCTAAAGGCAGACGTGGTGCCTGTGACTTTGGCAGCTGAGAAGCTGGATGGAACAAGCTACGCAAAACCAGGTATTTGATTCCACAGTTTTTTGTTGTTGGTAGTGGTGGGTTTTTTGTTTTTTATTTTTGGTGGCTGGCCTGTACAGGGATCTGAACCCTTGACTTTGGTGTTATAATACCATGCTCTAACCAGGTTAGCTAACTGGCCAGCCCTTTTTTTGCTTTTCACTTTGTACTCTGGCAGGTCTTCATGACTATTGAAGATCTTACAGTAAAAAATTATAGAATCTTTTTCTTTGGAGACTTTGGAGATTGGACAGCGGTACCTCTGACATGATTCACATATAGCACACCTAGAGATGGGGGGTTGTGAGATGGCTTTATTTCTTAAAATAACATTTGTCTTGTAAAAAACAATAAGTGTTCATTATAGAAAATACATAGAAAGGGTAAGCAAAAAACTTAATCCTCCTCTATCAGAGACACATTCTATAAACCTATTAGTCTGTCCTTTTCAACTCTCTTCTTTTCATGTATGAGTATGTATATTTTTTTAAAAACCCAATAATGCATTCTATTTTGTAATCTGCTTTTTTGTTTTAACAATGTATTAGGGACAGGTCTGCTGTTCCTACACCCACCTTGAAAATACAGGTAATATATCACACAGAAAAAAAATTAAAACACTGAATAAAAAGTATCAAATGAAAATTTAGTCTTCCCAAAGGTAATTGTTAACCATTTTTGTGTGTCCTTTTAGGAAAATTTTTATGCATATACCATTTTGTGTGTATGTGTGTGACATTGAACATGTGTGTGACATTGAACATTTACTGTCTGCCAGGGACTGCTCTAGGTACTTTACATGCTTTATCTCATTTAATCCACACAACCCTGTGAGGTAAATAACAGTATCCTTATTTTATATACAAGGAAACTGACGTGCAGAGCAGTTAAACCACTTGCTCGAGTTTACACAGTTAGTAAGTGGTAGTACCAGCAGCCTAATCCAGACCACCTAACTCAAGAACTTGGATACTCATCATATGCTTTTAAGGCTTTCTTTAAATGGCTACATGTTATTCCATTGAATGAATACAGCATGATTTAACTATACTCCTACTGATGGACATTTTGTTCCAGTTTTTGGCTATTGCGTACAATGTTGCAACCCAGTTCCAGGTGTATATTGGTATATCTGAATACAAAATTCCTTTCAGTGGAATTATTGAGGCAAATTTTGAATATATCATCCAGTTGTCCTTCAAAATAGTTGCAATAATTTACACCCTGAATCACAGTGTTTCAGAGTTCTTGTTTTCTCTTGTTAAAAATGGATATTATCAAACCTTCCAATTTTTGCCAAACTAATATGTCAAAAATGGTATCTTGTTATTTTGATTTGTATGTCTCTAATTATAAGTGAGGTTAAGGCTGGCTGGTTAGCTTACTTGGTTAGAGCGTGGTGCTGATAATACCAAAGTCAAGAGTTCAAATCCCTGTACCAGGCAGCCACCCCCCCCAAAAAAAAGGAAATGAGGTTAAGCATTATGTTTAATATTTTTTTTAATATAGTATGTTTATTTTTCTGTGTACAGCTACCAGTTTATTATTATTTTTTGCCCATTTTATTCTTGAATTATTTCTTTTTTCTTTAATATAGGTAAATTTATCAATGTTTTTCTTCGTGGCTTCTGAGCCAGAGACTTTTGAGGCCCCACTCTGCCCCCACTTTTTTCTTCCCCTTCTAAACAATTATTTTATAATCCCTAAGAATATATTATCCCAGGGTATAGAAGTTTTCTATTACACTTCAATTCATTGTAATCTCCATGTGTTAAAATAACAAAAACCTAGAGTACTAAGGTCTCTGATTTTCCTTTAGGGATGTGACTAGAACACTTTAGGAGTTGTTTCAATGCACACTTACTTATTATATTATATGTTCAGCCATTTTGCCTAAAGAATGTTTACATATTTCTGTTCAGGTGAAAAGCTTCAGGTGCTAAAAGCTAAACTGCAAGAGGCAATGAAACTCCGAAGATTTGAGGAGCGCCAAAAGCGCCAAGCACTATTTAAATTAGATAATGAGGATGGGTTTGAGGAAGAGGAGGAGGAGGAGGAAGAAATGACGGATGAGTCTGAGGAAGATGGAGAAGAGGAGGTAGAGAAAGAAGAGGAAGAGGAGGAAGAACTAGAGGAAGAGGAGGAGAAAGAAGAGGAAGAGGAAGAAGAAGGCAATCAAGAGGTTTCCGGCAATTATATACTTTTGTTTCTTGGTTGTGATGAATAAGAAAGTCAGATTTAAATATGGGTATAATAAGTTCAGTTGAGATGTTAGGGGCATTGATGAAGATAGATATCTCATATGTGCCTAAATCTTAGGGCATTCAATCCTGTAAGCACCATTGAACACACCTACAGTTCACAGATCCATAGCCTTGGCTTCTACCTGTTAGTTTAAAATGTTTGATATAACGCTAATATTGAAAATGGCTTCATATTAATAGGGACTTTTATCTTTGTTGTTTATTTAGATTTCTCTATTCAGATTAGAAAGCAATCTTAACTTTGGCCAGGTTGAAGTCTGGAATAAATTCTCAGGTAGGCAAAGGCCTTCCTGAGTTAATTTCATTCTTTATTGAGGAGGGTATTGGTAGAAAGGCCTCTTGCCCTTGTTCCATAGTATTGTTTTCTCCCCAGGAAAGCCAAGTGATAATGTGATTATTAGGTATTGAAAAGCTTTCTTGTATGCTGGGGTTACTTGAAATAGTTGGTTCATATTTAAGCCTGGTTAAAGGAAAAAGAAAGCAATGGCTGAGCTGGGCAGCATATCACATATCTGGTTTGAGGCCAATCATCATCCTGCAATCTTAGACTAGTTGTTTAACCTATTATTGCCTCAAAATGATAATACAGTCTTCCTTCATAATCTTGTAGCAATTTGGGGAGGGTAAAAGGTACAATAAAATAAATATACAGGGCCAGCCCTGTGGCTCACTCGGGAGAGTGCGGCACTGGTAGCGCAGAGGCCGCAGGTTCGGATCCTATATAGGGATGGCTGTTGCGCTCACTGGCTGAGCATGGTGCGGACCACACCTTGCCAAGGGTTGTGATCCCCTTACCAGCCAATAAATAAATAAGTAAATATGCATACCTCTGGAAGGGTTAGGGAAAATTATGTTGATAATGGTCAGATTGAGCTTTTTTCAAGTTTACTATTTCAGATTTAAGATATGACCTGTAACCAAGAATTCATATTTCAGGTTAACAACAGTGTATTTGCTTTTACATTTTTTGACTTGTATTATTTTGGTTTTTGGTGGTGTGATTGTTAAAGATTGCAGAATTCCTTCTTAGTAGTGAAGAAATAGAAACCAAAGATGAGAAAGAAATGGATAAAGAAAATAATGATGGCAGTAGTGAAATTGGCAAGTCAGTTGGCTTTCTCTCTGTTCCCAAGCCTCTCTCATCAGATTCTACCTTACTTCTATTTAAGGACAACTCTTCCAAGATGGGGTAAGTAATTCTCTCAAAGGAAATATAAAATTCCCTTGGATTTGCTCTTCTAGTAAAAAATAGGAACAGATACTCAATTTACCTTCTTATTTTGTAGTTACTTTCCTACTGAAGAAAAATTAGAAACAGATGAAAACCCAGGCAAACAGCCTAGCAAACTGGGTGAGTAGTGACTCCAGCTTTGATATTTAATGACTAAAACTCCGTAAGTTTACATTTTTTGAATTTAGTGACTTTTCCCAGTCTTACATGTGGCAATGAAAGGGATTTATGAATTAGAATATTTTTCTTGTTCATTTTTTGAATCTTGTGTGTATTTATAGTGGACCGTGGGCATATAGTAGGTAGGTCCCTAGTGAGTGTGTGTTGATTGAGTGAACCATGAAATATTTCTATACGTAGATCAAAGGAAGAGGTATAATTGATTGAATAATGAAGAAGGTGATCTTAGGTATTCTGTAGGATGAGAGAAAGAAGAGAATGCTCAGGTGTCACTTAGCCCAGAGTAATAAACCCTAATTATACAATGCTATCTTAGTATTGTAGTTTACCTTTAACTTAATGTTTTGGAACATATAACTTGAGGGATTTGCCTTGAATTTTACCTAATAGTTTCATCTTCAGCTCTTTTTTCTAAACAAATCCACCTTATTTCTGTAATCACATACCTAAAAGGCATTTCTCTTTCTTTAGATGAAGATGATTCATGTTCATTGCTAACAAAGGAGAGCAGCCACAATAGCAGCTTTGAGCTGATTGGCTCCACAATTCCATCCTATCAGCCTTGCAACAGACAAACAGGACGTGGGACCAGTTTTTTCCCTACAGCAGGAGGGTTCAGATCTCCTTCCCCTGGGCTATTTCGAGCTAGTTTGGTCAGCTCAGCTTCTAAGGTAAGATGGTGATGGTTTTTCTGATCTACTCCTCCCTTTACTTCCCACATTGCTAAATAAAGTGTGTCCCAGCCAACCAACTCCCACCACATCGATACTGAGCTTATGTGTGTTCAGTTTAAAAAATCCACCCCCTTTGTGTATTAAAAACAAGCTTCAAGAAAGTCCTTACTTTCTTGGAGATATTTTTCTTTATGTTTCTCTTGGCTATGCATTGTCCTCCTCAACTGTAATTGCCTCAGAGTCCATTAAATGTTGCAAATAGCAACTTATGTTGTTGTTGGGACAGTGAATGACAAATGTAAAATGTTTTGTTATTGTTTGTTTTTGTTTTGATGCTAGAGTTCAGGGAAGCTGTCTGAGCCTTCACTTCCCATAGAGGATTCCCAGGATTTGTATAATGACTCCCCAGAGCCTAAGACACTCTTCCTGGGAGCAGAAGACTTCCAGTTCTGTTTAGAAGATGACACTCAGAGCCAACTGTTGGATGCAGATGGGTAGGTAGTTTTGTGTTTCTGTGGGTGGGAATGGTGCTGGGTACTGCTTAATTTTGTTAAAAATAAAATGAGCTTCTGTCCCTCCATCTGTGCTTTCTGTTCTGAGAAAGAGAAGGTATACAGACCATTAGTGTCACATTCTACAAGTTTGAACGAAGTCTCTCCAGAAAATAACATATAAATAGCTCTTGCTGACATACTGATCATTTGATCTCTGTCTTATTTGAAATGCATAGATCTTGTATTATAAGAGCATCAAATTTTCCTGTATCCATCTTACTATGTTTTGATTGTTGGATAAGATTGAGAATTCACAGACTGGTGGCACATTACGGAACATAACACCAAGCCCTACTCTAGCATCACCTGAAGCCAAAAATTATCTTTTACACTTTACCTTTTGAATAGCATTTTATTCTTTCACAAAACTTCCCCCTTCCTCTTTAGATTAGAATGAGGCTAAAGTTTGAATTTTTTGTATCCTGGTTTGAGATTCAGCTTCTAACTTTGGTGTTAGAAATGAATTCAGAGGGTTTTTTTTACATACTACTTTGCTTGTCTCTAGAGAATTTCTTATGCCATTCATTGTGCTCGTAGGTTCTTAAATGTTAGAAACCACAGGAATCAGTACCAAGCTTTGAAGCCTCAATTGCCACTGGCCAGTATGGATGAGAATGCAATGGATGCCAACATGGATGAGCTGTTGGATTTGTGCACTGGAAAGTTTACATCTCAGACTGAAAAACGTCTACCCAGAAAGAATGACAAGAAAGAGAACATGGAGGAACTTCTGGACCTTTGCTCAGGGAAATTCACTTCTCAGGGTAAATATCCAACAGAGAGCATCAGGCTTACCACAGCCAAACATCTTAAGTCTCTGTCCTTAAAAAGAAGCCTTTTAACCCTCAGGTGAAAACTTCACAGAAAACAGGGCTATGATGGGATCTTGCACATAGATTGAATTCACTGCTTAGCTCCCTGACATTTTTCTTAGAGTAGTAAAGTACCAACTCAAGACTGCTTTAGCTTCGGCCATATATGTCATTTATGATTAATCTATGTACAAAGCTTACCACAGTGGCTGGTGTATAGTAATTTTCCTATAAATGTTAACTTATTATGTTCATCTGTGGCCCCCTCCCTGGGCCCCCTGGATACACACATCTACTAGAATGTAAGCTGGAACTTTTGTTCATTACTGTATCTCTGGTGCTTGGCACATAGTAAGCAGTAGATAAGAATTTGTGGAATGAATGGATGGTGAGGTCTTTTTTTGGCAAGTTTACATTAGAACTGTATTGAGCTGGCATGTCTTTAGATGGCTGGGAAAAGAGGATAGTGCTGTCATTCCTTAGTGACAAATTTTTTACTTGTGATATAGATGCCTCCACTCTGGATACATCAGAGTTAAATAAGCAGGAGAAGGAGAGCAGCATGGGCGATCCAATGGAAGATGCACTTGCTCTTTGCTCAGGTTCTTTCCCAACAGACAGGTAAGTCTCAGAGGTTGGTGGGAGCTTGGGAAGGCTTGGCCTTTTGGTAAAATCCTGGGATCAGATTCTCTGGGCTTAGCAATAAGTGATCATTTTAGGGGTTTCATATCTTGTCTGGGAGTCTTGCAGTGGATTTGAGTCTTATTTGCAAAGTAAGGAAATTATAATACGTTGGTGGAGAACAGGGTAAAAAAAAAAGGTAAGAATAAGCATATGAAAGATACTTAACCTCACTAATGATTAGGGAAATGCAAATCAAACCACAATGACATACTGCCTCACACCCATTGGGATGACTACTGTCAAAAAAACAAAATAACAAATGTTGTTGAGGATGTGGAGAAATTGGAACACTTGTATACTGTTGGAGAGAATGTAAAATGGTGCAGCTACTATGGAAAATAGTATGACAATTCCTCAAAAATTAAAAATACACTTGCCATATGATCCCGCAATTCCACTTCTTAGTATATACCCAAAAGAAATGAAAGCAGGGATCCAAACAGATATTTGTACACCCATGCTCAAAGCAGCATTATTCACAGTAGCCAAAATGTAGAAGCAACCCAAGTGTCCCTCGACAAATAAATGGATAAATGAAATGTAGTAAGTACATGCAGTGGAATACTCAGCTTTAAAAGGAAGGAAATTCTGACTTGTTATAACGTGGATGAACCTTAAGGACATTATGCTAAGAGAAATACAGGCCAGTCACAAAAAGACAAATACTGTATGAGTCTACTGATATGAGGTATTTAGAGTAGTCAAATTCATAGACAGAAAGTAGAATGGTGGTTGCCGGGGGCTGTGGGGAAGGAGGAATGGAGAATTGTTTAATGGACATAGAGTTTCAGTTTTTCAAGATGTACAGGCAATCTCCAGAATTCTTTTCAACAATGTGAATGTGCTTAACACTACTGAACTATACACTTTAAAATGGTTAGAATGGCAAATTTTGTTATTTATATTTTACTGCAATTTAAAAAAACTTTTTAAAAGGCAAGATATTTTGTTTCCTTTTCCTTGAAGAGGTTATTAGTGGTAATAAAATATTTTAAATTCTCACTTTGGCTGACTTATGACTTATTTATTGATTAGTTGATTTGCATTTTAGGGAAGAAGAAAGTGAAGAGGAGGAATTTGGAGACTTTCAGCTTGTCCCAGACGATAATGAGTTTGATGGTGATGAGGTGAGTATGAAAGGAACAAAGTAATCATAACTAAACTGTGTGTATTGCTGCCCTCAGGTATTTTTTCTTGTCTGAGTTCTTGAGAGTTTTAAAAGATAATAATAATAAATTGTTTATTATGCATTTATTTATTGGTGTGATACTATGATTTTGCAGAATGAACATAGTGACTCTGGTAATGAAGATCTGGCACTAGAAGACCATGAAGATGATGATGAAGAAAAACTCCTGAAGCAGTCCGAAAGGTTGAAAAGGCAAATGTAGGTGTTACGTGCATTCCTTCAACTGCTAGAAAGTTCCTCTTAAAGTTGAATTGTAGCTTACCACCTTTTTACCTAAATTTGCTGGTTCTATTTCTGGTTTTTGTGGTTAACACAGATTAAACAAAATCCTTCTCCCATGTGATACATCCGAAGTATTCAAAGATGGTTATGTTTTTCTTAGGAGATTTCTATACTAACTGTATGTAATTCCCTCCAGAACTAGTGATGTTTCTAGTAACATTGCTTCTGATCTCCTCACATCCTGGATATTCTCTTTATCCTCAAGTGTGGTCTGAATACTCCCTTGTACTGGATGCATATTCTTATAACATAATCAAAGATCATAAGAGCTGAGTCACAGTCTAGATCTTGAAGAACTAGTGGATAACTAAAATTCCCTGGGTCCTGAGGATCTGATAGATAACTAAAATTTTCTGGGTCTTTTTTCTTACGAATTGATGGTATTTCAGGTTTTCTTCAACCTGGTCTTGGGCAAATGACCCACTTTATTTTTTTAATGTTTTATTGTTCTGATCCTGAAAATAAAACATTTAGAATATTTAAAATAATACAGAAAGATATAAATAAAAAGTCATGTATGTCCATCATCCTGAATATATGTGAAAGTGTTGATGGTGGTTACTTCCTCTTCATCTTTTTTAATGCGTATATTTTTATATAGTGGAGATTTGTATAGTTTTTTTATGTATAATTTTGCATCTTGCTTTTTTCCCATACTTATCCATAAGCATTTTTTTATAATGCTGAAAAAGTTTTATAAAGACAATTCTAACAGGTATTCAGTATTATATTCTATGAGGGCACTTGAGAAAGTTCATGAAAAGATTCATATTATCTTTTAATTCTATTTTTCTATGAACTTTTTGAAGTATTCTTGTATGTGAATGACTTTTGGAACTCATATATAGGACATCATATTGATCCCTATTAGATTTATATTGTTGCTTTTAGCCCATCGTTTCCTTCTGTTAAGATCTGTCTTGGGTTCTAATTTTTCATCTGTCAAATTAACTATTTCATACAGCTTTAGGTCATCCATAGATTTTTCTAAGGCAGTGGTTCTTAGACCGTATTTAACTGCAGTGCTCATTGTTCAAATGAGGTCTTATAAAGGATGACAGCTAAAAGTCGAACTGCTCAAAGATGGTGCATGGGAAGACTGGGAAACTTAGTGACTAGTATCTCCTGAAGGAATTTGCCAGGAACCATAGGATTTAGAAGAACTCAGCTTTAAAAAAATGAAACATAAGTCTTTGATAAAAATCAGCCTTCAAAAAGCCACCAAATTTCTGCCTGTTGTGGCCACAGATAACAGGACTTTGAACCCAAGATGACAGAAGATAAGTTCTCTCAGCGAGCTAAAGTCAGAAAAAGTAATGATTAGTGGTTTTGATTACCAGGAGCTCTGAGCCTCAGTGTTCCCTTTAACTTGGGGGTTAAGATTTGATAGGCTGTAAGAAAATCCCAGTCAATTACCTTTCTATACCATACTATCTCTAGGCTGACTCCTAAAGGTGTTGTACTTAAATGCAAAACAAAATAGTCTGAACCTTCCGGCAGGTATTCCCACATATGTAGAGGAGATTTAGGAGTTTTCTGGCTTTAGAGTCATCCAGCCTAGGTTGAATCCAGATTCTGCTGCCTCCTAGCTGTGTTAACCTTGAGTAAGTTGTTTAATCTCTCTGAGCCTCAGTTCCCTCAACTGTAAAATGAAAGCAATAATAATACCCACTCTTAAGATAATGTGGTAATGCCTGTAAAGCACAGTTATTGGTACACGGTATGTATTAAGTGATCAACTTTTAAATATTATGAAAAATATTTTAAATATTAAAAACATATTTTAAATATTATAAAAATGTATTATTATAAATTTGAGCATATTATTGTTATTAGAGGTGGCTCTGTGTTCCGCTTTTCTCATTGCTTTCATATTCTGTGTGTATATTCATTGTTACATTTTCTTATCTTCAAAATTACTTTTCAGGAGATTGAAGAAATACCTGGAGGATGAGGCAGAGGTGTCAGGGAGTGACGTGGGAAGTGAGGATGAATATGATGGGGAAGAGCTTGATGAATATGAAGAGGACGTAATTGATGAAGTGCTTCCTTCTGATGAGGAACTACAGAGTCAAGTCAAGAAAATACACATGTCAGTATCCCAACAAGTCCTTCTCAGTAATAGGGTATATCTTAAGGCAGACCCTATAATCAGACAGAACAGTCCTGGTTTTGAACACCTTATTTCTTCTCTTGTAGGAAAACCATGCTGGATGATGATAAGAGGCAGCTGCGTCTATACCAGGAGAGATACCTTGCTGATGGGGATCTGCACAGCGATGGTCCTGGGCGAATAAGGAAATTCCGGTGGAAAAACATAGGTATCTTTGTTATTGCCTTTAGAAGCATATGGTTACAGTGTACATAGTTGGTTTAAGATGGCAAATGAAAATCAAAACTATAACACGCTATGTGGAGGACCTGGCTGTAACTATTATTTTCTATGAGAGGGTGGGAAAAGTTTGTCAATATATAGTAGATGATAAGGGTTTACTTTATATCTGTAGAATCACCCTCTCCTGTGGGGTTTGCAGAATGCTGCTAGCCTTAACTTTGTTTTAGATGATGCTTCCCAGATGGACTTGTTCCACAGAGACTCTGACGATGATCAGATCGAAGAACAGCTTGATGAGACAGAAGCCAGATGGAGGAAGGAGCGAATTGAACGAGAGCAATGGCTTCGGGACCAGGTAGGAAGTCTATAAGAAAATCGCCTACTCTGACCCTAGTTTATGAGGACAAGAGTACCCAGTCATTTATCTTGTCATAATAGTTTCAGAATCTTAGTCAACATATTGCTGTCCCTTTTCATCCCTGAATTTTCTTTTGTGCTTTGAGAAGGTTACCGTGGGCAACTCTCTTTGTATTTGTCCAAAATAAATTCTTTTGTCTAAAGCAGCAAAGGTTGCAAAAAAGAGAACAAATGATATCCCAGGTACCCTAACTTCACAACCCAGGCTATGCTAACTATTTAGAGAAGTTGTAGGCTTTTCCATTAATGCTGTATGATTTTTATTTTCAGGCACAGCAAGGGAAAATTATAGCTGAAGAAGAAGAAATTGGGGAAGACAGTCAGTTTATGATGCTAGCCAAGAAAGTTACAGCTAAAGCACTGCAGAAGAGTGGTGAGCTCTTATTTCTCCTCAGGATCTAGCCCCTTGGATTGTTAATGCTGGAGCCTTGGAGGTGACTCTAACCTTCAGGGGCCGTTGCAGCTTAGTAACAAGCTTGTATATAATACTGTCTTAAAGAGGCCCCACAGAGGTGGGGAGAGACAGTATACTTGGACTATTGGGCAGTAGAGGTTGTATTTGTGAGTATATGTCACTGATTTTGCTTTATGATCTCAGGCTCAGAGTAGTGAATTCTAGTTTCTCTATTTAGTTGCCCAGGATTATGTACCTAAGTGTTAAATCTGGGATTTGAACCCAAGTATATTTAACTCCAGAAATGAAGCTCTTAAACACTACTCCACATACTTACCACTCCTACTTTTTCTTAAATTATTACTATTAATGATTAATTGAGAAATTCAACATAGTTGTCTGCCTTCTTGGAGTACTTACTATAGTTTCAAATCACCGTTATAAAATAATGAGTTCCTATGGCTTTATCTTAGTGGTTTAGTTACAAGTCTTCTTAGCTTGTTTAGATATAAAAGTAATTCTACCCACCTTTGCCTAGAACAGGCCTCTCTATCTTCTCTTTTCAGCCAATCGCCCTGTGGTTATTCAAGAGTCAAAGTCTTTACTCACAAACCCTTTTGAAGCCATCAGACCGGGAAGTGCTCACCAGGTTAGTTGGGGACCTTGTTAGCCTGACATCATGGTCTGCAGGTTATATCAAGCTAAGGGAATAGTCTCTGTCATTAGGAAAGGAGGTGTTTGCAGAAAATGGAAGTAGATGTCAAAAAACCTTGCTATTTCTTTTCTACAAGGAATACGTTCCCTCAGCACCTTGGGGGAGGCAGGAAGTGATTGACTTTCATTCTTTCTCCAGCACTTGGGATTTGATACTAGATGACTCTTCTTTCCCCAGTTGAAGACAGGCTCACTGCTAAACCAGCCCAAAGCTGTGCTTCAGAAACTGGCTGCCCTCTCTGACCTCAATCCCAGCGCTCCCCGAAATTCAAGGAACTTTGTCTTTCACACACTTTCTCCTGTCAAGGCTGAGGTGGCAAAGGAATCATCTAAGCCTAAGGTAGGGAATTTGAGAATGATATAGTGGCTCCCCAAACCAGAATTTATTTATTTATTATAATTAAAAAACAAATTCTGGTTTAACAGTTTATGCTGCAGTGTTAACATCCCACACTGCCCAATAAGGCATAGGGATTTTTTACCCCAGTAGGTAAGCAGCTTTTAAACTTACCTGGAAAGTTTGTATTTCTTTATTTTTCTCTGTTGTTAATCGTCCATGATTTAACTAGGAGTTATTTAAGAGCTGATTAAAGGTAAGTACTTGTATGTGGGTCTTAAACTGGCCTTGACTCCCTCTCTGCTCTTTAGGTGAAGAGAAGAGGTCCATCTTTAATGACATCCCCTTTACCTAAGCACCTCAAAACAGATGATAGCACTTCAGGATTGAAGCAAAGCATCTTCAGATACTTGGAAACTTAACACCATCAAGGGTGCCAGCATCTATGCTGAGACTGCTTTGAGAAGTTCCTGGCATTGAAGCTTGGAATAGATGCTCACACTGGTGATCCCACCTTCCTTTATAATCAATGCATTAAGACTGCGGACAGTGATTCCAGTGTTTTCTACTACACACCCTAGACATCTCTTTCTTTTTCTAGTATTTTTTCTTGGGTTGGCCACTACTTAATTCTACAGTGTTTACAACATCGACTCAAGGAATACTTGGGTGAAGTCTCACTTCCTCTATTAAACATTTGACATTTAATCCTAGCAGCTTCCTGGGTTAATACCTCTTTGTAGTAGGGGTGGTTGGAAGAGGTGGAAAAAGTGTGGCATTACAAGAAATTACAGAAGCAGTGAAAGTCGGCACCAGAATGACTCCTTCATACTGGTAAGATTTGTACCATGGTGACCAGGACTCAACGCAAGATTTCTTAGAGGACCAAGAAAACAACAGATGAGCTGTTATATTAATCTTGCCCCTTCCATTTTCCTGTATACTTCTTCCCAAGGCAGCCTCAAATTTCAAATTAACCTTTGCTGCCTTTATGATAGGGACTTAAACTGGTACCCAAGTCAGAAAGACCTTGACCCTAATTTTCCGGATTATGGGGATGAAGACAGAGGGTTATATCCAGAGACTGTCCACATTAGATATTCTAGGGGACAGAGAAATCTTTCCTAGGACTAAATTCTCAGTTTGAAACACTATTGCTCAAGGACCTCCCTTCAGTCTGACAAGAAGAAATATAACCATTATTTATTACAATCTCCTGGGTTGAGTACATACCCTGATGTTTTAGTATTTCATTACTAATTTCAAGAGAAGACCACCATGGAGTTTAATAAAAATATTGTTGAAGAGAATTGCCATCACTCTCTGTTTTCCTTGAACTACTGTGAGGCTCTCAGAATTTTAGATAGATTTTTTTCCCCCTTAACTGAGCATCATTGCTGCTTTGGAAAAACATTTCAAGTGAATACTGTGGTGTCAGTGTCAGGAGCAGGACTGGCATATTGGAGGAGATTGTGCCCGTTTTTGGGGGGAGATGGGAAAAACCAATTTAATTGATGAAATTAGGGTGTAGGTTTTCTATAGTTTTTTCTAATACTCAAGATGCTGACTTTGACAGAACTCATATTTGTATATTTGTAATCTTGTAATGGGGAAAATGTATATAAAGATGTTTTAATATGTATGTAGTTTTTCAATAAATCTCAATACCTTGAAGGCAGGATTTGCTATCCAGCTCATTCGTAGGTCAGTGCCTGTCTAGTGTTGAGGAGCATTTCATTTTCAGGATATCTTCCTCCCCGGGAAGCACTCTGGGTCTAGAGTGGGACTACTGCAGTTGTCCCGTCAGTGGCTTCTCAGCCCCAGTGAACTGATCAAATTAACTTACTAGGTGGTTTGGGTTCGGTGCAGGTGAGGAGGAGAGTTTACCTAAATAGTGCCTGTTGTTATAGCTCTTTGACTGGTGCTTTGTCTTTAGCTGACTTTGCATGTACTTTGTTATAGTGTACCTGGGTCCAAGGTGAAGGTTATGGCCACTCTCTTTGAGGTCTCTAAACAGTGCCCAAGGCTAGGCAGCCCTTGCTGGGCAAATGAGAACTAATTGAAAAGGAGGCCTGGATATTTCTCTCTTATTTCCCCACATGCCCTTTTTTGGGGGAGAGATGGAGAAGTGAATTGGAATTGATCACTGAGGATAATAAAATCAGTGCCTAAGAAATTTGGGGAGCAAATGGTTTCCATCTGAGGCTCCAGGGAGAAAGCACTCTGGAGAAAGAAATAGTTGAGTCTTAAACTCAGGGTCACTTTTCCTCATGCCATTATAGCTGCCATATGGCAAGCTAAGCTTTGACCTTGGTAAAAGGATTGAAAGGGAGAATTTCAACCTGATCTGCATGCCCTTTGCCCTAAACACATTCAGCTATCAGCATCAGCTATGTTTTAATGAAATTGGAGCCCTAGGGCCTGACACTATGGCTCCTAGTAGGACTCAGCTCTGCTAGTTTGGAAATTACATATTTGGAGGCATGAGAGCCCAAGTCTGTGAGATAGAGTGTGCTCAGTGTTAGTCCTTTCGGTTCCTTCTTGTTCTAGACACTGAAGAGGAACACATGGTATTGACATCATTTAAACAGGTCTTTAGTCTCATATCATCAATTCAGTCCATAGTTACACAAGCCACACTAGGGTCTCTTCCATAAAGCACATAAGGTTATATTCACCAAAGCTCTAGAAGTAAGGGTACTCAGATCTCTGTGGGATCTTTCTTTTCCTCAACTGCTTCTCTACAAACTTCTCGCCATTAGAAATTAGGATTTGTAGGGGCCAGCCTGTGGCTCACTTGGGAGACCGTGGTGCTGACAACACCAAGTCAGGGGTTAAGACCTTACTGGTCATCTTTAAAAAAAAAAAAAAGGAAAGAAAGAAATTAGAATTTCTAATGGTCAGACTGGAAGACTTTTTAGTAGGCATTTTTGGTTTTTATCTCCTGGAGTTATATCTAGTGAGTCTTGGGGCTTCCTGTCCTGGGACTTATGCACCCAAGGATAGGGGAGAATATTTCTGGAGTGATATTGTCATGTTACTATCTGATTATATTGTCCTTGAGAATGCATTGTATCTTCTACCTTTATATCCTACCCATGGCCTGGCACACAGCCTAGAATGTAGTGGTGCTAGTAAAGTTTGAATAAATAATACCACACCTTTCAGAGCCTCTTTTTATCTATAAAATAAGGACACTAATTCATGCCTGTCTTCGAGTTGCTGTGAGGCTTAAGTTCAAAAATGTATGTGGGGTTGGCCCGTGGCTCACTCGGGAGAGTGTGGTGATAACACCAAGGCCCCGGGTTCGGATCCCATATAGGGATGGCCGGTTTGCTCACTGGCTGAGCGTGGTGCTGACAACACCAAGTCAAGGGTTTTTTTTTTTTTTAAAGATGACCGGTAAGGGGATCTCAACCCTTGGCTTGGTGTTGTCAGCACCACGCTCAGCCAGTGAGCAAACCGGCCATCCCCATATAGGATCCGAACCTGTGGCCCTGGTGCCATCAGCACCGCACTCTACCGAGTGAACCACGGGCTGGCCCCCAAGTCAAGGGTTAAGATTCCCTTACCGGTCATCTTTAAAAAAAAAAAAAAAAATGTATGTGAATGCCTTATGTCTAGTGCTACTCTACAAGTATAAGAAATCGCCAATATCACAATCGCATCATATTGTGTGGCCCACTCCTTAAAAGCCCGTCGTCTCACAAACATCCCAAACTGAACATCTTTAAAAATGTGATCTTCCTTCCCTAGAAATCTGTTCCTCCTGTGTTTCCCATTTTAGTAAAAGGTATCTCCACATACCTAGTCACTCAGGCTAGAAAGCTGAAGGGCATTCTTAAAAACTCCTTCCTCACTCCCATTATCATACAATCTCCAATTCCTATTATTTCTACTTCCAGATTGCATCTTGAATCAGCTCACTTCTTCCAGCTCTCTAGCCAGTTCCCTGCTCCAAGATTCCATAGTTCCTTTCCAGGTTACTGCAGTAGCCTCCTGATCTCCCCACTTCTGTTTTTGCTTCTCTTCCATCCTGTGCACTGCAGCCAGAGGGTGAGCTTTGTATAAACATAATTTGTAGTATGCCACTCCCCTACTTAAGACCTTTCAGCTATATGAGACCTTGAGTCCTTGCTCTCTGCAACTTACAAGTGGCATGAACTTTTTTCCTTAGCTGGAAAATAAAGATTGTGTGAAATGACTTGGTTTAGGGCCGAGCCCGTGGCGCACTTGGTAGAGTGCTGCGCTGGCAGCGCGGCGACGCTCCCGCCGCGGGTTCGGATCCTATATAGGACTGACTGGTGCACTCACTGGCTGAGTGCCGGTCACGAAAAAACCACAAAAAAAAAAAGAAATGACTTGGTTTAGTGCACAGGGTTATGGTTAAGATCAAAGGTACAAGTTACTGTGAAGTGATTGTGCATATTTAAGAATCTGCACTAATGCAGGATAACCCACTGCTGAGGAAGGGGTGGAGCCGATGCTTCATTCTCTGGCTTAGTGGGAAGGAGAGGCCAAGCCTCAGCAAAGCTCTACAGTGCACCAGCACATGGGCCTAATCCAGCGTTTAGCAGTGGCTAGCTTTGTGCTGGGACTTGTGACAGTGGGAGGAATGGAGGCCTGCGTGTGTGCTTGGACTCTTGTACTGAAATGGAAAAACAGGCATGGCTTGTGTAAGGCTGATGTCACCCCAGAGTTTACCTTTTGAGACCCCGATGCCAGAGATCTGTCTTTAGTAGTTGTATTATTTTGGTCTGTGCTATCATGTCCTTCCCATCCCCTCTTTCTGTCTTCTCTCACCTTAAAGGTTTTCATTTTCAGTTTATTGATTTAGTTCTTCCCTGTGGTGGGATACATAATGGTAAAAGGGGATTTGAACTAGCTACAGCCTAAGGCTATGGGGCTGGATGCCTGGGTTCTTCCCTTCATTTTAGAGGGAATCACAGTCTATGGTATTCTTGGTGGCTGGTGGACTGGAGGTGAGGGTGAAGAGGCAGCTCCCAGCTCCAGGCTGGAGGATCACTGGGCCCCATCCAATGAGTAGAAAGTGCTGGGGTAGGGTTGGGAGTGAATCGCAGTTTGGGTTTCTCAGCCCCCATCTCTCTTTTTCTCAGAGGCCAAGGGAAGGAAAAAAACTGACTGCCCACCCCTCTCTTTGTCTTGTCTAATTTAACTTACGTTATTTATCAAAACGACAGGTTATTTGGAAAACCAGATGGACCCAGGCAAAAATCATCTGGATTTTCCAAACATGAAAAATTAGGTTCTGGGGGCCCAGGAGGGAAGGCGTGCATGTGTGTGTGCGTGTGTGTGTGGTTGGGAGGGGGTGAGGAGTGTTGAATGAAGTGAATGTCTCTGTAGTTAGACTGAGAAATTATTCCATGACTTTGAAACATTCCCCTCTCCGTCTTTTTTTTCAAGTACTTTATGATTGGAATCAAAATGAGAAAATTAAAATCTTCATGTTGATGACCAGGTGTGCTGAAAGTTTTAATTGACCAAGGATGAGAATATGTCAGGGTTATACTAGAACAGCTGCTGACAACTTTCTCTGTCTCTGCAGCCCTTGCCCCTTTCCACAGAATGGGTATGTTAGTGAAAGGTACAGGGTACATAGAGGTTTCTGCAGCAGAAACCTCTACCTCTAGTCCCTTCTATGTTAGTATTCCAAAACAATTGCAGCAGCTATGGAAGTTAGACATTAAGGAATAAACTCATACTTTCTGATGATCAGATGGCTATGGATCACTGGGGATTAAGGGTTGTCTATCCATTGAATATCCAGGGAAGGAGCTAGCCCAGACTCCTGGGTAACAGTGGCTTATTCTGTAGCTATAACCAGGAATTTTTAAAGGCTGCATGTGGGTCTGTTACCTCGGAGGAGCAACATTATTAGGAAGGAATTGAAGCAGAAGGCTATCGAGGCACAACTCTTGGCTGCAATAGAGGAAATGTTCTGGCTGAGAGGAGAGAATGAGCCATCCCATTCATAGACATGCACACACACACACACACACACACACACACACACCCAGAGCCCAGACCCTTTCTGGCCTGAAGAATTTTTGGCAGCAGCAATAGTACTTGTCCCATTGTGAGTGTCACTTTTTAGTGTCATTGGACTGTGAAAGCTACTTAATAACTTGATCTCATCTGAATAATCTGAGTTAATACTAGCTCCACAGTTGTGAGGATTAAATAAAAAACATTTGTAAAGTGTCTGCCTCAAGACCTGCACATAGTAAACCTCAATGAATGCTTGTCGAATGAATGAATCCATGAATCTGAGCTTTAAGGCTCCCCTAACCATTTCCAAGTATCAGTGTATAACAGTCCAAATAACAGAGTTGTGGACTGTCCCGCTGAGCCTGGAACCTGAGGCATGATCTAAACCTGCTGTTCATTTAACACATATTTGATGAGTATCTGTGGTGTGTGGGTAGCTCCTTCGATGGCCTTGCTGGCTCAGCTGCTGGGAGCACTATCTGCAAACAGCCTTTCTTAGTAAATCCCTTCAGTAATTGCCTCAGCTGCAGAGATCACCTTGCCCAAGTTCATGCTGCTTTCCAGCACAGCCCACATCCAATGACGACAGGTGTATAAATGCCTGGCCATCTCAGCTCATTTGGGGACAACTCTTAAGGGCTATTCTAGCTTCAGGGCTCCCTGTGGGGTTGGCTGAGGTTGTCACAGGCCTGTATTACAGCTCAGCTTCTTTCTCTCCTTCCACAGATGTTGATCCCAAGGGAACTTTTTAATAAACATCCTGCACTTCTTAATAAGCATCCGGTCTCAGAGTTGGCTTCCTCAGTAATCCAACCTGTGAGCCAAGCCTTTAGGACAGGAAAGGACAGAGACTCCTTTACAATTTGTTTCCAGCATTGGACGTGTTGATGCTGTCCCTTTATGCCCATCAGAGGGCAGCAGCATTATAGCAACCTACCTCCTGAGGCTCCAGGAGTGGGCTTGCAGTCTTCTCCCTGGTCCATCTCTCACTCCCCACTACCAGTATTGGGCAGGATCACCTCCCTTACTGTGTCCACCCTCCTGTCTAAGGGAAGAAATTTCTGAAACTGTCTAGGCCTTAGTTTTGTCAGTTTCAAACTACACCATCGTCAGTGCTGAAGGCCCATCAGTCTTCCTACTGTGTCCCTTCCCCCATCAGCTGGGCAACCTCCTTGCCCGGCTCTCTCACCTCCTTCACTTTCCACCCACAATAGATTTGTTTTCTATGTGACAACGTAATTATGAGCTTGAGGCCAGGAGGCCCGAAGGCCAGTCTGAGGACGGTCACTTCATCCTGGCTCCCCCTGTTCTGCTAACGTTATTGATTTTTAGTTTTATTTATTATGATTTTGTGTGTGTGTGTATGATCTGGCCCTGGTGACATGAGGTATGGAGGTGAGAGAGAATGAGCAAATTTATTCTTGTCACAATTTAGCTTCTTGAAACTACCCTCCCACCTGGCATCATTTTTTACCTACTGGTTTTAGCATCTTTGCTTATCTCTATTCTGTTTCCTAATCCCCAAAGTTTTCCCAAAGATTCTTCTGGGAATTGGAGCCAGATGTGGCTACAGGAAAGGAGCTGGGGAGAGGGGTGAGGGCAACAAGCACAGAACATTTTGTTAACAGCCTTTAACTCATCCAGCAAACCTTTATTGAATTTTGTTCCCTGTCAGTTATTTCTAGGCTACATTCCCCAACTCCCTGCTTCTTTCTCAGCCCTGCTCTCAGGGCAGTCCTAAGACAGGTCATGTTGTATGCCTACTTTTGTTTGTTTCTGCATCAGTTTCTATGGCTGTGAAATGGGTGTGAGAAAAACCTGATCAGGAAGTTTTCAGAGAGAGTGAGATTGAGATTGGGTGCAACCAATTCAAAGAACATGCCTGCTGATCTTCAGGCTACTAAAGACCTCCTTTAATGTGCTCTACTTCCTTACAGGCAAGCTTTAGGCAATGAATTGCAAGTGGGAGGGTGCTCTGAACCACAGTGATTGTCATGGGAATCAGCTGAGGCCGAGAGCGATTTGTGGGGCCACGTTCCCCCAGCCTGTTTTCTCTGTGTGTGCCAAAAGAATGAATAAATCATTGTTCAGGGGTGGGATGCAGCTGCCGGGCTCCTCCCCTCGGCACATGCCCCGACTCCAGCTCCTCCATTGAGGGCTGCTGGAGCAGAGCAGTTTATACACCCAGCTCCCCAAATCCTATTGAGTCCTCCCCTTCTGCACGAGCCCTTGGCTCCAAGCCCATTCAGCCTGGCCCTTTGTGCTGGGGGTTAAATGGTTACATGTGGGGGGCCCCTAGAAAGGACCTATCAGGCCCTGAAAGGCTGTGCTGATACTTTGCCCTCCTACTGATGAATGGGGTGGGTGGAGGAGAGGTGGCGGCCGGAGGGTGAGGTGGGGGAGATGGCATGGGGATTATGGAGCCCACAGAGGCAGCTGCTAGGAAGGAGGTGAAACAGGCACCCCCTTCTCTCATTCCTCCTTCAGCTCAGCTTCTCCACCTAGTTCACTCCCTCCTGTGGGCTGTGGTGGTTCAACAACCTCAGGACCTTGGATTTGGTTTTCTGGTCCTCTGGTGGAAGAGGGTTTGGAGAAGCTACTTGCCACTTGGGTGCATTGGAGAGAAAGAGTCTACACACTTTTCTTCATTCTTCCAGCAGCTCCAAAACACCCCTGTTTCTCTTTTTCCCCTTGCAGGGATGGGGGAGCAGGGAGAATTCATTTCCTAGGATTATCTGGTGCAGTGGATTTGAAACTGTGCCCTACTGAGCTCTAAAGTTTTCCTTGGAGCCCCCTAGGGAGCCATTTAGGGTGGAAGTTTCAGGGGAAGACAGAAGATCTTAAACTGGGTATACTGGAAAGATTTTGTAGAAGGAAAAAAATGATACCAAGGGTTAAAAAAAAAAAAAAAGCATTGAAACTTCTGGTTGGATGTACTTCCCCCTCATTTTGCAGCTAAGAAAACAGCCATATTGAGGGTGAGGGAATGGCCATGTGTTTTACGTAAGGTGATCACACAGTAATTCCTTGATAGACTTGAGTGGCGCTTTAAGAGGCAGTAGAGAAACGGATGAACAAAACAACTAGGTCACCAGCTTCCCTCCTAGGCCTTCCTTTCCTGAGATGAGCCAGTTCTAGGGAATAATTTCCCTTCTAATCTGCCTTAAGGGCTCTCTGGTATGTCAAAGGTCTTCTGAAGCTGTGCCTGGTCATGGGGCCCAAGTAACAATGTTCACAACTATGATGTTATTGAACTATTTTCAAGGCACATTGTCTTTATCTAGCCCAAAAAGATGAAAATGATTTGATTTGCCTGTTCCCAAAGCCATGTGGGGAAGGTGACATATGATGTGAACTCAGGAAAAGAGAAGAGAAAGCAGGTAGGGATATAGTTTGTTCTCCAAGACTAGATGCCTGTGCTTTGTTCTGATGCGGAAGCTTTGAGGGCTTCTTCAGTTATTTCCCTGATGCCCACAGGATGAAGCCCAATTCCTTAGAATGGTGGTCAAGACCTTTCACAACTGGGCCAACTTTATTTTGCCACCTCTTCTACCACCTTATCCCTCCAGGCTCCAGCCACACTGGCCTACTCCATGTTTTCCAAACTCACTCTGAATATGCAATCTCCTATGCCTTCCCCTGCTCTCTCTTGGTGAGCTTCTATTCATCCCTCAAGGTCTGACTCAAATATCACCCCTCTGAAGCCTTTCTTTTTCTTCTTTTGTGCTCATTACTTTTGTCTCCTAGCCCTGTTGTAGAGCCCCTCACATTGTATAGCTCTCTTCTGTTTCCCTTTCTAAACAAGGAACTCCCTAAGGTCATGACCAGTTCTGATTCTGCTCTGAATCCCCCATCACAGTACCTGGCACAAAGTAAGCACTCTGTAACCATGTGCTGAATATGAATGAATGGATAAGAAGGAGCAAGGTCTTTGAGGTTGAAACACCTTGATCCTATCCACCCCTTTCTTCCTGAGAATATTGACATTGAGAAAATTATCCACCTATGAGTAACTCTTACGCCTGTCCTATTTCCTGGAGTACAAATTCCTCTCATGTTCCTTTGTCTCCTTGCCTGAACCCAGGCTCTGGAGCCTGGATCTGGCTATTCACTGTTAGCCTCTCTTGGCTCTGCTATGTGTTTGCTTGCCAAGATTCTTACCCACTGCCCATTGCTGGATATTCATGGTGGTATGGCCTTCTGCAGAATCCTGTTTGGGCTGATACTGGCCATCTCTGGTGATTTCTGTGCCCCTGCCAATTAAGTCCCTGGCATGTATGTGGATGGGCAGACACAGCCATAAATACCCCTTCATTTGGGGTGATTGATTCCCTGGCGTCCTGCCTGGAGAAGGACACCCCTGCCTTCCTAGAGCCTTTGTTCTCCAGGCTCCCAGCCTTCTGAAAATTATGGAGTGGCCAGGACCACTGTCCGAGCACTGACTCTATTAATTATACAGTGCCAGAGTATACCACACAACATTGTCCTTGACTGAGAAAAGAGAGGCTAAGTCTGGTGCCCTTGGAATTCACTTGACTTATCAGGTATTATGTTATTTGGAAGCAATCAACTTTATAGAACAATGGAATTGATGACTCAAGTCTTAACGAAGGGGACACATTCTGAGAAATGGGTCCTGAAAAATGCACCATCACATGATTTCATCATTGTGCGAACATCATAAAATGTATTTACGCAAACCTAAATGGTAAAGCCTACTACACTGCCTATTGTTCCAATCACTGTCATATACATGGTCTGTTGTCAACCGAAATGTCATTATATGGGGCATGACTATATAATTATTTGTCTTTTGTAGCCAGAATAAATATGAAGAGGTAGAGGTAGATGTAGTACCTTATGTGATGGCACCTAAGGACGCTCTCAGAATTTGCTTCCTGTCTCTGAGATTCTAGGTACTGCAGGTCAGGCGGTTTTAGCATCTAGGGAGGAAGGAATACAAAGATGAGTCCATTGCATTTCAGGCTCCTCATAGCACTAGAGGAAAGGGGGGGTCACAGTATAGACTGGACTGATAATGGCAATTGAGGGGAAATGGAGTTGCTACTACTTAATGAGGATTGAGAGGTAAATGAATGGAACCCAGGGGACCCCTAGGTCACTACCTTGTGCTATTGTATAAATCAGGATTCTTTTCATTGTCAGTGAAAGAAATTTTACTCAAGTTAGACTTGGCAAAATAAAGACCTCATTGGAAGACATAGAAAACTACAATGCCTCAGGAAACGGGGACTGGAACATTAACAGGACTGCTTTCATCTCTGCTTCTGTGTGTCAATGCCATTTTCTCCAACTACAGACTGACTTCTTCCACTTGGAGGAGAATATGATTGAGGCAGCCTTAAGGTCACATCTTTCCTGCTTCATCTTTAATTTTATTTTAGAAAGCCTCAGAGAAGGACTCTGACTGGCTCACCTGGAGTGGGGCTCCTATCCCAGGACTCATCAAGCTCTCGTTTGACTCACGTGGTTACGATTGGGAAAGACGGGGACAGAAGAGGCAGGGAGGTACTGTTCTGGGCAGACCAAACAGTAAATGATTTTATGGCTCTATGGTATGGGGAGACCTACATAATCCTAGACCACCAAAGCTCAGAGCCTTTAGGAGTGAGGACTTGGGTCACCTCATAAGGAAGAAAACCCTGGCTGAAGGCAAGGGGAACTTGCAGTGGATAAGGGAAGGTTAGTTAGGGCTCAGGACCTGATGTAGAATTGCAGCTGAGGTCTCCACCTGTATTTTCTTATCTGGGGGAGTGTATGAAATTTGAGTTACTTCTGCCTTCGTTTTATTTCCTTTTCCCTCTTAAAATAGGAGCTGTTATAATCACAAAAATTTTTTTCTCTTCCATTTTCCCTGTTTTTGTATATAGGATTAATTGGTGTGAATTAATTAGCCATTCAGTCTCTAGGGGGCAGGATGGTGAGTGAGTTGGCATCAAGTTGGAACTGGGAGAGGTTGCCTCATATCACTAGGATCAGCATCTACTCTATTCTCTTTGATAGTAAACTGGCTCCCCAAACTCTACATATTTCCCCCAGGGAGAAAGGGAGTGAGAGGATCAGTCTTCAGTAAAATAGAACTCTGAGAAGAATTCACTGGAGTTTGGAATCCGAGACCCTTTCTTTTAACGTTGTTCCTCCTCACCTGGGCAAAGACACAGGAAGCCAATGCGCAGGCACCTGGTGGGGTTCTCTGCCCTGCCGGGAGGAGGCCACTGAGTCGTGGGTGCAGGACATTAGCCCCGAGCCCTGTCCCAGACCAGATTTTCTTTCTTAAGACCTAGCTTTCATTAAGTGACTTTAATCAAATAAGCACAAAATGAATATATAATCCAAATTGTGATAAACACTATGAAGAAAAGGAGCAGAGGTACCCTGAGATAATATAACAGTGGGACTAACCCGGTCTGGGGAGTCGAAGATTTCTCTGAGAAGAGAAATGAAATGTAAGTCCAAAGGGGGAAGAGAATTTTAGGCAGAGGGAACGGTGTGTGCGAAAGCCGCGTGGCAGAAAGGAGCGTGAGGCCCAGCGGCAGAGAGGGAGGGTAAAGAAGGAAGCCGCGGAGGCAGAAAGGAGCGTGAGGCCCAGCGGCAGAGGGGGAGGGTAAAGAAGGAAGCCGCGGAGGCCGAGGGGCCGGGCGCGCACAGCCCTTCGGCCGCTGCCTTAAGGCTTCTCCCTGCAGCGGGGAAGCCACCCAAGGGTGTTTAGCAGAAAGGTGCTGCATGATCAGATTTTCATCTTGAAAATGTCACTGTGTCTGCAGTGAGGCGAACCGATCGGAAGGGCCCAGCCGGTGCGGTTAGGGGATAGCGCGGGATCTGGAAGGCCCGGGTCAAGGTAGCCCAGGGTGGGGAGGTGGCTCCGGAAAGCCGAACCGGCCCACGTGGGCCCGGCCGCCCCGCCCCGCCCCGCCGCGCAGACGCCGCCAGACTCCGCAGTCGGGCCTGGGGCTGGGCGGCCGCGCGGAGCCCCGCACCCACGGCCGGGCCCGGGGACCCGCAGCGCCGAGCCCCCGAGCGGAGCCAGAGCCGGCCGCGCCGAGCGGGCGCCCCTCGGCCGTGAGTCCGGGCCCGGAGGGGAGGGCTTGGGGCCCAGCCGGGAGGGAGGGGAGAGTCGCAGCCTCCGCCCAGCTGCCTCGGTGGCGGAGATCAGGGAAGGGCGGTGGTCTCTGTCCCCTGTCCCCCGGGGGTAGCTTCCCTCTTCCGCGAGGCCTGCACGGGATGCCGCCTGCCCCCGTTATACAGAGTAACCCCCCGCCCCCGGGCAAATTGCCCATTAGCTTCCGGGGGTGGGGGAACCTGATCCTGAGGAGTCGGGATTCCTGTTTTCCCATCTTTGAGAACCCGTAATCCTTAGCGCCACCCGCATCCCATCCCAAGCTTCCTTCATGGCCCCGCCCAAGTTTAGGAAAAAGAAAAAATTGGAGCGAGGGAAGATCTCCAGGCACCTTCCCGGCAGCCTTGCTTAGAGGGATGGGGGTACGCAGGTTACGAAGTGACTGTCCTAGGCCATCTCCTCCAGGACTTCTGCCCACTACTGCATGTAGGGAGGGTCCCTGTCACCTATAGAGATCCTACTAGTTCCCACTCCACTTATAGTACCCCTCACTCTTAATGACCCTCGATTTTTCTTTTCTTTTTTTTTTTAAAGATGACCGGCGAGGGCATCTTAACCCTTGACTTGGTGTTGACAGCACCACACTCTCCCAAGTGAGCAAACCGGCCATCCCTATATAGGGATGCGAACCCATGGCCTTGGTGTTATCAGCACCACACACTCGCGAGTGAGCCACAGGCCGGCCCCTAAACCCTTGATTTTTCTAATCCTAGTAATGTGTGGTCAGTAGAAACCTCATATCAATTCAGACCCTAAATCTGGTAGAAGCTGGTTATCGGGGAAGAAAGAGTGGTGTGGTGTGCCCTCACTCCAGTGCCTCAGGATGAAGCAAGCTAGGGACAGAGACACAAGATAGTAGACATGTTCCAGGAGCACTGGGAGGGAAGGGGGCAAGCTCAGAAGAGAGGCTTGTCAATGCAGGAGGGGGGCTCCCAAGGGCACAGGAGGGAACTGACCTCAGCTCTTCCAGCCCTGGGCAGTCAGCAGTTGGCTGGGTCGTTCTGAGCATGGAAATCCTGTTGTGGTCTCGTCTCCCCTTCACTCACTCAGCAAGTGTGTGCTGACACCTGCTAGTGCTAGGCTCTATGCTGGATCTTGGGAATATGAAGGAGGGTATATAGAGAAGTTCCAAGTCTAGTCAGGGAGCCAGGCTATAAACTGCTATCACAAGATCGTTAAAATAAATACACATGCACACACGCACACACAAAATTCCAGTTGAATAGACGTTTACTAATCATCAACTATGTATGCCAGTGATAGGAAACAAACATAGATCAGGCAGTGTGTACCCAAGGCAGTGAGGACCAAGAGGAAGGCATAATTAACTGTGTGTGTTTGTGTCTGTTGGGGCAGTGGGAGAATATCAAGAAAGCGTCAGAGAGGTGGGGATATTGAGAGCTGAGTTTAGAAGAACAAAGAGGAATTTGCTGGGTGGAGAAGGGAAGAGTTTAGAGGGGAGGAGAGAGAAGGATATCATAGGCCAAAGGAATAGTGTGAGAAGAACAGTGGTGTGTTTTGACATCTGTGAGCAGTTTGGTATGATGGGAGGAGTAGAGTGGCAGGAGGCGAGTATGGGGTGAGCAGGGCCAGATCAAGCAGAGCCTCGTACGCCATGCGGAGATTTAGCAGGAGTTTAAGGACAGCATTGGAGCAGTGACAAATCAAATTTGCATTTTTAAGTGGAGGCAAAGAGATCAGTGAAAAGGCTGTGGCAATTGTCCAGGTAAGAGCCTGAAGAATTGTCAGAATTTGGTGACCAATGAGATGGGAGAAGGAAGGAGAGTGATGAGTTCAGGATGCTTCTAGGCTTCTGGCTCGAGCCATTCTGCTGAGGACACTGAAGAAGGAGAGCTGGTTTGGACATGTAGAATTTGCTGAGCCTGTGGTTGGTTGCGGGGTCAGACAGCAGTTGGATCTGGGCTGGAGACAGATGGTAGTCACCAGTATACGATGGTTCTTGAAGCTATAGCAGAGAATGAGGTCTTCTGGGGAGAAGTGCATAGAATGAGAAGACGGCCTCCCTCAGAAGGCTGAGGGAGAAAAAAACCCTGTGCAGGAGGCTGAGAAAGAGCAGTCAGAGAGGGAGGAAGACAACACAAAGGGAGGTGTTTCCAGAGTCAAGGGAAAGTGACTGACTCGGAGCAGCCAGGTTCTTGCTCGCTGCCTCATCCCCGCAGGTAGGTTGCCACGACTTCAGGCACCAAACCCTGTGCTGTTGTGACTCATTCTTCTGCTTCCCTTTACAGACCAGATGTTCGCCATCCAGCCAGGGCTAGCTGAGGGGGACCAGTTGCTGGGGGGCCCGCCTCCTGGAGTATGTCAGCCCGAGCTCCAACCAGACAGCAACTCCAACTTCATGGCAAGTGCCAAGGATGCCAATGAGAATTGGCATGGGATGCCAGGCAAAGTGGAACCTATCCTGATGAGGAGCTCCTCAGAGTCACCCTCTGACAACCAGGCCTTCCAGGCCCTTGGACTCCCCGAGGGGGGTTTCCGCAGCCCCCCAGAGGGGGCAGAGATTCCCGAGGCTGAGCTGGAGAAGATGGGTGGTGCTGGCACAGTCTGCTCCCCTCTGGAGGACAACGGCTATGCCAGCAGCTCCCTGAGCATCGACAGCCCTAGCAGCAGTCCTGAGCCTGACTGTGGGACCCCTCGAGGCCCTGGCCCTCCCGATCCCCTTCTGCCCTCAGTGGCCCAGGCTGTGCAGCAGCTGCAAGCACAGGAGCGCTACAAAGAGCAGGAGAAGGAGAAGCACCACGTGCACTTGGTGATGTATCGTCGGCTAGCACTGCTTCAGTGGATCCGGGGCCTGCAGCACCAGTTGATTGACCAGCAGGCCCGCCTGCAGGAGAGCTTTGACACTATCCTGGACAACCGAAAGGAGCTTATCCGCTGTCTCCAGCAGAGGGCAGCACCATCCAGGCCCCAGGACCAGGGCTAAGGATGTGCCTCCACAAGTGTGCAAGGATATGTGTGTATATTTGCAGGTGTGTGTGTGGTTGTGTACAAGTAAGTACATGATTATTTGCTGGCATGAGTGCAGGTAAACATAAGTGAGTATGTATGTTCTAACATGTAGGCAGGTGTGTGCAGGCATGTGTCAATGAGCTTAAGTGTGCTGTGTACGCACATAACTTATATGCAAACCTGTGTGTGGGTGTGTGAGAGTGAACATATATATGTGTGTAGCATGTATGTAAATTTGTATATACATGTGTGAACAGATATCTAGCCTTGTGTATATGTGTGCATATAAGTGAGTTTGAGTGTGTAGGCTTGTGTTGGGTGTATGTAAATGAGCCCTGTGTGTGCAGCCTATTTGTAGGGGTGCATGTGTGCAGGTGTAGGCATGGGAAGTGTGTGTTAGGAGCATGTGTATCTGCAGGCAGACTTCATGAGCAGGTGTTTGCAAATATATTCAGTTGCACTTGTGGGGCATCCACCCACACCCTATGTTACCCATGGCCTACCCCAGCCTTTTTTCTCCACTGGGTCCCACTACTTCCTAGAAAGAGTGGGCTAGCCTGCTGCCATTTATCTGAGGGTTCTGGCTGATCCATTCTCCTGGGGTTTCCCAGGCCACCTCTCCTCCCTTGCCCTCATTTAACCCAGACCTTGCTCTGCTAAGGCTGTTGTCCCCCTTGCTGGCTTTGCTCTAAGAGGTTTAGTGGCTGCTCTGGCCTGCCATGGCATTTGGCTGCAATTTTGTCAGGGCTGATAATGGAGAGTTGGTATCAGGGAGGGGATCTGGGGGTGGTGCTAGAGATCATGGCACTGGTGGGGTGGGATCAGAAGGAGTTAGAGAACTGTCCTTGAACTCTGCCTTTGGGCCTGTGGGAGAGGGGGTGTGGGAGATGACAATGGCAGAACGCTGTGAAGAAGAGGAGAATGGGAATTCTAAAATACCAGTTCCAAACAAACCAAACCTTTCTATGGGGATGGAGCTGTAGAAAACCATACTGATTTAAGCTTCTGATGAAAAATAATGGATGCTTATAAGCTTGCAAGTAATGAAAAAGGTGTTGCAAGGCTGTTGGGAAAAACCTCACTTCTCTGTGCCTCTACCCTGCTGTGCCTCACTGGCTTGAGCAGCATTGGATGTCAAATTGATTTGGTCCATTTCTCTACAATCAGACTGTCAGGAGGAGCCAGAGCTTGGGGTGGGCAGGGGTCAGTTTCAGCCCAGCCTCTGGAAGCTCTTAGGATGCTGGATCTTACCCCCTTCTGTCACTGTGTCGCCCTTTAAACAGGATTAACAGGCTCCATGAGTTGGAAAGTGGGTGAGTCTTGGGGAGAAGAGCCAACTAAAGTGGCCCAGCTCTTAGCTTTGCTCCTGGGAGCCAGGAGAATGCAGGATGCTGGTGGGTGAGCAGTGGTATGAAGAGGGAAGTCTGGCAGGCAAACAGTGGCATGGAATGGCCCTCAGTCTCCCTATGTGCAAAATATGGGGGCTCTTCCCATCTGTCTCTAAAGATTTCCATCCCTGATGGGTGGGGTGGGTGAAAGGCATAGGGAGTGGGGATGAAGCATGGGTCTTGGGGGACTTTGTGTCTATGGCTCTTGCATGTTGAGTGTGATTCTGGCCTCTGGACCAACTCAGGATGAATATACTGGCGCAGAGAATTAAATTTCTTGAATATGTGTTTCTATTCTACCTGTTGTCTCTTTTCCACACCATCTGAGCTCCCCTTTTGAGCAGGGTCCTGGGCCAGTAGCTGGGGGGAGACACTGGAGACAGGAATTCAGATTCCTATGCCTGGCAATCTGATGGGGGTGGAGAAGTCTTTCAGGCCTCACAGTCTGACAGGCAAGACTTGGCCTCTGCTCTGAGAGCCCCTTATGGGATTGTCCTTGTCCTAAGTCACCTTTGGACCTGAATGGATTGTGAGGGACACATACTATACACATACACACTGTCTCTCTCACAGACTCAATCATGCCCTGTAGTCACCACTTCCCTGAAGGGTGCCTTGACTGTGAAGGATTGAGTTAGGGTCATTAGATGGTTCTGACACAGATGTAATTAGAATACATGTACATGACTTCAGATATTTGTTGATGCTTATTTACATTATATCTTCTATTTTACATTAGTTTGTAAGATGGTTTATTAATTTCTCAAAAATTCTTGGCCTTTTTTTCCTGTGCTGGCAGGGCCTTCAGATTCCAAGTCTGAGATCTCCCAGGCCTGGGGCTGCTGCTGGCCCTGGCCCCACTTCAAGCCCCTCGCCTGTGCCCCCAGCCCATGCCCCTGGCCCTCTTAGACCCAACCCTTACCATAACTAGCCTGGCCTCTCCTCCCCCAAATTAATTATTTTTATAAAGAAGGTATATTAGTTATCTACTGCTGCATAACAAATTACCCTAAAATTTAATGGTTTAAAACAATACACATTATCTCACCCTTTCTGTAGGTCAGGAATCTGAGCACAGCTTAGCTGTGCATCACAGTCTCTCAGTCAAGGTGTCAGTCTAGGGACTACAGCTTCTGTTGGTAGCATTCAGTTCCTCTCAGGCTGTTGGCTGGAGGCCATGTCAGTTCCTTGCCATGTGGGCCCTTCTAGCATGTCAGCTTGCTTTAACAAAGTATGCAAACCAAGAGAGTGAGAGAGGCTGGCCAGTTAGCTCACATGGGAGAATTTGGTGCTGGTAACACCAAGGTCAAGGGTTTAGATCCCTGTGCTGGCCAGCTGCCAAAAAAAAAAAAAAGTGATAGAGTACTAGCAAGACAGAAGTCACAGTTTTCTGCATTCTAATCAGAAGTGACATCCCTGATGTTGCCATATTCTATGGTTAGAAGCAGGTTACTCAAAGGGAGGATATTGCTCAAGTTTATAAGTACTAGGAGGCAAGGATCATGGAGGGTCATCTTAGAGGTGCCTAACAGGGAAGGTATATTTTGATTGGTTAAATAAAGGCATATATTATTGATTAATTCTTAATTCTTATACAGATAATTCTACATATAAAAACTGAAACATTTCAGCAAAATCTAATGTCCCCTTTTGTCCCCTCCAGCAGATATTTATTTTAAGCCTCACAAAGTATACTTCTTACTGAAACAGTAAGTGACTAAGGACAGTAAGTCTTGTCATCACTACACTTGACACTTAAACAATATTGAGCCAATTTTAACAATTCCACCTATTAAGAAATGTTCTGGCAAAGGGCTGTCGCTAAGTTTTAATAACTTTATCCATGCAGATTTCTAATAATGAGACCTCAAGCCCTCAGAGCATAAGAGGGTGAATTTGAAGAAGGAGCTGCTTTTTTATTTCATTTCATTTAATTAATTTATTTATTTATTTTATAAAGATGACCAGTAAGGAGATCTTAACCCTTGGCTTGGTGTAGTCAGCACCACGCTCAGCCAGTGAGCTAACCGGCCATCCCTATATAGGATCCGAACCCGTGGCCTTGGTGTTATCAGCACCACACTCTCCCGAGTGAGCCACAGGCCGGCCCAGAGCTGCTTTTTTAAATGTGCAGGTTCTTCTGAGTACAGCCACTGGTGAAGGGCACAGACTAGGAAGCCAGACCCCCTGGATTTGGGTCTTGGCTCCACCGTTTTCTGTTTCTGTGAACTTGGGCATACCAATTAACTTCTCTGTGCCTCAGTTTAAAACAGGAACAATAGTAATAACTACCTTGAAGGGCTGTTGCCAAGATTAAATGAGTACATAACATGTAAAGTACTTACAACTGTACCTAACACAGAGTAAACTACATTAGTGAGAGCTATGATTACTATTATAAATAGTGCTTTTGTGATGCACATTTAACATTCTCATGGAAAAACAATCAAATTTTCCCTTAAGGAGTTTGAATCTAAAATTTGAAAGATATCTTTATTTAAAAAGGCTTTAAAAAAACAAAGCAGCCTAATATTCCTTTCCATCAAAGAGCTCTCTAAGCTGAGAAAAAGATGAAGGTGAGACCAAGGAAACTGGTGAACTGAATGTTTACAGAACCCCCTCCTAATCACTGAGCATCTAAGGACGGGCCCAGCCCCTGGGGTGGTAGTGGGTTTAGGAAAGAGCAGATAGAGCTACAGTCAGGATGGCAGAGTTTGGGGCAGGGAAACTGAGGCAGGACCCCAGTGGCTGAGCCATCCCAGACAAGAATTGCAGTTCCCCATCAGGTGCTCTGGCCACCAGGCCTGATCGCAGGAAGTGCTGAGGCTACCGCTGTACCTCCTGTGTGTGGGGGCAGACCTGGTCTCTAGACTGTCTAGACTTAGTGTCCTCGCTTATAATAATTGTAAGGATTGAATGAGAAATGAGACCTGAAAGTGCTTTTTATGCATTGAGATTGAGCACCTCTGCATGAGACTGCGGGGAGCTTGCCCCATCCTTGAGTAGCTCTGGTCTGAACAGGTAGATGAGACTTGCATCCAAAAGCCTAATGTACGAGCCACTGTGAGTGTAGGAGAGGGGAAGTCAGGACTGGCTCTTTGTGCAGATCTCAGCCTGAGATTTCTATACCTGGGAAGCTGTTGTAAAATCATTGGGGTGGGGATTTCTTAGTCCTTGGGACATAGAGGGAAGGAGGGAGGGTTCATGCACTTGGGATGGTTTTGGACAGTCAGCCACCTCCACCCCCCCACCCCTCTTGCCACAATGAAATCCAATGACCAGGAACAAGGAAGCCTAACCCAGGTTTTGGGTGCTACATGAAGAGGAATGAGGGGTGAGATTGGGACTGAGACCCAGAAACCCACAGGGACAGGGCACATAGCACAGGTCCAAGCAGGCCGGAGGCACAGGACCGAAGCATGAAAAGGATTGGCAGGGAAGTAGTGTGAGGCTGGGTCTGCTGGGGAGAGAAAGAGCGGCTGCGTCCATTGAGAACTTTCTCTCCAGGGACCCCAACTCGGGACGCATCAACGAAGACCAGAGGGGATGGGGTTAAAGCCTGAGGAGCAAGGAGGCAGGAGATGAACGGGGAACTGAGGAAAAGTGTAAAGAGGAGAATAAAAGGGCTTCAGAATATGGTAGGTGGTCTCCGCAGTTCGGGTTCTGGCATTTTAGGGCTCTGTATAGTGGGTATTGCTAAGGAGATAGCCCAGTGGAAGCCTGTGACCTGTCTACCTGCCTCTGTTTCCTTCAAGCTTCACCAAGAACCCAGCGTTAGTACCTCCTACTCAAGCATGAACAGTTGGTAGGAATAGGAGAGGGGTTAGATCTGTGAGGGCCTGGTCAAGGAAGGCTTCCTGGAATAAGAGGAGCCTAGAGAACCAATACACATTGAGGCAACAGAGAGTAGTGATTTCTAGTGCAGACTGAACCCAGATGTCTTGTATCCTCCTCTTATTAACTGTGCCTCACTTTTCTCAACTATAAAATGGGGACAATAGTAGTCCTTCTCTCATAGGGTCATGTGAGAGTTAAATACATGAGTTGACATGTAAGGGCTTAGTTAGACCTGGGTCTGGCACACAGAAAACAGTCCATAAATGTTGGCTGTTATTATCTCACTAGGAGAGGACAGGAACGCCATCAGAGGTAGGAGATACAGCTGAGCGGTTGCGCTGTAAAACAACAACAACAACAACATTAAAAAGCATTGCTAAAAGGACTTGAATCTCAGACCCACGAGTTTAATGGATGCAGGTGGTGAGAAGAGGAGTATGAGATGGGATGTTCTGGGATATGAGCCAGACCTTTAATCCACACTGGTATTCACACTCACACCCACTAGGCACCTGCAGACAGGCACGGGGCCCCACACCTGTGCATGCACATACACGTGCACAGTCGCTAACACAAGTGCACACTCATGGACACAGACCCACATGCACGCTCCGTCCCCCTCTCCCCACCCCTCTCAGAAATGAGCCTGCACCCATCTTGGGGAGGTTTCCACACCCCAGCAGCCCCCTGAGACTCTCCTAGCCCTAGCACCAGACCCCTCTCCAGGCCTGTTGGCTTCTCCAGCCCAAACTTGTCCTTGGCCAGATCCTCCCGCCACCCCCAGCCCTGTTCCTTCCCCCAAACCCCTAGGCTCAGAACCGGTCGATCCCCTAATCGCTCCATTCTCATTTATCACGAGTAGATTTAAGAAGAGATTCGTCTGGTTGAGGGACTGGCAGGCAGGGGCAGTGGGGTGGCGCAGAGAAAGTGGGGTTCGTAGGCCTAAGGTCTCAGATGTCAGATCCGGGGGAGGAGCTGGGTCCTCCGAGGCCCCTCACCCACCTTCATCGGGGGTGAGAGAAGACTCGGGGGTGGGATGCGAGCTGTCGGCGGGGCTCAGAGCGCGGCGGGGGGTGGGGCGCAGCCGTGCCCCATGAGGGCGGCGAGGGGGAGCTCAGTCCTCCGTGCCGGGGAAGACGAAGAGGGCCTGAGCCCGGCGTTCAGCTGCTGTGCAGTGGGCCCCGGGCGGGGCTCGTCCCCGAAAGGCGCAGACAAAGCGGCGGCCTCCCCGGAGCCGGGCGGCGCCTGGCGTGGCGCGGTCCGGGGGCTGCGCACAAAGCGCGGGCGGGCGGGGCCGAGCACCGTTTCCTGCGCCTAATCCCAACAAGCATGAAAACGGCTGCGGCCCGGGCCGCCAGCAGGCCCTTTGTGCCGGCCCCTCGAGGGACAGCTGCCGCCGGGGTCCCTCCCCCTTTTGTGTCTCCTCCCCTGCGCCCCCTCCGCCCTGCCCACCCCCCCCCCAGCTGCCCGGGGCTTTCCCCTCGGGGGCTGAGCGCACAAAGCGGGGAAGCGCCCCTAATCTGGGGGAGGGGAGGATTAACGCCGGGTCTGCAGGGAGAGGTGGGCCATGGAGCGAAGAGCGAGAGAGGGCGGCGGCGGGCGGGGCTGGGTGAATTAGCCGGCTGGGGGGACTCGGGTTGTTCCGAATGCTTCTTGGACCCCACCAGCAAGCCCCCAACATTCAGGACTTGGAACTCTCTCTAGACCCACCCCTGGGCTTTCCTGGATCCACAGCCCTCCTGGGATCTCTTCCACTCCTTGGCTTCAGCTGTCACCTGTCCTCTGTCTAACCCTAACCCTAACCCTCCTGTCTCCACCTGCATATCTGTAGAGCTAGAGCTGGGTCTGGTGCTCACAGACCCCTCGAGCCCGTTCACAAACACTTCACACGCAGGTCTATGAGCTAGGTAACTGGCAAAAAGGTCCTTGGGGCCTTAGTTGAGGAAAGAATAGTCTTTATTCAGCACACACACGTCTAATAGCTGAACAGTGCAAAGAGAAAACTCAGAAACTCAACTGCTACCAGCAATGTCCAAAGAAAAACTGAGCAGCTGCCAGCGGAGTAAGCATTCTCTATTTTTAGATGCACGCTCTCTGCTGGCCAGCTCTGCTAACTAACTGAAGAACACACAATAGCAATTAACTAAAAAGATACATATGTGCACATGCACTAACTCCACTCCCGCACAACTTGTTTACAAAGAAATGAGAATGTGCTGCTCGACCCCCAAGCAGACCTGAGCCGAGGGAGCCTGACTAAATTATCCTATTTTCCCCACAATATCCATCTGGGCACTGTACAGCTCCACCCAGGTGACCTACAGGCTTTGCATGTCACAAACTGAGCTCATTATCTCCCCACGCACACACCTGCTCATCCCTGGGGACGGGGTGTGAACCTCAGACCCTCATACTTCACTCCTCAAGCCATTCGATCACTGTGTCCTGTCCTCTCCACCTCCCAGCACTTCTCCAGCCCATGCCCTGCTCTCCACTCAGACTCCCACCATTGTGGTTCAGGCCAGTCTTCTCTCATCTGCACAATTGGAACATCTCCTGATCTGGCTGCCTCCCAACCATGCACCACAGTGCTCTAGAATGGGCTTCTGTAAGACAAATACGGCCAGATCACCCCTGCACCATAAGACCTTTCCAAGGCTCTCCAGTAGCTCAAGCTGCTTAGCTTGGCTTGCAAGGCCTTCTCTGACTGGTTCCTGCATGCCCTCTGACCTAATCTTCCCCAGGGTCTGCTATTCCACGGGCCCACAAAGACCTTCCTCAAGAGCCTTCATGGAGACTTTTCCCTCTCAGGAAAGGAAGTGAAATATCGCTGGCTAGCCTTGTTCCTCACAGAACCACCCTTCAGAGCCCCAAGGTCCAGGGAACTACAGTGCAGTGGACAATTCAGGGAAGCCATATCCTCCAAAGTGGCACGTGCTGGCCTAACCTTGCCCACACCTGCAACATACAGGACAGCAGGGCTCCTCCCAGGCTGATGAGGTCCTGCCCTTCTTTAGGCTCCCTCAGGCCGTTGTAGCTATGGAGGCCACGCTATTGCCAACAACTCGTTCCCTTCCTCTTCCTTGTATCCCTTGGAAAATTGATTTTAGAATCTATATTCAAGCTCAGTAGCCTGTGACCCAGAGAGAAATTCACTTACTCTTTTGGAGCTTTAGTTTCCTCATTGGTTAGAAGTTAAGAAAGCAAGTACCATCTACTTTATGAGAATGATGTGAGTATTAAATAAATAATATTCTTGAAATTGCTTTGTTAATTGCAAAATATTTTACAGCAAAAATGTGTTGTTTTTGTTTTTGTTCTTTGACCGGTAAGGGGATCGTAACCCTTGGCTTGGTGTTGTCTGCACCACGCTCAGCCAGTGAGCGCACCTGGCCATCCCTGCATAGGATCCGAACCCGCGACATCGGCGCTGCCAGCACTGCACTCTCCCAAGTGAGCCACGGGGCCAGCCCCAAATGTGTTGTTTTTGTTCATTTGTCTTGATTTTATTTTTCACCCCATCTATTTATTTATTTATTTATTTATTTATTTATTTGTTTGGTGGCTCGGCCAGTGCAGGCATCTGAATTAGTGACCTTCGTGTTATAAAGCTACACTCGAACCAACTGTCCCTCCTTCTAGAAGGAAACGTTTTTGTTTCAGTCATTGACCATTTGTGTTCTAGTGATTCAAACTTTTGTTACTGTTTTGAAACTAATTTTAATGGAGACTACTGAAATGGTCATCTCTATTGTTTGTGATTACTAATAATTTAAGAAAAAGAAAAGTAAAAGTTGCTTGTGTTAACAAGATTGGCAATGTTTTCCACAGGAGGTTCTGCCTTTAGTATTCCCAAAGGCCATCTTTAGTATTCTTAAAAATAGAATGATGTGAATGAAGGAGCTCTAGGACAGGCTGGGGAGAAGGTGAGATGGGAGTGGAGAATGAGGTTGGAGAGGTGGATGGGAAGAAGGTGGAGGTAAGGGGAGCCAAGGGATGTGGGTGAGAAAAGAATGGCCAGCACGTATGGGCTTGCCCATTTCTCTCTCACCACAACCCTATGAGGCAGTTTTGCTGTTGTCCTATTTTACAGGTGAATAAACTAAGGTTTCTTTAGGTGGGTTCCATTTTGGGGAGGACAGACATTCACAGACACACTACTCTCTATTGTCACATCCTCCCCATCCCCACCCAACCTCTATCAGGTAAAAACAAGGTTACAGACCTTTTGCCTGAGAAACAGGCTCATCTGTACCCAGAAGGGGTTCTCTAAGCTAGGGAGCCTCCCCACCGACCCATCTGAGGTGGGCAGGGTGTTGTCAGTGGAACTTAGCAAGAAAGAGATAGGAATTTGCCATTAGAATAGAAGGGCGAGGGAGACATAATAGCAGGTTTCTGCTTTGTGCTACAGCTATGCATTAATGTTCTAGCTGTTTTCTCCTCCTTATGGGAAAATGGAGGAAAGCGGAGGTGCTACCTATTCTGCTTCTTGTGCATGGAGTGCATGAAGTCCTCACACACTCTATCCTTGAATTCTGTCCTACCCCTGAACTCACGCAGATAGGAGCAGACCCTTCTGAGTTGACTTCCTGGATCCCTCCCTACCCCATGTCTTAGGTACAATCACTACCTTGATTTCCATAATGAAACTTCTTTTACATGAGACATTCAAAATTTCCCCGAATTCCCAGTGAGATCTTCTAGCTTGTGTGTATGTGTGTGGGGGTGTGTGCACGCTGTGCGTGTGTGCATGCTTCTGCACACATGCGTTTGGGGATGGGGGAGTCAGAAGGGCTATGCACCTATCTAAGGGATGAGGAGATGGGCAAGGGGAGGGAAAAGGGAGATTTTTCAAGCTCATCTGGGAAGGACAAGTTATAAAACCTTCTAGTACCTTGCCTCTTCATAACATTTAACATTTTTGAAGTCATTTCCACTTTTGTTATTTGGCTATGAAGTAGGTGCAAGTTTTTCAGTGAAGAAGCTATAGCCAAGGTCAAGCAGCATTAACTGTGGAGGATGACCTTGTGAACGTGAGTCCCTCATCCTGGGGGCAGGAGTGGTTAGGGTCTGTACTGCCTTATGAATCTTTCCCAGAGAAGGATAACTACCCTCAGGAGACCCATACTGAATTAGCAGCCTAAGGCTCTGCTCCCATTGTAGTAAGATCCCCTTACATATGCTCAGAGTTTTACAGTTTATAGAACCCTTTCCCTCGGTTACCGCATTTCTTTCTCCCAACTACCCTGAGAGGTAGGCATTGATATGCCTATTTTATAGATGAGGAAATAGAGAAGTTAAGTGACTTGCACAAACTCAATAGCTTGTGATGGAGCAAGGACCCTGCTCATTCAACTACTTGACCGCCCAGGTCTCTGTTGAATGTGGCAGGACTTAGAGGAAAGGTCTGATTTGTGTGTGCACATGTACAGGAAGGGTTGGCTCAATGGGAGTGCCTTTGGCATTTGCATGATTCTTTGAGTGGGACTGTTTTAGGCAATGCAGGGTCCCAATTAGCATCGCTGTCCCCTAGGCATGAAATACCAATAATAACACCGCCTTACCCAATTATTGAGACAACCAAAACATCTCTCTCATATTTATTAGAGCCCCGTATAGGGGTGGTATTTCCCCCCACCGCTTCCCCCTGACGTCCACACACGCTTAGAACCACAGAGCTAGAGTCTCAGCCTTAGACACTGATCCCCTTTCTTTTTTTTTTTATAAGATGACCGGTAAGGGGATCTCAACCCTTGGCTTGGTGTTGTCAGCACCACGCTCAGCCAGTGAGCAAACCGGCCATCCGTATATAGGATCCGAACCCGGGGCCTTGGTGTTATCAGCACCGCACTCTACCGAGTGAGCCACGGGCTGGCCTGACACTGGTCCCCTTTCTATCATCTCACCCCTTCCATCCTTCTTCCTGCTCAGGGCAGTGTCAGGACTCCTTCCTCTTGGGCTCTCTCAGCAAGAGTGTGAAGAGTTACTGAGGCTTGAGCTTCAACCTGCCTCTGAGGCCTAAGAGGGCTATTGCTTTAAGGAGGCTGGTTCCCAAGATTGAGGGGCGTGGGGGTGGGTTAGTAGGAGGAGAGGAGGGAAAGGACCCCACCCCCGCCCCCTGCAGGCCTCACCTAATCGAGGCACTCTGCATTATTACCCGCCTAACGCAGCGTGCTTTTAAATAAAATATGCAAAGATTTTCCTCTCAAATTATCTCCCCAGGCAAGCTAGCTCAACTCCAGCTTGTTAATGGAAAAAATGCAAATAGGGCCTCCCACCCCTCTCCCCCAGCCCCTAGGCTCTGGACAGCTAATGCGCTTTGCTTTCCTTTTTTTCTGGGAATTTCTGTTTTCATTGAAGCCATTATTTTTGGGGGGGTGAGGAGGAGGATGGTGAGGAGGCTTTTCCCAGGTGCCCTCCAAAGGGAGAGTCTTAGAAGGGAGGGAACAGGTCAGACAGGAAAAGTGGGGAAATCACACTGTTGTGGAACCTGCCCCTTTCTGTGCCTCCTTTTCCTCATCTGAGGTCTCAGTTAGTCTTTAGGGCTCTGTGAGGTTGAACCGAGGGAAGGGCATTGAGCAGCGCGCACATGGTCCGTGCACCTTTCCAGTTTAAACCTGCTATGCTTGGGGGATACAGAGATGGAGGAAAAAGACATGGCTTCAGCCCTCATCAAGCTCACAGTCTACCAGGAAAAAACCCCAGATCATTAAAAATTTAAAAAGCAATTGTAGGACACCTTACAAGCAATCAAAGTCAATGTCATCATAATGAAACAAGTGGACATCTGCCTCCTGATATGAAGCCCTGAGGACACACCATCACCTAGGTACCATTCCTGCCAAAGATGCAGAACCTGAGGAATGCAGAACCAAGAGGAAACTACTGGGCAAAGCTAAGTTCAGGGTCAAACTGCAAAACAGCTGGCAGATGTTCTTAAGAAATATCAATGCCCTGAACAAGGAATGAACTGTTGCAGATTAAAGCGGACTAGAGACAGGACAGCTAAATGCAATGCATGATTCTGGATTGGAAAAAATTTCTATAAAGGACATCATTGGGACATTTGGCAAAATTTAAATTTGGATTCTATTGTAGATATTTCATTGTATCAATCTTATTTCCTGAATGTGATCATTATATTACAGTTGTCTCGTTGTTTTGAGGAAATATATGTAGAAATTTTTAGGGATAAAAGATCGTGATGTTTGCAACTTAGTCTTAGGTGGTTCAGAGAACAGATATGGCAGAATATTAACAATAGGTGAATTAGATGAGAGATTTAGGACTGTGCAATAAATTATTGCAACTTTTCTAAAAAGTTTGAAACTTTTCAAAATAAAAAGTTGAAAAACAAAAAAAAAATTATAATTGACTTTTTAAAAGTATGATAATGATATTGTAACTATGATTTTTAAAGTCCTTGTATTTTAGAGACACTTGCTAAATAAAACACAAATAAATAAAATGATCTGTATTATTGCTTAAAAATAATACAGGAGGAGGGAAGTACTTGGGGGGCTAGGTGGCTGTGGGTTGATAATTATTGAACTTAGGTGATGAGAACACTCTTCATTTTTCTTGTGTTCGATTTTTTTCCATAATGAAAAAGTTTTTCTTTTCTTTTTTAAAGAAAAGCAATTACCAGAAATGTAATGCATGTCAAGGGACAGGTATGTATCTAGCAGAGGAACACAATCCAGTTCAGGGGTTTGGAGAAGACTTTCTAGAAGACAGGCGTGTTTATGCAGAGTCTTAGAGTGAGCAGAGCCAAAGTAGAGAGAGCAGGCGTGGAGGAGAAGGCTCTCCAGGCCAATGGTCCAACAGGTCCAAGGGTGAGACAAAATGGTGGGGTTTGTAGGACCTGAAAGAAGTCAGGTGGAGAGAAGTCAGGCAGAGTAGAGACAGATGGGACTAGAGAGGACCTTGCCTGCCAGTTATGGGCATGGGGATTTTACTGGTAGGGCAATACAGAGCTTTAAGCAGGAAAGTGACAGGATCGGATTTGCATTTGAGAAAGACCACTGGTTTGGGACCGGCCGGTGGCTCACTCGGGAGAGTGCGGTGCTGATAACACCAAGGCCACGGGTTGGGATCCCATACGGGGATGGCCGGTTGCTCACTGGCTGAGCGTGGTGCTGACAACACCAAGTCAAGGGTTAAGATCCCCTTACCGGTCATCTTTTAGAAAAAAAAAAAAAAGAGAAAGACCACTGGTGCTGTTTGGGCAGAGGAGGGTATAAGGCTGGGGACAGAAGCTCCAATCTTGTGTGTTGGATCTGTATTGCCTCCCTCCCCCCAGCTTTCCTGACCCTCCCTTCCCAGTTCCTATCCATTCTCAAATAAAGGATGAAGCTTAGGTGCCAGGTTTCGAACATGGGACAGACCCATCCACAAAGCCCTGATGACTGTCCATCTCATCTTCAATTCCCTTTGCCACCCTCATGGCAGGGAAGCAGTATGGCTGGTGGTTATGAGTTCAGACTCTGGAGCCAGGATACCTGGATTCAAATTCCAGCTCTGCTTCTTACTAGCTGATGACCTTGATCAAGTTTTTTAACCTCAACTTCCTCATCTATAAAAAAAGGATGATAATAACATTACTTACCTCACAAGGAAGTTGTGAGGATTAAATGCATTGCCATGGGTCAAGTGCTCAGAACGGTGCCCGGCCCATAATAAGGACTTAATAAGTCAACTCTGTACTAGGTACTGTCCTGGAAGGATGCAGGTTGATAGAAAGGGAAGGGAAGATGGGTTCATTGTCTTCAAAGAGCTGAGCCTCAGGTGTTAAGGGACGCCCCAACCCCTACTGACCTTAACATATGCATTCTGCTTCTGTACAAGTCGCTTGCTAAAATAAATGGGGGAATAAACAGAGTAGGATGGCCAACGCCATTTTAGGCAGCTCTGCCATTTTAGCCTGAAAAGTCCCTATGGAGAATCCAGGGTGGGGAGGGGCTACAGGGCTAACCACAAAATTAGCTTATGTATGGCTGGCTTGCTTGCATTGGCTAGATTGTATCAGGTGCGAAAAATTCCCGCCTAGCTAAAAATAAAAGCTGCGAGAGGTTTCAAGTCGGGGCTGCACACTTAGATTGGCCTGCGTAGCCCTGGCTGCCAGAAATAAACTCTTTTCCTTTTCCTATCACCCGGTTCTCGTGGGCAAATTTCTTTTACCCGTCGGACATTGGCCATAACACAGGGAACAGATGGGACACAGATAAGAAAGAGCAATATCAAAGCACTGGATTATTGCATTATTTACAGTATTAAATGCAGCTGGAAATAACCAAGCAGTCATCAATAGGGGTATGGCTCAGGAAATCGTTCTATCTGGTAATGTTTAGGAAAAAGTTGGGGAAATTCCCATTTTATCATATTAGCTGAAAAAGCCAGAAGCAAAATGGCAAATGTTGTATAACCTCAGCCATATTTTAGAAAGAACAGATACAGGGAAAAAAAGCATTCAAAGGAAATACACTGAAATGTTTACAGTAGTTGCCTCTAGATGGTGCTATTTGGGTGTGGTTTAAAATTTTTTAAAAATTTTTGTTTTTTCCAAAATTTCTAATAACGTGCATGAATTACTTTTATAATGGGAACATTTCAACCTTATTTTGTTTAAAAAAGCATTGATTTTGGTTAAAGATGAATAATGATGAACGTGATTAGTCATCAGGAAAATGCAAATCAAACCACAATGAAATATCACTTCACACCCACAAGGATGTTTACAACCCAATGACAGATAACAACAAGTGTTGGTGAGGATGTGAGGAAATTGGAACCCTCCTAACTGGCTGGTGGAAATACAAAATGGTGCAGCTGTTTTGGAAAACAATCTGTCAGTTCCTTGAAAGTTTAAACATAGAGTTACCATACAACCCAGCAATTCCATTCCTAAGTATGTATATACTCAAGAGAATTGAAGACATATATTCTCACAAAAACTTGTACACAAATGTCCTAACTGCATTATTATAACAGCCAAAAGCAGAAACAACCCAAATGTCCGTCAACTGATGAATGGATAAACGAAATGTGGTATATCCATACAATGGATTATTACTTAGTATAAAAAAAATGAAATACTGGTGCATTTTACTGTATTATAATTACATTATACTATGTTATATTGTATTATATATAAGACAGCCACAAACTACAAGTTTGAAAATAGGAGTTGTGGAATTATAGATGGCTGGTGGTGACTCCATAACTATCATGTAAGAGGGGCTTGGGATAGGAATCCGATAGAAGGGAGTGGATCTTAAAGCTGCGTTTCCATAGCATTTTACATACTAAGAAACATTCTTGACAATCTCAGAGCATCAAGGGGTAATGATAGAAATTACCATGGGAGAGAGGGACTAAAGATACCAGGAGTGACCTTTTTTTTCTAACACAAGTCTTAGCATGCTGGTGTATTTTCTTTCAGACTGTTTTCCCTAATCATGTTTTTTTACATAGTTGCAGTTACTGTGCATAAGCATGATGAATCCTAACTTTTTAAACTTAACACTGCATTAATAATTTTCCATGCTATTACATAGGCTTTTTGACCATTATTTTTAATGGTTTTTATAATGTTCCAGTGAACAAGCCACAACTTTCTTAACTCATCACCTATTGTTAGATATTGAAGTTGCTTCTAATTTTTTTCTATGTAATGAGTGATGCTATAATGAACCTCTTTGTTTATTTTTTTCCTCAAATTTCAAACTACAGTATTTCTTTAGGCTAGATTTTCAGAGTTAGGATTCCTGGATCAAAGGGTCTTTATGGCCCTTGAGAAATACTGTGAAATCATTTTTCAAAACTCATCCCTGAAAATTTAAGGATAAAAATTAATAATTATTAGACATAATTGTGTAAATATAACAATTAAAATGTGCTATATCATGTTATTTATTACAATTAACAATGTTTATTATTAAAGTTGTTATTTTAATCTCCTTCCTTTTTTCCTTCCTTCCTAATTCCTAGTGAGGCTTTGTATCTCTCTTTCTCTTTTTGAACAGTATTCCAATAAACCTTTCATGTGGCACCTGTTCTGTGCTGAGTGGCCCTTTCCACTGAACCTGTTGGAAGGTAATTGAGGCACAGCACCATTACAAGGTTGTGAGGGCTGAGCCTGGTTGGTGGTGGGGGGCAAGGGGGAGACGGGGATGAATTCAAGAGAGTTTAGACAAAGTCTAACATCCTCTGTGGGATGAAATATTTGTTGGATGTAGAGTAAAGGCGAAAGAGGAGTTGAGGTTCATTGACTGAGAGTTGCCAAGCCTAGGAGTTTGGTCCTACCTTGAAAGGACCCAGAAAAGGAGTAGGTTTGGTTCAGTCTGGGGCATGTCAAGTTTGAGACGCCCACAGACTTCCAAATGCAGATGCTCTGCAGGTGGCTGGTGTAGTAGATGTTGTGATGCATAACCCAGACCCTCCTTTCAGGGCTAAGGCACTCATTACCTATTTCTAGGAGTGCTGGTGGCTGAGGGCTCTCAATTGAGTCTCTCTCTGTGTTTGATTTTGGCTGAAGAGAAACCCTAGCCCAAGGTCAGACCGCCTTCCCAGGCAGCCAACATCCAATGACTGACCAAAGTGGGGGTATAATGGCCAGGCACCATTGCTCAAGGAGAGACATATTTGAAGGCCCTTTGGGTTCCAGAGCTTATTATGGGATTGGGTGAGGCTTTTGTTTTGTCTATTCAGTCCCTTCACCTGCCCAATCCTACTTCCTTTCCTCCCAAGAATACTCCCCCCAAAACTTCCTGCCTGCAGATTTCCACCTCAGGATCTGTATTCAGAGAATCAACTTTACCCAACTGGAAAATACATGCTTGGGCTTGGAAGGAAAGGCTTTTTGGAAGATTGAGATTTTGGGACCATTTGTTCTATCAAGGATGGTGGACATGGAAGAGTGGATAAGATGATGGAAGATGAATGACCCGAGAGCAGAGGCTGCATCTTAGGAAATGAAGGTCTACATTTAGGGGCTGGGAAAATTAAGAATAGACAGAGAAGAGAGCAGAGGCATGACAGTGAAGGGTTGAGACGGGTGTTTTCAGGACTGGCAGCTAGCCAGGGCCTTTCAGAGGTTGACAGAGCCCATCAACCTTTGTTTATTTGAGGGTCTGGAGTACATTAACCAAGGTCTAATGTCAAAAGTGTGTTTTAAATGTGATATAATTTAAATGCTCACTTTACGTCTTAGCCAGTTTGGGCTGCTATAACAATTTGCTATACGCTGGGTGACTTGAGCAACAAACATTTATTTCTCACAGTTCTGGAGGCTGGGGAGTCCAAGATCAGGTGCTGGCAGATTTGATGTCTGGTGAGGGCCCACTTCCTGGTTTGTGGATGACTGCCTTGTTGCTGTGTCCCCACGTGGTGGCGAGCAGACAGAGATGATCTCTCTCACGTGACTTCTTACAAGGGCACTGATCCCATTCATGAGGGTCCACCTTCATGATCTAATCATTTCCAAAGAGGCCTCACCTCCAAATCCCCACACTGGAGATTTAAGCTTCAACATATGAATTTTGTGGGGGCACAAAATTCAGTCCATAGCACCTTAATTAATTAATTCTTTTAACAGTTACATAAATATATGGTGAATTTATGTGTAATCCCATTAGAAATAAAATTAAAAGAGAAATGTAGGCTCTTTATGAATATGAAGTCTGGGTCAAAAGTCTCTCCTGGCCACTGATGGTCCCATCTTCTCTCCACTGACCCTGCAATTAGCAGAGGCAGATCTACTCAGAATTTAGGCAATGTGGAGGTGAACTTGATTTCAGTCATGTCTGAGGATCCTGTGTTAGAGCCAGACTGTTGAAAATAAGAATGTAAGCTGCAAAAATGATGGCAACAAGTTTAGAGCTCTCTTGAGCTGGCCTTAGGGTCCCAGGATAGGCAGGGGCTTCTGGAAACCATCTGTGGGCCAAGAGGAGGAGCCTGTAGAGGAGAGATGGAAGATCTTAAGCAGAGAAGGATTTATGAATAGTCCAGAAGATATATAGAGTACTTGGGGGATAGGGTTGGAGTTGGCTTTGGCAGGGGAGAGAGTTACACAAAGGAAAGAAGTGGGACTGGGCAGAGACGCAGGGTGAATTAGACCTGGAGAAACTGAGATAGCACTGTGGTGTGCTCTCTGCTCAGGCTGGTGACTGGGCCTCCCACAAGGGGATCCCCATACCACAATCAACATGTTGCTGGCTCAGTCCAGGAAGGAAGACCCATCTGACACTGCACAGGAGCATCAGGTGGTCGTGTCAGCTACAGATTCTAGAGACAGACCTTAAAGAGCCACTAGGAACCTTAGCAAGTGTCTTAAACAGGGCTCTCCAGAGAGACAAAATCAAAAAGAAATCTATCTCTTTATCTATCTATCTGTATGGGGATTGATTGTATTAGTCCATTTCTGTTGCTTATAACAGAATACCTGAAACTGGGTAATTTATAAAGAAATGAAATTTATTCCTTACAGTTTTGGAGGCTGGGAAGTCCAAAGCCCAGGGAACATATCTGATGAGGGCCTTTTTGTTGGTAGTGACTTTCCACACAGACACAGGGTATCACATGGTGAGAATGGCAGGAGCAAGAGACTGAGCCAAGCTTCTCACTCACTCCCCTTCTAAAGCCATCAGAACTATACCCATTATTCCACGAATGGATCAATCCATCCACAAGGGAACAGTCCTCACAATCTAATCACCTCATAAAGGCCCCGCCTTTCAATTACCATTTCCTACCCTCTTAACACTGTCACAGTGGGGATTAAGTTTCTATGAGTTTGGGGGGACATTCAATACATAGCATTCCACCCCTGGCCTCCCAAAACTCATGTCCTTTTCACAGGTAAATACATTCACACATCCCCAAATTCTTAACTTGTTTCAACTCAAAAGTCCAAAATCCCATCTATGAAAACAAAACAGGTTATTTACTTCTAAGATACAATGGTGGGATGAGCATAGGGTATATATTCTCATTCAAAAAGGGAGAAATAGGCCAAAGAAAGGGGTAACTGATCCTAAGCAAATCCAAAATCCAGCAGGGCAGGCATCAAATCTCAAAGCTGGAGAATCATGTACCTCGACTCCATGTTCGATGTCTTCTGCACACTGGTGTGGGGGTTGGGTCCCCAAGTCTCTGGGCAGCCCTGCTCCTCTGGCTTTCCTGGTTTACACCCATGCTTCACCTCTCTCAGGCTGGTGTTGCATGCTGGTAGCTCTACAGTTCTGAAGTTTCCATGCAGTCCTGCTCCCATGGATCCACTAGATATAGCCCTGGGGATTCTCTGCTGCAACTCTGACCCTACATTTCAGCTTGGTATTGCTCTAGTGAAAGCTTTCTGTGGTGACTTTGCCCCTGTGACAGATCTCTTCCTGGTCACCAGGCTTTTCCATATATCCTTTGACATTGGGGTGGAGGCTCCCAAGCCCCCACAGCTCTGGTATTCTGTGAGCCTGCAGATTTAACACCATGTGAATGTTACCAAGGTTTCAGGCTTGTATCTTCCAAAGCTGCAGGTCCAGCTACTCCTGGGGCTAATTTAGGTATAGCTGTGGCCGTTGGAGCAGCTGGGGTATCTGGAGCAGCATCCTGAGGTGGCCCTGGGCAGTCAGCCTGTGGAGGGTGCCTTGGGTCTCTTCCCCAAAACCATTCTATCTTCCTGGGCCTCTGGGTCTGTGATGGGGGGGCAACCTCCAAGATCTCTGAAACACCGTCAAGGTCTTTTTTTCACTCTCTTGATAATCCCTTCCTTCTGTACCAATCTCCTTAGCAGATGGTTGCTGGGCTACACCCTTGGTTTCCTCTCTGGAACAGACTTTCTTACTTTTTATGTGGCCAGGTAAAGAGTTTTCCAATTTTTTACCTTCTGCTTCCCTTTTAATTATAAATTCTGCCTTTACTTCATGCCTTTTCTGCCATAATTCAGTGTAGGCTGTTGCAAGTAGCCATGCAGCTGACTAAATGCTTTGCTGCTGAGAAATTTCTTCTGCCAAATACCCTGGGTCAACACATTTAATTTCCACAGTCCATGAAGCTTTTGGGCATGAAAAGTTCTTTGCCAGTTCATAGCAAGGGTGATCTTTGCCCCAGTTTCCAATAAACTCCTCCTCATTTACATCTGAGACCTCCTCAGTATGGTCTTTACTGTTCATAGTTCTATCGGCATTCTGGTCACCACCATTTAACCAGTCTCTAAGATGTTCCAAACTTTCCCTAGTTTTCTTGTCTTTTAAACTCTCACCAGAACCTAGACTTTTTCTATCCTGCTTCTCCAAATTCTTCTAACCTCTGCCCGATATCCAGTTCCAAAGCCATTTACACATTTTCAGGTATTTGTTATAAGTAACACCCCACTTCTCTGGTACCAATTTTCTGTATTAGTCCATCTCTGTTGCTTATAACAGAATACCTGAAACTGGGTAATTTATAAAGAAGTAGAATTTATTTCTTACAGTTTTGGAGGTTGGGAAATCCAAAGTCCAGGAAACATATCTGGTGAGGGCCTTGTTCTTGGTGGTGGCTCTACAACCATCAATGCAGGGTGTCACATGGCAAGAATGGTTGAGCAAGAGAGAGAGCCAAGCTTCTCACTTGTTCTCCCTATAAAGCCACCAGAACCATGCCCATTTCTCCATGAATGAATCAATCCATTCACAAGGGCACAAGCCTCACAATCTAATTACCTCGTCAAGGCCACAATCAATCACCTCTCAATTACCATAATAGGATTTCCTGTTACAGTGCGGATTAAGTTTGTATGAGTTTGGGGAGACATTCAATCCACAGCATTATTTATTTATTTATTTATTTATTTATTAAAAAGATGACCAGTAAGGGGATCTTAACCCTTGACTTGGTGTTGTCAGCACTGTGCTCTCCCAAGTGAGCGAAACAGCCATCCCTAGATAGAAATCCAAACCCATGGCCTTGGTGTTATCAGCACCACACTCTCCCAAGTGAGCCATGGACTGGCCCGCACAGCATTTATTATGGATGCTGAGAAGTCCCATAATCCACCATCTGCAAGCTGGAGACCTAAGAAAGCTGGTGTTATAATTCAGTTTCAGTATGAAGCCTGAAAACAAGGGGAGCCAGTGGTGTAAATCCCAGGGTATGGGCAGGAGAGGATGAGATGAGATTTCCCAGCTAAAGCAGTGAGGAAGAAAAAAAGGGGCAAATTCCTCCACCTTTTGTTTTATTCAGACCCTCAATGAATTTGGTGATGCCCCGTCACAGTGGGGAGGATGATCTACTTTACTGAGTCCACCAATTCCAATTCTAATCTCATCTGAGGACAGACACACCCAGAAACAATCTGGGCACCACACGGTCCACTCAAATTGACACATAAAACTAACCATCACAACAAGGAAAGTGTCAGTAGATTGATGGAGATAGCAGACCTATTGGAAAGGCCAACGGAGTGAGAAGAATAAAAGGAAATGAAGATGGTGAAAGTAAAATATTAAAAAGTAATTGCCCTACTTCAGACCTATTAGAATAGCTATGGGCTGACTGGTTAGTTCAGTTGGTTACAGTGTGGTGCTGATAACACCAAGGTCCAGGGTTCGATTCCTGTATGGGCCAGCCACCAAAAAAAGAAAAAAGAAAAAAAAAAAAAAGGATAGCTGCTGTCAAAACAAACAAACAAAGAACCCCCCCCAAAAAAAAACCCAAATGCAGAAAATAACACATGTTGGCAAGGATGTGGAGAAATTGGAATGCTTCTGCATTCATTGCTGGTGGGAACGTAAACTACTGCAGCAGCTGTGGAAAGCATAATGGCAATTCCTCAAAAAAGTAAACAGAAAATAAAAGATCCAGCAATTTCACTTCTGAGTATATACCACAAAGAATTGAAAGTAGGAATTCAAACATGTTCATAGCGGCATTATTTACAATAACCTAAAGGCAGAAGCAACTCGGTGTCTATAACAGGTGAATGGATAAATAAAGTGTGGTATATACACACAACAGAATGTTACTCAGCCCTCAAAACAAAGGCAGTTCTGACACATGCTACAACATGGATGAAACTTGAGGATGTTACACTAAGTGAAATAAGCCAGTCACAAAAGGACAAATACTGTCTGATTTCACTCATATGAGGTGCCTGGAGTAGTCAGATTCATAGACAGAAAGTAGAATGGTGATTGCCAGGGGCTGAGGAGGGGGAGTCATGATTTAGTGGGTACAGAGTTTCAGTGGGGGAAGATGAAAAAGTTCTGGAGACAGATGGTGGTGACGGTTCACAACAATGTGAACGTACTCAATGCCACAGAACTGTACACTTAAAAATAGTTAAGACGGCAAATTTTATGTTATGTGTATTTTGCCACACACACACACACACACAGAAAGAAAAAAAGAAACAAAAGTGATTGGCACAGCTTCCACTCTTGTGAGAGTACACCCTGCCTGGACCAATGAGACCTAAGTGACCTCACACAATCCAAATTCAGAAGCGCCCTATGCACAACCAGCAGTGCATGAAGAGGTGATCACACCAGCCACCAGGGGCTCAGGAACTAGACTAACTCTGTAGGTGGTGTGGCGCCTTTAGGAGGCATAAGTGAAAAACAAATCACTTGTGGTTGGTGACTAATAAAATCATCTTGTACTCACTGCAAAAATAAAATGTCTCCCAGTAACAAGTGTGAACAGCTTGAATCAGGTGTCGCCAATAATTTTGGAAGGATTCATCTCTATGACTTGAGTGATCTGTGCCTTTTGGAAAAAAGAGAAAAACCTGAACTCTTGTCAAGTGCACATGACAGCTAGTGGTGACTGGAAAGAAATGCAAAGATGGTTATACTGTCATCATTGTCTATGTGAATGGTACCCTAGAGATGTACAGTCTACAACCTGCTCAACCATACGGAGCACTTGAGTGGCAGTCAGTGTGTTAGAGGATCATGTAAACACCTTCCAGAATCCTTGGAAATACATGGGAGAGGGCTGAACTTCTGTAGCCACCCAGGATGGGGGCTGAGATTATTGTTATTTGGATATAGCCTCCAAGGTACATGTAGTTACATTAGGGAGTCCCCTGTTTATGTGTAGGCAGGTGTCTATTTACTGGACACAAAGGCCACCCTTTCCTCAAGCAGGTGAAGATAGTGGGAAGTGCTTTGTCCTTAGTGCCAGGAGCTGGGTGTGACAGTACTGCTGGTTAGAATGGTGTTGATACACCTCTCACTAGGCGTAGTTACTCTTCCAGAACAGCTGTGAATTTTGCTGTGGGCTGTAAGGGCTGGAACTGGGTCCTGAGATGCTGGCCTTAGAGGCAGCCCAGTTCCTCCCTAACCCAATGGAGGAGCTGGGCAGCTCAGCTCTGCTCCCACTGTCCTAATTTAGGGGTTGGGGAAGGAGGACTCAGCACAGGAGTTAATGGCTCTGGGGGTTGAGTGAGTGTCCATGGGTTCCTGTGACTCTATGTGCATTGGGGCGGGGAGAAGGGCACTGAAAAGGCTTCCCAGGGTGCACTTATGCCTCTTCCGAGGGCGGCCCGAGCTGAGGCTCCAGAGGCTTAGGGTTCTGGCTGAGTACAGTCAGCTTCCCTGCCTTGTTCTTGGTTACCCAACCCTCCCCCACCCCAGTTCACCCCTAGCAGGCCAGAACCAGCAGGACCGACCCTGCAGGAGACAGGGCTGGCTGGGCGTCCCCCAGGCAAGTGTGCAGACAGCGGCAAAGCCCAGAGGAAAAAGCAACCCCATTTCTTCCCCTCTTCCATCTTTACAATCTTTCTCCAAAGGGTCCTTTGTGGAAATGGAGTCAGAGCCAGAACACAGAGAAGCCTCTGGCTCTTTATTAAAGGGTGTGTGTGTGTGTGTGTGTGTGTGTGCGCGTGTGTGTGTGTGTGTGTGCGCGTGTGGGTGTGTGTGTGTGCGTGCGCGTAAGAAGAAAGCAGGGCACTGAAAAATGAACGTGTCCCTTTTCCAATTTCCCCACAGCTCCCACCTCCCAACTCTGCTCATCTGTGCAGGTGGACCCCGGGCTTGTCATTAGGTCTCTATCTGTGACACCTCTGCAGCTTCCATGCTCGGGGCACTCTCCGTCTGCCTCCCCCTCCCGCTTACAGCTTCAGCTGCAAACAGCCACCCAGCACCTCTGAAGCCGCTCCCTCCCACCCCAGCGCCAGCCCACTCCAACCCTGGCACTGAGCTCCTAGATGAAAGGAGGGAGAGAGGAAAGAAAGTGAGGAGGAATGCAGAGAACTTAACTGAGTCTAGAAGGATCACGTTGAGCGAGGGCGAATCAGTCTGTCTGTCCAGCTGTTCTGATACTCATCTCTTCACCGAGCCACCTGCCCACATGCCTATATCCCTCCCAACCTCTCTCTCTCTCTTTGCTTTTCTCTGATCTATTTTATTTATAATTCATTCATTTATTCTCCATTCACAGGTCAAGTCCCAGTCAAATAGAACTACAAAACAATTTACACATAAGCAAAACTTCCCAAGCTCTACTTTGGAACACCTTTACTTTCACTCGGGACTCCCACTCTTGCTTGCATTCTCTGCCCAGTGGTGGTTTGTACCTATCCTCTTTCTCTCTCTCTGAACCCTTACTCCACCCAGCCCCACCTGTGCTGGCCCCAGCTTCTCACTGGCATCCAGATTCCCTTACCCTATGCCCCCTGCAGCACCTGCCTGACTAGTACCCACTGAGGGCTGGCCCGCTGAGGGTTGTGGGAGGGATTCCACAGCCTTTCTGCCCTTAAGGGGTGCCCAGTGATGCCCTCTCTTCCCTTCCCCGTGTCATCTGCAAAAGACCTTCTCCACTGTCCCTTCCCAAGTCCCTATCTATTCTGCTTCTCCTGACTGCTCAGCCATGTGCTTTCCCACCCTTCTTTCCCTCTGGATTCTTATTTCTCTTTCTGGGAAAGGCTAACATCTCCTTGACCCTTGCCCTCTTTAGATTTTGTGGGACATCTTTTCTTTCCTGCTTCTCTGACTCTTCTGCTTCTACCTTTAGCCCGCAAACACCTTCTCCCTTACCCTTGACCCATTACCCAGCCCAGACTCCTCTCTGCAAAGTCACATGTCAGAAGGAGGACCTCCTAGCTTCTTCTCTCTATTGCCTCCCTTTTCCTCTTCAGTTTACTCCAGTTAGGCTTCTGTTCCCCACTACTCCATGAAACAACTCTCACCAGAGTAATCCATGACCTACACATCTTCAAACTCAATGGTGTCCATTCAGTTCTTATTTTATTCATCCACAATACAATATTCGATATGATATAGTTGATTCCTGTTATGGGTACACGTGTCCCCCAAAGTTCATCATTGGAACTTAATCCCTACTGTGATACTGTTAAGAGCGTGGGAAATCCTGTCATGGTAATTGAAAGGTGGGGCCTTTAAGAGGTGATTGGATTCTGGGGACCATGCCTTGTTGTTGGATTAATCCATTGATGGTTTAACGGGAGTAATGTGCATAGTTCTAATGGCTTTAAAAGGAGAGCGTTTGAGCAGGATAGCTCTCTCTGCTTCAGTCAATCTCGCCAAGTGACACCCTGCATCGCTGTGAAGAATCACCACCCACCAAAAAGGCCCTCACCAAATGTTTTCCCTTGACTTTGGACTTCCCAGCCTCTGAAACTATAAGCAATACATATTGTTTCTTTAAAAAGTACCCAGATTCAGGTATTCTGTTACAAGTAACAGAAATGGACTAATGCAATTCTCTCTCTCTCTCTCTCTCTCTCTCTCTCTTTTTGTCAACGGGCCAGTATGGGAATCACAACCCTTGACTTTGGTGTTACAACACTGCACTCTAACCAACAGAGTTAACTGGCCAGCCTCTCCAATTTTCTTTCTTGAAACTTTTTTCTCTTTTGTTTTCTGGGACATCATTGTCTCCACGTTCTTATCATACCTTTGCAGTAATTTCTTCCTAGCACTTCTGCTCAAGATGGTGGACTGAGCTGGCATTTTGTTCCAGACACATAGAAATATAGGATAGAATGTATTAGATTTTTTTTCAGTTAAAAATTTGCATAGCTGAGCTTGAAAGCAACAAAGGTAAAATTTCAGATTTTTAGATACCAAAACAACTCTGTGGATTTCTTCAGTGGTGAGTAGGAGCTGAAGTCATATAGCCAATGAAGGTGTTGAGATCTAAGCATTGGGGCTGGGCTTTTAACACTAGATGCCAAAGCAGGAGTCAAAACTACAGGCTAGAACTGGGTTCCCTGCAAAAAAATCTGGGAGTCAGAAAAGGGCTGTCCTGTCTGTTAATTTTGGTTTACAAAACTCTGTACCTGCCATTGCCTCGGGGATACAGACAGGAGTGGAAATGGGCCACTTGGCCCAGACCATGAGAAGTTTTCATGTCAATACTGAGATGTCAGAACCTCTGGCCTGAGCAACATGTGAGTGGACGGCTAGAGTTCTGCACTACTTTTTTGATATAGAAACCCAAATCTCAAAGTAGCCCCAGCCCAAAATAAAAAGTGATCCAGGGCTAGTGAACCACGTTGGTCAGAAGCAATCTGCATTAAATACTGCAAGTCCTCACTAGTAACTGGGTGCTAAGAAAGAAAGGAAGAAAGATAAAGAAAGAAAGAAAAGACCATAATACATTGGACTTTAAGGAGAGAACAAACCTAAGGATACTAGAGATGGGTGAGAGGAAGGGGGCTTGGGGAGGGATTGGTCAGGTAAGAGGCATAAAGAATAATTATGATTTGTAACAATGAATGTGCTAATACAAAAAAGAAGAAGCAATCCACATTTACTTCACAACCCAGGGCATTCCTAGAATCCTATAGAAGAAATTTCCCAGAAGGTATGTTCATCAATAAAAATTACAAAAAACAAGTAAGGAAATCTGACACAATAAGAGTCTGCAAAGCATAGATAATAGTGTAATCTAATAGGTTTTTTAAAAAATAATTTTACTGCGGTAAGAACACAACATGACCTACCCTCTTAACACATTTTTTTTTTTTTTTAGATTTTATTTTATTTATTTATTTATTTATTTTTTAAATTTTATTTTCTCGATATACATTGTGGCTGATTATTGCTCCCCATCACCAAAACCTCCCTCCCTTCTCCCTCCCCCCCTCCCCCCCAACAATGTCCTTTCTGTTTGCTTGTCGTATCAACTTCAAGTAATTGTGGTTGTTATATCTTCTCCCCCCCCCGTTTTTTTTTTTTTTTTGTGTGTGTGTGTGTGTTTGTGTGTGTGAATTTATATATTAATTTTTAGCTCCCTCCAATAAGTGAGAACATGTGGTATTTCTCTTTCTGTGCCTGACTTGTTTCACTTAATATAATTCTCTCGAGGTCCATCCATGTTGTTGCAAATGGCAGTATTTCATTCGTTTTTATAGCTGAGTAGTATTCCATTGTGTAGATGTATCACATTTTCCGTATCCACTCATCCAATGATGGACATTTGGGCTGGTTCCAACTCTTGGCTATTGTAAAGAGGGCTGCAATGAACATTGGGGAACAGGTATACCTTCGACTTGATGATTTCCATTCCTCTGGGTATATTCCCAGCAGTGGGATAGCTGGGTCGTATGGTAGATCTATCTGCAATTGTTTGAGGAACCTCCATACCATTTTCCATAGAGGCTGCACCATTTTGCAGTCCCACCAACAATGTATGAGAGTTCCTTTTTCTCCGCAACCTCGCCAGCATTTATCGTTCAGAGTCTTTTGGATTTTAGCCATCCTAACTGGGGTTAGATGGTATCTCAGTGTGGTTTTGATTTGCATTTCCCGGATGCTGAGTGATGTTGAGCATTTTTTCATATGTCTGTTGGCCATTTGTATATCTTCCTTAGAGAAATGCCTACTTAGCTCTTTTGCCCATTTTTTAATTGGGTTGCTTGTTTTTTTCTTGTAAAGTTGTTTGAGTTCCTTATATATTCTGGATATTAATCCTTTGTCAGATGTATATTTTGCAAATATTTTCTCCCACTCTGTTGGTTGTCTTTTAACTCTGTTAATTGTTTCTTTTGCTGTGCAGAAGCTTTTTAGTTTGATATAATCCCATTTGTTTATTTTTCCTTTGGTTGCCCGTGCTTTTGGGGTCGTATTCATGAAGTCTGTGTCCAGTCCTATTTCCTAAAGTGTTTCTCCTATGTTTTCTTTAAGAAGTTTTATTGTTTCAGGGTGTATATTTAAATCCTTAATCCATTTTGAGTTGATTTTAGTATATGGTGAGAGGTATGAGTCTAGTTTCATTCTCCTGCATATGGATATCCAGTTATCCCAGCACCATTTGCTGAAGAGGCAGTCCCTTCCCCAGTGAATAGGCTTGGTGCCTTTGTCAAAGATCAGATGGCAGTAAGTGTGTGGGTTGATTTCTGGATTCTCTATTCTATTCCATTGATCAGTGTAAAGTCACACAACTTTCTGACTGGAGACCTCAAGCTCTTAACTACTGTGTTACACTGCTTCATTTACCAAGTGCTGTTTTAATCATAGACAGGCTGGCTAGTTGGCTCAGCTGGTTAGAGCATAGCCTTGTAACTAACACCAAGGATACGGGTTCAGACCCCTTTATTGGCCAGTCACAAAAAAAAAAAAAAGAAAAAGAAAAAAGAAATTAACCATAAGTAGAGGTGTTTATTTTCTCCAAAGGACCATAAACTACTCAAGGGGCTAGATTGGATTAATTTATGTTTTATTAGTAAATATTTGATAAATTGAATTTGATTGAGAGCTTTGAGGATGGAGTTGATATTGGGTCCACAATAATTAATGGTGGAGTTAGTGAAGAGATTAGCGGGTAGGAGGGTGCTTGTGGGCAAGAGGTAGCTTTAAGGGTTTATGGAAAGAGGAGTTTGATGAGATGGACACTGACTAGGAGTTTGAGCCCCTGGCCCTGCAGCTGGGTCTCCTTGGATGGTCCTTCTGGCTTTTTTGGGGGGGCGGGGAGGGAAGGTATTGGGCAAGTTAGGGATGCAGGGAGACTGTGTTGTTGCTGAAGGGGCCACACTATGAGCATCTACACTCCCCACTGCACCTTTGGATGGAGAAGAGAGAAATTTGGTGCTTGTCCCTCAGTGAAAAAAAGGTGCCTGGTTCAAAAGTCAAGTACACAATAACAGATTCTCAGTTTTGACAAATATACTACGGTGATGTAAAATGTTAACAATGGGGAAACTGAGTGAAGGGTGAACGGGAACGTTCTGTACTATCTTTATAACTTTTCTGTAAACCTAACATTATTCCAAAATAAAAAAGTTTATTAAAAAGAAAAAAGCAAGTTATAGCTGGACTGATGTCTAAAATCCCAGAAGAGCACAGCCTCTGAACAGAGAAGGGAAAACTTCTGTTGTCCTTGGACAAGCTACTTCACTGCTCTGAATTTCAGTTTGTTCATCTGCAAAATGGAGAGCTATCCTTTCTGAGTGTACCTGCTGGGGATATGATGATAATGAAATGAGAGAAGGGACAGGAAGAAGGCCAGGATCCCGGCAAAGCAGTGAGCTTCAGGACCAGGCTGTAGGTCCAGTAGGGAAGCAAGTTCAAGGTCTGGGCAGAGGCTATGGGGGAGGGGGTGGATTCAGTTCATCCTAATCCACTGGATACTGAGGCAGGCTGATTCAAGACCCTGCCCTGGGGCATAAGGCAGCAACTCCTGACAGACAGCTTGATGGAGCAGGGCTAGGCAGGGACTGACACTTCCTCAGAGATGATGCCTCAAAGCCCTGGGGCCTGGGTTACTTATCTTTAGATTATTCTGCCCTCCTGGATCTCCTGGGAGAGATGGACAGTTCAAAGGAGGCTGAGGGGACAAGAGTCCAGTAAGAGTAGTAGTCCAGGGTCTAGCCCCAGGACAGGTCCTAGGCCTCCCCACCCATGGGGGAGGCAGGCAGGCAGAAGCTCCTGGCCAGAGGGATAAAGTAGCAGCTTTGGACTGGGGGCAATGAGGGAAGCTGGGCTCTGGCAGGTAGAAGCTGAGCATTTCTGCACGCCTGGGCCATCCTCTGCATTAATTACTCGCTGACATGGTTTGCGCTGCTCTCCCTTTATACTATTTTAATTAACAGAGATCTCCTCCGAGCAAACCAGCTGCTGTGCAAGTTGTCAGACTGTCAGCACACACAGGATGGGTGCCATGGGGACATTAAGTGTGGGAGCTACTGGTGGGCTCCCTATCTCTTTGGCACATTAGAATCTCCCCCCAAACCCACTATATACTAAAAATAGGCCCAAAAAGGTCAAGATCAAGAAGGTAACTTTGGGTTCAGACAGACTAGGTCTGAACTTTGATTCTGCCACTAATTTACTGTGACTTTGGGCAAATCTCTTAACCTCTCTGGATCTTCCTCATCTGCAGAATGGGATTAGCAACACTTATCCTGACACTGTCCTTCACTCAGTGCCTGGAGTGCCCAATAAATATGGCTTGTAATTAAGTCAGTTTTCCTGGTCCTTTTAGTGTTCCCTATCAGGACTTGTGTAAGTTCATTGGGGCCTCAGAACCTTTAACTAAAACGTACAGGGAGGAAAGCCTCAATTCTCTTTACTGGCTTTCTATTTTTCTATGGATTATCATTCTCTGTTCGGTTAACCCTTGCTTTCTCAGTAGCTTTGCCTCTCAGCTCCTTCAAGCCACTGGGACCCTGCAACTCTCTGCCCCTAGTTTCCTCCCTTCCCTAGCAGGTCCCTGGGTGGACTGAGCATTCTGAGACTCTTAAAATTGACATGCAGCTACCCTCACGAAATAAATGAGCACGTGAGTAAATGTGTGGATGAGGGGGATGGCTTTCAGGAAGAAGAGATGGCTGAGTTGAGCCCTGAAGGACAGCAGGAGTTAGGTAAAGGAAGAAAGTGAGGGTAGGGGAGGGCGTTCTAGGCAGAGATAATATGGAGTTCAAATGCCCAGAGGACAGAGAGCATGCTGTATTTGAGGAAAAGGAATTAGCCAACTGAAAAGGCATATAGGGGTAGGTGTGAGAGATGAGGCTAAAGCAGAAGGTGGGTCTGAGCACAGAGGGTCCTGACAGCCCTCTTTCAGCATTTGCACTTTATCCTGTAGGCAACGAGAAGCCAGTGAGAGATTTTATGGAGCAAAAGCATGTACTCAGTTTTGTATTTTGTTTTATTTTTTTTCCAGAACACAAGTTTATTTGGCATTTGGATGAAATGGTTCTCACAGCATCTTAAGAAAAGGATTAGAGCCAATCCAACCAAAAATAAACCCGAACTAAAAACTCTTAGTGAAAAGAAAACATAAAAACAGGTATTGAGACAATGTACAGTATCAAATTCCACCTCTGCAAGGCAGGTCAGAGGGCATCTGGTCTCTCAGGAACAGTGGCCAGGTGGCCCCGGGGCAGAGGCCTTTCCCATGAGCTTGGCCTGTCCCTCTGGGGCCCAAGAACACAAGTCTCAGCAGGAGCTGGCTTCGGGATTCTTTGTCACTCAGACCATGGAGTACAGATTCTGCAAAGGGTGGCAGACTGGATGGCAGAATGAGGCCAGATAGGCAGATCCCAGCAGAGCTCAGCTTCGGAGGTGATGCTCTGGGAGCCACAGGGGGCTGAGCAGCCCTGCATGCAGGTGTTCTGCCTAGTCCAAGGGCACCAGCCAGCGGGCTGAGCACCCCAAGGAGGCCTGATGAGGGGAAGGAAGCCACCGGGCAGCCCTGAGAGAGTGCCTGTGGACAGAACCTCAGATCTACATTTTAAATGAACCCTTTAGATGAGGTGTAGATAGTAAGTTAGAAAAGGCAAGAGTGGATGCAGGGAACCCAGTTAGAGGGGTGTTTGAATCCAGGTTAAAGCTGAGAGTCTCGGTTGTGAAGAAGTGAAGGAGAGTTCTCTTCCTTTAGTGATCTTTAGGAGGTAGAAGCTAGATAATTAATATTTATTGGACGTGGGAAGTTTAAGAAGAGGGCAGAAAAAGAAGGGGCCAGTAAGAGGTGGCTAGAGAGGTAAGAGAAAGGCAAGAGAGTCAAGACTTGTCAAGAGAGAAGACAACCAGGGGAAAAGAATTCCAAGAAAAAGGAATGGTCAACAATATCCAGTGCTGCTGAGAGGTCAACTGCAGGGACTAAGAAAAGGACCTTAGGTCTAGCTCAAAAGAAATGGCTGGTGCCCTTGGTGAGCGATGTGTGTGGGTGGGGTGCAGGAGCCAGATTGCAGTGATTTGGGAAAGGGAGTGATGGAAAGAGGAGGAGAGAGTGGAGGCAACTCTTTTAAGGAAATTGGCAATGAATGGATGGAGAGAGCCAGAGCAGCAGGCAGAAGGAAGTGTTGGATAGAAGAACTTATTTTTTAAGATGGAAGAGATATGACCATATTTGTATGTGAAGGGAAGGATCAAGCAGAGAGCAAGAGACTGAAGATACAGAAGAAAGGGGGGAAATAGTTGATGGTGCAAGTTTCCAGAAGAGGTGGGAGAGAGTGGGATGCAGAGAATGAGTGAGCAATTAGCCTGAACACGTTCTGTGAGGTGGGCGGCATAGGGAAGAAGACAAATGCGGGTGGGTTTCTGCTGGGGGGTTGGGGGACAGGGTTCAGGAAGTTAAAAGGGTCTGCTTCTGATGGTCCCTAATCTATTTATGTTCTCCATAAAGAAAGAGGTGGGCTTATGTGCTGAGGGTGAAGCCAGAAGGCGTGGAGATGTGGGCTTGAGAAGAGGGTTTGAAGCAGCTGTTACGGGAAATGTCAGGGAAGCGACTGGGGGCTCGTGAAAGCCTGAGACCCTCATGAAAGAACAATAAACACACGCCTCTCCTTGCATAAAGCACTTCCTTTCCCTGAACTCGATTTTTTTATCACCCAAGCGAAAACCCATCTGTGCATGGTTCACCTGCTAGGGATGCTGCAGCACAGCCAGGAGAGAAGAAAGGGGCTTGGGGCAGCTGAGTTTGTGCAAACCAGTCATCCCATGAGATGTATTGGATGACTGTAGCATTGGTCTGGGGGATGAGGGCTCTCCAAGGTCAGGAATTTAGGCACAGAGAACCCTCACCTTCTGCTCAGGGGCATGGTAGTGAGGGCCCCTGGGCATCTGAGGAGATCAGGAGGGAGAGGGGAACAGTCTGTTCTTCCAAACCTGCTCCTATCTCTCTCTGCCTCCCTGCCTTGGCCCCAGACAGATTGATTTTTTGCCTAAATAAATGTCCTGGAGCAAATCTGCAGGTTGTTGCAATGCTAACCAAGGAGTTCTCCCTGGCTTAAGGATATTGAGTCATCTCAGACTTCCTCAGGCTGGAAGACTCTCAGATTAATTTTGTGTGGGCATGTGGGTCTCTGTGAGTGTGTGTGTATGTGTGTGCACAACACATGTAAGCCTAAATGGGAGCGTATGAGTGTGCTTGTCTGTGAGAGTAAGTTTATGAACTCAGATGTGTGTGGGTCTGTATGGGAAGATGATAGTGTGTGTAAGTGTGTGTCAGCCTGTAAATATTTGTGTGAGCCTATAGGGGAGTGTGTCTTAGTGAATTCATGGGCCTGTGTAGACATATATGCCCTACCTGAACAGTGTGAGCTTATGTGTGAGCCTGTGTGTAAGGTTAACGCATATGTTTATGGGCTTATGTGTGTGTGTGAGCCTGTTTGTCAATAACGACAAGAACTATAAGTGAATAAATATTGGCATTTTTTCCATTCTAGAATGGGCTTACCTCTATTCAAATCCCCTCCTTTTCTTCACTGCCAAAATTCTTGGAAGAATAGCTGCAGTCAATGGGTCCACTTCCTCCCAGCCACTCCCTTGACACGCTGTGGTCTGGTTTCTGCCCCACCACTCTTGCTAGGGCTACCAATTAATACAGATGCCAGTCCCAATCCCAATGGCCTTTCTCACCACCTGTCTGAAGCACGTTACCCTGCAGACCCTTGCTCCTCTCCTGAAACCCTCTTCCCCTTAGCTTCTCTGAGGACTCTCTGCTCCTCCTCTTCCTCCTTCGTGATACCTTATTTGCACTCTTGCGCTCCTCTTCCCCACCCACCCTTCCCATCCTCCACTCATCCTTTAAATGCTGGTTTGGACTCCAATCCTCTTTTCATTCCATCTATATGTCTCACATATGTGCAAGTCATGTTCTTCCAATTCACTAGTCTGTCTCCAGCCCACACGTCTCACCACAATCTGGACACTTTTAGCCTATCCTTATTGGACACCATTCCCTCATTACCTGTTCCACAACTCAGTGTGTCCAATACTGGTTTCATCACCTTGCCCCAAACTTTCTCTCTTTTTTCTTCCTCTGGCCCCACCCAGCACCTCTACCAAGCAGGTGTTGCCTAAGCCAGAAACCTAGGAGTCATCCTCTACTTCTCTCCTCTCTTATCCCCATATTTTCTTTGGTACTAAGTTTTGTTTATTCTACATCAATACACTTTAAATTTAACAAATGCTTACTGAACCACCACTAAATACTAGCCAGAATCCTCAGAGCAACCCTGCCAATGAAGTATTATTATCCACATGTCATAGATGAGGAAATTGAGAATTGCATGCATCTTAAAAATGTCCTCTTCTCTATATTCCCAAAGCCACTACAATCTCTCTCTGTCTCTGTCTCTGTCTCTGTCCCTGTCTCTCTCTCCCTCCCGCCCCCCGTCCCCCTCACCAGACCACGAGGTTTCTGAGGTCAGGAATCGAGCTCCCTGGCAAAGTGCCTAGTAGTCTGTGGAAACATAGTGAGGGATCATTGGTGGAAGGAAGGAAGGAAGGAAGAAGGCAGAGAGATATGAAGCAGGTTCACTGTGCACGGGTTACCAACTTGCCTGAATCTAGTGTGAGACAGAACATCCCTACACACAGCAGTTACAAAGTGGTTTTATAACTTATAAGCAGCAAGGGACAACAAAAGCCTAGGATTCACTGTGAGCTGGTCCCGCAAGGTTCAGCATATCCGCTCAGGGTGGGTAGAATCTTGTCTGCATGCCCTATTTGCACCACAGTTGAGGAACCCTGAAAAAGCAGCCTGTCCTGGGTTTTACTCCCCAGGGTTAGAGGAATATCTGGGCTAAAGCACTGAAGGACATCCTGCTCTGGGAGGCAGCAGGGACTACAGTCTGGGCTGTTCCAGCCAGTCCCTCACTATCTCAGGGTGTGGCATTCCCAGCGCGTTCTACAGTTATTCTTGAGAAATACAGGTGAAAAAGGGAAGAGAACTGGGTCGATTAAAGGCCGCCCAAAGAACTGTCCTGCAGAAGAGAGGGAAGTGCCTGCGTCCACCTTGACTCCTATCCTTCTCCTCCCACGTGAGAGCAACAGGGAAACTAATTTAGACAAGATCCCCATTTAGATTCTTTGCATCTAATGACAGCATTGTCTAACAGATATTGACACTAATTGCATGCCAGGGCCTATGCCAAGACCCTATTGAACTCCTTTATTTAATCATTACATCTGTGCTATGAAATTGCTCACCCCATGAGAAGTTAAGTAACTTGTGCAGCTGATAAACAATGAGCCAAATTGGAACCCAGATCTGCTGACTCAGACTACGATTCTAACCCTTGTGTTACTCTATCTAGAAAGTGAAGACTGAAGACCAAACCTATAGAGACTATAGAAGCATATTCCACAAAAATTGTTAGAAAACAATGACAGATGAAAATGGAACGGGCTTTATTGTGGTGGAGGAGACCTGCTGAGGTCCCCAGAGCCAAGTGCAAAAGTGTAAGACTAATAGTATCGCACTTGCTCAAAGCTTTGCAGTTTACATTTTGTTTTTATTGTTTATTTTAAAAGTTGCAGTAAAGTATACATAACATAAATTTTATCCTTAAACCATTTTAAGCGTGCAGGTCTGTAGCATTAGTACATTCACATTGTTGTGCTACCACCATCAGCATCTAGCTCCAGAACTCTTTTCATCTTGCAAAACTGAAACTCTTTACCCATTAAACAATCACTCCTCATTGCACCTCCCCTCAGCCCCTGGAAACCACCATTGTACTTTCTGTCTCTATGGATTTGACTACTCTAGGTACCTCATATAAGTGGAATCATGCAGTATTTGTTGTTTTATGACTGGCTTATTTCACTTAGCATAATGTCCTCAAGGTTCACCCATGTTGTAGTAGGCAGCATTTTACATTCCCTTCCATTTTAAAATTGAATAATATTCCTTTGTATGTATATCCCATATGCAGTTTCTATTTTATATACTTACTTACCTGTATAATTTTGTACAGTAGAGATGATATCTCCATTTTTCAGGCAAGGAAACTGAGATTTAGAAGGGAAGAGGCTCGCCCTAAAGGCAGAGCCCAGGTCCTGTCTTGTTTCTCTCCTTACTCCTTACTTCTTTATAAGCCCTCCCAGGCACAGGCCTCATGTTCACCTGAGACTGAGATCCTCAGACAGCTCACGGTGGGGGTTCTGCCCATGCCCCTTCATCATTCAAGTCATCATAAGCTAGACTTAACTATAGGAAACACAGACTGAGACGGGGACCCAGACCCTGTACAGACCTCCATGGACAGAACAGGAGAGTCTGTGGCTGTAGGTGAAGAGGGGGCTTGTTAGGCAGAGTCTTTGAGCTCTGGCAAACCTGGCTCTGACCTTAGGGACAGGATCCTCAGAAGGAAGTGGGATAAGAGGGTTTTGACGAAGAGAGTTTTGTAGGATTTGGGCAGGAGTTTCCCTGTGCATTTGCCAGACAGGCTAGCAAGATGCTCAGTTGTGTTCCTATGAAGCAAACTGTTCCAGATGGAACTTCAAAGGTGGGTGGAAGTGGGAGGAGGGAAACACACATAGAGTGCCTTCACTGAGACTGGCACAATGCTGAACCTGGCACAATTACGTACAGACATGTATGAGGGTGGACTTAGGTATGAACCTGCACATTAGAAAGTGCAATGCCATGTGCAAGGTCATGCCTCAGGTCCAGAGAAGGGGAGGGGAGTTCCAAGCCATCTCAGTAGCTGGGCGAGGACTCTCTGTGTCCACTTCCACCCCCATCCTGGGCCCTGTGGAGGGAAGGCATCTAGAAGACAGATCACATCACATCACAACCTGGCATGGCCTGGCTTCTGGCATCCTTTGGCTTGTCTTGCCCTGGTGTAGGCTATCACAGAAGCCCCGTGGATGTTGCCTGATGCCTCATTAATGGCATTGCTGAGCTCATTAAGTTGATCTTTCTCCTCTTCTTAGTCTCCCAGCTCTGAGCTGTCACCTCAGTCACTCCCAGCCTGGGGCTGGGTTAACTCTTGGTGGCTCCAGCATGGGGGATCCTGCAGAGGTTGTTGTCGGTCTCATGACACAGATTCAGAGAGACCGACAAGAGCTCCTTTTCAGGATGTGTTAGGGGTGCTGTAACACCATAAACTGAGTGGCTTAAAAACCAGAAATGTATTTTCTCACAGTTCTGGAGGCTAGAAGTCTGAGATCAAGGTATTGGTAGGGCTGGCTCCTTCCAAGGGCTCTGTTCCATGCTTCTCCCATGGCTTTGGTGGTTTGCTGGCAATCTTTGGTGTTCGTTGGTTTGTAGATGCCCCACCCCTATCTCTGTCTTCATTTTCACTTGGTATTCTCCCTATGTGTATGTGTGCGTATCCAAATTTGCTCCTTTTATAAGGATACCAGTCATATTGATTTAGGGCCCACCATAATGATCTCATTTTAACTTGACTTCCTCTGTAAAAACCCTATCTTCTGGTAAGGCCATATTTTGAGGTACTGGGGCTAGAAATTCATCATGTGTTTTTTGAGGGGACACAATTCAACCCATAACAGGAGAATATTTTGTCCTTCACAGCCCCCTCTGAACACCATGTGTCTTTATTTATTTATTTATTTTTAAAACAGGTCGATTTAACTTTATTTTTCTTGTATAAAAACCCTATGTTGTAGTCATGGCTGGAGCTTGGGTTCTCTGCACAGAGACCCTGGTGTGGGTCTTTACAAGATGGTCAGTGAATTACTGATAGGGAGACTTGGTAAACACAGTCTCCTTCCAGAGGTTGGGGGTCAGATAGCTGTAGGTCTTAGAAATGGCATCAAAGATGGCCTTGGTGAAGTTGCCCAGGGTGTCCCTGCAGCCCCTGGCTGAGGTGTAGCAGTCGTCAGTACCAGCCATCATCAGCAGCTTCTTGGGCACAGGGGCCAAGAGGATGCCGGTGCCTTTGGGGGCAGGGATGAGGTGCAACAGCCCAGAGCCGCCGCGGCCAGTCACCTTGCAAGGGACAGTATGGGGCTTGCTAATCTTGTCCCCCAGTAAACTCTCTGCACTGGGACAATGGAAAGCTTGGCCAGGATGATGGCCCCTCGGATGGTGGTAGCTACTCCTTGGAGCACTTAACACCCAGACTGATGTGGCCATTGTAGTTCCCAATGGCAACAAATGCCTTGAACCCGGTCCACTGGCCAGCATGAGTCTGCTTTTGCACCAGCATAATCTTCAACACTGCATCCTTGAGGGATGCCCCCAGGAAAAAGTCAATGATTTCAGACTCCCTGATGGGCTGGGAGAAGAGATAGATCTCCTCCAGTGACTTGATCTTCTTGTCCTTGACCAAGTGGCCCAGCTTGGTGACGGGGATCCACTCCTTTTCCTTGGCCTTGCCTCCTCGAGCTCCACACAGCCCCAACCATGGCCCCGACTGCAGCCACAACCAAATGCCACTGCCAAAGCCTCTGCAAAAGCCACCACGGCCTCCTATTCCAGGGCCCCTGGACCTCCAGGCCCTCCTGCTGCACCGACATCATCCGCCATTTGGTGTTCTCTCGGAGAAGAAGCCACCATGTGTCTTTAGGAAACTCCTAAACCTTTGTATCCTGAATAGCATCATTTAGAGCTCAAAAGTTCCTAATAGGGCATAGTAATAGTCATATCTATGGCTGGGGGGAAGAGAAAGGAGAGGAGGAGGAAGAGAGGAAAGAGGAGCAACTAGAGAAGAGAGGGAATAGAGGAGAAAAATCACTTTCAAACTCATTTTCAGGACAATGCTTATGAGAAAAGAAACTATGGCAAAGTCTCTCTGAGGACTTGGATTGAATCTCTCAGCTGGACCCAAACCAAAGGCTTGGCCCGAGGACACTGATTTATATTAAAGAACCTCACAGTCAAAATGACGCACAGTCAAAATGTTGAGTGAAAGAAGTCTCACATAAAAGAGGATACACCCTATAATTCTATTTATATTGGAGTGAAGACTAGAAGAACAAATCTTGGTCATAAAAGCCAAAAGTGGTTATCTTTGGGAGGTGTTAATTGGGAGGGGGCATAAGTGGACCGTACATTTATGTGGGTGGTGGTGTATATATATGTGGCAACTCACAGAGCTTTACATTTAGGATGACCTCACTTTATTGTAACTAAATTGTATCATATAAATCAATCAATCAATCAATCAATCCCTTCCTTTCCTTCCCTCCGCTGATCACCCCAGGCCACTCCGTCCAGTTCTCAGGCCATTTCCATACTCTTTGTGCTCACAAGTGTGATGTCCAGCACATAACAGGTATCCACCAATTCACATTCCCATCATGCACCTGTGCACATCACCTTCTGGGGATACAGGAGGAGTGGTGTCCAGAGATGGCCTAGGATCCCTCCCAACCTCCCATCCATGGAGCATGGAGCCAGGCCCTGGGAGTAGAAGGGGGTTCAGGCTTTGGTGGAAGACTGGTAAAAAATAATGTTCCCTATCCCCAGGAACAGAACGCAGCCCAGCAGAAACCCCAAATCATAATTAAAATATGCCCTGCAACTCTCTTGGCAGCATAAATTTTGAAGATGAAAGTAAATGATTAAAATAATTAAACACTTCAAGCTGACAAGCTGGAGCAGAATCTTGCCAGCGGACGTTTGTCAGTAATTAGCTAATTAATCCTGGCGCAGATTATAAACCATAACAAACCAGTCAGGCTGAACAGAGCCGGCTGCTCAGAATTAGACTTTTAAAAAAGAGAAGGGTAGGGGGAGGAAAGGGCAGATAAGAGGGAAGGAGGGAAAATAAGAAAAAGACATGACATTTGTGGCCGCCTGGCCTTAACCCTGCCAGATAGTGTGGGCCCAGCCTATACAGGGCTTCCTGGAGAGTTCTGGGGCTGTTTCTAGGCTAGAGACCCAGCTCCTGCTGGGACTTGAAGCAGAGCAGATACTGGGGAGAGGGAGTGCTCTTTACTTCTGGTCCCCAAACCAGAAGGTACAGTGGGGAGGAGTCCAGGTAGGAGGTGATCTCTACATCAGGTGGCTACGGCACTATTCCATTCATTATTCCATTCAGCAAGGGATCCCAATAATGACAAGGGTCCCACTTCTGTGGAAAGGAATGAGAAGATCCAACTGGGGGATAAGGGCCCAGCAAGCAGTCTGGGATCAGGGCAGGCTCTAGACCAGCACTGTTCAATAGAAATGTAATGTGAGCCACAAATTTAGTTAATATATGAGAACGTTTTTTCATGAGGTATTTTACGTTTATTTTTATTAAGTCTTTAAATTCCGGTATGTATTTGATAGAGTTTGGATCAAAGCTCATGTCAAAATCTGGTCCCCAACTTGGCAATGTTGGGAGTGGTTTGGGTCATGGGGATGGATCCCTGTGAATAGATCAATGCCCTGGGGCGGGTGTAGTGAGTGAGTTCTCGCTCTATCAGTTCCTGCAAGAGCTGGTTGTTTAAAGGACCCTGGCACATCTCCTCTATCTCTCCCCTCTCTCTCTTGCTTCCTCTCCAGATGTGTTCCCACACCAGCTGGTTGCTGCCATTTTCTGCCATGAGTAGAAGCAGCCTGAGGCCCGTGCCAGATGCAGCTGTCCCAGAATCATAAGCCAAATAAACTTCTGTTCTTTATAAATCACCCAGTCTCAGGTATCTGTTACAGCAACACAAAAATGACTAATACAGTATTATACACTTATGGCCATTTCAACTTGGACTAGTTACATTTCAAGTGTTCAATAGCCTCACATGATTAGTGGCTTCCATATTGGACAACACAGCTCAAGACATAAAAAGAAGGGGGGAGGGGAAGGGATCCTATGTCCTGGGGCAATCTGCAGCAGGGGTGGAGGCAACCAGAGTGACATAACCTCCCCATTGTCTGTCTTTCTCTCCTTGGCCATTCTTCCACCTAGCTTGCTCCTACTGGTAGTTTCTAGCCAAATAACCTCACCATCAAGGCTCTCTAAAAACAAATGGTCTGGGAAGCACAAAGGAGAATACAGAGGGACTGGATTTCTGCCCTCGTACATACACATGGGGCAGGGCAGTGCTACCGCTCCTGCACAAGGAGTTGTGCCCTGCAGTCTGGGAATGCAATTGTGTCTGTGCACCTGTGTGTTTCAGAGATGCATGACATGAGCACTGACCTTCAGAGAGACTTCTGCAGCTGCAGTCCTTACGAAAAGCTGTTTCTTTGGTAATCATCACATCAGGCAAGGGACAAGAGATGGTACATTTCACTCTAGTGTGATGTTTTGTAAAGACTGTCAGATGGGGGCTGGCCAGTTAGCTCAGTTGGTTAGAGCGTGGTGTTATAACACCGAGGTCAAGGGTTCAGATACCCATAGAGGCCAGCCACCAAAAAAAAAAAAACACTGTCAGATGGAATCTGTCTCTTGGAAAATAATCAGAATCTTTTTGAGGTGACGATTAACCACCTCTGGCCAGAGACTAATTCATCTTCAGTTATAATCCTGGCTTAAATGCTCTGTGGATGAAATGAATCTCTCAGACCCCACATCAAAGCTGGTAAGAGTCTGGCAGTGAAAGGACACAGCCTCTGACCAGAGCATAGACATGTTGGTATAGCCCCTGCATTAGCTCCACTTCCAGGAGGGGAGGTGTGGGGAAGGGAGGGGGGCAAGAGAGAGAAGGGTTCTGAGGGCCACAGCCACAGCTCAGACTGCAGGGCAACAGAAGCCCCTATATTTTCTAAATTCACCTCCAAAGAAACAAAACCCTCCTTATCCTGCCCCCAGAGCTCATCCTTGTTTAGCCAAGCCAGTCTCCTGCCTGTGTGAAGGAGGAACGCTCTTTTTTGTATGCGAGAAGACCCATATTTGACTATGCATCATAGCCAGTAGCTCTGTGCCTACAATAGAATAAAGCAGCATTGCTTAGGGGCAAGGGAGGTGGAGAGAATTCTGTGGTGGTTCAGGGCTCAGGGACATCCCTGTGGGCTGGGTTGATCAGAGAAGACCCTAAGAAGGAGGTAAGCTTGAGCTGTACCTTGGAGGTGGGAAGGAACCGGAGAACAGAGAGAAAGAAGTAGTGCCCTTTGGCAGGGGAATTTAGCATAAACCTTCTCATTCACATAGTTCTTTAGAGCTTACAAAGTATGTTCACATGTGTAATCTCATTTCATCCTCACTGGGCTGTAGGATCCCAGAGGTACTATCTCATTTGAGAGGCAATACAGCACGGTAATTAAGAGTGCAGTTTTTGAATTTCTGGTTAAATGTGGCAGATGGAATAAAAGCATTTATATCTGCTTCCTCAACAAACTTTACAAAAATAAAAGTAAAAGACCATAAAGGATCCAGTGGTGGGCCACAGATATCAACACATTTTTGGAAGATGGATAGAGGAGTTGGCAGAGCTGAGATAGCTGCCTACCAAGTGCTATAACAAAGGATGCCAAAGAGAAGTCAGCCAACTGGAGACTGCTACGGTCTCAATGTCTGTCCCCTCCAAAGTCCATGTTGGAACTCAATCCCCAATATGGTATTTATAAGGTGAGGCCTTTAAGAGGTTACTGGATTATGAAGACTATACCCTTTTGAATGGATTAAACCATTCATGGAATTGGTTCAGGTTTAATGGGTTAGCAGAAAATAGACTGAGGACTTCATAAGGAGAGGAGGAAAGCATGTGGGGAAAAAAAGTTCTTGCTCAGCACCTGCCATGTGACACGCTGCATCACCACAGGACTCTGCAGAGTCTACACCAAGAAGACTCTCACTGGACGTGCCCCTTGGGCCTTAGACTTCCCAGCTTCCAAAACTGTAAGAAATAAATTTCACTTTCTTATAAATTACCCAGTTTCAGGTATTCTGTTAAAAGCGACTAAAAACTGATACACAGACCCAGGTCAAGGGAAAGATAAGATATTGGAGGTTTACTGCAGAAGGTGAGAGTAAGGGGGACAACATACTCCTACAACATGGGAATGAATGGAAAGTCTGTGGGAGAAACAGGTTCCTTTCCTGTCACACACAGACAGCTGACTATGTCTTCCATACCCTGGCAGGGACTGTTTAAAAGGTAAGCAAGGGAGGCTCCAGTCCAAGAACACCAGGCAGGGGAAAGATGTCATAATGACAAGAGGGATGTTAGGGGACAGTCTGAACAGTGAGACCCCAGGGCTCATGAGTCACAGCTGCTAGAATGCTTGTGTCCAGGTGTATACACTCTTAGGTGGAAACTGGTGGATTTTCCACTGTAGAAACTGAGCAAAGACCTTTAGACAATGAGAAAGAGATCAGAGAAAATGGAGAAAAGAGATTATCACAGAAATAATAGAGGACAATTTCTCAGAGGTAAAAGACATGAGTTTCCAGAGCAAAAAGGCTGACCAAAGGTGTGAGAAACATAATAAATAAAAATAGGCCCACACCAAGTCTCGTGAACGTGAACTTTTAGATGGGCAACAATACAGATGAAATATTAAAAGCTTCCTTACAGAAAGAACAGGATACACAGAAAGGATAAGGTGGAATCAGGAATGGCAATGAACTTCTCAACAGCCATACTGGAGTAATGCCTTCAAAATTCTGAAGCATTCCTATACCATCTAAGTTATCAACCACTTGTGAGGGTAGAATAAGAATTTTCTGAAATACAAGGTCTCGAAATTTTACTTCTCATGCATTCTTTTTCAGGAAGCTGCTAAAGGAGGTGCTCCATTATACTTGATCTTAGCCAAAAGGTCTAGAAACAATAAGGGGGTGCTCCAGCAAAATGAAAGACTAAACCAAGAAAGAAAATATGTGGAATCCAGAAAAAAGGGATCCAGCCCAGAAAAATGAAAAAGGGAATCTCCTGGACAACTTCTGTGTGCAAGGCTCAGAGAAAGATGGAAGGTTCCAAGAAAAAAACAAAACAAAACAAAACAAAAAAAAAAACGGGGAGTGGGGAGGAGGAATTAATAGGTTACCTGATGTGTTTAATCATGTGGAAATTAGCATTTAGAAGATTTTTACATTCTATTGAAGAGTTTGGGAATAACTCATGATAAAGACATGAAAAACTAAGAAAATGGAAGAAAAAAAGGAAATTAACACAAGGGAAGCCATAAATCTGTACAAGAAAGATAATTTAAGATTAGTTTCAGCAATGAGTTGTGTGTGTCAAATCAGTAAGGCAAATTCTGAATTTAACAAAAAAAAAAAATTGTGATATAACTACGTTGGAATGATGGAAGGAGGAGAGGTGTGGGGTTGGGTGATATAAGAATATTACATTATCATCTTCCATAATAAACTAAAAATAAGCATTATAACATATTGTTTAGATATTTAGAGATAAATACCAGTAGGCACAGCTAAAGTGGTTTTAAGTAGGTGCCTTGTGGAGAAGACTTGGGTATGGTACAGACTGCTGTGTTTTGTGATAAGACTTGTAGTACTAATAGACTTACTGAAACAACGTCCATGCATTGATTTGCTTAAAAAACAAAATGCAGCCTATGATTCAGATTTCCAGGAGATTAAATGTAAACTCCAATAAGGCGGGGAGTTTTGTCTGTCTGCTCACTGCTATATCCTTGAAGTCTAGTTTAGAAGTCACTTGATAAATAAATATAGTGAGCACTCAATAAATGCTATCTATTAATATTCTTTGTATTTGTCTTCAGGGCACATCCCTTCATGCTGGAGCATCAGCATTGCTTCCCACGATGCTATGCACACAATCACACACATGTACACACATACACAGGTAAATCTCAGGGTATATTTCTTCAACAAGAACTTGCTGAATGACTCAACAAAGCAAGCATTATTACCCCATTTTGTAGATGAGATAAGTGAGGTCATGTAGCCCATAAATAGAATAACCAGCATTTCCAATCTTGGCCTTCAGATTCCAAGTCTGACAGCCAACAGCTGAAGAGTTGTAGAAGCACAGAGCTGAGAAATCTCTTAGATATAATGTGAATGACAAATGGAACTGTTTGGCTGGAAAAGGAGAAGATTCATGCAGGGGAGGAGTGGGTGATGACTCTGGAGATGTGAATCCTTGTCAGATGGTGGAGGAAGGCCTTGAAGTGGAGGAAGGAGGGCCTATAAATGACCCAAAAGCAATGTGGATCCACTGCAAATCTTCAGATAAAATAGGCCTTTTAGGAAGCCTCAGCTAGCAGCAGTGTGCAGAGTGTACTGGAGTGGGAAGCTGGGGCATGTATGCCTCTTAGGAGGCTTCCACAATGAAATTACAATGTTCTCACCTGGGACAATGGAGGCAGTGGCAGGAATGATGAAAAATCAATGAAATTGATAAACCTCTAGTCAGACTAATCAGAAAAAAGGGAGAGGAGATACAAATTACCAATATCCACTATCAGGAACCAGAGAGGGGTTATCAATACAGAACTGACAAAAATTAAAAGGATAATAAAAGGATACTAAGAACAACTTTATGCCAATATAATTGACAACTTGGAAATGCCAATATGTTATGACATCTGTTTCCTTGAATGACCCGAGCTCATTCAAGAAGAAACAGATAAGTTGAATAGCCCTATAGCTCTGTTAAAGAAACCACACCTTGCTTTAAGGTAAAGTGGATGCACCCATAACTTTGCACTGCTTATTCCAAGAAGTCTTCACCACAGAAGTACTACCACAGGCCCCATCTCTCATCCAGCTCATCTGAAGACTAGCTTAGGCTAGTTTGAAATAGATTTTCATTTCTCATAAACAGACGAATTTTGGCTAATCCAGGTTCTTAAGGATTGTCTTTCCAGGATAACACAGTCTGTGATGTCTGTCTAGGCTGCTGACATGTGCCTCTATTCACTGCTTCATCATGGAGTCAGGACCACTGAGCTCAACCTTAACCCAAGGGACCCTGCACCCCATGGCATCTGTCCATGGTTCTGACCAAAATCCTCATTTGCCACTACAGCCCTGGGGGTCTTTATCAAAGCTTATAGCCCTTTAAACCCCCCCCTTTTCTCTTTTTTAAGACTTCACATATGAGTGAGATCACATGGTATTTTTGTCTTTCTGCGCCTGGCTTACTTCACTTAACATGATCTCCTGTTCCATCCATGTTGCTGCAAATGACAGGATTTCATATTTTTTATAGCTGAATAGTATTCCACTGTGTATATATACCACAGTTTTTGAAAAGCCATTCATCTGTTGATGGGCATTTAGGTTGATTCCATCTCTTGGCTATTGTGAATAGGTTTGCAATGAACACAGGAGTGTATTTGTCTCTTTGAAATATTTATTTTATTTCCTTGGGGTATATACCCAGTAGTGGGATTGCTGGGTCATCAAAGCTTGTAACTCTTAGTCATACTCTGCATGTATGGGGACTCAAGAAGATGCTCTCCTCTGGCTATAGTATCGGAGACCTTCAATGGTCCTGCAGTTCCCAACTCAGGCAAGGCTGAGGCCAAGCTCTGGTAACAGATGGCCTGAACAACTTGGGGCAGAAGGCCAGCCATCAGTAAACATACTCAGGCCCCTGGGGAGAAGTCTGGCAAGATCAAGGCAGGGGATCAGGGCCATTGCCAACTGGGCAAAGCTCCAGACTTGGAGGGACACGAAAGAAAAAAAAATGAAGGAAGCTGGCCATGTGGACTTGGTACAATCAGGGGTAATGGAAGAGGCCACAGACTGGCAGGCGAAAGAATACACCAGGAACCACCTGGATACTATGTGCCAAGCTTAGGATATAACCTCTAAGGCCAAATGGACCTTAGGGGTCTGATGATTCTGAACCTGTCTGGTTCTCTCGCTGGAACTTGATAGCTCACTCCCACAAAAGCAACCCAATATGGGCTAAGTTTCCTTGAAGACAGAACTGCTCCAGGTCAGGACAAACACTGAGGCTCTTGCTATCACTTATTCATGACATTCAAATGATGAAAAGACAAGTGGAAGTGAGATTAAATAGAGAGGGCTTCCCAGGGTGGACACCTATTGAGGAGAGTGAGAAATCATTTTCCAACTAACATTTTTAGTTTCTATTATGTGCCAGGGACTGCAAAGTATTTTGATACACATTTCCTTATTTAATCTAACAATGTAGCGAGGAAGCTATTTTTAATCCCATACACGTAAGGGAACTGAAGCCCAGAGGTGCAAATGACATGCCCAAGGTCACACAGTCAATATGTGGCAGAATTCCTGCTTTTGCCATCTCATGATGTAAGCTCCAAGCTGAACCCTGTATCTGCTCACTCCTACTGGACCCTCCAAGCAGGTAGTGCCTTTCTAAAAGGCCATCCGTCCTTCTAACAGTTATACCTATCATGGCTGAATGAGGTGGGTACCAGCCACATCTCCCTCTTTGGTCAGCAGCAGTTGTAGGAGTTCTGGGCACCACTGTGCCTTGGGTTTGGAGGTAGTCTGGAGACTTCAGGTGGCAGGGATGGGGAGGAAACCTCTGTGGAGGGAGGAAGGTAATGAGAATGGGGGTGGGAGAGGACTGGCTCCCTGCTGCTCCCAGAAAGATTCTCACCTGCCAATCGATTGCTGGAGACTAACGCAAGTGCTAATCAGCTCCACTGACACACACAGGCTGGGGCTACAATCCATTTTCACATGGAACAGCAGATCGATTCCTCATTCTCTACAGTCCCCAGCCAGCCTCGTCAGGCCATCCATCCTCGAGGGACTGAGAAGCTGGTTAACTCTCTGCACCTCTAGCCAACTGTGAGCGTTTTCCTTCTCTATACTCTCCTCCAGATACAATCTTGCTCCCCAAACCACTGCTAGGCAGAGCAGTATAGTGGAACTCTGGGCTGCGAGTCCAACATACCTGGGTTCCACTTTTAGATCAGCAACTAATTTTGTGACCTTGGACCAGTCACTTTACATCTTCTAACCTAAAGTTTCTCAGCTGTGTAATGGGGATAAAATTGTCAGCTCTGCAGGGTTTCTGTGAGGACTCAATTGTATTTAGTGAATGTAAAGCTGGAAAACACTGCAAAATGTAACTACTGTAATATAAATCACAGGCTGCTGTTCCTAGAAGAATAAGTTCTTCCCCTAAGCCCAGCCCTCCCCCTTTCACCTCAAGCCTTCTCCTTGAATTCTGTTGACATAGACCTAGGAGAGGAGCAGGTTACGTTAAGGAGCCGAAAACAGCTCTTGATCCCTTGTTTTTCTGATATGGTCAGACCTCCTGGTGTGGACCTTTGCGTTCTGGAAATTCAACCAAGAGGCAGCAGAAACCAAGCAGACAGTAGGTAGACCCACCTAACCCAGGTGGAGTGCCTGGGAAAAGGGTGTTTTTACGGTTCTGGGTAAATTTCTGGGCTTACCTCCTGTATTAGTCTATTTCTGTTGCTTATAACATAAATACCCCAAACTGGGTAATTTATAAGAAAACAAAATTTATTGCTTACAGTTTCAGAGGCCAGAAAGTCCAGGGAACACATATGGTGAAGGTCTTTCTTGGCAGCAATGCAGGGATACCACCTGGCAGAATGGCAGGGCAGAGAGAGAGACTCTCAGGTGCTCTTCTTTTAAAAGCCCTAGAACCATGCCCATGACCATGATTATTAATCCATTCATTCAGGCATGGTCCTCAGAATCTAATCATTTCTTCAAGGCCCCACCTTTCAATTACCATAATAGGATTTGCCACCCTCTTAACAGTCACAGTAAGGATCAAACTTCTAATACATAAAATTTGAGGGACACAATTCAATCCATATCACCTCCTTCTCTCAAAAGCAAAATTCTACCCATGTTGACAGATATTTTTAATATTGGAGGAAGGGCCTGGGGAGGCCTGATAGCTGGCCTCAACTCACCCCATCCACTTACCAGGTTCTTGACTCTGCCACAGGAAATAAATCAAGAGCAGAGTCACAGTAGAAGATGAAAACACGTTTAATATAACAGATACGAAATACAGACTTAGCAGAGAAAGTGCAGCCTAGCTCCAGAGACTGAGCAGGGCCCACACCAAGTTTAATATAAATGTAAGAAATACATACTTAAAGTTCAGTACAGAGTACAGGCTGGTTCTAGGAGAGTGAGCAGGAGCCTTGCCTTCTGCTGAGATTCCACTTTTATAGTTTTGCTACCTAATACATATTCATGATACCTAATGAATATTCAATTAAGGGGTGGGCCCCAGTTATGTAACATGAAATTGCACATGCTCAGTTGGTCTCCTTTTAGTGCATGTTCATTGGTCAAATTCTGTCACGTGCACCAAATATATTCAAGAATATTCTGTGCTCTTTAGCACCTCTAGTGGAAGGTTATGCAAAGGATAAATTCGACTTTACTGACATGCTGCGCTAGTAATCTAACCCCTTTCTACTGAGCATGCCCATCCACTGGATTTGCATAAGTCAGCCCCCTTGAGGTCTCAATTTCCCCATGTTGGTGCCCAAAATAGGCCCATTAAGCAAAAGTTTCTCTCCTCTAGGGGAGGGCCTAGAGCAGGGGCCTGAGACTCTGGGGGTGGCTTGAAACCCAGACGTGTATCCTGAAACCTGAACCCATGGAAACTGAGCACCTCCTATCTCATTTTGACAGTACTCATCAGTTTTATTTAATTTCAGAAAAGAGGGGCTGACTGGTTAGCTCAGTTGGTTAGAGCACAGTATTGGTAACACAAGGTCAAGGTTTTGTTCAAATCCCCGTACCAGCTGGCTGCTAAAAGAGGACAATGTTCTAGAGATGCCCTTCACGTTCTTCCCACAAATATTCTTTTCCAGAAAGTGGTGCCCTTTCTGTGTCTCAATCCTATCCCCTGGACATAAATGATTAGACAGGAGTAGGGAATATTTGGCCAAGCTGGGCCAATCAGATTCTTTCCAACTTCATGTGCACAGGGGAGGGGAGCTAATAGTGTATGTGAAAACAGAGGAATCCAATTTGCTGAGAGGAGACTGCAGCAGACATGCAGAAAAATTTACAGGCAAGAACACATGAGACCCTAAGAGAGAGCAATGCAGGGTTGCTGCATGATGGTTCCAGAGCACATCAACTATACTTCTTGGGGGTGGGGCGGTGATTAGGTCAGCTTCCCCTGTGTCCATCCACTATAAACAATTCTTTATAAAGCTGGCTTGCAGTCAAATAGCCCTCTACATAGAACAGACCCCAAGTGTGCAACTGCAGCTTTACCTTTTTATTTTATTTTATTTTTTAACTATCTAGTGTTAGTATTGACACATCAAGTGGGACAATTAGCAAACACTGAATTAGAGCTGTTTGGCCATAGAACAGGTCTGCCAAAGTGTTTCTCTCTCTCTCTCTTTTTTTAAAAATTGTTTTTTGTTTTTTCTTTCCTCTTTTTTCCAAAGTGCTTCTGAATTAGCATCTGCACACTGCATGTACCCTGGAGTTAAGAGTGTCACTCATTTATTCATTTGAAAAATATTCAATAAATATCAAGTAACTACTGTGTTCCGGGTATGTACCTAGCAATGGGAGCTAAACAAAGTCTCTGCTCATATGAAGCTTTCTTTCTTTCTGTTTTTTTTTTAAAGATGACCAGTAAGGGGATCTTAACCCTTGACTTGGTGTTATTAGCGCCATGCTCTCCCAAGTGAGCTAACCAACCATCCCTATATAGGGATCCAAACCTGTGGCCTTGGTGTTATCAGCACCACACTCTCCCAAGTGAGCCATGGGCTGGCCCTGAAGCTTGCTTTCTATTGGGCTTTCTCTCATATATAAACTGGGAATCATAGCAGTATTAAAGAATCTAAACGCATTTAATTGAAACTCATGATTTAAATACATACACAGGACCTAATTCTGTATGTCCTAGGAATTGTTATATACTCACTTCATATATTAATTAACTCGTTTAATAATCTTTATGATGCAGATACAATTATCCTCTCTTTTTTACAGATTAGAAAATTGAGGCACAGAGAAGTTAAGTAACCTGCCCAAGGTTGCCCAGTTGTTAAATAGTAGAGCTGGGATTTGAATCCAGTCTGCTTGGTGCCATCACCCATACTTAACCATCACATCACAATGCAGCAGCATTGTGATGTGATGGTTAAGTATGGGTGATGGCACCAAGTACAATGTGTAACTCCTTAAGGTCAGGGATGAATCTGCACCAATTTCCCTGGTCTTGTCTGGGCCCATTTCCCCAGATGAGGGCCAGGAAGCTGAGTATATCTAACCAGTCACTAAGAGTGACCAAAGAGAGCCTGTCAGTCACCTCTGGTGCTAGGGCAATGCACGGAACTTGGGCCTGGGATACTGGAAAGGAGCCCTGGCCACTGCCCATCCCACCCCAGGCTCTGCACAGCCATCTGAACTCCCCAGACGTGCCAGCCTGCTGAGTTCTTCAGGGAGATTTCTAGTAAAGGATGCCAGGTCACTCACATGGATAGCTGCTTGGCAAATGCCTCCAAAAGAGGCTGCTGCTGTGGTCTGAATGTTTGTCCCCTCCAAAGCACATGTGGAACTTAATCTCCCATATTGTATTTGAAAGGTGGGGCCTTTAGGAGGTAATTGGATTGTGAGGACTATGCCCTCGTGGATGGATTAATCTACTCATGGATAAATGTATCATCAGGGAGTAGATGAGGGCTTTATAAAAAGAGGAAGAAAGTATGCGGACACACCCTTGCTCAGCCTCTCACCATGTGATGCCCTGTGTTGCCACGGGACTCTGCAGAGAATCTCCACCAAGAAAAAGGCCCTCACCAGATGCCCCACCTCAGCCTTGGACTTCCCAGCCTCCAAAACTGTAAGAAATAAATTTCATTTTCTTATTAATTACCAAGTTTCAGGTACTCTGTTACAAGCAACAGGAAACTGACTAATACAGCCACCCTGCCCAGGGCCTGCAGCTCCTGACTGTGCTCTGGGTTCTTTCTCTTCCACTCATAGCCAGCTGCTCTGATTCAGAAGTTTTCTCAACCCATTAGTTAAATATGGGTGATGGCCCTCCTTTTTGCCACCGGTCTTGACTGCATCCTTGCTCACTGAGATAATGCTAACAATTTCCCCATGGCTCTGCTGGGGACAAGTCTCTCTCCCTTGAATTCTTCCTCCTCATAATCGCTACAACACACTTTCTTTCTTTCTTTTTTTTTTTGTTAAAAAAAAAAAAAGATGACTGATAAGGGGATCTCAACCCTTGGCTTGGTGTTGTGAGCACCACGCTCATCTAGTGAGCCAACCGGCCATCCCTATGTAGGATCCGAACCTGTGGCCTTGGTGTTATTAGCACCACACTCTCCCGAGTGAGCCATGGGCTGGCCTGCTACACTCTTGTTTTAAAATCAGTGGTTCCCTTTAAGATGTTACCATTAAGGGAAACTGGGTGAAAGATACATTGGAACTCTCAAAAATTTTGCAACTTTTCTGTAAATCTAAAATTGTCCCCAAATAAAAAGTTTTTTTGAAAAAATAATGGCTCACCATACCACTTACCCTGATATTCAAAGTACCCTGTCAAACTCCTGCCTCCCACTGCCTTCCCACCTTTCCTTGAGGAGGCCATCTTGTCAGAAACCCCAATACCATTACATTGCTTGGAATGCTCTTCTTCATACCCTTAACTATCCACCCTGTTAGCCTGATGGGCTCCTAGCCAGTAACATTCATGTATCAGACACTTATGTAATACTTAACTACTTACTAAGCACTTTACTAATATCAACTCATATAATCTTTACAACAATCCCATAAGGGAACTACTATTATTAACCCATTTCACAGATGGGGTAACTGATGTCAAGTACAAAGAAGTTCAATATCATGCCCCAAACCACACAGAGTTGGTGTTCAAACCCAGGCAGTCTGGATCCAGACTTCACACTTAACCAGTACAGTACACTGTGTTGCCTTTTGAGCTTTGAGTTCAGCCTAAATGTCTCTGGAAGTTTCCTCTGATTTCTTTCCAAAAAAGTTACTCTCTTCTCTACTCTCAGATTCACAGCCCTTCAGCTGGTTAGAGAGCACCCTTATAACAACAAGGTCATGGGTTCGGAGCCCTGTACTGACCAGCCTCCAAAAAAAAAAAAAAAAAAATCAGATCCCATAGACCTTTGTGAACTCATTCATTCGTCTGTTCACTCATTCAATATTCATCAAAACTTATTTATTGAGCTCTCACTATGTCCTACTATTCTAAGCACTGGGAACATATCCATCTACAACAGTCTTTATAATCTTATGTTGGATTTATGTGTTGATCTCTCCCCACCCCCCCACCCCCAGGTGGACTACTTCTTGAAGATGTAAAGCTTTGTAACTCCTTTAGAATTTTGCACAGTACCTGGCATGTAGTTTGTTCTCAGAAAATGTGCTTTGAGGGAATAAATGAATAGTTATCAAGAATTGTGATGACAGTAATGATAATGTCAACCATTCAAATGAATCTGGTGTGTGACTGTGACAATGTGGGCTGTGGGCCAGGGGCCAGGTACATCATCACAGTCGAGCCCTAGGCCAGGAGGATCCTGGGGAAATGACAAGTGCCTTCTGCATGTAGACCAAGCCGTTGTTGTCACTGTGATTATGTCTGCCATTAGTGTTGGTGTTATGCTACAGTGTGGCAGGTGCCAGCAGCAAGCTGGTTTGCCGCACTTCCTCATGGTAGGAAGCATCAGGGAAGAAAATAATCTAAGAGAACAAGCAGCAAGGAGGACCAAACTCAGGCTGGGCTTTCAGCCTGGAGTCTCAGCAATCCAAACATCAGTTCTGCATGGCTGGGGGCAAGGGACATTTGCATCTTGCTCCTGTTTCTACAGTCTAAAGCCCTGGATTTATCAGGGATTGAGTACAGAGAAGTAAGGTGCAATTGGGCAGGAATCACCAGAAGAAAAGACCCTGAGTAAGAGGGCTTATCAAGTTTCAATAGATCAGAGCCCAAGTGGATAATGGGGTAGTTAGGGGTGGGTTCCTGGTGGAAGTTGGATTTGGGCTGAGAACAGAGGGAAACAGGTAAGGCAGTGATAAACATGGTCCTGAATTTTTTTAGTCCCAAACCCTGGGAGGAGGCACACCAGACTTTCTGATCTATTGAAACTGTATAATCTCCCTGGGGATCAGAAATCAGATGGCACAAATGATACTTTTAATGTTTGTGCAGAATCTTCAGAAGTCCTCTATGACTTTTCCTAAAGGATCCCAGAATCACTGTATTGAATGATTACAGGCTTCCTAGGTGATTGAAATTCTCCAAAAGTCATTAGGTTCATTCCCTTGCCCATGGGCAAGAGATTGAAATAATTATAGATGGTAAACAACAGTTGTTTGCCAGTGATGTGCTCAGTGATGTGCGTCAGTTTTAAACAGTACAAGAAAGCAACAGGTCTCTGATCATGGGCCAGTTCAGTTCTACTGGGGCTGCATCAGCTCCTGTGGGACCTACAAGAAAAATGTGTTTTTGGCCATCAGCAGATGTGACTGCCCTGGTTGGTCTCCGGGGGTAATGCAAGGAGTAGGAAGGTGTCATTTGTCTAAAAGCCCCTGGGATGCAAGAGCCTGCTGCTGAAGACACCAGCCAGCCCTTGTGTTTGTGTTTTAGGCCAATCACACACCCCAGAGGGGATGGCAAAGAGGAGATTTTCCAGGAAGAGGTTTTCCTTTCCAGGTGGAGAAGCTAAAGCCTGGAGTGAAAGACCCAGTCACAAAGTTTATTGGATCTCTAGGTCCCTGATTTTCAGTTTAACCTGTCCACTGGGACTGGCTCCATTCCAAAACCTTCTAACTGAAAGCCAAACTTCTTTTTCCTGGGTCAGCAGTGGGGAAGCAGAGAGAGAAGTTGACATTAAAGAACGTTTTTTTCTGTCTTGGCTCTACTTCTCTAAGACTCTGCTTCTATCACCTTAAGGGACCCTGGGCCAGGAGGTATATTGCCCTTCTGAGTATTTATTCCAAATCTGCAGTTTACTTGTTTGTACTTTCTCTAGCTACCCCAAACACACCCCACCCATCCCCGGCCTTCTGCCTTGCCCTGCCTCTCTAATTGAGGCTTTGATGGGCAGCTTTTCCCTTTCAACACTTCGGTTGGATAACCTTCCTTTCCTCTGGCCTCCCTCTGGCCCACCCTCTCCCATGAACTTCCTTCTGATACAGCCCTGGGACCTCCCACACTGATACATGGCTCTGATGGATGGTTCTTACTGGGCGTTGCCTGGCGCTTTGCATAACTACCGTACAGCTCTGGGGCTTGAAGAGCGACCTTTAAAGATGGTAAATAATAGCAATAATAATAACATTTATTGAATGCCTATCATACATGTATATCAGGCACAGGTTTCCTTTCTTCCTTTTTTCTCTTCTTTTGGACTATGTTATTTCATTTCATGTTTTCTGTTGGCTTATTAGCTATAACCCTTTGTAGTGTTATTTTAATGATGGTTTGAGGTTTACTGTATCCATATTTTACTTATCTGTCTACCTTCAAGAAATATTATACTACCTCATGTATAGTATAAGATCTTTACAGAAGTGTATCCCAGTTTCTCCCCTCCTGGCCTTTGTGCTTTATTGTTCTACATTTTACTTCTAAATATGTTACAAACCCCACAATACATTATTTTTGCTTTAAACAATTATCTCAAAGACACTTAAATAATAAGAATCAAAGCCTTTATATTTTCCCACATATTTTACCACTTCCAGAGCTCTTCGTGTAGATCTATGTTTTCATCTGGTATAATTTTCTCCCCACTTCTAGAAATTCCTCTAATATTCTTGAAATGCAGGTCTTCTAGTGATAATTTTTTTTCAGGTTTTCGATGACTGAAAACGTCTTTTGAAAAGAAAATAATTCTGGGTTAACATTTCTTCCCAATACTTTAAAGATATTTTTCAGGGCTGGCCAGTTATTTCTCAGGCTGGTTTAGCTCAGATGGTTAGAGCATGGTGCTGATAACACCAAGGGCCAGGATTTGATCTCTGTATTGGCCAGCTGCCAAAAAAACCCCAAACAAATAAACAAAAACAGTCAATAAGTAGAGATATTTTTCTATTGTCTCCTAGATTTTATTATTTCTGATAGGGAGTCTGATGCCATCCATATCTCTGGTTCTCTGTATGGCTTTTTTCTCTTGCTGCTTTTAAGATTTTCTTTTTATTACTAGTTTTAAGCAATTTGATTGTGATATTCATCAGTGTAGTTTTTTTCATGTTTCTTGTGTCTGGGGTTTAACATTTTGAGTTATATGTATTTTTATATATAACTCAAAATATAAACTCTGCAAGTTTATACTTTTCATCCAATTTGGAAACTTTTTTACTATTATTAAAATAAAATTTCTTTCCTTTCCCTCATTTGAGGACTTCAAATACACACATATTAGGCTACTTGACCTTGACCTCACATCTCATTAATGCTCTGCTCATTTTTTTTTTCAGTCTTTTTTCTCAGTGTTTCGTTTGTATAGTTTCTACATGATATTTTTAATATACTATAATGGTTGGAATTGGGGGAAGTTACAGGGGCTTCCACTTGGCCTTTCCTACTACAATGTCTCTTAACCTAAGGGTCAAGAATTTTATGTGAGAGTTCTGCCAACTCTTAGGCATGTCCTTTCTAATTACACATTTAAGAACCAAGGAAGTGGTCACTGGGTGAATTTCTGGACCTGGTGGACCTACTGTAAGGACTATATTTATTATCTGATCTCCATATGCCCCTCATTTAAGTAGGAAACCATGATGGCACTTTGGGTCCTCAGGTATGAAAATTGACTTGGGGACCAGCCTGTGGAGCGTGTGGTGCTGATGGGATGGCCGGTTGGCTCACTTGGGAGAGCATGGTGCTGACAACACCAAGTCAAGGGTTAAGGTCCCCTTACCGGTCATCTTAAAAAAAAAAAAAAAATTGACTTTGATTCTGTATCCACAGCCCTTAAAAAATCTGGGTATTTCCTTTTCCTTGGCATACGACCACCTGAAATTACCATAAGTCCCCTTGGGGAATAACTGAGGGACTCACTACTATATATACTTGTCCTGGTGTTGTAGGGTCCTTCCTCCTGGGGAAATAACACTCCTTTAGTTGATAAGTACTGGGTCTGAAAACTTACTGGGGTTTGGATATTTGGCAAGGGATTGTGACTTTCTACTGAGAAGGCTTACTTCAGAAATCTTCTAATCTATTCTTGATCTCCTTTGATTATATCTATTAAGCAGTACCCAGCTACCCAGTTACCTCATCCCTAGGAAAGCTATGACATCTCTTTAACCTGCAGGCCAAGTTCCCCTGGATGCCATCCTTACCTATATGACCATTGAGGTAATTACACCCGTCTTGTTTCTGATGTCTAAGTGCTGCCTACTGGTATTCAGAGACCATGTCATCTCCAATGGTCATAGGGAGTCTGGTTCCGTAAAGCATCTCCTACCATTACAGCCACCCTACAGAGGACAGCTATTACTGAGCTTTTCAGTGATGCTAGTTTTCCCTCACCACCACTTTATCACTTTCATTAATGGAGAGTCTTCTGTGCCTCCCCAAAACACATGGTTATGTGGTGGGTTTTCTGAACTTATTGAATAGACCAATTTTAGCCTGCTCACTTCAGAGCCTTTTAATCCCTTCCTCCAAAATGTGCCATGGCAATTCTAGCTTCTCTTTTTTGTTTAAGATAAGCTATTGCTTTTTTCAAACTTCCAAGAGTCATTTAAGCAGCATATTAAAACCATTTCTTAGGGCCCTTGCCAAAGTATTATATCCTGTGTCATGGGAAGGTGCTCCCATGTTGAAAACTCTGTCTTATCCAGCTTTATATTCCCTTAATCCAGCACACTCAGATCTATGTCCAGACATACTCTGCTGGTTCCTACTGACACATATTAAAAGATTCTATAGTTCTTTGGTGTGTAATTTCTGTCCTTCCTTAGCAGGACCAGGACATCCCCAGGCAGGATATGCTGAGATTTGAGTCTAACTATGGTCCTACTGGACAGAAAGGGAGTTGGAGGAAAATCCTAATTAGGGCAAGCATTATTTTAATAGATACTTGCCTCCTTTGATGCCTCTGCATAGGTTTCAAATGTAGTCTCCCAGCAAGAAGATTGAATCACTTCTGCAGCTCAGAGTTCAGAGGAATCTTAGAATTCATGTTCACAATTTCATTGTAGTCAGATATCCCCATCCAAGATCTCAGGGTTTCATTCCTTCCTTATCAGGATCCTAAGTTGGAGTAACATCCTGGCCTCAACTCAGCCTTTCTGAAATTCTGACACTCTACAGTTAAGTCTGGGCCTGATCTTCAGTTCTCTGCCCTCCAGCTCCAGGAGAGGAGAGAACCTTTAATGCTGCCAAGGAGACCCTCTGACTCTCACACTTTTCTTTAAGTTGTTGATTAACAGAGGTGATACCATCACGTTTTCTCTTCACTGAATCAATGGCACTTAGCAACAGCCCACCAAATTCTTTGGTCCTTAAAATTATTGTTTCTCCCATACCTCTCAAATGTCCAAGAGTTTGTTTCAGCTAATGCATCCTCTTTCACTGTATCCCATCCTAGTTAAACACAGATGAAAGTCTCAGCAATTGCACTGTTATGGCAGGTCAGGGACCATCAATATTTTTCCTACTGCAAGTGTTGGTGTCCTCACTGTCATCTAGCTGGTGACTGATCCCACTCCGGGATCTGTGGAGACTGCTTGTAGAATCACTTCTGGTACCAAAGTTCTTTTAGTTTGAGTTCCCTAGAAGTGAACTGAAATGTGGATGCTTGCTCAAGTCATTAATTGGGGGAGTGCCCTCAGGAGAAAGAGTAGGGAAGCAAGATATGGCAGGGAGAAAAAGCTAAGTAAGGACGTGATCTTGGCTGGAGACTAGCTTTAGTCTGATCCTACAGGGAAACTCTGGAGGACAAACTATATCCCACTTAAATTAAGGGAACTGGCCTTTTATTCCTGTGTCAGTCAGTCACCAGTCAAAGGGTATAAGTGCACAGCCTCCCAGGCAAGGGTGACCTCCTAGTTGGCTGAGGAAAATTCTCTGAAGAATAGAGTAGTTGTGAGTTGTTATCAACCAACATTATCAACCAAACCTTTACCAGGTAGGTAAAGGGGATATAGGCAGGATATCAAATGTATCCAATACATTAACTGTCCTGAATATTTAGGGATGCACCTGTGATCTCCAGTCTACCGTTGTCCCAACCCTATTGTCTAAGTTCACAAGGTCTTTTGAGTGTAAGCCATGCTGATGCTTTCATCTCAAACTTGGGCTTAGGAGTCTTGGTAAGGCTGGCAGCCTCCCACATTATGGCCATATTTCCTGATGCTGCAGTCATTCTTCATTAAGGTCCTACCAAACTCCCCAGGGTTCATGAGGGAGCAGGATATTGTTCCTATACTCATGGAAACAACCAAACTTTTATCCCCTTCCCATCTCAAGGGAAAAATAAAGCAAACCTCTCTTTTGAATCCCCTTTTATAAGTAAGGAAATTGAGGCTCAGGGAGGCTAAGTGAATTTTGCACCAAGACTGAAGGAGGTCGTGCTAGGACCAGAATTAGGTGCTGACTACCCTAAGGCTTCCCACTGTACTGGGGTTGGCAAACTTATGGCCCGTGGACCAAATCCACCTTCCCCCTTTCCCCATCTGTTTTGTAAATAAAGTTTCATTGGAACATAGACACCCTCACTTGTTTATGTATTGTCTATGGTTGCTTTCACACTACAATAGCATCATTGAGTAGCTGTTACAGAAATGGTATGACCTTCAAAGTCAAAAGTATCTACTATCTGGCCATTTTACAGAAAAAGTTGGTTACATCATGGTGTTTCTGTGAACCTCCACACATTTTCTCTAATTCTAAAACTTAGTTATTCTAAGAGTTTCATTGGAGGAGGGGTTCTCCCTGATTCTTAGCGAGGTAGTGCAAGTTAGGTCATGAAAACTAACTTTCCTCTATACTAACAAGAAGTTAGGGCAGCTCTAATGTTACTCAGCTACAGTGGATTTCAAGAGTCCTGAGTAGGAAGAGCCATCTTAAAAGATAACTAGGTCCTGTTTAAAACCATATATTTTTTTGTGAAGGATGTAAGTAGGGTTCCTCTGAAATTAAAGATCCACAAAAGACTGTGCATCCTCCAATTCAGAATTCTGCAGCCTTTGTGAATGACTGACTGACCTAATGAATGAATGAATGAATGAATATTGGTATATACAAAGGAAAAGGTCTGGAAGGATACAGACATTGGTGGGTGGTTACCGTTGGCGGAAGGAGGAGAGATATTTAACTCTTCACTTCTTTTGTATTATTTATTTTTGTGTGTGTGGTATAACTATGATTTTTTTGCAATTAAAAAAAAAAAGCACACACATACACATTGACAGTGAGAAAGAAAGTGAGCTTCCCCAGCGGTGTTTAAGAAAAGAATCTTTCTAGGATGATGGATGCAGTTGTGTTCGTAGTGGGATGGTTGACTTAATGACCTCATTTGCCCCCGGCATGCATCCCATGATAGATAGGCTTCTCCAAACTCCTCAGGCTCTGCGTTCCTTTATGGGCAGACAGCTGGAAGAAACATTCGGAATGAAGTAAGTACTACAATTTCTGCAGAGGCAAATGAATTGCATACTTGTGTTTGCAGATGTAATTGCAACTCTTTTTCCATTTCTCAGGGAACCAGCATGAAGGCTCAGTTGTGGATGTCAGAAACTAGTCATGGAATACTTCAGGTTTTTTCAGAATTGCTGAAAGATATAAAGGGATGGCTGGGTTTTTTTTTTTGTTGTTGTTTGTTTGTTTGTTTCCTATTAAAAAATTACCAGTAATACATGAACATTGTGAAACATTCAAAGAATACAGATGTGTATAAAATAAAAAGTGAAAGTCCTCCCTTTAAATTACACTCACCATGGGCCGAGCCCGTGGCGCACTCGGTAGAGTGCTGCGCTGGGAGCGCGGCGACGCTCCCGCGGGTTCGGATCCTATATAGGAATGACCAGTGCACTCACTGGCTGAGTGCCGGTCACGAAAAAATGACAAAAAAAAAAATAATAAATTAAATAAATTACACTCACCATGGGCTGGCTTGTTGGCAGTTGGTTAGAGCATGGTGTTGATAACACCAAGGTCAAAGGTTTAGATCCCCTTCAAATATTTATTTTTAAAACAAAATGGCATTGTGCTACAGAAAGGAAAGCATTTTCATTTTCACTTATATCTTAGGCCATGGCATATATAGGTATATTGAGATTCATTTCATTCTTTTTAATGGCTGCATAATATTCCACCGTATGAGTGTACCATAGTTTATATAATAATGTCTCTACTTATGGACACGTAAGTTGTTCCCCTTTTTTTGTGGTTGCTGGTGCAGTACTGCTACATTTATATCTCTGTACACAAATATTTGGGTTACTTGTGCAAACATTTCTTTTGAACACATTTAAAAGGTTATGTACACTTAAATTTTGATATCAAATTGCCCTATATAAAAAGGTCTGAACAATTTATAATCTTACCACCAGTTTGTACTTTCTTCTTGTTTCATATTTCTCGTTTTCCTAATTACCATCAAAGTTGAGGCTCTTTTTATGTTTATTGGCCTTTAGCGTTGCTTCTTTTGTGGACTCCTTTTTCTAACCTTTGGTCCTTTTTAAATCATGTTGTGTCCCCCCAACCCCCATTGAAATGTAGGAATGCTTTTTAAATTACAGATATTAAATATTTCATATGTTGAAACATACGTTGAAACATTCCCAATTTATATTTACCTTTGAGCCTAAGGATGGCTTTTATCATATAGAAACTTGTAATTTTATGTAGTCAAATCTGTCAAGTCTTTTCCTATATTGCTTCTGGGTTTCCTGTCGTGCTTAGAAACACGTCTCTGCCAAAGACTATAAAAATATTTTCTATTTTTTCTTCCACTGTTATAATTTTAACCTCCGTATTTATATCTTTAATCCAACTATACATTATTTTCGTTAGGATGTAAACTCCTGTGAAATTAATTTTTCTTCCATCTGACTTGCAAGGAAGAGATTTCTGGCGAGATTTTACCGAGCAACGAAGATAACGGCCACCTGGGGATCTACCCCTTTTTGGCACGTACAGGTGCTCAGCACTTTACATACAGGGCGTGGTTTTATCCTGAAGTGAATTTTAAAATCCCATCTAGTAGATAAAGAAACTGGGTGTTACACAAAGTAAGCGACCTGCAGAGCAGGTACCGCAAGAGTCCAGAACAATCCCAGAGGAAAGTGCAGTGTAAGACGGCCGACACCACGCCGGGCGCCGCTCCCGCTCTCCAACTTCTCGCGACAGTTCGACGTCATCAGAAAGCGCCGGTGGTCGGAGTGGCGCGCTGCTTGCGTCGTGCGGAGCTAAGCTCCGCGGTGCTGTCTCACTGGTGACGCTGAGAAGTCGGCGAGTTCCAAGCTCTGTCCAACCCTCAGCCCCCGGCCTCCCTCCACCATGGAGTACCTCATCGGCATCCAGGGCCCCGACTATGTCCTTGTCGCCTCCGACCGGGTGGCCGCCAGCAATATTGTCCAGATGAAGGACGGTGAGGGGAAGCAGGGAAGGCCCAGCCGGGCCTAGGTGTAGGGGTAGCCGGAGGGCGTTCGTGGAGAGGCGGGTGGTGGATACCAGGGAGGTCTGGGGGTGGAAACTGCTCTGCTCACACTTATTTTTTAAAACTGAAGAGACAGGCAGACAAGCCTAGGGTCTTGGCATTCGCTCCTCCCAGGGCTCCTAGGTCAATGCTCTGCTCTGGCCTTCGCTAAATGCTTCTTCTAGGTGAGTTGCCTAGGCGAATTCTGTTTTTAAGTGTTTAAGCGCCTGCCGGGCATCAGGGCCCCCGAATTTCTGATGTTTCCTGTTTGCGCTGGTAATGAGGTTAGTTTGCCCGCGGCATAAATGGGATCCTGGGGAGAGCTGAGACTGTGGCATTTCCCTTCCGCTGCCCGTTATTTTACCGTGGCTCAGCTCATGTCTTCTTCCATTTTTCCAGGGCACTGACTACCAGGCTTTCCTCATTTTTCTTTTCTTTTTTTAACTGTCAGGATCAATCAGGTAATGTTTTCCTTGTAGTTAATGGACTTAGGAGACCGAAGCCCTGTCACTTATTTCTTTTATGACTTTGTATAAGTTATTTCACAGTGCCCAGATTTCCTCATCTGTTAGATTAATAACACCAAATTCACAAACTTGTTGGGAGGATTGAGTGAATTAATTACTTGAGAATGCTTAGCTTTTGGCAAATACTTAGTAGTAGTAATGCTAAACATTTATTATGTATCAGGTGCTGTGTTAGTGTTTCATTAATTCACTTAACCTTTTGAGATAGGCATCATTATATCACCACTTTACAGATGTTAGTTCTAAGGCACAGATATTAAGGTCACAAGTGGCAGAAACCAGTTTCAAACCTATGCTGTCTGAATCCAGATCTTTTGCCCATGCTCCTATACTATACTATCTCTTTATAGTAAGTACTCAATACATAACTTCTAAACGATTTTAATTGTTGATTAGTAGAATCTAAGAGAGTGTTTTCGTGATTGATCATAGACATGCTACTGTTGGAAAAGTATTATGCTTTGGTTCAGATGATTTAATGTTAATTTGACAAGTAGGTTTTGGGCACCTGTGTGCACTTTACAGTGCTAGGTGCTGAGAGGTTGCCCCTATTTTAAAACAATTTGCAATTCAGTAAGAGATTCGGATATGTGTACAAATAATTATAACAGGAGCCAAAAAGGGATGTGCCATATGAAGAGTACAATTAAACTTCTCAGGTAATGCAGAGGAAAAATTGATTCTGACTGTAGAGATTAGGGAAAGCTTTGAGGGCAGATGACAATTCATCTTGGGTTTAAGGAAAGGAAATGATTAAATCTGGGGTTTTCTAAAGTATGTGAACAAAGGCAAAAAAATGTCTACTACTGCTATTGTAAAGTGACAAGCATCTGATTGTCAGGCTGTGGCTCTCACCTTGTGAGATGGAAATAAGTCTGAGGGACTTTGCTTGAGTTCTATTTTTTTTTAGTTCTATTCTTTCCGGAAAAGGAAGAGGGACCTGAAAGTCGTTTGTTAAAAATCTGTGCTATGCATTGTTCCTCAAGTGAAATTACTTTATGAAATTCCATGATTAGTTTGTAGAAGTTCTGTTTGTAAACCGGTCTTTCCAAAGGAGTAAATTTGTTTTGAGAGTATATTTGTTAATTATTTTGAATACTAAGGCTTTTGACAAGCAAGTGATTTTAGTATGAAATAGTGTCTAGGTAGAGCAATAACGAAGTCATTACCTTTATGGGACTTCTATTTCATCCCAATAATGTATGTGAAATCACATATTGGGAAGAGAAGAATTTTCCTTAAGTCTACTTACGTACTTAGTATTTCTAGTTGTTATAGGGGATACAACGTATTAAATATAATCCATAGAAGGGTCCACAACATTAAGAAAACAAGGAAATAAATACTGCAGGATGATTTTGTACAATAAAAGTATCACTAGTTAGTATTAGGTTGGTTTTTTTAAATAATGAGTTTAGGACTAAATTCTAAGAGTATTCAGAGAAAAGAAAGATGACTATGTATGGGAGGAAGATGAGTTTGAGTTAGTTCTTGAGAACTAGTTGGAGGCTGGCCAGTTAGCTCAGTTGATTAGAGCATGGTGTTAAAATAAAATACCAAGGTCAAGGGTTTGGATCCCCATACTGGCCAGCTGCCGAAAAGGAAAAAAGAACAATAGTTGGAAATAATTACATTCAACTCTCTGTAATTTTCCCTATAAAAAACTTTTATGATAGGAATTTTAGAAATGTATGAGGACTTTTCCCTGATCATTTACTGCAAAACTTGTGTAGAGTAGGCAAGAAGGCTGAAAAGTACTACCCTTTTGGAACTAATTTTCTTTAAGTGTAAAATGAGAGTAATATTTCCAATCAGTTTTTCAGTATGTCGTTTTGTAAAATATTTTGATACTGTAGAGAAGACATTTCCTCAAGATTGCCTGCTTAATAAAGTTAGGTGATGCAACTCTTGGTTTGATTATGTGCTGCATTTCATGTCTCTTTCCTCTTGGCCTATATAGAATTGCTTTCAAGTTTCTCAGAATACTCCAGCCCACACAGAACTCTCTCTTTTCTGAATTCCTGTAGTGTGTGTAATCTGAACTATGTTATCTAACACTGAGTATAATGATGTTGTACATGTACATAATTCATTACAGTTTTCCTCACCTGCTAGTTAGTCAGGGGTAAGTGTTTTTATCACCGTTTTACACATTTGGAAACTGGGGCTTAGAAAGGGCACATAATTTGCCCAAGTTCAGTGCAAGTCAAGATCATAACTGAAGTCTATTGGGTTCTAGTCCAGTTTTCCATCCACAGTATTACACACTGATGTTCATTTTGCTGTCCATTTGTTTCATGTATGTGGATCTTGTAAGTTCCTTGTCAAGGATCAGAAATTCCCTACAGCTACATAGGCGGTTTCCTGTACAACTCAGGCCATTAGTATTTATCACTTGTGCTTTTATATAGCCCCACACTACTCACTGGACATGCTTACTGTTTAAAAAGAACATTTTGGCCTTGTATTAAGTTTATTTCAAAATTGAATGGGTTACTGCCTATAATTTTAGCCTTCCCTCTAAATGTGAAATAAATTCTTTGTAAACAAGCTCCCCACCCCCAAATAAGGACAGTCTTTTTTCTTATTGTAAAAATAGTGCAAACTTATTAAATAATATTTACAAAACGTGCATATTAAGAATAGAAGTTTTACAAAATTCTTACAAAATTGATGCATATTAGTATAGAAATTTTAGGAAATACTGATAAGCAAAAAAAGAAGGAAATAAAAATTGCCATACTCTTATCACTGGTGACTTAGAATATACTCTCTCGTCCTTTTTCATTGCATAGATAATATAACTATATGTGAATTTTTCTCTTTTATAAACAAGTTTTTTTATGTTATAAACAAGTTTTATAAATAGTCTTCAAATCTGTAGCCTATATAACAAATAAAAGTATGTTTGTTTCAGAGTTTTAAGGCAATTTTCTTTTCTTTTCTTTCTTTCTTTCTTTTTTTTGGCAGCTGGCCTAGTTTTAAGGCAATTTGATACTATCTACAGGCACATTTCTGTGTGTGTGTGTGTGTGTGTGTGTGTGTGTGTGTGTGTGTGTTTTTCCAAAGTCTAAGAAGTCATATTATTGGTATCTACAACTCTCAAACACTTGTAAAGTATTCGAAAGTAGCATTTTGTTCTTTAAATCCTATTAAGGGATTTTTGACATTTCAGAAGCTTTCAAACAGGAAACATGTCTCCCGGGGAAGATTATTCAGCACTATTTGAAAAATGAAAAGTGAAAGCGAGAGTAAGATACTACGATTTAGGCTTTTTCTGAAGCTGCAGACTGAATATAGAGTTTTCTTCCTCAGGCAGTAATTGCAATCTGAATATTTATTTATCTGTCTAATCTGAATGAGTCTGGTTCAGCTAGATTAGCCTATTAGAATTTTTGTGAGGTATTTTAAATAGCTTATGTTAGAATATTCATTAGAATGTTTGCTTTGTCGGTCATTTCAATTCTCTCTTTCTTTGGAAATGGAGTGGTTTACTTTTTAAGATGATTTATATTCTCAGTTGATTTTCTATTCTTCTTTGGGATGGCTCTTTAATTTTAATTGTAGCATGGGTCCTTTTCATATATGCTTTTGTATGTGTATAAATATAGTAACTAAGGTTTGTATTTATGGAAACATTTCTCAGCTTTGTAATTATAAGCCTAAAGATAATCACCATTGGCTAGATTCCTTCAGTTTCTTCTGTTGCTCTGTTCCTTGCATTTCAAATGCCTTTAAATGTTCTAAATTTTATTTTCAGTTGTCAGTTTTCATATACGTTCTCCAATTGAAATTGACAATAATATATGCTGATGGATAACATGGAGAGTGAAAGCGAGAAATTAATACTGTTATTTATTAAAGTCTTCTAAAAACAATGATTTGTGAAATTATTGAATATAATTAATAAACATGTTTATGGTTACATGTATAATAGCTATCAGGTTCTATTAAGGCAGTTTCTAACACTTTTTTTCTTTGAGCAGATCATGACAAGATGTTTAAGATGAGTGAAAAAATCTTACTCCTATGTGTTGGAGAGGCTGGAGACACTGTACAGTTTGCAGAATATATTCAGAAAAATGTGCAACTTTATAAGATGCGAAATGGTGGGTAAAACTTAGAGTGTAACTGTGGTTGGTGTATTAGTTTGCTACAGCTGTCATAACAAAGTGCCACAGACTGGGTGGCTTATACAACAGAAATTTATTTTCTTACAGTTCTGGAGGCTAGAAGCCTGAGATAAAGCTGTCCACAGTGTTGATTTCTTACGAGGCCTCTCTCCTTGGCCTATAGATGGCTGTCTTCTCCCTGTGCCTTCACATGATTTTCCCTCTGTACTGTCTGTGTCCAGATTGCTTCTTCTTATAAGAACACTGGTTACATTGGGTTAGGGCCTACCCTATAAACCTTATTTTAACTTAATTGCTTCTTTAAAGACTCTATCTCCAAATACAGTCACATTCTGAAGTACTTCAACATATGAATTTTTGGAGGACACAATTCAGCCCACCACACTTTATCTTTAAAATTGAACTGAAAAAGACTATTCTTTACTGGCATTTCTGTGCATGAGCAGACTTATGTGGTCATATTTTCGTGTTTCAAAGCTGCACTGTGACCAAGTGAGCTAACCAGCCAGCCCTGAGCCTTCCTCCTTTTAAAACCTTATCTAGACCCTAAAAATTCTAATCTTTCTGATCCCAAAGATTTTTTTTTACAAAAATCCCAGAACAGAGAACCATTGTAACACTGATACTTGGTAGATGAAACTATGCACCATCTTGGAGATGGGGATGGAAATATCAGACTTTTTAAGTGTTAGATATTTCAGAGGATGAGATTTGAGCTTAAGCTAAAGGATCTAAGTAAAACTTGGCTTTACTATTCTCTATGAGACAAGTCACTTATCCTCTATGGGCCTTTATTTCCCTTATCTCTAAAATGGAATTATAATAATACTAATGAATAATACATATGAAAATGCTTTTTAAACTTAAAGCTCTGTGTAATTGTATGGTATTTATTGTGCCATAAAAGGATTCTATCTTATCTCTCTGGTAGGTTCCTGTCTAGAGAGATAATTAGGATTTTTGTGAGGTATTTTGCGAGCTCTCTCTGGGGCTAATGAATTCTTATTCACTAGGAAAACCTCTCTATGAAACAGTACAAGCCACTAGCCCTCTGATCCAGGAAAGTTTGTAGTGGTGCTCTGGCAGAGAGAACCTTAACCATTACTTACTTCACAGTTGAATGACCCCTATACACCACACTGGTATGATATGGTGCCGTGGAGGAACTTAATTTGAATATAACTGCATTTGTACAGTGACTAGGTAAGATCCATTCATATAGTTTTTTAGGCAGCAGATTTAGCATTATGCATTCAATTTCATAAATATTTTTGAGGGCTTCATATATGTTAAGCACTCTGCGTAGTACAACAGAATTCAAAGATGAAGACGGCTTAGTCCCTGCCGTCCAGGAACCTAAAGCACATGGTACTTAGGTTTAAACAAGTTTAGAATATTTCAAGGGCTGGCCAGTTAGCTCAGTTGGTTAGAATGTAGAGTTAGAACACCAAGGTCAAGGGTTCAGATCCCCTTACGGCCAGCTGCCAAAAAAAAAAGAATATTTCAATAGTTCTGCTTTTTTTTAGTGGTTCCACTTTTTGCCTACATGGCAGGTAAAGTGTGCCAATAATGTTTCTGAAGTATAGTAGGTACAGCAGTATTTCACTGGGAGAGAGGGGAAGAGTGGACAAGTTGCTTGTTACAATGGGTTTTAGGGTCTAAAGTCAGTGCATAGAATAAAAATTGTGTTTAGTTAAAATTGCCCTTAAAGATCCTTACATTACCTGTCAAGTACAGTTTTGTATACGTAACCCTATATGGTAATTCTTATGCATGTAAAGTTAAAGAACTGAGCTAAAATGAGAGAAAGAAAAAGAGAAAAAAAGTCTATATGCAGATAATCAGAAATCAGACTTTTCTGCTTTTAGATAACTCTAATTTTTTGTGGTGTTTGGGAGATTAGTGGAAGAACTGAAAAGTGTTCCTTTTTGTCCAGGGTTGCTTTCATTATGATTTAATATGCACTAATAGATTTGTGAGGATGAAATTCAGTAATACATGTGAAAACACCCAGTGTAGAACCTGAACATAGTAGTTGCTCAATAAATATTTGTTAGAATTTTAATCTAAATCTCACCTGATCTGTCAGTTGTGTTTGATGTTATAGAGAATAACTTAAACACATTGTGTCTTTCCAAACTGGCATTTTCTGTGTGGGTCCACTGAGTTGTAGATGATTCTTGTGTCTTTTGGCACTGGTCCCATTTTACTGGGGGGTTAAGTTTTATTTTTAAAAAATTATATATATATAATATTCATGAGATACAAAGCTGATTGTTCCACCTCCTGCCCATGATGTGGGGGCCAGATTCATACTGGGGACATACCCATTACCAGAAATTACTTTTGTACCCTATGTTCCCTTCCAATTATCCCCCAACCTCCCTCCCCCTCCCCCTCTCCCCTCAACTTCAATTTGTAGCCCTAGGAATGTTCCCTCCCTCTATTGGATCATGGGACTACTGTGGTCTTTCTTTCCTGCCTTCCTTTCTCTCTTAGCTCCCACAAATGAGTGAGCACATGAGGTATTTATCCCTCTGTGCTTTGCTTGTTTCACTCAACATAAGTTTCTCCAGTTTCATCCATGTTGTTGCAAATGGGAGTATTTCATTCTTTTTTATGGCAGAGTAGTATTCCATAGTATATATGTACTACAGTTTCCTTATCCACTCATCTATTAATGGACATTTAGGTTGGTTCCATATTTTGGCTATTGTAAAAGGAGCTGCAATAAACATGGGAGTGCAGGTATCCCTTTGACACGATGATTTCCATTCCTCTGGATATATACCCAGAAGAGGGATTGCTGGATCATATGGAAGATCTATCTGTAGTTGTTTGAGAAACCTCCAAATTGTTTTCCAAAGTGGTTGTACTAATTTACATTCCCACCAACAGTGCAGTAGTGTTCCCTTCTCTCCACACCCTCACTAGCATTTGTTATTCACGGTCTTTTTGATCATCACCAGTCTAACTGGAGTGAGGTGGTATCTCATTGTGGCTTTAATTTGCATTTCCCTGATGACTAGTGATATTGAGCATTTTTTCATGTATCTGTTGACCATTTGTATGTTTTCCTTTGAAATATGTCTATTCAGCTTCTTTGCCCATTTTTTAATTGGGTCATTTATTTTTTTACTGTATAATTGCTTGAGTTCTAGGTATATTCTGGATATTAGTCCCTTGTTGGATGCATAGTTGGCAAAAGTTTTCTCCCACTCTGTAGGTTGTCTTTTTACTCTGTTGATTGTTTCTTTTGCTGTGCAGAAATTTTTGGGGGGGTTAAATTTTAAAGTGAATACATTGTTAAATGCACACCTGACATCATTCCTTTGGGGTGTACCTTTGTTGGCATTACAACTTTTTTTTATTTTTAGAAGTTTTATTCTTGAGGTGTTTTTTTTATAATTGTAGAATGATGGAAACATTCTTTTTCTGTAGCTTGTACTTTTGAAAATCATATTATACTTCTAAATAAAGTTAGATTTTTTTTTTATAAAGCATGACTCTGAGGCATTCCTAACTTCCAGCCTCTCTTCTTCTGATAGCTTTTCAGTTAAGCTTTAAAAAAATTGGCATCTCAAGGTTTCTTTCTTTTTTTTCAACACCCGTGTATTTATATTCCTTTCCTTCTGCAGAGGAAACCACAGTCTGTTGATGAATGAATAGTATAAGCAAGGCTATGAATTTGATCCCACCACAGAACAGTGACCCTGATTCTGTTTGTGGACAGGAATTGCTGTCAGTGCTAAAGAGCTGTTTATTAACTGTTGCATGAGAAAAGAGACTAGAAGTAGGATTGTACCCCTCTATCTGTGTATTTTATATACTGTGAGTGTACAAAAGATGGTGGGCTTTAAGAACAGGGGTAGTGAAATGATTTGGGGTACTGGTATTCCTTCTGCCTCACTTTACATATGACTTTATCTCTTGTACCAGGATATGAATTGTCTCCCACAGCAGCAGCTAATTTCACACGCCGAAATCTGGCTGACTGTCTTCGGAGTCGGGTAAGCTATATATAGCAGCCAGTCTTGGATAAGAGCAGAAAAATTTTCTGTTCTTCTTTTAGATTCCTATTAGACATGAGTAGTATTTTGGCTTTCCTGAACCCTTCCTATTTGTATTAGCCCGTTTTGTGTTGCTATAACAGAATACCTGAGACTGGGTAATTTATAAAGAAAAGAGGTTTATTTGGCTTATGATTCTGGGACGGTTGCATCTGGCACGGGCCTCAGGCTGCTTCTAGTCATGGTGGAAAGTGGCAGGCAGCCAGTGGGTACAAGCAGATCACATGGTGAGAGGAAGCAAGAGAGACAGAGAGAGAGTGTCTTTGTGACTTTATAAATAAATGAAATGTAAAAACCCAAAACAACAAAAATAACGATACAACAGTAAAAAATAATACAAATAAAAAATACAGCATAACAACTATTTACATAACATTCACATTGTATTAGATATTATAAATAATCTAATGATTTAAAGTATATAGGTGGATGTAAGTAGGTTATATGCAAATGCTATGCCATTTTATGTAAGGGACTTGAGCATTTGTGGATTTTGGGTTTCATGGGGGGTCCTGAAGGCAGTGTCCCAAGGATACCAAGGGATGACATTGCAAAGATATCCAGTCCCCACATCTGTGGCATCCCTCATTATCAGCATCCTCCACCAGAGTGGTACATTTGTTACAATTGATGAACCTACATTGACACATCATGATCACTCAAAGTTCATAGTTTACATTAGGATTCACTCTTGGTGTTGTACATTCTGTGAGTTTGGAAAAATATATAATGACATGTACTGATAATTGTATCATACAGAATATTTTCACTGCCCTGAACATCCTCTGTGCTATGCCTATTTATCCCTCCTCAGTCACCCAACCACTGGCAACGACTGATCTTTTTACTGTCTTCATACTTTTGCCTTTTCCAAAATGTCATATAGTTGGAATTATACATTATGTAGCTTTTTTCAGATTGGCTTCTTTGACTTAGTAATAGGCATTTGAGTTTCCTCCATGTCTTTTCAGGGCTTGATAGCATATTTCCTTTTAGCGCTGAATATTACATGGTCTAGATGTACCACAGTTTATTTGTTCACCTACTGAAGAATACCTTGGTTGCTTCCAAGTTTTGGCAATCATGAATAAAGTTGCTATAAACATCCATGTGCAGGTTTTTGTTTGGACATAAGTTTTCAACTCCTTTGGGTAAATACCGAGGAGTGTGATTGCTGGGTCGTATAGTAAAAGTATTGTTAGTTTGTAAGAACCACCAAAATTTTTTTCAAAGTGTTTTCATAGCAAACCATATTTCTTAATTCCTGTGGCTGAAGGTCCCACGTGGTGTTGGCGGTAAAACCTTGAAAATAATAATGCAAATATTCACATCGTGTTTATTTAACTTTTTCTTTATGATTGTTTTTTACCAAATCATGCAGAATTGTTCCTCCTCACCTATTCTGGCTTTGTTGCTGTCTTAGAGCTGTCTCAATTCCATCAACAGCATGTTAAAAGATGAACATTAAGTTCAGGATTGAATCCATTAAAGATTGTGTGGAATGTGCCAAGAAAGTTCATATGATTACTAAAGGTGTGTATTTTTCCCTTCCCACAGGGACTAAGTAAACAGAGCTTTACCATGTGACCTTACCCCTGTGCCTGTTTACTCATCTATGAAATGGAGATAACTTCCTAACCCCACAGGAGTGCTAGGAAAATGAATGCTTGTAAATCATAATATTTAACATTCATATGATGTTTGCCCAAAGCATTTTGCTTAATAATTTAATCTACTCACTATTCCACTGAGACAGATAGTAGTTAATTCTCTATCACTGATATGGAGTGAAAGGCATAAAGTGGCAAAGGGACTGGCTCCAGGTCACATAGCAGGTCAGATAAAGCTATGATAATGGTGTCATAACTGTTTGACTCTTCTGCCTTAAGGTCAGCTCCTTGGTTCTTCAGTAGTGTTTCTAGAATGCTGGTGCTATTCATGTTTTTATTATGTTTCACTTTCTTCTGCACTTGCTTAAACTGAGTTATAAGACAATCTAAACAAGTACAGGTGTTAATGTTTTTTAAAAAGTTACTTACTATGGATCTTTAAAGCAGTATATTTTCTAGTACCTAATAATACTGGACTGAGATCTCAATAAATGGAATCTCTCAGAACTAGCTTTGACCAAGGGCTTTTGCAATCTGAAGGATCATGAAATTTGAAGAGAAGCTATAGACATGATTGTAAGAGGAGACAAATTTACATACATTGTTTTGGTCTAGGTGAAAGATCGATGGTTTTATTTACACCTTGAGAGAGGAAAATGGGTCAGATATTAGCTTTCCTACACCCAGAAGTTCCCGCAGTATTGGGAAAAGAATATGCTGTGGCTCGCTGTGTAAGACTTTCCTCTTACTTATCAGGCAGAGCTGGAATAAGAATTCCAGCTTTGGGCGCAATAAAAACTTTGTTGTAAATGCTACAGACACTAAGTGAATTAAGCTCCTTTTAGAATTGAGATAAGAGCGGAAATGTGTTTCATGCAAATACAGTAAATCCAATTAATCTTCTAGCAGAAATGTTTGATGTCTTACTAAGAAAATATCCCTTGTAGACAGTGACATGAGGCTCTAGTAAATATTGGCTATGTCTGCCTGTGCATCTTCTAGAGGTCCAATTTCCACTCCCTCCCTCCCCATCAAAATAAAATTTTAATTCTAAAATTTGAATTTATATTTTAGTCATTTTATTCTGTGGTGATGATAGTTTGTCAGTCTTCCAAATAAGTGCAAAGTCACTAAATTTGGTATGTTCACACCAGTTGGCACATGAGACTTATTTTGGGTCAGCCAGTTACCATGCACATAACCTTGTGTCTATGGCTCAAATAGTTTGATTTCCAGTTTGCTCTGTGTGTGTGTGTGTGTGTGTGTTTGGAGTTGGTGTTGGGTTGGAAGGATGTTTATTTACCACAGTGTTTATAATGAATCTTAATGTAAACTGGTTCATTAAGATGCAGGCAGTTTAGCACTGTGGTTAGGAGCACAGTCTCTGGAATTAGACTGCCTAAGTTTGAATGTTTGCTTACTGACTTGCTAGATGTATGTCTTTGGACAAATTCTAAGCTTAATTTCTCTACTTACAAAACAATAGTACCTATTTTATACAATTATTATAAAGATTAAATGAGGTAATCATTTAAGAAGCTCGTAAAACAGTGTATGGCAAATGTAACTGATTAATAAATCACTTGTTTTTATGCTGCTGTTGCTGTTTGATGGAAGAAACAATTTAGTTAGCTTCCTATGGGGGATTCTTTGTTGTGCTATTTTAGTTGAACTTATCTGCTAGTAAAAAGGGGGATATAAAAATTAATGGTACTCATAGAGAAAATAGAAATAAACTAACATTGAACATCTATTATGTGTTAGGATTTTTTCTAGATCTACACAGTTCGGTATGTTAGCCACTAGCCATATGGAGCTAAATTCAGCTCCCAGAGTAGAGTTTCCTGGGCTTTGCCTGAATAAGAAATAAACTTTTGTTTATTTAAAAAAAAAAAATTCAGTTCCTCAGTCACAGCCACATTTCAAGTGCCCAAAAGCCATCTGTGGCCAATGGCTACCATGTTGGATATCACAGATCATACTCTTTCATGCTGTCTTCTTTTTTAGTTACTGGACTAATGTACAGGTATGTTTGTGCATTTAGGTAAGCATGAAATGTTCAGTTCTGTTAAAATGTCAACATCTTGGGCCGGCCCGTGGCTCACTTGGGAGAGTGTGGTGCTGATAACACCAAGGCCACGGGTTCGGATCCCTATATAGGGATGGCCGGTTAGCTCACTTGGGAGAGTGTGGTGCTGACAACACCAAGTGAAGGGTTAAGATCCCCTTACCAGTCATCTTTTAGGAAAAAAAAAAAAATGTCAACATCTCCACATTGGATTATATAGATAAGGTATGAATATATGCCGTTGTAAGTGTTCAGTAAGTATTTGCTCAATAAATGTCATCCAGTTAGGTCCATATATACTGCTGAGAATGTCGTTGTGCATTTATACACTGGAAGGGAATTGTATTAAGGTTTTCTTAATGAATGAAAATTTATGTAAGAATTAAAGACATGAGATCATCAGGAGAAGATGAAAAAAGAGATGGGAAAAAATTTCAAAAGCCTTCATGTTAGTTTTTTATTTAAATGCATTTAAGTTGCTTTATTCTTGGTTAGACCCCAAGAAACAGAAAAAGGACTTATTCAGCTTTTGCTATGGTTTAACTCCCCATTTTCAAATATTTATGAGTCTTCTTAAAACATGGGTTTTAGAGTCAGATATGCCAGAGGTACAATCCATTCTCTGGTATGCACTAGATTGTGTAATCTTCAATAAGTTACTTACATTTGCTAAGCCTCACTTTCCTTGTCTGTTAAGAAGGAAGGAATGATCAAATTATAAGAACTGAGTATTAACCATTGGTTTAATAAAACATATTTTGAATGAATGAGTGATACCTCCCTGGAAAAGAGTAAGTATTTATTAAATGACTCCATCATTAAAGAACCACTATTTGGATTTTTAACAGGAATACTTTGAAAAATTTGTAATGAACTTAGACATTGTTTGCACTGTATATGAGGCCTGCTTGCTTAAATTCTCCTTATGATTTGATTATTGGGCTATAGAGGGAGGATGATGAGTAATGGGCCTGTTTCTTAGTTGAAATAAATTATGTGGCATATTTGGTGTGGCCCGTCTGAAAGTCCTAAAGTTACTTGTTACCATCTACTGTCTCCATTTTACAGATGTGGAGAATGAGGTATGAACCAGGCAAATCTGATGTCCTTGGGGAATGTGGTGTTTTGTGGCAAGGCTTAGAGTAGAGTGCAGATCTCTATGGGGTGTAATCTTTAGGGCTTTCTTACCGCTACTCACTGGCCAAAGTGTTTTCATAGAACCTTTTCTGAAGTGCTTTATGAGCCTTTGGTAATTTACCTCTATAAACATTTAGCAAGTAGACAGTAGAAATAATGTGTTGGGAAAATATCCAGCCTGGTGTAGTGGTTTTCAAACTTAATTTCATGAAGCTGCCTCAGGAAACTTACCAAGGAAAACCAGTGTGGCAAAACTTTAGCTGTGCTTTATATAGATCAACTTAACTTTTATCTATTTTATATACAGGAATTCCATGTAAGGTTTTATTTGAAAACAGGTGGCTTCTTGGTCAGCTTCCCACTGAAGTTTGAAAACTGATGGTGTAGTTGGAAGAGCCCTCTTCTAGGAGTTTTAGCACTAGCTCTGCTGTGAGTTAGATGAAAACCTTGGGAGAGAGAATTTGATTCAATGATTTTTATGGTTTCTTCCAGCACCCAAATAGCATGATTTAATGATGTGATGTCAAGACCATAACCAGGCTTGAATTTATTTTTTCAGTGAAAGGGAAAGAATATATAGCAAAGAATTTTAGGTAATTAGTCATTTTCAGAAGGGACCAAGGCCTGTCCCAGCACTCTGGCCTGAGTTTGAGTGTGTTTGGTCTGGTTAGTGGCAGGCATGTATAGTGTACTCCTATCCTAGAAGAGTCCTGTTGCTTTAAGCCTTCTATTCTGACCACCACTCCTCATGCCTTCAGTGGCTGGCACAAGGACATCTCTGTTTATTTTTATCAGCAAGTCACGTGACCTTGTGAACAGATGGCCCAGGTGAAACCTTGACTTTGCAGGTCTTATCCCCTAAACACAACCAATCATTTGTTACATATGATTAAAATATCACTAACAAGGGTAATTTCACATGCTTTTTGGCAAATGTGGTTAGCAGGATGTGACATGATGCAACACTGCCTTCTTCCCCCATGTGCCATCTCCCTTGAGGCCTCATCTCCCCTGCTCGCCCCTGTCTCACCCATGCTGAGGCTTGCCTTCCAGCTCACCTGCTCCAGATGGGCAGCACAGTGGGAGGACACTGGCAAAGGCAGATGTGTTTATTTTCCGGAGACAAAATGTTGTGCTGCTGCAGATGGCAGTGCCTGGGAGCAAATGGCAGCCTTTGACACTACTGTCACACAGCCTGGGCATTTTGACAGACAGAGCTGGCTTGCTTTTGGTGATGGGGAAATTGAAAACAAACAAACAAACAAACAAACAATATGTTCAGTATGAAACTCCTGGACTTTCAGTGCAAGCAGCAGCCCTTTTAGACCTGGGGAGCAGTTTTCATCCACACTAGACCTCAGTCAGTTAGTCAGCTAACTATGGATTTTCACCATAGGCCAAGAGTTATATGGGTATGTCCGTTCATTTCTTTTGCCTCTTAGCCTTAATAGAACATGAAGTAAAAACTGGAAACATATGGCTACATTTAGATGGATATTCAAGGGTACTGCATAACACATGTGTATCCCAGGTCACATCTCACAGGAGTCTCTTAGGATTGGGGGTGGCTCACATTTGCCCCAATGGAGATACGCTGTCCTATATTTAGTGGTCATTTTGATTATCCAGAGTCCCAGGGACAGATGTGCCTTGAGCTGAGGTGCCTTAATTAATTGACAACACTTTGTGCTCATAGTGTTTTTCTACCAAGAGGAGTAAGAATTCTGACAGCTGCCCTTTTAAGCAGTTTGCTTATGCAGTCATTAGGGTTTGACTAAGTCCATCAGGAAAACAAAGACTGGTTCTTCAATCATTATGTTTGCAGGTCTCCTAAGAAAAAATGGCTTGAGAAGATTTTTCTTTGAAAGTTACTGGCTTTATCAGGAAATCTTTTTTTCTTCTTCTTCTTTTTTTTTAAAAAAATATGTGCTGTTTTTCCCAGCCCTAGTGCTGATAGAGTTAGGAGTTTGCAGGTGTAAAGTCCTCCCCCTCCTCTTCCCCATCTCTCTCCAGGGGGTTGTATGTGAGAAGGTGTTGCTTTCTCACTCAAAGAGCATATATGTGCTACCCTGTTGGGTGCCTGCTGAGAGCAGAGAGAACCCCAGTTCTAGTTTAATGGAATAAGCCTATTGGAGGGCTGGAATTCTACAGCCTCATAATGCCAAGTTTCCACTTAAAGCATCTTTCTTATTTACAGTGGAGGTGAAGCAATATAGGTAATTGGTCTGGATTTGTATTGTTTTGGAACGTGTCTTAAAAATTATGTGATTTTCTATTAAGGTTTGGTTTAAGCCTGGAGCAGCAAAGTTCTGTGTCTGTTTAGAAAGAACATGCTTTTATTTGTAAAATGTGTACTATTAGAAGTTCAGATTTACCCCCTCCTTTTAAGATTGCTTTAGGGGCCGGCCTGTGGCTCACTTGGGAGAGTGTGGTGCTGATAACACCAAGGCCACGGATTCAGATCCCTATATAGGGATGGTCGGCTAGCTCACCTGGGAGAGCGTGGTGCTGACAACACCAAGTCAAGGGTTAAGATCCCCTTACCGGTCATCTTTTTAAAGAAAAAAAAGATTAAACCAGTATCCTAGACTGGGTAGGCATAGGTGTGGTCATTCCCTCACACACATTCACATATACAAACACACATATACCCCAGCATCCTGGTGCCTCTTTTTACCTGCCCTGGTCCAGGATCACGTAGAGATGTGCATTCAGGGGCTGATCCCTAAAACTCCATGAAGTTTTCCTTCCTCTCCCAGAAAACAGTCATCTGAAATGAAGGGCAGTGGGGAAGGCAAGGAAGGATTGACTTTTATTTGTTGACCTGGGAGGTAGTTACATGTGTATTCATTCACTATATTCATTAGCTCTACATGTATATTTTATGCATGGTGTGTGTGTGTGTGTTATTTCATAAAAAGGTTTAAGAAAACAAGGCCGGCCTGTGGGTCACTCAGGAGAATGTGGTGCTGATAACACCAAGGCCACGGGTTCGGATCCTATATAGGGATGGCCGGTCTGCTCACTGGCTGAGTGTGGTGCTGATGACACCAAGCCAAGGGTTAAGATCCCCTTACCGGTCATCTTTAAAAAAAAAAAAAAGAAGAAGAAGTTTAAGAAAATAAAAAGGAAAGGTGAAAGGGCAGGCAAGCATAACTTTTCTTTTTTAAGTTAAAGATGAAAAAAACCCACTAAAGTCCAGGGTTTGATCGCTGTACTGGCCAGCCACCAAAAAAAAAAAAAAGAAAGAAAGAAAAGAAAAGCATAAAAATGAAAAAAAAAAAAGTTCAAATTTACTATTACTTTGAGTGTAGACAACAGAGCAAATAGGATTAACTAGACTGGAAAGAAAAAGGAAGGAAGAAGAAATAACAGTCTCTGAATCTTTGTAAAAAGATGTTTCACCAGAATTCCACACTTTTCTGATGCCTCCTAGTGGGTGTGGTTTCTTATAGATGAGTTGTTCTGTAATTGCTGATAGTCATTCATACAGCAGATCTCCAGCCTGTGTTGTCCTTGGGCTGAGGAAACAGAGGTGCAAAGCTCAGTGTTTTTGTTCAGATGGAGAAATGGAGAACTAAACAGTCAGTTGTTCTGCAGAGTGACAAGTGCTATAATAGCCATATACACGGGGTACTTTGGGAACACAAAGCCTAACCTGAGCCTTGGAGGACTAGCTATTATTAAGGCAAAGAGGAAACAAAAGGGAAAACTGGAAGTATGGACCAAGGTGTGTGAGAGTATGTTAGTTAGGCATAGTGGTTTATGAAAGATGTTTGGGGCAGGGACAAATAGTTCTCTGAGCCTCCTACTCGTAATTTTATCTGTTTTAACTAGTGGGATACTGTATACAAATTAGGGCTCTACTGATTTTTAAAAATATATAAGTATATAGTTTATAGTACATATATAAAATCCATAATCTAAAGTAGTTTATTTTGTTAAATAAGGCTGAGGGTTTTAGGGGAATGGTTAGAGATTGAAACTAGGCTGGTAGTTCATGTTATGAAGACTATGCTGAAAAAGTTTTATCCTTAAAGCAGTGGGCCTCTTTGGAAGCTTGTTGGCTGAGAAGGGCTTAGCATGATCAGATGAGATTTGGTTAGATCATTAGCTCTTCTTTGGTAGAGCTTTTGGGGAAAGAATGATGGAAGCAGGGAGACCAATGAAGACCTTCCATGACCATTGAAGCTGTGAGAGTAACTTGTGTTGGGCTTGGGGTGCTAACAAGGAACACTGTATTCTAATAGAAGGGCTTCTAAACAGACTTTCCCCCAGAAATTTCTTTAGTACTCTGTATCTAGTGGCTATGGACATCTGAAAACATCTACAATTGTATACAGTCCTAAATACTTTTTTCCCGGAAAAAAAAAGTATCTTATTTATTAATTCAGAGAGAGGAGTCAGCTGTGATGTTCAGCTTTCATAGATATTTGTGGGCATGTTTAGCATTTACAACTTGATATATGCCTTGTGGTGTGCAAGTCTGTTAGAAAACATGACTTCTGCATTTGAGTTTTTTTTAAGAACTGACTTAAAAGTTTATGGAATCTTAAATTTTCCCTGTAAAATGCCAGCTCATGAAAAAAAGAATTCAGGTGGCCTTCTCGCAGACATGGAGCTGTTGGTTTTACCATTGCACAATCAGCAATTTTATTTTGATGTTATTTGGGCGGGAAATCAGTACTTTTGATTAGCAAGTAAAATTAATGTAGAAAAATACTGTGTTAACTAGTTGGTATAATAAGGCATCTGTGCCATGTTGCATTTCAACTTGTTAAATTTCTAAACTTCTAATTATAATAAGGTTACAACTTTAATAGAAGAACCAGTCAAACTTGGGGTGAATGATAGCTTTAGAGAAATAATATTTATAGACATTTTGGAATTATTGAGGGGAACTTTAAAATTCAGTTTTTAAAAAATTGAAATGTACACATTATTTAAATTTTTTTACTCCTAAAATTCAGATTTATTGGCTACCTCCTACTTACCAGGCCTCCCTCCAGAAACTTTAAACACAGGTGAACTCTTTAATTCCTCACAACTCTGTCAGGCAAGCAATACTGTTCCCCATATTACAGATGGGACACTTGAGGCCCCAAGTGAACTATCTCAGATAATACGTCTGTAAATTGATAAAGCCACTTTTGATCTTCGCTGCTTTTTTTCACAACAGCACATGCCAATCTTATATGACTTGTGGCATTTAAAAGGAGAATTTATCCGAATAGTAATTTAAAAGGTGTTTTGCTTTTAAAGTTTAAGATATTGATTTTAAATATGGTAACATTCCTGAGCTTAAGTTCAAGAACTCAACCATTATATGAGTTTTTACCAGTATATTAAACAAAAACATTTGAACATGAGCTAATCATTATTAAAAGAAAACAAAGACAGTATTTGTATTTTGATTTTTGCATCCGCCAGCATCAATCAGGTACACCAAATACATTTTCAGAGAATGACCTGAGGTAGAGAAGAGAAAAAGTAAGAACTTGATTACACACTCTCATTTTCAGAGAAATGTTTCTTTTATTTCATTTTGGGCTTCTGAAAATCCACGGTTTGCTTCACTTGAGACATGCTTGCCTCCTTATTTCTCAATTTAGTATGAGAATTTATAAATATGGGCCAGTTTGGTTTTTTAGTGTTACAAAAGATAAATATATCTGAAACAAGAGAGAACAAGGAAAGTCAGACAGTTTAATTTAGCTTCCCTGTTTGTAAAGCTCAGTATATTATTCTGATTCTGATCAGTTTAAACTTGTGGGTTTTTGTTTTTTGCTTTTTTTTTCAGTCACAGGATTAAGAGGAAACTGTTTTTAGCTTCCAGCTCCATACCTTTTTTTCCCTTCTGAGTGACAAGAGTAGATAACAGGACCCTAACCTGCTGTGTGTTCTCTCTTGCATCTCTGCCTTTGCCCACACCACCATTTTGCTGGTCGTCCTGCCCTGAATGTACCCATACCCCTACATAGCTAACTCTTAATTGCTGGTTAAACTCAGTTGAGCATTTATCAGGGAAACTTTGTATTTCCCCACATCCCATTCCCCCACACATAAGTCACCCTCAACTTCTTTGTGCTGTCATGGCAACCTAAGTATACGTCTGCTGTAGTGTACTGTTGTAATTGTTTCCTTCATTGTCATGCATGTGTGAGTGTGAGCATTTGTGAGTTTACGTAAGTAAAACCTCCTAACTGGCTGGCTTTTCATTCAGTCTCATGACTTTGGCTGTACACTGTTTTCTCTTTCCAGCTGTCTCTGGACAGCTCTAGTCAAGCTTATTGGGTTCAAATTGAACTCTACATTTGTACTACTACTCTTCCCGTTGTTGATAGTCCTCTTAACTCCTCTTTCTCCCTCACCTCCTCTATTCTACCAGTTATTAAGTTCTATCAGTTCTACCTTCTAAATGCATCTTATGGGCCGGCCCGTGGCTCACTCGGGAGAGTGTGGTGCTGATAACACTAAGGCCACGGGTTCGGATCCCATATAGGGATGGCCAGTTGCTCACTGGCTGAGCATGGTGCTGACAACACCACGTCAAGGGTTAAGATCCCTTACCAGTCATCTTTAAAAAAAAATAAATAAAATAAATAAATAAATGCATCTTATATTCCATATTTCACTATCCATCCCCTCCGCTTCTGCCTTAGTTTGGCCCTCATCATCTTCTATGTAAATTATTGTAGTCCCTTTCTCTCTGTCCCAGTCCCAGTTCATCTTCCATTTAATTGTTAGTTAACATCCTGAAATGGCAATCTGTTTGTCTTTCTTGCTTTCCTATCTAAAAATCTTTTTAAGAGAAGGGGAAAAAATGGCTGGGACCAGTGGAATATCAATTCTGAGACATCAGGGTTCCTTGGCACCACTTAACCAGTGTCCTAAGGCATGAAAAAAGGCTTGGATCAGCAGAGGGATATTCTTTAGTTTAGGAGGCCAGTGACAGCATCATCCCAGTTCCTCTCTGCTTCCTGCTGAAATCAACTAATTCTTCAGGTATGTGTGTCCCATATACCCAGAGAATATGTCACCTGTATGCGAACATTCCATGTTCCTCCATGTTTCTTTATCTTCACATAGGCTTTTTCTTTTGTCTGAAATCCTTCCTACCCATGTCTACCTTGTGAGTTTCTTCCAGATCCAGGCTTCCATCTTCATCACCTGACACAATGCTTCTCACATAGTAACTGCAAAATAAACATTTATTGAGTTTATTCACATTCCAAATGCAGAAGCGAAGTTGGTTGGGGCATCTGCCCATTTCATAATTATCCTGTGTGGTAGTCCCAGAGAACTCTGGTGGGATTTGGTTGAAGCCTTTTATAAACTGTGTGCTTTTATACTTGAGGCTAAAAGAGACTGAATCTACACATAGCTTTCCTTAAAAAGAAATACGTCCAAGAGGATTAAAGTCAGGATACAAATGATTCCATATTGCTTAGGAATTAGAGATAGGTATTTCTCTCCCTCCCCTTCCCCATCCATAGAACATAATCTTTTAGAGTTAGAAATGATACTTAGGTTATGATAACTAGAATTTGCTGAAATATTTGAGATTTTTTAAAAAGTGTTTGAAACAGTGAATTCCCATTCAGGTACAAGATCCTTCTTTAATTAAAAGGGCAAAATTGAAATTGAGATTTTAAAGTTATACCAACAAACCCACTCAAAGAAGATAGATAGTAAATTCTACTGGTTATTGGAAACAAGCTCTGGATTCAGAGTTCAGAACACTGGTGTAAGAAAACAACAATTAATCCATTTTATTTATTAATGAAGTTTATAAAAGTTTATTATAATGAAGTTTATTAAAAATTGGGCACTGGCAAAGCAATTAAGGTGTTGGTATCATCACAGATTTTTATTAATACCTATTACATGTATTGCATAGTTTTAATTCTCATAGAGGAGTCATAATTGTGTGACGTTAAATCTGCCCTTTTAAAACTTAAAATATTATTGGTCTTATAAGATGTGATAAGTGAAATAGATAGCAATAAATGCTGGTATGTGAAATAGTATATTCTGAAATGTCTGAGTGTGAAATTGACATTTACATAGTGAATCATATTTTTACACTAATTTCCATTTTGTGGAGGCAGCATGGTTTCCTGGAAAAGCATACAAGACTTGCAGTTGAGAAGCCTGAATTCTGGTCCTGACTCTGATGCTAATTACGTGTGTGGTTTAGGGCAAGTCACTGTCTCCTCTTTGAACTTTAGTCTCCACATTTGTAAAGGGGATGTTGGATAAACTAATTGAGTTCTTAGATCCCTTATAACTATAAACTGCATTTTTGTGAAATACTCTCAGTACTCAAGATAGGATTTTAGGCAGCTTTGACAATCAGCTGGATGGAAAGAAATTTGTTCCTTTCAAAGTCCAGTCTCTGTTTAGTACATGTAGAAGTCTGTTTATTAAAACACTCATCTCTAAACAAACTCATTTGTCCAATTGATTCTGTATCTCCTTCCAAATTAGTGATCCATCAGGAGTGGAAGTGTGCCTCACACACTGCTTAGCATTCCAAGGTGCAGTATACTGAAAAAGAAACTGTACCATTCTCCAAGGCACCTCACTCATAGCAATGTCATCCTATTCAATTAGAGGTGACAAAGGCTGGCCTGGCTCCAAAGGAAGACTGTCAATTCCTCTCTTTTTCTGTGTCCACGCTCGGCAGGATGCTTCCTCACGCCCACCTCTCTCCCCCTTGCTGTGACTTTGGCTTCCGCCAGATGTCACACCACTGCTTGTCACTGCTTAGACTCTTGTCGCTGATTTTGTTGTTTCAATCTATTTATCACAACTGTTCTCTTTAGCTGTAAAATTTATGGAATTTCTCACACTCTTCTTAATCACTACAGTGCTTCTTTTTCATGAGAAAGAGAATATACAAGGAGTTACATGTATGTATAATAGTTGGAAGGAAGGAAACATTCCATCTAAACTTAAGGAAAGTTTATGTGTGTGCCATGTACACCCACCATCTCTAAATGTACAAGAGTCCAAAGTGGAACTGAGCTGAGTTCTGTAGGGCTCATAGTCTCAGAAGTACTTAAGAAGTCCGTTTCAATTCCAGGAAAAACTACCTAAGAGTTGTGCTTATTGGCAAATGCCCCTGGCTTAAATTTTACCCCTTTTAGCAAACCAGAAAAAGGTGGTTAACTTTATTGGCTCTCTGTGCTACATCTTTTTGATCTTATTATTTAGTCAAATCTGTTAGTAATGCAGTCAAATCCTAAAAATGATGGTGGTAGTTGTGGGGATAATAGCTCATCTGTATTATTACTATGTAACAGGCATTGCACTGAGCACTTTACATATATTTAAATCTTACCACAACCCTATAATGATGGATATTTTTATTATCCCTGTTGTATAGATGAGGAAATCTCCAAATGACCTAAAGCTCTTCACTTTAAAAATAAGCTTATACCGTGTACTTGTTAAGGGAGCAAAAGATACATTTGTCCCTCCCCCAACTTGTATTAAGAGGCAAAATTTTGGTAGTACCTTTTTCTAGAGGAATTAGAAGAGAGCATCTTAACTAAATGTTTGGATTCGCTTACTAATCATTTTTATGTTTTGTTAGTTCAAAATTATATATTATTTTCAATCTTAGCCTTTGTTATAGAAGATGCCTAGTCATATATGATACAGTTCTTCTTGAGGATCTCATAAAAACTTTATTACCTAGACTTGTTGTCTAAACAGTTGGAATAGTGGAGATGACCAAAGACTAGATTATATTTCACACGGAATAGAGATTACTTGGTAAAACAGGATTTCTGGAAGTTCTGTCATTATTGATTAGTGTTTGCATTTCCCCAGAATAATTAGACACCTTCTTACATGTAATACTGATCATGGGAGAGAAGGGAACTGATGAAAAAGTATTTAGAAAGTGAGGCTTAGTACTCAAGATGGACACATCTGTAAGGGAGGTATGTAATAAATGTTAATTTACTTTCCAAATCAGAAAGTAGATCTTTTTGGGGGAGATAGGGTGGGTTGACCATGAAGCAGATATGCTCTACTTATCTAATATGAATGCTTGTGACAGTGAACACCATTACCTTAGGGCCCCTGAAAAGAGTCCTGGGAAGGAAAGAGGAGGAAACTATCACTTACTGCTTTTCTCCCATATGTCAAGCAATGTGCTGGGCACTTTTTATAAACATCCCTCTGTATCCCTTTATGAAGACAAATACGAGGAATTTATCTTGTATCTGTGCCAGGAGTAGTTGGTCCTCTCCTGGTTCTTGCACTGTTTATTTCATAGATGTTTCATGGATGATTATGTTTCCCTAGTAATAATTACTGTTTATTGAGACTTTTCTGTGTTTTAGGCACTATGCTTACCGTTTACGTGCATTATCTCTTTGAATCTTTACTGCAACCCTTTTGTAGTAGGTATTATTTCATGTTTTAGATGAGAACACAAAATTCAGAGAGATTAAGTGAGTAACTTTTCTAGAGTCACACATAACCCAGCTGTTTTTTCCTGAGATATTTACTTATGCCCTTGGTCTCCACTTTGTTCGATTCTGATTGTCTGACCTGTATCCTAAACTTTTCTTTACTTAGCAACCCCTGTCTGAGGAAGGAAGAAAGAGAAGGACCCAGAGCCTAGCAAAAAGGAACAGTATATGTGCATTAATAGAGATGCTGGCAGTTGACTTAAACTAGAACCAGTTCTCAGAAGAAGGACCTATCACCTTCTGACATTTGTGTAGTGCTTTTCTTAATCTTGTCTTGTGATATTAGGTATTGGCCACATACATATTAAAACATGTAATGCTTTCTGATATGGTTTTTATTACTCATTCATTCAGCAAATATTTGTTGCACATATACTGTATACTTACACGTCATTGAACAAGCCAGACTTAGTCCTGCCTTTGTGGAGTTTATAATTGGCGTAAATATTTGAATAGGTGGGTCATGTCTTAGACGTACTAATTTTTTTCCTAAACACACCATAAACAGTCACACCTATGTATGCTGTAAGACTTGCACAAAATTGGATGGCTTAGAATTTATCTCATTCTAGGAAAGCACTAATGAATCAAGAATATGAGGGAAAGTAACAGTAGTCAAGAAACCCATAATTATGGTTTGTCATTTTGCCACAATTCTTAGAGGAGTGAGAGAATGACAGTACACAAGACTTTATTTGAAATTTTAAAAAACTAGTGTGAGCCAGAGATCTTTGATGGAGCATTCTTAGAAGAATTTCGGAAACTGCAAGTTGTTACACAGATGTATTGATTTAATTAGTCTAGATAACACCATTTATTTATGCTTAAGCATCTCACACATGCAAGAGTTGGTAATTCGAAGTCACACAATAATTTGTGAGTTATATTCTGTACCACAAGATGTAGCTTCTGAATACCAACTTTGGTGAGTGTGTGTATCAGATGCTTAAGCATAAATAAATGATGTTATATAGACCAATTAAACAATATAGTTTTCTTCTGGAATTCTGTTGACATGGGATTTCATGTAACATATTCTGCAAAATCTTCTGGGAGTATCTTTTTTTAAAAATAACATTAGGGCCGGCCCGTGGCTCACTTGGGAGAACGTGGTGCTGACAACACCAAGCCAAGGGTTGAGATCCCCTTACCGGTCATCTTTTTTTTTTTTTTTTTTTTTTAAAGATGGCCGGTAAGGGGATCTCAACCCTTGGCTTGGTGTTGTCAGCACCACGCTCAGCCAGTGAGCAAACCGGCCATCCCTATATAGGATCCGAACCCGTGGCCTTGGTGTTATCAGCACCGCACTCTACCGAGTGAGCCACGGGCCGGCCCTACCGGTCATCTTTTTAAAAATTAATTAAATAAATAAAATAAAGAATAAAGTAAAATAAAATAACATTAATTGTTTTAAACAATTTAATCTCATAGTATGGGCAAATTCCTCACTGGAAACAGAACATGTCTGGTTTCTGCTGGTTAAGGTCTCTTTGGTTATCTGGGCAGATCTTCAATATTCCATTGCAACGTGATAAATTGTTAGGTTAACCATACAGTGGGTGTTCTGCTAGCAAATGGAGAAGAGTAGAATTATTCTCTTAGCAAAAAGATTAACTTACTTTGCAATAGGTAGGAGACTGTATTTTTAGTTCTCTTGGGGAGGGAAACCACCAGTTAGAGTCCCTTTGCTATTCTTTCCCTCTTCCTTTCTTTTTCTATTCTAATTTTAACTGTAAAAACACCAAGGTATTCTATGTCTGCTGGATTTTACAGTGCTGCTTTTACGCTCTTTTAAAAAAAAATGTTATTATATATATTTTTTATCTTTAGCTAATTTAAACAGGTTTTGTTGCTGTTGTTTAAAGTGGTAAGCTATCAAAAGCAGACTTGGATGAAGTTAATATACTAGACATTTTGGTAGGGTCTTTTCTTCCAGAGTTTGGGATTTTCACCTCTACTATTTATTCTCACCATACTCCCTAGAAGACAGAAAGGAGAAGGATTGATTAACATTGTTTTACACACATAAGAAAATAGAAGCTCATAGGGGTTAAGCGTCTTGCCTAAGGTCAGACTTACTAAGAAGGTAGTCACAGAACTCGGCAGAGAATTCCAGAGCTTGGCTCAGACAGTACAGCACACTACACATTGGGAAATGTGATAGGCAGGTAATTATTTTCTCAGAAGTCTTGATTACTGCTGTTCAGTTCTTATTCCTTTGAGACTATCCACCATCTTATTTCCAAAGCAGAAATTTGTTTGGAGGTTAGGGCTCCTCTGTAATCTTCAGGAGATGTTAGGAGCTCTTCCTACTTAGCCCAGCTGGCTTGGAATTCCAAGTAAGTATGTAATATTTTCAAGTGTTCTTCTAACAGGAGTTTCTTTAGGCTGCCAAGTGCCCATGTTAGTCAGTGATCAAAGAATGCAAAATGTCACTTTTAGGACCATTAGCTCTTACTACCTCATGCTCCATAATATGGTGTCTCATTTACTGTTCACTTCATCTAATATATACATAAGTTTAGAGATGGGCACATAACCATGGACAAGGCCCGTTCACTAGCCACTGAAGTAAATGCAAGAGGAAAAACACATCCTGCAGAGAAAAAGGAAGCCATATAAAATGGGAGTCCCACCGCTGATGCCTGGGGGCATAAGCAGATGATTTAACATGGTAAATGGCCCAGCTGGTGTAGAAAAAAATAACCATCCATTTGGAGATGAAGAGCAAGGCAAGGTTCTCTGTAGTAACTTGTGTTTTTAGACTTAATAAAAAGAAGGGACACCTATCAATCCAGGTTATAATTACTTTATTCATCTCTTTGATAAAAATTACTTTTTAGCTCTCTTAGGGGAGCCTTGTTATATTAGAAGAATGTTAGCATTTCACCTAAAGCTACAGTTCCTCTAGAGTTATTATGTTTCTTTGTGTTTGTGGACTCTCATAACTACCGCCTTCATTGAAAGTCTAGTGATGTGACTTAAATATTTGAGACCATTATGATTCCCTACCTCATAAAGTGTTTCTTTTATAGTGGAGCACACAGTTTACCATTTGAGATCTTGGTACAGATGCCCAGACTGAACTTGTTTATTTTGGATGATGTGGTTGGAGCTGCTACTTTCTTCAGTCTGTGGCCTGACACTCTCAGAAATGTGCTTGTTGGTTTCAACGATTAGGAATGACACAAGAGCACTTGTGCTTTGCCTTTAAAGTGCTTTTGTAACAGGTTCTCGTCCATAGGCTGTAAGAAGAAAGCAGCTATATCTGAATGTGCTCCAAATGTTCTTCTGTTCAAAGAAAACAAGTCAACCTCCCTTCACCTCTTACCACATTCCAGGTCCTGTAGATTTCTCTACATTTTTACTTTTATTGTGATATACAGGTTGAGTATCTCTAATCTGAAAATTCAAAATCCAAAGTGCCCTAAATTCTGAAACTTTTTGAGTGCGGACATGATACCACAAGTGGAAGATTTCACACCCATCCTCATATGATGGGTCATGTGTTTCATGCACAAAATTATTTAAAATATTGTGTAAAATTACCTTCAGGCTATGTGTATGAGGTATATATGAAACATAAATGAATTTCATGTTTAGACTTGGGTCCCATCCCCAAGATATCTCATTATGTATGCAGATATTCAGAAGTCCAAATAATATCCAAAATCTGAAACACTTTTGGTCCCAAGTATGTTGGATAAGGGATACTCAACCTGTACTCACATGCTGCTAATATTTTCTTATTCATCAAGAGTCAGAATACTCCCACTTGCTATGGGAAGAGATGTTGGTGTTCTGCTTTAGTCATCACTTTGCTGTATCTTTCATTTGCAGACTCCATATCATGTGAACCTCCTCCTGGCAGGCTACGATGAGCATGAGGGACCAGCACTCTACTACATGGACTACCTGGCAGCCTTGGCCAAGGCCCCTTTTGCAGCCCACGGCTATGGTGCCTTCCTGACTCTTAGTATCCTGGACCGATACTACACACCAAGTAAGTACCAGCTCTTTAGGTAGGAAGCAGTAGCAGAGTCCTGCCTTCAGCTGCTTCGTTTTGTCTGCCCTTGGAATTGGGTGGTCAGGGCTTGAATGGAGGATGGATCCTAAGAAGCACAAGCAGGTACCCTCTGGAAGCTGCTTTCTCCTGTGGGTCAGTAGGGTCTTTGAAAAGCTGATAGAAGTCCCTCCTTTGCCAGCCAAAATGAGGTATTGCATATTTCTAGAGCTGGGTTTTGTTGTATTTTCTTTCGAAGTGGGGTTGAGGTAGATGTCATAGTAAAATATTTTTATTAATTTCTGTAATTCTTCAGTTACAAGAGTTAAGTGTTTTCACTTGTTTTTCTCTGACTAGATGCTTATTGGCATCTCAGCTGTAAAGAATAAATGAATAAGCCACGTAGTTTTTGTGTTTGTTTTGAACTTGAGAGGATGAACAGTTGTCCAACCTGACAACTGAGAGTTTCTTTGCTTAAACATCAAAGTTTTTAAGGCCACAAACCTGGGCCCTGCCCTTGGTTGTCATCTAATGGCCACTCCCTCCTGTAAGAAAAACTGTCTCTCTACTTGTTCATGAATTGTCAGCTTGTCAAAGTTTTAGACACAGGGATGCTTTTATGCTACATTCTATCTTCTGACTTCAATCTCAACCTCGATTTAGCCACTGTGTGGATAGGCAGTTGGGATTCTCAGCTTTTACATACTGTAGATGTAGCACAGATAACCGCTTCTCTTCTAACATTCCATTCTTCCCTGTCAGTTTTATAAGAATCTGGCACGTTCATTCCTTTTTGGTGCTGCCCTCTCACTCAACCTCAACCACACTAAAGCTCCAGACCACATCCTGAAAAGAATTATCCTGGCCTCCTGTGACTGTTTCTTGATTTGGCATCTGTCAGTAATACAGCTGATTTGCCCACCAAAATAACAACTAACCACCTCTGAAACCTAACTACATAATATGTCATCCCAGTTTGCCATGCCCACAGGCAGTTACTTTCATTCCTTTTTTAGGAGAGTCCCAGTCCCATCCGATGAATTCTTTTCCCATTGTTAAGCTGCAACCCAGCTGGAAAGTGAAGCTAAAACTCTGGCCCTGTCCTTCCTTTCCCAGATTTGCAGCTGGCTAAGGCAGATGGAATTAATTTAAGCCCTAGACTAAAGGGGGTGGTGGGGTGGGCCATGAAAAAGAGAGGCAGGCTGCTGGACTTCTTCAGAGGCAGACCCTGGTCAAGGGAGAGAGAATTCTGTCATGCTTACCCTTCTCTGTAACAAATCAATTTGCACTGGCTTGTGGCTGCTGGAGCATTGGGTCTGGGGCACCCTCAACTGCATGTGGAATAAGTTTGTTGCAGACTAGCAGGCAAAGCATTTTTTGCCTTTTCCATTTGTGTGGCACTGGGACCTGAAGAAGTTTGAAACTTAATCAAAAGCTGCTGAGAGTTGGACTTCATGACAGCACCCTGAATGCTTGGTCTCTGTGTTCTCTTTCAGCTATCTCACGTGAGAGGGCAGTGGAGCTTCTTAGGAAATGTCTGGAGGAGGTGAGTAGCTCCCATGGGATCCCAAAAGGAACGTTTTGTCTTTCTGTTTGCCAGTATTTTTCCTGTTCCTCGTTTGCATTTTTTCTGATTTTTGCCAGAAGGTGTAATAAATACCCACTAACCAGATGTGAAGTTGTTACCACAGAAGAGTTTGGTGTGTGTAACAAACTTATTCTTCTCTTGGGTCACCTCCTCATCAATGTCAGTTTTACAATTTAATTACTTTTCTTTCTGGTTCATCCAGACCAGTGGTTTTCAAATTTTAGTGTGCATAAGAATAATCTAGGGAACTTGTTAAAAAAGCAGATTACTGTCTCTGCCCCACTCCACCCGCCCAATTTAGATTCTTCCTCATGTACAGACTGAGAATCTCTGTTTTAACTAGCAGTCCCATATGATGTTGCTAAAGATGGTAGCTGGGGCCGTACTTTATACTTGCTCTGTTCTTGTGCTTTTGGTTTGTGAGACCAGGAACATGGACCACGTGCATTCTAGTACTGTTCCTTGAGTCTGAGGCTTTGGGTATGAATGTAGGATCAAAAAGCAGCCCCATTAGGCTTTTTCATTCTTTCACTATTCTTGTGGCATATGGATGAACAAGAATGGTCTAGTGAGAGTAGGAGGTTGAGAGCAGGTGGAGGCATTGGAAATAATGTCAATTTGCCTCTTACCCAAGCCTGTCATTTTCAGTCCACAATCACCCCTTCACCCCTGTTTGTAAATTTCCTGTGCTCAGCCAGTGAGCGCACCGGCCATCCCTATATAGGATCCGAACCTGCGGTGGGAGCGCCACTGCTCTCCCAAGCGCTGCACTCTCCCGAGTGTGCCACAGGGCCGGCCCTGTAAATTTCCTTTCTAAAGCACGAGCTGAGAATGGGTTCACATGCTTTTCTTTTCTTATTTTGGCGGCTGGCTGATAGGGGATCCGAGTCCTTGACCTTGGTATTTTGAGTACCGTGCTCTCCCAGGTGAACTGACCAGCCAGCCTTATATGCTTTTCTTATCCATTCAGCTGAGAGTCCATATTAATCTCACAGCCCCAAGGGTTACAAGAGATAATCAGGAAGAAGCCACTAGAATATCTAGGGCTCTTGAGACTTTATTTCCCATGAATCTTAAAGAGGGTCATTTTAGAAACCCTTATTTACTATCATCTTTTCTTGATCTTGTCAGCACCACACTCAGCCAGTGAGCGAACCAGCCATCCCTATATAGGATCCGAACCCATGGCCTTCGTGTTATCAGCACTGCACTCTCCCAAGTGAGCCACGGGCCGGCCCTACATCTTTTCTTGATCTTGGAGCTTGTTTCTTTTCTTTTCTTTTCTTTTTTTTTAAAGATGACCGGTAAGGGGATCTTAACCCTTGACTTGGTGTTGTCAGCACCACACTCACCCAGTGAGCTAACCGGCCATCCCTATATGGGATCCGAACCCGGGGCCTTGGTGTTATCAGCACCACACTCTCCCGAGTGAGCCACGCGCTGGCTCTTGGAGCTTGTTTCTGACATAGGAGTCATCAGTCAGAGAGGACTCTGGAAATGGAATGGGATGTTGCTGTCCAGTCTTCAGCTGCAGAGGAGATGGGAAACATCAAGGGAAGGAGGGCTTAAGTCTGGGGAGGTAGACATTTCCAGCATAGGCTCCTAGGGGAGCTGGTGGAGAACTTTGTGTCTTCTCTCAAGAAGGAGGAGGTGGAGGCTTTAAGTGAAGTATGCAGGCAGAGTAGCCACAGAAGCAAAGATTTCCTCCAGCTGTGCTCCTCAGTAACCTCCAGCTGGGTTAGTGGGGCTGTCGTTTTCATGTACATAGACCACAGCTCCTTTGGAAGAGTCTCTCAAGCAGAGTCAAGAGAGTGCAGAGATGTTACCTTAATGACAGGTCATTGGAAGAAACAGAAACAGGGGTTGTTTCACGAGCAGTTCTGTTGACATCCTTCTCACCACTCCTCTAGCTACACATTCAATCACTCACACTCTCACACTTTTACCCAGTCCTTATAATGTGGGTGTATGACTGGAGCAAACTGTTGGAACCTAGGAATGCACTGCTGTGGTCCAGAGCTTGTTCCTAGGGTGATCACTCCTTGTTAGCTTATTACCTTGAGACATTTTAAGAAAGAAGTCTGTTACCAGACTGACTGGTAACAGACTGTGCGGAAGAAAGCATTGGATTTTCTCATTCTTTCATCAGCTGACTGGCCAGAGACAGGCTGCCAGCTGCATCTCCACGCTCATGCTCACAACCTCCTAATCAGCTTCTAGCTACTGTTTGGGCTTTCCTCAGTGCCCTAGCACCGACTGCCCTGAGTAGAATGTCAGTTCCACAAAAGTAGCAGTTTTTGTCTGCTTGTATCCCCAGTGCGCAGAACAGAGCCTGGCACATAGTTAGTGCTCAATAAATATTTGTTGACTAATTTCTAATTTTCTTCATTTCTCTCTGCAGCTCCAGAAACGCTTCATCCTGAATCTGCCAACCTTTAGTGTTCGGATCATTGACAAAAATGGCATCCATGACCTGGACAACATTTCCTTCCCTAAACAGGGTTCCTAACATCATGCCCTTCCCACTTGCCAGGGAACTTTTTTTGATTGGCTCCTTTATTTTTTTCTACTCTCTTGATGTGCACTCTTGATAGATGGTTAATTCAGAATAAAGCTGAATATGGATAAATAAAGCTTTCTAGTTTGGGTCTCAGTTTACCTATCACCGTAGAAAGGAACAAGAGGGAGGATTATCTTTTTGCCAGGACCTCTTCCCTTTGTTATTGCTCTAAGTGCCCTTTAGCAGCTGACAGCCCCACGTTCTATTTCACTGCCCAGCTTCCTTTCCAACTAGCTCCTTCATACATCTTGCTTGCTAATGTCTCATTCCCTTTAAAGCAGTGTTTCCTTTTACCCTGAAGCTTAAATTTTTTAAAATTAATTAATTATGGGACTGGCCTGTTAGCTCAGTTGGTTAGAGCATGGTGTTGTAACACCAAGGTCAAGGGTTTAGATACCTGTACCAGCCAGCTGCCAAAATAAATAATAAAATAAATTAATTTGAATAGGTAATACATGCACTCAGTAAAACATGCAAACAGTACAAAAACATGTAGTAAAAAATGTTTCTCCTGTTATAATAATCTAATCACCTGCTTCTCTTCCCAGAGGAAACTTCAGCTTCTAATTTCTTATCTGTCTTTTAAGAGATATTATGTTTTTGTATAAAGAATGCATACACACAGGCATATAGACAGACACACATCCCCTTTAAAAAATGTTTAAGTGTTCTACATATTGCTTATTTAATACCATATTAGAGATTTTTATATCAGTACATCATAAAGATCTACCTATTCTTGTTGACAGTTGCATAATATTCCATTAAATTTATGTACCATGGGCAGTTAACCAGATGTTTGTTTTACTGTTAAGCTAGCTTTTGGGGAATAATGTAGATTTTTTGATTGGGGCCACTAAAATAGTGGTTCTTAACCAGATGTGTGTATCAGAGTCACCTGGGGAGTTTTCTTTTTAGCATACATGTAGGCTATACTCCCAGACTCTAAGACGGTTTGGAGCCTAGACATAGGAATTTTTTAAAAAGCTTCACAAGTAGGAGCTGGCTGGTTAGCTCACTTGGTTAGAGTGTGGTACTGGTAACACCAAGGTCCAGGGTTCAATCCCTGTGCCAGCCAGTTGCCAAGAAAAAAAAAAGGCTTCCCAAATAATTCTTATCTTTTGTAAAGTCATGATGGAGAGCGCTCGATTAAGGTCTTTGGAGCTATGGTTCTAAAACTTTAGTGTGTATCCCAACCCTGTAGAGCTTATTGAAACACAGATCACAGAGTCCTGTCCTCATACTTCCTGCATGTTTAGGGTGGAGCCTGAGGTTTTGCATTTCTGACATTTTCAGTTGATGCCGATGCTGCCAGTCTGGGAACCACACTTTGAAACTATTTGGTCTTAGACTAAGATAAGCCCTACTTTACCCAGTTCTGTGCTGTTCTTAATACCACATATGGATAAGTTTTTGGTTTGTCTGAGATGAAATATATCATCTCTTTAAGATGCTACCTACATGTTATAACATTTGTGTTAAGTTTTGAGTTAACATCAGACTTGGGTGTCCTACACTTTTTTTTTTTTTTTGCAGCTGGCTTATTCAGGGATCTGAACCCTTGAACTTGGTCTTATCAACACCATGCCATATACACTTTTTAATAAACCAATGGTAAATGCTTTATACCATAAGAAAAAAACTAATCATCGAATCAATGTGGTAAAAGATGATTCACATCACCACAACTGGTTCAACCTCCAAAACCACTATGAATATGCATAGGTTTGGACTTAACAGCCAGTTTACTTAATCTCTTTCTGAGATGTCAATTTTAAAGGTGCCACGATGATTCTGATGCTCTCTCCAGTGGAGTACCACTACTAAAGCTAGGCAGTCCTGCTTCATGGTTATCCCATCTGTAAAATGGTTGAAATAGTACCTATTCCATGGGATGGTTATGAGAATTCCAAGAGGTAATAAATATTTAGTACAGGGCTTAGCATGTGGTAAGTGTTCAGTAAGTATATAATTGTTGGTAAACTTTATTCTGTGTCCAGGCTTCCCCAGGAATGAAATGGTTCTCTGCCTTTGAATGTCAGTGTCCCCAAGGCAACAAACCAACCCTAATTCTCAGTCTCTTTTCTAACCCTAACCCTAACCCTAACCCTCTTTCCTGAGCTCCAGGTCAACTTATTTCTAGATATCTCACCCTCCATCAAATACAACATTGCTAAAGCAGAGCCTTACCATCTGGCTCCTTCCTAACCTCTTACAATCCATCTTAGAGAATTAGAACCACCTGGCTCCCAAGTACCCACGTCAGAAACCTAGGCATCATTTGTACATATATATTGTTTGTTTGTTTTGGTGGCTGGCCAGTATGGGGATCAAAACCCTTGACCTTGATGTTATAACACTGTTCTCAGCATCATTTTGGAATAAATTTGGTTTTTATTTTGGAATAAATTTGGTTTTACAGAAAAGTTGCAAAGATCATAGAGTTTCCTTATACCCCTCACCCAGGTTCCCATAATGTTAACATTTTGCATAACCAGTAAGTTGCCGGAGTAGAAGGTCTGGGGTGGCCTGATAGCTGGCCTCAACCCATCCTGTCCTCTTAGCAAGTTCTTGACTCTGCCACAGGAAAGAATTCAAGAGCAGAGTCACAGTAGACCGTGAGAACAAGTTTAATGTAAGGAATGAGAGATTTCACAGAAAGAGTGTGGCCTAGCTCCAGAGACTGAGCAGGGCCCACACCAAGTTTGACACAAAAGTGAGAAATACATAATTAAAGTTTAGCAGAGTGCAGGCTGGCTCAAGATAGTGAGCAGCCACTTGCTGAATGAAAGTAAGTTTAACTCAAAAGAAAAGCATACACATCTCAGCCAGTGAAGTGCAGGCTGGCCCTAGGAAAGTGAGCAACAACCCTGCCTTCTGCCAGGATTCAACTATGAAGCTTTGCTATTTGATATGTATTCACAATATCTAATGAATATTCAACTAAAGGGGGTGGTTCCCTGTTATGGAACATAGTCTTGCACATTCTCAGTTGGTCTCCTTTTAGGGCATGTTCATTGGTCAAATTCTATCACGTGCACTGAACATATTGAAGAATATTCTGTGCTCTTTAGCATCTCTAGTGGAAGGTCATTCAGAGGATAAACTCCCACTGAACATGCTTGGTCACTGGGGTCATGTAAGCCTGTATAAATTCCTTTTACTGAGCATGCTCAGCTGTTGGATTTGCATAAGCCCACCCCTTGTGGTCTCCCTGTGTTGGTACCAAAAATAGGTCCAATAGGCAACAGTAACTCTCCTCTAAGGTAGGGCCTAGAGGAGGGACCTGAGGCCTTGGGCAGTAGCTTGAAACCCAGAAGTGTGTCCTGAAACCTGAACCCAGGGAAACTGAGCACCTCCTATCTCAATGGTGCATTTGTCAAAACTGAGAAACCAACATTTGTTGGTATGTTAGTATTAACTAAACTCCAGTCTTTATTCAGATTTCACCAGTTTCCCCCCTAATATCCTTTTTCTGTTTCAGGATACAATCCAGGATACCACATTGCATTTAGCTAGGCATCATTTTTGATACCATCTTTATCTCCTATCTTCACAATGCCACCAAGTTCTGGCATTTCTACTTCCTAAATCTCTTTTAAATCTCTATCCTCATTATTCCGGTTCACCCCCTATCATTTCTTGAACTACTTCAACAGCCGCCTAACTTTGCTCTACTTTTAATCTCTTCCCTCTCCAGTTCTTTCTCCATTCTTAAAAAAACTAGTTTGACCATCCATCCTTTTCCTCGCTTATAATTTTGATGATTTTCTGTTGCTTATAGAATAAAGCACAGTTCTTTGGTTTGAAACAGCATGCATTTATAATCTTCTCACAACCTAGCTCCCCAATTTTCTTTCCCTCTTCTACCCCTCATAAAGCCTATGATCCAACTAAATTTACTTGGTCTCAGTCATACACTTAGAACTTTACACCTATACTTGCCTACTGTAAGAAGACTAAGCGTTGCTTTATGGAACTGCTCTTACAGGTGTATATATGTATACATGTGTGTACTGAGTCATGATGCAGTGTACTCTGATATCTTCTATTTTCTTCTGCTGGATTTTATTTTTTGAAATGCCAGTTGTGTCCTAAATAGATTCCTGAAGTTTGAAAAACACTGGGAATATATCAATTCTTTATATATATATATATATATATATATATATATATATATATATATATATATATATATATATAAATTCTTTAATACTCCTGGCCAAACACTGCTCAGAATGGTCTCTGATTGGTTCTCATTTGCTTTCAGGTGATGAGTACACAGAAAACAATGTATTCCTTCCCAGGCTTGGGGTGGGAGGGGGATAGGTTGGAGAAGAGAGTAGCTGTTTTGCCTCAGGGTAGGGGAGCTCAGCCTTGACTACAGAAAGGTGGGAAGGCTGACGAGGAACCTCTGAGAGAGTTGGAAGAGGGTACTGCAATGGCTTGAGAAGCTCATGGTGTCACCAGCTGAGCAACAAGAGCTGAGCCTGCACTGCTTGAAGCCCAGTGTCCTCGCTTTGGCCTTTGACTAGAGCAATAGCAGTGACCACGCAAGAGAAGGAGGCACATTCTGGGGGTTCTTTCTAGATGTCTGTGACTCACTCAGTTCCCGTGTGAGTGAGTTATGAGTGTGTTTGGGAGGAGAAAGGCCTGCATCGCCCTCACCTTCCTTCATGAGGTTTTAGGGAGGGAAGCTTTCCAAAGGCTACGCTTTTCTTATTTCTGCTGGAACACTATGATCCAGGAAACTAAGAAAATGGGAAAGTCTTTTCTTTAAATGAGTATAAACTTTTAAACTCCCACAATTTGAAAATCACGATGGTTACCCAGTATAAATACTCCTCATTTAATTCACAGCTACTTGCTCTGCAAAAAAGAGGCCATGTAAACCATCTATGTATGCTTTTTCTTTAACCATCATCTACTTTCCTTAGGGCTAAACCCAGCTAGTCAGAGGCTAAAACACAATTTGTTTTGCTATTAAAAAAAACAAAAAACAAAAACAACTTACTGGGAAGAATCAAATGCTGAGACTTCATTAGAAGTTTCTTCTGCCACTTATGCAGTCTCTACACTGTACAGCTTCCTCTGCACTGTTTATAATCCTGACTATATGCTGGTGTAGCAGAGCCTTGGGGCACAAGGGCCTAGGAGGACCTGCTTCCCCTCGCTGGGGTCAGGCCTGGGAGCCTCTCTGCAGAGGGCCATATGGTGCAGTGGAAATAAAGAGAGGGTTGGATCAGACAGGTATGTGTGAGTCCTACTTACTTGCCCTGTGACCTTGGGCAAGTTGCTCTGAGCTACAATTTTCTACAAGTAGGACTTGGTGAGGACTATGAGGTCTCTTCCTTAGGGAAAGTTGTCCAGCCCTGAAAAGTTCTTCATAAACTACTATTGCCCATGTTTACTTTCTGGATATCTACACCCTTTTATTACTCTGTTACTATGGGAGTACTTCAAAAAGTTCACAGAAAGATTTGAATTATCTTTTAATCCTATTTTTCCATGAATTTTTTGAAGTACTTTCATATATGCTGGGCATTGTGTAAGTGGTATATGTCTGTTTTCTAATTTAATCCTGTCAACTTCCCACGGTAAGTTAATTTTAGTAGTAGAATGTCTCTTGCCAGGTCCTGGGCTTCAGTTAAAGCAGAGCATACTCCTAGCCTTCTCTGCATTCCTCCTTTCATATGAGTAGGTTGAGGCACTGAAACTTCTTAGAAATCACATCTTTGGACCCTTATCCTGAGAGATGATCCTAGACCCCATGTCCCTAGCATACCCTTCACTTCTGCAAAGCACCCCAACATCTGTCCCTGGCAGCACACCTACAAAGACATGGGGAGAAAGCATCCAGGCAAAGAACAGTGAGTGCAATGGCCCCAAGGCATAAAACAAAGTGGTTGTTTGAGGAACAGAAGAGAAACCAGTGTGGGTGAAGCAAAATGAGTAACAAAGAGAGTAGTTTAAGATGAGGTTGGAGAAGTAGGCAATGTCCAGATCGTTGCAGGGCCTTAGTACAAAGGTATACCAGAGAAAACAGGGAGACCAGTTGGGAGACTATAGCAGTAGTCCAGAGGACTTGGGTGGTGGCAGAGGACAAAGAAAGAAGAGGATGGACTCAGAATCAACAGGACTCTCTGAGGGATGGAGTGTCGGGGAAGAACCAAATATGACTCCGCAGTTTCTGGATTGAGGTGGAACAGTCTGGAGAGGTCAAGATTTGAGTGCTTGAGTCAGGTACTCCATTTTGGACATAAGTTCGAGATGCCTGTTAGACATCCCAGCAGAGACATCAGGCAGACAGTTGTACATTCAAGTTTAGGAAGCTCTCTGGGCTGAAGATATAAATTCGGGAGTTAGCAGCATTATAGATGATATTTGAAGTCATGGGATTGAGTAAGACCATCTAGGAAAAAAGTGTGGATAGAGAAAAGAAGGCTCCAAGGAAGGCCAACACTTAGAGGCCAGGTAGAGAAGGATCCAGCAAAGAAGACAGAATTGGAAACAGTGAAGTAAGAAGAAACCAGGAGAAGTTGGGAATTACAGAGATTAAGAATGTTTCAGAAAAGAGCAAGTGGTCAGCCATGTCAAATGCTTCTGTTAAATCCAGACAAAAGGTCTTTGGATTTGATGCTGTGGTCACTGATGACCATGCTGAATGGATTTCAGTAGACTGGTAGTGACAAAAGCCTGATTGAAGTGAGTTGAAGAGTGAACAGGAAGTGAGGAAGTGGAGGTAGGGATGTAGCAATCATTCAAAAACTTAACTGCATAGGAAATAAACAGAGAAAGAATTTATGTTTTGTAAGATGACTGATCGTAAAACACATGTCCTTTGGGGAATGATCTAGTAGACGATCCAGTAGAGAGGGAGAGATCAATGATGCAGGAAAGAAAAGATGCCTGAAGAATGAAATCTTCAAGACAAGAGAGCTGGATTAGATTTGCCTGATATGCACACACACACATGCGCGCACACACACAGTCACCAGCATTCACACTGACACATACAGCCCCACCACCAACGGTCAAGGTAACAACATCACGTAAACCTAACAGCTGAACTGACACGTTCACCCACAGGCGCACCAAGTCACAATAGTACATACACAGTATTCACTTGACACACATACACACAAACTAATAGCCACACGGACAACCCAGATAGATCCACCAATATCTGTATCCCCTCTCACACAGAGGTGCCTACAATCCCTCTTTGGGGTTCCCTCTTAGAGGCCCCTTCCCCCCCATACTAATTCCCAGGCACTGCCTCTGCCCAGTGACCTTGCCCTCTTAGGAGCCAAATCCAGGCCTGGACTGAAAAAGGACAGGGAGGGTGTCATATCCAGTGAAAGCTTTTTATTACAACAATGAGAAATCAATCTGAGAGATGGGGAGGTACATCAACTTCAGGGTCAAGAGAAACAACAGTCAATACAAAATCCCAGCAGCAACCTCAGGGTACCTGACACACTGCTCTTCCCTCCCAGCCCACCCACAGCCCTTTTTGAGCAAAAACACCCTCTCCTTCTGGTCCAGCTGGACATCTTGGTGCATGGGCAGAAAACAGTGAAATGAATCCCCAACTCATTGGGATAAATAAGTTGCACTGGACATTTTTAAATGTTCAAATTTAATTACAACATACATAAATAAATAGGACAGACAACAAGACTGAGGTGCAGCCTGGATTCAAGTACTGCAATTTGTGCTTTATCTTCTTTGTTTGTTGGCAGCTGGTCAGTAGGGGGATCTGAACATCTTTGTTTTTTGAGGGCCCTTCTGCTTACTTCTCTCCAAGGTTAGGAGGGGTCTAAAGAGCCCACTGGGGTCTCCAGCCTGCACCCCTTTTCTGGGCAAAGTGCTTCTGGGATGAGGGATATCAACTCCTCAGTAGCACCTCTTGATTTGCTAACAATTTTTCTCTTGCCATCAGTAAAAAACGGGAAGGCCTTGGTCTCTAGGAGCACCCATTGCTGCCCAGGCACCCTAATGGGAAGGGTTCTGCACCATGAGCCACATTTTTCCATGCCGATTTCCTGTCCAAGCCCTTCTCAGCAATCAAAGGTAAGAAAATTGCACACATGAGACAGACACCTGGGCCCTTAACTTACCAGCAAACCACCATAGAGAGGCCACCCTCCCTTACTCCAACCCAGACCCCTAACCCTGGGGTTTCTGATGTATGTTCTTTTTCCGGCCTGACTCTAATTGCACCTTTTAGTCCTTTCAGGCCCATGCCCCAGCAGCTAAGGCCTCATCTCAGGCCTTGGGAGCTCCCTTGGGATGGGACGGAAGAAGCAGTTATTTCCGATGCTTGGCATCCTTCTCTGAAGCCTTGGTTTCACCATGCCCACTACCCGCACTGCTTAGAAACATCTTGTCCAGCCCCTTGAGGGACTCCAGCAAGTAGTTCTGGAAGGCAGTGAGGGCAGCACAGATGGCGGGACCGCCAAAGCCATGAGTGATGAGGCTAAAGTGTGTCAGGCAACTCTGCACTCCAGGCTCCAGGATGAGTGCCGGGTGGCTGTTGCCCAGCGGTGAACGGTCTTGAGCCATCAAGTCCGCAAACTCCTTGCAGATCTGCCTGATGGGGAAGGAGGGTCAGAGGTTAAAAGACACAGGCCTGAGCCTAGAGAAGGACCTACGATGTGCTGGGCACTTTATATATATTATCCACATCACTGCTGACCCTTCCAACAGTCTACAAATGATGATCATACCCATTTTACAAGAAAGGAGACTAAGGTTCAGGGAAGTTAATTGACTCGCCCAATATCACACAGCTAGTAGATAGCACATGCCAAAACACTACCATCTCTCTCCCTGTGGATGTCCTGCCTACATTCAAAGTACAGCCGAACAACTTACTACCTTATCCAGAAAACTTTCCTTGATTTCTCCCACCACAAGCACCCAATGCTTCATAGAACTTCGACTCTAAGATAATTAGGTAACCATCCAGAATCTGCCTTGCATAATTGAAATAATAGCTGGCAGTGAATATTAATTGAGGCCTAGATGCTATGCCAATGACACTACATGCATCATCTCACTTAGTCCTCACAACAAATTTATACTATTATTATCCCCATCATATGGATGAGCAAACTGGTTTCAGCCAGGTTAGATGACCTGCCAAAGTGACCAAGCTGGAATTTGAATCCAGCCCTAGTCTGTGGCCATTATTCATTCCTTTGTGCATCCTGTGCACATGGAGCACTCATCTTTGTGTCCCACAGAATGCAGCCAGCATCTTCCATGTGACTGGTACCCAGGAAGTGCTAGATAATGAGCTGATTAATAAATGAGGTATGGCCCACTCAGTATGTTTCTCCAACTACAATATGAGCAGCCTCAAAGGTCTCTCCACTTGGCAGTCAGCTGAGTCTGTGATTCCACTTTTGCCTAGGGGACTTGAGGAAAGTCTCAAAGGAGGGAGGGTGCAGTTGTGATTTGAAGGACTGCATTAGGCAGGGGGACTAAATGGTATTCTAAGCAGGAGAGGGCTGGCCTGTTAGCTCAGTCGGTTAGAATGCAGTGTTATAACACCAAGGTCAATGGTTCAGATCCCCTTACCAGCCACCCGCACCTCCCCCCCACCAAAAAAAAGCAGGAGAAGGGCAAGCCTGAGGATGTGAGGGCAATGCCACTTCAGGACACCTGAAGTGGGTGGTTTCTGTAGGCCAGATTGTGGGGCCCTCAGAGGAGTTTGGACATTAGCCTACAGATTGGTGGTTCTCAGATCTCTCCCCTGTCCCTTTCTTTCTCTGTCTTTTCTTGCAGTGAAACTGCCATGTTGTTAATATGGGGGGTTGTGTCCCCCCAAATTCATATCTTGAAATCCTACCCACCCCCAGGTGATGGTATTAGGAGGTGGAGCCTTTAGAAGGTGATTAGTCATGGGGTAGAGACCTCATAAATGGGATTAGTGCCCTTATAAAAGAGATCAGAGAGAGACGCCTCATCTCTTCCACCATGTGAGGTCGCAGCAGCAAGGTACTGTCTATGAACCAGAAAGCAGGCCCTTCCCCAACACTGAATCTGCTTTGATCTTGGACTTCCTGGCCTCCGGAACTGTGAGAAATAAATTGATGTTGCTTATTAGCCACCCAGTTTATGGTATTTTGTTAAAGTAGCCCAGACAGACTAAGGCAGAGACCCTTTCTGAAAAACTAAATCTTAATGGAATACTGGTTTGTTAAACAGGCCCTGAGCTGTCCCCCCAGAACCTTGTTTGACAATCAATGCATTAACAGTGGAAGCCATTGAAGGTTCTTGGGCAGGGGAGCAAGACATGTGCAGGGAGGCTGAGGGAACATTGGGGCTCTGGAGTGAAGGTCCAGGCATGAGATGAGACTGAGTTGAGGAGACACATGTGAATGGTGGCCAGCGAGGCACCAGTGGGACTTGCAGAGGGGTCAGGTGTGACCTGGGGGCCTGATGGAGTTAACTGGAGCAGAGGGGCTGATGGGCAAGGCTCAGGCAGGGGGCTGGGGCTGGGGCTGGTGGTGCCATGGGGCGGTGTATGTGAGTGAAGTTCCTGTACATGGGCCTGTGCGAGCCTGTATGTGACACTTTTTACTGATGCATACGACCCAGATATGTTCACATGTGGTGTCCTTGTGTGCTCCTGGTGATTGTGGGGAGTGTTCATGTGTGTTTGCATGTGATGAACATGATGCCCAAATACACCCACATGTGTCTGTGTGGCATGCACATGTGTGCCTGTGTGAGCCTAAGCAGGGAGCCAGCTGTGACCATGTGTGGTGGCACATGTGCCACATGTACACATGTGTGCTTATGGGTGGTATCTGTGCCTGTGCATGCACCCATGACCACCTGTGCACGGTGCCCTCACTCACTTGGCAGCCAGCAGCATGCTCTTGCGGCTGTGCAGTTCCCCGGGATCAGTATGCTGTCGGCACAGGTACTCGGCAGCTGCCTTGGCTGGGAACTCCGTCTCACAGACATAGCCGAAGTCTCGGGCCAGGTGCACGGCCTCTCCTGGAGGGAGGGGAGCTGTCACTACTGCCAGGTGTACCTCTGAGCCTGGAGCACAACCTTTAACATCCCACCCCTGGCCAAAGTGCATCCTGCCCCATTCTGCTTCTGTAGATGCCCCACTCTGATTTCCCTCCCCAGTCCAGCTCCAGCCTCAATTCCACTGCCCTCCCTTAAGGCCACCAGGGAGGGGCTCTGAGCTCAGAGATGGGAGCTGGGCCCACCAAGTAGCCCAGAGCCAGACCCCAGAGTCACCAACCTCCAGGGAAGGGGGTTCTCATCCCCTTCATCCCTTTACCACATCTAAACACTAGCCACTCCCTGTGTGTATGTGCTCACACACACACGCACACATTGCAAGGAGCTCTCTACTGCATGTGTACATGTGTGCATGCAAACACACACAAAGACTACACACACAGAACACATACACGTTACTTATACATGACACACAGAGAGTACACACACAGTGCAACTCTTTCATGAATATGCACACACATGACAAAACACACCCTCCTGCATTAGAGACAGTCACACCAGATGACACACATCCCCTCGCACACATGCTCATGCCCACCTTCAGACCTCACTTACCCTCCACCAGTGAAGTCAGCAGTGTCACATTGGCGGCCTTGCGACGGCCAGCTGGCAGGTTGAGCCCAATCTTCTCTAGCCGTTCCCGCAGGCACCGACCCCCGTTTTTGGACTTAGCCCTTGACATGCACAGAGAGAGACACACACACAACTATGAAGACAAGAGAGAAGCGTGTAGGATAAGTGACCCCAAAAGGGGCTTGTTGCCCCACCAACCCCTGCTGAGGCTTGGGTCTGGCCCTAGGAATGCTCTGGAGTCTCTTTTAGCAAGGTCCCAACCTCTTCCTAACCTCACTAGTTTTGCAGCCAAGACAGGAGTGGGGGCCTAGCACCCAACTCCAGGAGCCCCTCATTTCTTCCCAGTCCTCTCTCAACAGCAGGGGCAGCCCAGAGTGGGGAAGGATAGGCTAGGATCTTGGGTCTTTTCCCCACCATAGCACCCTAGCTGGGCCATACACAGCTGCCCAGAGATGCATAGACCTATATGCAGAGACACACAGGGACACAGACATACCCAGACATACCCAGGGAGACACAGGTACACACACAGCCATCCGGGGACTCATAGACACACACATGGACAGACAGATGAATACACTCTCAGGGCCAAGAGTAGAGAGACACACACCAATGGAGACAAACATATGTACAGACTCAGACGCCCAGGGACACCCAGAGACACAGATAGAGACACATGATTATACCAAGTCAGGATCCCAGGAACATAAGTTCAACCACTTAGAGACTTAGCCATGTCCCTCCACATTGCTCAAAGAGACCCAAAATAAGGAGAAACCCCCTATAACCACACAAATGCAACCCCTACACAGAGGTATAGATGTGTAAATATATATATGACTAACTCCAGATGCACATGCAATTACACACACACACATACACACAGTAGGACACACTCTAGCCCACACATCCCACTAAAAGTAACACATGACACTCACACACATGAAAACATATACTCTTGGCCATCCCCTGCTACACACATGCACACTATTCTCAGGCTCATCAAAACTCATAGCCCTGAAGCAGAGACATCCTTCCCAGCACAAGCACATACACAGAGACAGACAGACAAGTGACTAGGAAATCAAACCAGGAACTGCCTTGCTCCCCATGCCACACACACCAGCAAAGCCTATGCTGCCATGGCGAATGGGCCATGGGTCCTGGGGGTCCCTTTGCTAGGGGAGTGGGTGAGATGGCGCTCTCTCTTCCCCAGACCCAGCTTTGTCCATTCTGCCCAACGGGGGTGAGTTCTCCATCCCTTCTCTGTGCCCAGGCTTATCTCTCTGCCTCTGCCCCAGCCCCAAGCCTACAGACAGACGCTGGGAAATGCTGGGGACCTGGGCCTGCCCCCAGAGCATGCACAATCTAGAATCCTTGGGCCCTTCTCCCCCAGGGAGACTGAGGCAGAGATGACGCTGTGGCCTGGGGTGAGCCTGGCTCCTCTCTGATGCCCTGAGAAGGTCTGAAGAGACCAGGGATATGGGGCTGGGTGCTGTGCAGTTGTGGGCTGGCCTTCCTACCTGCGGAGGACGCCCCCCAGTAGAGAGGCGTTGAGGCACTCGGGAGGCGAGAGTCGTCGCTGTACCTCCCCCACCGTCACCTTGTACTTGGACGTCGAGCTGAGCAGTGAGAGCCGGCCGGGCACGGAGCAAAAGACTTCACTGGGGTTGGTGATGCCGCCAATGAGGCTGTCTTTGGCCAAAGACAGGGCTGAGAGGCTGCTGGCTTTGGAGGGGATGGGGACTGTGGAGCAAGAGCAGGGAGGAAGGAACACTGAGCCAGTGACCACAGGGCACGGGACCAGTCAGCGGTGGATGGGGCACGTTGGTGATGTGCCGACCAACTGTGTGCACTGAAATGTCCCAACACCTTTTGGAGGTGGTGCTACTTTCCCTGCTTTAAAAAGGTTTATGTGACTTACCCAAGTTCACTTGGCATACAGGTATGGAAACTGAACCCAGAGCTGTCTGGCTCTTGAACCTGTGTCCCCCTCACTGAGCCAGGCTAGTGCCTTCCCAAAACTCAAACAGCTTCAGCAGAGACTTGGTGTTTTGGCAAGTGCCATCAGAGAGGGAGGTGGGTATGAGGAGATGGGGTCTGAGCTTAGGCAGGATTTCTGGGTCACTGTGGCAGGGCCCAGCCAGATCCCAATCACAAGGGGCCTCCAACTCTCCCCGTTCCCACTTATGATCCCCACGTTAGTCCTCCCTGTCCTCCCAACCCCTAAGGTCAGTGAGGGGCCTGGGGGCTTTGGACTCCCACATCCTGGGGACAGAGAGGTTATTGCACTATTAGGCCTTCAGTCCAGGCCCCCTTCCTGCCAATTCATTCTGGGATGTTCAAGGAGATAAGGAACAGGGAGATATGCCCTATAGCCCCCTCCCCCAAATACTCCCTAATTATCTACTAATTAGCTGTGAAAGTCAGGGAAGGGAATCTGAGAAGTTAATTTTCTAAAACTCACTTAGATATTCTTGGCTCTAAAAGAAAGTTCTCCCTGCAGTCTAACCTCCATCCTCCTGCTCAGCCTCAGGGGGAAGGGAGAATATTGAGGTTCTTGCTCTTCAGAGGAACTCCTGGGCCTTCTCTTATTTCAAGGAAGTGAGAGCCTTGGCAGACAAGGCCTTGTGTGAGGGCAGGGTCAAGCGGGGAGTCTGGGGCTAACAATTACTGAGCACTCACTATGCTATGTGCTCACATAGATACCCTCACTGAATCCCCAGAGCAACCCATGAGGGGGCTACACTTATTCCCACTTTACAGATGAGGAGACTGAAGCCCAGAGAGGTGAAGCAGTGTGCCTGAGATCACACAGCCCGTAGACTGAGAACCAGTAGCAAACCCAGGACTGTGGTCTCAAAGGCAGCGCGCAGCCTTCCAGCCATTCGGCAAGTATTTGCTGAGCACCTGTGTGCCAAGACCTGATACCACATGCTTTCTGAGAGCAGCTCTATGGAGAAGATGCTATTGCCCATATGACCATTTCAAAATGGAGAAACAGAAAGTTCAAAGAGGTTAAAATGGAGCAGAAATGTTTTTTGAACTCTGACCCGACTCCAGAGTTCACATCCTTAACCATCCGGTTATAATGTCCTCTTTCACCCTCCTTCTTGTTCTGCCTCCTGCCTCCTCCTCTTGCCCGGTCTCCGTTTGTCCTTTAGTCTCTAGACCCCCACTGACCAAGAGAAATATAATGAGAGCTGGGGCTGGCTAGTTAGCTCAGTTGGTTAGAACGCAGCCTTATAACACCAAAGTCATGGTTTTGGATCCCCATACTGGCTAGACAGACAGACAGACAGACAGACAGACACACACACACACACACACGCACACGCACACACGCACACGCACACACACACACAGGCCAAAAGGAACTTGTGGGAAGCACCACCTGGGATATGGACACCCAGGGTATCTGTCTCATAGGCCCTTCCTTGCTCTCCTGAGCATGTCCCTTCCTTCCCAAGCCTCAGTTTAGATATCTTCTTCTGCAGAGAGTTTTCCGGGCCCCTCCACCCCAGCTCCCTCTCACCCCACCCTGACTCCTTACCTCCCAGAACCTTCCTTGTCTGTTTCCATGGCTATCTTCCCATCAACTAGGAGTGCATCAAAGGTAGGGTTTTGGCACAGGTTGCCATCAGTGAATGTCATAAATGAGTGAAGCAAGGTCCCTGGGAACCCAATGTGGGAAAAAGGGTGATGAACCACAGCCCAGATGTCAACTGATAATAAACCTGCCCTTCCTCCCTGGGTCCCCCTTCAGATATGGGGGAGGGGGGAAGGTCTTGGAAGGGGTGAGTGGGAAAAGTGGAGAGTTGAGGGGATATGGAAAGAATGAGCAGCACGCCCACATGCACCCCAGACAAGTTCCCTGTGCCCAGGGCAGGGCCAGAACTAGGGTAAGGCAAGTGAGGCACTCGCAAGGAGTGTACAAAAACACTCAGTAATCAAGATCTGTGGTATTTTAATGCAAACCTTTTAAAGATAAACAATGTCAAAAGTTCATGATGAAAAAATATCAAAATTTTAAATAAAGGCAGGCTCTGATCCTGATCTTGCACGACCCTGCCTCACTCGCTTACCCTAACTGTGGCCCCACACCAGATGAGGAGCAAGGATGTCCTGATTCAACAGACACAGTGACAATGGACGTGCAGTAGGAGCCCTCTGTGCCCTCCCCCCCACCCTGGTGTCTCCCATGCCTGTGCACCTGTGTGCTCTACCCCCAGGTTCTCTCTTCAGCTGTGTCCCTCTGCCCAAAGGGGACTTTTTGGGGTGATGGAACTATTCCATATCTTGATTGTTTTAGTGGTTACATGACTATGTATACATTTGTCAAAATTCATAGAAATGTATATCTAAAAAGGGTGAACTAGGCTGGCTGGTTAACTCGGTTAGAACATAGCCTCATAACACCAAGGTCACAGGTTTGGATCCCCACACCAGCCAGCTGCCTCCAAAAATAAATAAAAAGGGTGAACTGTACTGTATGTAAATTATATCACAAGCTTGACTTTAAAAAAATAAATAAAATAATAAATAACAAATAAAACAATAAAAAGTAAAACCACAAATTGATAAATAAAAAAGAAAAAGAAGGGCAAAGTGATTCTCCTCCCTTCCATCACCCCTAGCCAGAAGGAGGTATCAGAGGACCAGGAAATTCTTCTCTCCTCTAGCAGCCTTCTCCATCCAACTGCTATGAAAATCTGGGGTCCCCTGAAGCCAGGCTAGGCCCTGTGAGAGGGGAGAGAGACCAAGCGTGCATGAGGCTGTTTGTGCATGTGCAAACTAGACCTGTGTCAAAAAAGTGACTGTACACAAAAACGGTATGCCCTCACCATAGATACAGCAATGAGGGTGAGATTGTGCATGTTGAGCCGCATCTATACATCCAGTGTCTCTGCCCTCCTTGAGTGTGTGGGAATATAGCGGCATGTATATGGATATCTGCAAGTGCTTTCTCCTGCTGATGCCTGATTTATGCAAACTTAGGTGCAGCTGAGTGTAATGACATGACGTGGATGTTTCTGTGTATATATGAATGATAGACCTTGCTGCTCGTCCCTTCTGTCCCTTTTTCAACAGAGCCTCTTTCCTCAAAAATGGCAAGAGGGATGGAGTCCAAGGTTAGGGATGCAGGTGGGCTGGGGAAGGGGAGTCATGGAGGTGGATTAAACTAACACAGATGGCAAAGCAGAGACACTGGTGTTTGTCTCCCACACCCACAGGACAGGCCCCACCCTGGTGACTCCTGAAGCTGAGAAGAAGAAGTCATATACACAGAAGCCATTCACATACACACTCCTGCAGACACAAGGCTCAGTTATTCAACCTGTCAGACAAGGCACACATATACATCTCCACACTATCCACAGGTATGTGTCTGACTACTGAATCTGGGGAGAGTGCAACAGATTCTCCCAGAAATCTTGTTGAAATCACATTTCCTTTTGTATCCCCCTACCAGCCAGCTGCCAATGAAACAAAACAAACAAAAAACCCACTTCCTTCTAGAAGAAAACATAGGAGAAAAATCTTCATGACCCTGGGGTGGGTAAAGAGTTCCTAGATACAACAACAGAAGCATGATCCGTAAAATAAAATAATGATAAGCTGGACTTCATCAAAATTTAAAACTTTTGCACCTTGAAAGACACTTTTTTTTTTTTTTTTAAAGATGACCGGTAAGAGGATCTTAACCCTTGGCTTGGTGTTGTCAGCACCACGCTCACCCAGTGAGCTAACCGGCCATCCATATATGGGATCCGAACCCGGGGCCTTGGTGTTATCAGCACCGCACTGTCCCGAGTGAGTCATGGGCCGGTCCAAAAGACACTTTTAAGAAAATGAAAAGATAAATCACAGACTGGAAGAAAATATTTACAGATCATATACCTGATAAGGGATGTGTATTGTATCCAAATATATAAAAAAAACTCTTACAACTCAACAGCAAGCCAATTAGAAAATGGTCAAAATATAGACATTTCATTAAAAATGATAGATGAATGGCTAATAAGCACATGAAAAAGTGCTCAACGTCGTTAGTCATTAGGGAAATACAAATTAAAACCAGCTGGTCATAATCAAAAAGACAGTACCAAGTGTGGGTGAGGATGTGAAGAAACTGGAACCCCCACACATTGCTGAAGGGAATGTAAAAGAGTACAGCCACTTCTGAAAACAGCTTGGCAGTTTCTTAAAAATTAAACATAAACTTACTATACAATCCAGTAACTCTACTCCTAGGAATTTACTCAAGAGCAATAAAAACATACGTCTATACGAAGGCATGTATATGAATGTTCATAGCAACATTATTCATAACAACCAAAAATGGAAACAACATGGGTACTCATCAGTTGACCAATAGATAAACAAAATGTTACATCCACACAATGGAATACTACTTAGGTATAAAAAGAAACAAACTACTGGGCCAGCCCGTGGCTCACTCAGGAGAGTGCGGTGCTGATAACACCAAGGCCATGGGTTTGGATCCCTATGTAGGGATGGCCAGTTCGCTCACTGGCTGAGCGTGGTGCTGACAACACCAAGCCAAGGATTAAGATCACCTTACAGGTCATCTTTAAAAAAAAAAGAAGAAAAAAAAAAAAAAAAAAAGAAACATACTGATATATGCCACAATAGGGATGAGCCTCAAAAATAGTATGCTAGGGCTGGCCCATGGCTCACCCGGGAGAGTGCGGGGCTGATAACACCAAGGCCACAGGTTCGCATCCTGTATTGGGATGGCCGCATAACTCAGTGGTTGAGCGTGGTACTGACACCAAGTCAAGGGTTAAGATCCCCTTACCGGTCATCATTAAAAAAGAAACAAAAAAGCCAAACAGTATGTTAAATAAAAGAAGCTAGATGCAAAAGTCTTCATATTTATATATTCTATTTGTATAACATGTCCAGAATATGCAAAGGTGTGGACAGAAAGCAGATCAGTGGTTGCCTACGGCTTGGGGTAAGAGTGGGGATTAACTACAAGTAGGAATGAAGGAACTTTTGGGGACGATTAGAATGTCTCAAAATGGATTGTGGTAATGGTTACACAACTCCATACACATACTAAAACCCATCAAATTGTGTTCTTAGAATGGGTGGACTTTAGGTATGTAAATTTTACCTCAATAAATCAGTTTTAAAACGCAAGTTCCATGGAACGACAGACTGTAGCCTACAAACATGTACAATAAAAATAAAATAAAATACACTTGATCTTGGCCAAAAGGTCGAGAAGCGATAAAAATAAAATAAAATTAATGCAAGTTACTTCCAGGGATTCTCATTCAGTAGACGTAGGATGGTTTCCAGGAAATCTGCATTTTAAACAAGCACCCCCAGGGGATTCTGATGCATGTGGTTTCTTAGATCATACTTAGGGTACCACTGGCCCAAAGCGTGGTGGGAGGAGGTGTCAGGAGGAAGGCAATAGGAGGGGTAGTGACCTTTCCCCTAGTCCTCTTTGGGCTCTTCATCTACCCCAGTGGGACTTGCTGGTTAAGTTTCCTTTTCATCAGCTGGCAGAGGATTTCTTTTCAACATAGCTCCTATCTCTCACTCTCCTGCTCCACGCTGTTCCACAGCTCCTACTGTCCGCAGGTAAATCCCAAACTGTCTGCATTAGGCACTGCTCTTTTAATTGCTTTCTGGGGCAGACAGTAGCCTGGGAGGCAAGTGAGGAAGGATTGTTGAAGTGCAGGGTCAGATTCTGTCTTTATGTAACTTTTTGATAATTTATCATGGCTTTTTGCATTTTTTTTAAAAAAATGCTGCATTAACATATTATTAATCTTGATTACTGAGTTTTTAGGCGCCTCTTTAGATTGTGTAGGTCACTCATCTCACTCCAGTCCTGGACTGCTTGGAGATTCACTTGGAAGCCCAGACTCTCCCCACCTCTTCCTCAGAGCCAAGAAGAACAGAAGAGAGGGTGACTATTTATTTACATCAGCCCCTGTCAGGGAGACCCCCTGAGATTGGACAGTGGAGCCTGTGGAGAGGATTCCCCATCCCCAAATAGGCAACACCCACTTTCCTCCAGAGGGAAATATCTCAAGTCTCATCCTTAAATCACTCCCTCCAGCTGTAATGGCAAAACCTAAAACCCACGCAAGTTTTTAGCCTTTTAAACCTGCCTGTCTTTCCCACAGGGAGGGCATTTGCACATGCTGTGCCTAGTGTGGTGAAAATAGCTCTGCTCTTTCTATCTCCCCTCCCCCCCATGCACTCAGACTTCAAAACCCACCAGCCATTCATTCAACTCACCCACGGAGCCCCTCCAGAGCTCGGCTCAAATGTCTCCCCTCTAGAAAGCCTGCCACCCTCAGGCACTCACCGCTCCAACCCTGAGCTCCTTCTGCGTCCTGTACAGACCGACTCACTACCTTCTTGCCTGGATGATACTCCTGTCCAGCTCCGTCTCCCCCACCAGTCCCGCTTGCTTTCTGTGTCTCTGGGACAGGTTGCAGAACCGGAGGTGACAAATGAGGGCAGAAAACAGAGGGCTCCCCACTTCCCCTGCGGTTGGCCTCAGCCCAGTCTGCCATGCCCTGACCCCTGCAAGGGGTGGGCGACCTGGAAGTGTGTGCTGGGGCGGGGGCTTTGTCTTCCCTCCCCTCCGGGACGAGTGCCTGGAGTCCGCGAAGATTTTATAACCCAGTTCTGGGCCCTGAGAGCTTCCAGGCTCCTCTCCCCAGCTGAAGAGGAGAAGTCGAGGCCCACGCCTCCCCGCGGTAGCAATGCTGCTTCGGGTGTCGGGCTGGGGCTGTCTCCGTCTCGCACCCAGGACCCCAACCTCCCGCCCGCGACGCAGCCGCGCCTCCCGCCACGGCCGGAGCTGGAGCAATCAGCTGGCTAAGAGCGGCTTCTAAAGTTCCAGGGCCCGGGCGCCATGCGGGGGGCCTCGCACCGCACCGGGCGGGCATCGGAGGTCTTCGGTACACGACGAGGGCTCCGGATGCCGTCGGAAGGGCCTGAGGATGAAGGCCGGAGCTAATCCACCGCCCGGCTGGCGACCCAAGAGGCTGGCAGCGAGGCGGGGAGTCCCGCAGTGACCGCGGAGGCCCAGGTGAAAACTGCCGGCTGCGCGAGGGTGGGGACGTCGTCTCTAGGCAGCAGGGCTCCAGCCGGGCCGCCTGCCTAACCACAGCGGCTCCCCTGGGTCACCCGCGCACGCTTCCCCTAGGTCGCGACCAGCGGACCCAGCTCTGCCTGCGCGGTTGCGAAGCCCGAAGCGCCCGCACTGACCCTCTGTCCTCCCCAGAGGCCCGCCCTGGCCGCGGACTGCCGAGACCGCGGCTCTGGAACCAGGCGCTTCCTTCCGCACCGAGCCCCCGGCTCTTGCCCCTTCCCATTTTGCTGCAGCGCCTCGGGCTGTAACTCGATGACTGGGGTGGGCGTCCAGGGTGCAATCTCCCACTCATGTCGCTGGAGCTCCACGGCGCTCCGCTCGGCCACCAACCGGCTGGCCCTAGGGTCCCGCTGGTGTGCACGCTCGTGTCCACGCTGCCGCTCCCCGCCCGCCGCAGCGCCCACCCGCCCCGGGAAGCCAGCGTGCAGCACCCGGGACATTCCGGGCCACACTCGTGTTCTTGGGACTGCCTTCGTGGATTCCGGCGAAGAGTTAGTATTTTAGAGTTTTGGAAACTGATGTCCTTTGAGAGAAACCAACTCTGGAGCAATTCCAGTCCCTCCTCCAATCCTGTCTCCTGTTCTGGCTCTGGTCTGGGGTTTGGGGTTAAGGTGCTCAGAGCAAAAGCTGATCCTTCTAGTCTTCCCCAGGGCAGAGGTCCCCAAGCTCAAAATGCAGACCTCCCTCAGGGAGTCAGTGAACCTAGGCCCCCGACCCCTTGAGCCCAGGCAGGAGATAGCCATATCTCTGGTGGACAAAGCCCAGCAGCAGGCGTTTGCCAATTGCAGACCAGGCTCTTCCTTGTGTGGGGTTCAAGAAAGACGCTGTCCACTAAGCAAAGGAAGCGCCTGCCAGCGAAGTGCTAGGTCCAGAGTGCAGCCAGGTTCCCAGTGTCCTCTCCACACCCCCAGCTCCAGGTGACACAGCCTCAATTCCTGGAACCCTCCTACCCCCACCATGTTCTGGGAGGTCTGTAACCCACTCCCAGCCCTGGATACCCAGCCCCAGCTCCTGGAAGTCCAGTCCCCACATCCATCCTAGCCTCCTTTGAGAATGTGTGGAGGGTAAGCAGATCCCAGGCTTGAATTCACTGGTGTGAAAAACAACTCGAGCCATATACCACGGGAGCACACCTGCCCTGAGCATCTCCAGCTCTTGTGCGCCTCGGAATTCCTTCCGGCATCCACCCAAAGCCTGGGCCCCTCCGAGTCAGTCTCTGTCTCTTTCTCTCTCTCTGACCTTTCCCTGGAATGGCCAAAACTCAGTCCTCATGCCCAAAAATCCACTATAGGAAGGGTCTCACGCTTCTGGCTTTTACTAATGCAAAGAGACACACAGATACTCCCACAATACACAAGGAGGGACCCTCACATGCTTAGAAATCTGCATATACCAAAGAACAAATTCCAGGACACAACAGACACTCTGTAACACATATAGAGACTCCCAGATGCAGAGAAATGTACCTAACATACACGGACAAGCACCACAAATTCACTCACAACAAAAGAGACACACTTACATGCCAAGAAATACAATAACACCTAGGAAAAGACCATGTAGACCGGACTCTGAACTCATGTAGACACTGACACCCAGTAGAAGGCAGGCTGTGACCCGCATGCACACAGCCTAACATACAATATTCACACACCAGCTCCCCTAATCCTAAATGCCACCAGGAGTCTCCCGCGGGAAGAAAATTCCCCAGGGAAACGCAAGGCCCCTAAGGCCCTGCTGGGAAGGAAAGGGCGGAAAGTGCCTGCCAGGCTCCAAAATGCTAAGATTCTGTAAAGTGGAAATCATTTACCGAAATCCGTGGGAACAGCACTCCCATTCCCACCTCTTAGGAAACAGGGAAGTGGTTTAACTCGTTCTGCAAATTAACTCCAGATCTACACGAGCGTCCCCCCCTTGGCGGGGAGATGACAGGGCCCTTCCCCCCCCCACCCACGCGCGGCAGCCGCGTGAGCGCAGACCGGGGTCAGGCCCACTCCAGGCCACAGGCTCTGGGGCCAACTCACCAAGCCTGCGCCGCTGCCCACTCTCTAGCCAGGCCCGCAGCTTCTGCTGCCCCTCTCCTGGGCCGGGAAGAGTGTCCGGTGGCCACCGAGCCTGGCGACGCCCAGGAGGAAGGGGCCGCGTTGAAGAAAATGGGTCTGTGCGCCCCGGGCCTGCACCACCTCGCCGGGCTCTGCCCTGGCAGACGCTTGCTGTTCCTTACCTTTCTTGATCACGGACTGGTCCAGGAGGCTCATTCCCGGCTCATCCATGACCTGCAAATTAGAAGGAGGCGGTCAGGGCGCGTGTGGACCTAGTCGTCTGTCGGTTTTCAATCCACTGCTACCCGGGGTCCCTGTCTGCTCCGCCCAGCGCGCACTACCGTCGCCTGGGGCGGTGACGGGCGGGACTAGGAATCGCCGTGCCTCGGCACCACCTGCGACTGAGCTGGAGCCTTAGGTACCTCACCGTGCCGTGCAAAAAGAGGATTTTGAACCTTAGACAGGCCACTACTGCGCCTGTCTTCGCCCCAGCCGCAGGCTGCCCCAGCAGACTGGGACAGGGCGTGGCTGCCCTAAGAGGCTCAACGGCCCAGCCGAGAGGCAGAGAAGTGACTCGGTCCCTGCCGAGGGTTGCCGCCATCCAGGCACTGCGCCCTAACGACCAGGCAGCGTCTAACCTGGGAGGCCGGACGCATCCTCAGAGTCATGAGTGAGAAGTGGCGGGCTGGCAGAAAAGTTGGATTCCCGCATTTATCTCCTTTTGCCTCCATCCACGGTGCTAAATCACCGCGGCCGGTCCCTGCCCGTCCCGGACCTCTCGGGCCTCACCTGCAGGTCCTCCAGGCTGGGCGGCGCCACCAGCCCCGGAAGGCCGAGGGGCGCGTCTGCCAGGCCGTGCGCGCCGTCTGCCAGGCCGTGCAGGAGCCGGGGCACCGCGGCGGCGTAGTCGCGGCGTGGGTCGAGGCCCAGGGCACGGGAGGGCGGCGCCAGCGGGCCCGGCGGCTCGTCGTGGGCGCGGGCGGCGGCGCGGGGCGCGGCCCAGGCGGCCTGCGGAGGCTGCGGCTGTGCCAGGGATACTAGGCCGCCGTACGGGTCCCCGGCCAGGTGGGGAAAGGCGGCAGCAGGGTCTGGCGCCTGGCCGTAGGGCAATGGCGGCTGAGGGTAGGGCGGCGGGAAGTAGGGCGGCTGGAAGTCGGCGGCAGCTGCGGCGGCGGGAGTGTGGCAGAGCGGCGGAGCCGGCCCGTAGGCCGCCTGGGGCAGAGACGTCAGGCGGGCCCCGCCAGCCGCTGCGCCCAGCCCGTCGGGGCGCTCCTGGGGAAGGAGAGGGGCGCGTTAGGCAACCCACTGGCAGCTGAAAGAACCCCAGCCCCAAAGGATAACCCCTTAGCTTGCGAGGGTCCGGCTGCCATGCCTCCCGCTTCCCCGGGGACTGAGGTCTATCTCGACTCAGGCTGGGGACACAGGTCTCCTGAGCGCCGCGTTCCCAGCTGACTGAGTCCCTGTGGCCCGGTCCCTCCGAGATTTCGTTGGCACGGAGGCAGGAGGTTTGGAAAGTCCAGCCTTCAGGCTCCCCGATCCCCTGGCCGAGTATGCCCCCGTGCCCCGTCTCCCGAGACTGCTCACCACGGCGGAGTAAGTGTGCACCAGCATGGGGCGGGTAGCGCGGGGCGCGAGGCGTGGCGGCGGCGGAGTCCTCGCCCGACGGCGAGCGCTGCGGCAAGAGGCGCGGGGAGCCGGCAGAGCCCGCGGGGTCACGGTGCAGCAGCTGGTGCCGACCAGCCCGGAGCCTAGCGGGCGTAGGGTCCTCAGCAGTAGGCACCCCCGGGTGAGTCCATGGAGGCGGCACGGACGGGCGCTGATCGCACTTGGAAAAGTCGGTCAGCGGGTGCCCAGCGCCCGCCCTTCTCCCTCTGAGCGCAGCCTGCTCCATGCACTCCAGTTATAGTGGCGGGGGCGCGCCGGGCCTCCGGGGGCGCGCATTAAAGAGACAAGCTAAGGCCGCTCGCTCCCTTTTCCCCAGCGGCCGCCAAAGCGGAGGCGTGGCTTTGGCAGAACGAGTGGGGTGGGATGGGGGGCGTGAATTCAACCCCTGCTGATCTGACCCGCCTTCTGGGCTCGCAGCTGCAGTGAAACAGAGGATTCAAGGCTGGGACGCAGGGGCTCTACATTTGCTGGGCTCTTATCGAGTCTGCCTTTGAGCAAAGTGCTGCTCTTTGCTGGCCTCAGCTTCCTCGTCTGTAAAATGGGTATCAGTCCTTTCTCTAACCACCTCACCAGACTTTTGATGAGGTGGGCAACCATGAATGTAGAAGTTTGTGAGCTGCAAGCTCAAGCCAATTGGCTAATGTGCACACGTGTGTCAGTGTGCCCGTGTATATGTATATCAGGGGTCTGTCAGTCTCTTCTGAATGGTTCTAGATCAAAACCCCTTTGACGGTGTTCACTTAATTCAGGCTTCCTGGGTTGGTAACCTTCAATGTCAAGCCAGGATTTGAGGAAGTCAGAGACACAAACTGGCCAGAGAGAGAGAGTTGCCTGGGGTAGGTTTGGACATGAATGCCACCTGAGAAGGGGCCTTGATGTTTCTGAGGTCATAGGGGCCTGGGCTGATTAAATGTGAGCCTGGGACACCTAGAGACTGTTGAGTGAATCTGTGTAACTGACTCACGTGGATGGGGTGCAATTGTTACACTAACACGCACGGGCTATGTGTTTATGTGTTACCATGGCAGGCACTGGCTGGCTGTCAAGCATGTTCCAGTCTCTACAAGTCACTCCTTCTTTCTTTCTCCAAAACCCAACCCTCCCCTCCTGAAAAGCAAGACAAGGATTAACGAAAGGCAAATGAGAGGAATGCTAAGGAGAAAGGGAATTAAGAAAGCAGAAGGAAGATGTTTAAAAAAGCAAGAAGATATGCAGAGCATAGTAGGAATAATCACAGTAAACACTTATTACAGAATGTGTAATAAGCCTCTGTGCTAAGTACTTTATGAATATTGAGTTATTTAACCCTCATAATGACCTTGTGAGATAGATACCCTTATCACCCCCTTTTCAGGGGAGGAATGAGTGCAGAGAGGTTCAATGACTTGCCCAAGGCCAAGGAGCTAGTGAAGTGCATAGCTGGGGTAGTCTGCCTCTAGCCCCTCTCTGTGCTCAGAATCACTATTCTGTATTGCCTTAGACTCATGGGCCTAGAATTTAGTCCTGACTCCGAGTGACTGCGTGATCCTGGGAGAGTCCATTTTCCTCTCCAATCTTGGTTTCTTCAACAATAACAGAAAAGTAGGGGAAGGCAGAAAAGACTAGTTGTTCTCTTAAGTCACTTTTTAGGGAAGTAGTAGATAAGAAGGTAAAGGTAAAAATATTGAGGTAGACTAGAAGAGAAAGGGAGATGAAGGTGACACCATTAACCCATGGAACATATGGTTCCAGGTGGGTAACCCAGAAGACACTTCGTGGGTATCCCAGAAGGCACATGATAGGTGCAAAGGTCAGTTCTGGGTCATCTCAACCTGGGGGGCTGTGAGGAAAGGAAGAGGCTAGCAGCCAAGGATTCATCACCAAGAACGTTTCAGAGGTTGGAAACACCACCTAGGGTAGTGGATGGAGCAGAATTGGGAAGCTCTACAACCTACCTGCCCAGGGCAGATCAGAGGTCAGGAGTATGTTTGTATGTGTATCTATATATTTGTGGGTATGCAAGTCTGTGGCAATATCCCTCTTCCTCCCACCCTCAACATCAGCCACAGGACGTCAGCAGTCAAGCTCCAGGATATGTGCAATGCATGGCCTAAAAGTCCAGGAGCAGCAAGGCAGATGATGCCCATGCCCAGCTCTGGGTATGCCCCTTCTCTCTCCAGCAGGCTTGGCTGCCTGTCTGGGGGCTTCCTTGGGTTTCCTCACCATATGTCCTTGCAGCTTAAGACACCCTCCTTCTTGCTCCGTTCTCCTCCTACTCTGATCATTTCTGTCTTCTTTTTCTGTCTCCTCTCTTTTTACCCGCATCTTTAATGACAGTTATTCATCCTTAGAGTAGAAGCTTCTGCCTTTTTTTTCTATCTACACTCTTCATGAGTGAGTTCATCCCCTTTCAAGTCATTAATGACTACCTGTGCACTGTTCTCTCCCAACCCTGGACCTCACTAGAGATCCAGACCCATAAACACAACTGACAGCTGGATATTTCCTCCAGACATCTCGTTGCAGCCACCTCAAACTTCCCAAGTCCAAAACTGAACTCAGCATCTCCTCCACCCCCACCACCAACCCCAACCTCCTTCTCCTCCTATGTTCTATAGTTCTGTAAATGACAGCGCCATCCTTCGAGTTCAAAACTTGCGAGTCATCCCAGAAGAGTCTTGGATTTTTTCCTTACCCCCACCAGCTAATCCTCATGGAGTGTTGCCATTTCTAACCCTTAAACATCTACCCATGGAACATATGTGGAGGAGACTTGAGGCAGGTATCCCAGCGTTTTTAACTACCTTATTCTTTCTCATATACCAGTAGTTCTCAAAGTGTGGTTCCCTGGACCAGCATCACGAACAACATCTGGGAAATTGTTAGAGGTGCCAATTCTTGGAATCTACCCCAGATCTGTTGAATCAGTAACTCTGGGGGTGGAGCCCAGCAATCTGTGTTTTAATAAATCCTTGAGGTGACTCAGAAGCATACTAATGTTTGAGAACTGTCCAGGCCATTGCAACGAACCCTTGGCTGGTCTTCTGACCTCATTCATATCTCTTCTGATTTAATTCCAACTCCATTCAGCACCAAAAATGACTGGACCATGTTAACTCCCTACTGAAAACTCTCATGGGGCTCCCCATGACCCCACCTTTAGGAAAAAATGTTCAAACACTATAACCAGCATTCCAGACCCTTTGCAGTTGTGACTAACTTTCCTTTTCTGCCTCTTGAACTATTTCACAAGATTAAAGGAGAAGCAGAAAATGTGTCCAGCACTGCACTTGGTGCATGGGAGGTGGTCAATGAATGCTTATCAAGTAAATGATGAATGAATGAATGGATGACTTTATGAATTCATCAGCCTATTAAGGGATTCTTTAGGAAGGCTTTATGTGGACATAGAAAGCAGGTATGATCTGAGGAGATATCTAATAAATGAGTTTCAGACTCTGGAGCTCTTCTCTTTCAGGGCTGACGGATTCTTCACTCTCTGAGGTATGAAGGTGGGGATTTCTGGCTGCCCACTCTCTGGGGCACATGCAAACAGGTGGAGGCCTGGGTTACACACAGAGATACACATGCAGACATGCCTGGACCCACAACATGCACAGAGACATCCATGGGAACACAGGACAGATCAGGTAGGTGTACATGCTCAAACATACATGGACTCCTGTTTGGCATACTTGGCATATCGCTCTTCTCCCAGGCTCAACTTTTTCCTTCTCTTTTCAAAAAGTGAGCTTGCATTTGGACTTTATATTTATGTTAAGAAAAACTCAAGTGTACCTCCTTTATTGCCGAAATAGCCACCGTCCTCCTCCTTCCAGCCTCCTGCGATGGGCCTGGCTAAGAGTGTTGCAGTGGGGAAATCTGGCACAAGGAGATGCCGTGGTGCCACCTGGTGGTTATATCTCACAACCGCACTGCAGATCTCCCTTTTTCCCTTTCAGCTGAATTACCTGGAGCAAACTTGGTGTCAGGAAGCTGAGCCTCCTCCCAATCCCCATTTTGGAGCCCAGAACTCTGACCATACTTCATTAAAGTACAGAACTCAATCTGCCTGGTATTATGAAGTTTTGCAGGATTTGGCTCCCCTACTGTACAAGGGAGAGCACCTTGACAGCAGGACCACGGGTGGTTGTCTCTTGTCTGGGGCCCATTTTTCATTTCCCCAGATGATCTCAGTCACTCCCATGACTTTAAGGACCCTCTATATGGACAATTCCCAAAACCGTCACTCACCCAGACTTCTCTCTGAGCTCCAGACCATGGACAGCAACCACCCCTTGGATATTCCACAAGCAGCACAAATTCACCATTTACCAAACTGAACTTTTATTTTCCACGAACCTACTTCTCTCCCAGTGATCACACTAACAGTGAATGGCCCCATTATCCACTCAATGGCCCAAATCAGGAATCTGGGTGTAATCCTTGGCTGCTCCCCATGCCACCCCCCCCTTTCCTTATCCTTCTTCACTTTCAATTATTCACCAAGTCCTATTAACTAATTCCTACCTAAATCTTCTCCATCCTCATTGCCTCTGGCTTACTTCAGACTTACCACCTGAGATACCTGCCTCAGTTGTCCCTCTTACGGCCAATCATCTTTTTAAAATTAAAATGCAAACTGGATCACATTCAATCTGCTTTAAAATCTGCAGTCTGATCTCTCGGTGTGATCCCATATCTAAGCTTCTGAGCACACACACTGGGACTCATAGGATCTGCACTGCCTACTGGTTCAACCTCATCCTCCACCGCTCCCCACTTTACACTGTGGCAATAATAAAGGACTTGCAATTCTCAAGCTTGCAAGCATTTATACCTGTTGTTCCTCTGCTTCTCTACCTGCAAGCCCCTCCTCACCCTCAGGTCTCAGAGCAAATGCTTGCTGAGTTTTCCCAGACTTGTTCAGCCAGGCTGACGGCCTCTCATACTCCAGCCACACTTTGTTCGGACCTCCATAGAAGCCATTGCTTACATCATTATGTTGCCTTGTCTGCCTCCCCTCTAAATTTTAAGCTGCTTGAGTGCAGGATCTATGTCTTTTCATATTTACCCGAGAATCCATGTTAAGAAGATGGCTTTCAGTAATTCAATAAATGAATGAATATTCCTCTGTGTCTATGCATAGCCAACCACAGGTAGGCACATAAAATGTGCCCAGTGAATGCTTGTAGGTTTGAGGGCCCAGGTGGAGGAGGCTGCAGAGGGTGTGTGCCTGGGGCTGGTCTGGCTTCAGCCTGATAGCTTTGGCTCAGGCCTGGGTGCTTGGCTCCAGTCTCTTGCTGAAGTGCTCAGTCCTTCCCTTTCTCACTTGGCATAGAACAGAGGTCAACAGCTGGTAGCCTGAAAGCCACATTTGGCCTGCGTAGGTTTTGTCGGGTCAGTAGTGATCTAATTTCTAAAAAGTTAGTTACCAACGTTCTAAAGTTGGATTTCACATAAACATCGGGATTTCTGAATTCTTTAAAAATTGGAGCATATGACAGTACCATTTGGCAACAACCTGCTGACATGGGGGGGATGGGGCTCCATTTGTACCCAAGAGGACCAGAGCCCCCACCAGGCCTGGCCATGTCATCTGAGTTTGGGGAGCCTGCTGTGCCATTGAATGATGTAGGCTGGGGAGTTGGATGGCTCATAGGGAGTCCTGGCTCTGGCACTTAACTAGCTGCTACACCTGCTTTTCTTCATCTGTAAAACTGGAATTATGGTGTCTTCTTCATAGGATTCTTGGGAGGGCTGAATAACAATTGTGAAGTGTGCTTAGCAGGGCATGTGTTCAGCAAATGATGGTTGTGAGTGGATGGAGCCTGGAAAGGAGAGAGCAGGTGCAGAGCAGATCACACAGGAGGCTTCTTGTCACCAATGAACATTTATTGAGTGTCCACATGTGCACAGCTTTGAACTTGGCGATCACAGAACGCACTGAGGGAGGGAAGCAAGGGATCAGGTGTGTGTGGGGGTCCCCCTGGGTTCATAAGAAAGGTAGTCCCTGCTGGAGCCGCCAGTCGCGTCTCTGCAGAGAAGAGTTATAGCAGGGGTGGGAGTTAAAGCCAGGCACCACGGTGGCAATGGGGTGCAATCACTGGGGAAACATGCGTATTTCTGGGGAAATGTCCTTCCTGTTCCTGGCTCCAGCCAGGCCGGATGGCACCACGGGGACAGGGATCAGATGCTCAGGTGTCCAAGCAGGGATAAGAACAGGCAAAATAAATAACCCCCAACCCCCATCATCACTCTGCTGCAACATGACACAAAAGCTTAGAGACCTGGGCCCATGGACTCCTTGGTCCCCTCAAGGAAGCTCAGGACAGAGGATTCCTCATCCCCCACCAGACCTGTCTGCTCCAGGCTGCCCTGGAAGGATGAGGGCAGTTCAGATCCTGGGTCACTGAAGCTGATAGGAAGAACTGTGATATCAATGGCCTGATCCTGCTCTCTGCCCAAGGGGGCCAATGGCAAGAGCCAAAGAGTCAATTTAAAGGACGTGGACCTGCGCGGGCCAGAGGGGGCACCACAGCCTAAGGAAGCCCATGCCCTGGCCGGCAGGGCACATGGGCTGAGGCAGTCAGCTCCTGCCAACTCTTTCCTAACCCAGGGCCTCCCTCCTGTGGGGGAGCCAGACATTGGGCACAATGACACCTAGTGCCCACCTCCCTGGGGGCTGCTCCAACCTTCCCCGGCCCGGTGGGGACAACCACGTTGATTTCCAAGCCGATCCTGCCCACTGTGGGGGCCTCGGGGGCGGAACGCAGGTCCTTACATTTGAGGGGTGGGCACCATGCCCTTGCCCTTGGAAAAGCCAGAAAGCTGGGGTGTTTGGTGGGGGAAGTCTGGGGAGGGGGGTGCAGTTTGGGGGCTTCGGGGAAGATGCCTCCTCCCTCCCTCCCTCGCTGCCTGCCCCCTGGTCTATCCCCAGTGGACACCCCTCAGGGCTCTGACAGGCACTGCTCCAAGGCGGCCATACGGTAGTGGCTGGCCGTCTCCTCACCCGCCTGCAGCCTCATGGCCTCCCGGCACAGCCGGTTGGCCCGTGCCAACTCCACCAGGACACCCTGATAGGCGGCCACCATCTCAGGCTTGACAGAGTTGGGACTGACGCTGCCTAGCAGCTGGAGCAGCTCCTGTGGCCAGCGGGAGCGCAAGGCAGCGGGGGCCAGCCAGGGCAGTAGCGGCACACAGCCTGTGAAGGCCTGCATGCCCAGGAACCAGAGCTCCTGCAGGTCGGCCCAGATGCCCTCGTAGTCAGGGGACAGGGCCAGCACTGCCTGGTCTGAACCAGGGGTGGCCCGTGCCACGTGGGACTGTGATAAGAAGAGGATGGCAGCTCCGAAGAAACCTCGGGAGGCTGGTGTTCCCTGAAGAGCTGGAAGGCATGGAGGGAGTGGGGCATGAGCCAGATGGGCCAGCTGCTGTGCCAGACCCTCACTTTCCCCTCCTGGGTGGACACACTCAGGGAGCCGAAGTGTAGGCTGGAATCAGACTGCCTGGGTTCAAACCCTACCTTTGACACTTACTGTGTGACCTTGGGTAATTAACTTTTCTGGGTCTCGGTTTCTCCACTCCTAAAATGGGGCCAATAGTGCTAATCTTAGAAATTTCTTGTGATAAGTAAATGTAATAATCTCGGTACACTCAACCATCAAGACCTCTATATGTACAGGAGGTAGGAGTGAGCCACAGGGTCACATGCGAGAGAGAACCCTCCTCAGGGTTCTCATGTGGTAGTGACCAGGGTGGCTGTGAGATCTAGAGCTGGACATCAGGCTGCAGAGGTCATACTGGTTTGATTTCTGGGCCGGAAGAGGGCGCCAGAGGGGAACATGCGCAGGTGACCAGGCTTTTGCCTACCTGACATGCAGGGGTTCACTGCTGAACTGCAGGTGCTCTCCAGGAGTCTGTTAGTCTAACCTGGTGGCATTGTGGGTGAGCCAACCCTGGGACCATGACACGGTGGCTCTACCCGGGGATGTGGTGATGCAGCCTGGGACTGAGAGTGCAGGGTGGGCTCCTGGTCTACAAGGACATGCTCCCCTTCCCACTTCTGGGTACCCTGCTGAGATCCCCACACCAGGAACACAAAGGCAGCTGAGGGTATGGGCACATTACACTCTGTTCCCGGGCATCTGCTCAGCTCCTCCAACCTGACAGATGGGGCACAGGGAACAGACAGGGACAGAGGGACCCAAGCAAACACCCACAGCCACAGTGGAAGACACAGAGGGCTGCCAGGGGTTGGAGGGGACACCCCTACCCCTGCACACAGCCAGAATGAGGCAGGGTTGGGAGGAAGATGTGTGCAGAGGGGCAGTGAGTGCTGAAGCCTGTCACTGAGGGGGTAAGGTGCTGAGCAGAGGAAAACCTCAATAGAGGGAAGTCAGGTTTCTGACTCAAGGCCTGAGTGGGGCGGCTTCACCTTGAAAACACAGGATTCAGATTCTTTGGGCTGCTGGGGATTCCAGATGCCTAAACCTGTACCTCTGAGTGGTCTTGTACTTAACACCCACCAACCTTGCCTTAAAAGTCTTCAGAAGAAAGAGAATGCCATCATTTGGGGAAGTGGGGGGCGGGGATGGAGAAATACTATAGAGATTTCCTCTTGATTGGAAAATTCTGCAAAACATTTTCTGAAAATGGTGACAAGCCCATAACACAGCAGGTCCACCAGGTCTTCTGCCCTCACCCGTCAGGACCAGGTCCCCAGGGCTTACCTGGAGAGGTGCTAAGGAGCCGGGCCATGAGGAGGCCCAGGGTGGCCACATTGGCAGCCAGCAGCAGCCTCCCCTGTTGCTGCACTAGCGCAGGCAGCGATGTCATCAGGGTGTTCATAAGAGACGTGAAGCAGGCGTCACGCCTGGGGAGGAACAGGAGAGAAGGATGGGGGCAGGCAGGACATTAGTAGAGTCAGATCAAACCTTTTGGAAAACCTGGGATCTAGGGGCTCCCAACTTCACTGGGCTACTGGTTGGCAAGAAATTAGGCAGCAGGGTGAAGAGTTAACTTTGGGCCTCAACCATGGCATCCGGGGAGCAGAGTTTGCGTTATGGCTGGAACAGGTAGACATGCCCAGAGAGGATACAGGGTGTGGGGAGTTCCAGGTACATCAAATGCTGGTATGGGGCTGGCTTTGTCCACTGAGACACTTTTATTCTAACACTAACAGAAACCCACATGCACAGGGAAGCGAAGTAAGAGATGGAGATACGAGGTGATTGGGCAGCCCCCTTTGCTTCCTCCAACCTCCTCCCCACCTCTCCTGAGCCCCTCACTTGATCAGTCCTGGTGCGGTGACCACAAGGTTGAGGAAGATGTGGCAGCAGGTCTGCAGGCCAATCTCCACGCTGTCGGGCAGCACTGAGGTGTCATGGCCAGGGGATGTGAGCTCCCACTGCTGCAGGAAATACTTGCACAGAAGTGAAGGGGCCCCCTCCTTGATCAGGATCTCCCGGGGCCCATCTTCGACAGTCAGGTGGCACCAGCCAGGCAGAAGGAGCCTGGGGATGTAGAGGGGACAAACGGGTGTAGGGTTGGGAGTAATAAGGCACAGATTTCCATTTTGAGAAATGGAAGTAGGAGAGGAGAAGGACATGTCCTCATAGGTGCCACACAAAAAGCACACGCTTTGGAGTCACACAGGCACAGGATCAAACTTAGGCTCTACCACATAGTGTGACTGTGGGCAAGTTACTTTAACCTCTTTGGGACTCAGTTTTCTCATCTTTAACACATGGATGAGACTTATGTCAGATTTGCCATGTGGACCAAATGAGATAGGTTTGGTGAAGGGTATAGCAAAATACCTGGCTCATAGTAGATGCTCAGTAAGCACAAGTTCTCTTTTTATTGAGAAATCTGGGGTTGGCAAGCAACACTTGGCAGCCCAGGAGTCCTGTGGAAACAAGCCCTCCAAAACAGAAATAATCCTAAGTGAAATCTCATGGCTCAGTCAGGAATCCTGTGGCATAGCCCCCTTGTGGGGGAGGGGGTGTTCCTGTGTTACACTTTAATTAAGAATGGTCTGGCTGGACAGACTGTAATTACAAACTCACCGGAGTGCATCCCCTGGCCAGGTGGGCCCTGGGGTGGTAGGGGAGATGGCCAGGGTGGCCACCTGCTGGGAAAGGTCATTGGCCTCCTCGGCCTCCTCGTAGAGGGTCTTGGCATAGCGGACGAGGAAGGGCAGCAGCTGGCACACCTCCTTACGCAGGGACGAAGTCTCCTCGGCCAGCCAGGCACCCAGGATCCGCACTGAGGCAAACACGAAGGGCTCCTTCTGCTTCTCCGGCCCCACCTGTTGCCGCAGGACCCCCTTGAGATGGAGCAGGACCAGAGACCCTGCCTTGCCTGCCAGCCAGCCCAGAAGTAACACGACTACAAAAGAATTCCGGCCTGTAGCACTTCAAAGGCAGGCACTAAGCCTTATTCTACTCCATGTGCCTAGCACCTAGCACATGGCAGGGACATACCCAACAGGAGCCTGGCACAGAGCAAGTCCTCAGTGCATGTCTGCTGACGTGCCCCCGCACTTGCTGAGACTCCAGTTGCAACCCTGTCTCCTCACCTCTGAAGTATCTTGAGGCTAGAAGGAAACTCACAGGTCTAAAGCTAAGTAAATGCTCCCCTACAGCAGTTCTGAGCTGGGGTGGGAGGACAGGCTTCCCGGCCACTGTGTAAATACCCTCAGTGGTGGGAGTGCGGGATGCCCCCTTTAGAGCTAAATCGGAAAACGAGAGGAGAGTTTAGCATGAAGTGTGGGATATGCGGCTGGTGATTTCAGTGGCTAGTGAAGGCCATCAAAAAGACAGCATCATGACTGGATCCCTGTGGGACAGACAGCTGGACTCTCGGACAGGGAAAGAAGAGGAGAGCTAGGGTGGAGGCAGTCAAATAGATTTAGCCAAATCTCTACAGAAGCCAGGAGCCAGGCAGCCCTGCTCCTTTTTCCTGCACCATTACAAGTTTGTGTGTGTGTGTGTGTGTATGTGTATGTAAAACAATGCTATAGAGTGAGCAGAACAAACTGCTTCAATCGTGTGTGTGTGCACCAAGGAGAGGTGTGCAGTGTGTAGTATGTGTGTATTGGGGGAGCGGTATGTGAGTGGGAGGTTACTGTGTTGTGTGTGTGTATACTGTAATGTGAGTGCACATATGGTGTGTGGTGTGGTGCTTGTGTGGAGGCTCAGGGAGGGAGGGAGCAGGAGGGAGGCTCGGCCACACACTACTCCCTGGAGTGACTGCCGCAGTAACAGCCCGCGTGTACACGCAGCACTGCTCTTCCCCCGGCCTTCTGGCTCCTGCACGGGTTCCCCCACACTGGGCTCCCTCTGTGGGCTCCTACACCATTACCTGCTGCAGGTAGTGGATGACAGCCCCGATGGCCTCCTTCATGATGCTAACAAGCTGCACCTTCTGTGGCTCCTTAAGCAGGGACTGCTCACAGCGGGTGCACTCCTGGATACCCAACTCCATGAGGGCATAGCAGGCGGTCACCACATCCTCTTTCACCTCTGTGCCAGTCTCCTCCAGTGCCAGCCGCACCTCCACACATGCCAAATTCACCAGCAGGGCCAGGAACTTGCTCCCAGAGCTGCCTGCTGGGATCCAGTCGGAGCCACAGGCGTGCGCCAGGCGGGCTGCCAGCTTCAGTGCAGGGTTGCGCTGCCAGGAGCTCAGCTTGCTTCCCAGGATGCGTGCCAGCCCAGCCTGTAGATCCCGAAGGCATTCAGGGGGCACGGTTGTTGGGGGCAGAAAGAGGGGCAGCAGCTGGCAGAGCTCAAACTTGCTGGCATCCTCTGCTTTCTGGAAATCCTCGCTGAGGCCCCGCAATACAGCCAGCAGGTCAGGCTCCGCCTCCTTCCAGCACTGTGCCTCGGCAGCGGCCAGCAACCCCACTAGGAGTGCCAGGGCCTGGTCAAAGCCATAGCCATGCCCCAAGTATGCCTGACACAGGGCAGACACAGTGCCACCTGCAATCAGGTGCCGGGGCCCACGGGTTGTGCCTGCTACAGCTGTCAGGCACTGGTAGGTGTCATCAATCATGGAGCGGCGCGCAGCATCGTCTGGGTCCCCCCGGGCTGTGAGGAAGGTGTTAAGGATGGGGATCTTGTTCAGGACCTGGGGATGGGCAGCCAGTTCAGGGTCACTGCAGAAGCAGGCCAGCAGAGCCACGCCCAGGGCCCGGAGAACATGGTCAGGGCAGCCATCCGGTGCCTCCTTGGTGGTCAAAAGACGATTGGGAAAGGTGAAGCCGACGGCATCGAAGATCCGCCGCCGAGTTTTGGCATCTATGTCACCTGCTTTGACTGCCTTGGTCACCTATGGGGGGGGGTACGTGCTATCAACAAGATGAAAGGAAGAGGTGTCAAAGACTGTCCCTTCCCTGCACCCTGGGGCATGAAGGACTAGCAGCATTAGGTTATGCAACAGGACTTGCGCTGGGGCCATTTCATCCAGCTCCTTCTTTCTCCTTGGAGACAGACAAGTGTGACCTCTGGGACCCCTCTCATCTATGATTATCCCATGGAAGGGAGGTCCAGTCCTCCTTAACCACTCACTTGGGCATTTCATCACTCAGCCAGTTGAGAAGTTCTTCCGGATATCTAATCTAAATGCCCATAACCTGGGTTGAAAGGGGCTTGAAACTCATGTTTAAAATCTCCCATAGATTTAGGGTCCTTTGCTAATTGTTCCCTTCAGAGAAGTCTCTGATCCATTTCTGCCACCTTCTCGGGGGAAATGGCTCCTGTGTCTCACTGCTCTGCCTGTCAAAACATTTCCCCTTACATTTCACCTAAACACCTCCTCTGCTGCAGTGTGAGCCCTTGACTCCAGAGTCTTCTCCCTGTTGCCATGGCAAACAAGCAGCGGCTGTACTCCCTCCTTCCTTCACCCCCCACACACCAACCCCCCCTTCCTAGCACTGCAGCTCCTGCTCTGCTGTCCCCAGCTCGGGCTCCTCCAATAGGGCTAAGCCCTGAACCAGCTCCCTAACCTTTACCTACCTACAGCCATCCTGGCCATCCCATAGGACCCCACCCCAGTTACTTCCAGTCCTGCTACTCTCTCCAGCCCAGCACAATCATTCCCAGCCCTCAAGTAGTCTGCACTAGTTAGTACCTGCTGCTGTTACCCTGAGTCAGCTCCCATCTGCTCTGGGACACCCCAGAAAGCAGACCCAGGTAGTTTCCTCCAAGGCCCCTAGTGCCGCAGCCTTATTCACCCCTATTCTCAGGGGAGCAAAAAAGAATACAAAGGTAGGGGTCAGAGTCTTGGGCCTTCTTTGGTGCCTCCAGGGTTGCCAGCACCACCTACATATCCTTGGGGACTCACTGACCCCATTCCTTGGGGGTCTAACCACCCAGCCCTTCCCATCTCCCAATTTCCAGCCAGTTCCTTACTAGCAGCAGGGCTGCAAACTGCTCGCTGTCATTCTTGGCCTCACGGAGGGCTCCCAGGTAGCGCTCCAGGGTGGGGTTTCGGCCCTCTGCCTGGTTCAGAGCTGGCTCACAATCCGAGGCCATGATGCCCGCCTTGTCCAACTGTGAACACAAGAGGGACTGAGCATCCCTCTGCAGAGGAGGGGTGGGGGTGGGAGTGGAGGATGGAGGGAGGGATTAGCAAAGAGGAAGGGTAGGATTTGGAAGGGTGGGTTCCTCAGGACTGGCCTCCCTTGGGGAAGCCCCTTTAAGGGGCTGAACCTGCAAATCCTTAGGGATGAAGAAGGGACCCTGGTCCAAGGTCACCTCCAGAAAGTGGGAAAGAAGGACCATGAATCCTGCTGCTTAGCTGGACAGCTCTCCTCACCCATCTCCTGGGGGTGGGAGGGGGCCGGCCACACTGCTCAGCTGCCCTGTCACTGAAAGCCGAGTTTTACTTCCCTCCACCGAGGCACACAGGGAGTAAGTGGTGAGGACAGACAGGGAGAAATGGAGACATACAGGGTGAAGTTCGATTATCCGGACTCAGGCTAACACGGGGGAAAAAGGCATCCTAGGCTTCCTTTTCCCTCCCTTCTTCAGAGGAGGCAGGAGATAAGCTTCGGCAAAAGTGAAATACAAGGTGCTCACCAGGGAACGCTTGGACGCCCCTCTGGGGACCCCACCCCTCCAGCCAGGGCTCTCAGTCGCCCCCGCAGGCTCCTTGCCTCCTCTCCTTTCCCTCCCTCGGGCAGAGCCTGCAGCAGCAGCGGCGGCAGCAGCAGAATTAACCCCTTGCACTCCCTCTCCTCGCCCTCCCTGTCCCGCTACCAGCCTGTGGATGCCGGCAAGGGCTGGAGAAGCAAGAAGGGGTCCAGGGTAGCTCCCAGGACAACGGAGAATCCAGAAGCCGGATAATCGAAGCGGGGCTGCAGAGACGGGGAGATGAAAAGGGGAGGAGGGTTCCTGGCGGTCACCACCTGTCCCGCCGCAGCCAGGTCACAACACGACATTGATGAAGTCACGACAGAGCGGCGATGAGATCACACTTCACGATGACGCGGTGATGTCACGGAGAGATCACGGTAAAATCACGACATGGGGGACAGCCCCCAAAGATGACAGAGCAAATTTTTTAAAAAGATATATATCGAAAAAGGCTGTGACAAAATGGAGTCTCGACAGGGCACGATGATGTCGCGATATGGCGCGATGGATTCGCGATAGGGTCCCCGGGGTGTGTCGGCATCGATCAGCGCCGGCTCGGAGAGGCCCCGGCTGGGATGCAGGGGAGGGCCTGAAGGGGGCTGAGCTCACCAGGCTGCGGCCCCGAGCAGCGAAGTCTTCTCCGAGAGCGATGCTCCGGGAGCCTGGGGCCGCTGCTCACGCCGCGTTGCCCACTCCGGGCTCCAGGCTGCGGCAGCTCCACCCCCACCCCCGCAGCGCTCTCCACCAATCCGCGGCGGCGTCACTCCGGGCTCTGGCCAATGGCGCGGCTGGGCGCTTCGCTGTAGGGGTGCCACCGCTGCCGCCATCTTGCTTGTGGGTATTGCCAGAGTTTGGGGCCGGGGGCTCGTGCAAAGCAGGCGAGGTGCAGACTGCCTCTGGAGAGCGGGAGGCGAGAGACTGGGGTTCCAGAATCCCTCGCTTGTGCGTAGTTTACCCCCCAGCACTGCCCCTCCTCCCCCTTGGGCTCGCGGCTGGAATTGAGCTTCCGGGGTGGGGGGGCGGGAAGGCCTGGTTGGCATGCAGAGTGTGTTTCCGGGTTGAGGCCGGGAGGGGGGCGGAGGCGGTGTTTCCGGCCGCCGTCGCTGTCCTGGGAGGCTGAGGCGAGAGGGAGCTACCCGGGTGGGGACCCCGCACTACCTTTCTCTTCCTCCTCCTCCTCCCGGTGAGGGGAGCGAAGGTTGGGGCCCCCGAGCCCATGGACCGGGAAGAGGCGGAGGCCGCCGAGAGCCGGGGCCCCGCTCTGTGGCCCTGAGCCCCGGTAGGTGGCCGGGGGCGTCTGGCTGCCAGGCCGAGTACCTTGAGCTCGGGAGGGGCAAACGGGACGGGCGATGCCTGGGGGTCCGCTGGCCGGGTGTTGGGACCCGGAGGTGGCGCTTCTGGTCTCGCAGGTGCGGAGCTCAGGTCCCAGGCTGAACCCCACTTCTTCTGGGCCAGGCCTGGTCATGCAGCTCTCTCCATTCCCTGACAGACAGATAGGGCTCGGGGCGCTATCCTTTTTCCGCCCTCGACCTCTGCAGCCTCGCCCTTAGCTGCTGTCTCTGGTGTTTGGTCTCCCCCCTGAGATAGAAAGTTGATGCAGAATAGTTAGGGGGCGGGTTGAACACGATGTGTAAATTATGATGCGACACCTGTCTCATTCAGGAGTTTTGAAAATTATGCCCCACAGAGGATCCTGTGGTGGCTGCAGTGAGCACAAAGGTGAGATGAAGGAAGTCAAAATAGGAAACCCTCAGGCGGGATTCCGGAAAAGCTTTGCATTCTCCCACCTCTTGGTGGTTATGCCCAAGCGACAGTAGATGTGTTAGTGAAGAGCTTTAGTCGACTTTCCTTGTGCTTTCTTATGGAACAAATTGGAAAGACGACCTTCCAGAACAGTCTGTTCATTTTTCCAGCTGTTTGGAAAACAGTGTCTGCAAATATAAGCAAGCTATTCGTGGCAGTCTGTTCTGTAACTTTCCCAAATACTCGAGACTCTTTCTTTTCCTTTTTGAAAAAGCTTTATTCTTGATTACTCATATCATCTGAATAAGCTGTTTCAGATATGCTCTGTTAAAGCATATCTTATCACTGTGTACATAAGTGGAGTTCCACGTATGTAGTTGACAGACTGAACTATGATACATCCCCCATCAACCTGAAGTATTAAGTAAACATTACCCCCTGCTCTGTCTGAACAGCTGCTGCAACAGAGTGCTTTTATTTCGGGTGTACTTGTAACGCCCTAAATGCCAGAACTATTGCCAGCTTTTCTAGATTTTCATTTGTCAAGTATTGTGGGGGTGTGTGTTCTCTCCCTGGGTTGTTATCCTTTGATTCGGTAACAAACCATTTAGAGCTTGGTTATGTGTTGTTCCTGCCTTTGGTCAGTAAGCCTGTAACGACCCTAGCAGTGATTTGTGCCCTTAAGCAATTGTAGGTTACAGAGAAATGACTGGTTGGGAGTTCAAATGAAATTAGCTCTCCCTTTCACTTATGCAGGATTTGTAAGACACTGCACTTCTAATCAGCTTGCTGGTCCAATGGTGTTTATTACTCCTGTTTTGAAAACCTATTCATTTCTTTTCTGCTTCTCCCACCCACCTGTCAGGCTATTGATGACAGATGTTGAGTCACCTTGAGTTTTAAATCCTTTTGTGGTAGGCAGAAATGTGTTGGGTAAGACACACACACACACACACACACACACACACACACACACACACACACACACACACACACACACACACTTGCTGGATATATTTTCTAACTTAGGCTCCATTTCCATATCTCTTGAACATGTCTCTGACCCACACACCTCCTTTCTGCCTCCTGCTCCCTAAAATATAACTACAGTGCAATTAGAAATAGAAATGGATGAAAGTGAATGATAAAGATGAAGTCCATCAGATGCTTATGGCTCAGTGAAAGCCTGGACTACACCTCAGTTTTGTAGCTGTATGTGTGTCTGTTTCCTGGTATTAGTCAGCATTGATATCCAACCCAGGCAACGATGATCTCCCTGTATGCTGGTTGGGGGTGGGGGTTAGGGGTTATCAGCCTCTGCCATTTGCCAGATGTGAATGACAGGTGCATATTTAGGACAAAAGATTTTTGAGTTGCTCTTCAGATCTCAGTCAACCGTCAAAATGTTGCCGAGACTTATATAGTAATTTATATAATACAGCAAAGTTGTGTAAAAGGGAAGAAACTTACGGAAAATCTATTTTTCTGCTGGAAGGACGTAAATCATCCAACCCCTAGATTCTGGATTTAGCCAGCACAGTTCCTGATATAAACATTTGTTGAATGTAGCCAGCACAGTTCCTGATATAAACATTTGTTGAATGTATATGTAAATTTAAGCCAGGAATTGCAAATGACTCTTAGGGATCAGGAGATAATAGTGGTGGGGACAGTAGCAAACTGGAGAGCACATGCCCTACCCAAAGGCAATTGCATTTCAAAATTTTAAAAACACTGGGCCAGACAAGACCCTCAGTTTAGTTTACCTCCACAGTTCAAATTCTTCTCATGGATCAGAAGGTGTCTTTGGTCAAGTCACAAAGCTGTTGGTAGCAGAACTGCAACTGAAACTCAGATCTGTTTGTTTTCAGGTAGGTGCTCTTTCCATTCTACCACACAGGTGACGTACTGTTAGATTAGAAAATAGTGGATTTTTCTAATTCCAGTGGATTTATTTCATATCCCTTGCTATGTTGTTATCTTGGTAATTATAGGCTATGTCAAAGCTCAGGTTTACAATTTATAGGCAGGGATGAATGGTGAAAGACAAACTTGAAATTTCTCTTCCCCCTAATCTGTCATATTCTCTAGCATTCCACATTTCTAAGAATCAATTATTAATTACTTGGCATATAATTTCTTTTCTTTCTGTCTTTCTAGTGTACTGGTTCCTCCTGTCGGGAAGGCCATGGAGAAGAGGCTGGGAGTCAAGCCAAGTCCTGCTTCCTGGATTTTATCAGAGTATTGTTGGCAGACATCAGTGAAGTGGTTGAGAAGCCTGTACCTGTTTTATACTTGCTTCTGCTTCAGTGTTCTGTGGTTGTCAACAGGTACCGTTTTCTTTATAGATTTAAGATTAATAAAGGGCACTTTGTATGAGTCCCTCAGTTCATTTTAAAGATTATTAAGATGTAGAAAAGTGATCTGCTAATTAACAGAAAAGGTCCTTCTTTCGGTGGATAGTTATTTTGTTGTGCTTATTTGTTTTCTTTTGGAACCAATATTTAAATTGGATTCTTTCTCATAACGGAGAATTGGAACAATAATTTTTAGATTTGATAAAGATGTATTGAAAAGAAAGAGGTTTCAGAGGTGGACAGATCTGGGTCCTGAAGCTGGATATTTCTACTTAATGATGATAAAACCTTGGGCAGGTTCCCTAATGTCTTTGAAGAAGGATAAGATCTACCTCATAGTGAGGTTTCAGAGGTGGACAGATCTGGGTCCTGAAGCTGGATATTTCCACTTAATGATGATAAAACCTTGGGCAGGTTCCCTAATGTCTTTGAAGAAGGATAAGATCTACCTCATAGTTTGATTTGAGAGATGATGTAATTAAAGCATGTGATACAGCATTTTGAACAATGGTGCTTAGAAAATGATAATAAATTTAAATAATAATAATAATAATAAATTTAAATGATAAAATTTACTTCCTTTCCTTTCCTAAGCAAATCTACACTTACAGAAAAACTGTGTTCCTTTTTCCATAGAAAGGGGCTATGTTGATAGATTTTATACAATATGCTTCCCTCCTAGAGATTATTTCACCAGGATAGAGTCTCTTGCCAGGAATCAGTGCCAAGAATGCTAAATTTCAAAGGAGAAACCCTTTCTTTCTTTCCTTTTTTCTTTCAGTCCTTTTGTTGATATTGTTCCTTTCAGAGTATGGAGTATGAAAAAATAGCAATTTGAGAAAGACTTCTGAGTATGCTAACAGAATATTCTGCACAATGACCCAAAGCCTTCTGCTATAGACATCACTGTCTGGGATAACTAATTAGACTTTTGTTCTTATAATTACAAATATTTCTGTTACTTTCCTAAAGGAATTTGTGGCCATGATCTTGAGAAATAAGTAATTACCGTATTTAGCAATCTTAGTAACACAGCTTTGGGGTTTGGGGTTTTTGTTGTCTTGCGGTGTTGGCTGATGATTGCATAATTATAGTGGTAGAAATTGCAGTTGACAGAAAGCTGACCTAAATGTTTTTTCACCCGAGATGATGCTTTGCTGCAACAGCTGTCAGGCCAACATTTTATGTGAGATCATTCAAATTAAATAACTGATTTAGCACCATCAGAATAGGAAAATTGTATTTTTTGAAGTGCACCTACTCACACACCAGACTCCTGATTATAAACATCACATATGAGGGTATTTCAAAAAGTTCATGGAAAAATGGAATTAAAAAAATAATACAAATCATAGGGTCAGCCCATGGCTCACTTGGGAGAGTGTGGTGCTGATAGCACCAAGGCTGCGGGTTCGGATCCCTATATAGGGATGGCCAGTTAGCTCACTTGGGAGAGCGTGGTGCTGACAACACCAAGTCAAGGTTTAAGATCCCCTTACTGGTCATCCTTAAGAAAAAAGAAATAAAAAGATGATACAAATCTTTCTGTGAACTTTTTGAAGATCTCTCCTATCTTATCATTTAATTCATGATAACCTTAAAATAGTAGTCTTGTTCTGATTTTATAGAAAAGGAAACAGGGCCCAGCAGAGGCAAAATGATTTGAGCAAGGTCGCACAGTAAGAACATGACAGAGCCAGGATTTTAAACCCAAGTTTGTCTACTGTAGAGCTCATGCTCTATTTCTTCTGCTAGTCAGCCTTCCAACCACAGATGATCTTTTGGAGGACCAAAGACAAATCTAGCACTTGGTTAAACATGTTGGCTAATTGGGCAAGTCTTTAGTACCCCTTGAACCTGGTGCTTAAAAACAGCACCCCAAGGAGCAGACTGAGTATTAAGGGAAGGTGGTATAGTTAGGAGTGGTTCTGGTGGGGATTAGATTGTACCAGTTCCACTTTAGGAAAGTTTGGAGCTTTACCATGGAAATGAAAGATTGAGAGCCATGTATGTTCAAACTGAGGGAATGTACAAGCAACACATGACAGACATGTTGTTATATATGTTGATTTATTGGTCTCTTTCACTTCAGTTTTTTTAAAAAAGAACTCTTTGGCATTAATATGAAGAGCTCTAAAAAAGTTCATATCCTTTGACTTCATTCCCCTTTTAAAAATATCTCAAGGATACATTTAGGTAGTGGTGAATAAGAGTAATTATCAACACTCATTTATTCTGTGCTGCAAAACATTGCTATAACCTGCCTAACAGTAGGAGGGTGGTGACATTTTTGCATATCCACATGGTAGAATGCTATCCAATCTCAAATTTCATATTTTAGAAGAATAAGTACATGTGAAAGTGCTCCTAATCTTAAATGGGAAAAGCAAGATACACAACTGCATATTCACTATGGTGCCAATTTTGTGAAAAGAAAAAAAATTTTATATAATAGAAAACGCTTGTGGGAGTGTGGTGCTGATAACACCAAGGTTAAGGGTTTAGATCCCTGTGTTGGCCAGCTGCAAAAAACCAAAAACAACAGCAACAAAAAAGAAAATAATCTGCAACAAGATACAGGTTGAGTGCAACAAAATATAGGTTGCGCATCCCTAATCTGAAAACCCAAAATCTGAAATGCTTCAAAATCCAAAACACTTTTGAGCACCAACATGATGGCCAAAGGAAATGCTCATTGTAACATTTCAGAGTTTGGATTTTCAGATTAGGGATGATGAACTGGTAAGTATATAACGCATATATTCCAAAATCTGAAGAAAATCTGAAATCTGAAACACTTCTGGTCCCAAGCAGTTTGAATAAGGAATACTCAATCTGTATATGACTAAATGTTTATATGTATTTCTGAGTAGTGGAATTATTATTTCTTTATACTTTTCTGTGTTTTCCAGATTGTTTTTCAGTATATTTGTTTAACTTTTTTTTATAAGGGGGAAAATAACCTACCCGAAAAGCAGCAGCAAAATAATAGCATAAACCTATTTGGTGGTAGCCTGAGTCAGTATATATCTACTTGTGAGTTTATCCAATTTTTACCCAAGCTCTGAAGTTTTTCTCTTTTGAAATACATTTTTGATTGTTTTCTGTTATCATTTAGCTCATGGATTATATGGATTATTTCTGAAAAACTAACTGAAATAAAGCAGTTTTCCAGTTGTCTTCCTTTCCTGTTTACTACTTAGTAGTCTACTCTATCTTTGGAAGGCTCCAGGCACCCAGTGACTTACACATAGTAGGCTTCTCTTATATTTCTGCTTTTGGACTCAGTGCTGAAGCCCACTGCTACAAAGCAGTGATTATAATTTCTCTGATAAAAGATGCTCTGTATTTTCCTTGTGAGCTATTGAATTGCTGTTTTTCTGTTTAATTTTACTGTTAAGTAATTTCAAAGATAGTTACTGGACCTGTAGACCAATATGAGGTGACCCCAAGAATTTTCCTGCAGTAGATTGTTTAGCTTCTTGAGAGCAGGGATCTTGCCTCTTTTACTTATTCCAGATATTCCTAGCAAGCACCAAAGGTTTGACACATAGTAGGTGTACCATAAAAATATTTGTTGCCTGAATAAATTAGCGATAAGAGACTTAGTTGTCCTTTGAGAATTAAACTATTTATTTTTGTATAAAACATTTAATTTATTGGTCTTTTGGGGGAATTTGATGCATCACAACTGTATTACAACTGAGCCATTAATCTTGTAGCTTCGTCAACATTAACTGGTTCATTTTCATGATGTTACTGAGGAAGCAGCTCGTTCTACAGAGGTTCAAGAGAAAGACCTTTTGAGAAGTGTGCAAATTCCTTTTGTATATTTACAAAAGCTTTATTCACTGTGCTAACTTTTTCATTATTCACAATGTTAATCTTCTTAACATTAGTGGTAACTGGTTTTGCTTTGTTTTTAGCCTTAAAATTTTTTTGGCTGGCTATTTGAAATACATTCCTGGGACTTCTGCCCTCTTATTTTGTCCTTGGCCATTGTCAGACCTTTTATACCTGTGTGCAGCTACTCAAGCTCCAGATAACGCCATCTGCACCTACATATTTATTTGTTTGTTTATTTATTTATGTTTGTTTGTTTGTTATTTTTTGGCAGCTGGCCAGTACAGGGGTCCAAACACTTGACCTTGGTGTTGTCAGCACCATGCTCTCCCAAGTGAGCTAACTTGCCAGTCCTAAGAGAACTTGTAAAATCAAAACAATCAAAGCAAAGATATATAAAGACACCTTAAGGAGACATAATACCTTTGAGATCAGCAAGATTTGACTAAAATCTTAACAAATATATTAATATATCTAAAGAAAGGACGTGTACATCTGAAGAATTTGTGTGCATGTTTGTGGGGGATGCAAGGACCTAACTGGCCTTGGAAATCTAAGATAAGGAGAGTCCTTGAAGTTAACTTAGGGCTAAAGCTAGCAGGTGGCTATGAAAACTTTTACTGACATTCCCCTGCTTCTGGGAAGGAGATTATACAGTTAATAAGTATTTTGAGTACAGAGAAAAAGTATTCAATTCAGAACCATTTTTTGAGAACTTGCAGGGAGTCTGGTCCTACGTAGGCACTAGGGTAATAAAAATGAGTACAACAAAATGCCTGCCCTGGAAGAACTTTCAGTTTGATGGGGGGAATAGATGTATACATCCTATGATGTGGTAAGTAAAAAGGTAGAGGAATGCCGTGCGTGGGGTGCTCCTGGAACTAGAGAAGCCTTTAGCTTAGAGCTGAAGGGGGAGATCCAAAGATTTCTTTCTATAGAGGCTGATGCCTGAACAGAGTTTTGAAGGTTGAATTTGAAGGATTCAAAGAATATTCCCAGGCAGTGGGACTGCAAGAGCAAAGGCACAAAAGTATGAAACAGCCTGGTATATAGAAGAAACTCTATAAGCAGTTTAGCACTGATAGGGTATAAAGAGCAAAGCTAAAATGGCAGCTCCTGAAGAGGTAGGTGGTAGCCAGGTTACAAAGGATCTTGTATGCCATGCTAAGAAGCTTCGATTATAAAGCCACCAGTGCCCCTCCTGTGATAACCCATTTATCCATTAGCCCGTTACTCCTTGAATGGATTAATCCATTCATGAGGGCGTAGTTTTCATGATCCAGTCACCTCCCAAAGGCCCTACTTCTCAACACTACCACATTGCAGATCAAGCTTCCAGGTGAACTTTGAAGTGGACGGACATTCAGACCATAGCACCAATATATATTTATTTATACATTATAACAAGTAACATGGTACTAATATCTTATATATATGAATTGCCAAAAACAAAATTTTAGAGGGATCAACTAAAGAACATATACGAAGAGTTTTAATATTTACAGTTGTTAATGGTAGGATAGCGAGTGTGGTAGCAGCTGCTCTGTAATGGCTGGGAGCAGAAGTCTACTGTGATCACTTGTTTATGGTCTGTCTGCTCCATGAAACTGTGTTACTCACAGTTAATCCCTAGCATTTAGCACATAGTAGGCAGCAATAAAAGTTTGCTGGATGACCCTAAGATAATGTTGGAAATCACTGTCTTGGAATATACATGTAAGGGAGAATTATTCTTTCCTGCTCTGTTTTTCAATCTTGGTCCCTTAAGTGGGTACTTCACTTCCCAGAAGGGAACAGTATTTAGAAGGTAACTTTCACTCTTTTCTCCGCCTTTCCTCTAAATCACTCTGTGAGTGTCAAAGTGATTTTTCCAGTTGATGGAAAAGAATTCTATTGTGTGGAAAGGTCAGTCTGCAGGATTTGCATGTATTCTGTCCCTGCCATGCTCTGGCTGGTCTGTCCATGCCTGGACAGCCTGCATTTGTACAATCAGGTAAATTTAATTCAGTATAGGAAAGTATAGGAAAGGCTGTTTGTGATTATACATCTCAGCTGTGTTCTCCAGTCACCCTTATCACTGATTATAACGATGATATTTTGATCTCTATCTCTCCCTAACTGCCATGTTTTATATTTTAATTATTCCCACACTTTGGATGGGAGAGATTAATTATCACCATCATCCCCCAAAGAGACTACAAATGGGACAAAGACAGTTCCTGCCTTAGCAAGATGTCTCTTCCCCACTAGTTGCCATTCTCTTTTTGTTCTCATACCTGCTTGCATTCATGAACCCAGGTAAGTGTCCCTGGCAGACTGGAGGCACCTATGGGCCCTTTCTCAATTTCTTCCTTTGTCCTTACTGTTTGGTTGTACTCTGAGGGCTGTAGCCTCTGTTGTAGCAATCAGACCAAGTGGTGTTTTTTTCCTTAAGAAAATGATATTTTTTGGACATGCATTGGTTTTATCTTCAGGGGAAAAGCTTTTTCAGGAGACTTTTTAGGTGGCATTCTATCCCTGCTCTTCTTATATCTGTTGGGCACCTAATTTGAGGTAGATGACTAATGGAATATATCTTACAGCAATGAGCCTTCAGCAGGAACTTTCTTCTGCCAAACTGTCCTATATTCTTAACTACACTGCATTACAGGAAGATAATAAATTATTAATCCTAAATCTGTCTCCTCAGATTGTAGGATAACGACTTGAGTACATGGCAGCTGGGGGAAGGTAAAGTTTTCTGGCCGTTAACACAAATCATGCAGGCTTTTTGATTCTAAAATTCAGGTAGCATTGAGCAAGTCTATGGTATCTTGTTATATCACGATTTAATTGACATGAGAAAGACTGATCGAAATCCCCTGAGGTTAGCCTTTCTCCCAATGAAATGAAATAATTCTCATTAGTTTAAACACTCTTCAGTAAAAGATAATTATCTTCTTTTTCTTTATCTTGAAAAATGTAATTTTGTGGGTTCTTTTTGCCCTTTAGAAAAACTATGCAGGCTGGCCAGTTAGCTTAGTTGGTTAGAGCACAGTGCTGATAACACCAAGGTCCAGGGTTTGATCCCTGTTGTGGCAGCTGCCAAAAAAAAAAAAGAAAAGAAAAAAAGAAAAACTATTCAAACATAAACTTACTTCCTAACTTCTGTGACAAACTAAAGAGGGATGAGAAAATGGCATAATTGAACAACAAATCCAACTCAATTTAAAAGCTGTCTTAAATTGACTCTCCTCAGGAATTCCTCAAGGGAGGAAATAATAAGACAGCAGAGGAGTTTATAAAAACAAAATAACAATTACAGAGCCAAAGCATAGCCTTTTGGCTCATTTTGGAGATTTTATAAAAATCTCAATAATTGGAACAGCTTCTAATTCAATGCATTGTGTGGAATTGGCAAGAACATGGTCAAAAACTGTGTGTGCTTAGTGTTTGGACATCTGTTGTCCAGTGAACAGTATTGAAGAGGTTGGGTTCAAATGGATAACTCTTGGTTTTAGGGTCTGCCTTTTGAACTTTTGTTCTGATCCTTAATCCAAGAGCTTTCATACAAAAGGTCAGCCTATGTGGTTAAGACCCTATAGCCACTTTTGATTCCAGACAGTACTGGATACGTTTGAGAGAGAAGTTATAAGAATTGGTTTTGACCACCTGACTGTTCATCATTTGAGCAAGAGTTAGGAGACAAAGTGGCCAAGAGCATGGAGCATCGGGCAAGCCTGACTCTGAGTTCTGATTTTATTAAGTACTGGAGGATGTTACTGAAGCCCACCTTTCATCAGGTTGTTCATCTATAAAATGGTAATGATAATACCCCTCATAGGATTGTTGTGAGAATTAAATAAAATATTCATGCAAAGTGCTGAGCCTACTCCTAGGTACATAACTAAAATTCAGCAAATGTTAGCCGTGGTTATTATACTATGATAACATAATGTCCAGGTTGGTTAAATTCTTGTCTAACCCCAGGATGACCCAGCGGACACCAGGTTTGAGTTCTCTGCTAGCTTCTTAAACCTCTGTCCAGTGATATCTCAGTCCCCACATTAGTAAGTATAATTTAGGCAGCCAGCCTATTGTCAGGGAAAGTAGGCCTCCATTCATATAGCTTTATAGGCTTGAGGTTGATTGAAGCCCAGGACAGAATGAACTGAATGATGCGTTTTCCATGATCTGTAACATGTCACTAAAGAGCATGAGGGGCCACTTGTTTCCTCCTCCAGCTATGGAAAATTTTCCTCTGGAAGAGGACTCTGTTGTGCTGCCATGACACCACCTCGCCCTCTGCCCTAGTTCACTTCCTCCAACACTGATGATGTGCCCACACTTTGCAAAGCCTTGTGTCAAGCCAGGTTGGCTGTGTCTTTTGATCAGGTCGGTATTTTGATTGGGGCTGATTGAGTGGCACTTTTGGATTCTGTGTCAGAATAGCATGCAGAGTTATTCTCTTCCTTCCTTCAGTACATATTTATTGGATACCTACTATCCTAGGCATTAGAAATACAGTGGTGAGCAAGACAGATATGGTCTCTGCCCCCATGGAGCTTACCATCTATTGATACCTTTTCCATTCTTGGGGAACAGAAATTCTCTTTGAGAGGGATGATGTTACTGGTATCAAGATTTCCTCCAAAGAGTCTGAGGCCTCCCTAGGGTTCCAAGGCATCAGGTTTGTTACTCAGGACTGCAGTTGAAACAATTCCAATGCATAGCATCAGGCAGGCACCAAATTATATAAATCCTGAACGTCCCTGGTCAGCCACAAAAGGAAACTGTGAAATACTCTAAGATAAGAAGGTATTATGAACATCCCTGAGTGGTGAGTTAACCATCACAGATGCTGTCCAGGGAGAAACAGAAGCAGAGAGAAATGGTGGCCACGGCCTATCCGGAACTCTACCCATTGTAGATTCTGCCTCTAAAGATGGGTACCCAGTGTATCTCTCCCCAGCTCCCCTTTTTAAACTCGCTCAGCAGATGACAGGATTTTTAGGAATGCTCTCTTTCTTCCAACTGGCTTAACATTATGCTTTGATTCTAATCCAGCAGCACATTTGAGTTTGAAATAAATGTGTGCTCATGAATTCTCTCTCTTTTAGGTAATAAGGGGAATGACTAATATTACCAGACCTGGGAGATGGAGGGGTTTAATTTGATTTAGTTTCACTTCTGTAGCCTTAGTATCAAATTCAGGTTTACAGTTTTAAGAGGATTGCTATCATGCCTGTTAAGAAATGGCTCCTCTGTTTTTTATTTTTATTTTTTGATACAGTTCTGTGTTTGTTGTCCTTAACTGAGGGCAACCTGAGTCAGCTGGAGGCTTATGGAAGTGGGCTGGCTAGAGTGAAGGAGTCATAATCAGAATAAATGAAGCAACTGAAGAGCCATATTCCATTTCAAAAAGCTGAGTAATCTGCATCCTGCTGGGTCAGTCTGTGGCATCTGGCCTGAAGCAAAACAGCCCTGTGTGCAGAAGCAGTGCCAAGCTCTCTTCTACCTGTGCATTCTCCTTCACCAGCTTCTAACTGCCTGGTTTTCAAAATTGCTCTCAGCTGTGCTCCCCAGGGTATGCTTATAAGCTGCACTCTAACATTTCTCACAGTGCACTTTTCAAGTAATGGGGCACATTTTCATATTACCCCTTCTGTGAAAGGTTAAAGGGAGGGCTTGGCCTGTACGCTCACGTAAGCAGACCTCAAGCAGAGTTATTTGCCCAGGACGGTCAAGGCATAAACAAAAGTTTTCTGGCCTATCCCTGGAAACTTTCTCTGACAAGCATGTCCTCCTTTCTTTTCCTGAGCTGTTTTGATTGAGCTGTTTCGCCTCCACTCTTTCATATTTCATGTGGGGGTTGCTGCCTTGGCAGCATGGCTGCCTCTGTCAGTGGGGAGGAAATGGTAAAGAGTGGAGGCCCTTTGTGTGTGATGCATTTCTAGGGGTTTTCCTGTGTGCCTGTGGGGTGTGTGTGTGTGTGTGTTGAGAGAGACACTGAGGTACATTTGGGTGTTCTTATTACCTTGCCTAGAATTAATGTCTCTTTTGAAGCAGAAGAGAAATGTTGCCGTTTTACAGATGAGGATAAGGAAAGGCTAGTTTCTCCGAGGTTTAGAGAGTCCATACTAGGTAATTTGGTAGTCAGGACTGTTGACCAATTGCCCAAATTTTTATTTCTGTCAGTAGAATGTGTGAATTACAATCTACTTGAAAATGGAGGTGTATAAGAGCCAGCCCGTGGCTCACTTGGGAGAGTGTGGTGCTGATAACACCAAGGCTGTGGGTTCGGATCCCTGTATAGGGATGGCTGGTTAGCTCACTTGGGAGAGCGTGGTGCTGACAACACCAAGTCAAGGGTTAAGATCCCCCTACCAGTCATCTTCAAAAAAAAAAAAAAAAGAAAAAAGAAAAAAATGGAAGTGTAAGAGAAAGATACATGTAAATACATGTCATAAAAATGAAGTCTATTAAAGGCCACATCTCAGTAGATAAACCAACTAATACCAAATTATCTGAATGTCAGTGCCGCATTACGGTGATGAATTATGTTATACTTTTCTAGTATTTGTGATTCCTTTTTCTTTATATGTGTTGTCTAGCATTCAGTGCCTTGAAATATGTTAACTTCACTTTTAATATCTTCTCTAGGATGCTTAATTCAAATTATTAATGATAATTAATATCTAGGTGTTATGTACATACTATAGATACATACATTTCAGGTCAACAGATACTGCACCAGGCTAAATAAAACCCAGTTCCTGTTATCAGCGTTCACACTGTGGAGGCACATGTAGATGTGGAAACATAAAGACACTTGATAAATTTCAAGATGTGCTGTGTGAGCACAAAGAAGGGGGCAGAGAAGAGCTGAAGCCTGTTTTATAGCAGGCTGGTGAGGCATGGGATATTCCAATCCCTTTGTAACTCCTTCTCCCAGATTCACTTGAAGTGGTTTTTAACCTGCAGAGCTCTTTTCTCTTTGTTATCTCAGAGGGAGGGATAGAGGAAAGAGGACGTCCAGCTCTGTAAAGTCTAGAGAATAAGAGCTCTTAAGAAAATTATTTCTGTACAGATACAGATTGGCTTTGATTTCATTTAAATAAACTGACTCTCAAAAAATTCTAAGAATACTAATTACTTACACAGTTTTGCTTTCATTTACACACAGATGAGAAAGCATCTGTAGCTCTGCATTTTATTTGCTATAAGCAAAAAGTGGTTTGAGATATTTAAGTATCTGAAGCTTGGTTGTATTGAGTCCTCACATGTCCCAGTTCAGCCCACTGCAGGTTTTTTTTTTAATTTAAAAAAAATTTTTATGACACTTACATAATGCTCCAAAAAGAGAGACTTTCAATGGATAAATTGACATAAACTTTCCCTCTATTAACTATATCTGCTGAAATAATACTTCATGGCTGGCTATATCATTTCTTCCCAAGCTTACTGCTATTTTATTTAATTTACATATCTCTGCTGTTGCTCTCTAAATGACCTTCTCTTTAGAAACAACAAAACAAGCCAACAAAAAGAAAAAAAGAAAGAAAGAAAGAAAGAAAAAAGAACCTTTCCAAAAAACAAAACAGTGCTGTGATTCAAAGTTCTTTGTGTGGGTTTCCAAAGGAGGCTGATATGATTGTGGTAAATGCAAATAATCTATCAGCCTGTAATAACTGCAGTCAGAGACGGCAATCAACTGCAGGTTCTTAACAATAACATCTACAAGTGGGCTATACAAGAAATTGCTAGATTCATGACATCATATCTAGGTGCTTTTCTTTTTAGAAAAAAATTTCTTTCTTTTTAGAACCACTTTTATGTATAGGCCAAAGTTTATCTGTTACCCGTTGATACCTGTGCTTTTTGAAGTACAAAGACAGTATTTCATAGAGAGGTGTGGGCTCCATCACACTGTGTCTTGGAGGCGTGCTCTCCTTACTGACAGCATTCTCCAGTCTTTTAGTCATAGGTGGTGGGAGAAAAAGTGAAGCAGGAGATTCTGAGTACATCATATGCAGCAATGTAACCCCATAGTTACAGTTTTGTTTTCTTTTTTTAAAGTGCATGGTTTAATCATTTGCTTTAATTCTGCCTTTAAGTATTATAAAGCCCTTGATGACTGGATCATTTCTGAACAGGTGACTTTATGGTAGGAGAGCTATTTTCAGCTACACCAGTGATTTGATTAATACTTGGTTGTAAAAAATGGCTTTGGGCTAAACCTTGCCAGATGGGTCTTTTGAAATATGATAACAACTATACTTACTTAATGCAAACTTTTGATATATTTATAAGTATCAGATAGAAGCAAAAGGTACTAGAATTGTGATAGAGTGGTTTCTGTGTTTTCACCTAGTGACCAGAACTTTGAGGTGTTTTCTCTTTTCCTTCTCATCATTACTCAGGAGAGGGAAGGTGAATGGATCTACATGTCACCAGTGATGGATGGCTATTTGCCTAGGTAAACTGGGAATCTGTTCTCCACTGATGCTTTGTTCAGAAATTTCCATGGTGAAAGCCTGTCTTGTCTTTGAGTGAAGTGGAGTGGTCTGAAATAGATAGCTCAGGGAACTGAAATTTGGTTGTTCCCTTCATGAGGAAAGATTGCTTTGTGTTTTGAAAGGATCTTCTAGTTCAGGGTTTAGGCAGGTGAGGCTGTTTCCTAGCTGGTTCACTTATCTCTTCTTCATCCAGTCAGCTTTTCTTTTTCTTTTTCTCTCTTTGCACATCTCTCACCATACTTCTCATTCAGTGCTCTCCCTAGTTTAATTTGAAAAGTTCTTTCTAATTTCTTAGTGAACTGGGAACTTTGCTTTTCTCTCCTGCCTCATCCTTGTTTCAGCCATGGAAATTAATTAACATTAAGGATCCGATTCAAATGACTAATTCCATATTGGAGCTGACATCTTTTGCTCAATTTTGTTAGTTTAAAAAAAAATAACAGGAGTGAAAGGGAAAAAAATACCATAAATATGTACTAAATATTGGGTGAACTTTTAAAATTAACAAAAAATTCTTTGAATACATACTGTGTGTCAGCCATCTTGCTGGGCCTACAAATACAAAGCTACAACCCCAGCACTTAAAGAGGGCAGAATGTGTGAGGTAGGTAAACAAATATGATCCAGTGAGAGAAACGCTATGATAGAGGTATAAGTAGGATGCACAGCAGAGAGGCATCTTGGGGTAAAGTTTTCATCAGGGAAGTCTTCCTGGAAAAAGTGGTGAGCTAAAATGAAGTATAACAACAACAACAAAAATAATGGCAGCTAATATTTACTGAGATTTTACTTATATGCCAAGCATATGTTAAGTACTTTGCATAGACTATCTCCTTTAATATCTTTAATAACCCTGTTAATTAGGTACTGTTATCATCATTCCTATTTTACACCTGAAGAAACTAAGAAAACTGGACTCAAGGTGACACAGGAAGTGATTGGATTGAGATTCAAATGCAAGCAGCCTTATTTCAGGAGCCAAAGCCTTAACCACAGATTTTTGGGTTGGGAGCCAAAAGATAGAGTGAGGGCGGTTATGAAGTAGGGCTATTGATCTTGATATGGGATTTTCTTTGAAAACAAATTTTAACTCAATTTTCCGAGAGTTTTGTATGAGCATTACCTTGGGGACTGGACGTATTTTTTCATTAAACATAGGTTAAATGAGGGTGATTTTTGTATTTCCTTAGACTTGTAGAGTATAGTTATTCTGCCTTAAGTAGACAGATTAAAATGATCTCCCCCTCCCCTTTGTCCATAAGTATTGCTCTCTTCTAGGGAGATGTTATGTTGTTTTTCTCTTCAGCAGTTTACCACATTGCAGTACCTTTGAGGCTTCTTTAGTGACACTCTTATAGGAGAGGACTTGCTTTTCTGAACATTCTTAACTTGCAGAGTGCTACAAGACTCAGGTTTTGTGGTTGAGTCCTTGGAAGCTTGTTTTCTATCTATTTAGCAGATAATCAAGAGTTAATGTGAACAGTAGCTGAGATAATATCTGTTGGGCAGCTAGTTCCATGGGGAGTCTGTCTTTGATCAGAACGGTCTTTGGGAAAAATGGAGACACTGCAGTCAAGGGAAAGGAGTCAGAATATGGACAGAAAGCCTATTAATTCTTGTTTAGAAGTTAGTTTAATTTCAGCACATCACCTACACCATAACATTTAACAAACTGTGCTCTTAACAAAGCTAGGCACACAGCAAAGGCAATGAATAGTAATTATTTTCAAAGGACTGCTTTGTAAGGCAACTGCCACCTTTCAGTCTAACCTGTTTGCAGTTGAAAAAAGTGTTGGCCCTTTTGAAAATGAGGAGAGAGGTAATGGTTATTACCCTGGCTTTTTCCAAACTTCATAATACCTGATTGTGCCCTTCATAGGATTTAGTTACCTCCTGTGCCTTGCTTTCTGAATATGCTAAGCCTCACAGGGGAGAACTGTTGTGGAGAGTAACCATTTTTATATTTGTTTATTAGTGGGTGTGCAGGTGACAGACATGCTGACAGTCGAAAGAAAGGTGGAGAGTGCCCCCTAAGGTGGTTTGTTTTTGAATGGTTCCTGTAAGTTGTTTTGGGGATTGATAATGTGCCTGCTTATCACATTGTCATATGGCAGCCATCTTGGCCGAGACCCACTGCTTCTGAAAGAATGCATACTTGTGATGATAGCTGCAGGAAGACAGATGGTGTAGAACCATAGTTCAATCACTATCAACATCAGCAAATTTAAGGCTTCTGCCTTTTTGCTTGATAATAGTTCATTACAGGTATAATTATCAAAGGAAAGCTTTGAATGAATTCTTGATCATATTATAAAATTGTGAGATTTTAAGAAAAGAATTTCAGCTTCAATGAATGTTAAAGTTAAGTGCAAATGTTGCTTATAAAATACCCTAACATGTACAGTCATCCCACTGTATCTGCAGGTACCAGATCAACCAACTCCTAATCAGCCATTTAACCAACCCAAGATTCAACCAACTGCCGATCGAAAATATTCAGAGGGAAAAAAAAAGGATGGTTGCTCAGTATTGAATATGTACAGACTTTTTTTCTTGTCATTATTCCCTAAGCAATACAGTCTAATTATTTATATAGCATTTACATTGTATTAGGTATTATAAGTAGTCAACAGATTATTTAAATTATACTGGAGGATGTGCAGATACTACACCATTTTATATAAGGGACTTGAGCATCGTGGATTTCAGTATCTGCAGGGGTCCTGGGACCAAAATTCCCCTGGGTACCAAGGGATGACTGTGTTGTTTTTTGCAGAGAAACTCCCACCCAAGAGAAGAATTTATCAACTGCTCTTTTTTTTTTTTTTTTTTTTTTTTTAAATAATACTTGGGTCATTCTCTTTACTCTCATTTCTCTGCTCTCTACCACCATTGGGATACAATCTGATGAATTTGGTTAGAGTGTAACTTTCTGGCCACGTCAGTATGGCTTCTGAGATAGCAGGCATTCTGTCTCTGCTACCTGTTTGACAGCCAATGCGGTTGTTAGCTAGTACAGTTGTCAGTTAGTGCAGTTTCTAAGTTTGCTCAAGAAGTCAAGCTTGTTACCTGAGATTTACAAATGCCAGAGGCAACAGCACTGTCTCTAAATATTTCCAGAGTTGTTCACAGCTTTCCAAAAGTATTTAATGAATTTCCTTCTGGCAATAATTCATATATTCTATAGACTTTTCCACTGTGTTTGGAATTATGAAACCTGGTCTAGATTTTGTGCCAGATTTATTAGAATTCTGTCTTTTGAGAAATAGTGATGTAAGTGGGCATTGCTGTTCCATAGTCTCCTGTTTGGGGGATCCTATAGCTAATACATATGGAAGCCCTGTCTTCTCTGCTTTGCCATGGTTTTAGAAAGAAAGGGATTGGCTTTGCCCCACTGTTCTCACCCTGGTTAAGTTTTCTGCATGTGCCTACAAACAGTGAGTTCCAGACTTTCCTAAAGGGTTTTCAGTCTAAAGTTCTACCAACTGTAAGCCCATTTTCGTAAGGATTTAATATTGCTTTTGTTTGGGCCCTGGGAACAGAGCCAGGCTATGGCAGCGTGGGCAGAGAGAGGAACTGATCTAAAATTGGAGTTTATTTTCATCTTACCTTTTATTCAACTTACTTCTATAATCCAATATTGATTCTACCAATGCTTTCCTACTTCCTCCTCTCATGAACTCTTTTTCCCAAGAGTAGCAACAATGAAAACGGTGAAAATTGAATTTTGGAGAGGTTAAATTATTCTTTAAAGGTTAAATTTCCAGTAGATGGTGGACCCAGAGCTGAAACTCGAATCCAATGTCTTTTAACTGTTCAAGATGGCTAGCTATCTTTTAATCATATTAGGGAATGAACTATGACCCAGTTAATGGATGAAAAAGAACTATTTTTCTTTTCATATTTTTATTACTGGGCACATAATAGAGCAACACTAAATAATATTTAATAAAATAAATAATCAAAGTCCACTAACTAAACATGTGAATTTTGAGATTAGAATACCTCTTCCCCTTGTTGGGAGGGAACCATTGGGATTAATTTTCTTAGCAGCACTGTAGCCAGCTAACCTCCCCCAGGCCTCACATTTCTTTTATTCCTAGTCACTGTCAAAGACATAAGTGCATCTGTCCTCTCCCAAGCTCTATTCCCTTGAGAAAAGACAAAGGATCCATTTGTCAGAAAAGACTCATATGAATCAGAGATCTTACCCGTTACTAAGCTTTAGTAATAATTTTAATAATACAGCAATCAAGAAGTACAGCAAAGTAGGAAGAGTCTGGAACATTGTGTATGACTCCCCACGTTCTTCCTTTTTTCACTGAACATGTTCACTCTGGCCCAGAGTAATGGGATTAGGTCTCTAACAGAGGCTTCCAGGTCACTTCACAAAGCATGGATGGTGTTTGTGTTATGAAACATTTCCCCTTTATACCCAGATAGTTGTAAAGCTTATGTGACATTCTTCAGGGAGCCATGGAAGCAAAGGAAGGCCTTTGTAGGACAACCCAGTCTTATAGCTTTGTCCCCCTGCTTTCCTCTCTTCCTCTTTCAAAGGTCTGGATCTTACCAAAGCTGCTAGCAGCAATCAGGGAATAGAACTTTTTGTCATCTCCCCTTTGACCTTGTAATCTCCATAAGTCCCTTTGACCATTCCTTTGAGTCTAAAATCTGTTTCCTCCAGATTCCATTGTTAAGATATTCCCCATGATTTGCCTCAAAGCTTTTGCTATTTTTTACCAAGGATGAATAGGCAGCCATCCTGTCATCAGCTACTCATATTTTTTCATCCTCTTCTTTTTCTTGCTGTAAGGTGCCTTAACCATGATGATCTGTGAGTCTGGTTTGACATTCCTGTATAACTTTGTGCTTTTTGACTCACTTGCACTTACCATTTCTCCCTTCCCAACTTTAATTAAACTGTGACAAGAACATATTAATAAACCCTATCTGAACTCAAATTTGTTAGTTAAGACATTAGATAGAAAGGTCTGATATTGGTTTTGTCTTGGAGAAAAACACTGTTTTCCCTCTAGCCTGCAGGCAATGGCTATTCATTTTCCCATATCCCATGTACCTCTGAGTTAAGGTTGATTTCCTTATCACTCCTCACTGTCACTTCTTGAATATTACTTCTCCACTTTCATGTAAAAACTTCTGCTCTTTGAGGTTTATAGCACTTTCTACCCCTTACCATTACTCATCTGTCAACCAAGTCATTCATCCCCCTCATTTATTATGGCATATGGGCCTCATCTCCTTTCAAGGTCCTGTCATTAACCTGGATGTCTTCAATATGATCCACTCGATACCTGGCCATCTAGTTTCCTGACAGTTCATTTGTTTATTCATTCTTTCAATACTTTATTCATGCATATGCACACATGTATTTACTTATTCATTTATTTAAAAAGATTTTTTGAGCACCTGCAGTGTAACATACCAAGTCCTATGCTCAAATTGGAGATACAGTAGTGAAAGGAAAAATAAACAAACCAACCAGGCATGGTCCTGGAGCTTACAGTGCAATAGGGGGAAAAGACAGTGAGCAAGGGAAGGCTTCTCTGAGGAAATGATGGTTGAGTTGACACCTCATATGAGGAGTCACCTAGGTGGAGAAGGGAGTCATGGTAGAGGGGGCAGCATGTGCAAAGGCCCATTGAGGGGTGGGAGAATGGTCCATTTAAGGAATGGAAGAAGGTTGGTGGGTTGGACCATAGATACATGAGGAGGGAGACTGTGATAAAAGGTGGGACCAGAAAGGTATGCAGGGTCTAGACCATGCAATATCTTTTTAGGTTATGTTAAGGATTTTGATCATCATTCTTAGAGCCCTGAGAAGCCATTGAAATTTTTGTTTGTTTAAATTTTTAAACTTTATTTTTCAAAAAATAATACATGTACATTGTACAAATTTAAAAGGCATAAAGGGGTATTTAGTGAACAAACAAACCTCCTACTTTAAGTCTTTCATCCACCTAGTTTCCTTTCCTAAAGGCACCTATGCCAATTTCTTGAATATTCTTCCAAAAATAGCCTATGCGTATATATACATATGCACTATATTCTTTTCCTTCCAATACAAATTGTAGCATACTATATATACTATTCTACACCTTTCTTTTTCCACGTAATGTATCCTGGATATCATTTCATATCAGAACTATATAGAGTGGCCTTATTCATCCTAGCAGCTGCATGGATCATCCATAATTTATTTAATCAGTTCTCAATTGATGGATTGTTTCCACTATTTTTCGGTTTCAAGTAATATACAGTGAATATTTTTGATATCATGTCACATAGTGCTAGTATATCTATTCAATAAATTCCAAGTCTAGCTACCTTTATTTTATAAAGGCTGAATTTCTTTTCTACAGAGCACTTATAGTAGTTTGCAGTCTTCTATGTTTATTAATGTGTTTGTTTAATCTCTGGCTCTCCATCTAAATTATAAGCTCCATCAAAGTAATGCCTTCCATGAAACAGGTGTTTAGTGATATTTGTTGAATGGATAAATGAATAAGGAGATAAGGATAATAGCTAGGTGGGAAGTAAGGATCTGAATTTTGAAAAGAGTGGCTATTTGAAGTGGCTACTGTGGGAAATGAAGTAAATGAAGGTAGGTACACACAGGATGACCAGGAAGCCCAATGCTGGTGAGAATGGAGACCATTTATCTACAGTGGGATCGATCTGTGTGGTTGGGGGATTTTTTTCCAGTTGTTCTCAGGATGGTTAGACTCATCCATGATTGCCATTTTCCTAGGCAGCAAGGGTAAAGGAGTTAAGAATATCAGACTGGAGAGGTTGAAGTGATGGACTATAGACTCTGAGCTGGATAATGAGGGATATGAAGACGAATCCTAAACATCTCTTCTCCTTTCCTGAATAATTTCATCCATGCTCATAGTTTTAGTTATCCTGTGGGAGAAGAGAGCAAAATTCTTTTCAAAAATGGAAAGAAGGCCAGTATGGCTTGAACACATAGACTGAGGTCTGAAGAGTGACAAGAGATGAGTCTGGAGAGAGAGGTAGGATCATGTCACACAGAACTTTGAAAGCAACTGCCTGAGGTTCAGGAGGGTCACCCAAGGTCCACACAATCAAAGTATACTGTTTGGATGGTTTTTAACAGACAGATAAAGAACTAGCACATTTTGTATTGTCACTGAAAGGCAACAGAGAAGCAGTCTGAGCTGGAAATATGAATCTACATTTGAAAGCTGTGGAAGTGCAAGTAGTTATTGAAGCCGTGGCAGAGGAAATTGTATAGGGAATCAACTATATTTCACCATACGGAATCACTTGTATTTATTTATTTATTTATTTATTTTTTAAGATGACTGGTAAGGGGATCTTAATCCTTGACTTGGTGTTGTCAGCACCACGCTCTCCCAAGTGAGCTAACTGGCCATCTCTATATAGGGATCCAAACTCGTGGCCTTGGTGTTATCAGCACCACACTCTCAGCCCTTAGAATCACTTTTAATTCTTTCCATGTTCTTTCTAAGCCTCTGGGCCTTCATTTGAGCATCTAGTTTCCACCTCCCTACCTTCTTTGCTTTATTTCCTTCTCATCCCTTAGGTTCCAGTCTAGGTGTCACTTCCTCAGAGAATTTGACCCTGACTCCCCTCACCTGATTAGGTTGGCTCTTCCATGTGCCCTAAATGGACCTTCTGTTTTTCATGTTACAGTGTTTATCATGCTAAATTGAAGTTAAATATTTTTTCTTTCTTCTTCTTTAGACTCTGAGGTCTGATCTGTCCTGTTCATTTTTTTTATCCTTAGCACCTATTGTACTTTCTAACAAATAAAGGTGCTATTTGGATTCTTATGTGCTTGTTTCCTTCTCTTGCCCATTATGGACATTTTGGCAGTTAACCAGACCATGTATGTACTTTCATATTTAGCTTTTTACTCTTAGCATTACATTGTAAACAATTTTCCATCTTGCCGTGTGGTCATTTTAATGACCTTTTTATTTATTTTTTTGTGACTGGCATGTACAAGGATTCAAACCTTTGACCTTGGTGTTATCAGCTTCATGCTCTCCCTAATGACCTTCTAAACATGTGTGATAACCATCAACTTTATATGCCATAATTTACTTAACCATTCCCCTGGGAAGGACTAGTATCATAGAATATACAAAGTAGAATGGCCTGCCTTGCTAATGAATTCTCAGTTGCAGAAGGTAATTAAAAAGGCTGAAAAATACTTGGGAGTTGTGTTGGAGAAGATTTTAGCTCCAGATGGGAATTAAACTAAATGTCTTTTAAAAATCCTCTTCCGTCCCTGAAATTTGGTAATTCTGTGTTTTGTGGCCTTTGTAAGTGAATGTGAACCTCTTGTATGTTTCAGAGTAAATAAATTTCAAAAGGTTAAAGCCATCACTTTCACAAATATAAAGTGAGTGTGTGTCAGAGATTCATTTAACTCATGAATGAGGGAATCAGCAGATGGTAAAGCTGCTCTTGAGGAACATAGATTTATGTGGTCAGTCAGGAAAAGAATGATGAAATAAGTTTGTAAGTTACATACGAAGCATTAATGTCTTACAGGACAATAAAACCAAAATCTTTGAGTTTATCTTTTATGCTGGACAGAAATAATTTGTATTTCTAAGAAAATCAAAATCATTAGCAGCTTATCAATCTTCTTTTAGTTAACATCTAAATTTAGGCTCTACTCAAAAGCAAATAGTAAGTCAAACAAAAGTACATTCTCCTAGACTAGAGATTGGCCAACTTTTTCTTAAAGGGCTACATAATAAATATTTTAGGCTTTGTGTGCCTTAAGGTCTCTGTTGCAACTTGGCTGTGGTAGAACCAAAGACAGTACATAAATGAGTGTGACTCTGTTGCAATAAAACTTTATTTACAAAAACAGTCAGTGGCTTGACTGGCTAGTTAGCTTATTTGGTTAGAGCACAGCCTTATAAACACCAGCTCTCAAATTTGGATCCCCGTACTGGCCACCATAAAAAAACAAAACAATAGCCCACAGAGGCTACTGGGCCATAATTTGCAGCCCTGGTTTATTGAGTCTGTAGTAAATCCCTTCTTTCATCCTGGATGTTGGTAATGTATGACTGTTCCCTTTTTTTTCTGTGATCAGTCTGACTAGAGCTTTATCAGTTTTATTGATCCTGCAAACAACCAGATTTTTGTTTCATTGATTTTCTCTGTTGCTTTTTGCTTCTTTGTTTTCTGTTTCATTGATTACTCTTATCTTTATTATTTCCTTTCTCTACTTATTTTGGGGTTTAATTTACTTTTCTTTTTCAAGCTTTTATGGTGGAAGCATTGTTTATTGACTTTTTTTTCTGTTAAAATTTGGCCTTTATTTTTTCAGAGATTTTTGAATGCATATAATATACGTTTACAAACAAAAATAGCTTCATATAAAAATATATAAATAGGGCCGGCCCGTGGCTCACTCGGGAGAGTGCGGTGCTGATAGCACCGAGGCCCCGGGTTCGGATCCCATATACGGATGGCCGGTTCGCTCACTGGCTGAGCGTGGTGCTGACAACACCAAGTCAAGGGTTAAGATCCCCTTACCGGTCATCTTTAAAAAAAAAAAAAAAAAAAAATATATATATATATATATATATATATATATAAATAGACCATAATATATAGATTTTTGGCAACTTTCTTTTTTAACTGAACAAGGTATTGTGGGGATATTTCTATGGCTGTATACAAGTACACAAGAACTCATAGAATTCTACTTCATTCTTTTTCAATTACTCCATGGTATTCTATAGTAACTATTTCCATATTGACGGAGATTTAGGTTCTTCAAATATTTCACTAGTACAAACCATAATACAATGAACATCCTCACAAGTGAGAAGGTTTCCAGGATAGATGTGCACAGAATACTCGTGTTAAATGTGTTATTTATTGAATATCTCCTCTTTTTTTTTTTTTTGGACTGGTAAGGGGATCGCAACCCTCGGCTTGGTGTTGTCCACACTTCGCTTAGCCAGTGAGTGCACTGGCCATCCCTATATAGGATCCGAACCCGTGGCTTCGGCGCTACCAGCGCCGCACTCACCTGAGTGAGCCATGGGTCTGGCCCGAATATCTCCTCTGATGGTCAGAAGGAATAAACTACTTTTGCGTGATTTACCACACTAGCTACATTTGATAACTCTTTCTTTGTTATGAATTGTCTTGTTTAAGGGCCAAACTTTGGGAGAAAGCCTTCCCACATTCATTACATTCATTAGGTCTGGATTCTCTGATGCTCAACAAGGTCGGAGCTGTGCCTGAAGACTTTCCATTTCTTACAGTGATAGCATTTTTCTCTAGCATAAACTCTCTGATGTCCAGTAAGGGTTGAACTCTTTGTAAAGGCTTTTTCCCACAGTCATTACACTGATAGGGTTTATTTCCACTATAAGTTTTCTGATGTCCAGCAAAGGAAGAAAGATTTTCCACATTTACTACAGTGATCGGGTTTATCTCCTCTATGCATTCTTTTTTTTTTTTCTTTTTTTTTTTTAAAAGATGACCGGTAAGGGGATCTTAACCCTTGACTTGGTGTGGTCAGCACCACACTCAGCCAGTGAGCGAACCGGCCATCCATATATGGGATCCGAACCCGGGGCCTTGGTGTTATCAGCACCGCACTCTCCCGAGTGAGCCACGGGCCGGCCCTCTCTATGCATTCTTTGATGACTAATTAGAGTTGAGCTCTTCCTAAAGGCTTTTCCACATTTATTACCCTGATGCGGTTTTTCACCAGGATGGACTTTCTGATGTTCCAATACAGTTGAGTTATCTCCAAAAGCTTTCCCTCATTCCTTACATGTAATCACTTTCTCTCCACTGTGTATTCTCTATTGATGAGTAAGGACTGCCTTCTGAACAAAGGCTTTCCCACAGTCATTGCATTTGTAGAGTTTCTAACTCATGAATTCTCTGATGACTTGAAAGGATAGAGTTCTTTCTGAAAGCTTTTTCACATTCATTGTATGTACAGGTTTCTCTCTAGACTGAATTCTCTGATGATTAATCAATGTTGAGTGCTTCTCGAAGAATTTCCCACATTTATGAAGGTGCTTGCCTATGTGAATTTTATGATTTAAAGGGATGAAAGTGGGAGCCTACTCATAAAGGCTATCCCATATTCTTTTACATTATGAGGTTTCTCATCAGTGTGCTTTCTCTGGTGGGTAATAAAAGAGGAATTATATTTGAAGACTTTCCCACATTCCTTGCATTTATTGTGGTGCTTCTGTGTGGAGCTTCTGCTCTCTCAATCCAGGCCCCTTTCCATCATGATACTTTTTGTTTGCTCTTCTAGAACAGATCCTTAAGAAGTATTTTGCCTCAGGGCTGACATCTTTGTTTTGAACCACTACTCCTGGACTGCATAGGTATCTGATGGAACTTCTCATACCTCCATCCAGGGCTCTGCTCATTGCTCTAGTTATGGAATTAGTTTTGGTTTGAAAGAAAGAAGCCCACAGACACCAGTTTCCCATAGTTTTCCAGCATCACATCCCTGTATAGGGCCTGTTTAGTGGCACCCAGGTGTCTCCATGCAATCTGGGTAAAGGCCACATCCACATTCCCAAATGTCAGTGATCCCTGGATCTGGGCTCTTGGTAGTTTTGTTGCTACCTTTCTATTGAACTGTTCTCCCAGGCAAGGGCAGAGAATCCTGTGTAAGCCAGTAGTTCTGGAAATTAGAAATCCAAAGTCAAGGTGTTAGCAGGGTTGGTTCCTTCTGAGAGTCTGAGTAGAACCCTTTCTTGCCTCTCCCTAGCTTCTGTTGGTCACTGACAATCCTCTTGCCTTGCAGCTATATCACTTTAATCTCTGTCTCTGTCATCACATGGCATTTTCCCTGTGTCTCTTTAAATAACTGATTTTAGACTTTTCTTCGTTTCTGAAATAAGCATTTAAAATTATGAATGTCCCTCTAAACATTGCTTTAATTACATCTCACAAATTTTGATATATTGTAATTTTCATTTTCATTCAGTTCAAGATATTTTCTAATTTCCCTCATACAGTTTCAACTTACACTTTTGTAAATTAGTATTCAGCCAAAAACTGAAGGGAACCACTAATCAGATTTTTGGAGCTCTTTCTTGGTGTAGCTTCTTCCTTTCTGGTACTTTGTTCAAAAATTCTAGCTATCACAGCTACCCATAACTGTCTCCTCACCTCAGCAAGACCACCCTGTTCTGCTTGCATTCTCTTTGCTCGTGCCATAGTCTGGAGCATGCCTCCAGTGGAAAGCCAGGGTGACTGCAGAGCTCACCTGGTTTGTTTCCTTTTTCTCAGGGATTATAATCCTATGCTGCTTGTTATCCAGTGTCTAAAAACAGTTGCTTCATATATTTTGTCTAGTAGTTTAGTTGCTCATGGTGGGAGGACAAGTCCTATAGCGATTCCTCCAAGGGCAGAAGTGGAAGTCACACTGCATTTTAAAAAATTAAATAAAATAGTGTCTTACAAAAAAATGTGAGCTGTTTTTATCTGTGTTGACCTCTTCGCTATGGTAAATAAGAGAGAATTGTTATGAGAACAATGAGGGAAAGTTGATATAAAGAACTGATAGTAGTTACTGATATAATAATTTATTGATCTCAACAAAGTCTGTATACTCAGATAGCTGTTACCAAAGTTCATACTATTGGTGACTGTATGGGAAGGTGGATAAGGAAATGAAGGGTATTTCTGTAGCTCTTGGTAGCTTCATTTTTTACATAGTTGCTATTTCTTCATCTTTTCTTAAGGAAGTTCTCTTTTCTGTGGCCTTCTGAACTGCCCTGTCTGGTGTTAGGTTGGTGCCAATGTATTTCTCTTTTCTTTTAAAGAACAATGGCAGGCTGACTTCCATAGTGGTCCTGACTCAATAGTCCAGATGCCTGCCTTTATTTCCCTTTTATCTCCCAGTTGATTAGTGTCCACAGTTAGTCTGTTGGACATGTAGTAAGTGTTTCATGGGGGTCAAGTTGGCTTTGGCTGATTATCAGGTTGTTAGTTTAATTAGAGCCCTTTTTCAGTTGTGTGTACATGCAGATATGGTTATCCATCTCTTCAATGCTTTGGTTCTATTGCATGTTTTCTCTTAGTAATATTAATATAGATATTATGTTATCACCCCAGGACTAGGATTGAGCTGAGGAAAGAGAGGTGTCCAGAGCATGAAATTTTAAAAGGCAGTCACTCTCGAGGTTGTGTGCCAATCCTGCACTCATGTGACTCTGAGAGTGCGAACATCCTTAAATTTTGTGCCTAAGGCACCTTCTTGCCTCACCCTGGTTCTATTCCTATATGACTCTGACCACAGCCTGTTATAGACACCTATATAAGTGAGACTTTAGAATGAACTCCCATAGAAACTTTCATTTAGAACATGTTTTGACTTTACTTCATCTAAGAAAACAGAAGTGAGGTAATATTTCAGGAAAATCAATGCCATGCCTGAAATAATTCAGCAGCCCAAAGTTTATCCATAAGCAACATTAGCCAGAATTTTGGACCATGTTATCTAGGTTACATACAGTAGATCCCTGTTGTACGTCTGTTCTTTTTCTTCTTTTCATGACATGGCTTGTCATTAGGAATTTTATTCTTGCAGAATCCTTCTTGTGATTATAATTTTTTTTCTAATCTTGACTACTATTCCGGCTGACACCATGATAGGAAAAACCACCTGACTGTGGCAAATGGATGTACCTGCAACCTGCATAAAGTCAGGAGTACTCAGTTTGTGTTGCTGACAGTTCAGTGGGAGAAATATTCCAGCTTGTTCAGCTACCTGTACTTCTGGTCCCATAGTCCTCACATTGTCCCTGAGAAATGCCTTGGTGAGTAGGAGGTCAAACGCTGGGACTTTTCCCCTCATCCCTACATGTACTTCCAAAAATAGCTGTTTTTTTGGTTATGTTTTGTTTTGTTTTTTTTCTGTTTCATGAACTGGAATTCTGCGTAAAAGATCTGTGTGGCAGGAACTCACTGAGAAGGGAACCATTTATGAATGTGGACCAGTATTTCCATAAGCTAAAGTATCCTGAGCCAAAAAACTCTCTTTTTCTTCCTCTGTTCACTCACTGGACAGTTTTTCACCCTCTTAGGAAGCTTTCTTCAAAATAGCCTCAAATGTTTTTGTTCAGGGCTCTTTACAGAGCAGTAGTCCCTGTTCTTATTGTCTCTTAAAATGTTTTCATTCTTTGTTTTTAGATGCCAGTGAGAGCAGGTGCCAGCAGGGGAAGACAGAATTTGGAGTTGGCCTGAGATCTGGGGGAGGAAATCACCTCTGGCTTCTTGAAGGAACTCCCTCTCTCCAGTCATGTTGGGCTGCCTGCTGCCAGGATGCTGCTTGCCATGGCTTTTGGTGGCTAGAAGGGATGTGCATTCAGGCAGACTGCAGCAGGCCCCAGAGCTGCCGGGCTGTTAAGACAGACTCTTCCAACTCCATGCTGGTGTTTTTAAAAAAATTTCAAACTGCAGATGATTTGAGTTTTCCACCTGAAGATAAAGTACCACATATTCTGGGGCTAGGTTGGAGTAGGGCATTATGGAGGAGACAGAACCCACCCAGAGCTCCAGTCACACCTGCTGTATCTTCCAGTGATGAGCAGAGAGTAATCAGGAAACTTCAGAAAAGAGAACATCTCAGTGAAGAAGTAGTTGCACCTATAGTAACACAGCATTCTAAAGTGAATGACTCCAAGGAACTGGGTGATCTGACTGCCAGTGACTCTGCAAAGGTAAGCATGTTATGAATAAGGATCAGAGAAACTATTAAATCTGCTCTTACATTTGGCACACATGAGCGATGAAGCTGATTCTGTGGGTGGTACTCATATGCTGAGGAGTATATGTATAGAGTTGCTTGGTGTCATCTTAGTTGGTGCTGCCAGATGTACAAGGGTAATTTGACCTTGATGTTCACCACATGCAGATCTGACCATTGTTTTGGTAAAAGCAGAAAGCTGCTCATTATCTAGTCCAAGCTGGTTCTTGGCTGCAGGTAAGTGCAGTTGTGTGGGTGTTAATCTCCACCAAGGGCTCTGCAGTGTTTTTTGCAGACAGTTTTCTGCAAAACAGTTGATTGATGTAGTTGCAGTTAAGTTCTCCTCCTCCATCTCCTACCTGTAAACACATTCCTTATGAGATAGTTTATACTCCAATCTGAATTAACCATGCCTGCTACCACAGATTAAGATTTGACCTGCTGGGAGCTAGATGTGACCGTTAGCCAAGAGGTCTCTGGGTGAATTCTTACCCAGTTGGGTACGCCAAGGGAGATACCACCAGTAGAGTTTATTCTGCTTATTATGTTTCTTCATTGTTGATCTTCCTGGGCAAATGATTAAAAGGAATGACTCACTCTATGCTCAGTCTCTCTTGATTGCTGTGACTTATTTTTGTATTTGTTTTGTCCTAGTTGTCTCTATCAAGTTGAAGCCAGAGTGGGGAGGCTGCTACATGCCAAGCACTGTGTGTGCTAATCGTTGTACTGTGTCATTTTATTTAAATTTCGTAGCAATATTTCCAAGTAGGTATTACTAGCCTTGTTTTATTAGTGAGGAAACTGAGGCCCAAAGAGGTTAAACAATTTGCCCATGATCATGCAGCTAATAAATAGCATAGCTAGAATTGGAAGCCAGATTTAGTATAAAGAAAAAGACCTTTCACTGTAATATTAGAGAACAATCTTGGGTTTAATATACCCATAAACATTTATGGAAACCTACTATCAATGTCAGGTAGTTTTCAAAAGTGAACAAGATATCGTCCATGACCTCAGGGAGTCATCATCTGGTGGAGTCTGAGGCATGAAGCTAGGTATTTTCAATACTGTAATTATTGCATTAACAGATTTATATACACAATACAGTAAGAACACAAAGAGGAAGTGATTCACTTGAGCAGGCAGGTGGTGTGTAAATGCAGATAAGACTTGACAGAGATGTTCAACATTTCTTGAAAGTTGTGTAGGATTTCAGTAGGGGATTAAAGGTAGTAAAAAAGCATTCTGCGCAGAGCCCCAGTATATGTTAAGAGGCTCAGTCAGTCAGCAAGTATTTATTGTGCGTTTACTGTGTACAACATACTAGATTAAGCTGGGCATTCAGAATATTATATTAAATAAGATAAACATGACTTCTGCCATAATAGAGCTTATACCCTGGCAAGAAAAACAGATATTACATTTCTAATCATTAGATAATTATAAGCTTCATGTAGGTTATGAGAAGATGAGTAAGGGGTGCTGTGAGAGCATCTAATGGGAACCTAATAGAGACCAAGGTGTCAGGTTAGGTTACCCTAAGGAAAGAAAGTTTAAGCAAAGATTTGAAGTAGGAGTTAGGAAAAGAAACAGGGAAAGAGTATTTCAGGCAGAAGAAATAACAATTTCAAAGTTTGCTAGGTGCCCTAGAGCATGGCCAGATCAAGAAATTGGGACACTGATCTTGATGGGCAAACAGAAAGAGAGCTGGTGGTAAAAGAAGAGGCTCGAGAGGTGTGCAGAGCTGTGAAGGCCTTTGTGAGATATTGGTCTTTATCTAGGATCAGTGGAAAGTCAGGAAAGAATTTTAAGCAAGGAATGACATAATCAGATAGGTTGCTGTGTAGTGAATAGACTAGAAAAGGGCAAGAATGTATATGGCCTGATAAAATAGGAGGCTCTTCAGGTAAAAGAAACACTGCACTAAAGAAGGAGGTTAAATATACAGATAAAGGGATAAACAACAAATAATCTCTTAGAGCTGTGGGTTTCAAACTTTAGCATGCATCAGACTCATTTGGAGGTCTTGTTAAAAACAGATTGCTGGGCCCCAAATCCAGTGTTTCATTAGGGCTAAAGTGGGGCCTGGAATTTGCATTTCCTACACTACAGAAATTTGTACTTTTCTGGGGAGAATACCAATGCTGCTGGTCCAGGGACCGCACTTTGAGAACCACTGCCTTATAGGGCAGGGGAGTTAGAATACAAAGCACAAAGCACAGATTAGCCTTAAGCAGGATACCTTCTTCATTGTGGTAGGGAGGAAATATTGTGTGGGATGCATGGTAGCTGTGATCTTGTTCCTTTTTTTCTGAAGTGTAATAGATGATTTATGGAGAGTAGAAACAGGTTGGTGGGTTAGGGGTAGATAAGGATAATAGGCAGGAAAATCAGAGGTTTGGAGAGAGTGGTAAAAGTTTGACATAACCATTTTGAAGGATAGGAGATGGCAAACTAGGTAAGGAAATAGGGGGGATTAGTGGGTAGCCTTGAAGATAGAGACCATGAATTTATTACAGTGGTACTGATCTTTACATTGTGTGATTCTTGTTGGTAGCTCTAAGCAACCCTGTCAAGAAGAGCCTGATAGTTTGATTCACCCAAGATAGGAACTTTGCTAGGTAGTTTGTACAAAATGAAATTGTGGCATGGCGATTGAGGTTGTTGTCAAGAGAGTGAGTAAAGGAGGAAGTATAAGAAGATATGAAAAGAGGCAAAGATAAGACAGGGCTGACAGAGGTAAGATAGAGAAGTTTGACATTTAGAGGTTTCCGTGGTGAGAAGCAGATGTAGGGGAACAGGTAAATGTGAGTCCTGGAAGGACAGGAGGAAGTGGTCGGAGTATGGGATATGGGTGCAACTATGGAAGACAGTTGCTGGGATAGGGTAGAGAAGTAGTTTATTGAAGACAAGGAGCCCAAAGAACCCAGCAAGCTCAAAGGACATGTTAAATGGTCATCCATGGGGTCATTGAGATAGTCTTTGATGATGATGATGATGGTGGTGGTGATGATGATGCTAATGATAGTAGCAGCAGTAGCTAATGGTTGCTGAGCACTTTCTATATGCCAGGTATCATTCTGAGCCCGTTACATGTATTGACTCTTAATCCATACAATAAATCCTGTGAAGTAATATTATTATCCCCATTTTATAAATGAGGAACTCAGGAAAAGAAAAGTTAAAGAACATGGCCAGGCACACAGCTAGTCTGTGGTAGAACCAAAACTTGAACCCAGGCAGTCTGACTCTGTCCAGAGTCTGCCTTCTTAACCCTCTTACTCTTCAGGCAGGACTTGGGATGAGGAGGAATTTTGAGAGCCAGATGTCAAAGCCAATCAGTAAGTAGGAGGAGTGATGAGTAAGTTGGGAGGTGGCAGCTATGATGAGAGTTGAGGTGTAGTGCGGCAAGATGACAAAGGAGAAGATGTTTTTACGAGCCTCTGAGAAGTGTAATGGTTCCTTTGAGAAAAGTTTGCAAAGGGCATTGGGAAGAAGGAGCAAATAAAATAGCTCCAGTAAATTTCAGGATAAGTATGACCAATGAAATTATAAAATGGTAGATTTAGACCTGACAGTCTCCCAGAAGGTGGTTAAAACTCAAACTCAAGCCTTACAGAATTCAGGTGTATACTGGAAGGAAGATCCTGAGGTTGTGTTGGCCAGAGAGTTATTTTTCTTCTTGTTGACTAGCAGTGGGCAGTGGCAGTAAATTGCTGTTAGGAACAGGATTTCAAGAGCTTTGTGGTCTAACGTGGAGAATGGGTAGACATTGTGGGGAGGAATATTGAACTTGAACTGTGAACCTCAGGAGTGGGAGTGGGCCTTTCTGCAGGTGGTATTGCAGAGAGGCATTACATAGTTTGACATCACATATTGAGAACTGCAAATATTGCAGAAAAATGGGGCCAAGTGAAGTCTTCAGATCCAGAAAAGTTATATTTGACCTTACATGCTGTGCTTAGGAGTTTAATTCTTACCCGAAGGCCATGGATAGCTCTGGAAGGGTAGTAAGTTCACCTTGTGCATTCAGGATAGTTAACTGATAGACATTTCTTTTGGTAAAAGGCGAAAGATTTATGCGATCTGAAGAGAAACCAGAGTATTAGACATTTCTTTTGGAAGAGAACTTGGAGTTCAAACTTGTGCTTAATGCAGTAGAGAAAGGAAAGGGAAATGTATGCATTACAGATCTTCTCCTAATTAAGGATAACTGGCTAGCAGCACTAGTTTCTACTTTGTACTGTTTTCACTAAGGTAGGTCAAGCAACTCTGCATCCAAAGTTGGGAGAAATTGTATCATAAATTGTTCTCGTCTTGCACGAAATGCCTGTAGAGCTGCAAAAGCATTAGGTTGTCAGTATGCATTTTTCATTCTTTTGGAAACATATCATATCCAAGAGCAGGTATTGTGGACATTTTGCAATTCCAAAAAAGGAAAGGAGTATTATCAATTTATTCCTGTATTTCAACTTAAAGGAAGAGGAGTTTATTCTGCTTGGTTTAAGTACTGCACCCTTTCTGCGCCGTGAATCTCTGAGGTGTTGGCAGGGGAAGCACAGAAGCGTTTTGATTGGTCCCAGGATGTGAACAGTACGAGCAGTTTAGCCACTGGCAATTAATTGCTGCCAATCCTGCTTTGTGAAAGAGGAAGGAGTGCTTTCTTTGAGCCCAGGAAATGAAGGTCCACCTAGGTATCCCCACACTGAAGGTTTGGCTTTAGGAAAACTGAGGTGTTCCTCTCTCTGCTATCATCATCTGCTAGTTACCAGTCAGTAATCACAGCATTTCAACCCCTAGCAAGCCAATGGCTTTCTGTGAGCCAAGCACTTGGACACCTCTCTGCTGCCGTTTTTCACTGAGGAGAACTCTTGTGCTGCCTCCGTGTAAGGCCTGAGCTTACCTCTTATCAGAAGATAGAGGCTTGGGGTGTGGGCAGAGACAGAGAAGAACCTTACATAACCAAGGACAAAACCCAAGCAGTTCTGTTTCCTTTTATGTTTTTGTTTTTGTTTTTTGGGGTGGTTTTTCAGGGTTTTTTGCTTGCTTGCTTTTTTCTTTTTGTTTTAAATGTTTCCTTTAAATCCTAAATTTAGGCTTGTGTAATGTTTGCCAGTGGTCATTAATTCTTCTGGCTGTTACTATTTCCTGACAAATTTGGAATCTGTTAGGGCCTAGTTTTCCCAGATTCTCATTCTCAGTTATGTGATATGCTGAAAACCTTTGCCAAAAATATTTTAGCCCCAGGCCCTCTTCCAAACCTCTTGCTTTGATAATTTTTTGGGTTTCACACCCCTCAGTGCCTCAGTGACCTAGGCTTTTCCAGTACTGTCTTTGTGCATATATTCACTAAGCACTCCCCAGCCCCACTCCGATCTTACATGAGCGGCTTATTGCAGCAAGAGAAAAACTGGGCAGCTTGTCCCCTTGTTGCATGTGAACATGACAGAAATCCCTGCAATTGTAATATTCCTTTTTCAAAAGTATTGAACCACAACACCGTCTTCTTACTTTTTTCCCTTGTAACTGCCCACTTTCTCTTCTAATCTCCTTAAGAGTTCTGGTTCTTTAGTTTTCTTAGCTGGTCTTTACTACATGCAATGAGTTTGAAATTGTGTTTGTTGGCTACTGTGTAAGCTAACTTATTGTCTAAGTCCATTTAGGCTGCTATAACAAAATACCATAAACTGGGTGTCTTATAAACAATAGAAACTTATTTCTTATAGTTCTGAGGCTGGGAAATGCAAGATGAAGGTGCTGGCAGATTTGGTGTCTGGTGCAGGGGCCCGTTCTTTATAGATAGTGCCTTCTAGCTGTGTCCTTGCATGGTAGAATAGGCAAACACGCTGCCTCTGGCCTGTTTTATAGAGAGCGCTGATCCCATTCAATAGGGCTCCTCCCTCATGATCTAATTACCTCCCAAAGTCCTTACCTCCTAATACTGTCACCTTGGGGGGTAAGAATTTCAACATGAATTTTTTTGGGGGGGGACACAGACATTCAGACCATAGCATTTATTTTATTTTTATTTTTATATTCTGGAGTCTGGCTGGTACAGGAATCTGAATCCTGGATCTTGGTGTTATCAGCACCACACTCTAACCAAACGAGCCCCAGACCATAGCATTTATGAAGCAAGAGTTGGTGAGGGTTTTGGTGTGAGTCCATTAACAGATCCTTGCTAACTGGCATATCTTGAGCCAGGGGGAAAAAGTCTCAAAACTAGCAGTCTCTTAGTTAATTCCACAGGCTGTCATCCCTCTCCCTTTCCCCCTTCATGGATGGTCTTAGTTTCTCTGAGAAGACATACTTTGTCAGTAACCGCTATGAAGATAAACCCTGCTATATTCTCCAGCCTCAGCTTTATTGCTGAGAATTGGGGTGGGGTGTGTCTTTAAACCCCACTGGCTTTGCTGCTTCAGGGAGACGTTGTCTTTCCTCTGGTAGGCTTTTTATTAGTGACAATGGTTGCATTTTTGTTTTATTTTAATGCAATTGTGTCTTAAATCAAAGTGTGTTGAAAGCTGACTTTTTGTGAATTGTTCTTTAACATTAAGTAGACACCAGGATAACATGTGTCTTACCGAGGAGGGCCTCTACCTGGACTGTGATGTGACCTGGATAAGTGTGAACATGCTGTATGTGCCCTGCAGGCTCCTACTCAAAATGGAATAGATAGTGATGGATGGTTTTGCTTTATCATCTTGAATTAGGACATTGATCACTGGGGCTGGCTTGCTTGATTTAGAGGGGGTAGCCCCAGAGTGGGGGCAAGCTAGGAAGGGAGAAGGAGGGAGAGAAGAAAAATGGAGAGAGGAAGGAAGAGACTGTGAATTGAAACCTTTCATCATTCTGAATAAGGCTTCTTTGAAGAAGAAACAGGTATGTGGCATGATTATATGACATACACAAAGTTTAAGAATTGGGTTAGTTTTTATGATTTTTGTCAAGTGCTAGAAAAAATTGCCCAAGGAAATTCCATCCAACCCTATATCATCCCCTAAAATTTTCAGTATTACTTAATAGTTTCTGAAGTAAGATAATTTGTTTCATGTCTCCTTTTCCTGTTTCCTTAAAAATAAACGCATAAATAAATAAATAATAAACAAGCTGTTTCTTTAAAAATAGAAATCTTTGTGCCTAACTTAAAAATATTCATACTCCTATTTCTGGGAATCTATTCTAAAGCAATAATTCCTTTAAAAAAATTAAAAAAAATTTTTTTTTAATGTGGTTGATTATTGTGGCCCATTACCGAACCCCCCTCCCTCCTCCCTCTCCCCCCTCCCACCCAACAATGTCCTTTCTGTTCTCTTGTCGTATCAACTTCAAGGAATTGTAGTTGTTATGTTTTCTTCCCCCCCCCAGTTTTTTTTGTGTGTGTGTGAATTTATTTGTTTATTTTTAGCTCCCACCAATAAGTGAGAACATGTGGTATTTCTCTTTCTGTGCCTGACTTGTTTCACTTAATATAATTCTCTCAAGGTCCATCCATGTCGTTGCAAATGGCAGTATTTCATTCGTTTTTATAGCTGAGTAGTATTCCATTGTGTAGGTATACCACATTTTCCGTATCCACTCATCTGATGATGGACATTTGGGCTGGTTCCAACTCTTGGCTATTGTAAAGAGTTAAAGCAATAATTCCTAAATGAAGAGCTTGCATACCATGATGAGATGCTATTTATTTAACGGAAAAAGTGGAAGCTGTCTGTCTAATAAGAGAAAAATGGACATTGTTTAACCATTAAAAATACATTTTTGGATACATGAATGGCTCTTTTGTTACTCCCTTCTATTTCCCACTCCAGTCACACTAAATGCTGGCTCTTCTGTGGACACCATACTTTTAAAAAAAACAGCTTTTTTAAAAGTATAATTGCCATATTATAAACTGCACATGTTTAAAGTGTACAATTTGGTTGTACACTTATTATATGTATATGCTCATAAAGCCATCACCATAAAAAAGATAATGAACATATTCATCAACCCCAAATTTTCTCCTGCCTTTTTGTAATCCTTCCCTCTCACCCCCTCCTTTATCCCTAACAACTGACCTACTTTTAGTCATTATAGAATTTACTGGAATTTTTAAATAAATAGATTCATATATTATGTACACATTTCTTTTTAACAGCTTTATTAAGGTATAGTTTATATAGCATAAAATTCATTCCTCTTAAGCGTAACAATTCAATGATTTTAGTAAGTGTATAGAGTTGTACATCACCACAATCCAGTTTGATAACATTTCTATCACCCAAAGAACTTCCCTTGTGCTCATTTGCCCAAAAGTTCCTGTGTGCCATCCCTATTTCCACCCCCAGCTCTAAGCATCCATTGATCTGCTGTCTATATATTTGTCTTTTCTGGACTTTGCATATAAATGGAATCATGCAATATGTAGTCATTTGTACCTGGATTCTTTCACTTAGCATAGTGTTTTTATGTTCATCCATGTTGTAGCACATGCCAGTAGTTGGTTCCTTTTAATTGCTGAATAGTATTCCATTGTATAGATGGATCATAATTTGTTTCACCTGTTAATGGATTTGGAGCTGTTTCCAGATTTTGGGTATTACAGATAAAGCTGCTGGGAACATTTGCGTACATGTCTTTTGTTTGGGCATTTGCTTTAATTTCTCTTAAATGGAGTGAAATAGCGGGGTTATGTCATAGGTGTATACTTAACTTTTTAAGAAACTGCACAACTGTTTTCCAAAGTGGTTGTACCATTTTACATTCCCATCAGTAATGTATGAAAGTTCTAGTTGCTCTACATCCTTGCTAACACTTGGTATGGTGAATCTTTTTAATTTTATACATTGTAATTGGTATGTAATAGTATCTCATAGTGATTTTGATTTGCATTTTCCAAATGACTAATGATGTTGAACATTTTTCATGTGCTTATTTACCATCCAGATTTTTTTGTAAAATGTTTATATTTTTCTCCATTTAAAAAAAGTGAGTTGTTTCTTTTCTTATATATCCTGCATACAAGCACCATATTTTTTCATCCTTTCTCCACTGAATTGCCTTTTCACATTTACTGAAAATCAAATAATCAAAGTTTTATGGCTCTATTTCTGGACTATATTTGGCTCCATTCATCTATCTATATTGACATTAGCACTACATTATCTTGATAACTGCAGCATTATAATGTCTTTAAATCAGATAATGTAGATCTTACAACTTTGTTCTTCTTTATCAAAATTTATAATATTCACTAATTGCCCTTCTGATACCTGTAGAATCTCTAATTATGTCATCTCCCTCATTTCTGATATTGGTAATTTGTTTCTCTCGCTGTCACTCTGGTGCTAGCTCTTGCTCTCTCTTCTGCTGATCAGACTGGTTAGGTTTTTCTCAAAGAACTATGTTTGGTTTCATTCATTTTTCGTGATTGTTTTTCTCTTCTATTTTGTTGATTCCTTCTTTAATCTTTATTATTACATTTCTGTGGCTTAATTTGGGTTTAATTTTCTCCTCTTTTTCTAGTTTCTTAAGATGTAATTTGAGGTCATTGATTTGAGACTTCCTTCTTTTTGGTTTTTTTTTTTTTTTTTTGGTGGTTGCCCAGTGCAAGGGTTTGAACTTTTGACCTTGGTGTTATCACCACCATGCTCTAACCAAGTGAGATAACTAGCCAGCCTGAGACTTCCTTCTTTTTTAATGGAGGCATTTAGTGTCCATCATCAGATGAGTGGATACGGAAAATGTGGTACATCTACACAATGGAATACTACTCAGCTATAAAAATGAATGAAATACTGCCATTTGCAACAACATGGATGGACCTTGAGAGAATTATATTAAGTGAAACAAGTCAGGCACAGAAAGAGAAATACCACAAGTTCTCACTTATTGGTGGGAGCTAAAAATCAATATAACACCCCCCCCCCCCCCCCCCGTACTTTGCAAACAAACAGAAAGGACATTGTTGGGGGGGAGGGAGGAGGGAGGGAGGTTTTGGTGATGGGCAACAATAATCAGCCACAATGTATATCGACGTAATAAAATTTTTAAAAATTTTAAAAAATAAAAAATAAAAAATTTCCTTCTGAGTACTGCTTTTGCTGCATCCCCAAATTTTGATTTTGTTTACGGTTTTATTCAGTTCAAAATACTTTTTTTTTTTTTGCGACCGGCCACACCGTGCTCAGCCAGTGAGTGCACCGGCCATCCCTATATAGGATCCGAACCTGCGGCGGGAGCGCTACTGCGCTCCAAGCGCCGCACTCTCCCAAGTGTGCCACAGGGTCGGCCCTCAAAATACTTTTTAATTTTGTTTTTGACTACCCCTTTGACCCTTGGGTTATTTAGGAGTATTACGTAGTTTCAAACATGTGGGGGAATTTTCTAGATATTGTTATATTATGGATTGGTAATTTAATTCTATTATAGCCTGAGAACATTGTATATGACTTGAATCCTTTTAAATTTACTGAGAGCAGGCTGGTTGGCTCAGTTGGTGAGAGTGCAGCCTTGTAACACCAACGTCAAAGGTTTGGATCCCTGTATAAGCCAGCCACCAAAAACAAAAAAATAAATTTATTGAGACCAGTTTTATAGCTCAGAATATGGTCTATCCTTGTAAATGGATATGGATATGAACTTGAAAAGAATATGTATTCTGCTGTTGTTAGCTGAGTGTCAGTTAGGTCAAACTGATTATTGTTGTTCAAGTCTTTTGTATCCTTACTTATTTTGTCTCCTTCTTCCTTTAGTTATTAGAGTGAGGTGATGAAATATCACACAATAGTTATAGATATGTCTGTTTATCCTCATTGTTTGGTCAGCTTTTGCTTTATGTATTTTGAAGTTTATTATTAGATGTGTAAATGTTTAGGACTATTATGTCCTCTTGATGATTGGCCCCTTTATCATTGTGAAATAATCCTCCTATCTCTGGTACTATTCTTTGTGCTGAATTCTCTTTTGTCTGCTATTTATATAGCCACTTAAGCTTTCCTTTGATTGGTGTTAGCATAATATATCTTTTACCATTCTTTTACTTTGAACCTATTTGTATCTTAATGTTTAAAGTGCATTTCTTCAACCTTACAACACCAAGGTCACAGGTTTGGATCCCTATACTGGCCAGCCTCAAAAAAAAAAAGTAAAAATTAAAAAAGTAAAGTGAATTTCTTGTAGGCTTCTTATAGCTGGGTTGCTTTTTATCCATTCTGACAATCTCTGCTGATTAATTGGAGTTAGATCACTTATATTTAATGTGATTATTGATGTGATTGGATTCAAATCTACCAGCTTAGTATTTGTTTTCTGTTTGTTCCATGTGTTCTTTATCCTTTTTTTCCCTATTTTTATGCCTTTCTTTGAAATAATTGAATATTTTAAAATTCCATTTTCCTGACTTTATTGACTTATTAGTTGTGATAGGCAAAATAATGGCCCCTAAGGATGTCAACATTCTAATCCCAGGAACCTGTGAATTTGTTATGTTACATGACAAAGAGGAATTAAAGTTGCAGATGGAATTAAGATTGCTAATCAACTGGCCTTAAAATTGGAAGATTATTCTGCATTTTCTGGGTAGTCTCAATGTAAACACTAGGATCCTTGAAAGTGGAAAAGGAGGATGTAACTATGGAAGAAAGACACAGAGATGTAGCAATACTTGCTTTGCTGATTAGGCACAGGAAACATGAGGGAAATAGATTATTCCCTAATACCTCCAGAAAGGAACACAGCCCTGCCAAGCCCTTGATTTTAGCCCAGTGAGATCTGTGTTGTATTCCTATACTGTAGTACTTTAAGACAATAAGTTTGTGTTGTTTAAGGCACTAAGTTTGTGGTAATTTGTTATAGCAATGATAAAAAATTTAATACATAGTTAAAATTCTTTGTTGTATAGTTTTAGTGGTTGCTATAGAGTTTATAGTACACAATCTTTAGCTTATCAAGAAATGATATTATTATTGTTATTATTATTATTATTTTTTTTAAAGATGACCGGTAAGGGGATCTTAACCCTTGACTTGGTGTTGTCAGCACCACGCTCAGCCAGTGAGCGAACTGGCCATCCCTATATGGGATCCGAACCTGGGGCCTTGGTGCTATCAGCACCGCACTCTCCCGAGTGAGCCACAGGCCGGCCCTGAAATGATATTATTTTACCTTCATTTTTGAAAAATATTTTCACTGTTCAAATAAATCTAAGTTGTCAGGTTTCTTTTTTGCTGTCGTTACTTTAAAGATATTGTGCCAAGTCTTCTAGCTTGCATTGTTTCCACTGAGAAATCTCCTGTAATTTTTATCTTTGTTCTTTTATATGTAATGTATCTTTTTTTCTCTGGCTGCTTATAAGAAATCTTTGTAAGTAACCTTTGTTAGTATTCTGCCTGATGCCCTGTGAGTTAGGAGGTTTTTCCATTGTGGCTTATAAGGAATAGTTTTGAGCTATTGGATTTTATTATTCCTCAGTGTAGTTTTCTTTATGTTTCATATGCTTGGGGCTTGTTGAAATTCTCTAATCTGGGTTAGAATGTAGGTTTATAGTTTTCATCAAATTTAGAAAAGTATTGACCATTATTTCTTCAAACATTTTTTTGCCCCCTCTGCCCTTTGAGAATGCCTACTATAGGCATGTTTGGTCACTTGAATTTCTTTTGCAGTTTGTTGATGCTGTGTTCATTTCTTTTAGTCTGTCTTTTTCTGTGTATTCCATTTTATAGAGTTTCTGTTGAAATTCTCCAAGTTTACTAGTCTTCTTCTGCATTGTCTAATCTCAGATATTGTAGTAGTCATTTCCAGAAGTTTGATTTGGGTCTTTTTTATGTCTTCCGTGTTTCTACTTAATATATTCAGTATTTCCTATAGCTTTCTGTACATATGGAATACAATCACAATAATTATTTTAATATCCTTGTCTACCAGTCTGTCATCTCTTTATTTCTAGATGAGTTTTAATTGATTGATATTTTTCCTTATTACAAGATTTATTTTCTTGCTTCTTTGCATGTCTGATTATTTTTGATTGGGTACCAGACCCAGTTGTAAATTTTACGTAGTCAGGTGCTAGATATTTTTGTATCACTATAGGTATTCTTGAGCTTTGTTCTAGGATGTGGTCAAATTATTTGAAAGCAATTTGATCCTTTTGAGTCTTGCTTTTAAGCCTTGTCATGTGAGTCCAGAGCTGTGTGTAGTCTGGGGTTAATTTTTCCATACACTCAAGTAAGACCTTTATTTATTTTTTATTTTTATTTTTTAAAGATGACCGGTAAGGGGATTTTAACTCTTGTCTTGGTGTTGTCAGCACCACGCTGTCCCAACTGAGCTAACCAGCCATCCATATATACGGATCTGAACCCGTGGCTTTGGTGTTATCAGCACCACACTCTCCCAAGTGAGCCACAGGCTGGCCCTAAGGCCTTTGTTAGTACTCTACCTCATGCCCTGTGAATTTTCCTATTCTGGCTTTTTAAGAATAGGTGCTATTCCTGGCCCACTTGAACTTGACTACTGTTCCCTGTAATTTTTTTAGGTAGTTCTTTCACTGATGTTGGGTAATTTTCTCACATACATGAGATGATCCATACTTAATTACTTGAAGGGTTCTTCTGCAGATCTTCTGAGAACTCTCTGTGCAGCTCTCTCCTAGACTCCTAGATACATATCTTCAGCTCAGACTGCTGTTCTCTGCCTGGATTTTCCCTTCCTGTGCTGTGGCCTAGAAACTTTCTCCAGACAGTAAGCTGGGGCAATTATAGGCCTCACCTTATTTGTTTTTTATCTCTTACGGATTGTTGTTTTTCACTACCTGATGTCTGGTGTCTTGAATGCCATTGTTTCGTGTATTTTGTCTGTTTTTTGAAAAATCATTTTAGGCAGGAGGATAAATCTGTTACTCCATCTTGACTGGAAGCAGAATTCCTGCGTGTTTTTGTTTTGTTTTGTTTTGTTTTGTTTTAACCGTCTGGCATTCACCTGCCTAACTACTACTTATTCTTCAAGACTCATCACAGGCTTCACTTCTTCTAGGAAGTCTCTGATGTTCACTTCCACAGATTTGGTTCAGATACCCTCCCAAATATTTGTACAATACCCTAAACTCTATCACTGTATTTTCAGTCTGAGAATCTGATGCTTATTGTTCAAACTCAGTACTTCCAAATATGTCCTTGATCTTGTCTCTTTGCATCTTTAGTTACTATTCCATTGCTTTCTCTTCCTTTTATTTAAAAATATCAATGGTAGTCTACACTTGTTTTTTCTCCTTCATTCACTTGTATTTAATCCGTAGCCCTGTGGAATTTGATTTCCACTGAGGCTATTCTTACCTGGGTCACTGGTAACTTCACAATTGCCAATTGCAGTGTCTTCTTTTCAGTTTTTTCTGGTTAGACCTCTCTGCATTATTTTATACTAGTTGCAGTAGTCCCTTCTGTGTTATTAAAACACATTCTTTTTTTTTTTTTTTTTTTTTTTTGGCACCTGGCAGGTACAGGAATCCAAACTCTTGACCTTGGTGTTATAACTCCATGCTCAAACCAACTAAGCTAATTGGCCAGCTCCTGGTTCTTTTTCTTCTTTCTGAACATTCCTTTTTAGTCAATTTTGTGGGTCCTTTCATCTGCTCGTATGTTAAGCCTTGGTATTTCCAAGTGTTCTATTTTTGAACTTCTGTTTCCTTTACTTACATGCTCTTCTTATTGTAGTTCATCCACTCCTACGGCTTCAGCTACTATCCTTGGGACTTTTTTCCCAAGTCTGAGTCTCTACTTGAATTTTTCAGAGATACTTTAAATTCAGTATGTCTAAAACATAACTTGCCTGTAATTTCCTTAAAAGTTGCTCTTCTGTAGTCTGTCTTAATTTTTGACATTACTATAGTCAGTTTCCTACTCAGGCTAGAGACATGGCTATTATCTCAAACTCTTTTCCCCAAACCCTTGGTCTATTTCTGTTTCACAAATATTAGTTCCTTAATATTTTAAAATTCATCCCACAGGGGGAATTTCCAGTAATGGTGGCAGAGTGAAGTGGTCTTCTGAACCTTCCCACAGATAATAATTATAAAATCTGTTTTTTAAAAAAAAATGTATTTAAAGGACTGGAAAGAACCCAAAAGCAGAAAGAAGCAGAGGAGAGTCTGCTTTTGAAAAAACAGCAACTGGAAGTGATAAGAATTGTGAATTTGCAGCTTTTTAATATTTTTGCCAGAGCGCATTCACCAACCCCCACAGCAGAGGAAAGTAGCAGTGGAAAACCTTAGGCTTACTTTCTTATGGTGGCAAAGAACAGAGTTCATGATAGAAAAGGTATCGGGAAATTTAGTAGGAGAGCCTTGAAAGTAAGAAAAAAGGACAAACCCCATAACCTGACTGTAGACTCTGCTGAAACCCCTGGCTGAACCTCTAAACCCACATGGGGGTACTCCAGGAGGCCTGGTGAAAAAGCAGACACAGATCGGAGAGGCGGTGTGCAGAGTTCTATCTTTGAAAAACAAAACCTACACCAGGTGAGCTCTGTGAATTGCTGTTTTTTTTTTTTAACTGAGTGCATTTCTTAACCATGAGGAAACAGGCAGCAGAAACCTGAAATCTTAAGTACGTGAAGTGTCAGAGGACAGAGTTGAAGGTTGAGAAGTTAGGAAGGAATCCACCAAAGCAAAGAAATTACAGTGATAATGGGCCATGTAAAGATGGAAGCAGAGATCAGAGTTATGTTGCCACAAGTCAAGGAATGCTGCGAGTCTCTGGGAGCTGGAAGAAGCAAAGAAGGATTCTCCCCTGGAGCCTTCAGAGGGGGTGTGGCCTTGCCAATACCTTGATTTCAGACTTTTAGCCTCCAGAACTGTGAGAGAATAAATTTCTGTTGTTTTAAGCCACAAAGTTCATGGTAATTTGTTGTGGCAGCTTTAGGAAACTAACAAACCATGTTTATAAATTCCAGAATGGTCAAAATGATTTTGGAAAAAAACCAACAAAGATGGAGGACTTCAACTATCCACTTTGGAGACTTAGAAAGCCGCAGTAATCAAGGCAGTGGTATTGGTATAAAAATCAACTAAATGAATGAAACAGTCTAGAAATAGATCCACACATATATGATCAATTTGGTTTGCCAAGGCAATTCATTGAGGAAGGGATAATCTTTTCAACAAGTGATGGTAGAACAATTGGACAGTGATATGTAGAAACGTGAACCTTGACCTTTACTTCTCACAGTACAGACAGATTCACTCAAAATGGATCATAGACCTAAACTGAAGAGCTAAAACTATAAAACTCAGTCACTAAAAGCATGAACCATGAAGAAAAAAATCATAAATTGGAGCTCATCAAATTTATAAATGTTTGCTAATCTAAAGATAACACTAAGAAAATGAAAAAGCAAGCTACAGACTGGGAAAACATATTTGCAAATTATATATCTGACAAAGGACTTGTGTATGGAGTATATAAAGAGCTCTTGCAACTCAATTAAAAAACTAATAACTCATTTTAAAAAATGAGCAAAAGATTTGAACTGATAGTCCACCAAAGAAGTTATACAGATGTCCAACAAATGCATGGAAAGATGTTTGACATCATTAATCATCAAGAAAATGCAAATTAAAACCCTAGTTAGATGCCACTATGTGCTTCTAGAATGGCTAAAACTAAAAAGACTTCCACACCAAATTCTGGTGAGGTAGTAGATATATAATGTCACAACAATTTTGGAAAACTGTGTGGCGGTTTTATAAAAAAGTTAAAATAACACCTTCCGTATGACCAGGCATTCTACTCACAAGTATTTACCTAAGAAAAATGAAAGTACACGTCCATACAAAGACTTGTAGAAGAATGGTGATAGCAGCTCAATTTGTAATAGCCAAAAACTGGAATCAACCTAAATGTCCATCTATAAGTGAGAGAATAAACAAGTTGTGGTATATTCATATAGCAGAACACTACTCAGCAATAATAAGGAATGAATTATTGATACAACATGGATGAATAACAAAACAATTTTGCTGAATGAAATAAGCCAGACCCCAAAAAGATTACATATTGTGTGGTTCCATTTACATAAAAATCTAGAAAATGCAAAGTAATCTATAATGACAAGAAGCAGAGAATGGTTGCTTAGGAAATATGGGTGGGGAGGAGAAGGGATTACAAAGGAGCATGAGGAATCTTTGGAAGTGATGAATATGTTCATTATCTTGATTGTGGTGATGCTTTCATAGGTATATGCATATGTCAAAATTTATCAGATTGTATGCTTTATTTATTTATTTTTTGCAACTGGCTGGTATGGCGATCCAAACCCATGACCTTGGTGTTACAAGGTTGCGCTCTAACCAACTGAGCCGACCAGCCAGCCCTGTATGCTTTAAATATGGTCAATGTATGTCAATTATACTTTAATAACGTTGTAAAAAAAATAAACAGAGATTTGAGTAAACATCACCAAAGAAAAAACGACTGGCCAATACACACATGAAAATATGTTTAATATTATTAGTCCTGAGGAGCATGCAAATTAAATCAGTGAGATACCACTTCAGAACCTCTAGAATGACCAAAAAAAAAAAAAAAAAAAAAAAAATCAGGAATACCAAGTGTTGGTGAAGTTGTGGAGCAACTGTGGAATTCTCATACATTGCTGGTAAGAATGCAAAGTGATACAGCCACATTGGGTAACAGTTCACAGTTTCTTATGAAGTTAAACATGCACTTACATATAACAAGCAATTCTCTTAAGTATTTACCCAGGATAAATTAAAACATGTTTACAGAAACATTTTTTATTCACTTATAGCTTTATTTATAATAGCTGAGAACTGAAAACAATTTTAATCTTCATCAGTAGATGAATGGAAAACAAATTTTGGTATGTCTCTGTAATGGAATATTACTCAGCAATAAAAAAGAATATTCTACTGAAACAATACCATGGATAAATCATGAAAACGTTATGTTTAGTGAAAGCAGCCAGAAACAAAAAATAGTATGTATATGATTCCTTTTATATGAAATATAAGAAGGCCTAAACTAATCAACCATGATAGAAAACAAATTAGTGGTTGCCTGAGCCTGGAGGTGGAGACAGGAATTTATTGCAAAGGGGCAAGAATGAACTTTTGGGGCCGATAGAAATGTTCTGTTTTAATTGTGTTATATGGCTATATATATTTATCAAAACATCGACCTTATATACTTGAAATGTGTGCAGTTAATTTTATGTGAATTACACTTCAACTAAGTAGATTTTAAAATGTCCATACCACCACCCCTGTTTAGCTACTTGTCATTCTCATGTGGATGAACGTAGTACCCTTCTAAGTGGTATCTTGCTGTTGACTTACTTCTTCAAACCCATGCGCTACAAAGCCTGACCTTGTCACTTCCTTCATACAACCCTTTAATTGCTCACTGTTACCTAGTTCCTTAAAGTAGCATATAATGCCTTCTTCCGTTTGGTCCTTGCCTGTCTTTCCAGGTCATCTTAGACCACTTCCTACCTCTCACCTGGCTTATGGTTCTCAGTTCTCAACACACACGAAGTTTATTTCATTTTGTTTGCCTATTCTTTCTCTCCCCTCAGCCTTTTGTGTAGTAAACAACTGTTTGCCCTTTAAAACTCAGCTTAGGACTCTCCTCCTCCAGGAAGCCTTTTTCTTTTTTTAAAATCATCCTTCTCCACACCCTCTCTCTCTCCTAGGGAGAAAGTTAAGTACCCTCAGGTTGTGTTTCTGTCATTCCTTGTAACTTTTATAAGTATATTTGCTGTTTTGGCTTATGATGTTTTCAGTTCTTTCTCCCCCACCTGTTGAGCACAATGATTAGTTTCATTTATGTTTTGGATCCACAAGGCCTGTTGCATAGTAGGTGCTCAATAAGTATTTGTAGGAATATTGAATATAAATATTAAGTAGGAAAAGAAGATAAAAGTGTACATAATATGGTTATTACTATTTTGTTTAAAAAAACCATTTACATAGAAAAAATAGAAGATTTATATCATTTTTAGCACCATTTTTCTTTGGGTTATGTGACTACTTTAATATTTTTGACATTTTTATATTTCTCAAGAAAACATTTAATGTGGTATTTCATGAGACATAACCTGAAAATCTGTGTAACTTTTGCCTACTCAGATGAATTTTTGCATTTCTTTAGGTCGACAAGGCAGTTACAGTCTCCAGTCCCTTAACCACAGGCATGACTGCAGAGATTCCTGATTGGCCAAAGAATGTATCGATCCAACCTGAAGCATCAGAGGATCCCGGTACTCTGCCCAGCACTCAGCAAGTAAAAAGTCTTGAGAAAATTCAGGTTGCTACCCCTCTGCCTGTGGCTCCCTCCTACAGTTATGCTACCCCCAGCCCCCGGGCCTCTTTCCAGAGCACCTCAGCACCATACCCAGGTGAGGCCCTTTGCCCCTGCCCCTGGAGACAGGATGGGGAAGTGGAGCATTTGATCAAAGTGTTTGCTTTTAGAGGACAGAAGAGAGGGAGGCATGACTTGAATACTGTATGTTAGAGAAAAAATAATCCTATCATCATAGGGCTTGGGGCTCCCGATACCTTTCCAAGCAGGCCTCGAGCCTGTGGAAGTTTATAAGGCTCATTTTTCCAGGGGTAGATTCTACTGTGACTTAAAGGCACAAGATTCAGTTAAGGTCTTGGTAGGCTACTCAGTTGGTTAGACCACAGTGTAATAATACCAAGGTCAAGGGTTCAGATCCCCCTACTGGCCAGCTGCCAACATCAACAACAAAGATTCAATTAAGTAATGTTCAAGGGATTAAGTAAACAGAGGCTGCTGGGAAGAAAGAGTTGGATTGATGATTTACCTGTTTGCCCTCTGAAAGGCTGGTTCTGGGTCAGAATTTGTCTCTCTGCTTTTTACAGCATCTTTATTTTTAAAGCAACCCACAAGAAGGAGATTTATACACACATAGAGTGTTGTGTCTTAAGTCTGTGCTTCACTGGTACTTTTCTAAGGTATTAGAAGGAAATGGTTAATCAAGGTAACTAAGGTGATCTTTATTCCCTGAAAAAGTCAAGAGAGTGAAGCAAAGCCAGTGAAAACAAATTTTTGGCAGTTTTTAATTTCATAGGATCTCCTTTGATGGTAATATAATGTGAAATTTTAGGGTTTCAATCCTGAGGCACTAAAATCATTTTTGTATTCAGGCAGAATGCCTGTAAGTTTAGGTGTAAAAGTGAGGGGTTTGGATTGTACTGTATTGAACACCCATTTTTTTGTCCATTACACTTTCTCTCAGTATAATGGTTTTTTTCTTTCTTTCTTTTTTTGAAGTCACTTCAGAGAGTTCTTATTTCACCTCCTGGAGCATCCAAATTCTGAAGCTTTCCATAAAGGATGGTTTCAATTCTCCCCAGGTGCAATGTTCTCAAGCAGAAGCAGATAGATCTCAAGTTTCACATTTGTCTAGGAAGCCTTTCTCACCTCCCAGAAATATGAGAGGGCCAGCCTGTTATTTGCTTTAAGCTCTCCTAGTTTTGAGGTCTCATACCAAATGAAAAATTACTGTCAGAGAAATAAGATTTATATAATCAGTGGTTCTCAGTGGTCTGCAAATGTTTTTGGTTGTTATAGCTGGGTGGTGGTAGTGCTACTGACATCTTGTGGGTAGAGGCCAGGGATACTGCTAAACATTTTACAGTGCTTAGGACAATCCCCCCAACAACAAAGAATTATCTGGTCTAAAATGGCAAAAGTGCTGAGATTGAGAAACCCTGACATATATGAGATAGCTCGTGAATAGTATGAAAACAGTATATAGCTGTTTGCTGAGTTGAGTGTTCCAAAAACGCTAAAGTAGATCCATTTGAACTGAAATGGTCTGGGAAGATTTTTTGGAGAGGAGACAGGGTTTAAGCTAGAAACAAAGTCGTGTATTTAGAATAAAGAAAGGCAAACACCCCAACGGAAGGAAGTAGCTTCAGCAAAGTTCCCGAGAGTAGACCATGGTTTCTGCAGAGCACAGAGGGAAAATTAGTATAAGTATAACTAGAGGCAGAATTAGGTAGGAAGGGGGAGACAGTGAGATCAGAAGATAGTTTCCTAATGCCAGGTTTAGGAATTTGGCCTTAAACATGGTGTGGGAGCTGGGGGTCTTAAATAGGAGAGTAGCATGGTGGGTAAGTATTTTAAAAAGACTAATAGTGGTGGGTATTTTTTTTTTTTTTTTTTTTTTTTTTAAAAAGATGACCGGTAAGGGGATCTTAACCCTTGACTTGGTGTTGTGAGCACCACGCTCAGCCAGTGAGCGAACCGGCCATCCGTATATGGGATCCGAACCCGGGGCCTTGGTGTTATCAGCACCGCACTCTCCCGAGTGAGCCACGGGCCGGCCCTAGTGGTGGGTATTTTAGGAAGACAGAATGGATTGGAGTGGGAAGAACTATCAGAGGGAAGACCAGTTAAGATTCTTGGAATAATCTAGTGTGAACAATGAGTCTGTGGTTGTAGCAATTGGAATGGAAAGAAAGTAAGGCAGGCCTTGTGACTGACATTTGCAGACCATAATTAAAACACAGTGGAGAGAAAGCAGGAAAAGTAGAGTAATACGGAGTCGTGGTAAGCAAGAGTTTTTGGATGGAGGCAGTCAGCAGTGTAGATGTCACTGAGGTGAAGGATGAGGATTAAGACACAGTTGTTAGATTTGATAAGCAGTTTGTAGATGTCTTTGAAAGAGTCTTTTCACTGGAAAATTGGGGCAAAATCAAATTTCAGGAGATTAGAGAGTAGAAAAATAATTAGGAAATGAAGTCAGTAGCTGAATATCATTCACAAAAGGAGTTTGTTCACAACGGAAGGAGAGAGGTGGGACAGTCTGGACCTAGTTCTTATCTCTTGTATATTTACTTTGTTTCCAGTTATAAAAGAACTGGTGGTATCTGCTGGAGAGAGTGTCCAGATAACCCTGCCTAAGAATGAAGTTCAGTTAAACGCATATGTTCTCCCAGAACCACCTGAAGGTAAAAATCCCCTTATATTTGGATAATGTTTTAATTTGCAGTGATATCCACATAACCCATTTACTTTTTACTCAGTCCTCTGAGGATAGGATATAGCGTGTATGTGCACAAATATTTATGTAATATGAAAGGCAATATAGTATAGGGTTTGAGATCATAGGCTTTCTCTGATGTCAAACCTGGGTTCAAATCCCAGTCCACCCAGTCATTAGCTGAATGATTTTAAGCAAATGACTTAACTTCTCCAAGTTTCCACTTCTGTCTCAGTAAAATGGTGGTAATAATTCCTACTTCATAAGGTTCCTTTAAAGGGAAAAATGAGATAGTATATAAGTCACCTAGTTCAGTGCCTGGCATACAGCTGATGCTCATTAACATAGATCTTATTTATTAGGTTGTATTATACCATTTAAAGGAGAAGAAACTGAGACTCAGATTAACTTATTTATTTCGGCCATACAACTAGTAAATAGCAGATACAGAACTTAAAGAGAAGTTATTCAAAACTACTGCTAATATAGATTTTGTCACTTAAGAAAAAAAAAGGCAAGCCCAATGTGATATACAAAATCGATATTTATAAAATATATAAATTAGGGGATGATTAACTCATTATTTAAGAAAACTATTCTAATATGAGCATCCCTTTCACCTTTGAAGTATATATTAGTATACCAAAGTTTGACTTATAAGCACACACGTATTCACTTGACTATTTATGACATGAGTGAAGCATACTTTGATGAAAATTGATTGTGTTGGGTTTATGTTATTCTCCTTAATAGGTTAGTCAAGTAGAATGTCCTTCCCTATTCAGGATGTCCTTCCCTTTTAGGTACACATGTTTCCAATACAGTATTCCAAATTTCTGGGTCTAATACCAAATAGTGCATTTATACAAAAAGTACTTTTCCAGAACCAAAATGCCATCTCTATTCTATATTTCTGCTCTCAAATTGAGGTCTCACTCTTAGTTAATTCCACTTTGCCCTGGAGAAGCTTTTTCCTTTCTTCCTCTGATGGTAAGTTAGGGTGAATGGACTTGGTGGCCTTTGAAGATGGAGGTTAGGAAAGAACTGCCTTAAGCTGTGATCATTTCCACTGTTTTGTGAAAGATACGCTTGGCTCTAATGTATTTTCTTTTCTTTTTTTTTTTTTTTTTTTTTTTTGTCTTTTTCATGACCGGCACTCAGCTAGTGAGTGCAGCGGCCATTCCCATATAGGATCCGAACCCGCGGTGGGAGCGTCGCTGCGCTCCCAGCGCCGCGCTCTCCCGGGTGCGCCACGGGCTCGGCCCTGTATTTTCTTTTCTAATCCATATTTGCACATATATTTCTTTTTTCTTTTTGCATATACATTTCTGTGAGTTACGATCACCTTATAGATTAGTATTGCAAAGCACATCAGTTCAGAAACAGATTCTTTTCAACTCGCTTCTCCCCAGGTTTTTCAGCCTTTATCAGATACACAAGATGGATGGTTTCAAACTTTTCAAAGGTTGGCGGCCATGAGGCAGGACCAACTCTGCATGTTCTTCATCCCCCAGCCCCACCCATGGCAGCCCATTAGGGTCCCTCCTAGGGTTTGGAGGTCCGGTTTCAAAACCACTGTCCTAAGTCATTACAACCAGTATTCTGTCTAACAGACCTACACTCAGTTGTTCCTACTCTTGGGCAAATTTCTGCCTGTATGACATAAGCTCATCCCTTGAGCTTTTAGGAATATTGTCCTTTTCTGAAATTCGTGTTGCTAGCCTTACATATTATAAAATTACCAGTTCCCAAACTAGTGTATCTGTTTTCTGTGTGGAAAAAATTTCCAACAGTGATTGGAGGAAATGTCTCTTAGCACAGGTCCTTCCTCTGCTTCTTTCCTGTTCCTCTCCTAACCCAACCTCTACATTACACATTTGCGAGAGCTGCTGGGGCTGACGACTGACCAAAACAATACTACTTTTGGCTGGAGGAAGGAAGGAAGATCCTGTGTTCCAGGCTTATAAAATAAAATCTGGTCTTCAGATGAAGGATATCTTGGAATTAGGTTCTGTGTGCTAACTTCAGCATTTGAACTCATGAAATAAGAAAAAGACGATCATTTTCTGCTAAGCATTTGAGGTTTCTTTTTTTTTTTCTTTTTCTTTTTTAGTTTTGAGTAGTAACTTAAACTAAACTTTCCTACCAAATCCCACTCTTCCCTAGCTCGAGATTCATTTTCTTCCAAAAAAATTTTTAAGACCACTTTTATTGCGGAAGGATTCCATTTAGATAATAGGATTCTACCCTTGCCCTACCCAGTTATACAGTCTGAGCTGCAAATGAGGACCATTTAATGCTTCATTTGATCTTAATTAATTTCTGTAGGGCCTATTTTAAATGGGCCATCCCCTACCATCTTCTGCAGTGTGTTATTTAGCTCAGCGGGAATGAAGTAGCTCTTTTAACTCACCAGGGTGTGATGACCTCAGTGAGACGAGCATTGTTAGCACTCTGTAAAAAGCTATTTTTGAACCATGTTATTTAGAAGTCATTGCTGTTCTTTGTTGCAAGGGAAGTTTTGCAAGAAAATGGCCTTTGTTCCCAATGAGTTCATCTGTAGTGGTTGGTAAGGCATGTATTTTCAGTGAGATGGCACACCAAGAGCAACCTGGTATTTTTAGGGAGATTTAGTGCTGGGGAGGGTGGGTATGGGACAGGAATGAGCATTGCTGGGAGAGAGTGGAAGAAGCCATAACTGTAGCTGACCCAGCAGAATCCACCCTTTCTTTCAGCGGATGGTTTGTTTTGCCTACAGGCTTTGGGGTGAAATTTTGAAAACTAAGGCCTTGTCAAGATTTAGAAGAGATTTGTTATTGGCAGGCTATGTGGCTGTCCTCTTTGTGTGTAGGTGTGTGTTTTCATGATTTTTGTAACTGCCCTTCTATAGGAGAAACCTACACCTACGACTGGCAGCTGATTACTCATCCTAAAGACTATAGTGGAGAAATGGAAGGGAAACATTCCCAGATCCTCAAACTATCCAAGGTGAATGTGCCTCCTTTCACTTGCAGGGCTAAGATAGAGGAAGTTGACTTTTTTCTAAAATGTATAATACAGAGTTTTCTGTCTACATTTAAGTTGGGAACAGTCTTTCAGAAGTGAATCCTCCAAAAGCCTGGCTGACATCCAGTATTTGTTAGTGTATGATTCTCAAATTTTCATTTATGGTGAGAAGACTGTACCAGCATGGTAGTAATAGCTGAAAAGATACACGAAACAGCTTTAAAGAGTAACATAAGGATTTTAGAATTTGGGAGATGAGCTAGGTTATTTGTGGCCACATGACTGTGTGTATTGGCTCAGTCCTTTTGGGATTCAGTGTAGTCATTAAGAGCCATGGAAATGTTTGTATTCTTTGGCCTAGCCATCTCATTCATTCACTCACTCAACAATTATTTATTGTACACTTATTATGTGGCAGGCATTGGGGATTACCAGTGAATTAATCATAATCTTAATGTTCAAGAACAATAGATTGTTGTTGGTGATACGAAAGGAAGCAGGTAATTATAACAGGTGATACACTAGGTCAGTGCAGGGGGTCATTAGAGTAGATTTCTAAGGGTTTGCCTAGTTGAGTCATGAAAGGTGACTGATTTACTGGGTAAAGAGTAGAGGGATAATACCCCAAGTAGAAGAAGCAACATGTCCACTGGGCCAAAAATGATAGAGAAAATGTGGGGAAAAGGGAATTATTGGGCCGGCCCATGGTTCACTCGGGAGAGTGTGGTGCTGATAACACCAAGGCTACAGGTTCGGATCCCATATAGGGATGGCCGGTTAGCTCACTGGGTGAGCATGGTGCTGCCAACACCAAGTCAAGGGTTAAAATTCCCTTACCGATCATCTTTAAAAAAAAAAAAAAAAAAAGGAATTATAGCCTGACTGGACCCTAAGGTTTGAGAAAGGCAATGGCACAAGTAAGTCAGAGAGAGGCAGGGGCCAGAGGAGCAGAGCCTTGTATGCCAGATTAAGGACTTTGACTCTTATTCAGAGGGAATAGGAAACTTTTGAAAGGTTTTAAGCAGGAGAAAGACATTGTTCAGATTTTTAGTTTAGAAAGATCACCCTGACTGCAGATCGGAAGAGATAAGATTCAAAGTAGGAAGACGAGTGAGGAATCTGTTGAAAAATTTAAGTGTGAAGTGACAATAGCCTGAGTAAAAAAAAAAAACTAAAAAAAAATTAAAAACCACCTGTTGAACTCATAAAATGTACCAAACATGGTGCTAATTGTTTTATATAATTATTTCTTTTAATCTTCATGACAGCCCCAAGATGCAGGTATTAATCTCTCTTTTACAAATTACAAAACTTGTTCTCACTTCAGCAGCACATATACTAAAATTGGAATGATACAGAGAAGATTAGCATGGCCCCTGCGCAAGGATGACATGCAATTCGTGAAGCGTTCCATATTTTTTTTACAGTAGCTAAGAGTTGGAACCAGCCCAAATGTCCATCATCAGATGAGTGGATATGGAAAATATGGTATATCTACACAATGGAATACTACTCTGCTATAAAAAAGAATGAAATACTGCTATTTGCAACAACATGGATGGACCTAGAGAGAATTATATTTATTTATTTATTTTTGACCAGTAAGGGGATCGCAAGCCTCGGCACGATGTGGTCTGCACCACACTTAGCCAGTGAGTGCACTGGCCATCCCTATATAGGATCCAAACCCATGGCCTTGGTGCTCCCATCGCTGCACTCTCCTGAGTAAGCCACGGGGCCGGCCCTAGAGAGAATTATATTAAGTGAAACTAGTCAGGCACAGAAAGAGAAATATCACGTTCTCACTTATTTGTGGGAGCTAAAAATAAATAAATAAATACACAAACAACCTGGGGTGGGGGAGGGAAGAAGACAGGACAATTACAATTCCTTGAAGTTGATACTACAAGCAAACAGAAAGAAGTTTGTTCGGAGGGAGGAGGGAGGGAGGTTTCGGTAATGGGCTACAAGAATCAACCACATTGTTTATTGACAAAATAAAACTAAAAAACAAATAAATAAATAAAAGATTTTATAAAAAATAAATAAATAAAAATAAAAAGACAAATTACAAAACTTTTTAGTCATTGGAAAAATGAAGTGGTTTGGCCCAAGTTCATAAAGCTATTAAACAGTAGATTTGTCCTGGAGCTTTCCATCTCTAAAGCCCATGCTTTTAGTAACTGTGCATGATGAGTGGTTAAAAACTAAGTGATGGCAGTGTGGGTGAAGACAAGTCAGTGGGTTTGAGAAATAATATGGAGGTCAACTGGAGAACATTTGATGATGGATGAACTGGGTGGGGATGTTGGGGAAGAGAAGTCTAGGATAATTCTAGATTTTTGGCTTGGGCACCTGAGTGGACGTTCACTGAGATGAGGAGCATAGAAGGAAGAGCATGTTTGGGGGAGGTTTGCAGGTGGTTAATTCCTTTTTGGACAGAATGAGTTTGAGGTCCCTGTGAGACATTTGAGTGGAGTTGTTCAGTTAGTAGTAGCTGTGGGTAAAGGGGTAGAGATTAGGAGACAAGTCTGGGCTAGAGAGAAAAATTTGCACATCAACCTCTAACAGATGATAATTGAAGCCATAGTAATAGATGAGATCAACCAGGGAGAGTATATAGGGTGGAGAGATAAGCAGGCTGAGCTTAGAATCCTGGGGAGCAGTGTCACGTAAGGGATGGCAGGTAGAGGAAGCTGAAGGGAAAGAGAAGTGGGCAGAGAAGTGAAAGCCAAGGAAGGAGAGCATTATAAGGACAAAGACGTAAAAAATGCTACTAGCAGTCAATTAGTATTTACCCAAAAAAGATAATTCAGAAAAAAGCAACCCCCACCCCACCCCCACCGTTTGCCTGGAAGATGTTCATTACAGCATTGATCATAATAGTAAAAATTTGGAAACAACCGAAGTATCCCACAATGTGGAATACTTTTGTGAATTATAACACATTCATTCATGTACTATTCCATAGTCATTAAGCTGAATATTAAAATGACTATATCATAATGAGGAAAGTGTTCGTACTAAATGAATGGAAGAAGGGATGATAAAAAGTTTGACACCTTGATTTTAGCTAGACCCTGAATACCATTGAAATATGAGCTCATTGAAGGTAGGGATCTTATCTAATTCATCTCCAAACCCCAAGCCTAGGACAATGACTGGTACATGACTGGTTCTCAATAAATGTTTGTTGAATGAATGAACTATACAAAACTATTTTTTGTATATGGTCAAAGATTGGAAGGAAATAGAGAAATATGAGTTGGTGTGTTAGAATAGTGAGGTAGTGGGCAATTTTTGGTTTTCTTTCCCTTCTATATTGTGTGTATATAGTTAGTGGAAATCAGGAGGGAAAAATACTCAGATATTTGGGAATTATTTGGTATCTTTACAAATGTTTTTCTTTGAAGAGATTATTTTAGTTTCATAACTCTGTAAAGTAGGATGGTTGGGCCCTTAATATTCTTCTGAAAAGAAAATGGGAGTACAGAGATATTGAAATCCCTTCTGTTGTTCTAGAGTCAGCTAGTCATAATATTCACATTAAAAGCTATGGTTTAGTTTAACTCATTGTTTCATCTCTTTAGTTAGTTTGCTTTTTTCATTTTGGAAACAGGGCAAGAAAAGAATGCAAGATCCAGCATGGTAAAGTTCAGATATGTATCTTAAATATACTTGCTGCTCTTTGTGGTTGTCTAAAAGATCTTTTCTCACTTCTGCAGCTCACTCCAGGCTTGTATGAATTCAAAGTGATTGTAGATGGTCAAAATGCCCATGGGGAAGGCTACGTGAATGTGACAGTAAAGCCAGGTATGTGTTTCCAGCCGAGGCTGTGTCTCCATTGCTCCCTCTGCAGGACTTCCAAGGAGAGGGAGATTTGACTTTGGAGTTTTTAATTCCCATTCTTTTTTTTTGGTAATATATTTATTGGGCAATTCCTAGTTCAATATAGTAAAAGGTTTTAGTAGCAAAATACCCCCTTTGTTCCAACAGTGTTCTAGTTGGAACACCAGGCTGGGCAGGGGAAACATGAGTCACATGAGCCACAGTGCAATTTGGCCCATGCAATGGCCTCTGTACCAGAGAGCTTCTCCAAGTGGGCCATGCTGAGAGGACCATGTGTAGTAATCGAGACACAAGAAAGCCAGGAGCCTAGAAGAAGCATGTAGAAAGAGAACCGGAAGTGATAGGCTCTTTCTGATCTCTTTCCAGAGATATGTGCCTTTGTCCACAGAGTTCCAGGTTTAAACCCTACCAGTCTCTTCCACCTTGGGAACCAAATTCTGTTTTTCTTTTTAAATGAGCCACTGTTGGTAGATCACAGTGCAATAGCAAGGTATCTTGTTTTGCATTTTCAGAGAAATTGGGGGAGAAGTTGGAGAGTGGCAGATATACGGGCACAAATTCTTAATAGTGTTTTCTGTATTTGTTGGTAATATGAGGCTGCTTCAAAAAGTTCGTGGACAGATTCATATTATTTCAATTCTGTCTTTCCACGAACTTTTTGAAGTATCCTTGTAGATTTTCTTTTTATTCCTTGAATTTGTAGCCAAGGTAATGCCTTTGTCATCTTAAAATGTGATCAACATGAAGACCATTTGATCATTTCTCAAAGAAAAGGTCGTTGGGTTTCTAGCTCACAGTGACTCAGGTGGACCAGAGTGGTTTGTGACCTTCCCATCAGTCAGCTAGAGTCACTTCTCACACATTCAGCTCAGGGATGGTTGAGAAACCACCTGTCATCTTTTCAGCACAGTCTGTGCGAAGGGATGGTTTGCTTGCCAAGGCCTTTTTGCACAAAGCTTGCTTGTTGTCCACCTCTAGTCAGGCTTGCCTGAAAGCAGTCACTTGTTGCCATAGTACTTTTCATGAACTAAATAGCACATGAGCGTTGAAAGAATGTACAGGGCGTGGTCTTAGGAATGGTCAGGTTTGGAAGAGGCATTTAAATTCCCTGGTGTCTGTGTTAGATTGACAACCTGGTCATGTGACTTTCCCATGTGGCTTCATCCATCAATTATGTAATGAGACTGATTTATAATCCACTGAGATATAGCCTGCTCTTCCTATAATTTTTAAAGCCCCTCACCCAATTTCTTCCTGACCACTTCCTTGCAGAGCCCCGCAAGAATCGGCCTCCTGTTGCTATTGTGTCACCTCAGTTCCAGGAGATCTCTCTGCCAACCACTTCTACAGTCATTGATGGCAGCCGTGAGTACTTGTCTAAGCATGATGTTTTAGAAGAGCATTTGCTGTGTACTTGGGTAGAAAACTCTGGTAGAAAATTTGGAGCCAGCTAAGTCTGCCTTCTGTGTAGGCAGTCATTTGACCATGTTATAAGAAGACCAACCATCTGAAACAACTGATAAGGAAGTAACAAACCACACAGGCCCTATTAAAAATCCTCATGTGGCTAGTTTGAAGTAATATTTCTGCTCTGAGGTGGTAAGAAAGTGGGATTATGCATGTGTTTAGCATTGACATTATTTTAGTTGAAACTCACTGGTTTTCAGATTTGCTTAGATGGAGTTGCCTTTCTTGGTTAAGGAAACAGTTTCTTCCTATCTTAGCAAGATAAGTAACTGAGAGCCTGACTGAGGAGCTCTCATGCAGCCATCACTGCCAACAAGATTCTTGCCAGCCTCTTCTTGGAGAGATTCACAGAATGCACTCCACACCCCTACCTGGGCTCATTAACATTTTACTCTTCAGAGTTGTGTCACCTGATAAGTGACATGAGAGGATTTCTGGGTCTTTGCCCTTGATCCTGGCTGTGTATATGCAGGAGGTTTCATGCCTGTCTTCTTTCCAGTATTTGCTTGGTTTCTTTTGAAATCCTTTGAGACCCCATTACCCTGACTGTCTTAGCACTAACAGTGGGTTTTGGCAGAGGCAGTCACTGCTTTATGATAGGACTCTCTAGTGAGGTTGAGCATTTCATGTCAATGGTTCTGGCAAGAAGAGGAGGCTAGGAGAATAGCAGGGCAAGAAGGAAGAGAGAACAGGAAGAATCACTTGTGATAGAGAGTGGCAGAAAGGGTTCACATGGTATTGTTTATATTTTATAGATTTGAATACATAAAGGTATACAGGGAAAAGAATCATATCATCCCTTTTCCCCAACTATCCAGTTTTCCTCCAGACAGCCAATGGTATTATTTTATGTATCCCTCCAGAGATGTTTTTTACATAGGTAAAAAATACATAGATAGTCTTTATCTCCCTTGTTTACACAAATGATAATACATTATGTGCACTATTATGTACAATACTTGTTTCTATATGTTGGAGATTTTTCTGAATCAGTACATGAAATGCTTGTTCTTTTTTTTTAATGATTACATAGCATTCCATTCTATAGATGTATAATTTCATTGTATTAATATATACTTGTTTTCAATCAATCTCTATTAATGACTATTTAGATTGCTTTCATTCTTTGGTAATTACAATGTTATCATGAATAATCTTGTAAACAAGATGTTTAATGCATCCGCAAGTGTTATCTGTAGGATAAATTCCTATAAGAAGAATTGCAGGGGCAAAGATAAATATTGCCAAATTACTCATTATAGAGGTTGTGTCAATTTATGCCTCCACCATGACTAATAAGTGGTGTGGGCCTCTTTCTCATTTTTACCCACGTAATGTGTTATGAAACTTTGGTCTTTATCAATCTGATAGGTTAAAAAATGGCATGTCAAGTGTAATTTTAATTTGAATTTCCTTTAAGCGAGGTTGAGTATCTTTTCATGTGTTTAAGAATTTTTGATTTTCCTTTTTTCATACAATAGCATTTTAACCAGATGTTGCCTGTGTTAGAGTCCTTGGAAAACTATGCAGTGGAATATTCATAGAGAGGCAGAATGACCCAATATTCTTAGAGAAGAAACACTCTGGAGAGATAGTCTGTAATTTCATGAAGTTTTCCTAGCTTCAAATCTCTAGGTAGTTGCCCCGGTTTGTGTAAACTGGATAAGTGCTGAGACCCAGTGTTCTCATGTTGTAACTGATGTTTCTTTATGGTCAAGAAAGCACTGATGATGATAAAATCGTCCAGTACCATTGGGAGGAACTTAAGGGGCCTCTGAGAGAAGAGAAGATTTCTGAAGATACAGCCATATTAAAACTAAGTAAACTTGTCCCTGGGAACTACACTTTCAGGTAATTTAGGATTTAGCTTCAAGTTTACTGTAGGCCATTTTTTTTCTCTCATGGGTTTTACATTCTTGTAGGAGTAACTCTGACAAATATCAAATTCACCGTGGAGTTGGTTGATAATATAGCCTTTGGTTCCATTGGTTCTCTGAGCCCTATGGTGATTGTGATCACAACAATGTTAACTTTTTAGGGCAAATGTCTTTGCTAAGTAAATCAAGGTCTACCGCAGTTAATCCTTTTCAAAGCCTTATCTGGCAGATCTCCAAAATTTTTTTAGGATTTCTGACATTAAGTGAAAGGGCTCATCTTCCTTTGGCTTTTCTCAGGCAAAATCTAGAAGGAACCTACTCCCATCTTGTCTCTTTCCTTTGGGAATTTCTTCCTCAACTTGTGATACCTCAAACTATTTACTTTTGACTAGTGGTTTTTTTGAATATGATTTGTAGGATCTTTCTCTATTGGGGCTTTTGGAGAATTTGATTCAAAGAAAGCCCTTTTTGGGAACTAGTGTTGACATTCTAGAATGTGATTAATAAAATTTTGAGGCTGACTCTAGAATAATTTTCCTTACATTTGCATAATTCCTTGTACATTACAAAGCACTTGTATGTAAGAATCATACAAACACTGTATGTAGATGATAATATCCTCATTTACAGCTGAGAAAAATGAGGCTCCTTGTATTTAGTAACATCTCTGAAGTCATACAGTTGGATCTAAAATGCAGATTTTGTAACCCTCAAGTCAGGGCTCATTCTACTCCACTGCTTGACTTGATCCATATATGTTTTGTTTATGCTTCTATGAATGCCCTTCTCAATCTGCTGAAGTTCTGTCCATCCTTAAGGACCTGCTCCATTTTCCATTAGGCTCTCTGAGATCTCTTCAGAGAGGAGAGAATATGACTCTCCTCTTTCCCTGTTGCACTCAGTGCCTTTATATGGCACCTACCGTAGTTTGGCAGCTTATTCATGAGTGTCTGTTTTCTCATGGATCTGAGTTTAATCAAGTTTTAGACACCAGGGACACAGAGATGAGTGTCCTAGCATAACACCTACCATAAAAATCAATATGCAAGTTCTGACATAGCAGCAGCACTCTGACTCAAGACTTCAGGTGAATGAAAAGTAGCTCTGAAAGATCGGAGCTTTCTCACTGGATTAAATGGACATTTGAGTTGGTTTCTATCTTAGAAAAAATATAGGAATTTTTTCATTTATAGAATTTAGCCTGGGCCAGGTTGATCCTTTTAAAAAATGGTAACAATAATAGTTAATGTTACCTGAACATTTACTTTGTGCTAGCTACTATTCTTTGCTTGCAGTTTCTTGTTTAATCCTTATTACAGGTATTATGGTTATTCTCATTTTGCAGATTAAGAAATTCTGGCACAAAGAGGTTAAGTAATTTACCCAAGGTCACACAAGCAGTCTGACTCCCTACTTGAGCTTTTAACCACAGTATTAGCCTAAAGTTTTTGGGGTAGATGGGGTATTGGGAGTGATTCTTTCTTCCTAGCCCTCAATTTTTAAAAAAAGCTTATGAAATGATAGGATTGGATTTGATTGGCATTAATGTCCAATCTGATTGTGATTCATTCACCTTTTCCTTTCTCCTGCTTTTACATGGCAGTAGCCTCTTTCCCCAGCCCTGTAGTGAGCTATCGTTTGGTTCCAGGATTCCTGCAGGCAAGCTGGGGACTGTGTGAGGTGAAAGTCAGAGTAATGGGCAGCTGCCATTTTGCCATCTGTCTGTAAATTGCTTTTCTTCTGACATAAGACATAAGTGGGATATATTTTTTAAAATAATAAACCCATAAAAACAACAGGGAAACAGGGAAAAGAGGTAAAACTTCTATGAATTTTTCTTTTTCAGGTATTTGCTGATTTGTATGTGTGTGTCTGTTTTTGTGCTCTTTTTCTAAAGGAAAAAATACCACAAAAAACCGCACAAATCCCCTTCAGACCATAGGTAAAAGGTGAAATGGTGAAGTAAAGCCCCACACATATTTTGCTGTGTCTGTGGCTGGTGGTGAGATTTAAACAAACTACATGTCTTTTCTATGCTTTTCCTTTTTCTGTCAGCAAAATGGAAGGAGCCCAAACCTCCTTGCTTGCTTATGTTCACATTTTGAGGTGCAATGAGAAGCTTTAGGCTGTTCAGCTGGAAGGCATCATTTAGGTAAAAGCCTGCTCTTATAAATGAACATTTTTTTATCTTGCAAATCCTGTTTCTCACTGGCACAAACTGTGGGACTGTTGCGTAGGAGAATTCATTTCCATCTCAAGCTTCTGCCTTACCGGAGCCAGTCCTCCTGGTCCATCCCAGAGGCTGTCTGGCCAGGATGTCCATTCCTGTGATATGTACACAGCTGAAACAGGATGATGGGTGGGCAGCCTGCTGCAGACAGAGCTTGCTCTATTTAATATGTATCTTTTGACTCCACAGGAATAGTGGCCAAGGATGATCTCTTCCTAAGACTTGGTTTCTGAGCTTTGTAATCAGAGAACTGGGCTTGCATCTTGGCTCAGCCTGGGCAGGTTACTCAGTCTGTCAAAGCCTGCTGGAGAGTGGAGTTGATGATACTTACTTTATACGGTTGTTGTGAGGGCCGTATCAGACAGTGCTTATAAAGGTCTCAGCATACAGATGCGTACAGGCAGCAGAGCTAATTGGTGCTAGAGACAATTGCCTGGATTTAGATCCTGACTCTACCACTTTCAAGCTGTATGACCTTGGGAAAGTTACTTTACCTCTCTTTGCCTCAGTCTCTTAAGGAATAAAGTGATGATAATACTTTATAGAGCTATTATGAATATTTAGTGAGATATAAACCACTTGGAACAGTGCCTAGCACATAGTAAACCCTCAATGTTAGTGTCTAGTGTTACTCTCTTCCTTTCCAAGAGGAATGGGGAAGAATAGGTGACCCTGTCACGCTGGTATTTCTTAGCCTTGATTTTCAGTCCTCTACTGTATGTTCCTCTTTCCTTAACCCATCTCTGATTATACTCCTCTCTCTGCACTGATAGCTTGACTGTAGTGGACTCTGATGGAGCTACCAACTCCACCACTGCAAGCCTGACAGTGAACAAAGCTGTGGATTACCCCCCTGTGGCCAACGCAGGCCCCAACCAAGTGATCACTCTGCCCCAAAACTCCATCACCCTCTTCGGGAACCAGAGCACCGATGATCATGGCATCACCAGCTATGAGTGGTCACTCAGCCCTAGCAGCAAAGGGAAAGTGGTGGAGATGCAGGTGAGAGGGAATGGTTCCTGTCTTTTTTTGCCCAGGAGAAATAGAGCTGCTGGACTGGGTCACCCATCCACGCCTTATTTCTGCTCCATTTTAATTACCAAAGTCAGCTTTATGCATAGAACGTTTAGATTTAAGAAACTCAAAAACAAATCCAGAAAGGTTTAGGAGCCTTTGATTAACATGTTAGCAAAAATCTTTATCTTAAACATTTAGCATGAGAGGAAAAGGCTAGATAGGAAACTTATTCTGGATGACTCCAGAGAGTCAAACTATGTAGATGCCACAAGGGTTCAAATCTTAGTGAGCTCTGTTACAAATTGGAGTGGATTGTCTGACCAGCTGGTAGACTATCTTCTCTCTGGAGATATTTAAGAGACTAGAGCTGTCACCAGGCAGGTGATGTAAGTAAAATAAAACTGGATGGGGGCTGTGGTGAACTTGAGAGCTAAAGCTCTGACTCAAGGGGTCATCTGCTCTTCAGGTCCAGCTGGTTGTTGCCATGTGGAAGTATGGTCTTGACATTGCTTGACAGTCCAGCTTTTCAAGAGAGGACAGAAATTGAGACCTTTTTGTGAAAATTTCCAACTTTTAAAACAAAATGCAAGCTGGATTCAGCCCACAGGCTGCCAGTTTTTGCCCACTGTTCTACAGGAAGTTCCTGCATTGGAAGTTTGCCCTAAATTATTTATCATGTTCCTTCTGATACTCAAGATTCTATGTTTCTTGATTTGAGGCATGACTTAAAGGCCACATTTTACCTGTCATTAATTTAAGTACTATGTTAGGTTTCTCTGTTGTTGCAGAATCTGTACAAACCTATAAGGGGACAGCAGGGCATTATTCAGCATCCTGAGTTGCTGCCATGTTTTATTGAGACAACTTTGCTGTGTAGCCTCAGTAGAAAGAGGATCTTCTTAAACAGTGTTTTAAAAACTGTCATTTTATTATATGTTCATTGTGTTCTTCTGGTTTGGGTCATATAGACTGGCTTTGGCAATCTCTGCGCATTTTTGCATACTCCTCTATTGTGAGAGCTCCGGCTTTATTTGAAACTGCTGCTATGTCAGGTTGTCCCCTTGCAGGGGGAACCTTTTAGTAAGATGTCTCATAATGTCTGATTCAGCATTCACTAATTATGCTGAACTGAGAGGTAACAGCCCGATACCAACTTAGGTTTAGAAAACTGGGTAAACCATTTCTACCAAAGTAGGAATTACTGTGTGATGTGGTGATTCTGGGAGTTTGATTTTCCACTTCTGTATTTATGTGTAGGGTGTTAGAACACCAATCCTGCAGCTCTCTGCAATGCAAGAAGGAGACTACACTTACCAACTCACAGTGACTGACACAATAGGACAACAGGCCACTGCTCAAGTGACTGTTATTGTGCAGCCTGGTAAGTTCCAACCTTGTGTTTCAGGCTCTTCTATTAGCTGGTCCCTTTCACCTTGGGGGAGAGGAGGGTTGGGTTCTGAGCTGTATGAGGGTAGAAGCAGACGGCACCAATCCATAGAGTTTCTGGCAAGTTCTGTTGTCCATTTCCCTGGTGCTTTCCTCATAGCTAGAGATAGAGTATTTTTACCAGCCTCAGCTTGTGCCCTTCCTTTTGCTAGTTATTGCGCCTTTGAGGGGATGAGAGTCTATGTCATCTGAAATCCTACCACGTCCTTTAAGGGTCAGCTTAAAAATCACTTCCTCAGGGAAGCCCTATCTTATCATTCAGACCCTTTCATTTGAATTCCTATAGCATTAGATTTCAAATTTAGCATGGTATTATAACTTTGTTACCTCCTACTTTGTTTCTTTCAGAATTGTGTGATAGTTTCAGTCTTATTATATTCTTCACTGTGAGCACCCTGATGGTGTCCGTATCTCCCACAGTATCTGATAGTTCTGTAGGCTGAGAGGCAGAGTTCCCATGGCATCCAGAACATATGTCCCAATTGGTTCCTCAACCTTTCCCACCTGGACTGGCTGCTTTTGACTTCCAGATCTCTGTTTTCCAGAAAACAACAAGCCTCCTCAGGCGGATGCAGGCCCAGATAAAGAGCTGACCCTTCCTGTGGACAGTACAACCCTGGATGGCAGCAAAAGCTCAGATGATCAGAAAATTATCTCATATCTCTGGGAAAAAACACAGTGAGTATTGACACAAACCCATGTTTATGCAAATCCTCTAGACCTTGGAAGAGCCAGGTTTTTTTTGCTTTTAAGTGTTGACTTGCAACTATTGGCTTATCCAGGGGGGTGACTGAGAGAGAAATGTTTGCAATCCCATACTTCAACTCTAAAAAAATGATATTATAAATAATTTTTGTAAGAAAGAAAGAATGCTTACCATCAGCTAGTACCCAGGTAGTGCTGTGTGGTCCTGGTGCTTTTGCAGGTACAATTCATCTGCTGAAATGCATAGTTTAATTACACATGAGAGGCAGGATGGAAGGGGTAATGGAGCAGAAAAATACTGTTGCTCAAAATTAACTGGGTAAGACTGGCAGGGGGGGATGAGGCAGAGCAGCTATTAAGAGGAATTGAAATTTCTCCTACAAAATGAAAGCATTACTCTGTTATTGTTTTCTTGAAGACACCATTTACCAATTAAGTTAGCCAGAGGCCAAAGGCAGTAACCAAAATAATACTAATTAAACTGAAATTACCTAACTGAACCATTCCTGGTTCTCACAGTTTCTTTCAGCTCCTTTAAACCATAACAAATGGAACTCAAATTATATGCAGAATCCCACAGGAAGCAAAAGATTTCCAAGGAAGAGTTAAAAGCATTCTCAGTTTCCAAAGGTAGCAACCATAGGACAGACTGGGATTTTTGGTTTTTGTTTTTTTGCTATGGTATTAGAGATGGGTGGAAAGGGGATTTAATTTGACTAAAGAAACTACTTGACTTAAAATTGCTGAGTTGGATTCTAGAAATTATTTCCCTCAGCTCTTGTTTATGTCTTTTGGAAAACATAATCTTCCTCAGCCCAGTGTGTTTTAATTTTAATTGTTTATTGAAGATACAGCTGATAAACCTTTTAGCTGAGTTTTATTAGTGTAAGTTTACATCAGAGATAATGCTTACAATAACTTCTTGGAGGAGAATCTGCTGCAGAAGGAGCCACTAGGGTCAGAGGTTATAATTTTAAAAAGAAAAACAAAGCAATATCAGGACATCTGTAGATTTCTCTGGTTGTCCTGCAATTTTAAGGCAAACTCTGGAGCATTTTGATCCTTGAGCAGAAGGGCTCTCTGGTTGTGTGTAGCCTTGTGCCTGGATGTTGGCACAGAGCTCACTTCCCTGCTCAGGCTGCCCTCTGAGGCCACAACAGGAACAGAAAAGATGCAAGGTGTCCTGGGTCCTTGATGGCCTCTGTCCAAGAGCTGGAGGGAGCTTTGCTTATAGAGCTGCTGAGAAAAAATGGTTTTGTTCTGAGAGTTCCCCTGCAGCCTTGGCCCATTTCCTTTCCTTGACTTTTCATCAGGAGGGATTTGATCACGTGATTAAGAAATGCATTTTGCTGCTTTGCTGGCAAGAGCTGAATCAACTGCTGGACTAGAAATGCTTTTCAGAAACATCACTCTTTTTTTTTTTTTTGTGACTGGCCACATGGCGCTCAGCCAGTGAGCGCACCGGCCATCCCTATATAGGAGCCGAACCCGTGGTGGGAGCGCAGCAGCGCTCCCAGCCCCACACTCTCCCGAGTGCGCCACAGGGTCGGCCCTCAGAAACATCACTCTTAAGTCATTCTTTTGATCAGAGAGCTGCTCAGAGAACTTTCTTCCTTTTACAAACTGGAACTGTAAAGAGTTCAAGTGTTCTAGAAGCTCATATAAAGGATAAGGCTAGATGTGTTTGAAAGCTGGTGAATGGATTTTTTGACCAGCAGGTATCCTGTATTTTGGGGCCAAATGACACTTTGTCCAAATGGAATTTTTTTTTTTTTTTAAAGGTGACCAGTAAGGGGATCTCAACCCTTGGGTTGGTGTTGTCAGCACCACACTCAGTCAGTGAGCGAACCAGCCATCCCTATATGGGATCCGAACCCGTGGCCTTGGTGTTATCAGCACTGCACTCTCCCGAGTAAGCCACGGGCCGGCCCGAAATGGAATATTTTTAAACATGTCCTGTCAAGATCTGGGAAACAATAGTTCATGTTGTAGCTGAGGCAGTGATCATCTTCTCCTTCTGAGTCAGGGTGGGTACAACTTTACCCTCTGGTTTCTCTCCTAATCCAGCGGACCTGATGGCGTGCAGCTCGACAATGCTAACAGCAGCATTGTTACTGTGACCGGGCTGCAAGTGGGGACCTATGTGTTCACCTTGACTGTCAAAGATGAGAGGAACTTACAAAGCCAGAGCTCTGTGAATGTCATTGTCAAAGAAGGTACCTCCCTGCCTTGGTTTGTGTAGCAGCCTCTTTGGGTTAGATAGCTGAGGAATCCATCATATCTTGTTTGGCTGCAGAAATTGACTAGAGACGACAAGAGGTGGGGAAGAAGGTTGGGGTAAGGGCAGCTGTTATTTGCTTTTCTAAAACAACCTTTAAGTGAAAGTGACTGTAAGGTGAATTTAACTTCCATCCCTCCTTCTCCCCCAACCCAGCTTTTCTTTCTTACTTTCACAACTGAATAGGGAAAGAATTAGAGGTTTTTTTCTTTGCGTTTTTATTTTGCCCCTGTGCTGCCTGAGATTTCTGACTCTCCCGCTAGCTACAGTGACACCTGCTGTCAGACTTTAGAATGACTGTGCCGCACTGCAGCTGCCTGTGCCTGCCCTGTGAGCCTGCAGGCTGGGGCCAGCTGGAAGCAGTTGATTGGCCTTGCCCTGGTTTGCAGGCATAGTGACCATTGAGGGCCTTAGGAGAGGGCCGGCCATAAGCTGATAGTGGGACAAACCATCAGATATGCAGGGGACCTCCAGATATAGTATACTGAGCTGAGTAAATACTGAATATATGTTCAAGTAAACAAAGCTTCAGGTGGGGCCAGGATAAGAGAGGTCTTTCTCCTTTTTCTCTTGTTAAGGGCCAAGGAAGGAACCAAAAAAGATATTCAAAGAATAATGTTTCAAGATATTTTAAAGGAGAATTTGAGATATCAGCTGAATGAAACCTATATTCCAAGGCTTTAAGCCACTTTGGGCCTTTGTTTTCTATCATCATTTACCTCCAAAGTATTCCTTTTGGGAAGGCTACTGTGAGAATACAAGAGGAAAGCATGCTTGTCCCCTCTGTTGTATGTTGTCAGGAGAACATTTCTCTGGGTAGGACTGGCGCCTCAGATGTCCAGCACTGGTGGCTTTATGTCTGTACTGTTGGTTGCTGGCATGGACAGGCACTTAAGACAGTTATCCATTTAAGATGCTCTTGATGCTTAATTTCCCCATAAGCATCACGAAGAAGCATTCTTTCTTTTCCAAAAATGTCATATTATTTCAATGATTTCTCTTTGGTTAGAAATTAACAAACCACCTATAGCCAAGATAACTGGGAATGTGGTGATTACCTTGCCCATGAACACAGCAGAGTTGGATGGCTCCAAGTCCTCAGATGACAAGGCAATAGTCAGCTACCTCTGGACTCGAGATGAGGGGAGTCCGGCAGCAGGGGTAAGTGTGCCAGGAGCAGGAGAGCTGCACAAGGTTTAAATGGTGACATGGAGAGAGGATCAGGAATCAAACAGTCCAGTATCTGATTTAACCCAGTGGCCCCTTGTATCAAATCTGAATTCTTCTCTGAAATTTAGGGAGGTTAAATGACTTGCTTGGGGTCATTCTGCAAGCTAGTGTGGCACAGAATGGGTTTCTCTCCCTGATCCTGGCAGCCACAGGCTGCAATGCTATTACGATCAGGAGCTGCCAAGGTTGAAACAGTCCAGCCCAGAGGGGCTTAGTTATGGCAGAAGCAGCAGCAGACTCCAAGGAGTGGTATTTTGTTCTCCAACAGAGCCATGTTGTTTAATCCTACAGGAGGTGTTAAATCATTCTGACCATCATCCTATCCTCTTTCTTTCCAATCTGGTCGAGGGAACCTACACATTTCACCTGAAAGTGACTGATGCAAAGGGTGAGAGTGACACAGACCGGACCACTGTGGAGGTGAAACCTGGTGAGTTCATTTAGTGATGAGATAGAGTGGAATTGCTGCATCAGCCAATCATGGTCCCTATCCTGAGACCCCTTCCCCCACAGCCTGGATGACAGAGCCAGATGGCATGTCCAGCTTTTTAAAAAAACCTAAAAAACCCCAAGCTGAGAAATCTGTTCCAACAATACCCCTCTTACCCACGCAGGATTATAGACCTCTCCCTACTTATCTCAGATGGAGAAACTGAAACTCAGAGAGGGCAGGGCTTGCTCAGTGTCACACAGCAGTTGTGTCAGAGCCAGGCCTTTGTGTCCTTAGTCCAGCAGTTCCTCCTCTACATGTGACTGATGAGAGAGGGCCCAGGGTGCTTTGGGAATCTAAGCAGAGGAATAGCTTGAGTCATGACATCTCCTTTGCACCCAGATGCAGAAAACAACTTATTTTTATAAGCTGAGCCTCAGGCTTTATCTGACAACGAAGGGAAGGTAAAGTAAGTAGGGTCCTTTACACTTTTCATATTTGCAGAAATAAAATTTATTTCTTAAATAAAGCCATGTTTTTGTTTTGCTTTGAGGCTAATTTGGTAATAGGGAGGAACTGAGTATCGAGGTGGGATAGAGTTTTATAAATTCCTGAGCTTCTGTTGAGAAGATATTAACTTTAAACCTACTCTGTATTGTCTAGGCCAGGCTCATGCGTGGATGTCTTAGATGGGAAGGGATTTGGGGAGGTCTTCTAGGCCTTGTCCTGCCTCTAGGGAGGACAACAGCTGAGACACTATAAAGTGTCTTCTGTGTTTAAAGTCAGATCACAGACAGTCTACTAAATATGTAAATTATATATCAGAACAGGCAAATGGTGCACCCAAGTATGTGAATAAGTTATTCTGAACATCAGCTTTAACTTCCAAATGAAGAATATTTTTTAGGACATATTCAAAAGGAAAGCACAATAGTCTCACAATTGTAAAATGATAGTGCAGCTTTGATGTTTCTTGGCTGCCTGGATCTTCTTTGTGTTTACTGTGTTTAAAGCTGTAGGGACAGGTGCTTTCCCATTACTGAGAAGATTGTTGAGATGGACATTTTTCCTCTCAGTGTTGTAGACAAAGTACAGCAAGTCACTGGAAATTGGATCTGAGTCAGGAAAGATTGCTTGATACCCCCACTTGGCCTGGAGAGCTCAGCAATGCCAACTGGGCAGAGGCTTTTAAAACAAACACTCAAGTGTTTCTCTCTTCCCCACTCCCTTCACTAAGCCTCTGTTGCCTCACTGTTTCAGCCTTATCCTAGCACAGGTGTGGGGATTCTCAGGTTGGTATAGAAACCAGGCATGCTGTGGAAACTTTCCAAGCCAGCCCCAAATTGCTGTATCAGGAATTCAGTATTGTTTCTTTCCATCTGAAGGAGGTCTGAATGCTCTGACTACTTTTTTGCCAAGCACAGTCAGTGGCAGGTCTGTGTTAACTCACCTGCTTCTAAAGCCATGACTGATCCACATGCTTTCCAGATCCCAGGAAAAACAACCTGGTGGAGATCATCTTGGATGTCAACGTCAGTCAGCTAACTGAGAGGCTGAAGGGGATGTTCATCCGCCAGATTGGGGTCCTCCTGGGGGTGCTGGATTCCGACATCATTGTGCAAAAGATTCAGCCGTACACGGAGCAGAGGTAGCTGGGTGATGAATGGGGGGAGAAAAGGAAAGACCAGGGGCCCCCTGGGCTTCTTGACTGAGCTGAGAAATAGTGTGGATAGATAGGGAAGGGTGGGTGCTCTAACTAGGAGCCACTCACAGTGTCTGTTTCTGTAATGAACTCTTATAGTACAGGTCATGTGCTCCACACTGGGCACTGCAGCAGGGCACTGGGGTACAAGGTCAGAGGAGGTACATTATCTTTGAAGGCCATACCCTAATAGGGGAGATAACCAAGAAAGCATGTAACATTAGTGCAGGGTGGATTTGACACAAAGTGTGACATTGTGGAAACACAGAGGCAGGGCAGTTCATTCTTTCAGGAGGGCTGGGGTAGAGAAACATCCAAAGATTTTCCGAAAGCAGGAAAACTTGCATAGGAGGACGAGGAGGACATTCAGAACAGGGGAACAACATGAGCAGTGGCCCTGTCAGGTGAAAGTGCAGGGTTTCTTCTTGCAGAAGTCATTTGGTGCAGAGGTTATGGGCCCCAGAATGTGGTAGATCAAGCTGGCTGTGGAGACCGAGAACAGTTATATTCAAGCCAAGGAGTTTAGTTTTAATAGTTTGGGTAGGAGGACCTAAGTTAGTTTGTTTTATGGGTGTGAAGTTTTTGTTTGGTTGGTTTTTAAAGCAAGGAAATTCCATAGTTAGATTTTTTTTTTAAAAAAATAGAGGTAAGTAGTATGGAGGCTAGACTAAAATAGGGAGAGACCAAAGGCTGAGAGACCAATCAGGAAGCTTCTGGATTTGTCCAGTAAAAAGGTGATAAAACCTGAATTCAGGCAGCAGCAGAAGAGGAAAAGATTTGAAAGAAATTCAGAAGTAAATCAACAGGATGTGGCCCTTTGGGAAGGAAGGTGAGTGAGGCATTGCTGGTGAGGCTGGTGTTTTGGATGCCTGGATAGATGGTGCAGCCGTTCATTGAGATTAGGGAGGCAAAAGAAACCAGCTTCAACTATTGAATTTGGGGTGTCTTATGGTTTATGTGGGGAGATGTTCCATCAGATAGTTGCAAGTCTAGGCTGGAACTTGGGGTGGAAGGAAGAGCCACAGATAGGGAGTCACCAACAAACAGGCAGAAGTCAAAGCCATGACTATGGATGAGTCACACTGGAGAAGAGTCAAGAGAGGTGAGGACAGAACTCTGTGGGACTCCAATATTTAAGGAGGAGGCAGAGAAACAAGAAGTTGCAAAGGAAACTAAGAAACAGCAGTGAGAGAGGTGGGAGGAAAACAGGTGGGAGTGGTCTACAGGAAGTTAAGGGATGATCTGGCAGTGGGGGCTGCCAGAGGATTTAGACGCTACAGGGACAGAGGTGTGAGCACACAAAAGAGGCCTTTGGGTTTATCACTAGTAGATCATCAGAACTATAGTGAAAGCATTGGAAGTTGGAGGCAGATGACAGATTTCATGGTTTGAGGATGCAGAGAGGGTAAGAATAACACCTCTTTGAAGAAGCTGGTGCTGAAAATAATATGGGAGATAGGATTGAAAGAACACCTTTTAAAGGCAGAGAATACTTGCACATTTGTATAGACTGAGGGTAAAGTGCAGAGGAAAAGGGAGTGGGTAGGTAATAAATGGGGGCAGGTCTTGGGGACTGGCCATGGGTATAGTAGGAGCATCCTTTTCTCTGGAGACAGGAGGAGAGGAAGGAGATATGCTGTTTTGGGTAGATTTAGAGGTAAGAGGATGAAATCTGAAGTGTCGGTACCAGCATCCTGTGCTTTGTCTGTGAGCCTGGACGTGAGGCCCTCCACTTCGAGGAGGTAGGAGTGAGGGGCAAAACCTGAGGAAAGTGGCAAAGGGTGGGAGCAGCCCCAGGAAAGGAGGCTGGCTTTGAGCAATGCTTGGATCTCGGCCAAGGCTGGAGTCACGAGGTGAGAGCATGGTTCCTGCTCTAGCTGCACAATACCACTACCTGGAGCCTTTCTGAACTTCGTTACCCAGCCTCAACCCCTGAGGTTATGATTCAGTGGTCTGGAGTGGGGCCTGGACACCTAAAATTTAAAATCTCCTTAGGTGAATTTGATACACAATAAGGGTTTACTGAATCAGAGATACCATGATTGGGACTGTTTTTTTGTTTTGTATTCTAAGCTATGCTTAGTACCCTGGGAGTAGAAACAGGGCGAATGGCTGCTTGGATTGATCCAAGTTGGTGGGAATTGGTTGGGTAGAAGCAGCAGAAAGATGTTAGCAAAGAGTGCTGGTAAGAGTGTTGTTGGCAGGTTTGGTCAGACTTGCTATCACTGCATAAGAGGCATGAGGAAGAGAGAAGCATCTGGATTTTTCTGGGTTTCTGGGTTGGACTGCTTTGACTTAGTTGAGTAATTCTGGAGGGGCATGTGATTGGAAGAAGATAGTATATTGCAGTGGGAAAAAGCATGGGTCTTACACTAGACAGACCTGGCTTCTGAGCCTGCACCACTAGTGTTAGCTCTGTGACAGTAAGCAAGTTACTTCACCTCTCTGAACCTGTTTTACCTCCTGTGAAAATGCTAGTACCTATTTTTTTAATTGTTATTGAGGATTACATAAGATAATGTTTGCATAATCCCTAACACATAATGTTCAATTAATGGTTATTACTGTGAGTTTATTTTGAGACATGTTGGATTTGAGGTGTCTATGGAAGATCTGGGGTGGATATTCTCACAAGCATTTGCAGATATAGATTGGTCTCTCAAGAGAAACATGGGGAGAAGAGAAAAAAATCTGAGCGTTATTGTTATATAGATAGAAATTAAAACTGTAAGAATGGATTAGGTAACTGGGAGAAAATAACAGGAAATAGACCACAAATCTTTTATGTTAAAGATTTGTTTCTTGATTCTGGACTTTATAATGCCCTTGTTAGCCTCACTGTCTAGCAAACTTTTAGAAATCTATGATAGTGCCACACAGATTTTTTTTTTTTTGGTGGCTGGCCAGTATGGGGATCCAAACCCTTGACCTTGGTGTTACAACACCACACTCTAACCAATAAGCTATCTGGCCAACCCTCACAAATTGTTATGTCATGCCACACATAGAAAATTATACTATTTATATGGTGCCTTGGGATAAATAGACAAGGCTACTTATACTGGAAGCAGCTGGTCCAGGGCCTCTGGGATACTCAGGTCCTTCCCAGCCACCCTGCATGCTGAGGGATTCAACATCTTGGGCACACCTGTGAACCCAGTGTGACCCACTGATTGGCAAAGTTCAGTTTATGAAACTAATATGGAGCTCAAGAAGCAGGCTACCAAAAGTTAAGGCTCAGGCACAGAGAACAGATTATATGCTTTCCAAATGTGAGTTCAATCATGGTCTTTCTTGGACAGAAATTGACAATCAGAAAGCAAACAGATTCTGGACATGGAGTAATAGGATTTCACATAAGCCACACTGTCATGTAGGGTCTTTTTGCTGTCATAGTAACAAGCATTTTGGCTCTGTTTTGACCTGTGGATAATCTTTGATGCTGTCTGACAATTTACATTCTACGAAGCATTGTGGTTTGTCTTGCAACTAACCCAGGCACAAACTCAGCAGCACTACCATCTTGCTGTGAAAATGCTGACCACAGGGATGTAGCCTTAATCTAATACCTATTAGTTTTCTCATCCTCCAGTTAGCTGTTTGGAATGGGTCCTCTTGTTAGCTGGGGCAGCAGCATAAGACATTTTTAAAAGAATAGGCGTTGGAGTCAGACGTAACAGGGTTGGGATCTGGCTATGTCATAATTAACTGTGTGACCTTGGGCAAGTTACTTAACCCCTCTGAGCCCCAGTGTTGGCCTTTGTAAAATGGAGATGACACTGATAACACCTTTCTCACTGGCTTGCTGTGACAGAATACATGTAACACTCAGCACAGTGACTGGCACAAACAGAATGTACTTAGCAAATGGTAGCTACTGCTGTTGTTGTCATGGATAGCTTCAGCTCATTCCTACTGTTGCATGTCTCTGCAGCACCAAGATGGTATTTTTTATTCAAAACGAGCCTCCCCACCAGATCTTCAAAGGCCATGAGGTGGCAGCAATGCTCAAGAGTGAGCTGCGGAAACAAAAGGCAGACTTTCTGATTTTTGGAGCCCTGGAAATCAGTACTGTCAGTGAGTGATTCTGGGAAGTTGGGAGCAAGAGCCTGCTCAGTGCCTGCAGCTCGCCTGTATCTCCTTTTCTCTGGGAACATGGACATAATCATTTTCCTGCATTCCCATTATCTTGAAAGAGTCCCAATTCATCACAGGGCTTCTTAACCTGGGGACCTGGAATAGTATTCAGGGGGGCTGTGAGCTTGAATGGGAAAAAATTACATCTTTAATTTCCTTAATCCCTGACTGAAGTTCATTATCTCCTTCAATTATGAAGGTGAGCAACAAACTTCGGTAGTATTAACAGAACCTGTCACTTTGAGGCAATAGAAATCACAAGTAATTTTGTATCACATTACATGACAAAATATCATTTTTAATCATCATCCTTCAAAATTACAATGGCCGTTAGACCCACTTCTAGATCTTGTTACTTAATGTATTAATAAAGACACATACATAATATTATTTCAAAAATCTGTGTTCTTAAATATTTCAAAAACATGTCCAATGTAATTGCTTTCCTCTGTAATACTAATACTGTATATATTTTATTATTGCAGTTACATTATTCTGAGAAGGGGGTGTATGGCACATAAAAGATTAAGAATTGTTGCTATAGAGAAACAACAAGGGAGGACAGACTGGAACTGTCTTTCTAGCAGCCTTTCTAACTGCACCAGTTTTATCCAACAGTGATATTTTGGCAACGTGCCCGAGCTGTCAAAGCTCTTGGGTCATTTCACTGCACAGCATTAAGCAGGGGTGCCTTAGTTCCCTCACTGGGCTGCATGCTGCTTGTCCCCCTGGCTCTGACTCTTGTTGACTTTTTCCCTTTCCCGCCACCTTCAGCGTGTCAGTTGAACTGTTCTGACCATGGCCACTGTGATTCATTCACCAAACGTTGTATCTGTGACCCTTTTTGGATGGAGAATTTCATCAAGGTGCAGCTGAGGGATGGAGACAGCAACTGTGGTGAGTTTCCTGTGCGGCACTGTGCCAGGTGGCTTGGCACTGAATGTGGCTCTGCACTGAGTGGGTGGGTGTTGGTGTTTCTGAGGCAGATGAGCAGGCAAGGATTTGTGTATTTTCTGTTTGCAGAGGACTTTTACTTCCTTCCTCCACACTTGCTCAAGTTAGAGGAAAACTCTAAAGCAGTCGTGTAAGGAGACCCAAGCTTGAATCAGACCAACTGCAAACTGCAACTAAATGTGATCAGCTGCAGGGCTTCCTGTGTTTTTTGAGGGCCTGTATGCTACAGCCTAATGGAAGCCCTCGTTTCCCTCTCTTATAGCTCTTTTCAGCCTGCCCCACTACTACGGGGTCTCAGGGCTTGCTTGGAGCAGGGACCAGAAAGCAGGGACGTTTCAAAAGGTTTAAAGCTTCAACTGCCCTTAACTCCAGGGTCTCACTGGACCTGAGGTCCCTGGGGGCCCTGGAGCATTCATGTCTACAGAGTGAAGCCACCTCCTGCCCGAGCCAGGGTAGCCCGTACTGTTCTCTAGCTTCTTTCTGCACAGCCCTCACTGTTTTGATTTTCTTGGCAGAGTGGAGCGTCTTATATGTTATCATTGCTACCTTTGTCATTGTTGTTGCCTTGGGAATCCTGTCATGGACTGTGGTCTGTTGTTGTAAGAGGTAAGATGGATTTTCCTTTGAAGTTCACTTGGGCTTCTCATTGTATTTAGCACCTTCCACATGGAAGGACTGTGCTGGGTCTCCAGTCATTTAAAGTGAGTGGTTTGGCCTACCCATGGCGTTTGCAGAAAGGCTTCTCTCTCTCAAACGCTCCTGAGGGCAGGAGCACACTCCTGCAGTCAAATGGCTGTCACTGCAGTGATTTGGAACCTCGGAACATGGCTGGGGCAGGTAAGGAGGTAGGTGGGTGGGCCTGGGGTGTGGCCTGGATCACGAGTCTAAGGTGTATGTACTTTAATACTCCACAGCTCAGCCTCACCACTTAACACGTGAGTTCTTAAATCTGCCTTCCTTTCTAGTTGGGATTCACTTGTATACATGGGTTCACACAATTGTAGACTTAGGTTAGTGATGATTAAATGCTCTTGGTTTTTCATTTGAGTCTTCCTATCTACACTTATAATAAATGGTTACATCTATGATATGTTTTTGTTATTAATAATAAGTATGATTTCTGTGTTTACTCTGTGCCTTAACATTTTGCAGGTAATATCTTCTTTAATACACATCAGGACATTTTCCTGTCTTACAGATAATGAAACTTAGGCTCAGGAAAATTGTATCACTTCTTTGAGGATACAGTTAATAAGTGACAGAGCTGAGATTCAACCTACAATAAAACCTTTAGAAAATTAAAGGAATTTTTTAAAGCTCCCACCGACCTAAGATAACTACCATTAACAACTGTGGTGGTGTAATGCTTCCCTCCTCCCATGCCCCTCAAGCAGAGGGTTTTGTTTTCTTTACATTTTTAACCAATTATTCATTCGTTGCTGCTGTGGAGTGGTGGTCCATGATAAGATGGTTATAACTCCCTTGCCTTTTCCCAGAATCGGTGAGGAACAAATCACAGGTGCCACCTTCCGTGGCTGAGAAGTGAGGAGAGACACTCCTCCCATTAGGCAGCCCCCCAAGACAGGGCCCTGCATGCACATCTGGCTCTCTTCCTGAGCCTCATACAGAACTTCTTTCCTGAATAAAGGAGAGGATCGTGTTTTTTAGGCAAAAAGGAAAACCCAAGAGGAAAAGCAAGTACAAGATCCTGGATGCCACAGATCAGGAAAGCCTGGAGCTGAAGCCAACCTCCCGAGCAGGTAGGGGGCCTGGGAGCTGGGGGCCTCTAGGTCTGTGCACTCTCTCTGTGAGAGCCACCATCACTCCTAAATGTGGTGCTAACAGCCATTCATGCTAGAAATATTTTGTTCCCGTGTCTGATGAAGACTGAGGGTGGAATTTGCCCTGAGCTATCAGGAGCTACATCCTGGACAAGCTGACTCTAGGGTTCACTTCTCAGTACTCCTTTTACTTTGCAGAGGGGCCAGGCCTCTAGCTTTCCTTCGTCTTCTCATGCCCCTCAGGTTTATTGCCTGGAGTTCAGCTTTCCAAGCTTCCCCATGTGGTCAGGGTCAGGGATGTTGGTCTCTTATTACTGACCAGTATGCCCTTTGCAAGCAGAGATGAGATCAAAGCCAGCACCTACCTGCCAGCTTACCTCCTTCTCGGCCAGCCTTCCTCTTCCATCTTCCCCTCTCCATTATTTGGCAAATCCACAGCCTCCATCATTGTCTCAAGGCAGACAGGAGGGCAGCTTCCCTGCTGGCTCCAGGTGCCTTGGGCTTATCTGCCAGGTGCCTCCCACTGGAAGAATTTCCTACTGCACAAACACTAAGGTAGCTTTGAGTGATGGCGCTGGGAGAGTTAGGGCAGGTAGGGGGCCTCCCTTCCTTGGCTGGCCTCAGTCACCTGGTGAGGTTTCTGCTCATCATGGAGGCCACAGGACAGGTATCGTCTGTTCATGAGAGCTGGATGTTATATAAAAATGTTCCTAAACACTCTGCAAATATAACTATTTTTATATGAGGTATTTATTAAACACCTTTCATCCTTAAAGCTTTGTATTAGGGAGAGGCTTTAGGGGGTGTAATGAGTCCTAAGACACAGCTCTGCCCTCAGAGAATGACAGCCTAGTGAGGGACAAGAACACATGAGAAGAGAGTACACGCTCACAGGCAGTCTGGGCTCTGCACCCAAGCAGCTCGATTAGTAAATCCTGTTGGGTGGGGCTTGAAATGAGCCCCAGGAAACCCGAGAAGTGAGGCATAGCATTCTGCCTGGGAACACTAAGAATGAAGGCCTAGAAGACAAAACACGCCCAATCAGCCCTGCACACAGCAGCCAATCCTGGCTTTGTCATATTACTCTAACCAGGCTTTGCCACTCCTTGAAGTCCTTCAGTGACTTGCTATTCCTAGCACAGAAAGCTAGAACTTTTGGTCTGAGAGACATGGCCTTTGCAAGCTTATGTCAGTTTGCTTTTCTGGGATCTTCCTCCGTGCTGATCCCTCCCTTTTTTGAACATGTTCTGCTAGTTCATATCTCTGTCCAGAAAGTTCTTTCTCATCCCTCCCTTAACCTCCTGAAGCTGTGCTCGTCTTTCTGCCACATGTATTCTAATTTGTTATGTATCTGTCTGTCCCCTTACCAGTCAGTGCAGTCCTCAAGGGCAAGGACTGTATCCTACTCAGCTCTGAATGTGGGCTGAGACCACTGCGGGCCAGGCCCCATGCTGATGCTGGTTGTATCGTGGTGAACCAAACATCCAGACTGCTTTTGTGTAGCATGTGTCAGATGGACATTAAACAAACAAACTCACAAATACATAAAATGTGATCACAAAAGGTCTTTGTAAAGAATAACACTTAAGCTGAGACCCGAAGGATGAGTAGGAGTTAGCCAGGTGAAGACTGCAGGAAATGGCATTCCAGACAGAGGGACAAGGTGGTGAAGTCCCTGCTGCTGGAAGGAGCAGAGGGCGTGTGATGAAGTGGAGGAAGGCGACAGCTGGACAGGAGCAAGGGGTGAGTGGCCTGAGGCCAGGTGGGCAGGCAAGGACTTTGCTGTGGGTTCCTTCTGAGGGCAGTGGGGAGCCACTGATAGTTTGGTAAGGGGATGAACAATATTATTTAATATACATATTAAAAAGACAACTGTGGCTGGCATGTGAGGGAATTGGAGGGGGCATGAATGGGTGAAAGGAGATTAGATAGAATGTCCTTTTGATAGAGAGATGGTGGGATAAAGAGGGGCAGCTAGATTGCAGACACATGTGGATAAAGACTTGATGAGCTTCTGGGATGCTGGCTGAGGGGTGTGAGAGAGACAGAGGTGGAGCACAGTTCCCAGGCTTCTGCTCGAGCGTCTGTGGATTGGGTGGTGGTATTCCCCAAGATGGGAAAGGCTGGAGAAGAAATGTTGGAGAAGATCAAGTGTTTGGTTTAGGACAGTTGCGAATGGAATTGAGGAAATGAGACAGGAAGACTGAAGACAACCAAATTGTGGGAAGTTTTGAACATCTGCCTAACCTAAGGAGTTAAGCCTTTGTCCTGATGGTGATGAGAAGTGACATCTTAAAAGTGCTGGTTTAGGAAAATTAGTCTGGTGACAGCATATAATCTCTTGAAGGGGAGAGATTACAGGGAGGGAGGACAGCAAGGAGAGTTTTGTTCCTTGGAAGAGATGGTGATGGTTCAAACAGCGTGGTGTCAGTGGGACACAGGGACAGGCAAGGTTGAGGCTGACTTCCAGCCCGGGAGACAGAGAATGATAGCGCTGTTGACAGAACCAGGACATCTGGTGCAATGACTGTTTGGGTAAGAGAAGATGAATTAAATTGAACTCAGCAGAACAGTCAGAAATGAAAGTGTAGAAATAGGAATCTTCTACCTGCTGGTGAGGATCAGCAGCACGAAAGTGGGTCACATCCCTTAGGGCAGAATGTGTGGGACGGGAGGAGGGGAGTCATTAGGGAGTGGCCATCAGCGTTTGCTGCTGCAGAGGCCAGAGACTCAGAATTGACAATGACACTGGGGAAGGTACTGGTCACCTAAGAGCTGGAGTAGAGTGCTGAGGGATGGCAGAAGGGGAAGTGCAGGTGATGTAGAAAGACAGGTGGTGAGCGGATGGAGGCCCTATACAAGGCCCTTTTAGAAGTTGAGCAGTGAAAACTGGAAGAGAGGCAGGATGGAGGTTGGAGGGCAAGGGTGTCCTCAGGTGGGGAATTCATGAGCAGATCTGTAGGCAGAGATGCAGAAGACGGGGGGTTGTTGTAGAGCTGGGGTTCCTGAGGAGGAAGGAGGGAGTAGGGGACAAAGGAGAGAAAGGGAGCCATGGAGTTAAGATGCTTCTTCTGAGGAAGGTGGAGAGGAGAAACAGGTGATAGCACCAGGAAGCACTGAGCTGAAGAGGTGAGGTTGGATGGGACCTGATCTCAGTCTGGCAGACTGAGAAAGGGGAGCCAGAGCCACAGGATGGACCAGTGGCATCTAGGTAGCCAGAACCAGGAGTGTGAGACCAGGTGAGGGTCTGCAGGGCCTTTCTGTCATGGCCAGTGTCTAGCTGAGAGAGTCTGCTAGCATTGGCATGGGCTGACAAGGCCAGCAGCACTGGCTCTTGTCCTGGGCTCTGTGGCTTAGCAGGTCCCACCCAAGGCAGAGTCACTAGCGAGCTGAGGAGAATGGGACTCAAGACCATTTTGCATAATGTGTGGCACTGAAGATATTTAGCTTGGAAGAGTAGATTGAGTGGGCATGTGGCGGAGAAAGACAATGTGTGTGGAAGTGAGCCTAAACAGGCAGTGCATGCTGGGAGCCAGGTGAGTCTCAGGGCCAGAAGTGGCCGTGGAGATAGAGCAGCCTGTATGAGCAGGGAGCTCGTGGACACCAAAGGCCCCAGGTGGAGCCTGGGGTGCCTGCCCTCAGGAGACTAGGTTTACCTTCAGCAGCTGTGGTTTTGGGTTTTGTTTTGTTTTTTGTTTTACTAGTCTATTGATTTTTTTCAAAGCCTTCTATTGAAGTATATTAGGTTGAACCATATGAAATTACTGATGTTTGACTTCTTTGACCTATAACAGTGGCAGTTTTATGTAGTTCAACCTAATCTGTACAGAAAACCGTAAGTACAGCTTGACAGGTTTTCATAAGTGAACATACCCAAGTCTGCTCTCCAGTCTGTCCCTCTCTGTGACTCCCCTCAGTGGACTGTTCTAGCCAGCCAGGACTGGGAGAAGGACTAAGAAGGCCTCCTTCCCTGCTGCCCTTGCCAGCCTGGAGAGGGACCATGACCTTCCCCACCCCTTGTTGAGGGCACAGAGTGTGGTTCAAGCCTGGGAACGTTTGTCTCCTGACACTTGGGCTCCTTGTCTTCTTGCAGGCATCAAACTGAAAGGCCCCATGCTGAGCAGCAGCCTAATGCACTCCGAGTCAGAGCTGGACAGCGATGACGCCATCTTCACGTGGCCAGACCGAGAGAAGGGCAAGCTCCTGCATGGGCAGAATGGCTCCATGCCCAATGGGCAGACCCCACTCAAGGCCAGGAGCCCACGGGAGGAGATCTTGTAGCCCTCTGGTCTGTCTCCTCAGGATAAGGGGTTGGCAGTGTCAGGGCCCAGAGCAATGCCAAGCTGGTTCTCCTACCTCCCAAGTCTGCGGGCAGCTGCTCTCCCGGCATCCGCTGGTAACTCCACCCCAACACCCCAACCAGAACTGCTGGTACTTGAATCCAATCATTCTCCAGGAACCCCTGAACGAAGCTGTGAATGAAGAGGTTTCTTCTTTAACCCTGTCTGGTAGGCCCCCAAAATATGTACCCTCACCTCAGGGCCTCCTTTTTCACACACTCCCCTGCCCCAAGGGTGGACACAGCCAACTCCTGGCCTCCTCTCTGGCTCCTATTAACAGTGTCGCTGCTCCCAGAGTGCTGTGTGGCAAGGCCTGCTGTGCTTTCCCCCAACCCCGCACACACACCTGGGCATGGAAGGAAGCACCACCAGCCTCCTAGCTCCAAAGAGCCTGACTGTGGCCGTGTTCTTTGTTCTCTTCTCTGGGGTAGAGTGTGCCTTCTTGGTAGGCCAAGAAGAAGTGGCCTCCCCTCCCCTCGCCATGGATGCTGGGAAGGTAGTGCAGAAACGATGTCTGGCCCCCCTTAGCACTGGAGCCCCCCTCCCTTCTCCCTCTCCTGTCTGGCCTGAGATTAGGGGAGGGCTGGCTGTTTCAGGGATGGCTGCTGGGGCTGTCGGAGCAGCCAGGCTGGACACAGACAGCCTCCCTTCCTCTTCCTCTGACCAGGACTTGCTGCTTCAGGGCTCAGGCCACCACTCTGTTCCCAGAGGAGATGACCATGAACAGACTAGAATGTTGAGGCATGACAGAGAGTGTTTGCGACTGCCCCATTGTGGTCCCTCTCTGCCGCTCATCTGTCCCTTGCACATGTGAGCGAGAGTGAGCGTGTGTGCATTAACTCCTCATAGGGCTCTTGGCTGCTTACAAGGCAACCTTGACGTGTACTGACTTTCAGCTCCTTGGAACAGAGACTTCCTGAATCCCTCTGGCCCTGTCACTGGTTCCTCAGCCATGGGGTCTAGGTGTTGAGGAATGGGAGCTTTGGGGGAATGACTTTTTAAAAAGAAACTTACAGTTTCTACTACTGCACTACTGTCTGTTGTGAGATGATTAAACCTGCTATTTAACTGTGCTTGTCTGCCAGCTGTGCTGCTTCATGCCGCATCTCTCACGTGGGCCACAGGCCCGCCACCTGTACAGCGCTGTGAGGTCATGGCCTCTGGCAGGGAAGTCTCAGGCCTGGCATCAGCACATACGGCCAATGGTACTGGGACCCTGTCTGCTACCGGTGGGTGCAGTGTACTACCTCTGTGACCCCACTGCCACTGCTGCCCTTTGGCTTCTGTTTTTTTTGGTGGCTGGCCCGTGCAGAGATGGAACCCTGGATCTTGGTGTCATCAGCACCGTGCTCTAACCAACTGAGCTAACTGGCCAGCCCTGCCCTTTGGCTTTAAGGGAGAGGAGTTTATGTCCTTTCTTCCCATACCTTTTGTTAACACAAAAATGATTCATGTCCCCCTGTGGCCAAGCTGGGGGACAGAGTGTACTAAAATCCAGGGTGTGGCCTTCAGAATTTATGGCCACTCCTCGTCCCTTTGGGGATCAAGATCAGTAAGGGTTGGCCACATGGCCTCAGCAGCATTCACTGTATGTTGTTAGTGGAGCACTTTGTCGGGCATGTGGAGTAGAAGGGGGCTGGCCTACAGTCTTGGATTCCCAAGGAAGGGAGAGGAAAGGGTTAGCTCTTGTTCTACCAAAGGCCCTGTGCACAAAAACCAACTGCTGGTGGGCAACAGGGGCTGTTTTTACACATTCAGAAGCCAAAGCATAGTGAGATGAAGTGACTCAGACCATGGAGAAGGGGATGGAAGAAGAACTGAGGCCCACAGGGCTTGTGCTTGCTCTGGATCAGTGCTTCTCAGACTTCAGCATGAGAGAACTTGTTAACACAGCAGGTTTCTCATTCAGTAGATCTGGGGTGGGACATCAGAATTTGCCTAACAAGTTTCCAGAGATGCTGATGCTGCTGGTCTGGGGCCCCACTTTGAGAACCTATATTCTAGATGCACATATTCAGTGCAACATGCATAGGAGAAATGAATGAAAGTGAAAGAAGTAAGTTCAGAGAAGGGAGAGCTGGAATCTGCCAAGAGTGTACTCCAAGCTAAGGACAGAATTGCTCAGTTTGCAGGGGCGGGGTGGGGTAGTGATGCTGCCCAAACACAGCTGCAGCAACAGCCCACTGCAGTGGAAGGTGCTCTGGAGAGAGTGACAAGAGGAAAAACAATCGGCCTGCATGCAGCAGAGCCATTAGCAGCATGGGCAGCAGAAACAGTGGAGCTGGGGGCAGGCCAGACTGCATGGCAGCAGATGGGCGGCGAGGTCCTAAGGTCTTGTGTTGGGACTAGCTGTCAAGGATTCAGGAAGGAGCTACAGGACTTGACCACCTACTGGCTGTGTAGGGAGCTTCTTGTTTCTTCTGGGACTCATTTCTCATCTTGTTTCTCTCAGTCACAGCCCACTGAAGGACATACTTTTACCTCATTTTCAGAGATGAGAAAAATATTTTTTCATTCCCTGTCCCAGAAAATGACAAAAATCAGGAACCAATGCTGCTTTCCAGCTTGGAGTCTTGCATTGAGAAGACTGCCATGTCCCTATCGTGTCTGACTAGTCCAAGAGGCAGAAATTCCTGGAGTTGCTTAGGGGAAGCTAGGCCACCACATTAATTCCTGTCAACTTAGGTCACCCCAAAGCAACCCTTCAGAAATAATACTGAAACCCAGGAGCCTGGAACCCCCTGCCTTGACCAAACTTAGCTTGGTTAAATACTCTTCCACCCTCTCCAAAGGGCTCCCAGTCTTTCATTTTCTAGAATGGCCAGGAGGAGGGCCAACAGAGGAGACTGCTGCATTTCTCAAACCCCACTAGGTACTGTGTGCGTAGTGGAAACTCAGTCACTAGGGGGGGCAACATTCCAAGAAGACCCCATAGGGCTGCAAGCTGTGGCCTTTCAGCTTGGGGAGCTAAGGATGAGAGGCTCTGATCCTTTTTGTTCCAGCTTACCTTTGCCCTGTCTGGTAAGGGGAAGGAGCTGAAGAGGTCCTCACAGGCACTGAGAGGAGCTCTCTGAAAACAGCTACAGTGAGGAGCCATGAGCCCATGGATTAGGGTTTGGGGAACATGGAGCAGGACATGAACACAAACTTGGCTCTGTGGAATCTGTGTTGACTGGCTTATAGTCTCTAGTTAAATCTGGGCTACTATTAAAACCCCTTCCATGTCCCTAACCCCCCTTTTGTGATTGGTGCTGGTAGCTGTAGCTCCCTAACATCCAAGATTTTCAGGACTGTCCACTCTTACGCCTCCCCACAAAGGGGCCCCCACAGGGTGTGCACCTGTGTCCAAGTGCTGCCAAAACAGGTAAAACTCCCCCTCCTCCTTGGAGGGGTGCTCTGAGTTGCTCAGGTTTGGCATCAGGGTATTGAATAGGCTCCTTTGGTCACAAGGAACAGAACTAAAGTTACTGCTCCTAGGAAGGTCAGGCTCAGCCAGCCTTTTCTCTAGTGCTCAGTCAGATCCAGAACCACCTCTGCCTGGCAAGTTAGTGCCTAGTCTCACCCTCCTCGTCTACACTTTATTTTCCCCCTCGCTCCTAATCAGCCAACACATTCTTGTGCGGTGACATTGGTGTTCTCATGCTGGCTGCATATTAGAATTACCTGGGGAACATAAAGCACTGAAGCCTGGAACCTGTATCACAGAGGTTACTTGGATTTTTAAATATTCACTAATTCCTCAGATAACTTGTGCAGTCATACCTTGCCCTCAAGAAGCCCATAGTAGCTCAATTCAAAAAGACTTGCAAAACCAGTTGGGTTTGGGTAGACAGAGGGAAAGGGAAAGCACCCAGGCACCCAGTACCTCCTAATCAGCTCAGGGAGAGATCCCTTAAGTTGGGTGTGGCCGAGATTAGCTGTTCACCAAACCAGGTATCTTGTCCAGGACACACAGCTAGTACACATTTCCAGCCTTCTGCACAACATGGGTGGAAGACATGTGCTCCATCTTCAGCGCTGGCCCACTGAAAACTTCTGCGGCACCCATTTCCTTCCTGTACTTGCTGGCTAGCTGCACAGGATCATTTGGGGGACTTGGAGGCCACAGTGAAGACACAAGATGGAGGGAGTCTGGTCCCGAACCACCATTTAGAAGAGTTGGGTTGTTAAGAGAGAAGTAAATTCTATTATTATTTTATTATCTATTATTACATTAGCCACTGCATCAAAGAAAAATATAGCTAGTGTTAAGATCATAGGGCCCAGGCTCATTTCTGTGTCAGGCCTCCATGGACCTGAGTAGGCCACCAGGGTGACAATGATGCCTTGGCCCCGGCCTGTGCCTCCACAACAGCCATGTGGGCTGAGGAGGACTAAGAGAAACACCAGTCTTGGCCATACAGTTCTAGGTCACATGTTTTTTTTTTTGTTCTGAAGAACAGGCAGTAATACCCCAGACCTTCCCTTAGAATAAGGGTAACATGCTCAGGGATCTGGAGCTGGAAGGGGGGAAGGGTTGGGGGACAAGGGTATGTATACCTGTAGTGTGTGGTTTGGAGGCTTGAAGGCTCAAAGAGAAATAACCAGCAGCACTATGAGACAAACCCCTATATCTGTGTGTGGAAGAACTCCCCTACTTCACCCCTACTCCGACTGCTGACAGGAGGCATTCCAACTGTTTCTGTATCTTGTAGCTCAGGAAATGGAACATACTTTAAAATGCCCATTTCTATGATCTTGTTTAAATGAAGAACCAGGACAAATCCAGTACAAAAAGTGTTTAATTCAAACTTTGTACTGTAAATAATGACAGCATTTCAGTATTCTTCAACTGGAAATAATGGCTACATGGAGGAAAGTCATATCTTTGTAATGTGCAGGTAATCACTCGCACCTAGAATCTTTGAAGGAGCCCAGTGCCCTTAAGTAAAACACTGTCTGTAAACACCAGGAGTCAGACCTGCACTCGTGGTCTGAACAGTAGTGCCCCAAATGGAACAGCTGGGGTCACTGATTTTCCCTGGCATTTATTAGTTGGCCAAATAAATTAAAGCTAAATAAATTAAAACACACAAAGTGCCATCCTGTTGGAGCAGCTTAAGCTTTTTCCCTGGTAATGCCCTCCAGTCTAGATCCTAGGAGCCTAGAATCTCTGAAACTCAAGGCCACGTTTGGGACCACAATGATTTGTGTGCCTCTGACACTGCACAGCACTCGGCCTTTTGTCTCCCACCTGCTTGTAAGTTCATGAGGCTGGAGCCATATCTTGTGTTTTGTTAACACTCTTACCTCTAACAGAGCACAGATGTCAAAACATTATAAGTGAAAGCTAAATGATCTGGGAGTAGTCAATTCCTAAGGAACATCCCATTCTGATTCTGTTACATAGAAACAACACATGACTCCCAATAGCCTCAGGTGAAGAGCTTTCTTATCATGCTGCCTATAAGCCATAAGTGCCCATCAGTGATTAAACAGACAGTAGAGAACCCACAGAAACCACCAACATGGCCATTTTTAGGAGTGACCACAGCACACACTTTATCCTGACCATATCTCAAAAATCCCAAGGTATCTCTCTCAAAAGCATGACGCACTTTTACATGTAGTACTCTTTGGAAATGGTAAACATCACACTCTTATTTAGAGAAGAAAAATAAACTTCAGTATTTCAAAAACACCATCGGCATCTTATTTATCATCATATCCTGAGTCCCTATGCACTTTAAAGTGTGCCCATGATGAACACAGAGCCTAACGAGCATGAACAGAGGCACGGGGAGCGTTCCAGGAGCACAGGAGGAGGACACAGGTTGACTAGCCTAGGGTGTGGAAGAGAGGGCCTCTCACAGGAAAACACCAGTAAAGAGGGGAAGAAGATGGCAGATCCAGGCACTGCTGGCTTCTGCTGACTCCAACAGAACCTAGCCTAGGAAGTTCCCAGGTAGTACTACAGGTAGAATAGAGATGGGATTAAAACACTGAACAATAACGTATAAGATGGGGGTGGTGTGGTGACTGAAATGAAAGGAAGGTCCTTCCATAAGACGGCAGAAATACTGATTAGAGTTTAAGTCAGGTGTTCCTGTTATAAATATTGAGAAAGCCTCTAAAAATCCAGGACTAGAATATATAACATTTAAACCAGGAAAGAAAATAAGTGAAAATATTTAAATCAACCAATCAGAAAGCAGGAATGGAGGGGGAAAAAAAATCAGCATTAAAAATTTGACCATTTAATAGGCAGAAGTTGTCAGACTGGATGTTAAAACAATGACACCACCACCACCAAACAGAAGTTAACAGAGGAGAATAACTAAATTTCTATTTATAAGAGAGACCTAAAATACCACATAGAAAGATTGAAAATAAAAGGACAATAGATATACCGGGGCTTTGGTTCCTATTAAGACAATGAACTAGCACAAGCTACTGGCTCCCTTACCCCAAAATCAATGCTAGGAAAAAACAAATCTGAGGAACCACCACCAAAACAAAAAATCCTCTCAAACCCTGTAAACCACCCCCAGGAGACTGAAGGTTATCATACACTAGACATCAGGGACATGTCTACTCTTGTTGGACATGGGACAATCAGCGAAGTCACTGGTGTCAGTGGGACGCTACCAGAGCAGCTTAAAAGCTCTGCTGAGGTGAAAAGGGGTGGGTTGGGCTGGCTGTGCTGGGCAGCTGCTCTTGGACTAAAACTCAGAGTCCTTCTCCCAACCAAAGCCCCAGATCTGGTAGATGACAACTAGGAATTGTGACTTCTCCCAGTGCTGCTGCTGCTTTAGAACTCTGAAGGTAGATCTTTGAGCGGTTGCTGGTGAAGTGGTCAACAGCAACTGTGAAGTGACTCCAGCTTCCCCTTCTGAACAGAGCCTGGCTTTGGTCTTTCACCAAGATATACTACCAGACAGAGGAGCTGGTGCTGTGAGGGAACACGGCCCAAATAACCAGATGCCACCTTAGGAGGACAGGTCCCTGCCCCCAAAGACAACATACTAAACAAGAATTCAAAACAAAGCAAAATAAACAGAAAGGAACTATTAGCAATTCAAAACAGGAACAAGAACCAGGTGGAAATATTAAGTGTGAAAAATATAACAAACGGGATAGAAGAACAGATACATCTCAAAACCAGTCAGTGAGCTGAAGACTGAGGAACTTTACCAAGCAGCAGCAGGAAAGGGTGGAGACATGGGACACACACACACAACAGTCCAGGGACAGAGAAGAAGTGCCAGCATCTGGATAATGGGAGTCCTAGAAGGAAAGGGGAAAAAGTGTAGGAAATATTTGAAAAAATAATGAAAATAAATCTTCCTGAATTAAAGATGAAAGAAATCATAGAATGAAGAGTAAAGAAAAAGTACAACCAGAAACACTGTAGTGAAAGACATTTAAGATGATCTAAGAAAAGCAAAAAATCTGAAAGCTCTCAGAAACAGCAGATCAATTACAAAGGCACAAGAATCAGACTGACATCAGACTTTTTAACAGTATCCTTACAGGAAAGAAGATAAAGGAATGTTTTCAAAATGCTGAAGGAGAGAACTTTGACCTCAAAATTTATACCAAGACAAAATCACTTAAACATGAGTGTGATAAAAAATATTCTCGGGGACAGGAGGCTTCAGAAAAGTTTTCATAAAAGACCCATTTAGAAAATACTCTTGGAAGAAGTGGTCAAATATAAAAAATAGATTTGGACATGAGAAGAGATATAGGAAGTAACAGTGAGCAAATACTTTGGCAAAGTTTGTAGTATGAAACAACTAAGACTAACGAAAAAGAAAAAAAAAAATTTTAAGTATATTAACAATCCAGAACCAAAATCCTAAAAAATACCCCAACTTAATAAGGGTGGGCAAGACCAAAGGAACCTAAGAGTATAATAAAATCTTACTAGGAAGAAGACTGAGATTGTAATACCCAAAGGGGTAAACAAACATGATTAGTATTAAGAGTATTATAAATAAAAAAAGTAGAATGTATTACTTTTAAACAGGTAGAAAAAAATTTGCTATTTAATGGAAAACAAAGAGAGAAAAAACCCCAAAAGTACAGTAGGTGGAAATTGTGAAATAAAAGCAGAAATAGGTTCTACTAGCAGTAATTAAAATAAATGCAAACATCTTAAACTTAACAAAAGACAGAGTCTCACCCCTTTCCTTCCCATCTCCACCTGCCCTCCCTCCACAGAGACATTGGCATTTGAGGAAGTAAATGCCTGGAGCCCATGGAAGCATGTGATGAGAGGTAGCACAGTGAGGCAGCTGCCAGCCCAGCAGCAGCAGAGCATGGGGGGCAGTGGGTGGCCAGAATGGTTGGGAGATTGGTTACACTGCAAACAAGTTAGCTGACTGAGAAAATAAGCACATATATTGAGAATAATGGGAGCCAGGTTTCTCACTCATTGAGAAAGGGAAGGCTAGAAGGAATCATGAGGTGTTGAAATGAAACTGGAAGATTTGTATGAACTTAACACATTTAAACAAACAACAAAAGACTATATATGCATATGTACGTGGATATAGATGTATATATAGTTATATGAATATATGTACAATATTTGTTTATTGATTGCTTGCTCTACCCCCTGAGAGGGCATAATAGCAATTTTACCTTAGCAAGTGCTAAGGCATTATGACTCTATGGAGAAATGGCTGATTCCAACACTGGGGCAAGGAAAGAAAAAAGCTCCCAGAATTTGTGTTGAGTGAAGAAATGCTGAAAAAACGATGGGGACATGTCAGAAGAACATAGGAGCCAGCTAGAAGAGGATTCCATTGGTCAAATCTAGGACAATTGGAGCATCAAAATAAACCATGAGAGTATCAGATTAGAACCTAACGAATAAAATAGGAATTCATGAGTCTATAATGATGTAAATAAATGAATAAAAAATTACAAAGACTCTCAGTATGATCTTTTTAAAAATCTAACAATTCTAGGGCAAAAATGATGGGGAAAAAATATCAAGCAAATATAAACCAAGAGAAACTGTAGAAGCAATATTTATAGCATCTGATAAAACAATGAAGAAAGAAAAAAGGTGGGAGATGATTATATACAGATAAGAACAGTGAATCCAGAAAATGTAAATATCGTGTATATTAGTATACCTCAAACACAGCCTGAAAATGCACAAAACTGCAGGTAGGTAAAGGGAAGATGGGTAACTATTGCGATAAGAAAAGAAATGGGAAAACACCTAGAACACACTGATGACAAATCATTCTGTCTGAATCTGGGAACACAGCTTATAGCAGCACTGAGATGGAAAATTATACATTTGAAATCATTTACAGGAAACAAGAAAGATTAACAATGAATGAAGAAATCATTGAATTAAGTAAAGAATAAAAAACAAAAAGAAGAAAAACAGTAATAAAGTCAGAAATAAATTTTAAAAAAAGGTTGACAAAACCAAATGCTAGTTCTTTGAAAAGATTATAAGATAATAAGAACGATCAGGAAAATGAGAAGATGCAAACAAAATACAAAATGGAAAAAGGAAATAATTATGAACTATGAGTTAATAAACCTGAAATATATGTAGAAGAAAATGAAAAAGTTGTAGGGAAATATAAAAATCCAAATTGGCAAGACATTAAAAACTTGAATAGACCAATCAGCATTAATTAAAAAGGCAAAGATCTCCTTTTAGGGGGATTAAAAAAAAAAAAAAAAAAACACAAACAGAATTAAAAAGTTTAGTTTGACCATACTTGAGAACTGAAGTTCTATGTGAGGTGTTCCACAAAATGGAAAAGGAAGAAAACCTGCCCAGCTCTTTTTGAGACTAGTGTTAACAGTAATTCCAAAACCAAATAAGGAGAATTAAAGAGGAAAAAAATTAATATTTCACTTGTGACTATAGATGCAAAAACACAAAAAAACTAAATAAAATATTAGCCAGCCAGATCTAACAGTATTTTTTCCAATCCACAAGGGTTTATCTAAGGAATTCAAAAACAGTTCAATAGGAAATTAACTCACTTCTGCTTCCATTCCATTGATCAAAACTTCGTCCCATGTTCACTCCTAGTTGCAAGGGAGCCTGGAAAATACACTCTTGTACCAAGGGAACCACTGCCTAAAACTTGAGGGGAAGGGGATTCTGTTAGTAGGGAGATGAATATGGTACAGTTGTCTTGTTCCTGAAGTGATGATATATAACTGTTACCAAGTAAAAGAAGTTTCACAGATTAAGAGTTCTTTCTCCAATTAAAAAACAAGTAAATAAAATATCATATGCTCTTTCTGTATCTGTTGATATACCATGTATTCCCTCCCTTTTTCAATGGACTGAAGTACACCAACGAATTTTTGTGATGCTGATCACTACTGATATGCATATAAACACATATGGGTAAAGAACTTATGATTTTATTATAGTATGTAGTCATTCTAAATATTTGATTCAAATATGAAGAATCGATCAAGTATTACATTTTGCAGAATCCAAAGTGCTGAATTTAGTGAAAATTCAGACTGTAGTATGGGAATTTACATTTATTGAAAGTCTTAGTACATGCCAGGCAACTGGATATGTTATAGTGAAAAATATCTGACATTTGAAAGCCTACCATGTGCCAGGCACAACTTATAAGGAAGTTATTATGCCCACTTTATAGATGATAAAACTGAGGCACAGAGAAGTTAACTAATTTACCTAGAGTTATACAACTAGTAAGTGGAACGACGAGGCTCCACAGTTATGATCTTTCCTCTATGTAACAATACCTCTTAATTATTATTTTTTTCAATGATGATAACAAAGTACGATGATAGACAAGTACTAGCATAAAGGGATTAGAGATATTATTACTTAATTCTTTCCTAAAATTTCAACTCAGTACCACAGGAGACCTTTTAATTCACATTGAAAATTAAATTCTGAATTTAATAAAAAACTGGGATTCATTTACAGAAATTCATTTTACTTTATACTTTTTATGACAACTTCTGTTTTACAAAATTAGGAATGCCATAGGGCAGGTGGATAGAAACAGTACGAAATTTGAAGATGTGTTTGTACAATACCAAGACAACTTTACAGTCTAAGAAAAATGCCATTTAGTTTTACATTCTCAATTTAAATATGATTTATACTTAAAAATGGGCATATTCCTTAATCTCACAATTTCAAAATTGTTAAACTGATGTAAGCTTATAAATCTCAAAAAAGTTTGCCTGAAATCAAATATGTACGTACCTGATATTTCTAGATGTTGGTGCTTTAAATATGAGGAGGGGTCTTCAAACAATTCATGGAAAGATTCATATTATCTTTTAATTCCATTTTTCCACAAACTTTTTGAAGCATTTTTGTATAGTTAATAAATTAACTAAAACTGGGAACAAGTGTCTTTTGAGGGAAAAAAGGAAACAACTGAAAGACTTTGCAGTGAAACAGTATGTTTACTGGATTGAATAAAAACCAAATAACTTTTCTGAAAACTGCTCTCTTTCTTTGCAATTTTACTATCTGTTGGGTCATACCAATAAGGTCAAAGAGTAAAAGATATTTAAAACTCTTTCAAGACATAAAGGAAAAGAACTCACCCATCAAATACAAATATACTATTTTATTCTAAGGGAATATTTCTGTGGTTTCTTCAAGGGGAAAACCCAAAAGTGGTTAAAAATCAAAAAAGAACGGAAAGGATGATTTAGATATTTCTCTTTTTTTTTCTCCCCTGGGAAAAAAAAATGTAATTTTACACAATTTTAATAAGATAAAAAAAGAAAATAATCAAATACACACATCAACTGCTACACTTATGAGGAATGACCAATAAGTAAGCAATATTTTCTCTTATGAATTAGTTTAGGGTTCTGGGCAACTCTGTGGACTAACATGCAATTGAAGTTCTGATACAATCATTTATCTGGGTATTGTTTGTTCTTAGTTAAAAGATACAGACTTTTTTTTCTTTCTGGTATTTTATAACAATTTATCTACTAGGCTAACAATATTTGTTTTTCATACAACTATATAAGGGGAAAATGTTAGTGTTTATACAAACCATAAAATTCCTACAGTGGGGACTATTCTACCTGATGTTTCTGGATAGTTTATTGGCAGATTTATCAGACAATTCAATTGTTTTTCCTCCATATCAAACAAGGTATGGAAGTAAGAAGTTTTCCAGTCAGAAATGACAAACACAGATGGAATTAATCATACAGAATCGGGGCAAATTTACTTCTTTCACACAGTTCTTGGTAACAAAGATGAGATTTGTTACAGGCAGAAGGAAAGAACCATCAAGTATACAATGTCAAAAGGCCTATGCCTACTTTTTAAGTTTTATTAAATTACCTTTATTTGTTTAAAAAAAAAAAAAATCTGCCATCCCATCCCCACCTAAAAAATGGTACATACTGAAAAGTCTTTCAAGGTTAAAATTTCTAAAAGGCTTTTTGACTTCTCTCAACTTTATCATAGGGTCAAATTAACCTCAGCTAAAAAAGTTCTGTGATTGGCCAACATCATAAATGCACTAAGTCAAAATTTTGTGAGGAAGAAACTGAGAACAGAGATGAGGGAGATGGACGGATATGCCACTCACGCCCACGAGTGGCAGTCCTCATAGAACTACTGAGACAGCTAGTTTGGAGTAATGCTATAAGAAGACCTGCTTATGGATATGCAAGACAAAGTCTTTGTATCCTAACCCCAGAATACCTATTTTCAAGTTTTCTTAGGGCAACAAGGTCATCTTCCAAATGCTTTATATAGGAACCTACTAAGACCTTTTCTACCATAATTCAGATAGCTACGTTAATACTGTGTCTTTGTGGAATCACCCACAGGTTTGCCAGTTAAGAAGGAGATAAACTATTCTTTTTGAAATGACAAGGGCCTCCAAAAACTGGTGCAAAAGACAAAATAAGAGGAACTGTTTGGGAAACAGGAAGGTAAAACAGTGGGAGAAAAGCTGCCGTTGGGGAAAAAATAAAAAAACAAAAGGAGAACCCCTAGTTCTGTGTACCACAGCTCAGGCTATGAGACAGCAGCGATAAAGGCCTGCACCCAGAGAAGTGGGCATTTTAGTGGGTTTTCTACAAATATTTCAAGACACCTGGGGTCTAATGGGCTCCACAGATTTTCTCAGTGTATAACTAGTTTACAGAATATCATCTCCTTTACCTTAATTTACCCACATCCAGACCCACAGCTGAGAGGGCTAGACCCAAAAAGTGAAAGGGACACATTACTATTAACAGCAGTGAAGGTCATTTTCCCTGATGTGAGGGGCCCATGGCAAAAGCACCAGAGGCTTCTATCCTTCACATGATTGGCTTGGCAGTGAAAAATGAAAATCAAGAGCACTTCACTCTATCTTTTAAAAAATGTTGCGTATTTTTATTGGGTCTTCAAGTCTGAGTCCCCCAGTCCTCGTTTGATGTTACTCTTAGCTCTAAACTGATTTCACCCCTGACTTATGGAGGGCTTGCCCAAGTAGCCTATTGCAGCCAAGGTTTCACTCCAAAGCTACCACTCTAAGGTCTAAGGTTACTATGGTAGAGTTTTATACAACAAATTTTCCTTAAAAATATTCCACAATTTGTTATTCCCAAACAAAATAAGATTATGCACCACTCAGAGAAACTGGTTAGTCATTCTGAAGATGTCTAAGAACTATATCACTGCCAAAGAACATTTCTCAGTTCGTATTCTTTCCTTCAGTTTTCGTTTGCACATCCACACTGTGGTTCACGAGTCATCTGTTTTCCATTATTTTATAATCAAGTCAAGAGGACTTGTACTTATACATCGTTTTCCAACAGCTGGATGCATTCACAGTTTGGTGCATACCAATGTGTATGAAAATAGGAACCTCACTTCCATTTAATCTGATAATTCAACATCAGAGTCTTCAGATTTGGCTTTGGCAAGTTCTTCATGTACCTCCCTCACCATGAGAATACGTGTTAACATGGTGTCCAGGGTCCCAGGGTCTATCGGGAATGTGGAGTACCACATGGGGCTATTCGGGACACAGGAGCGCTCAGGTTGAAGGTAAAACACATCATTCCTCTGCTTCACACTTTCAGAACTATCCACAGGTGGGGCGGGGGGAAGAAAAAAGAAAGAAAGAAAAAATTGGGAATCAGAGAGTATAGGAAATATGAACTATTCCTTAATATAATGGCTCTCAACTTTTTCCAACTGTGACTCACATCATAGATAAGCAACATACCCACAGGCATTAGTAGGTTTACAGGCATTTTTCTCCAAGGAGTAAAACCTGTAACTCCACATCTTTTCTCACACACTCAAGAAATCACATTGTATTGCAAGTGAGTATAATGTTGATATAACACAAAGTGTAAATCACAAAGTTTAGTACTTAACACATTATTAAGAGCAACAAAAAAAGTCAACTCACATTTGATGCTATGGCTGAGAACTACATATCCTACCTGCCCAATATCCCAAGAGCACTCAATAGACATTATCAAAGGACAAACCCAGCCATTATATTTCTTTGAGAAAAAAGTGATTTAGTGTGGATCTTACAAATCTAAAATCATAAAGTTTCTCTAAGAAAAGGACCACTTAAAATTTTTCAATTCCTTAATTACAGGTTTAACAAAACAACCTTTCTTCAAAAATTTTTTTCTATATAAATAATAAAATCACTGTACATTAGACATCACATAAAAGTTGAGCAACAGTTGTAAAGATCAAACAATAACAATGATTCTTGCTTTTGAGGAAATTTTTGGAAAAAAAATAATCAAAATAAGGTAATTTGTTTCTTGGTTCAAAATCCAGGCAGATATGACAATGGGGAAAAATGAACTAAAGACAAATTGTCTAGAGTCACAGGCCAGCTACTTTCCTGATGTTCAAGCATGAAATCCAAAATATTTTAACTGCTATTTGTAGTGTACTGTATTTCAGAGAAAGATCACCTACCACTTGGACAGGTAAAACTCATACAGTCGGACTGGACATCTTAGTGGGTTGTCAGTATTCTCTGCCATCTCTACACCCACTGGAACTTCGTCATCTTCATCTCGTTTCCTCTTGCCAACAGTTAGTTTATCTTGAGCCAGGAAATAATAATCAAAGGATGATATTAGAAAAGTCTATTCTTCAAGTCTTAAGACACCTAATGAGTTTTGCTTCACAGCCAGAAAGTTGTCACTCCCTCCCTTTCACTCACTCACTTAACAAATATTTATTGTGGTCCTTTGGAAGTGCCAGACATTCTTCTAAGTGCTGGGTTTGTAGCAAGCATTACATAAAACAAGGTCCCTGTCCTGTGAAATACATGTTCCCCTGCTCACCAAAGTGGGAGCACTATGGCAAAAAGTATGTAATAGGACAGTATGCCTCTATTTTGAGCCTGACTTTGTTAATAGACTTTGTTAGGTACAGGATGCCTCAGCCACAGCAAGATAAAACAGAAAAAAAGGTTTCTTCACTACAGTATGTGTTCTTTCCTCCACATGCTCTTTCCCACAGTAAACTCCAAGACAGAAGTTGCCATTTCTTTACCCGAAAATAGTTCTACTGTGGGGCACCAGTGTGTACTGGGCATTTGCTCAAGTTTCCTTTATTTGTCATAGTATTGTAAGAAATGGCATCTTTGTTGGGAAAATAAATTCTCAGTAGAGTTGGCCATTTGATAAAAAAAAGAACAAACCCTTTTCCACCAAAAGAATTTTGCAGAGGCTAAGGATTACCAAAAAGAAGCTGGGGTAAAGACATGGAAAGTAGGCTGTTTCTTTTCCACTTTTTCCATTCAGTCTTCAAGAGAACACTAGGTGGACCTGAGAAACTAAGGAAAAAGGTTTTCTTCTTTTTTGATACCTGCTTTTAACAACTGGCATAGAACTTTCCCTGGCTTTCTACATTAGTTATTACCATAGCAAAATCCACCCATTTTCTATTTAGAAGCTACCTAAATGGAAAGACTTTGCTAGTTACTCATTCAGAAAACAAACTGAACTTATTACCAATTTTACCAAGCAAAAAAACAGAGAAATATTACCTGACTGCCTCTCCCTCCCCCAATTAATATCAACTAAGAGCACATACTGGGTTACATATGAATAAATATTGTTATGTGTGTTAAACATCACGATTATTCTTTATAGATTTTAGTTTCAGTAATTTTAAATTCTCACATTAAAAAAAAATTTCACTCTTAGAAGTAATAATTTGATTTTGGGAATTTTAGAACTTATGATTCTGGTCAAAAGTAATACATTTAATTTCTAGTTCTATAATACCAATATTAATTTTTTAAACATTAAAAACAAACTAACTTAATAGGCTATTTTTGGAATGCAAGATCACAAACCTTCCAATAAAACTGTTACTACTGATATTATTCTACTGTATATAAAAGCAGTATGCTATAGGCTAGCTTTTTAAGTTCCTTCAGAATTTCACAAAGTTAACTAAAAAGAGGTGCTCTGGTCAAAAAAGATTTAGAAATAGATTAAAAGTTAAGTAGGTTTCTTTTAACTAGCAAGTGACTCATTTGGTACCTGTAAACCAGTAATTCTCAACCTTGGTCATATATTTAAATTCCCTGAGAAGTTTGAAAATGCAGATTATTTAGGCTGTACCCAATTAAGTCAAAATTTCTAATTTAAATGCCAATAACAGCATATTGAAGCAAGTGATTCCACTCATTTTGGGCAAGTCATTAAGCTACCTTTGAAAACAGAGAAAAACATTCAAATGTTAAAATTAAGCTACACTCTTCCATGTCTGGATTTTATAATCACCCCTCTGCAATAACTCTCTACTTTGGTACTAATGAGACTTCAGATAGAAATCTTACAAACACCACCACATACCTGGTTCTGACTCCTGCTTCTGTAAAGGTGGGAAGAACCTCAGATATGTCATCTTGGTACTGTACTTCAGAGTCCTGGTCCGTCTCATCACATGGGCAAAGGAAAGCTTCAAGTGCTCTGTAACATTCTTTAGTTGAAAGTATTTGGTATTGAAGAAAAGAAGGGTGTTTAAGAGGACAATTGGTGAGTAAGCGCCCAGCTGTTTACACTCCCACAAATGCTCTTCTTCAATGCGAGAGAACATGTAACCTACACAGAAGTGGGGAAAAGAAACACTACTGAGCTCTTGCTAAACAAACTAAGTAATCTTTCAAATTTTAGAACAGGAAGATATGAAGGGAAAAGACTGTTCTTCTCTTTCCCCCTCTTCCTTATGAAGAAAAACAGAATAGGCACTGCAAAGAAAAGGGCAGATGATTCCACTCAAGTAGACACCATGAGCATTCCCCTGAAATAGTTTTAAACTATAGGTATTTTAGATCAGGGATTGGCAAGCTTTCCTATAAAGGGACAGAGAATAAATATTTTTGGCTTTGTGGGCCACACAGGCTCTGAACAACTTTGTTGTTGTAGAAAGTAAGGAGCCATAGACAACACATAAAACAAACAGGTGTGGCTATAAACCAGTAAAATTTATTTATAGACACAAATGTGAATTTCATAAAATTTTCATGTCACAAAATATTAGTTCTTTAAAAAATTTTTTTTCCCAATCATTAAATATAAAAACCATTTTTAGCTCATGGACTACCAAAACAGGGAGCAGGCCAGATGTGGCCAACTTCTGTTGCAGATGATTAAGCTTCCTGTTAATTGAGGTTCAATCCTATTTAGCCAAGATCATCGGAAGGCAGATAGCTCCCTCCCTCTCACCCCAGTCCCCCTTATTTTTAATTTATATTAACAGTGATTACTTCCTGATGACTTATCAGCAATTTTTCTTGAAAAGCAGAGGTCCTGCAGAAGAATTAAAGTACATGTACCTTTCTTTAGTTGCACCTTGCCCCTTAAATGTAGACCTTTCTAATGTTGTCTCCTCGATCCTCTTTGTTGCTGCTTCTGCACTCTTTTCTTGGAAGATTATCCACAAACACGATCTTTTGACTTTCAAATCTATGTTCCCAGTCCCCTCTCTGAAAGCTAAATGCATCAAACCACCATATTGTTCAGAATGCTACAAAGATACTCTGCAGCCCAAGAGAAAGGGGCACGTATGTTCCTGAGCCTAACATTCAACATCTCCATTCACAGCTGAGGAGCCTGAGACCAGGAGTGAATTATTGACCATATGTCGTCAGGCAAGTCCAAGACAATTCAAGGATGAGGACTTTACTCTCTTAACAACCAATTCAATGTACATATAAACTACTGAAAAAGGCCATTGTTAGCAGGTAGAATATGTAGCAGCTACTGGTACAGTGTGCAGCTTTACCAATACTATGAGATCAAAAATGGTTTCTAAAAAGGTAAATGTAACCTCAAGTTATTTTTTACTTTCAGCAGTTAGTATCTATATATGCACTGTATGAAGGTTACAGTTTTACTAAAACAATCAACAATAAACCAAAGACTTTCTTCATAAAAGTTCAAATATGTTATAAATCAGGACAGGAATACAAAACGAACAATTTATAAAAAGATGATCACAAAACTTAAGCAATTTAAGAAAGCATATCACGAAGATAGTCAAAATAAAAAATAATCATCCTACCATTAGGAAGTATTGTAGGTTCCCATATTTTCAAGAGTTTGGTAAGTTCGATCATAAATCTGGAATAGGGCTCAGTAAAAATGTTATCTATTCTACCATTTTCGAACAGGTACTACAAGAAAAAAAAAAGGAAATACACATGTTGATACAAAGAAAAAAAGGTTTAACAAAGTGTTAGTGTAAGGAATATAGTTTACCCTTACCTTTTTGCCTTTACAATATTGTGGACCAAGTTAAACCTCTAAGTATTTTAAGGATATGTGTTAAAATACGAAGATTCAAGTTAAAGGTTCCTTTCACATTAAATGACATTATCTTCAGCACTGATCTTGCAAGGTAAAGTTTTTATTTTCTTTTAAAAACATGAATGGTACAGAATAATTATTATAAATAAGAACCCTTTACTCAGTTCATAAAGCTGATATACTAAAAATTGGTTCCAATGCATATTTCCCAAGTCATTTTTTTTCTGATTCATAATGTACATTGGCAGATGTGCTCTCAGAAGTTTTAACTAGTGTCAGATGACCTGAGGAAACCCAAATTTTAAAACTATTTATTTGGAGCCTTTTAACGAAATCTCTCAACTCTACCCGACAACCTATCCCTCAAAATGTTCAAGTCTAATTATAGGACATTAAACTATGTTAATTATAACTATCAACAACTATATCACAGGAGTTAAAAATGTATGGAGGGCTCTTCTGGGGACAGTGTCTAGAAACACTAAGAATGGTCCAAAGTCTGACGTACCACTGTTGGCTTTCCTATATAATACAGCCTCTAACAAAACTAGACTGTCCCGAACCCCTGATAATAGAATCATTTACCTTTACACCAAGAAGGTTGGGAAAGCACCAAAATCTGTACACGACATGTACACAGGCAGAGACTTCAAGGGGTTCATGCTATGAGCCTAAAATACTTATGAGGTGGTCTAAACAAAAAAATGTCAGCAGGGCCTATGCTGGCTCCATGTGTGCTAAATGTGTCCCTGACAGGATCAGGCACACTTTCCTTACTGAGCAGCAGAAAATCGTGTAAGTGTTGAAGGCACAAATACAGAGTCAGAAAACTAAATAAAAAAATTAGGCTTTTTTTTTGGCGACTGGTTGGTACAGTTATCCAAACCCTTGCCTTTGGTATTATAACACTACACTCTAACCAACTGATCTAACAGGATGGCCTAATGAAACTTTTTTGAGCAATAAGAAAATGAAAAGTCAAAAAAAAAAAAAAATGTACTAAGGGTCTGATAAAATCAACAGAAATACAGAAATACAATAAGCAATTATAGAACAATACAAGGCAGCATATAGGTACATGCTAAAGATCTTTTGGTGTTTTTAAGATTTGGCATTTTTCATTTATTTATCCATGGCTATCTTGGTTTCCTGCAATTTCTGCCTATGTAAAATTTGGAGAAAATTATTCCTGTTTAAATTTATTCTGGCTAATAAAAATTATACACCATGTCAATGTATATTGTTATGAGGCCTCTTCAAAGGTAATTACGATCTTACTGCCGGATTACATTTTGTTGGTAAATAGTATTTTTCTTATTTTAATAAAGTCATATTTCCAACTTAGAAATATTATATCCTCATTATAAGAAGTTTTAAAGTACAGAAAAAATGGAAGAAAGAATATTCAAACCCACCACACAAAGCCAACTAATATTAATACGCAGGGATATCTTAACCTTTTCAAACAATTTTTTATAAATAAAGGGGTGAACTTTGTACATTTATGCAAATATATAAAATACATGTTTTTTAAAAACTATCTTTTCAATCTCAGATCAAGTATGAGTCAAGAATGCCTATTCTTGCCATTCCTATTCAACCTTATACTAGAAGTCTGAGCCAGAGTAATCAGGCAAGAAAAAGATACATAAAGCATCCAAAAAGGAGAGAAAGAAGCAAAACTATCTCTACTGACAGATGGCAGGATCCTATATATAGTAAATCCTAAAGACTCCACAAAAAAACTAATTATTAGAGCTAATAAGTAAATACAGCAAAGTTGCAGGATACAGGCAACACACAAAAACCAGTTGTATTTCTGTAAACTTGAAACAATCCAAACAGGGAATTGGAGAAACAGTCCCATTTACAATAGCCTCAAAAGAATAAAATATTTAACAAATTTAACCAAAGAGGTACAACATTTACACATTTAAAATTACAATAAAAAACTGTTGAACTAAAGAAGACCTAAATAAATGAAAAGACATCCCATACTCATGGCTCGGAAGACTTAATACTGTTAAGATAGCAATCTCCTCCAAAGCAATCTACACAATCAATGCAATCCTATCAAAATCCCAATGGCCTTTTTTTGTGTATATGGAAAAGCCAATCCCAAAATTCAAAGGACTCTGAATAGCCAAAAGAAATGTGGGGAATCACACTTTCTAATTTCAAAACTTACTACAAAGCTACAGTAATCAAAACAGTGTGTACTGCCACAAGACCAACACATTAGAATTAAAAGTCCACAAAAACCAATAACCTTTGGTCAAATAATTTTCTACAAGAATATCAAGACCATTCAGTGGGTAAAGAACAAAATCTTCTACAAATGGTTCTGGGAGAACTGGATATCCACATACAAAAGAATAAAGGTAGACCTTACTTATTTTTTATTTTTTATTTTTTTGTCTTTTTCGTGACCGGCACTCAGCCAGTGAGTGCACCGGCCATTCCTATATAGGATCCGAACCCACGGCGGGAGCATCACCGCGCTCCCAGCGCCGCACTCTCCCGAGTGCGCCACAGGCTCGGCCCGACCTTACTTTAAATCAAAATAGATAACTGACCTAAATATAAGGGCTAAAACCATAAAACTCTCAGAAGAAATCTTAGAAGTAAATCTTCATGACCTTGAATTTGGCAATGGATTTCTAGATATGACACCCCCCCCAAAAAAAAAGGAAAAAAGAAAAAGCAATTAAACTTCATAAAAATTAAAAATTTTTGTGATTCAAAGTACACTATGAAGAGTGAAAAGAAAACCAGGCACACTGCCAGCACTTTGGGGCCCTCCCGGGGACCTGAGGCATAGTGCTGGGGACCAGACACCCCTCCCACAACCAGGCACACCGCTAGTGCCAAGGAGCATGCCAAAAACATCACCTCCATGTGGGTGGCCCACCACAGCCACCACAATAACCACTGCTGCCACAAAAGTGGCTAGAAGCCACAACCACCAAGCAGATGGTCTGCCAGCCACTGGAGTGCATTGACACAAGGAGAGTCACCAGCAGAGACCAAAGAAAAGAAGACGTCTCTCTCCACAAAGCCCATTCCAGAGTGACAGAAGAAGCATCTGCTCTTGATAATATTGGGGGACCTGAACAGACCTCTCAGCATTGGACAGATTATCTAGGCAACAAATCAACAGAGTAACCATTACTCTTTCAGAAGGAGAGAAGAAATCTAGGGTTATCAGACGGGGGAGGGAGAGGGGGACAGTGAGAGACTAGACAAGGGGCATAAAAAATAAGTACGATTTGTAAGAATACATATGCTAGTAATATTGTGTGATCAACATATATCAATGTTGAACCATAAAAATATGTATACTCAACTATGATTCAATAAAGATTTTTTAAAAATAGATGTTTTTATATGGATATGGAAAGATGTCAAACATCAGTAACTTTTATAAACAGTACGTTAAGATCCCATTATAATAAAGTGGTTGCATATGTATACATTATGTTTGCCTCCACAGACAAAACAATATGTAAGGTATAGACCCCAAACTGAATTATAAGTGGTCTTGATGTCTGTGTTCTATTGTTCTATCACGTTTGGAATTGTAAAATAAATGTGGAACCTCTTCTCTTAAAAAAAAGAAAACCCAGAGAATGGGAAAAAACTTTTGCTAATTACATATCTGATGAGTTTAATATACAGAATATACAAAGAATTCCTACAACTCAATAACAAAAAAGACAATCTAATTAAAAAATGGGCAAAGGACTTAGACATTTCTCCAAAGACATACCAATGGCCAACAAGTACATGAAACAATGCCCAATGTCATTAGGGATATACAAAAACACTTCATACCCACGAGGACAGTAATTTTTTTAAAAAATGGAAACTTAGAAATGCCGGAAAAAATGAGATATTGGAATCTTCATACATTGCTTCTGGGAATGTAAAAGGGTGCAGCCACTGTGGAAACCAGTTTGGTGGTTCCTCAACAAGTTAACCACAATTACCATAAGATGCTGCAATTCCACTCCCAGTAATATATGCAAAAGAATTGAAAACAGGTGCTCAAACAAAAACTTGTACATGAATGTTCACAGCAGCACTATTTACAGCCACCAAAAAATGGAAACAACTCAAATGTCCATCAATGGATGAATGAACAAACAAAATGTAGTATATCCATGTGATGGAATATTATTCAGGTATAAAAAGGAATGAAGTACCAATACATGCTACAACATGGATAAACTTCGAAAGCATTACGCTAAGAAGCCAGATACAAAAGACCACATAGCATATAAATCCATTGATATGAAACATCAAGAATAGGCTAGTCCATAGAGACAGAAAGCAGATCTATAGTTACCAGGGAATGATGGAGGAAGCAATGAGAAGTGGCTGCTGAATGGGTATGGAGTTTCCAGCAGGGGTGATAAAGACGTCATGGAACTAGATAGTGTTGATGATTGTGCACCATGAACGTACTTAATCCCACTAAATTGTACACTTGAAAATGATAAATTTTATGTTATGTGTATTTTCCCGTAATATAAACAAATATAAACACTATACATATAGTTCTGCAAGTTACTTTTCAATATGTATGCCTCTAAGAATTTTCCATGTCAGTACATATAAAAGCATGTTATTCCTTTTTTAATCATTGTATAGTATTCCATTGTATCTACATATATTGAACTGTTACTCTTGATTAACACTTGGGTGGTTTCCAATTTTTTGCTATTAAAAACAGTGTTATAATGGAAATACCAGTACATGTGTGTATTTCTCTGGAGACATGTACTAAACAATGGATTTGCTAGCTTGAAAAATCTATCTTCATTTATAGTTTTAATAGCCACTGTCAACTTGCCCTCTGAAAAGGCCTCCAATGGTGTACCTATATTTTCACTAATACTCGGTATTATCAAACTTCTCAATCTTTCAAATTTTTAACCCATCTAATCTAACAGGTGAAAATTTTCCCTGATTACAGTTGAGCATCTTTTAATACGTGAGAGGCAGTACAACATAGTGATCACAATCACAGACCCTGAAATTGGACTGCCTGGGTTCACATCTTGGCCCTGCCAGTTACTACCTCTGACACTAAAACAAGTTATTTAACCTCTACATGCCTCGGACTCACAGCAAAAAATGGGATAATAGTTCCTGTACTTCATAGGGTCGCTTTAACAATTAAATAAGTTAATTTATACAATGAGCTTACATTAATGCTTGTCATATAAAGTAAATGATCATTAGGGGTTACTGGTACATTTTGTCTATTAGCAATCCTTTGTCTTTCTTCTGTTACTTGCCTGTTTGTATCTTATTCCACTTTTTCTACTATTATTGTTGTATTGTTTTATTGATTTAGAGATTAATTTATTAGTTAATTCTTGGCTAAGTATGGTAATATGAACTAAGAAAGCACTCTCAGTTTGGGTAAAGAGGTAAAAAATAGACACAAAACAGGCTGCTAATGGGAATATTAATTGTCTTAATTTTTATACAGAGCAACTCAGCAATATGTAGCAAAAAACTAAAACAAAAAGTTTCTGTCTTTGCCCCAGAAATTCCACTTTCAAGAATATAGCCTAATGTTCATGGGGAACTTGGTGCTAATCCATTCACAGACCACCTGCTTCTGGATCAGGGTTTCATTCATAGCAAAGCAGCTCCTTCACTGCAATCTACTGAGAGTCAGTCCTTGACACAGGAGTTTGTAGGAAAAAAAAAAAAAATGCAATATTTAAAGAAGTAAACCCAAGAAAAAAAATGAACAAATGAAAAGAGAATTTATCCTTAGCTATCCTCAGGAAATATTGTATAGACATGTGTACAAAAATATTCAACAAATCATTGTTTATCAAAGAAAAAAATCTTAAGAGGTGATGGATAAAATAAATGACATTATCAGTGTATTATAAATCATGATACAAAGTTGATTATGATATATCATTAAGTAAAAAGAAAGGTTATAGAAACATAGTAAGAAATGATTTTGTTGCTGCTATTGTTTAAAGGGCTTTCTTGCACTGTCCCCTTCCCCATGTAATGTTAACAGTGGTGACCGAGCTACTGATATCACAGTTGAGTTCAGTTTCTTTCTTTACACTTTTCTGTATTTTCAAAATTTCTTACAATTAGCATAATTATTTTTATAATCAGAAAAAATAAAAGGAAACAAGTTTGAAATGTCGACATAAGTAACCTTTTAAAATTCCTTACGGTAAAGGAAAGTTTATTTTTTGTCAAAATTGATAAAAGGTTCATAATATTTACTGCTTATAATCATTCGACAATTATTTGTGAACTTACAACCTCTTTTTAATAGTACTATCATATAAAGTCACTTACTAACATAAACAATAAATGGAATAAATACAGAAAAAAACTTTCAGAGGCTTAAAATTTCCCACAAATTACAGTATATTTATAAAATGTAGCAGAGTATCTGACATGTAAAGTACTCCAACGTTTTTGACTGAAATCATTGCAATGACCATGTATGTTTTGAATATATCCAAGCCATTAGAATATTAATAACCACCAGAAAATATCTTATTTGACATCTGCATTGATAAAATTTTTTTAAAATTTGTAATATATTACAAACTTGAAGAACAGAGGCATGTTCAAAATTCTACCTTAACAAAATGCATGCATAGTACATAGTAGGTGTTCAATAAATTTTTGTAGAAAGAAACTATAAAAATCCTCTCATTTCTTAGTTTAAAAAATATCTTTTAGAGCCTAGAAATTGAATAAAAATGTAATGGGAACTTATAAAAAAGAAGCCATTTCAATTTTGTGGGAAAATGAATGCTGCCTGCATAACTGACTATCCATCAGAAATATTTTTCATCAGAAATATCCTTGCATCATGTGCAAAAATGATTTTAGATGGATTAAAGATGCAATCTAAAAAACCAAGTATTTTAGAAATGTATTAGAATTTAAATTTAAGTATTCAAATAGTTACATACTGAGTAATACAGAAAACCCAGGAACTAGGGTATTTCAAAAAATTCGTGGAAAAGTACAATTCGAAGATAATAGTGCTTGCCTTGGGAGCACACATGCTAAAACTGGAACAATCCAGAGATTAGTATGGCCCCTGAGCAAGAATGACATGAAAATTCATGAAGTGTTCCATATTCTTTAAGAAAAATAAAAAGAGAAAAAACCTCTGGACCACCATATTAGCCAGCCGCCAATCCCCTCTCCCCCCAAAAAGAGAGAATAAAAAAGAGAAAAAGAGAGCAGAACAGTGGTTACCAGAGGTAGAGAAAGGGAGGGTTGGGGGGGTGGGGCAAGGTTGGTAGCCTGGTACAAAGTTACAGATAGATAAGAAGAATAAGTTCTGGTGCTGCAGGGTGAAAATAGCCAATGATATTGTGTTGTATATTTCAAGATAGGCAGAGAAGAGGATCTTGAATGTTATAGTCACAAAAAAACGATAAATGTTTAGGTGATAGATATGCTTACTATTCTGACTGGATCGTTATATACTGTAAGGATGCATGTATTGAAACAACAAACTGTACCCCATAAACATATACAATGAAAAAGAAAAATTTTTTAATTTAAAAAAAAAAGAGACAAAGAGAATACATATCCTGGGTGGGCCTGAAGAAAAGAAAAGAAAAAAAAAAGATAATACAAACATTTTAATGAACTCTTTGAAGTGCGCTTGTATAGAAGAAAATATACCTATATTGGACTACATAAAAAGGAAAACTTTTAAATAGTAAAATACAACATAAAAACTGAAAGGCCAGAAATAAGACGAGAAAAATTTATTTCAAACACTTATATTAGAGTTAATATCCCCAAGATAAAAGAGATCTTATAGATAGAAAGGAAAAATCCAAATGACTAACAACATAAAAAAGATATTCCACTTCACAAAAATTGGAAAAATGCAATTTTTTTTGTGTGTGTGTGGCTGGCTGATATGGGGATCTGAACCCTTGACCTTGGAGTTGTCAGCATGAGTGAGTTATGCATAGCTAACCAGACAGCCCCCAAAATGCAAATTGAAGACACAAGATGACTTTTTTTTTAACCTGTAGAACTATAAAAATTTTGAAAAGGAGTGTTAAAGAGGATTTAAGAAATGGGTACTTATACACACACTGCTGGTAACACTGTAAATCATTACAACCATTCTAGAACGTAATCTGAAAATATCTTAATATTGAAAAAAATACATATATGCTTTAACCTAGAAATATAAGTACCAGTTCATAATAAATGCAAATAAAATATTTACTGAAGCATTGTTATTAAGAGCAAAGATGTGAACAAAAGAGAAGCCCTGTCCACTGTTGGTGGGAATGTGGATTAGTACAGCCATTATGGAAAACTGTATTGAGGTTCCTCAAAAAACTGAATATAGTGCAGAGATGGCTTTCAGAAAGAAAAATAAAATAAAAAATTTTTTTAATTTAAAAAAATATGGAAATACCATATGATCCAGCAATCCCACTTCTGGGTATTTACCCAAAAGATTTGAAATCAGTTTGTCAAAGAGATGTCTGCACTTTCACGTTCACTGCAGCACTATTCACAATAGCCAAGTTATGGAATCAATCTAAGTGTCTACCAACGGATGAACATATAAAGAAAATGTGATATAAATACAGAATAGAATACTACTCAGCCTTAAAAAAAGAAGGGAATTCTGTCATTGAGACAACATGGATGGAATTGGAGAACATTACACTAAGTGAAATAAGCCAGGCATAGAAAGACAAACACCACATGTTCTTACTTATCATATGTGGACTCCAAAACAATTGAACCCATAGAAACAGAGAGTAGAATGGCACTTACCAGAGGCTGGGGGTTGTCTCAAGAATGGTCAAAGGATACGAAGTCTCAGACAGGAAAAATTAAGTTTTTTGGGTTTTTTTTTTTTTTTTTTTTTTGAGATCTATTGCACAGCACGGTAAATATAGTTAATAACAGTGTGTTATAGATTTCAAAACTGCTAAGAGTAAATTTCAAATGTTCCCACCACAAAAAATAAGAATCTGGGCTGGCCGGTTAGCTCAGTCAGTTAGATCACGGTGTTATTATACCAAGGTCAAGGGTTCAAGATCCCCATACCAGCCAGCTGCCAATAAAAAAGTATTTGAGGTGATGGATACGTTAGTTTGATTTAATTATTCCACATTGTATTTATAAATCACAACATCACTTTGTACCTCATAAATATAATTTATCAATTAACAATTTAAAAAAAGAAATATATAAGGTGTGGGTTCTAAAGTATTTATTACATTGAAATATAAATTTGCAACTATATTTTAATTATCAAGAATATAAATATTTAAGATCTCAGGTGGTTAATCTAAAAAAAAAAAAAAAAAAAGGAATACGAATATTGGAGTATTCAACCAGAATATATCATTCATAGAAAAGAAAGAGTAAATTAAGTCTGACTAATGAATTAAATCCTGATTTATTTCACATAATTGATATGCCCTAGTTGGGGGAGAGGGGGGCAGCAAGGGAGAGGGAGCAAGGAAAAAAAGAAAAACAGCCTGAATGTCTAAAAGAGGAAAGGCTAAATGACTAGTACATTTGTACTCTGCAATATTATGCAGAATTATTTTTTTGAAGGAAGGAATTTGATTTATATTGATGTGCAGGGATATCCTCATTGGGAAAAGCAAACTGCAAAAAATGTGTATGGTATGGGTCTCCATTTTGCTAAAAACGAAGCAAAGCCAAAACTATTAACAAACATCCATATACATGTTGATGGAGTTTGGATGTGTTGTCCCCTCCAAAACTCATGTGGAAATTTGATCTCCAATGTGGCAGTGTTGGAAACTCATTGAGTCATGGTGGCAGATCCCTCATGAATGGATTAATGCTCTCTCTGGGGGAGGGGAGATTAATAAGTGAGTTCTCTCTCTATTAGATCCCACGAGAGCTCGTTGCTTAAAAAGACACTGGCACCTCCTCTCTCCCTCTCGCTTCCTCTCGCCATGTGATCTGCTTGTACCCGCCGGCTGCCTGCCACTTTCCGCCATGAGTAGAAGCAGCCTGAGGCCCATGCCAGATGCAGCTGTCCCAGAATTATAAGCCAAATACACCTATCTTCTTTATAAATTACCCAGTCTCAGGTATTTCTGTTAGAGCAACACAAAACAGGCTAAAACACATGTATAAAGATATCAAACAAAAGAAGGCAACAGAAGGACAACCACCTTGTGGGAATGGAGGGAGAAAATTTTTATCTGTATATTTTCACTGTTTTAACAGTTACACTGAGCACATACTACTTTTGTAATTAAATAACAAAACTTTAAGACCAAATAAATGTCTAAAATAGAGTAACATCTTCCATACGAAATGAAGAAAATTGGGCAGAGTAGAAAAGAAAATCAACAATATCCAGGGTTCTACCATCCAGAGATGATAACCAGTGTAAACATTTTTGGTATATTTCATTTTATTTATGCATTTATACCACTATGTTAACATATAATAATATACATATAATTTATACTTTTATTTTGTTCATTTAATGCTTCAGTATTAATATTTTCACATTACTAGAAGCCACTTTGTGAACAATTTTTATTGGTGACAAATATACAATTTTATGAATGTACTACAACTTACTTAACCATCACACTTTGGTGAACACTGAGGCCACATCCAATCTTGTGATGATGTCTGAATTTCAGAGTATTAGCTTTGAATGGACTCGCAAAAACTGAAACATATACCCAAACTGCTTTCTAGAAAGTATACACTAATTACCACCAGCAAAGTAGGAAAACTCTTAATGACGAGTGTTATTTTTTGAGCTTGCTAAGGTGATAACAATGGAATATCTATTATTTTAATTTGCATTTTAAAAATTTTAATGAAACTACATGATATATACAAGGGTATTTCAAAAAGTCGATGGAAAGATTCATATTATCTTTTAATTTTATTTTTCAACAAACTTTTTGAAGTACCCTCATATATACAACACACAGTCATCTACATTACTATTTATGGCCTTTTTTCCCTATTTACCTATGAAATGTACCATCTCTGATTTGTGTTATTCTACTAACAGTTTCAATTTAGCTTACAAAAACCTTTATGATCAAGACTTTTAACTAGGGTCAGTGCTTCATCAAGAAGACAGTATTGGAACAATAATAAACAATCAATACACATTATAATTTTTCTGCTTAATTCATAAATTCTCTCAGAAATATTAAAAATGCAATCATTTTTATAACAATTATTTAATTTGATACCTGCTGAATTCCAAGGCACAAGTATAAGATACTGTCTGGATCATATTTTTCACCATTTGGTCTCCGCACCTCTTGGATAAACTGGCATAAGCCCAAACTCAACTCAGCAAAAGTGCAAGACAGAATATCTTCCTTCAGCTTGATAGAGCGGACTGTGGAAAGGCAGAAAACTACTGAAACATTAACTTATAACAAACGTAGTGACATTACTTGATTTACTGAATAAACATTGAATATTACTGTGCCACACTCGTTGTGGTATAGACTGATGGATACATGGATTAAAGACAAATCCTGATCTCAAGGCTTTTTTAGTTAGGGAGATAAAAACAATGTAGTGTGTATGGTACAATAAGTGCTATGACACAGGTTTTGTTTATAAAGGGTTTTACAAAAGCAAATGAGGACATCTAATAGGGAAGAGTCAGGTTAGATTCTGGATGATGTGACACTGGTGCTAGACATTAAAAGGTGAAGAAGTTAAAGATAGGTAAAGAATTGAAATCTGAGGATACAAAAAAATTTCCCAAAGTGTATTCCATAAAACACTAGACTCATGTGAGAGCTGGAGAAAACTGAGTTTCTAGGATCTAATAAATTTGGAAAATGCAAGATACTGTGTCTGTTTCTGAAGAATTTACAGTTCCTATTGGTACATTAAAGGCTCTGAGAGTATCTGCAAAAAATAATGCTGTTTAACTTTCTTTAACTTAGATTTATTTGAATATAGAATACTTGAAATAACATAATATAATATATGAAATAACATAACATAACATAATATAACATCCTCAGGCCCTTGAAAATGCTAGAACAGAGTATTCCATTTGCTAGGCCACAAAGGTGAAAAGGTTCAGGGGACTTAGATGTACAGGAGAAAAGCAAGAAAAGTACGTGGGGGCAGGTAATAATCAGCCTCATATATGAAGATTTTGAAGGCAACAAAGAACCAAATTAATTTTGAGCAGGAGAACTGTCGAATTTGATCTGTAGAAATCCTACTACAATATGTTGATCAACATTGTGGGGTTAGAATTAAAACACCCTTTCTAGTCATTGCTCTTCTGTATTTAGACAACATTGCATGTTTCCAAAGATACACTCAGGCTCTCCTAAATTGGTTTTGCATAAGGTAAGTAGTGGCTCATGAGGGCAAAGACCACATTTGACCTTATCACCCAATACCTAGGCACCATGCCCAACACATAATAGACATTCAGTAAATATTTTCTGGTTGAGTGAGTAGCAGAAATCAATAGGCATCCCCTATGGCTATTGCATTTAGGGCTTAGTCATCTAAAGAGGTATTGTCCCTCCACTCTTACTATCGTCCTTTCTGTTTTATTTCTTTTTAATTTTTTTTGGCGGCTGGCTGGTATGGGGATTGGAACCAACACTGCATTCTAACCAACTGAGCTAACCGGTCAGCCTGCCCATCCTTTTTTATTTTATTTTTATTTTTATTTTTTAAAAGATGACCAGTAAGGGGATCTTAACCCTTGACTTGGTGTTGTCAGCACCATGCTCTCCCAAGTGAGCTAACCAGCCATCCCTATATAGGGATCCAAACCCGTGGCCTTGGAGTTATCAGCACCACATTCTCCCAAGTGAGCCACGGGCTGGCCCCCCATCCTTTTTTAAAACAAAGAGTGCTGTGGTTAAAAGTGAGTGGTTGAGGACGTAATACACCTCCATAACAGGAGTATATTTATATAACCTCAGAGGACAGAGATTACACTTGATCTGTAGGAACTCAGTGAATCAGTCACAGACCAGAACAACAACTAGCTGCTCCAGTAAGGAAGGTTACATGTTCCCAAAATCCAACAAGGTGAAGTGAGGTGAAGCCAAGAGTGCATGTAATCATCCTGCTATAACAGAGAGGGTATAGCTGGAAATCTAATTACAGGGGCAAACTCATCCCTTCCTGCCCCATCTTATTCCATAAAGATTGTACAAGTATCTCATAAAACTCACATAATAAAAAAGCAAAAGATAAATTAAAAACAAAAATTTAGAATAGGATGTCAAAATCAGTGGAAAATGAAAACTAATGTTGGCCTAAAAATTACAGATTGTGCTTTATTTTGCTTCTGAATATCCTGTGTGAAACCCACGAACATCGTTAATTATACAGATCTCAATATTAGGAAAAATTCCTACAGAAGAAGCAAGGCTTTTCCATGTATTTTCTAAAAAAAACTCCACAGTGGGTTCCATATGGATTACCATACAGACATAGGGCTCAAGAAGACATATTTTGAGCCACTTGCACACTGTTAGAAAATAAAATAAAATTGTTATATTTGCATAATAAACTCATGATCAGAAGACACACCTTATCTTTCTAAAAACCTCTTTAAAACTGAGTATAGGACATTAATTTCTCTTTCTAACCTTAAGACTTCAGTTTTAAATAATTTTAAACATTCAATTTACAAATTTAAATTGACAATATTATAAATAATTAATGCCAAATGGAGAGAAACAAGTTTTACCTCTACAGCCTGGTTCTGAGGATTCTTGAGAGAGAGCATGGTCTTGAGCACTTCCTAAGGGGTCAGAACATGGGCTAGACGAGGCATGTTCAACTCCTGACGAGAAAAAAAAATAAATGAGAAGTTTAAATTAAAATGGGGGGAAAATTAAGCCAAAACTAAAGTTTTTTTGGGTTTCTAACCTAGGATTTATCCCTTTGATTTATGACTTTAAATCTGTATTTCCTCCTACCAAAATGAAGACAAATCCATTCTGTGTTTTTACCTCCACATTTTAGATCCACCTGCTCTTCCTTGGCATTTTTCCACTGAACCCAGTTCTTCCATGCATTTACCCCATACATGTATTTCAGTGTCATCCCAGACACTGAGCACCCTTGAAAGGCTCCTTGAATAAGACTCCTGGGCTCCACAGCCACTATAGACTTCTTCCGTCCCTGTAAGAATTCCAAAAATTTACAGAATATAAAATTTAGTTTTGGACCTTTAAAAATCAGGGTTCTCAAAGCTGGAAAGGGCATAAATTTATAAAATACAGAATTCAGTTTTATGTCCTATAGATTTAGAGTTCTTAGAACTGGAAAGGGCTTTAGAGATTAATCCAATCCATTTCAGAAAGAAAGAAAAAATTTAAATGTACATTGTAATAATTACTAATATTTGGATACTTACTATGTTCTAGATACTGGACCCATGCACCCAATGAGATATGAATAACTGTTATTACCACTCAAGTCTATCTAATGAAACACATGAATAGGTCATATTCTGGGTTATAAAACAAGCCTCAATAAATTCTCTAACCACAATGCAATTAAACTAGAAACAAATAACGGAGAGTTGTCCAAAAAAATCCTCCAAAATTGCACTTTAAACAGCACACTTATGGGTCAAACGAGAAACCACAAATGCATAGAAAATATTTTTAAATTAAATAAAAATGAAAACAAAACATAACAAAATTTCTGTGACAGAGCTAAAGCAATGCTTAGAGGGATATCTATAGTATTAAAATGCTTCTATGAAAACTGAAAAAAAAAGTCTAAAATCCATAATCTAAGCTTCTATCTTAAAAAACTAGAAAAAGAAGACCAAATTAAAACACAAACCAGGAATGAGGAAGGAAATAATAAAAATAAGAGTAAAAATAAATGAAAAAACAAAAAAAGACATTGTGGTTACTAGATGCTGGGAAGGAGAGGAGGAAAGTGGGATAGTGAGAGGATGGTTATAGCTAGATAGGAAAAATAAATTCTACTGTTGTACAGTAGTGCTAGGCATCTATACCAAACAATAATTTATTGTATGTTCTCTAATGGCTGGAAGAGAGGAGCTCAAATGTTATCATCATAATATAAATTTTTGCAACGATGAATTTGCTAAGCACCCTGATTTGATCACTGTACACTGGAACGTGTATTCAAATATAACTCTGCACCCCATAAATATGTACAATCAATATGTTTCAATTTAAATATGGTACATCTCTAGCTAAAATAATCAGGGGGGAAAAAGGACAAAAAATACAAATTACCAGTACCTGATCCTGCAGACATTAAGATAAGGGAATACTGTGAATATCATTATGCCAATAAACCTGACAACTTAGACGAAATAAACAGATTTCTTGAAAGACACAAACTAACAAAGCTTACTCTAGAAGAAAAATGACCAGAATAGTCACAGAAATTGAATTTATAGTTTAAAACCTTCCCACAAAAAAAAAAAAAACGCCAGACCCTGTTGGCTTCACTGTTCAATTATATCTATATCCCAGTTAAAGTATACAAATTTTATTTCAGAACACAGAAGAAAACACTGACTCACTTTATGATGTCACCATTACCCTGGCATCAAAACCAGACAACGTCATTACAAGAAAACCACAGAATATCCTTCTTGAACAGAGAAACTGAAAACTTGAACAAAATATTAGTGAATTGAATCCAGCAATATATAAAAAGAATACGTCATAAAAAAGTAGGGTTAATCTCAGGAATGCAAGATTAATCATTTGAAAAATCAATGTATCTCACACCATTTTAACAGACTTAAAAGAGGAAAACCAGATAATCATCTCAAAAGATGCAAGAAATCTACCTGATAAAGTTCAATACCTCATCATGACAAAAACTTTCAGCAAATGAGTGGTAGAAAGGAACTTCCTCAACCTGAAAGAAGCTGTCTATGAGAAATCTACAGGTAACCACATAATACTTATTGTTCCAAGACTGTGTACCCTTTTGCCCTGAAATTGGTAAAAAGGCAAAAAGGTCTGCTCTCACTACTCATATTCAACATTGTACTGCAGATCTTAGCTATTTCAATTAAGCAAGAAAAAGGAAGAAAATGCATTGAGATTAGAAAGGAAAAAGTAAAACTATCTTTATTCACAGATAATATGATTGTCTAGGTAGAAAATCCCAAAGATTTTAGTTGATCAAAGTCATAGGACACAAAGTAAATGTACAAAAATCATATGTATTTCTATATACTAATAAGGAACACTGAAAAGTGAAATTTAAAAATAATCAAAAAATTTAAATACTTACAAAATAAATTTAACAGAATCTAAGGAGGCTTGTAAAATGAAACATCCAACATTGAGATAAATTAAAGATTACCTAAATAAAGGGGAATAATACCATGCTCACAGATTAGATGACTCAAAATTGCTAAGATGTCAATTTGCTGATCTATGGATTCAGGACAGCCCCAATCAAAATTCCAGCAGACTTTTTTGTAGAAATTGACAAGTTAATTCTAACATTTAAAGGGACATGCACATGACAATTTACAAAAAGAAGAACAAAATTGGAGGACTTACATTTCTGACTTCAAGACTCATTGTAAAGTTACAGTAATCAAGACAATTGGTAAAGATATAAAAATAGACATACAAATCAATAGGACACAATGGAGAATTTCAGAAATAGGCCCACACATAAATAGTCAGTTGACTCTTAACAAAGGTGCCAATATAATTCAATGGAGAAAGGACAGTCTTTTCCAAGAGTGGTGCTGAAACAACTGGATATCCACATGCAAAAAATTGAACCTTGATCCTTGCCTCATCTCATAAAAATTACCTCAGAGTGGATCACAGATGTAAAACCTAAAACTACAAAAACTTCTAGAAGAAAACATAAAAGAATATCTTAGGTATCGTGAGTTAGGTAAAAATTTTTAGATGGGATATTAAAAAGCTTGATCCATAAAATAATAAAAATTGATAAACTGGACTTCCTCAAAACTTTAACAAAATACTAGAAAACCAAATCCAGTAATATATAAAATCTTCTATTCAACATCAAGAAAATAAAAAAGGGGCCGAGCCCGTGGCGCACTCGGGAGAGCGCGGCGCTGGGAGCGCGGTGACGCTCCCACCGCAGTTTCGGATCCTATATAGGAATGGCCGGCGCACTCACTGGCTGAGTGCCGGTCACGAAAAAGACAAAAAAAAAAAAAAAAAAGAAAAGAAAAAAGGAAGTTATAGAATAGGAGGAAAACTCTTATTTGATGAAGCAATTACATCCATAATAAAGAATATTTACAACTCAGTAGATAACAACAATCCCAATAAAAAAAATTTGTAAATGCACAAAAGATTTGAATAGATGTTTTATCAGAAGATACATGAATGGCAAATATACATATGAAAACATGCTCAACATGATTAGTCATTACGGAAACACAAATCAAAATCACAATGAAATACCTCTATACATTCATTGGAATGGTTAAAATTAAAAATCAACAATACCAAGTGTTAGCAAAGTCATGGAGCAGATGGAACTCTCATGTATTGTTGGTGGGAATGTAAAATGGAACATCCACCTTGGAAAACAGTCTGGCAGCTTTCTTATAAAGTTAAATATACTTATAACATAAAACCTAGCAATCTCATTCCTAGACATTTTTCCTCAAGAGAAATGAAAACATACATTTCTGGAAACATACATTTCTGGAAACAACCCAAATTTCCATCACCTGTTAAACAGCTGAACAAATTGTGGTTTTTCCATACAATGAAATGCTACTCAGAAATAAAAAAGGATGAACTACTGAGACATGAAACAACATGGATGAATCTCACAAACATTATGCTAAGTGAAAGAACTTAGACACAGAAGGCTACATATATTATATGATTACATTTATGTGAAATTTTAGAAATGACAAAACAGTACCATTTTGCATCGATCTGCATAGCAGAGGGGTAGTTGTCAGCAGCTGGAGATGAGGCTGACTGCAAAAGGTCCCACAGGAACTTTTTGGTAAATGGAATTGTTTGAATTTTTTTTTTTTTTTTTTTTGGTCTTTTTCGTGACCGGTACTCAGCCAGTGAGCGCACCGGCCATTCCTATATAGGATCCGAACCCGCGGCGGGAGCGTCGCTGCACTGCGCTCCCAGTGATGGAATTGTTTGAATTTGTGGTGGTAGTTACATACTGTTTGTCAAAGCCCATCAAATCGTACACTTAGAACTCATACATTTTTTTTCATATAATTCAATAGAGCTAATTAAAAAAAAAAATAAGGCTATTATTCTTTAAAAATGGGCATGGGAAAGACCTCTCAACATGAAAAATAGCCTATATGAACTTCACTATTACACTGTATGATAAAGTGAACCTCAGGATTATAACATTAAAAAAAAGATAAATTCAGAGACTTTTAAAAAGAGAAAAAGAATATTAAAAAGGATTATAAAAAGCTTTTTAAAATGAAACAAAACAAAACCCTCAATTATAGAAATAATAGAAAAAGTCTCTGCTGAAAGAAATGCAAATAAAAGACATGGTTCTTGACTTCAAGAAACAAAAACAAAAGCCCCCAAAAATGAGGTTGCCTTGAACTTGTTAAAACAAGTGAACAGATATGATGTTGACAGGTGGGAGGGGGGACAGGGAGGGGAAATCGGTAAAGGGATACGAAAATCAACTACATTGTATATTGATAAAATTACATTAAATTAAATTTTCAAAAAGGAAAAAAAAAATGACGTTGCCAAGTAATGTATGGAACTACCTGACTCTGGCTGTTAGAGTTTTGTAAACGGTAGGAACTAATAACACTGAAAGAATGAAATAAACTCAAGAAAAATTAAGCTTCTGCTTACTCTTCGTCTGGGCTGGGGGAAGCCATCTCTGTGTCGTCGTCTTGGTCGGGAACGTGCCTGGATTCCCTGTCCTTTATTAAGTGGGTCAAAGGATTCTATAATAATCAGCAGAAGGCACAATGTGAGGTAAATAACTCACAGAAAAAGACTTAGGGGAAAGAAATATCAGATAATCATCACTATATTCATTATTTTGCATGTGACAAAAATTTCACTTACATACTTAAGAAAAACAAAGGATACAGGATTTAAATGAAAACATTAATAACAATCAAGAAAACCTCCTATATGGTTACTGTGGGAAAGGTAAAAAAAAAAATTTTTTTTAAACCAAATTAATCACTGTAAGAACAACAAAAACCAAATTAACATCAACAAGCAGGGACTATTTGTGCCCTAGATTATTATCTCTACACATTATAATGCTTAATAGTGGCAATTTGGAGTTGTACCAATCTTCTAAAATAAAGGACTTTTGGTAGACAGATTACAGTGCACAAACCTGATGGAAAATCTGCTTCCAGATCCTGTTCGGTTTCTCCTTTTGAGAACTGCTTTAATTCTGAATCAGCTTCTTGCACAGCATTTGACTTTAAGGCATAATGATTCAGTTCTTCCTCCCAGCTATGTGGAGTAGATACTGCCTCTGATTCAAGATCACCACTATATGTACTTCCTTGGTCTGAAATATACAGAAAACAAAAAAGTCCTCAAAATAAAATAGTCTCTTGACATACTCAGAAACCTTCCTGAACCCCTGAATACCAAAAACTGAGATATGGTTGACAATTACCTAGGTACACTCAAAAATGAAGTAACTTGTTCATCAGCCTCACAGAACTGGATTCATATTTTTGGAAGGCACTTTAAAGCATTATCACAATCCTTAAAACAAATATCTGAGGTAGCTTTTATTATTCTATTACAAATTAGCACACATCATAGATGATGCCCCTTACAAACAGCTAAAAGTGCAAATATTAAATCCAAGAGTACTAACACTTTACAGGTTTCTATTACTAACAGAGCCAAATAAGAGCCAAAATATATTCACAACTACAAACCTTTTTCAAATATCTTGGTGTCTAGAAAGAGTTCCTGTTCAGAAGTTTGAGATCCTAAAGAAAAAAAGCACATAATAAAACAAGTCATACGTACACACAAAGCAAACTGTATCTCAAATGAAATGACTGCACTATATTCATACTATGAAGTTCTAAATAAAGAGACTTCACATGCAGAAAGAACAATTCTTAATAAAATTAGGAATCAGTGGTAAATGCAGTTAAACACTATTAACAATATTTATACTTCTAGGTAGCAGTATGAAAGAAATCACGATGAGAGAGACCTTTACTTTTGATTTTACACTCTCGTGCTATTTGAAATCCTTTTTGTTACTACTATGATATACACAACAATTTATTTATTCAAAGATCCATAAATCTGCTTTAAATTACCCCCCCAATATAACAATCTTTACCACTGCATTGAAAATCCAGTAGACTTAAAATATAAGTTACATGAGCAATCAGCACATGGCACAGTTCTACCAATTATAAAATACCTTAGAAGTAGGAAGGCTCAAGGATTCAAGCACTTTTCTTTCTTTTTTTTTTTTTGGCAGCTGGCTGGTCCAGGGATCCATACCCCCTGACCTTAGTGTTAGAGCTCAAGGATTCAAAGTATTAAAAGAAAAAGAAAAGAAAACCCCACCAACTTTCTTTTTAAATTCACCCCCCAAAATTGCTTTTTTCCCCTAAAAGAGAAATTAGCCAGACCACCTCACTTAAATTCATTTCTGTGTTTCCAAACTATTTATATTACTTGTGATTACAAGTGTCAGTCATAAAACTTAGTTTCGAAAGTTCTTTTGTCTGACTCAATTGTAGACAAAGGCAAAGTCACAACATTTGTACAGAGGAAACACTTGATAAATACTAAATAATGATGTAAACAGAGAAGCCAACTTAAAATGAGTTTTATCATCAGGAATTGTTTGAACTTCCAAACTAAATATTATATCACATGTTAGAAGATCAAGCATAGGGACAATATTCTAAGACATTAAACTCCATATACAAATGAGTCAGGGGCCGAGCCCGTGGTGCACTCGGGTGAGTGCGGCACTGGGAGTGCGGCGACGCTCCCGCCGCGGGTTCGGATCCTATATAGGAATGGCCGGTGCACTCACTGGCTGAGTGCCGGTCACGAAAAAGACAAAAAAAAAAAAAAAAAAAAAACAAATGAGTCAGAATTAATGAGATTATAAACTAAAGAGCAAAACGACACCAGAAACATTGGGATAATAACAAATAAACTTTTTACTAATCTCTCAGAATGTATATGATAAAAACTTAACAGGCAAAACAGAAAAGTTGATAGTACTTTTTCCCAAATGCTACAGTGTTCAGAAATCATCTAGCATTTATTATGCAAAATCAAAACCCAGTGGTTAGCTTTCTAAAATCCACCACTGAAAAGAAAAAATTACCAAGAAAAGAGAAATTTCCTGGCTCATCCGTGATACATAAAAAGGCCTTTGCAAAAATTCACCTACATACCTTAAATACTATTTTCTCTACCTCTTCCTACCTATATCCGAAATCAAAGAGGTGCTAATGAAGGCTACAAACCTTTCTGGAATTATATCAGTGAGTTCCGGTTAATATCATATGCTTTGGAGTCAAACCTGGATTCAAATTCTGGTTCCATCACTTCCTGACTGCATAACCAGGGAAAGTCTAATATCCTATTTACTACATGTGAAATCTGAAGTAAACAATACCCTCCCTTATAGCGTTGCGAAGATTAAATGATGCAATGCACATAATGCACTTAAGACAATGCTTAGAGTATAGTAAACACACATAAATATTAACTATTGATATTATCGTTATTCCACACGAATAAAATGAGATTTATCTACAGGTTATTTTGAGCCAATTCTTTTTTTTTTTTTTTTTTAAATTTTATTTTGTCGATATACATTGTGGCTGATTATTACTCCCCATCACCAAAACCTCCCTCCCTCCCCCCTCCCCCCCAACGATGTCCTTTCTGTTTGCTTTTCGTATCAACTTCAAGTAATTGTGGTTGTTATATCTTCTTCCCCCCCCCTGGTTTGTGTGTGTGTGTGTGTGTGTGTGTGTGTGTGTGTGTGTGTGTGTGTGTGTGTGTGTGTGTGAATTTATATATTAATTTTTAGCTCCCTCCAATAAGTGAGAACATGTGGTATTTCTCTTTCTGTGCCTGACTTGTTTCACTTAATATAATTCTCTCAAGGTCCATCCATGTTGTTGCAAATGGCAGTATTTCATTCGTTTTTATAGCTGAGTAGTATTCCATTGTGTAGATGTACCACATTTTCCGTATCCACTCATCCGATGATGGACATTTGGGCTGGTTCCAACTCTTGGCTATTGTAAAGAGTGCTGCGATGAACATTGGGGAACAGGTATACCTTCGACTTGATGATTTCCATTCCTCTGGGTATATTCCCAACAGTGGGATAGCTGGGTCGTATGGTAGATCTATCTGCAATTGTTTGAGGAACCTCCATACCATTTTCCATAGAGGCTGCACCATTTTGCAGTCCCACCAACAATGTATGAGAGTTCCTTTTTCTCCGCAACCTCGCCAGCATTTACCGTTCAGAGTCTTTTGGATTTTAGCCATCCTAACTGGGGTTAGATGGTATCTCAGTGTGGTTTTGATTTGCATTTCCCGGATGCTGAATGATGTTGAGCATTTTTTCATATGTCTGTTGGCCATTTGTATATCTTCCTTAGAGAAATGCCTACTTAGCTCTTTTGCCCATTTTTTAATTGGGTTTGAGCCAAATGTTTTCTATCTTAAGGTACCATCTACCAGCATGCCAGTTACTATACAACAGGAATTCTATTATTTTTTCTTTAGAGGCTGGCCATATAGGGATTTGAACCTATGACTTTAGTGTTATAACACCATGCTCTAACCAATTGGGCTAACTGGCCAGCCTACAACAGGATTCTTACATGGCTTTGAATATAGGGATAAAATCAGAAAATTATTTTAAAGAAAACCCACTTTGATTTATAGGTTATTTTTCTGGAATCATTAACAACTAATAACAGTAATGAATACCAACACTTAGTTTTCCTTCCTAAAAAGGATAAGAACTTTCACAGGTTCCAACAAGTTTAATGAACCCACAGGCTTGGTATTTAAGCACACTGATAACTTTTAGAAACACTCTGAATGTCTGATACTTTAAAAATTACCTGAATTAACTGAAAATTTGCAGATGTGTTTTTTCTTTCTTTACTTTTAAAGATTATACTAACCTCCCTGGGATAGAGTCTTCTCCTTCTCTTCATCTTCTGCAATCATTTCTGCCATCTCTAGGAGATCAGCTTCAAATGGATGTGTAGGAAGCTTTTCCTTAATGTCTTCAATACTCTCAGTGACTTTATCTTCATTATCCATTGAAGATGGAACAAGCATGGGGACAGGCATCTGAAAGACCAAAAATAGACTGAAGAGTTTCTTAGACAATAGGTTTGTCGTCAAAACTATTATTTGTGAGATGATTTAAGTATTAAAATAAAAAACAAATTGGGCCAAGCCCGTGGCGCACTCGGGAGAGTGCGGCGCTGGGAGCGCAGCGACGCTCCCGCCGCCGCAGGTTCGGATCCTATATAGGAATGGCCGGTGCACTCACTGGCTGAGTGCCAGTCACAAAAAAGACAAAAAAAAAAAAAAAATAAATAAATAAAATAAAATAAAATAAAAAAATAATAAAAAACAAATTTATGATATTTTCATCACTGACAATTAAAATAGTCTTGCTAGTTTTTTTTAATAGGACTAGAGCCATTTAAACAAAAATTCAGTAAGTGCATTTCTGGTCACTCAGCAAAACATGTCTCTAACTCCTCTAAATGAATAATTCCATAACACACTTTCATTTTGTTTTTGTTGCTTTTGCTTATATTTCTTGCTTAACATTTTCACAGAACCATTTTCCTTAAGAATTCAATTCCAATTTATTTCCAATAAAAAGATAAAATACATTTTTCTTTAATAAAAAGTAAGAATCATGTAAATCACAGAATTATTCTTTTTACCCTCGCTAGAATCCAGGATTCTAACACACAGTTTCTGATCTTTTCTATTTGACTGGTCTTATTGTATACATAACTTTTTTAAAAAAGCTATACCAACAAAAAATAATGAAACAAAGAACAAAGAAAAGAATAAAAAAGGGTATACCAGAACCTTTTCTGAGAAGGCAGGGTACAAATAAAAGTAATCTTTTAATATATTCCATATTAAGTAATATGAAAACAGTCAACCAGAATCAGGTGTGTTTTATCAAGTGAAAAGTTCCTTTGCAGAGCTATAAAACCTTAATTGAGGAAAATGCATACTAAATTAACCTTAATCTCTAAATGATTACTCACTGGAACTGGAATTCCAAACGGGACTGGCGTATACTGAGTATAAAGATGAAGAGGTATGGGCACAAACACTGGTATGGGAACTGGCACCACAATAATTTGGGGCTGACTTGGAGTGTCTTCTAAAGGAAAAGGAAAAGAAAAACAAAAGCAAGGTGTACAAAAAACAAAGAGGGTTAGAAACATTTTAATAATATTTCAAAAAAAAGCTTATGAAGATTTATGGTTTGAAATAAGTGTAATCTACAATAGTAGTCATTCTTACAAAAGAGAAATAACTAAAGTAGCACACACAAAAAAAGGCTTGAATATAATAGCACTAACAAAAAGTGGGCAACATATTAAATATCAAAGATATGAGGACAAAATGATTGCAGTATATAATTTGGGTGAATGAGTGGAAAGGACGGAAACAGTGATCTTAAAGAGGGGTATGAAAAGTATTAACATAAATAAGTAGAACATGCTAAAGAGGAGCCTGAGTAGGTAGAGGAGCCATTTTTCTGAGGCTATAATGCACATTTTTCAATCACTCGTAGTAAATAGTGGGGAACTACTACAGATTTGTTAGCACACAGCAAAGTGATAAAGATGTCATTTAAAAGATTAAATTGGCAGCCATTTTAGCATGGAATAAAAAATATATCAACTGTTAAAGTAGGAGGCAATTATAATATGCAGAGCTAAGATGATGAGGGTCTGTTCTAGGGTAGTTACAAAACATAAAAAAAAGAATAAATATACACTACAGATGTTATCAGTATGAAAAAGATAAAACAGAACTTGAAAAAAACTTGAGAAAAGGTAGAAAAGATAAAGAACCCATTCCATTATTCAACAAAGACAGAACCTGACTTAACGGTTTAACTTACGATTTTTTGACTTTACAGTGGTACAAAAGCAATACACATTCAGTAGAAACCATACTTCAGTACTGCATGGTATTCAATAAATAACATTAGATATTCAACACTTTATTATAAAATAGGTTTTGTGTTAGATTATTTTGCCCAATTGTAAGCTAATATAAGTGTTCGGAACATGTTTACGGTAGGCTAAGCTAAGCTATGATGTTTGATGGATTAGGTGTAATGCATTTTCAACTTACGGTATTTTCAACTTACAATGGGTTTATCAGGATGTAACCCCAACTAAGTCAAGGCGCCTCTGTTTCTATAGAGTCCTTTCTATGTGTTAGAAAATATGATAGATAATTGTTACATATTAAGGTATGAGAGAAAGGTAATGCTAGTGATAAGAAAAGAAAAGCTAACAATTTGACTAGGGTTAGAGGTGGGAAAATGATATGGGATCAACTTTACCATACTGCAGTAAACATAAAAAAAAAGTTACTTGATTAGAGATGTCTGATACATAATGCTAAATAAATCACTACTCATACAATAAAAAGAAAGAACTAAGTCATCTACGGCCTTGCTATTTTGGGGTGGTCCATGGACCAGCAGCACTGATTATACCTGGGAGCTTATAGGAAACGCAAAATCTCAGGCCCCACTTAATAAGAATCTATTTAATAAGATTCCCTGATAATTCATGTGCATGTTAATGTTTGAGAAACACTGGCTTACAAGACAATCTTGCAGATCTAGAAATCTAGAATTCCTTTGTAGTTTAAAAATCATGAGATTTTCAATGGCAGCACGAAGAACTACAAAGACCCATCCCCTAGTGAAACAAACAAAGTGAGTGAAAAATATTAAAATACAACCATTTAAATTCTTGGGAAATTGTCCTAAGGACATACAGGAAATGAAGAAACATTTATTCAAGAAAACCTATTAAAATTAGGTAAGAACAGTGAGAGTATGAGCAGCCACAACCTGCTCCATTCCCCAAGCTCAGCTCAACTCAACTTGACAGAAACTACTCTGGGTAGCTGTGGCCAGGATCTCTCCCCTTAGGTCCCAATCAAGGGATACCATGTCTCACCAAGAAGGGTAGGCCACCAGCATTTCTCATACCCTCCTACTCCAAGTTAAAGAGGTAAAATTCTGGGGAGTGTGGCCAAAAGGGCAGGGGCTCCCTTCCACCCAGTTCTATAAGATGCAGACTCTATCCCAGGAACAGCAGGACAAGAATAGTGGGGTCCTGATCACCCTCACCCCAGTTCATTTGTAGGGCAGAAGTTCCATGCCAGGAAAGGCAAGACAAGAAGACCAGAGTCTACCACCTTGCCCAGCATCCAGAGAAGTGGCTCAGAGATTTTTGCCTAGGGGGAAAGGCAGTTCATAAGAAAACAAATCTCTGAAGCTCTTCCCAAAGGAACCAACTTTATTTTTGTTTTTCTTGGGTGGCTGGCCAGTACGGGGATTTGATCCAATGACGTTGGTGTTAAAAGGCTGCACTCTAACCAACTAAGCTAACTGGCCAGCCCCATGACTTTACCTGAAACAGAGTGTGGAGTAGTTCAAACCGAAGGGCACTCTGGAAAATAACAGTGCCTCTTAAGAGCCTTTCTATATAATTCTAAAGCTTATGCTTGTTCCGAAACATTACTCTGTCATTAATAAGAGAATTAAATGAAGTGTTCACAGTATGGTATCATCAATGAATTTCCTTCTCTCTGACTTAAGCCTCAGATGGGGAAAATACGTAACTCACAGGTATGCTGTGAGAACTAAATTGGGCAATATATATAAGCAACCAAACACATCACCTAGGAAACAGTGGATACTCAATGTAAGCAGATCTCACATTCCTTTCCCTTAAAAAAATAAAATAAAGCAAGCCCAAGTAACATACCTGTCTGGCATTCTTTGTTTTGGGTATGTGGTTTGCAAGAGGTGGCTTTAGTTTGTGTGATAGGCTTACACAATAAAGCTTTGTTTTTCAAAAGCCTTGGAGGTTGGGAAGGTGGCAGTTTCAGGGCATCTGTCTGTGTACTTGCCTAGAAAAAAATAAATCAGAAACCAAAAGGATATTCAAAATGTTATTAATTATAAGAAATACTATCATTTTAGAAGAAATACCATATTGGAATTACACGGAAGACACAGCATATAAATATTCAACTAAATGTGTGAGAAATACAATATTTCTAAAATATTAATAGTAATCAGAGTATTTTAATAACTATACATTGACTCTGAATGTATCTAATGAGCATTTTTCTTGGTAAACAGAAGTGATATTTCTATCTTAACAAATTATTGATCAATAACAATGTTGGCTGAGGTTAAAGAAAGAACTATTACTTCTTGATTGAATTAAGTCTTAAAGGACTTAGTTTCAAGATAACCAGGAATAAGAGAATCACTTAAGACCATTTAAGTAACTTGAATAAAGTTATCCCAAAGACCATGAAACACTTTAGAAATGCTATTGTTCCAGTCATAAGTTTTTCTTCATTATTTTCTTCTTTTAAGAGACAAAGCAAAAAATATTCACGAATAAGGAAAGGAATAGTTACAGCACAATCTGCATAGAGTGGGGCAGGGGGAAGGCAAGAATAAATCACATTTCAAAAATATTTTATTTACAATCTGAGTACATTACAAAACATCCAAAAAGTCTTTAATGCCTGAATTCTAAACAATTTACTTTAATTCTATACAATTTTTAAAAACCTCAGTAACTATATAAAGATAGAAAGCATTCAAAGAAATTAAAGTACATAAAAGACCTCACTATATAACTAAAAAATCCCAATCCTGAAGAAAGATTAGATGAACTTGTCAAATTTATTTTATATAATAAAGCATAAAAGAGGGCAAATTAGCTCAGACATATTCACACTACATAAAAATGGAAAATACATACAGTGACAATACCAATAAAAATAATAAAACTTACATCCCCAATGATTTTCGCTGTTACTGTTGGAACTGCACCTTGATAGAAATTAAAATATAAATTTAGGATCTCTTACAATTATTTAAACATTAGCATTAAAAGCTGATTATTGGTCCAGAAACACAAAGTCTCATGGGAAGAACAAGTGTTATCTCAATTTAATTCAGTGGAAGAGCCTAGCAGTTCTAAAGAGTAAGATGAGAAAAAGCAATATGGAACTTATGAAAACACTACTCAATACCCTAGAAGCCCACAGTGAGCCACCATTCCTCATGTGAATATGTCAAACATATGAAAATGATCACTGATGGAAAAAAGGCAGAGAACCACTGTATTCAACTCAAAAAGGATAGATAAATGTTTTCAAATCAAGCCATACCTTGCAAGACACTGTTAGAATTCACTGTGGGCTGAGCAGCAGGAGCACTTGCTAATGATACTACATTAGCTATAACTGGAGTAGAATCTTTTCTCAGAGATGGGGGCCCTGCTGAAGCAGCTTGAACCATGGAAATACTTCCTGATTAAAATAAACAAAATAAAGCTTCATGTAATTTATACATACGTACTTAGAAACGAACAGCTCAAGGAGGTTAAACAATGCTTTCAGGTTTGAGTATATTCTGTTGGAGTAAAAAATCACTTCAGAATTAACTAGGTTTTCGTTTTCTATGTTTTAGTTAGGGAAACTTGAAAAGTCTTCCAGGTACTTTATCTTTATATAAAAATGCAACAAATAAGTCTCACTTAAAAACCAACAACAAAAATCCCCAAAGGCACAATACCAAAGAAGACCACAGTAGATTTAATGAACATTGAAGCCTAACGTGTTTCTTAATTCTTGCCTTCATGTGGAAACGGCTTTTTAAATTTCTGGAGTAGGCTCTTGTAGTTCTTGGTTCTATTTATAAAGAGACCGTACTTAAACTTCTCTTTTTGGATAGTACTAGTTCTGTTTGTTTTTTAAACCATAGTTTCTAAGATTAAATGGTCTAACCAAGCATATGTTATATTTAAAAGGCCATGTGCTTTAGACTTTATGTCCTTTGGTATAAGTAATCTCAAATCCTTTTTTAAGGAAGCCAAGGTATATATATATATAACCAATTACAAAATATTAAGTGTCATCCTTTCCCATAAAGTACTTACATTATTTATTTGATTCAATATGCTCAGAAAAGCTCAAAAAAACCCTCATTTTTACCTGGCTTAATCTAAGGTATTCCAAAAAAAAAAAAAAAGGATCTAAGTGTTAACGCTATTGGAATACAATAAAATCTATATTTCATGAAATTAATAACAACTATTTACAGTTCCTAATCTGCAGAACAGTAGTTAGTTCCTGGCACTGATCAAAGACTCTATTCATCACTTAAATTTACTTTTACCTGCACTGTTTTGTGAAGGTGGGTCACACATACTTTGCTGATTACAGAACATCAAGATACAAAGGAGGTTACAAAAATGTTTCATTTCCCCCCGCCATTTCAAGGACTCATTCAGTTTACCCTGTCGCTTACATCCATCACACTTGGCCATCTGAAAAAAAAATAGAAGACAGTAAATGAGTAAGAAACAAATTATGTGTGGTCTGACAATAAAAACAGGACACACATAACAACTGAGGAAATTAAACTTAGAATTTAGACCATCAAACTGAATGCTGACTTTCCTAAAATGGCAAATATTTATCAATCAATAATTTTATATTAAATAATTTTTTTAAAAAACAATGTAATATTATAGAGACCCCAATAAATAGAAATTAAAAAACAAAGTGAAGTGAAATGAAAATAAGGTCTCGCTTCCACAAAGACTTCAGAAGACAAATTTACTTAATGTTTTAATGTCTTAAGATTGATGTCTTGCACAGGAAATTTTTTTTAAAAACCCAACAAAAACTTTAGTAACATTAAAGTCGTCCTAGAAGCCTTATATTAATCAATAGAGAACACAAAACATTTAATACTTAAAACTTTTAAGTCATTAAATTGCCCTCCTTGCTATATGAAATTTAAAAAGGGAATAAGGCCTAACTTGAAAAACCTGAAAATGTGAATAATATTTACCTGATAGAACAAAACGGTATATTTGGACATGCATTCTTCACAACAGAACTCTTCCACCTTTCCCCCCAAATTATTCTGTACCAATTTGGGAGATGTCTGTAAACAATAACTGCACATTTTACAATGATTTCCCCAGCATTTTGCCAAATCATGTTTATAAAGCAATTTGCAACCTAAAATCAGGAAAGATAAAATTAACATTACGGAGAAATATTAATTATCCACATCTTTAATTTAAATGGCCTAGGACAAAGTTTTTCTTAGATCATGATCAACTAGCAAATCAAGAGATCAATTCACAGGACCAAAACTAGCATATTTGAGGCCGGCCCGTGGCTCACTCAGGAGAGTATGGTGCTGATAATACCAAGTCAAGGCTTAAGATCCCCTTACCAGTCATCTTTAAAAAAAAAAAAAAAAAAAGCATATTTGAAGAAAATAGAATAAGACAGGATAGGATAGGATAAAAAATATTACACTGTATAACATAGAGTAAGTTTTGTTTCGTGAAACTTTTGTTTTAGTTGGGTATGTGAAAATATACTGGGCCACGATGTAAAATGTATCTCCTTCTTTTGTGTTGTCAAAAGATTTGAAAGCCATTGGTCTAGAAGGCTAAGCTTGTGCAGTTTTAGAGTAAAACAAAACATTCTTAACATACAAAATAGTAACCTAAATAAAGAAAACAATCTACTTCATATTGATTTGTCTATTCAGACCATTTAAATTCAGAAACATAAAGGGATGCTACAATACAAATATAAACTTGGGATGCTACTATAATTTAAGGAGTTCCAATTAGAAATAAGTGCAAGAACTAAAAGATCTTTGAGTTCCCCATCAACCTAATAATATTAAATGCCTTTAAAATCACCACCTTCTGCATTATACTTTGAGGATCTTTCACTTCATTTTAACATCTATATAATGTGAAGGACTAGATCACAAAAAGAGTGAATTGTGTATAAACAAATCACAAAGACTTTGGCATTATACATAAAGGATAAAAGATAAGCTTACATAGTAATAGCTCAAATCATCAACTACTTTTAAGATGACCAACACATTCACTAGGTAAGATAAACTTCTGACTTTACCTTCACTACAGAATGACTTGTCAGCACCTGAGAATCGCACAGTCTCCTTTACAATTTTCTCAATTTTACAATATTCACACATTGCCTTTAAGTTATTTATTTTCTTATATTCATCAGAACAATTCTTGCCACAGAACTGAAACATTTTACCCTGCAAAGAAATAATCATTACATACTAATTAAACATTTGGTTTACCTTATGGAAATCCTTATCCCTCTTACTTTGAAATCAAATGGTGAAATTTTGAGAGATGAAAAGCTAAAAATAATTTTACAAACAGACTCATTTATACTCAAACCCTTATCATAAACCTACACTTTACCTTATAGTCAAGAAGTTCTGGTTTTGTGGCAAAAAGACGGTTACAGTGTTGACATTTGAGTTTCACAACACTTCGGGCAAACCCAACATGCTGGGATTGGGCAGCAAGACGCTGAAGACCAGCTGCAGCAGAGCTGCTGATAGAGGTGGGAGACACAGCAGAGGTGTTACCTCCTCCTGCTGACACTGTTGAACCTGTGGGGATGCTTACAATGACTTGGCCCTGAGACAAGGGCACTACTGAAGAATTCATTCCAGTTGGTTTGTTGAACAAATTCTGAAAAAACAACAACAAAAGGTCAATTTACTGTTCAAAGAAATAAGTATTGTGTGCCTACATATGCCAAGCACAGTTATAGGCACGTAAGATACATCTGTGAACAGGCAAAAATCCCTGCCTTTGAGCAGCTTATGAGTGAACAGGGGGAGTCTCATTTATGTCCAAAAAATAAAATAATTTAACTAATAATGTTCTTCAAAAATAATATTTTCCCAGTAGCTAATCTGGGTGATAGGAGTACCATTTTATTTTATAGAAGGCAATTAAAGGACAAGCCTCCAAATACAGGATGAACTAAGAATCCAAGCTTAATTGGACTTTAGATAGAAAAGTAGGCAATCCAGGCACTAGCAAACACCTAATAAGTTTATATTTACTTATAAACTCACTGACTGAAGAAGAGGAAGATTCCCGAAGCCATACCTGGAAAGCTACCACACAACTGTAGCTGCAGAAGTTGCGTATACTTCCATCTGACATGGCTAGGTGATACTGAGGGATTGCTGAGGTTTTACAACTGTTACACTGAACTTGTACACCTTAGCAAATCAAAATAAAAACTAATGAGTAATATATACAAATGTACACAAATGTATGAAAAATTAAATATTATACAATATACAAAAATTCAAGGGCCAGGTTAAGTTGCAAGAACTAAACTCAATCGTGTCACATATGGACAAAAACTAACTTAACATTAAAAATTTTTCTTTTAGTTTAAAGTAGTCATAGTCTACCCTGAAACTACAAAATAAATGAATCTTGAAATAAATCAAATGCGGATAAAGAAAATACGTGAAAGAAGCCAATGAAATTCTTTTAGTAATGGGAAAACGCATAAATAGGCAAGCAAGTAAATAAGCAATCAAGGTAATAGGCGATATTTTACAATAAAAACCTAAAATATTTTTAATTTGCCTTAAAAATCAACTAAATTTGGACAAAAATCTGTAACATAAAAACAAAGTAACCATAAGTTTTTCAACGATTACATTTTATAGTTTATGAAATCAATATTACCTGCAGAAGTAACCATTTTAACTCTGTAAGCAGATAAGCAATTAACAGAACAGAAAAGCTCTGTCTTCCCCAAGCTATTGGAATTTTCAATCATTTCTGCTGAGGATCTCAATGATTTGCAAAGCGCACATGGGGTAATTTTGGCTGATTTCTATTAAGAGAATAAAACAACATTCATTTTTACCAAATTCCTAGTAAAAGCATAACTCTTTGAAATGTTTATACTTGATCTGTTGAAATATTTTTTATCAGTGGTTTTCAAACTTTAGTATTACAATCCTTTGTAAGAAATAAATTTTACAAAGTGACCCAGTGACACACATACTTCTGAAGTTTTGCATTTGTGTATTTTATATGTACATATATAAAACTGAAAAAAAACTTCACAGAGCAATATATATCATGATAACATGTAATGCACTTTAACATTTTCTATTCTATTCAATTTTACTAAAAAATAATGCTTGTTGTAACCTAGTAATTAACTTCAGGATCTATTAATTGGTTGTAACCATAGTTTTATTCTACCACTAATAATAACAAAGTACTCTGTAAGCAGTAAAGTGGGAGCAAACCTTGGATATCACAAGTGTCAAAATATAAACAATCAAAGAATCTGTTATCTTAAGTCTTCATTCTATGAGGCATTCAGCAGCAAATAATACTATTAACATGCCACACATTCAGGATAACTTATAAGTTATGTCCAGCACCAATTAGGAGAGCTTAAGATCTCTCTTCCTTCTTAATGGATAAATCTGTGAGGATTGATATTAAAATAGATACATGTTAAAGTGAGCCTAAGTCCATTTCCCTTTCTTCCCCATCAGAACTGTAAAACCAACTTTATTTATAAGACTTAGGTCAAGAGTTATCTCTGTGGGGGGGGGGGAAGAAAATGAAAAAGAGTTATCTCTGTGAAGCTTTTGCTGATAGGCTCATCTTGTCCTACAAGGTAGAGCTGACTATGCTTCCTCTGTGGCCCACTGTACCCCATCATACTTCCATGATAGCATCTCTATTTATTCATTTATATGTTTATCTCCCCTAGGAGACAGGTAGCTCCTCAAATCAGGAATTACATCTAATGTTTGTTGAATGAATTATACATAAAGAAGAAAGGAAATAGAAATGACCACATACAATGTGCCAAATTCTATACTAGATGCTCTCTCCTTCTTTATATAATCCTAAAAACATTCTGGTGACACAGGTGGTATTATAGCCACTTATAGATAAGAAAACTAGGGTGCAAGTACTTTAACTGCTTTCGCAAAGGTAAAACTGTATTATAACAGAAAGACTGGGAATAAAATCTAGATCTGCCTTATTTCTAAATTCCAGTTCTTTCTCTAGCACAGCACATATTAATATATGAGAAATTTAATAGCTAGTATTGATTAAATTAAAAGTAATGAGTAAATTTAAAATTAAGATGTTTCATCCTATTTCTCCTCTCTTATGGAATATCAATCATCTTTCAATGAACAGGAGCCAAGTAACTTTTGGTACCTGATACAATATCAGGAAAAGAACAATCTTTTGGCAAAAGATAATACACATGATGAAATAGGATTTTTTTTTTCCCTGTGAGAGCAAAAATAAGGGATAAATTGTAAAGCTAAGCACTTTTAATATGCTTGTACTCTGACAAGAAATAAACTTTTATATTGCATAATGTTTAAAATTCCAAAATCACTGCAAAGTTTTATGAACAATTTACAAAAAATTTCCCAATAGACATTATTAAATTCACCAATTTTGGTGGACTGTGTAAAAATTCACCATCCTAAGAAAATGATCAACAAATGCACTGAAACAGGGAAAGTCACTGTAAAAGTAAAAATGTAAAAGTACTTACTATTCCTTTAGGTTTATCAATTTAAAACTAATATTTAATTAAAATTTACTAACAAAATATAAATTTAATACACACAAAAACTGCATAACAGACATTTGTCATACAGAGCTCATCCAGTTCATCCTGTGCAAACCTCACCGATTCAAAAAGTAATATACATATATCCCACATCCAAATTTTCCTATTTCCTGAAGAAAAGGAAAAACCTTTTACAATTAATGGTAAGATTTTGATTTTCTGGTTTGCAATTTTAATTACGTGGATTCAATTTCAAGAATACATATGTAACTTAGACCTTTCCTTGTCAAATAAAAAGTATACATGCAAATCAAAGTGTATTTAATAACACCAAAGTTAAGGGTTCCACTCTCTGTACCAGCCAGCTGCCACCCTTCCTCCCCCCACCCCCCCAAAAAAAACCCCAAAACTGACTAATAAAATGTATTTCAAAGATCAGAATGCTATACAACAAAAGGATAGGACTGGTTATCTCTGGGAGATGCATTATATTTCTTCTTTGTGCTTTTCTGTATCTTCATAATATTGTTCAAAAACATGAAACACATTTGAAACTTAAAAACCATACCCTAAAAACATATATTCAAATGCATAAACAGAAACTGCTACTTACTGAACTCTATAACAGAGTATTTCACACACATTCATTCAACAAATACTATTTATATGTAATAATTTTAGTTAAGCAAACAATAAGCTCTTAATACTTTCAACAGTGTTTTTGTAAATAATTTCCAACAAAAAATTTAGGTCTCCCTGAAATAAACAAAGACATTAAGATTAAATATGGTTAGGTACCTGCTTGTATGCTGTGACACACGCTGAACTACAAAACTTTTTAGACTGCCCCTCTATCTGAAGCATGTGACACTGTCCAGAGCCACTGTAACAATAACCCCCACAGTTCTCACAACAGTTCATTGTGAGGTTGTTAGCAGAGCGGAACTTAGAGAAGCAGGCATCACTGCAAAGTTTATGTACCACATTCTGGTAATTAACTTCATGTCGAATCTAGGAATTTAAAAACAACATGCAAACAATAAGCAGAGACATCAAAAGCTATTCTTTGAGCACAAACATTAGACCTCCCTCCAATAAAATAAAAAGATAACTTACAACAGCATTCTTCTGACACATGCTGCATTTGGTTGAAATACTATTTGTATTTATGGTAACAATAGGTTTTTTTTTCAATTCATATGTTGACAAACATGACTGACTGCAAAAATCTTTACTAGTGGTGGTATTTTCAAACTGGGCACTGATCACATCCTTCGGATTTAAAATGTCTCTAAAAATGATAACAAAGATAAAATAAGCCACAGTATAATTCATTCTTTTTCTTGTAGTGAGCTAAAATTACCAAATAAAAAAGAGGTGATTATAATGTAGGGAAAGTGCACTGGAATTTAAAAACCTGGGTTTTCTTGCATAAACATAAATTGTTTTGATACTTAAGTTTTTTCCTATAAAATGGAACTGATATACCATCTACTTCATAGAACTGTTGTGAGAACTAATATACGTAATATGTTTCAAAGATTAAAAGGAAATACGTCAAATGGTTAGCATTTATTATCTCTATAGGTGGGATTACAGGAAATTTTATTTTCTTCTTTAGAATTGTCTGTATTTCCAAAATATACTTTTAAAATAACATTACATTCGAAATTCTTAAAAATCATCATCTTTTAAAAGTAAACATACACTTTGAATTACAGTGTATATTCTAGCATGGTTATATCTGAATTTTCTATATTTGAATAATTTAATTTGTAACCTAATGATTAAGGTTCCCCGCCACACCAACCTTAATCCCACCACCAAACCACTTTCTATAGTAGTTTACCAGATAGTTTAAGTGTAAACCATTTTAAAAGCCACTTTTCTAATTGGTGAAATTTTCTAAACAGTGTCTCTCCCCCATAAGAATACACTTACATAATAGTTAATATGCTGTTATATTCATTCGCATAACATCCTGCATATTTAAAAGTTTATGCTAACAGAATACTTTTTTTTTGGAAAGATTAAAAATATCTCTGCTTCAATAAAAGGTAATAATAAAAATGATGGGAAATCATCATAAGGAACATCTAATATGGTACTATACTATAATACATAAGTCCATACTTGTCCTCTTCTATATTTAGCAGTTCTAGACTGCTTTGCTTTCTGCATTTTTTTCCTTTTTGCCTTTACAGCTATTTTTCAAATTAGGTTTCAATGTACTTCACAGACGGGTATTTACCCAGTTTTATTGAGCCAGACACTAGCTAAACCCTGAGTCAAGATACAGTCCATGCATGCACTCAAGGAGCTCAGAGTTACTGGGACAAATAGACAATTTATAAAATACTGTAACAGAAGCATTCTTAAAATTGATAGTAGTATAAACAATTTTGAAAAAGATATGTATGATGTACTATAGAAATATAAAAATGAAGAAACAATTGTATGAGACCATATGTGACATGAAAGTCTACTCAAAACAAGGTGCCATTTTAGCTGGACCTTAAATAAGTTTTCTAGAAGGTTAAGGATTGATAAGGGTTGGGAGCAGCATGGATCAAGACAATGAAAATATAAAAGTAGGTATTTCTCAATATGCTTACAGTTCAATTAGATTACATCTTATTGTAGCAATAGATTATATCTTATGCCAGAATGAGAAGAAACAATCTCATTCCAGTTAGCAAAAATTCAGAAATGGTACAGACAATCTAGAAATAGTTACTTCTTTGAATATCATTATACAGAGTCTGATTTTCCTAACAGTATTAACGAAATTATCCTCTAAACTGTCCCTTTTCTGTAGGATTTAAGATAGATTTTTAAAATTTAGGTAGATAAAAATTAAATGATGATTAACTAAAATATTTTCAGAGTTTAGGTTAAATTCAAGAAGCTAAGAGACATGGTCAACAAAAGATAAGGAAAAATAAAATTGTTATTCTGAACAGCTCATGAGTTTTTAACCTTAAGTGCTGATGCTATATTTCTACTGGCTTATAAAAACAGCAGTAGCTATCAAGAAAGAAATCTTTTCTATCTCTGCCTATTCGAATTAAAATGAAACCCTTTTTATAGAGATTATTTACAAATTAAACCTGTTTGACCATATAGACTATGTAGGGAAACAACGTATATGCCAAAATTAACCAGCTATGTGACACTGAGCAAATCTTTTAGCTTCTTTGAATTTAATTTCCTTATATTTAAGCAATTTTACAATCAGATAAACCAGACTGTACCCAAGTGTTGTAATGACTGTGTAGAAAAGATGGAATAAAAGGGTCTAAGGTAATTTATAAGTGCTGAATAGGAAATGAAAGAGTAGTTCAGGAAGTAAAATGGAGTACAACGAAAAACAAGATTTATCTGTGGTTGAGGAGTAAAGCAACAAGAGAAAAAGGTATTATGTAAAATGAGAAGGGGGGGAAAGTGAGTAAGACAGAAAATGAAAAAGGCTGAGGAGATAAGTAAGTAAGGAGTACCTGAAAGAACAGAAAAGGGCAAATGGAAGAGAGTAAAAAATGAAGAAGGGTAAAAGAGTAAGTGAATGAAGAGTTAGGACAGTTAAGAGTCAAGACATAACAGGTTAAAAAAATGAAAAATTTTTTGGATAATGAATGAAACCAAAAGTGACAAGAGAAAAATAATCTTAAAGAACAAGTGAATTTGGGCCGAGCCCGTGGCGCACTTGGTAGAGTGCTGCGCTGGGAGCGCGGCAACGCTCCCGCTGCGGGTTCGGATCCTATATAAGAATGACTGGTGCACTCACTGGCTGAGTGCCGGTCACGAAAAAACGACAAAAAAAAAAAAAAAAAAAAAGAACAAGTGAATTACATTAAGATCACGATGTACATAAAAATGGCCTGTCTCCAGATAAAGCTAATGCAAACACCAGCGGCCAAAGGGACATGATAAATTTAGTTGAAAAAAAGTAACAGGTATGGACAAGAATTGAAAAAAAAAAAACAAAAACAAAAATCAGAAAGAGGGCACACATTTTTAAAACTCACGAGTTTTCTACGATTATTTTAAAAATAAACGATAAACCTTGGAAAGAATATCTATGACTATTATTATAAAATAAGAATTATCACTAAAATTTTAGAAATCACTGATCCCCAAAGTAAGAATTAAATAGAGAAGTATAAAAGGAAGTTATTATGTGAAATTATTTCATGGCAAAACAGAAATAAAAAACCATAAAAATTATAATTTTCAAACTGACAATCTTAGAATCTAGTGATGAATATACTGGAATATAAAAATTAGAGACACGGCATACACCTAAGTACTCACTTTTAAAAGCATGTTTTATAATTCAAACAGTATATATAAGTCTCTTTACTAAATTAAACTTCCAAAAACATTATGTGGCTGATATTTAATAGTTTTATCACATAAATTGTAGCTGTAAAGTAATGAGTGAATTTCCTTTTTTTTTTTTTTTTAAAGTTAGGGTCATTAATTCTCTCATTCAACAAATATTTATTAAGCACCTAACATGCTGGGTACATAGCAGTGGACACAACAGGCAAAGCTCCTACCCGCATAGCTTATGTTTGTTTTTACAGTGACAGAGAAAAATTGTACGTAATTACTATGCACAACATGATGTTTTAAAATTTATATATATTGCAGAATGACTAAATCTAGCTAATTAACATATGCATTACCTCACACTTATAAATTTTTGTGGTGAAAACACTTTATATTCACTCTTTTAGCATTTCCCAAGAATACAATAATATTAACTATAGTCACCATATTGTACAATAGATCTCTTTAACTTATCCCTCCTACCTAACTGAAATTTTGTATTCTTCGACCAACATTCTGCCAACCACCCCTCATGGATTATGCTCTAATGAAATAAATAAAAAGGAAAGTAAGCCAAAATCTATCACATAAAATAGCCTTGGGATCGATCCTACTAATTCTAACAATGACAACATTGTTAGAGATATTGCTGGATATATTTTTTAAAAGTCCTTTTTGGAAATTTCTTCAAAAAGGAATTATGTCACAAAACCACAAATCTTATTATTTAATCAAATTTCATTTTTGAACAAAAATTTTTTTAAAAATTAATTTAAAAAGTTGATATGAAATATCCTAATCTACCTTCTAATCAATACATATAGTTCTAAATCACTTTTAGCCACTTGCAAACATTAAATAGACCCTCAGGAGATAAAAATTTGATACCACTGAAGCTGTTCAAAAGAACATATTATAACTTGAAAGATAATCCCAAAACAAAAAGTTACAGAAGTTATTCCTGTTGCTTTAAATAGCAGCAATCTTAAAAGGAAAACAGAACTTCCAAAGGAAACTAAAGTCCAATCTACACTTGCATATATGAATATATGGTATATAATTTAAACTGCTATTTTACTACCTCAAATATAACCAAAATTTACCCTTTCAATTGTTTCAAAGAAATGAAGCATAAAGGGATGTTTAAATAACTAACATCCAGAAAAACTTCTAATCATATCCAAATTTCTTTTTAAAATCTCTTATCCAATTAAACCAGAAAAGGGAGTATCTTTTTCCCTTTCCAGATAGAGAAAGGGCAGCAAGCATGTGAGGAGCTATAAACACAAATACATAAAGTCATAAACCATAGTTTCAGTAGTCTGATAAAAGAGAAAAGCCAATGTGTTTCAGAACAAGCATAATTTCTCTTTTTCAAACTTACTCATTTAAACAGTTTCTAGCAATCTCCTTACAAGATTAGTTCATATTCCTCATACATTTCAGGATGACCTTATTAAGGTCATAAGGTCATTCTCCTTTTCTGTTCTTAAACATTGCAATGAACTCTCTGAGGTAGTTCAGATATTGAGAAGATAAAAATATATACTGGAAGCCATTTAAAGTTAAGAAGAAAAATTAAATAAATTCCAATTACACAGTAGGAATCATAACTTTAAATATTTGTTGGATTTAAAAATCGATTGCTTACATTAACAAGATAAAATATTGTGGTAATACAATACCCATAAGTGTGTACTTTTTGTAACGTAAAGCATCTCAACAAACAAGGATAGAAGAATTGGTTTCCAAAACACTTAATATATAAAAGGCACATTATTGAAAGCCTAAAAGAAAGCTGAGCATCTAGCACCCAGAGAGACTGAAAACAGCAACATGTCAGGACTAAATAATGTGGTATCTCTCATAAAAACACAGAAATGCAGAAAACTAAACATAATACACAGGCTAAGAAAAAGTATGTTAAAAGAAAGGAAAACAAAAAAGATAATTTAGAATTCTGCTATACTTTGAGCAACTTGAACAAGTTTTCTTGGTGAGAGGAGGAGGTGGGCGGGCAGGTGGAACTGTATATCCAGTGAGGCACAGTGTAGAGCAGAATAGCTGAGTAGACCCTTTCCTCTGATAAGCAGTTTGCCCCTTCTGGAGGATTTTTTTACAACCAGAACAGGAAACTCGAACAGCTGTGGCTGGAACTGAAGGAAGCATTTTATTCATGCCAGATGATGCCTGTGAAGGCTGAAAGCCAGTAGTCAACTGTGGAGCTTTAAAAAAAAAAATTGAAAGAAAAAAATGTTTTACTTTTTACCATGAATTTCAACTATGCATTCTTTCTTCTCTTCTAAAGCTAGTCTTAAAACACAACAGTAATTATGCAATATACTATGTAAAGGCATTCTAAATAGGCTGAGAGAGTTGTCTAGTTTATTAATTACAATTAGAAACTTCCTCTCATTCATATTGGTCAGAATAAATACAATTCATGTATTCAGTTTCGTTTCTTACCAAGAGGACTGCCACTGACCGAAAACACAGCACTAATTTTCAGTTCCCCCTCTTGAGTTTTTTGCTGTTGGCCATGACTATACTCCTTTAAAAAAGGAAAAAATAAATAAACACACAGAGAAAATAATAAATACCTAAAAAAATCCAGACATTCAAGACATTTCACTATCGCTATATTGAGGTGAAAAATGTTTACATTAGCATTAATAACAAATAATAAAATACAAAGCAGTAAGCAAACTCTAATTACAATTAGGGTATATTTGTCTCTGCCGGAAGATCAAGAAGCAAAAAATGAAAGTAGCTATTTAGTTAGCCTGTGGAACTACCAGATATTTATAAATTATTTTTGAAAATTCTTCTTTAATTGGTTACTGTTTATTATAAAAGTAATACACAATCACTATAGAAAAGTTAGATAAGTAGGAATAAGAAAAAATTTCTAATCTTATTTCCATCACCCCAAAATAACCACTGTTATTCTTTTGGTATATTTCTTTCCAGTCTTTTCCTCTCCTCTATTCAGGTTTTATTTCTTTACATAGTTGTAATTATACAAAATATATCATTCCTATAAACTGATGTTTTGCTTACTTGTATCATTTGGATTTTTGCATATTATTATATATTACACCAAAATATCTTCTAATAGCCAGATACAAGTGTTTCTAAAATTGGAGTCCAAAAATCCCTGAGGTCTAAGTAGTCTGAGAATTCTGAAAGAATATTTTTTGAACTGTTTTCCTTTCAATGACTTTTAATTGCATGTAAACATATTTTAAGTCCTGAGTAACCATCATATAACTACAATATCACATATACTACAAGTTTTTAGTGCGTTGTTTGCTTTTACAATTGTGTTATTGCATCGTGAAGCCATTAAATGATAGATTTAACTTTTACTTTAATATATCATTTATCATAATGAAACTTGCAAAACCCTACAAGACCCCTTATTCTTGGAATTCTGGGGCATCTCAAAAAAAACCTCCGTTTTTGTATTGGGGGTGTTGGTACATCACTCAAATTTGAGAAATACTAAATTAATGAGGCACCAAAAACTTCAGTAATTGAGATAATATTTTAATGCAGTATATTTAAAAATCAAAATTTGCAAAAATCCACGATGAACGAAATACAAAAACTTTAAGCAAAGACAGGGTTACTATTACTGATTCTTTATTTTTGCCTCAGGCTCCAGAATGGCACTGAGATTATATAGCCACAACCCAACGTTGGTCCCCTTACTATTTCCATACATTTAATATAATCAGCAATGCCATGATGAATATCTTTGTGAACACTCATACTACCATATTTAGGATCATCCCTAAGGAATAGATTCTTCAAGTGGAATTGCAACGTAAAATGGTTTTTGATACATAATGAAAGATTGTTTCCCCCCAAAAAAACTGTTGTTAATTATATTTACTCCAGCAATTTATGGGAAAAAAAGCCACTTAAAAGCCTTTTTCACTTGTTTAAACTTGCAGTTCTTTTCTTAATGTTCATTTACAAAAGTGCATTATAATATAACAGAATTTATAAAATTTCCTCAATATGTACTTTAAGTTAAAAATTTTATGTACTGAAGTTTCCATTTTTATGCCAAAAATCTGACAGTCTTTACCTTTGTGATTTCTTCTATCTGTTACAAAGTTTTACTTCCATAATAAAATAATAAGAATGTAGTTTCATTGTTTATAATACAGTCCTTTAATCCAGGGGTCAGCAAACTTTACTGCAAAGGGCCGGGTAGTAATATTTTCAACTCTGCAGGTCATTTGGTCTCTGTCACAACTACTCAACTCTGCCCTGGTAGAGCAAAAGCACCCATATACAACATGTAAATGAATGAATGTTCAAAGCTCCAATAAACTTTATTTACACAAGCAATGGGTGGAAAATAAAACCAAAAAACAGGGTGGGCTGGATTTGGCCCCACTGATAATCTACCAACTCCTGTTTTAATCCATTTGGAATTTATTCATTTGATGTATAATGGTCATTTTTCTTTTTCTTTCTCTAAATAGCTAGTTAATTCCTTCCATTTGCCATTGATTAATATATCAAATCATTAAAAATAATGTCTATTTTAGTGGCTATGTATTCTGTATCATTATCACCCTGACTAATCTTATGATATCACACTATCCTAATGAAACTAATTGTAGGATGTTTAACCACTTTACAGAGTTTGCCACTCATAACCTCTCCAACCAGTTTTTAGAATATATGTGTGTGTATATATATATATATATATGTGTGTGTTTATATGCACCCCTATAATTCTCCAAAACTTCAGAACCTAACCATTGGTATTTTCATAAGAATAAATCAAATCTCTGTCTTCATTTAGGAATAACTGATATCTTCATAATATTTTTTACATTTCAACAAAAAATGGTCTATCCATTCATTCGAGTTGTCTTTTATCAGACCTAAGCCCTTTTTAGTTGCTGCTAAAAACCACAGTTCTTTTTCATTATATCATCTAACTGGGAAATCAATTTATAGAAATATCGCTATTTTTTAATATAACTATAATTCGACTACGTACTCCACTAAACTTTTATGAATTCTATTAATGTGCTAATATAGATACTTAGCAGCCAGTGATAATTTTATATCCTTTTCCATTATTTTTTCTTCTCATTTATTTAATGTATATTGAGCCAAAAAGCCAACAAAAGTTAAATAATAATGCTGACACTAGTAATCTGTATTCTTTTAGCACTTTTTGTTGTGTTGGGGTTTTTTTGTTTTTTGTTTTTTTTGGAGGCTTGCCAGCAACTCTTAGTAATTATTAACAGAAAGTTTACTTCATTTTACTTTCAAATTCAATAATTGTTATTGACCAGAAGTAGATATTTCCTCACCATTATCAAGAGAGTATCTATTATAAGAAACGCATAATGAATTACATGAGATGTCTTTTGGCATCCAACAAGATGACCATACAGACACTCTTCCTTGACCTGTTGATGGAATACATGTATTAAAAGATTTTCTAATATTGACTCATCCTGACATTCCAATGTTATATACTATATTATAGCAAATTTCCAGTAAAAGAAAAAATTCTTTTAATCTCAGAAAACTCCAGAAATAATCAATACTCACTGGCATACATTAATGACCTCCAGTCAGCTCTCTTATTCTCTGTGATGGCTATTCCAAACTTCTGTGGCATTTCTTAATCCTCAAGTACATATTAGTTATGTTATATAGTAAAAATAATTATATGTCTTAAGTACCATGTATGTATGCCATAATGACTTCAAGGCAGAATCATGTTTGGTTTATGTTTCTACCCCCCAATGATGACGAATTTTACAAATATTTCACAAACAAATCAATGACTGACAAATAATTAATGTTTTTTGAGAAGTAAATATCTAATTGATGACCCAAAAGGTTTCAGAAGCAGAAAAACATAGGTGTCAAAACAAAACAAAAAATCCTTTACCAATACATTTAACTTCCCTTCATTTACCACAAAGAAAAAACCATATTAATATCTTAAGACAGTATTTTAGAAATGAAGAACACAGTTTCTATAACCAAATTAACTTGATATGGCTAAAACAAAGCTCCAACATTTGAATTACTGCATTCTACTTTCCAAGATTGTATGAATCACTATTGTGACAATTAGTTAATTTGCTTTCCCATCTTAATCCATTTATTTCAATGAGAGATTATAGATTAGCTCTACCTCCATTATTATGAGCAAGCAAAAAAGAAAAAAATCATGATTTTAATGTAATACTTACTGACTGTCTAGCTTTTAGAACTTACAGAAAAGGGGAAAAAGGAAAATGAGATCTCTGGCTTTCAAGTTTTTATTTTAAAACCATCTCTAGGCATTTAAAAAAATTAAACAACTTCTACTTACAAAAATATTGGTAGACTAATAAAAATAAGACTTTGATTATGACCCCAGACTGGCTCCTTACTGGCCATGTGGCCTTGAGGAACTAACTTAATTTCTATGAACCTAAGCTTCCTCATCCACAAATATACCTCACACTCTGGCCATCTTATATAGGTCGTTAGAAGGAGTACATGTAAAAGCACCTGTAGCTGTAAAAATACCACAAAAAATGTTACAGTAACATGCAATGGGATTAGAATGAAGAAACAAAACTGGGAGGCCAAATGATGCTATGCCAGTACCAAAGGCAGCAGAACAATGACTGATAAACCCAGAAAATCATAAATGAAGAAATAACTAAAAGCAAATGGGTGGAAGTTGTTAAATTTATATATGCACATTTCAACACCTTAGTGATATACATAGGAAAGTAAAGAAATTAAGGCCAAAATGAATTATTTAAAAAGGAGAATTAGGAGGTGAGCTGAAAGCAAAACTACACAGTTAAGCACTGAGAAAAGCCAAGGGAGATTTTGAAAAGGTGCCATGAGCTAAAGCTATGAGTTTACTGAACCACAGGGAAAGTTACACTAATTGATGGTCAAAAGTAAAGGCTGACCACAACTGTAAAAGCTATCAGTATTTTATGTGAGGTTAATAGCACTGTTTTAGAGACTAAGAAAACAGTACATTGGAATTCCCCTTTCCAGTCCATGGGAAATGAGTAAGAGTAAGAAAGCATTACACAGTATTGAAAAGCAAGCAATATAAGGGCCGGCCCGTGGCTCACTCAGGAGAGTGTGGTGCTGATAACACCAAGGCCACGGGTTCGGATCCCTATATAGGGATGGCCAGTTCGCTCACTTGGGAGAGCGAGGTGCTGACAACACCAAGTCAAGGGTTAGATCCCCTAACTGGTCATCTTTTAAAAAAAAAAGAAAGAAAAAAAAGCAAGCAATATAGATTTCCAATGGTCATAAGGCAGAAATACCTAAAAGAATAGGAAAATGGGGGTTAGGCAGGGAGGTAACATAGGGAGAGAGGAGAACAGTGGGACACAGGAGAGTGGGGAGGTAGAAGAGGAAGGGGAAAGACAAGAAAAAAGGAAAGAACCAGGTTTCTAGAGATTACATATAACATGACCTCCCCTGGGGGGTTTCTAGAAGAATTACCAAAGGTCTGGCCCTACAGGATTGGTGTGGCGACAAGAGAGAGGACTGCTCAGGGAAAATCTAGCTTTATCCACTCACGTGCCTTATTGTGGGGTCAGGGTAAAGAATGCTTTTGGATCTTAGCCCAGAACCAACCCACATTACTGCTTGGTTCTCAAGAATCCAGTCAATCAGGTGGTGAGCCTTTAGGGAAGTTCTTCCCCATAATCACGATGAAACTTCATATTTGGCATTTTATAACACATTTTACAACTTTGAATTAGTGCACAAAAATGTAGATGTTGCTATCCATTCCACCCTATTTATATTCTACAGCCACTGGAATCTCTGATTGTTTTGAAAACAGTAACGCTAACAACTTTCCCAATGCCTTCTATCCCCACTGTATTTGGTCTTTGCTATAAGTACCTTTATGTCCCAAGGAAGCGTTATTGGGTCATGGATAAAAGAAAGAGATGCCTTTGGTACCCTGCCAGCATTATGATTTCTTATAGATTTCCCATGCCCAGACTGAAGCATGTAAAGAAACACAAGATCTGCCCTGCATACAGACATGGTTATAGTCTTCTAAGATATATATTGCCACATAGACTTTTCCTGGGTGTCAGGACATCTATTTATCCCTAAACTCACATATCCAAGATCTCCATTTTATCCGCTTCAATAAACATGCTTTCAATTTACCTTCTATTCAAATATTTTCATATTCCTTCTACTGTCTTCTTTGTAGGAACTACATTCATATCCAATCAACTCCTACAGCTTCACCATCACTACCTTAATACATCTACCTTCCACTGGGCACCATGGAATTCTTGCTTAACTGAGCATCAATCAGACTCATATGAATCGCCTACCACTGTAATCACCTCTTCTTTTTCTATCTCCTTATTCTAAAGCAGTGATTCGCAATAGCAGATGATTATGCACCCCCAGAGGACATTTGGCAATGTCTAGAGACATTTTTGGTTGTTAAAAATTAGTGTGGGAGGTTGCTACTGGCATCTAGTAGATAGAGGCCAAGAATGTTGCTAAACATCCTGCAATGCACAGAACAGCCACTTAGAATTATCAAAGAATTATCTGGTCCAAAATGTCAGTAATGCTGAGGGTGAAAAATCCTGCTAAAAGAAAACTTTTCCACAGAAGTCTCACATTCTCAAACCCACTAACATAAAGATAGATAAAGGTAAGCTTTTCTTATCTTTTTTTTTTAAAAAAGATGACTGGTAAGGGGATCTTAACCCTTGACTTGGTGTTGTCAGCACCACGCTCAGCCAGTGAGCGAACCGGCCATCCATATATGGGATCCGAACCCGGGGCCTTGGAGTTATCAGCACCGCACTCTCCCGAGTGAGCCACAGTCCGGCCCTAAGCTTTTCTCCTGATCCAATGTCACTGAGAGAAATAGCTAATTCATGTTATCTTTCCTTCTCATCCTCTGAATTTATGCCATCTGTACAAAACGAAGACTACACTCAAACAATCGCTGCTATTGTGTATTCATCCACTGGACCCCTTCCTACATTTCAAAAATGATTACAGCATCTGATGTAACTTCTTTTTTCCATTCCAACCACTTGCAATATCATTAACTGCATGAATAACCTAGATGACTTCAGGACTTCACAGTTACAGGACCTTTTACCTCCAGAGCAACCCTGAAATAGCAGAACTCTACTCTTATACCCTTATTACTCACGGATCTCAAAGATCTCAAACTTGGAATCGTGTACCACTCATCAAAGCCTCCTTTACCTTCTACCCACTAATCTAATGAACTCCTTCTTCAATCAATGAACCCTTCCAAAGATAATCTGTCCATTAACTCCTCCTGAAAAATAGTTAAATCCATACATAGCTTGTAATTCATTAGCGGTAACTGCAAAGGCTTATTATCCTATATGAACTCAACCACATCACAAACCCGTAAGCTACCTTAAACCTTCAGCCATATTTTATGTATCAATCTAAAATCCTGGAAGACTCACCCTTTCCTTAATTCTGCACTGAAATGCATTGCAAAATCAGCGGTATTAAGGAAAAAAGTTGATTAAAAGCCTTAATTACTACTCAGGAAAAGTTTCATATAACTCTTGTTAAAGCCTTACAAGATAATTTAAATTGCCTCAACCTTCTTTAAGAGTCTCCTTTTACCCTGTCAACAAACTACTTCACTTCTTATGCACTTCCTCTCTCAAATGAATAATTCAGTGTGTGGAACAAAAAGAAGGGGGAAAAAAAAGGTGAAATGTTTACTTGAGCATTGTCAGGTTCATCTTTAATTTTGTCTAGTAGTCCCTGCTGTGGTGCCATTGCTTTGTCATACTCATCATCCAAAGGTTCTTCTTTAATTCTAATATTTGATGCAAAGGAATTCCCCAGTTCCGAACCAATGGATTCTTTATTGGCAAATGTGTAGCTGGAATCCTAAAACACAATATAAAGGATTAATAAATATTCAGATTTAAAAATTATTTCTCTTCAGGTTTAACACCCAAAGAAAAGCTCATTGGAAATGAAGGAACTCTATGGGCATTCATTAGAGTCCCTGTGCCTAAAAGTAAACGTGCTATAGGTCTAAATATCAAATACAAATAAGGAACCTAAGAGTCGAGGCTTTTGAGTTTTAGAATACCTCCAAAGATGTCCTCACCCAAATAATAAAGCAAAAAAAAAAAAAAAAAAATCAGTGCTCTACCTAACACATTTAGTTAGAGTTTAGAAAGTGACATAAAGAAAACTTTGACACTTGCCACAGTTACAGCAATCTACATACACACTGAAAACTTACCCTAAAGTTTGTTTCTGGGGTTTGTGGTAAATGGGTATGTAATGTTTCTTCAACTTGATTAGCTATTGAAAGGAAAAAACAAACAAACAAACACATGTATATGAATAACAAATCTTCATAAAGAGTGACCTAAAAAGCTATCATTTGATAATCACCTCTCTTTCCCAACAAAGATGCTCATTAGAGTGAACTGGGTCCCAAAAAACACCCAAAAGGCAGTTTTGTTCAAAGTTCTGCACAATCTAGGCCCACCTAACATTTTACCTCACATTTTTTCCTTTGCTCAAATCTAAATAAACTGGTTACTTTGTTCACTGTGCTCTGAAAATTACTTGTGCTTGTTCTTCCCCATTTCTGCTTATTCCATTCCTAATCTCCTCTGTCTGTCCTAATCTTTACACAATTTTCCAGATGCAGCTCAGTCCAAATTTCACCTCTCCTATATAAAACCCTCCCTGGTCACTAAGTTAAAACTCATCTTTCTCCTAAGAATCCCTAAAACATTGTTACAGTTATTTGAAAGAAATCTTGTACTTCATTATGACAAACTTCCATCATTGTTTGCAATTATAAATTAAATCTTATGCTATTCAATTGGTCATTGACACTTCTACTACTTGTCTTGTCCCTTCTGCTAGTAGACATTATGTTCCTTGAGAAAAAGGACTCTATACTGAAAATATACACTGAATCATATATATCAAAAAATACAGTATACCCTTGCACAGCCTTGTACATAATGGATACTGAAAATAGTTGTTTTTTTTTTAATAATAATGTCTTTTTCTTTCTACCATATATTTCCCAGCATTGTCAGAAGAAATGCAAGGACTGGTATAGTAAACTTGCTTTCCTTCACATCTATTGAACATCACTGAAGGATTACTATATTCATTGTACCAAGTTAGGCTCCAAGAACACAAAGATGAATAACATACAACCTGGCCCTCTAGAAACTCCTACACTAGTCGGTAAAGCCAAACAAATACAGAACTATATAATAATGTGTGATAAATAATGAGGCATGAACAAACTATTGTGGAAATATAGACAAGAAAACAATTCATTATTGATGTAAAACGGTTAGGAAAGATTACAAAGTAGAACAGGTTTATGAGTTAGGCATTGTTGCATAAGATGCACTTTCACAGACATATATGCAAACAGAAAAAATGACATACAGACAAATGGAACAGCAGAAGGAAAGGAAAGCACAGAAGAAAATACACGATATATTCAAGAATGGAACTGGAGCTAAAGTAGAGAGTACAACGGACAAAGAAGCTCAAGAAGTGCCTCAAGAAACTTCTAAAACATAAAATAGAAATGTTTTATATATATATATATATTTTTTTTTTTTTTTTAAACCTCCCTAATTTGGATTAATTGGTGGGACAGCAGTTTGAATTAGTGCTTTCAGCACAAAGAGGTTAAATCCAACTTTGGGTTCCAGTGTTCAAAAAAAATGAACAGGTGATTCGAGTATCTTGCCTTCTCATCAAAATATTGCAACCAGGGGAGAAAGAAATGAGGTTTAAAGCTATCTTTTAACCATTTATACCATTACCAAAAGTTACTGGGAGAAATTCAGTCACTATGCAAAGAACAAGGATTTAAAAAAAAAAAAAATGACAAGTTTACAATGAATTTAACTGGTCATACTTCACATAACATCAAAATAAAAGCTATATTATTATCAGTAGTTTTTTATTGTGTTTTATGGTTCTATTCCAACAATTATTACCTGCTTTATCAAAATAACTGCTTTTCAACCTTGAATCCAAATCTTTATGGGGTTTATCCAACCGTTTTTCACGTTCATGATAAGTTAGGTCTCTATTTTTCTCCTTTCCAGAAAATGTCTCTTTGCTGTTTTCTCTTACTAGACTAAAATCTTTCCGTATTGATTTAAAGACAGAAACCTGATCAAACTGTTTAGGAAAGTCTTTTTTTAATTTATTTTGAATTTGTATTTCATTTTCATTGTCTGATTCATGCTGTGTGACTCTTCTCTCTACTTCCAAGCTATCATCAGTATGAACTGAAGAAACAAGATTGTCCTTTGAACTAAAATCCTGTTCATCCTCATTGTCACTACCAACGACCGGAATTCCTGCAAGATCCCCAGAGTTCAAAAAATAATCATCTTCATCCAGCAATGAATTTTCAGATCCTGTTTGATTCGGCACTCCATAAGACATGCTGTCAAGGGTAGGAGTTAAGTTGTGGTCTATATCTTCAGACATTTCTGTATCCATGATACCACCACCTTAAAAAGTAAAATACTGTTTAGACAAACGATAGTGCTACAGATGACCACAATTATAAGGTCTGTCTGGTATTTAAGCAAAAATTTTTTTCTTTTCAAACAAAATATAGATAAATATTACCACAATACTCCTTTAACACTTTGAAATAGATGTAACTATCCCTAGCTGTCAGTTAAGAAAATGCGGGCCCAAAACTTCAGAAACTAGGTTATAAAGGAGGGCAATGTGATATAGATAAAAGGGTAACAACTTCAGAATCAGACATATCTGTGTTGAAATCATAGCATGATCCTGAAAATATGTGACCTTGAGAAGTAAACTCTCAAGAGTCTATTTATAAAACAGTATAATACTCACCTTGGAGATTTGTGGTGAGGATTAGTGATACCTTTTATAAAGGGCCTACTAACACACAGTGACTAACACCTAGAAGGAAATATATAAGTGCTAATTATAATTGTGGTGATGCTGGGCAGCTGAGATTACAACGCAGGTCTCTGGTCTCAGAGTCCCATTTTCTCCCCACTAACACTAATAAACACTCACAGCTGTTAGTGTTTACAATGGTAAATATTTAAACAAAAATAAAATTTATCCAACCTAGGATAAATTTAAAAAACTATTTACTGTTCAAAACTATATGCTAAAGCCTCTCCCATTCCAAAACAAAAAACAAAAAACCCAGCCCTATACTATCCTCAATCACCTTTCCTTCACAAACTTGTAGAAAAAAGGTCTACACTAGTTTGTTTCTACTTCATCTCCCAATCACTAATCCTTTGAGCTTAATGCAATCAGCTCTCAACTTCCCATTGGAATTACTCTCATTAACATCATGAATGATCTCCTAATGGTCAAATACAATTGACTTTTTTCAATCCTTATGTGACATAGCCCATAAAATTCTTTTGGTTTTTTTGACACTATTATTTCTTCTTACCTAAGTGGCCTATTTATTTTATACTGCTCTTCCTCTGATCATGGCTTCAATACTGACTTTTCTACAGAATTCCAGACTGGGCTATTTTGCTCACCTCCATAGCCTTTACTTTTGCTACTGACTTCTAAGCACTTTAAGCTTATTAGACCTTTCTCCCAAGATTCAGTTGTCTATATTAACTAGCTCCTGTACGTCCTCTAGGGAATTCCAAGTTAGTATTTCTAAAATCAAACTCATCATGTTTCTGTTCCAAGCACACCTTTCTTATCTTTTCCTCACTTGATTAACAAATTCACCAAGCCAGCAGTTGCTCAAGATAGAAAAGAGAATTACTCCAATTCTCCTTCTTCCTGGACAAATTCTGTCAACTGTACTATTTACTCTTTCAAATCCATCTCTTCCACTCAGCATCTAGTTTCAACACTCTACACAATTCTTCCTGAACTACTGCAATACTTCCAACAGTGTACTAACTCAATTCACATGGATATCTAGGAAGCAACCAAATTCTTACAAACCCTATGCCAAAACCACATTTAATTGTTCCATTAGTGGACAAACTTGAACTGATAAAAATAGAGTGAAGAAAAGACTGAAAATATTAGTGGCACTTGCATCTTTGTTTTTATTTGTTCCTAAAGCCCAGATGTACCCTTCATGTTATTCATTTTTCAACCCTGGACTCCACGATCCAATAAATTCCCCTTTTTGTTTAAGTTGATTTGAGTTGGATTATTTGTAATCAAGTCCTAACTGATAAAGGCTCCCAATGAAAGCTTTCTTCAAGTTACCCTCCTCCATAAAGATGCCAGAATTATCTTTCTAATACATAAACCATTCCATATTATATCCTCTCTTGAGATCCTTCAATAGCTCCCTATGACTAAAGTATTCATTCATTCATTCAGCACATATTTATCAGGAAACCACTCTGTGGTAAGTACTGCACTAGGTTCTACGGATAAAATGATAAAAAAGATAGTTATGATTCCCCCTTCCTCACAGAGCTAGAAAAACAGACAAAAATTAGGAACAGTGTGATGGTGATTAAATGAAAATAATCTGATCCACAATGATGTCAAAAGAGGTTGGGCGGGGAAGAAAAGCTTTTTTTTTTTTTTTTTAATCAGAAAAATGCTTGCTAAGGCTGGCCGATTAGCTCAGTTGGTTACAGCACAGCCTTATAACACCCAAGTCATGGGTTCAGATCCCCGTACTGTCCAGCCACCTAAAATAAAAATGCTTACTAATAAATATAGAGGTAATAGTAGATGTGGAAAATGACTCTTTTGTACTTTCTGAAATAATCTATTCGGACAACAGATGGTAAAAGATACTAAAATCTTCGGAGATGCATGCTAAAGAACTTACAGGTGAGGTATAGTGTCTATAACTTACTTTCACATAGCACACCATACAGAGCAAGAAGCAGGGAGAGAGCAGGGGAGAGAATAAGTGATACTATAAATACTCATTGTAATGTTCTTTCAATTTTTCCATTTATTTTAAAATTCTCATAAGAATAGAAGATTAAAGAGAAAATATAAATGAAGCAGGGTGTCAAACCAAACACACGCACATGAGTGCAAACACGCACATACCCCCACCAGACTATAAGCAATAAAATTTAAGTCATCAGGGTTAGAGACTTTTCTATTCAACATTTTATCCTTAGTAGCTGACCACATAGTATGCGCTCTGTAACTGTTTCATGAATGAAAAACCACGCATTTTATATGGTCAGCAATTCAGTTCTATAGTATATGAGAAGTATTATTGAAAAAAGTAACTTTCAATATTTCTACATTCAAATTCAGGATATAGTATTGGGAGAAAAGGGTAACCACCTAGAAAAACTTGGATCCCTAACTCATACCAAAACAACTTCCAGATGTTCTAGAACATTCTTCCAGATAAAAGAAAGTAAAATTAAAGAAACCATGAAATAATTATTTTTAAGTCATAAAGGAGGGACAAGCCTTTCTAATGATGACACAAAATCAGAATAAAAGACAATTTATTGAATAAAAATATAAAAGATCAAATGTGACTCCAAAAATTCCTAAAGAGAAGAAAACACAAGCCAAATCAAAATATAAAGGATAAAGTAGTTTAAAAGATTTTATTGCACTTTGTATCACAAAAGGCAATTTCCTTAACAGATAAAGATAACATGCATGGTTCAAAAAGATGCAGACAACCAACCAAAACCGTATGTAAAAGCAAAGAATTTAAACAAATACTTCACTGGAAGGGAAATACTAAAATTCAACAACAGAAATAGAGATTAGTAATGCAATGAGATACCATGTTCACAAAGCAGGTTGGTAAAGACAAAAGGTTTTGATAACAGTCTTGCAGCAATGCTACAGGCCAAACTTGGGAAACTACAGCCCAAAGCCAAAAAACATACAAAAAAGATTTTGTGACAGAAACCATAAGTGGGCTGCAAAACCTAAAATAACAGAACATTTGTCAACCCTTGTAATCAAATACTGGTAGGAGTGTAAGCTGGTACAAAACTAAAAAAGAACAATTAGGCAATATATACCTCTTGACCCAACAATTCAACTTTTAAGAATTTTTGCTGCAGATATAATCTTCCAAGAGATCTATGAAAAAGAAAATTTATGGCAGCAAAAGACTGGAAACAGCTTATCTGTCCATCAGCGAAGCTAAATATTTTACATATGTAGGGTAAATGCAGGACATAGCCCTATTCCTCCCTCCTTGTACAAACCAGAGTTTCCCCTCTCCCCTGGGAAACTACCCCTGGTCAAGGTAGTTACCCAAGGAAAGGCTTGTCCCCCTTAAGACAAACAGGAGGCTGGGGGCAGCAGGGACCCTAAGTAAATGAACAAACACTCTGGTGCCAGGAGAACAGCGAGTAGTTTAACTTATCTACTCAGCCAGATCTCCCGTGCTCTCTGAGTTATGTGAGCTGGGTGAGGGTCTGAACGTAAGCCTGATACACACCCCTACTCTGATCTGTTAACTATATAACTGTTGGATGTACTCCATGGCAGCGCAGATTTTCTGACCAACAGGCCACCACTGGTACCTCTCGTAAGTCTAATAAACCAATGTCTCTACCCATTGGATCTGCAGGTGATTTCTTTGGAATAGGCAAACACTACACAAGTGCCCTCTCAGATTTGGGGCTCCCGCATTACAACATACCTACAATGGAATATTATGTAGTTGTTTAAAAAGAATGAGGCAGATTTATACAAGTTCCCAAGATCTATTAAGTAGAAATGTCAAACCGAGGAAGAAAAAATTATATATTTATTATATAATACAGTTATATATTTTATATATACATAAAATGCTACCACTGCTTTAAAAAATCTGATTTTCTCTCAGAAGCAAAATTGGGTGGCTGGAAGATAGAAACACTTACTTTTCAAAGTATACCCATTTTTATCTTTGAGTTTTGAAGGATACACATCTATTACCTATTAGAAAAAAAGTTAAAATATTTATTTGAAAACGCACTGGATATTTAAAGCTTTCTCAGAGATGTCAATTTCTAACAAAGCATCTAATTTGAACCTGCAATTTTGGTACTTATCGTACAACAAATCCATAGGCTGCATAAAACGTGAGATAACTAAAATGTAAGTACTAGTTATATTAATTAATTGGAACAGAATTCTTCTCATCCTTGTGGTCCATATAACCAAACAAAAGAATCAGCTTCCCAAAAATTAATATATAATTCACACACACACACACACACACACACACACACACACACACACACACACACACACACACACACACACACACACACAACGGGGGGGGGGGGGGGAGAAGATATAACAACCGCAATTACTTCAAGTTGATACGACAAGCAAACAGAGGGGACATTGTTGGGGGGGGGAGGGAGGTTTTGGGTAAGGGAGGTTTTGGGTAAGGGGCAACAATAATCAGCCACAATGTATATCGACAAAATTAAATTTTAAAAAAATTAAATTAAATTAAAAAAAAAGAATCAGCTTCTGTTTCTCAAAGTCTAGATCTACAGAACAAACCACAACACTGTGATCACAGTAGCTGAAAGCGCACTTCAAAACACCAATTTCTCATGGAAGATTCCTGGCTTTTAGACACTGTGTGTTTGCTTGGCATATGTAAGGGAAAACAAGGATGGTATGGCTGGAATTGAATGAGTGACAGAAGAGTGCTAAAAAAGAGAAAAGAGAAGTAGAGGATAAATCTATCAGGAATTTGCAAACCATAGAAAAAACTGTAATGTATTTAAATGTGAAAGTAAGTCATTTAAAGATCCTGAAGAGGGATTAACATGATTTGCGTTTTACAAGGACCATATGTTCTACATATGGCTTCTGTATACTATAAAGCTGTTAAGTGTTATAGGAGGTGAAGAATGGAAGCAGAAAGACCAGTTAGGAGGCTACTGTGATAATCCAAGGAAAAACAGGGTAATTACAGCAAAAGTGAAAAGTGGTCAGATTTGGGTATATTTTGAAGATAGAGGCATTTCCTGATATATGAGATGCTGGGTATAAAATAAGTCAAAGATAACACAATGCCATTTCCTAAGATGGGAACACTAAGGGAGGAACGGACTAAAAAGAGTAGTGTGAAGTTTGCTTTGGGGCCTGTTAATTTTGATATCCTTATTAAATACTCAAGTGGAGATATCAAGAAGGCAGTTGGATATATTAGTCTGTAGTTGAAAGAGGGGACTCTTGCCAAGTAATGAGATATAAGTTTGGGACTTGCCTTGGGTTGAATGTCCCCCCAAAACTTAGTCCCCACTGTAACTGTTGAGGGTGGGAAATCCTATTATGGTAATTGAAAGGTGGGGCCTTGAAGAGATTATTGGATTATACGATCATGCCTCCTGCCGTAGTGAATGGATTAAAAATGGTGGTCATGGGTGTGGTTCTGAGGGCTTGAAAAGAACAGTGCATGAGGGACTGACTGTCTGCTCCACCATTTTCACAATGTGATATGCTCTGCTGTCCCTGTTACTACCACCAAGGCGTTCACCAGCTGTGTTCCCTGGACTTTGGACTTCCTAACCTCTGCAACTGTAAGCAATACATTTTGTTTTCTTTATAAATTACTCGGTTCCCATGTATTCTGTTATAAGCAACAGAAACAGACTAATACAGGACTCATCAATGAAGAGATGAGACTAGATAAGAAAACCTAGTGAGTTTATTTACTACATGTGGAAGAAAGCTGAGAGTCCTGAGATAATTTAACATTTAGAAATCTGGTAGAATACTGTACACAGGTATTGATATTCAACAACATACCCCACAAATAGGTACAACCAACTGCATTTCAATTAAAAAAAATTAAATTAAAAAAAATTCCAGTAGAAAGGAAGGAATCAAGAAAAAAGACTAAGATGAAACAGTCAGTGAGGTAGGAGGAAAAAGAGGAGACTGATGTCATAGAAGCTAAATGAAGAAAATACTTCAATAAGGAGGGAGTGACTAACCATAATGAATGCTGCAGAGATGACTGATAAAAATGAAGATTGAGAATTTATTATTAATATTGGCAAAGCTAAAACAAACTTCTAACTTGACAAGAGCTATATCAGTGGAAAAATGAGTGTATAAGCCAGAGTGGGGTGATCCCAGTAAAGAATGAGAGGAGATAACTCGAGACCCCTAAGTATAAATAACTCTTCAGAGGAGCTGAAACTGAACTAAAATCTGGAGTCAATGGAGGTTTTTTGACTGTGTATTTTTGGGGGTGAGAATTTTTTTTAAAGATGAAGAGTATTACAGCTTTGTAGTATGCTCATGGGAATGATCCAATAAAGAGGGAGTAACTAATGAGTTCAGAAGGAAAATCTTTGTGCAATAGAGGTTGTGATCAGTAAAATGCAGGTAGATTGTTAGCTTTTTTGAAAGAAGAATGAAAAAGTTATTTTAAGCAATTTAAATACAATATTTGTTTGATAATGAAAGCAAATTTCATGGTGCCAAGTAAAGTCAGCTTTTATTCCTTTCCTTATGCTTAGCCCTTGTTTTAGTGGTATACTGATATTTCTATGCTATATCCAAGAAACATTTCATTTTAAGGTACAACCACCAACTAAGGAATCCAATTACCAAATAAACATGAAAGGGCGGTTACTTTCACTTCTAAAATATTATTTAATTTCCACTGTACATTTTTGTTTTTAATAAAAGCAGAATTTTCAAAAATAAAGTAATATCAATTTTAATTTCAAGTTTAGAAATCATGATTCTCTAACAGTTCCCTGAGGTTGTTGCTTTTCTCTCTTTTATAAGAGTACTTCAAAAAGTTTTTTTGTGGAAAAATGGAATTAAGATAACATGAATCTTTCCACGAATTTTTTGAAGACCCCTCAGATAAAGGAACAAGTAAGGACTCAAAAGAAAACACAAACTCCTAAGAATATAAAAACAAACAAGCAATAAGCATAAAAAAGAGATCATGATTTTGGTTCATTTTAAATAAAAGCTTAAATTAGCATTTTGTTTTGTCACTGAAATATTTCTGAGATTATCTGATTGATATTGCTATTCAATAAAATGCAATTTCCTAAATAATAAAAGCCTCTTTTAACTGCTGAACAACATTTGTGATCTTATAGCATATCAATAGTTAAATAAAGCCAGGAATCATTAAAAATGAAACAAGTGTCTTAAACATTTATTTTTACTTCAGACATATAAAAGCACATTTGCCAATCATTTGATGATCAGCCAAGACTTTGATAATGGCTATGCTAATGTAAGTTCTTTCTTCAATAAATCACAACCATAATGCCATCCTCACGGCTGCAATTTGTGCTTCTTTAAAGTGGAAAGTAAAGACACTTGCACACCCATGTTTTTACTGACTTACCTAATTTTTCTAAAACATTCAAATTACTCACAGCTCACTTTTCAAAGTAACGTTCATTAGTATAAAAAACATACAATTAAAATTATATAATTACAATAACAAGTACTAATAAATAAGTTTGGGAACAAACACACAGTTGTTTTGTGTGTGTGTCAAACTACGAGACACTCCTTAAAAGCCACTCTCACTTGTTCCTTTAGTGACAGGAGGCCCTATTTCTCATTAGGGCACTCTTCAGTAATAAAAAGAATGGTAATTCCTATTTATGATTCTAAGATGAAAAAGAATCTTAGTTATTAGTAGGCCAGTAACCAACAGAAAACCATGAAAATGCAAATGCAACAATTCAGTCTTCTTTAATATAAAACACATTAGAGGACCACAGCTAGGATTTTTTTCAAATGGGCTAGAAAAGAAAGCAAAGTGCATCATACACATCCAGAATGACAATAAGTAATGTTACAAGAAACGTTTGTGTATACAAACACACAGACATATATATCTCAATATAAAATATATATCTAAGTGCTTCAAAAAAACTTTTTTAAAGTTTGAAACCAGTGGAATATTTAAATCAACTTAGTTTTATAACTTATCAAAAGGTGATTAACAAATGTTGACACCTGAAACACTCCAGTTAGAAATGAGTTTGGTTTTACCAATTTTAATACTCTACTTGTGCACTATTAAGGCTAATTATAGTTTTAAGGTATACTATGAAATATCTTATAAAACAGATAACCATTTGTTCTTCACTATGAGGACAAATAAAGTAAAGACAACAGACTTTACTTTTTAAAATGACCACTGATATTTGCAGTGCTCTGAGAGCACTGATGAAAATCAGAGATATCTATAAACTGATACAAACATTCAGCATGTACCTAAAAACTGTCAAGGATCTCAAAACTGAAGCACATTATTGCAACAGAATATCATACATTTCATCAAGTAAAACTTTCATGTATCTTATAACATTTCAGTATTTCAGAGGGCATATTACTTTTGTAAACAGAATAAAATAAAATTTAACAAAATAATAAGCAAAAGTGATTTATGCCAATAGTAGAAGAAGCACAATACCACAGATGTATGGGGAAATACTTCCAACTGTGCCCCAATCTTCAGCCCCATAAGCATTCCTGCTATTCTTCGTTTGGGGGATGGGGGACTGGCTAGTAAGGGGATCCAAACCCTTTTCTTCCTTGTAATTCCAAAATTTACATAACATAGTTATTTATAAAACAAAAATTTTTATTTTCATCTTCTCTCCTTTCTTGCCACACCAGATTTAGTTGGTATCCGTTTCTGTTCAGATAAATAAGAATCAGTTCAAGTCTTAAACTTAATTTTTAATCCTACCCTTTATAATTCAGGAAGAAAGCAATGTTAAAATAATCTTTTTTAAGGACCTTATAACTGTAGAAACAGAGTAACTTGCACTTTTTTCCCCCTTGGTGGTATCAGTAAATTCCTAACAACTTCATTTTGTTATTGTCATAAGCTCATTAAACACAGGATACACTGCTTCAACTAGTTCATCTATTTGCAACAATGGTTATTAACAGAGATTTTTAAAAAGAAAAGAAAAATAGAAAAAATTCTACTTGAACACATTATTTTTAGTAGGGGTTGGTAAATGACACCCCTTGACCCAGGGCCTATTTCTGGATGGCCCCTACACTAAGAACGATTTTAGATTTTTATTTATTTATTCAGATGTTTTAAAGGTTGGAAGAAGAGGACGAGGAGGAGAAGTGAGAAGAAGGAAAAAAAGAGGAGGAGCATAGGGAGGAGGAAGGAGGAGGAGGAGGGAGCAACCATATTTGTTGGCCACGGCCAACAAAGCTTAAATATTTACTATTTGGTCCTTTATGAAAAAAAGTTTGCTGACTCCTGACCTGTAGGAATGTGGCTATGTGTGGTTCACACAGTACAATTAGGTTATGCAAGAGAAATATATTGAGTTAAACGGGCCTAGAAAACTACTTAGTGCAATTATTTATATAACTATTTCTAAGTTCAAAACCATTTAGAACACAGAGACTATAAATTAGGCACTAGCTACAATACTGATAATAATATGTTCCACTTCCCAGAATAACCTTTCTGCTGCGAATAACTAAAAAATCAGACAAAATATATGAAACAACTCTTTTCAGAGTATGGACAACAAGCAACACAATACTGTGATCTCTGAGAAAAAGGAAACAAATGAAGTGAGCCCTAGGTTCACCTTGGCTTTCAACCTGGGAACATTTAGCAAACCCCACTATGGAGAGGAAAAACTTAAGCAGAGTACACCAGTCTCACTATCTGACAGAAGCTTGAGAAAGCTACAGACAAATACACAAAGAAAGAGCAGTGGAAATTGTTTGGCTGGATAGTAATCTGTACGTGCACAGTGTGAAACTCCTGAGACTGAGCACAGAACAACTATCAGGGAGCTATAAGGTGAAAAATTATTGGTGTTTGCACAACGATGACGAGACTTGAATTCTGATCAACCCAAGTGACAATACTGAAACTGTGGTATGTCCAGACAAGGGAATACTATTCAGAGTTTTCAAAAAAAAAAAAAAAAAAAAGAAAAGAAAAGAAAAGAGCTATCAAACAGAGGAAAGACATGGAAGGAACCTTAAATAAATGTTACTAAGTGAAAGAAGACAATCTGAAAAGGCTACATACTGTATGATTCCAACTATATGACATTCTGGAAAAGGGGAAATAAGGGAGACAGCAAGAAGATCAGTGGTTTCCAGGGACTGGGGGAAACAAGGGATGAAAAGGTTGAGCACAGAGGATGTCTAGAACAGGGAAACTATTCTGTATGATATTACAATGGTAGATACATGTCATTAAACATTTGTCAAAACCCATGGAATGAATAACACCAAGAGTAAACCCTAATGTAAACTATGGACTTTGAGTGATAATGATGTGTCAATTTGGGTTCACTGGTTATAACAGATGTACTATTGTGGTTCAGGATGTCCATAGTGGGGGAGGCTAAGTGTGCATGTGCAAGGGAGGTACGGGAACTCTGCACTTTCCACTCAACTTTGCTGTGAACCTAAAACTCCTTTAAAAAAACAAAAGAAAGAGACCTTTTCAAACACCTGGGTCAATCCGTAGAAATCTCTAAAATGTCACACATTTAAGAACAGAGTAAAATTAACTCTACAGAAAAATCAACCCACAACTGCTCAAACAAGTCTCAAAACAACCAAGCTAACCCAAAACCAAACTAACTGCATGTCAAAACAAAATTCAACATTCTTTAAAGGAAGGAAAGATAAAGGAAAACACAGACTTGATGAGGAGAAAAGTTGATACTATATTTTTAAAGAAGGAACCTCCAGAACTGAAAACACAATATTTAAAATCAAAACTCACTGAGGGCAGGCTGGTTACCTCCCTCAGTAGAGTGCAGTGCTGATAACACCAAGGGCAAGGGTTCAGATCCCCATACCAGCCAACTGCCAAAAACACAAAACAAAACACAACACTCACTGGATTGGTTAGCAGCGGATTAAGCAATGCAGAAGAAAATAATAATAAAAGAGGAAGACGGCAATAAAAACTATCAGAAGCACAGAGAAAAAAAGGTTGAAAAACAATAAACAGAGCATCAGACTTGGGGTATAATATTAAGTAGGCTAACATATGTTCAATTGGAGTTGGAAGTGGTATTTGAAGAAATAAATGTTTCCCAAAGTTGTTGAACTTAAAAATGCTGAAAGAAAAATAACTGTCAACCTAGGATTAAATTTAAAGTAAAAATAATCTTCAAAAAGGAAGGTAAAATAAAAACTTTTTTAGATGAAAGCTGAAAGAATATGTTACCAGGAGACCTGCACGACAAGAAATGTTAAAGTTCTTCATATGGAAGGAATAAGACATGTGATGGAAATATGGATCTCCACAAGGGAATGAAGAACAATGGAAACCAACAGAATTAAAAGCAGAAATAGATAACTCTATAATAACAGTTGAAGAGTTCAATACTTCTCTGCCAGTAATCGATAGAACAAGAAATGACAACATCTGTAAAAATATAATGACCTAAACTTCCACTGTAAGAAGCCAAAGATAAAAAATAAACCCAACGTAGAAAGAAGGAACAATAAGACAAAAAGACATGTACTAAAAAGTAGACAAATAGTGGAGAAAAATTAATGAAACCAAAAGCAAGATCTTTGAAAAGAACAAAATTGACAGACCTGTAGACAGACTGTTAAAAAAGAGAGAAAAATACAAATGTCCAAAACGCACATGAAAAGATACTCAACATAACTAATCATTAGAGAAGTGCATTTAAAGCCACAATGAGATACCACCTCAGACTCATTAAGATGGCTACTAAATACATATACCTACTCATATATATAAAGTATATATACATATATAAAATAACAAGTGTTGGCAAGGACGGGGAAAAATTGGAAACCTTCTGTGCTACTGGTGTGAATGTAAAATGGTATAGCCGCTATGTAAAACAATGGCAGTTCCTCAAAAAAATCAAAAATAGAATTATCAGAGATCTCAAAAGAACTGAAAGCAGAGTCTCGAAGAGATATACGTACTCCCCTGTTCACAGCAGTATTAACAATAGCTAAGTGGTGGAAGTAACCCAAGCGTCCATGCACAGATGAATGGATAAACAAAATGTGGTACATACAGTCAGCCCTCTATATCCATGGGTTCCACATCCATGGATTCAACCAACCATGGATGGAAAACATTCAAGAAAAGAAAGTGGATGGCTGTATCTGTACTAAACATGTACAGACATTTTTTCTTGTCATTATTCCCTAAACAATATAGTATAACTACTATTAAAATAGCATTTACCTTGTGTCAGGTATTATAAGTAAGTCCTGGAACCAATCCCATATGGACACCGAGGGATGACTGTATATGCAATGGAATATTGTTCAGCCTTACAAAAGAAGGGAATTTTGACATATGCTACAACATGGACAAACTTTGAGGAACATTAGCTAAGTAAAGTCAGTCAGTCAAAAAAAATACAAACACTGTATGATTCCACTTGCATAAGGTACCGAGAGTTATCAAATTCATATAGACAGAAAATAGAAAAGTGATTGCCACAGGCTGAAAGGAGGGGAAAATGAAAAGATACAGAGTTTGTTTAATAGGTATAGAATTTCAGTTTTGCAAGATGAAAAGAGTTCTGGAGGAGATACAATGTGAATATAATTAACACTACTGAACTGTACACTTAAAAATGGCCAAGATGAATTAGTTTTGTAGGTAGAATAATACGACAGTAAAAGCTAAGCCTAAACTATAAGGTTTCTAGAAAAAAAAAGGAAAAATCTTTATGATCTTAGGACAAATTTCTTAGAACACAAACAGCATAAACCATAAAAAAAATAAATACAATGGGGCTTCATCCCAATATTAAAAACATGTGCTTTTCAAAGGACACCATTAAGATAATGAAGAGGCAAACAACAGAACAGATGGCTGGCTGGATGGATGGATGGGTAGACGGATATGGAGAGAGATATACAGATACAGACATAAATGGAGATAGATACAGATATATCCCCAACTATTTCTGTCTATTGACCTACATGACAGAGACTTGTATCCAAACTATATAAAGAACGCTGACAACTTAATAATAAGAAGACAAATAACCAAATTAAAAAATGGGAAAAGATTTGAACATACACTACACAAAACAAGATTTAGGAAAAGCCAGTAAACATGCTGAAAAGATGCTCAACATCAATAGTTATCAGAAAAATGCAACTTAAAACCACAACGAGATGCCACTATCCACTCCCCCACTAAGGAACTATTCAAAAGACAAAGAGATCATTTAAATGAAATGATCATTTCAAATTCCTTGAAAAATACAACTTACCAAAACACAAGATAAAATATAAAATGTGAAAAACACTATATTAAAGAAAGTGAGCTTATAATTTAAAACCTTCACAACAGAAAGAAAACTCCAGGCCCAGATGGTTTCACCGGTGAAATCTATAAAAAATTTAATGAGGCTATGACCCCAATCTTACACAAACTTTGTCAAGAAAATCCTTAAGAAAATATTAGCAAATTGAATCTAGCAATACATAAATACTAATATTCCTCAGCCATTCTTCAAAATAGAAAGGGAATATATAATTTTTTGAAAATGTAATAAAGGCTACGCCTATTTGACAGAAACCAACTATATTATTAGCCCCAAATAACAAAACACAAGAACAACTTTAACTGGAATCAAGAATTAGTCAAAGGTAATGATTACCTTGATTATTATTTAATAAAATCATACAAGTTTTAGCAAAAAAAAAAATTATATAATTTGAGCAGTCACTGGGAAAAAGAAATAAAATACTTTTTTAGATGATATGGTTTTATGTCTGAATAACTACAGGCTCAAATTTATTTTAGAAGAAAGTCTACTAGACTTAATAAGGAAATTCAGGTAAGACACCTTTTTGCAATAAGAATCTAGAAATGAAAAAAAAAAAACAAAACCTCCATTTTCAAAGGTGACAAATAAAATACTTAAGAACAAATGACACAAGAAAAAGCACAATAAATATTACTTGAAAACAACTATATAATTTTAGCAAATGGCATAAAATAATATGTAATAAAATGTAGCCTGTTCTTAAATACAAATACATAATAAAAATACTGGTTCTTCCCAAAAGTAGTATATAAATGAATGCATTTTCAATTAGAATTCCAACAGTATTTTTGGAAACTGTATAAAGTCATGTTAAGGTTTAGTGATTTAACAAAAAGCTTAAGAATTATAAAAAGTAAAACTGAGACAGTGGCTTGACTCAAATAAATGCTATACCAGAAAGCCAATAAATATCCAGCAATAAAAAAATCTTAAATATAATAAAATCAATATGGTACCAATATAGAAATACATATATTAATAGAATATAGAATTTAAATATATCTCAGTGATGTTAATTCAATTCAGTGACAAAAAAACTAACTGTTTAGATGAAAAGATGAACTATATATGGTAGCACAACAGGCCACCCATTTGGGGGGCAAAAAAGTAGACCCTAATCTTACCCTACATCCAAATTAAAATAAGACTTAAATGCTGAAATATAAATAAAGAGCTTGCATCATAATCCTTTATGAAGAATAAAATTTTATTTAAAAGATTTAAATAAATGGAAAGACATAACAAGTTCATGGATAAATAGACTTAATATCATAAACACGCCACTTTTTTCCCAGTTGATCTTCACACTCAAGACAATTCCAATCAAATTACTAACAAGTTTTTGTTATTTATCTGTTTTGTTAGAAACTTGGTAAAATATTTCTAACATGAATAGGGCCAAGAATACACAAAACATTCCTGAAGAATAATTTTCAGGGATGTGTCCCATCAGATCACCAAGAGTTATTATATAGCTAAATTAATTAAAACATCATGGTACTAGCACAGGAATTAAAAACCAAATAGCACAATGGAACATTAACTGAGAATGGGGGGGAAAGCCCATGGAGATACATTAGAGAGCAGCTTTGCAGATCACTGGGAAAAGGACGTAGTATCTGATAAACAGTGGCGAGACAACTTGTTACCCATATGATAGGACATAAAATGAGTTCCCTACCCCACACCATATAAAAAATTAGTCCAGGGTAATTCAAAAGCTATATGTGAAAGGCAAAACCAATGAACATTTTAAGAAATAACACAGTTGGTCTTTCTGATCTCAGCCCAGGAAAGATTTTCCTAAATAAAATGGGAAAAGAATGTAAACCACATACAATGTATATTGATAAGTAAAAAAAAAAAAAAAAAAAAAAAAGAGTAAACTGTTTTAGTCCATTTTGATTTGCTATAACAGAAATACCTGAGACTGGGTAATTTATATGGAAAAGAGGTTTATTTGGCTTACAATTCTGGGACAGCTGCATCTGGCACAGGCCTCAGGCTGCTTCTACTCATGGTGGAAAGTGGCAGGGAGCCAGTGGGTACGGGCAGATCACACGGCGAGAGGAAGCAAGAGAGCAAGCAACAGAGAGAGAGGAGGTGCCAGGGTCTTTATAAACAACCAGTTCTCACGGGAACTAATAGAGAATTCACTCATTACTCCCCCCACCTAGGGAGAGCATTAATCCATTCATGAGGGGTATGCCCCCATAACTCAATCAGTTTCCAACACTGCTACACTGGAGATCAAATTTCCACATGAGTTTTGGAGGGGACAACACATCCAAACTATATCATAAACCATAAAGGAAAAGACTGACACATTCACTATAATTCAACTACATTAAAATTAATTAGCTTCTGCATATGCAAAGATGTTATAAAGATATAAAAACAAGACATGAATTACAAAAAGTTATTTGTATCATAAGTTTATTGTTCAGAATATTTAGAAAACTACAATTCAGTAAGGAAAAGACCAACAACCCAACAGCAAGTGGGCAGTAGATTTAATTGAACAGGCACTTCACAAGAGAAATAAAAAATGGCCAATAAACATGAAGAACATTCAACTAAATAATCAGAGAAATGCAAATTAAACAAAATGAATTCCATGATATATCTACCACACTGACAAAGTTTAAAAGTCTTATAAACCAAGTGTTGGCCAGATGTGAGGTGACCACAACTATAATTAACCAGTGGTAGAAGTGTAAATGGATTAAACTACTTATGAACTAAGTTTTGCGTTTCTAGTAAAGTTAAGACTGTATACACCCTAGGCCTGAGCAATAATCTCCCCATATATACCCTACAGAAGTGGTAGGGAATCTATATCTGTGTGGCAAATCTAGGAGCCAGCTGTTGTTTTCATATAGCCCAAGAGCTAAAAGAATGATTTTCACATTTTTTTAAATGATTAAAAAAAAAAAATCAAAAGAACATTTCCTGGCACATGAAAATTAAATTAAAATTTCAGTGCCCACACAGCTTTATTAGAAACAAGCACATTCATTCATTTAAGAATTATCTATGTTTTTGTTCTACAAAGGCAGCACTGAACTGTGGCAACAGAGACAGGATAGCCTATAAAGCCTAAAATGTTTCTGGCCCTTTACAGAAAAAGTTTGCCAACCCTTGCCCTACAGCAATGAATGGATTTTACACTTTTTTATTCCCCCCAGTAGCTGGCCAATACAGGGATCCAAACCATTGACCTTGGTGTTACGAGGCTGCACTCTACCCAACTGAGCTAACTGGCCAGCCCCTTAAAACTTGTTTTTGACAAAAACCCAGAAGAGGAAATATATCTTATACTGAATTCCATACGTGGTACTTTCTGGTATGTCATCAGGAAACCTACACAAGAATGTTCATGTTCACAGAGAAAAGATTTGTAACAGAAAAACTAGAAACATCAAGAAATCTATAGACAGCAGAATAAATTTAAAAGTTCTCATATATTTTAAATGTAAGACCTAAAACTACAAAACTTCTAGAAGAAAACATTTTCTCCCAGAGGAAAAGTTTCATGAAACTGGATTTGGCAATGATTTCTTGGATATGGCATCAAAAGCACAGGTGACAAAAGCAAAAATAGACAAATGATGGGAAGCAATAATCAGCCACAATGTATATTGACAAAATAAAATAAAATAAAAAAATAAAATAAATAAAAAAATAGACAAATGGATCACATCTAACTTAAAACCTTCTACACATCAAAGGAAACAATCAAAAGAATGAAGAGGCAAGCTATGGAATAGGAGAAAATATCTGCAAATCATACACCTGAAAAGGGATTAATATCCAGAATGTAAAAAGTACTCTTACAACTGAACAACAACAACAAAAGAAATTTAAAAATACGCGAAGGACTTAAAGAGAAGTTCCTCCAAAGAAGAAATACAATGGCCAACAACCATACAAAAAGATGCTCAACACCACTGGTCATTAGAGAAATGCAAATTCAAATTACAATGAGATATTACCTCACACCTATTAGGATAAACACTATTTAAAAACACAGAAAACAAGTGTTGGCAAGGATGTAGAGAAATTGAAACGCTTTTACAGTATTGGTGAGAATGTGAAATAGTACAGCCACTGTGGAAAACCGTAAGATGGTTCCTTAAACATTTTTAAATTGAGTTACCATATGATCCAGCAATCTCACTTCTACAGAATACATCCAAAATAATGAAAACAGGATCTAGAAGAGATTATTTGCACACCCATGTTCATTGCAGCATTTATTCACAATATATAAGAAACAGAAACAACTCAAATGCCCACGAACAGATAATGAATAAACAAAATGTAGAATATACATACAATGGAATATTACTCAGCCATAAAAAGAAAGGTAATTCTGACACATGCTACAACTTGGATGAACCTTAAAGACATTATGCTAAGTGAAATAAGTCAGTCCGAACTGTATGATTCAGAAAAATACTGTATAATTTCACTTACATATGAGGCATCTAAAGTAGTCAAATTCATAGAAAGAGAAAGTGGAATTGCTATTGTTAGAGACTTGGGGAAGAGGGAAAATGAAGAGTTGTTTAATTGGTATAGATTTTCAGTTCTGCAAGATAAAAAAGTTCTTGAGATACGTTGCACAACAATGTGAATACAGTTAACACTACTGAACTGCACACTTAAAAATGGTTCAAGTGATAAATTGTGTTATGTGGGTTTTTTTTTTAACAATTTAAAATAAATATTGTGATATATTTATGTGATGAATTATCACACATCAGTGATAAATGAATAAACGAGAGCTACACATGTCAATACAGTCAAATCTCAGGAATATGTAATAGGAAAAAAAGCAAGTACTAACACATACACTGACTCAAAAGCAAAACTAAAAATATTCATTAATAATGTAAGTGTGGTAAAACTACAAAGAAAAGCAAGGAAATAAACACAAAATTCAGGATAGTGGCTACCCTTTCAGAGAGGTGAATTGGGGAACTAGCATCAAAGGCATAATGTAATTTTCTTTTTCTTTTTTTTTTTTTAAACAGCAGTTGGCCAGCATAGGAATCCCAACCTTTGACCTTGGTGTTATCAACCACACTCAAACCAACTGAGCTAATCAGACAGACTGATGATGTTCTTTTTTAAAAAGCAAGGTGGTAAAGCCAAAGGCTGTTGTTATTTTCTTTAATCTCATAAATGTTTTTGTTTTTATTTAATAATTTATAAAAAGTTTTCTAAATATTCCAAGAAATTCTAGGATAGTATATAATCAAGGGGTGAGAAAACTTTCTTAACCAAGACTGAAAACCAAGATGTTATAAAAGATATCAAAATTTTTAAATGTTAAAAACATTTATTTATCAAAACATGACACAAGAAAAGGAAATTAAGCAAAGGGAATTAGAATCCCCACTCCCACTATCAAAAGAACTTCAGGTTATGCATTCTAAAAGTTAAAAATCCTGAATGATTACAGTGATTGTCCATTTTTAAATGTATACCTGAATGTTCTTTCAGATGTATACTTTACTATCATCACTGTGACTCTCCTTAACAGCTATTATTACAGTATAAAACAAGCTTACAACTTGGCATGAAAAAAATTTTTTAAAACAGGCAAAGGATATTAATTATTCAACAAATATTTATGATCAGACAATACAGAAGAGCAAGTCCAAATGTTAAACTTAAAAGCTGCTTAAATTCAATAGGAGAGGATGGCCAGTTAGCTCAGTTAGAGCATGGTGTTGTAACACCAAGGTCAAGGGTTCAGATCCCCATACTGGCTAGCCACCAAAAAAAAAAAAAAGAACATGCAAATTAAAGTTAACACTGTAATATTTTACATCCATCACATTGGCAAATATCAAGAAAAATATACTGATAGGTGGGGAAAGGTATTATACACTGCTGGTGAAAATATGAAGTATTAAAGCTTTTTTGGAAAGCAGTCTAGCAACATCTATTAAAATTACACATGCCCTAAATCTCACTATCACCGTTCTTTGGAATCCATCTACAGATATAAAACCACTAATAAATAAAGACATACATTAAAGGATTTAATGCATCATTGCCATACATCATTGTTTATCATGGCAAAAAAATTAAAATAATGTGAATGACTAAAAACAATGCAGAAAATGACTTATGCATCTAAATCACAGTTTATACTAAAAGAATTAGCGCTATTCCAGTTGAGGTTGAGGGATAATCATGATGTATTCTTGAGAGAGAGAAGTGAGATGAAGAAAATTATGTACATGATCCCATTTTTGTTAAACAAACAAAAAAATCCTCAAAATATTTACATATGTATATCTGTATATGTTTATGTATATAATGATTTTTATGAGCACTAGAAAAAACATGAAAAGCTACCCACAAAGCTGTTGGCATGAGTTATAAGGGGGAATAGGAACAATGATATGGGAAGGAGAGGCCAGGCCAATAGAAAAGCCAAAAAGTTAAAGATCAGATTCATGCAATTTGTGTGTATGTATTAAATATTAAAGGAAGTGGTTAATGCTGTGAAGATCCCAATACAGACATCTAGGATGAATTTTTTAAGCTGTTTATGGTTTAGAATAAAATATGCCATGACAGTAGACTGTTTTTTCCCAAAATGGCCATGACAGTACCTCCAACCCATGTGCTTTTCTATAATGTGATCCTCTTCTCCTGAGTCTGGGCAAGTTTGCGACTTACTTATAGTCAATGGAATGTTGTGGAACTGATGCTGTGTGACTTTTGAAACTAAGTCTGAAAAGATAATCCAGCTTCTGCCTTATTCACTGAATTACTATTTTGTTTGCAGCCCTGAGACACTACAAAAAAGTCTGACTACCCTGAGGCTTCCATGCTATGAGAAAGGCAAGGCAATAGAGAAACCACGTACAGGTGATCAGATGAGCAGTTGCAGTCTTTGAGTCCTCCTATCCCAGGCACCAGACATGAGTAAATGAACTTCCAGATTATTTTGGCACTAAGCCATTGAGTCACCTCAAGACTTCAAATTTTCTCAGTCAAGACCCAAGACATTGTGGAGAAAAAAAAACATACCCCGTATACCCTTTTCTGAACACCTAAGCCACCAAATCCTTGAGGATAATAAAATTGTTTCACCACTATGTTTGGAGTGCTTTGTTAAGTAGCACGTATCAGTAATCAGAATGCAAATTCAAAATATATTCTCTCTTACATAATTTAGACAGTAGGCTCTGGAAAACTATGTTAAATAACTTAAAAAGTGACATTATTGATAATGAAGTCAGATTTCTAAAATATGCATGTTAAATACTTAATAAAGTTCTTGAGTTCCAATAAAGGAAAAATCTTATATAAAAAAAAAAATTCTTTGGGCCGAGCCCGTGGCGCACTCGGGAGAGTGCAGCGCTGGGAGCGCGGCGACACTCCCGCCGTGGGTTCGGATCCTATATAGGAATGGCCGGTGCACTGAGTGCCGGTCACGGAAAAAGACAAAAAATAAAAATAAAAAAAAAAAATTCTTTCACAAAATTACTAGGAGAAAACCAGTATTTATAACTTAATATTATTTAACATAAGGAGGTTTTAAATATGTATATAATTAATAAATGATCAATAGACATCCAACTATTTCATCCACATGTCTATCAGATTAGTACATGTGTTCTAGATGGCAAAATTCTATTTTTTTAATCTTTCCATTGGGAAATACGAATCATCTTATATTCAAACATTTGCAATATCCTTTTACCACCCTCCCATCCTACTGATCAACCTAAACTAAAATTCACATATAACTTATGTCTTCTTTTCAGTGTCAAAGTTTCCCCGACACCACTCAATTTTATTAACAACAATACTGAAATACAGCTGTAAGTTGTTTGAAAAAATATAGACCTTTTTAGTAATACAGAGACAAAACAGAAATTAATGCAGTCCATTTTATTTACTCAAAAACTATACTAGTTATTGATCGATTTGTTTCTTTTAGGAAGAACCTATATCTTTATTTAATGAACTAAATAATTCTTGAGAACTGTGAGGTGTTTTTCTTTAAGGCCATCTCAACTCTCTACCCATGTTTATATCCCCTAAAGAAGACTTTGTGCTTTGGTTTCAACATTTTCATGAAGATATTCCTTTACAATGTTGGAAAGATGCAAATAATACTCAGCAATAGACCAAGTAAACAAAAATTTTTAAGAGGTTCTGCTTTAAAAAACAAAAACAAAAAACCCAACCATTTATCAGTTCCTTTTTTTTATTTCATTAAAAAATGTTTTTAAATTGTATCAGTTCTTTTAAAAATTGAGCTGCACTGATAAGACAGATATATTATAATTCAGACAAACTGATGTTGGCTCTCCATAAGCAGACATAATAACTTCAGTCATGGTTAATACTCCTTAAAGCATTTTTGCCACTTTACAAATTATTCCTTTATTTCTATAAAATAATTGTTATTCTTCAAAACCTATGATTCCATTGAACTAGGGAGCAGTTCAGAAATAGGTAATGAAAGATTTAAGAGGGACTGTGGAGTCAGATAAACCTGCATTCAAATCCTGATTCCATCACTTAAAAGTTAAATGATGTCTCTCAGCCTTAGTTTCCTCCTTGGTAAAATCGAGAGTCTTAGTATCTTCATCTAGAGGGCTGCTGCAGCAGGTACTTCATACCTAACAACAGTTCCCTCCCTTTACTTACAAAGAGATCCTCGATTTTATTCTTGGCAACAATGGGCACAGCTAAAGAACTACAATTCCTAACTTTCTTTGAAGCTAGCCTAGCCAATGAGATGTAAAACTAAGTACACACACAGGTAAGGTTTCCAGGACAGTTCTTGGAAATTCTCCCTTCCTACTTCATTCCAGGCTGAAGATACACCAGCCATCTTACAACACCATGCCTCCTTGAAAATAAGCCATGCCTTAAGAATGTGATTCAAAAAGCTAAAAGGCCCCTGGATTCCAGAAAACCACAGAGCCATATATTATCATCTGTGTTTCTTTTATATGAGATAAATTTCTATCATGTTTCTATTTTATATAGTTTAACCTAATATCCTAATTAATACAATTATTATTAGAATTTTTAAAAGATAATATGTGTAAGTTTACACTGTACATAAACCGGTACATTGCAAGTAACTCAAATAACAAAAATAATTTTTTAATCCAAATAACTACTTCATGAACAAATCAGCAATGCTCTTATTTTTCCCTTGAAGTTGTCAAGTCTGTTATGTTCGATGAATTTATTGTCATTAAGAAAATTAATCATTGCTGAATGACCAGTGGGTCATCTCAGAGACATTTAATGAATAAAAGTCCTTGATTTAAGGAAGCAGCTATCTGAACGTATTAAATAAAAACAATCTCCCTCTTCTATTTGAATTTCTTTCAAACTTCAGTGGTTGAGGTAACATGAAGTAAGATGATCCACAGTACCAGTCATTGCCTCTATCACTATGTATCTTGAAAAATCCACAGCACATCCTGGTACTGGCCAGCTACCAAAAAAAGAAAAAAGAAAAATCCACAGCACAAATTGTCCTGACAAATGATGAACTAGAAGTTGGACACCCTACCTTCTCTTTTTACCTACATAAAATGTTGAAGTCTTTTTTCTTTTAAATCACTTTCACTGAAGACACTATATCTTAAGTCAACTCCGACTTTTCATGTTTATAACAAACTTCCCAAGTTCCTCACTGATGAGGTTAGTTCTACCAGTTTATGTGTAGATACTATATTTTGCTGAAAATCTCAGAAGGGTTATACCCCAGGAGGGCAGAATCTGATCTACAAAACAAGTATATGAATACCTATGTTCTGGTGGTATTGGTCAAGGAGTACATGGTAAGTCTAGTACTACAGTAGACATTTTGAAGCCTTGCCTGAGATACAGTGACTCTTCTTTTTTTCTGGACATGGACCCCAAGACAAAATGGTAGGCCACAAATGACGATCTTTGGTATCAAAGATTTCCTGAACATCATCTATGTAGCAGTCTGCCCTTCTCTCTCCTGGACAGGTGTCCATGTTCCTGAATCCCCTTCATGGACAGAGGATAGTATCCCCTCCAAGGTAGTCACTTCTCTGCCTCCAGAGCTTTCAATATCCCTTTAATGATAAACTACCAGAAAGGGGGAGATAAAGGGTAATCTTTATTGTATCATTTGCACCCAACATTTGGTATAAAACCCTCTGCTTTTAAACCTCCAGCCTAATAGTGTTTGAGAAGGTGGAGCAGAGAAGCACCATGTACCAGCAACCCCAGATGTTGGGTGTAGGGCCCCAAGTACAGCAGCTTAGTTACAGTTTTCAGATAGATTCCTACGGCCACTTTAAGATTGTTGTTACTATAATAACTTTAACAAATAAAGCAACAGATTAAAATCTTCATTAGAAAGCTATTTGATTCATTTCTATTACAAATATACAGACTTGAGCAAAGGCATGTCCAAAGCAGGTATTCAAAAATTATTTGATGAAAGTGAGTAGTAGCAGAGGGATACCTTTTAACAGCTACGTTTTACTATCTGGCCCTATTTCCCCGACCACAGATGATTGGTTCAAAGATGAACAGGAATCGAGCCACCCAATTATAATCTTTCTCCTAAGAACTTGAAATTTAAAATAGATATACAGAAAAACTAGAAGTCATTAGAATGTAACTGTTTTCTGGCAGCACTGTAGAGAACAGGACCATGATCTCCTTCTTGCTGAGTACCCTGCAGGAAATTTCTTCTTTATCTCCACCCTAAATTCTGTGAAATAACCCAACATACATCTAAAAAGTTTCTTCTAGATAAGCTAGCTAGAGTCTATTTTGGTTGCTTGTAACAAAAAGGACATTCAATAACTAAATCCACTAGTGATCAGAAGAGCTAATTACCCTCAATATTAAGGAACAGAAAGTCAGATATTGTCTTAAAAACAAAGGAAGGAAGGGAGGGAGGAAGGAAGGAAGGGAAGGAGGAAGGAAGGAAGGGAAGGAGGAAGGAAGGAAGGGAGGTAGGCTGGCTGGTTGGTTCCCCTTAACTCAGTCAGGAATTCTAGTTGACAAAATTTATCCGTCATAAATAAGCACACAAACATCCTCTGATGATTCATCAATTTCTATTCTTAGATTTATTCTACAAAAATACTTCAACAAGTATATAAAGATGTGTATAAGAATACATATTCATTGTTGTTGATAATAGTGAAAAATGTAAAATAACTTACATACGTATAAAAGAGAAAGCTGGTTAAATTATAGTACAGCCATACAATAAAATACTGAGTAGCCATTTAAAAGGGTGCATAGGTCTATACCCACTGACATAGAAAAATGTCTATGCAGTTGAATGAAAAAAATATTCATGAGATTCTCACATACCTGTATAAATCCCCATACACCATATATAGATATATACATTCATACAAAAAAGTCTGGAAAGATATATTTAAAATTTTTAAAACTGGTTATCTTTGGAGAATGGCAATGACTAAGGCTTTTACTTTCTACTTTATTCATTTCTGTATTGTAAAACTGAATGTATTACTTTTATAATCATAAAAACAAAAATAATTTTTAAAAATCCTATAACACAGAAAGAATCTAAAGAGAAAATTAAGACACCTTAAACAAAGCAGTACCTTTAAAAGTGGTAAGTTAAGTATAATCTTCTATATGACTCACAGACACAAAGTGTGGCTATATTTCAGCACATTAATAACTGTGAAAGTAAAATATTTATTGGAAAATAAAGAGTAAGACACCTACAATTCAGATTAATGTGCTAAAAATACTAATAGGATATGATGAGGCCTAGGCTAAATCAAATCAGACCACCACATAAATCAGCCCTAACTAAACACTGTATTAGTTAAATGCTGTATCTAGACTTACATTTATTATCTAGACATGATTTTTTTTCTCAAATAGTACTTACAGTTCTCTACAACTCCATCAAAAACTGCACCACTTTTCTGTTCAAACTGAAAAAGCAAAAAAGGAAAGAGAAAAGTAACATTATCATCATATTCTCTTCTATCGTACCTCTTAGTACCCCTCCCTGCTCCCCAAGGAGTTGTAATTTTCAACCCAAATTATGCAAATGCACAAGAACATAAACAAAAACTCTGCCGAATAGAGCAAAATAAAATATAGATTTTTGTTTGTCTGTTTGTTTTGTCTTTCTTTTGTGGGGGGTGGGGGAGAAGCCAGCCTGTACAAGGATCCAAACCCTTGACCCTGGTGTTACAAGGCCATGCTCTAACCAACTGAGCTAACAGGCCAGCCCTAAAATACAGGATGACCAAAAAGGAAGTTCTCAGGCCAAAGCCCCCAAATCAAAAACCAAGAGATAAACTGTATTACCTCACTATATAAAACCACTTATTTTTTTAATCACTCTTACGTCACAACAAAGGGATGATCATATATATTTGTAACAAAAATAATAAACACAGCCAATACTTACTGAGAACTCCCTAACACTTACTGAGAACTATGTAAAAACTGAACAGAACAATTAGCAGTGACAACTTTTACTCTTAGGTTAAAGCCAGAAATTTGCTGCTGTTGAAATGAAAGCGAGCAATGTTATAGGGGTGGTTCCTGTTGAGTATGTTAGGGCCTAAAAGAAGTAGAGCCAAATCTGAGGTAATTCCAGACAGTCAAAACAGACACAGAGGGGAAAGCAAAGCACAGGCAACTCCACCAAAGAACTAAAGAAATTAACATACTCCACCCTGAGTCTTTAAAAGGCTTCCTTACTTTGGCAAGTGTTAGTATTGCAGCCTCTTGGTTCCCCGCCTACTACTCACCAATGAGGGAAGAACACAAGGAATGCTGCTTCTTGCTCAATCTTGTCTATATTACCCAGAGTCAGCCACCCTATCCAAGGGAGAAACTTTTAGGAGAAAAAGAACTACCTAGCTACCTACATGACTATAGAAGAAATACAACAGCTAGCCATAGGCAATCAACAGTATCTGATATACATAAATATGAACAGAAAACCAAAGATCCCAGTTTTCTGAAAGAAATTAACTACATGAAAGAGAAAGTTCAATGTGAACAAACAGAAAAACCACCCCAGAAGGAAAAGGGGTAATCTGCAAAAAAGAAATTTCTAAGAAGTATTTTAACTGATATCTGAGAGCCAACAGATGCAAAAAAAAAAGTAAGCACAGGTGGCCATGAGACAAAGACATGAAAAAATATTTGAAAACAAAAAAATGACTGCCAAAATAAAAACTTATTGGGCAGGCTATTGACAAAATTCTCAATCAATTTCAAAAAATAAAAGACGAAAGACAAAAAGTTGTAAAAGATAATGTATGTGACATGGAATACTGAGCCAGTAAGTCTAACAGCAATCTCAAAAGTACCCCAAAGGGAAGAGAATGATGGTGAGGTGGGATAATAGAAGAAAATTTCCCTGAAGATATGAATATTTGAAATTGAATGAACCTATCAAATACCAAAGAGGTAATGAAAAAAAAAAACACATCCTGGTAAAATTCCAGAAATTCCAAAAAGAAAACAAGAAGAATAAAAATTCTTAACACAAGTGATTTATAAAACACATTTAACTTAACTGGATTCAACTTTGTAAACACTGAAAAAGGAAAGGAAAGCAAAGGAAATAGTCAAGGGCCCTCCACTCCATAAGCTATGCTCTAAAATGAAAGTCATCATCCTTGGGATATGTGATCCTGTAAGCCAAAAAGTGAAAGAAAGCACTTGCCTGCACTGAAGGGGATCCAAGTGTTAAAAAAGACAACATACTTTTTGTACAGTATTGCCCCTAGGCATTTTACCTGATGTTCAACCAAAAAAACTGCAGTCTTACACAATGTTATACAAGAAAAAGCAAAAAAAATAGTGGCAATATTACCAAGTGGCAGTACGTCTATACTTTATGGGCAACTTACAGGATTTTCTAAGGGACTACCTACCACTTCACCTTATGAGCTGATTACAAAATCTAACTCCTGACTAAGATAAGACTTTGTTCTATAAGAAACAGATTCAGACGGATATAAAGTCTCCTCTACAAGCTGGCAAACAAAAGATGACTTCCAAGTCCTAAAAAGAAAAAAGATTTGTCATTTAGACCACTCATTTTCTTATGAAAAATATTTAACAAAATGAAAATGAAATACAGTAATTAAAATTATACTGGATATCAGAAATAGTAGCAACTGATTATTGCTCAGAAGGAATGAAGGAACCTAGGATAGGAAGATCAGGCATTAAAACTTCAGAACACACTCTTTCAAATGGAAAAGATTCCAGAAATAAATTTCCTTCTCTATGGGTTCAAAACCAATCTCTTGTTTTCCTACCTCTCCCTCCCTCCTTCTCTCTCAAAACAAAAACAAAAAAACAAAGACTAAAACAATTGCCTCTTATTCAACAAACAATTTCTATGCTTGTTTACAAACAGAGGCAGTAATATCCAGCAAGTCCCTTTTGTTAACACTAGGTACATATTTCAAAACCAAAGGAACAGAAAATAGATTAGTGACTGCCTAAGGCTAAGATGAAGGAAGAGGGGAGAAACAGGGAATACTAATAGGGGAGAAATAGGGAATACTAATGAGTATGAGGCTTCTAATGAAAATGTTCTAAAATTGATTGTGGTGATGGTTGCATCATTGTGAATATACTATAAATCACTGAATTGTACACTTTAAATGAATGAATTACATGGTATGTGAATTATACCTCAACAAAGCTGTTGTAAAAACCCACTGAGATACTTCTATGAAGTTTAGGTATTAAAAAAACTGAAAGACAGTACTGAAACAAAATTAACTAGAGAGATGTTATGTGGGCATATACTAGTAATTTTTAAAGAGTTAATTTTTAAAATATATGTACATATTCAAATGTGTAAATAAATAATATGTTTAATACAATGAAGAATCTTATGTACAATCACCTGTACTATGAGGTTACCTCACTTCAATGCAAATCTCTTTACAAATCTGAACTTCCTGATTAGGCAGGGCATCAATTAAAGGAAAGTCTAGCTCTGAATGAATTTTTTTATTTTGCTTTTATTTGTTTTGATTCAAACCTGCTGATGACCACTCACTTAACATTGTACAAGCAGATAACACTAACCCTGTTCTCAAACGCTGGGCAAGACTCCAGAACATCTGCTTGGCCTATACTCTCAACAATTGGGTGATGACAAATTTACATTTAACACTTAGCTTTGTGATAATATTAAGGTTTTACTAAACTTAAGTTCAGTTACTTCTTGTCCAACTTGTATGCTTATAAATAAGAAATGAGATATAAGCAGTTAGAAATTTAGCTTGAAAATGAATATTGTGGTACTCATCCTTCAAGTTCTATGAAAAATTTAATTGAGTCAAGATGCTTTTCCTTCTCTCTCTCTCCCCACCATGTGAAGATACAGCGAGAAGGCAGATGTCTGCAAGCCAGTCACTAAAGCCCTCACTAAGAATGTGACTATGCTGGCACCCTGATTTTGTACTTCCAGCCTCCAGAACTGTGAGAAAATAAATTTCTAGGCCACCACTCTATGGTATTTTGTTATAGCAGTCCAAGCAGACTAAGACACTATCACAGCAAAATTAATTTTCCCTTATGTAGGAAAAATGTCTAAACAAACATGTGAGAATTTTATGAAGAAAATTATAAAAATGTAAAAAAAAAAGTCAAGCTGATTTTCTTTTTAAAAACATGTAATAACTATTCTGTATAAACAGGGTTTTCTCAATATTGCACTACAAAACCAAAAAAAGAAAAGAATGTAGATACTGATTTAAGACAACAAAAATCACTTCATTTTAATTATCAAAATAGCTGCATAGTTTCTACCCACTGACTTAAAACATGTGGCTACTGTATATCAAAACTTATAAAATAAATGTTTATACAACTTTAGGAGCTATGTGACAACATATTAGTCAAGAGAATGGGCTCCAGTCTCAAACTGCTTGAGTTTATTTGTTTTTGGTTTTTCTTTGGCAGTTGGAGGTATGGGGATCCCTCGACCTTAGTGTTAAAACACCACGTTGTAACCAGTTGAGCCAACCAGCCAGCTCTCAAAATGCTGGAGTTTAAATCTCAGCTCTACCACTAACCAGATATGTAACTTTTAGCCTCAAATTTCCTCATCCATAAAACATGGATATAGTGATACCTACTTCATAGGGTTGTTAGGAGGTTAAACAAATAAAAGTACAAAAAGGACTTAGCATGTTACATATAAAATTTTAAATAAAAAATAAAAACAAGCTATTATTATTACACTAATAAAAAATATGTTTCCCCTGTTTTAAAAATCAGAGTTCACTACAAGGTTTCATTTGTAAAATGAACAAAACAACACTCAGCCCCCGATATTTCAAAAATTAAGCACTGGGGGTAAAACACATTTTTACTTATAAAACAAAACCAAACCCATAAGATCCCTAACCCTGGAGAGGGGGAAAAATCCCAATATACTGTGAATTGGTAAACACACCACCTACACCCACCCTCTGCCCAACGGAAAAAGAGATCACAACTAGAAATCCTGGACCAATATTTGTTTTTAAAAGTTAATTTTCTCTTTTAACCCGATGATGCTTCACAAATTCCCTGGACAGGACTGATAGAATGACTAACAGCATAAACATTAATCTCAAAGTGCTTTTAATATCTGTAACAATTAGAGAGTTTACCTGACAAACTTATTCAATGACAACTAAATAAGAGACCAATAACTCTAAAATAGTTTGGGGAGTTGATGCTGGGTTATTAAATGATTAAGTAGAGAATGAAAATTATCAAATGGGCTTCATTTTCTTCCTCTCTAAAACCTATTCTTTTCAGCATTGGTCCCTTTTTCATATTAGTGGCAGCCCAAACACCCAGGAGATCAAACAAGAACCCTCAAAATTAGGGTTTCCCCCCCATTCCCTTCAACTGATCAATAATAAGAACCATCATTTCTATTTCTAACACACCTTAATGTTTTAGCTAAATCCTCTACTCTCCATTCCCACTGATTATGTTTGTAGCTTTTAGATTTGTTTTGAGTCTATCCTCTATGCCAGACACTTTAGAATAAAATGGTAAGCGGAAAACAGACCCAATCCTTATTCTCATTTGGAAAATATACTCGTACATCAATCAAATAACCATCTAAAGAAATGAATGGTTACAGAGATAAACACTCTGTAGAAATGAACTGTTGAATGAGAATGAGAAAGCTTAATCCAAGTAGAAGGTTCAGGTAAGACAAAGAACCTACTCCTTCATTTAAGAGCTGAAAGATGAGTAGGAATTAAAACAGGAGTGGGTTCAAGAAAAGAACAGCAAATGCAAAGGTTCTCAACAGAAGAAAAGAGAATTCAAAGAACAGAAAAAAGGCTAACTGGATTAGAATTCATGAAGTAGAGCGGGCAAGTGCTGCAAGATAAAGCTAATAACAAGTCATGTGCCAAACAATGCAGGGCGCTTTTCACAGACAGGTGATCACATATTCTTGTTAGCCAAAGACATGCCAGTTACACCTATCATATCCATGTAATTGTTAATATACTCCCTTTCACTATCAAAAGTACCTGAGTTTGGACACTGATATAGGTTGAATATGTCCCCCAAAGTTTCATGTATCAGAAACTTAATCCCCACTGTGCCAGTGTTAAGAAGGTGGGAAATCCTACCGTGGTAATTGAAAGGTGGGGCCTTGAAGAGGTGATTAGATTACGAGAACTATACCCTCATGAATGGACTGATCCATTCATGCAGTAATGCGTGTGGTTCTGATGGCTTTAAAAAGAGAGCAAGTGAGGAGTGGCACTCTCTCTTACTCAGCCATCAGCCACATAACACCCTGCACTGCTGTGAAGGGTCACCACCCACCAACAAGGCCCTCACCAGACGTGCTCCCTGGACTTTGTACTTTCCAGCCTCTGAAACTGTAAGAAACAAACTGGATTTATTTATAAATTACCCAATTTCAGGTACTTTGTTACAAGCAACAGAAATTTACTAATACAGTCATCATAAGTATTAGTCATATTTAGATACTGGACTTTATCCCAAAAAAACCATTGAAGGAGGGAGGTGGTAGAAAGGAAGATTTGAGTTTTAAAAATCACTGGCTATGAAGTAAAGTCATTTCTCACTCCTACACAATGTTCTAATAACATCAGTCACATTATTTCCACTCTCCTGGGAAAGACCTCACCTGATGAAATCTCACTGCTTCTTCAAAGTCCAGCTCTTCAACAAGGCCTTTTCTGATAACTCATTTAAAATTCATTACTCCTCTGTAGCACTTGATTTATATTTCATTTACAGTCACTTGTGGTACAGTTAACTTGTAAATGGGTCAGTACCACTTTTTAGATAAATTTTTTCATCCTGGGGTACCCAAGACCCTAGCACGTTGTATTGCATAATCTCTCAATATCTTTTTTATTAACTGAGTGCCATAGATTTGCATTTCCCTATATTTGTTATGTAAAACCTGCAAGATGCTCTAAGAAAGAGAGTCTTGTGATAAAATAAATATGAGAAATATAAATCTCTTTTTTGGTGATTAACAATGAATGCTAATGTATTAAATGTTAAAAAGTCCAAAGCAAAAGAAACCTGTAATATTTTGTTGATGTCCAGCATTTTTCCAAATGTACTTCACCACACAACACTTTTGAAGGATAACAGTTATTCACATACTACAGAACCACCCTGGGACATGATACTAATTGATATCAGCATTACAGGTTTGTAAGTTTTGATGTATTTTAACACAAAAGGTCAGTTTTTAAAATTTAGTAACATACTGCAAAGTAATATGATATTTTTTGCTCTTTTTTATTAAACAATCATGCCATTTGACCATTCTCATTTTCAAAAATATTTATAAGCAAGGACTTTTCCACTTGCCAGTTTAACAAATACATAGAAAAGAATGTTATTATTTAACATGCTAAAGAGTATTTATTTCAAATTATCAGCCAAATTTAATCAGGAAATATTAAATACGAACGGTAAATAATACTTGGTTCCTACCACTCTCTTCTTCCTAAACCTCTCCTGCCACTAACCAAGTACAGCAATCTTTCCTACAAAATATAGAAATTGCCAGAATTGTTCTCAACTCAAAACTCCAGGCATCCATTAATCATCAACTGAAGTTGGCAAGCAACATCAAATATTTACCATGTAATTATTATTGACATGATATGATCACTATTTTACCTTGTTCTAAAAATACTAGTCAATGCAATAAAACAAGAAAAAAAGAAATATAAAGAGTAAAAATACTGAAAGCAAACAAAGTTATCATTATTTGCACGTAACACGATTATGATTGTCTATTCAAAAAGTCTAAGATTGCAGACTGAAAAGGTATGAGAAATAAGAACACATTTTGATAGGGTGACTCTACAAAATTCAACATTCAAGGAATCATAACATTCCTATGAACCAGCAATAATTAGTTAAAATATAATTTTAAAAATCCAATTCATAATAACTACATATAAAAAGTTCTGAAAATAAACTTTAAAAATGAGTAAAGTTATTATGAAAAACTAAAACATTTTTCTGAGGGTAAATAGATGGTTCACCATGTTCACAAAAGGGAAAAGGCAATACTGTGAAGAAGGCAATTTCCTCATAAAATAGAGAGGGTAAGAATGAGTTAGAAAAGAAACCAGACAAAATCATTATCAAAGACATCTGCAAGAATAAAGATAAAAGCAATATCTAAGAAAATGTTGAATTATAATAGTAACAAGGAGGAAAATATGCCCTACTGTATATCAAAGGTATAATTAAAATGTCATTTTTCACATGGCAATTAATAGATCAATGAAACAAAACAGAAAATACAAAGTTCCACATATCCTTAAGAATTAGAATATAACTGATGGGAATTTAAATGAGTACATCCATTATGGAAAACAGTATGAAGGTTCCTCAAAAAATTAAGAATACAACTACCATATGACCCAGCAATCCCACCACTGGGTATATATCTAAAGGATATGAACTCAGTATGTCAAAAAGATATCTGCACTCCCATGTTCAGTGCGGCATTATTCACAATGGCCAAGATATGGAATTAACCCACGTGTCCATCAACAAATGAATGGATAAAGAAAATGTGATACACACACACACACACACACACACACACACACACACACACACAATGGAACACTATTCAGCCTTTGAAAGGAAGGAAATCTTGTCATTTGTGACAACATGGATGAACCTGCACGACATTATGTTAAGTGAAATAAGTGAGGCACAGAAAGACAAATACCGTGTGACCTTGCTTATCAGAGGAGTGTAAAAAAGTCAAACTCATAAATACAGAGAATAAAATGGTGATAACCAGAGGCTGGGAGGTAGGAGGATTGGGGAGATGTTAGTCAAAGGACACAAAATTTCAGTTAGACAGGAAGAATAGGTTCAAGAGATATCTTGTACATCATGGTGACTACAGTAAAAAATATATTGTATACTTAAAAATTGCTGAGAGTAGATTTTAAGCATTATCACCACACACACACACACACACACACACACACAAAAAGCACGTGAGGTAATGCATGTGTTAAATAGCTTGATTTAGCCATTCCACAACACATACATCTATCAAAACATCATATTATTCACCATAAATATATACAATTTTTGCCTATTGTTATGGTTTGAATGTCTCCCCCAAGCTCATGTTGGAGTTTAATTCCCAACATGGTATTTGAAAGGTGAGGCCTTTAAGAGGTGATTGGACTGTGATGGCTATGCACTCATGGAGTAATCCATTCACAGATTAATGGGTTAATGGACGAATGGTTATCACAGGTGGCACTAAGGGTTTTATAAGGCCAGCTCTCACCCAGCTCTCATTATGTGATACCCTGCCATGGGACTCTGTAGAGTTCCCATCAAGAAAAAGGCTCTCATCAGATGTAGACCTTGGAATTCCCAGCCTTCAAAACTATAATAAATAAATTTTGTTTCACTATACATTACCCAGTTTCAGGTATTCTATTGTAAGTAAGAGAAAACTGACTAATACAACTGTCAATTAAAAATACATATATATAATTTTTAAAAATTATAAAAAGAACTTCTACAAGTTCCCACCATTAATCTTATTGCCTACTTGCCTTGCCTCTTCTTCTTGAAGATGTGCTACCAATACTCCAACCAAATTAAGATGAACCCCCTCCACTTGTGCAACTGGGTGAAATCTTACACTCTCTTACTTTCTCAAGGACACTCTTCTAAAGTCTCCATTTTCTCTCCTGCACCATTGATTTCTCCCTCTCTACTGGATCATTCCATAGTGTACATGCTTTCATTTTCTCCTATTTTAAAAAATATTCTCATGACTCTTCATCCCCTTAGATTTACTGCTTACTTCTGTTTCCCTTGACCAGCTAAACTCTTCAAAGGAGTTGTCTCTGATTCCTGTATTTTGAACCAACTTCAGTAAGCATTTGCCTCCACTATTTTCACTGAAACTTTTCTTGTCAAGGTCATAAGGAACCGCCATGCTACTAAACCTAATGATCAATTCTCATTCTTCAAGGAAAAAGAAATTAGAATGTGACAGGTAACCATTTAAGGTGGAGAAATCTGGATGACTACTGCACACCAAAATAAATTCCAGATACGTTAAAAATAAATCACAAAAATAAGCGCACTGGAAGATAGGAAAGTCTTTTAACCAGAAACAGAAATCCTCATGAAAATTATTTAAAAGCTTCACTACATTAAAAAAATTGTTTGAAAAAGCTTAAAGGCAATCTGGGGCGAGGGTGGGGGAGTGGGGGGTGGGAAATTTTATTAACAGCATGACAATGGTTAATATCCCACACTCAATTAAAGAGCACCATCCCAATAGAAAATGATCAAAGAACATAAACAAGCACTAAGCATTCAATCTCACCCAAAAACAAAATCAAAATGGGATACCATTTTCTCTCAGATTGGCAAAGATACAAATAAATGGAGAAAGACAATAATTCCCTTATTTTTTAAAAACTAACCTGTATCTTGGAAATTTCTCTTTACACAAAGATCTACTTCACTCTTTTTCAGTGGCTGCATAGTCTTTTATTGTATTATACTGATGAACATTTAGGTTGCTTCCAGCTTGTTTTATAAATAACACTTTAGTTGTCATCCTTGTACATACAAGTTGGCTTATCTGTGTGAGTATATCTATAGGATCAATTCCTAGAAGTGGAATCACTAAGTTAAAGGGCACAGGCATTTAAATTTTTGATAGATGTTAAAAAATTGCCCAACAAACCACTCCATTAATACACATACCTACCAATTTGCATTTTATTTTACATTTAATTTTCATTTCTTTAATTTTGAGTAAGAATCTTTCCATACAGTTACTAACCATGTGTGATTCTTGTTACTATCAACTGCCTGATTATAGAATTTTTTAGGTGGCCTGAGGCACTGCTTCCCAAACCATTATAATTAGTAGTTAACACTTAGCAGGAACCTAACTCTGTGCCTGGCACATTTTTCAAGCACTTTACATGGCTTAATTTAATCTCCCCCAAATCTCATAAGGTAGGTACTATTTTGGGGAGGGGGGTTTGGCCAATAAAGGGATGCAAACCCTTAACCTTGGTGTTATAACATCGCAAGGTAGGAACTGTTAACACCTCTATTTTATAGATGAAAAAATGAAGGTACTAAGATGTTGAGGACACACACGCACAGCTTTGAAAGCCTCCCAAGAAAATAGTCCAAACTCTGACCAAATACAGGACTCTCCAAAATCTGGCCCCACCTTCCTCTACAGCTTCATCTTCTCCTGCCTTCATGTTCCCATTACATCCCTGTCCCCAAAGCAAATGCTCCAGTTATTATGAATGCCCTGTAGCTCACCCAACCTTTCAGGTAGTTTCATATATCTGGACCATTGTGCACAGTGCTTAAGCTTTTCCAGTTTTACTTAATTCAATAGTAAACACCTACTCAATTTTCGTGACTGAGCTAAAGTTAGAACTACTCTGTGATGCCATAATCTCACACACAACCCACACACGCCCAACTTCCTGAACAAAGAAGAATTCACACCTCTTTCCTAGCACGACTACAGCAGATTTGTCTCTGATAGCAACTATAAAAACTTTAGTTCAAAGTTGGGAGTGTTACAAGGAATCAAATACCCATACACTTATTTTTTGCAGCTGGCCAGTACAGGGATCGAACCTTGGACCTCTGTGTTACTAGCACCAAGGTCTAACCAAATGAGCTAACCAGCCAGCCCAACCCATACACATTTCTGAAGCTGATTATCACGAAATATTCCATTCTTTTTGTAGACCAATATGCTGACAAATAACAAGGGTTATACAAATCTTGAGTTTTAATCCCATTTTGGAGACCATCTAAAAAAGAAATCAATAAAAATAAACTTTTTATACAAAGACCTTTAGAATTATATAGAAATTGAAAAAAAAAATCTAGTTTCTTTCAACAGAACCTAAATGAAATGAACTCCGTAAAGGATTAGAGATTCCACACTTCCCAAAACTGGGGGCAGGCAAAAGTGCATCCTAGATATATACCATACTATTACTTTTATATATACATATATATGTAAATATATATATACTATATCCTAGGCTACACTCTCACAACACAACATTTCTGTGACCAGTTTGGGAGTTGACGGCTTTCCTCAAACACCAACCAAGTAATCCTCCAGTGGATACCACTTGGGCGTCCTCTAACTCAATTCAATTCTGACACTATCTGGAGTTAGCTTCGGATCACACAGGTTGAAGGTTCTGTCCAACATGACTGCCCCCAATTCAGATGCCAATTGCAAGCCTCTGGTTGTGACCTGTGCTTCCAATCAGTTGACTATAAATGGGGTTCCCTCGACTCCCTCCTCAGGTTCAACTAATTTGCTAGAGCAGCTCAGGGAACTGAGAGAAACACTTATGTCTATTAATCTATTATAAACGATATTACAAAGGATACAGATGAAGAGCTGCACGGGGCAAGATATGGGGTGGAAGAAGCATGCCTTCTGCAGGGCACCACACTCCCAGCACCTCCACATAATTCAGCAATCCGGATGCTCTCTGAACCTTGTCTTTTTGGGTTTTTATCATCTCATTACATATGCATGATTGATTAAATCACTGGTCATTGATGATCAATTCAACCTACAGCCTTGGTCTTTCTGGTGACTGGCCCCCACTCTGAAACTATCTAAGGGCTCCCCGCTACCAGTTGTGTCATTAGCATACAAAAGACATTCTTATCACTCCAGAGATTCCAAGGGTTTTAGAAGCTGTGTATTAGAAAACAGGGGAAGAGACCAAATACATATTTCTTATATCCCAATTTCACACTAGGCTAGAGAGGTTTTTGCCTATTCTGTACTGCTGTAAACCTAACACCTACAACAACACTGCCTAACATATAAAAGAAGTGCAATAGATGGTCGTTGAATAAAACAATTACTTTTATTAGTTAATAAGTAGTTTAAAATTTGTTTATATTAAAAACTTAAAACTGCTAGAGTGTACTTTAAATTTTGCAAGAATCTCAAAGACTCAGCAGAAGCTTCAAATAATTATGCCTGCAACAGACCATCCCAAATCAAATGTCCGATCCTCCTCTATCACCCCACAATGGTCATGCTAGGTTATTACCCCAATACAAACATCCCTTGATAGCAAAAATAACAAAAAAAAAAAAAAAAGGGAAAACGAACAAACATCCCTTGATTATTCTTTCAAATTTATTCATCCTGATGATTTTTATAATCATTTTCTCACATTGGAAAAGTAACAAATTTGTTATGTAAAAAAGTTTTTATATTATATTGCCTGTACAGGCAACCTTAGTGCAGGACTATATAAATGACCATGCAAACTGAAACCATGCAAAGCAATCTTTTTTTAAATTTTTGGCTGCTGGCCAGTACAGGGATCCGAACCCATGACTTTGGTAATATAAGGCTGTGCTTCTCTAACCAACCGAGCTAATCAGCCAACCCAGTCATACAAAGTAATCTTAATGATTAAAGGGAAAAATTAAAACTGTTCCATGATCTTTAAAATTTTTGTCAAAACATTTAAAACATTAAAACCTCTATAAGTATAGATGTACAGGGAAATGAAAAATTGTACGATTAATTAATTTAAAACGCAAGAAACATTGAGAATAAAGTGTTTTATTTCCTTATAGAAAAACTTACCAATAGTAGATAGTGCTTGCCGCCTTCTCCTCCTCACATCTTATGATACAGAACAAGCATATTTTCTATGCCCTGGCAAACTGTCATGATCCTACATTGGATTAGCTTCCAAAATTTTACCCTCTGCCCTTTCAAATTTGTGACTCTCTAAGAGTTCCTTTACTGTGAAATTTTTGCTGGCATCACTTCCACTAGGACATCTTCATCCTTTCTGTCACATTTTTCTCATTTATGTCAACAAGTTTGCCTTCACTAAGTTCCTCAGGCTACATATCTATACACTCCCCTTTATCACCACTTGGCAATTCTACAAGTTTATGGAAAGATTCGTATTATCTTTTAATTATATTTTTCCACAAACTTTTTGAAGTATCTTCGTCTGTCTCTCATCAAAGAAGTTAATGATGGGGCTGCCTTCCAAAAAAGACCTGTCCCACATCAATATTAAATAGCTGATGATCATGACTACCTGCCTTAATTAATCCTTGCAATCTGGGTGCAAATTTCACACCAGCAAAGCTACGTATTTGCTCTAGCAGCTTCACTAGAGTTTTTAAACATTAATCCATGCCAATTTGGAACTGTTCTGAAACCAGCTTTTACTGGTAGTAAAAGGTTCTTCAGTCTCCTTGTAATTACAGTTTTCTTTCAATGCAGCAACTAACTTCAATTCTTTGGTCTGAAAGCTAATCAAACTGACTGGTATCTGCTTCTAGTACAATTTAAACTAAATGATGATGTCGCAATTTATTTTTAACATTTACTAAACTTTTTCAATACAGTTCATACCATAGCTACATGCAGGCCTAGTTTTTGTCCTACCTTCACTTAACCTGTCACCATTTTGTCTGTTTATGGCAGCTGGCCGGTACAGGGACCAAAACCTAGACCTTGGTGTTATGAATACCAGACTCTAACCATCTGAACTAACTGGCCAGCCCTGTCACCATTTCCAAATCTTCTAACCACATCCAATTTTTCAGTTCCTTTGTTACCACTTTTCATTTCTTTTCTGTACTCTCATCTTTGTTGGTCAATTCTGTCCTTTGATTATCCATTTTTTAAAAATGTCACATGGAAGAAAAAAATGCAGTACAACTTCACACTTTGCTCTCTATGTACAAACTGAATAACAGATGCACAGTGACCAACTCCAACAGACTTTGAAAGAAGTGACATAATTGGCCACTGATTATGATGGTCTGTTAACTATATGGTGATCTGTTGACTAAAGAACCAGCATCAAAGTTTATACTTCATGCAATTATTCACATTTACTCTACCATAATACATGGAATCTGAACCGTATTGTTAGGGGACTGGTGTTTTTGTTGTTGTTTTGGTTTGGTTTTGAACGATGACCGGTAAGGGGATCTTAACCCTTGACTTGGTGTTGTCAGCACCACACTCTCCCAAGTGAGCTATCTGGCCATCCCTATATAGGGATCCAAACTTGTGGCCTTGGTGTTACCAACACCACACTCTCCCAAGTGAGCCACTTGGGCAGGCCCAGGAGACTGATGTTTTAACTAAACTGTGGCAAATGAAATTCAGGCGTTATCAGAACAAAAAGAAGTGAAGACTAACTATACAAAGAAAAAAATTTAGTTAAATGGGGAAAATATATGCCATCAAATATATAATAGGTCTCAAGAAAGACTGCTACTTTTAATACTACTACATTCTAGTTACTGCTCTGTTACTAATTCACAAAAAGACCTTAAGTAAGACACAACTCCTCTCCGGTTCAAATTCTTCATCCCACATAACATAATGGATAATAATCCTAAAAGTTCTATCCACACTCTCAGACTTGATGCTAACAATTCACTCCCAAGCTAGGCATAAACTAAGAACTCAAATTAGTATAACGGAGACAGAAAACTTGATAAGGAAACTATAAAAGTAGGTCTCATTCTCTCTCAAAGTCATTTAAATAAAAAATCCATCTTAAACATATTAACAACTCTTCCTTTAAAATGGAATCAAATCCATCTTCTTTCCACATTTTTATTCATTCTAAAGTGTGTGTAAAGTTAATTTTAAAAAATGATTATTTCTGTTGAAATTACTTTGACATAAAACTAAAAATTAAACAGACTTGATTTGCCCATCAAAACAAGATTGGCTATCTATCAACTTGCTGTAGCTATACTTATCATTTGTAATTCACATTTCACGTGCTGGCAGTATACTTTATTAGAAGTGTTTTTTAAATATTATGTAGACTAAAAGCCAAAGTTATTATTATTATTATTTTTTACCTTTTAAAAAATTTTTTTAAATCTTTTTTACTGTTTTTTTAATTTAAAAAGCCAAAGTTCTAAGTAAGAAGCAGTGGAGGCAATATGCATTTTAAAAATTCATAATTCTGTAAAATGAAGCAACTGAATAAATTTCAAGTTCATAAGTAACAAACCAGTTCATAACAAACCAGCCATTAGAAATGTTCTATTACAGTTTCACAGAACATATCACTTGAGTGTTAAATTTACATTACTTGTACATATTTTAATGGAAAAAACTCTGCTCAAATAGCTATAATAACTTAACATAAAAATGGCCAAAATTTATCACCGAATAAATAGTTCAAATCCACAGACATCGCTGAGAAAATAGCTTAAAAAAGAAGATTCAACTATGAAAAACTGTCACCTTAAAATGACTGCTTTAATGACTTCTTTCACAACAGCTAAGGAGAGCATCAAGCTACCCAGACTTTAAAAGGAAGAAGAAAAATCATTTTGAATAGTCAGATAGTGTCTTTCAATTTTCATGTGTAGAATGCTATATTTACCCTTAAAAGTATACTAAGGAAAAAGAAGTGTTCCCATGATTCTTTACAAGACTGAAATTTTTAAACCACAGTTTTTGTCATCAAGTTTTCCAGTCTAAAATGATATATAAATTTGTTTATTAGTTTGGAAAATCAGGAACATTTATGATAAAATCCAGTGTTACTCACAGAAAATATTTTGTGCTTTTTAAAATCCACAGCAAATATAAACTTGTAAATTATAAAACTTATAAACAAAACAACAAATAAAAGGTTTCTACAATTATGCACAGTAAAAATTAAAACTTTGGACAGCTTGCCTTTAATTAGTGATCCTTGATTTCAATGAAGGGGCAAATACTACAACCACAAAAAAGTAAACATTTAAAAAAAATCTCTGAAATCATATTTTGACCAAAAATTGAAGGGCCAACTGATGTCCAGCTTCTTCAAAGCTTCTGTGAGATTAAGTCAGAAGCAAAGATTATTCAGCCTGCAAATACCTGCAGCCATATAAGAAGCCTTTAAAAAAGAGAACACCTAAAGCAGCAGTTCTATGTATGTGGTTCTCCAACCTACAGGAGTTCCATGACTCTTTCAGAAGTCCCCAAAGTCAGAACTATTTTCACAGTAATACTAATACATTACTTGCATTTTTCACTGTGTTAACATTTGCATTAATTGTGCAAAAGTAATGTGCTTACAACTACTGGACCCTTAGGCAGTGAGTGGTACCAAACTGTACTGACATTCTATTCATCACAGCCATACATATGTTATACAGTAAACCATAAGAGGAAGAGTCTTCTACAATTTTGCCCTCTAAATTTCATTTTTATTACAAGGCAAAAATTTTCAGAATTAAATGCCTACCCTTAATTAAATAAAATACAGTTTATGATAAAGCCAAGAAAAGTATACTGCATATAATACCCAACAAATTCAAAATATTTTTCCATGAAAAGAACAGGGAAAAGTAAATACCAATTAAAAACAACCAAAATCTCTGCTTCTGAACATTAATGGCTATCATGCATGCATATATTAGAAAATAGGATTTCTTAAACTTAAGAGGGAAATATGTTATACAACTAACCAGATATCATCAAGGATTTTATTTAAAGAAGAATAACTTCAAAGCAAGCCCAGTCACTTCAGTCTTACTTGTAACTGAAATATTCATTCCTTTAGCGATATACCATGAACTTTTTCAATCATGAAAAAGACATTACAAAATATCTATGTTCCTTGTGTTTCTCCAAAACCACTATTAATGTGTGATAATAAGACTGTATGTAATTATAACTCAGTATAACGTTTAATATAGTAAACAAGATAATATAGGTAAAGAACAGAAGCTCAAGTTCAAAATTGTAACAAAATAATTTTTAACTATATTTTCATATCTCTTAGTTCTCAAACCTAATCTATAGTGTGATGTTACATTCATGCCAGCTAATCTGACACACTAGCAAAAAAGAAACCAATAAAACGATACATAAGATGTATGAAAATTCAACATTCCTGGATCATTCATTCAATATAAGAGTTATTTGCTCTTCTGAAAAACATTTCAATGAGTGCATATACTCCATCCCTTTCTAAAAGTGAGGTAAATGCATAATCTATATGTATTACTATCAGCATGTTACACATTGGAAAGTAATCCAAATTGCTTTCCTATCTACAGAAACTAGACTAATTCTATCACATCTCTCAAACTCTAAACTTATAAAATATCTATATGTGTTGTTTTAGAATCACATTTAAAGACTAGCTATTCATTTTTTAAAAGAATCATTTAGACTTGAAGCATACCTCTTTAAACCAAGAATATATACCAACTCAATTATAAATATTAATTATGTATGTGTGTGTATTAGGGTTCTTCAGAGAGACAGAATTAATAGGATATGTTATAATTATATGAGAGGGATTTATTAGGGGAATTAGCCCACATGACTATGAAGAAAAGTCCCACAATAGGCTGTCTATAAACTGGATGCTGGTAGCATGGCTCAGTCCAAGTCCAAGGCCTCAAAACTGGGGAAGCTGATGGTGTCCTTGGTGTAAGTCCTGGAATCCAAAAGCTGGAGTCTCGTGGCTAATGTGATTATGAAGAAAAGTCCCATCATAGGCCGTCTATAAACTGGATGCCGGTAGCATGGTTCAGTCCAAGTTCAAAGGCCTCAAAACCAGGGATGCTGATGGTGTCCTTGGTGTGTAAGTCCTAGAACCCAAAAGCTGAGGAATCTCGAGCTCTGATGTCCACAGACAGGAGAGAAGAATGTATCCCAGCTCTAGCGGATCAAGAGAGAGCTTCACCTCTTTCCTCGGTCTTTTGTTCTCTCCGGACCCCCAATGGGTTGGGATGGTTCCCACGCAGTCCACTCAGACTCTCATACTAATCTCTGCCGGAAATCCTCACGGACACACCTAAAAAGATAGCTTTACCAGGTTTCTCAGCATTCCTTCATCTAACCAAATTGACACTTAGAATTAACCTTCACAATGTGTATAAGAATTGATATATCTCAATTATAAACAGATAATAATCAAAAATTTCAAATAATTATGTATCACTCTGATACGCAGAAAATAAAATTTTAAGCACTGATAAGTCATATTATATATACATTTAAAATATAATAGGGCTGGCCAGTTAGCTTAGTCAGTTACAGTGTGGTGCTGGTAACAGCAAGGTCAAGGGTTTGGATCCCCATACTGTCCATCCACCAAAAAAATAAAAAATAAAATAAAATAAATATTTTAATACAAATTTTAAAAAAGAAACAGCAATAACTAATAATAGAATAAAGGCTTTTATTTTAGCTAACACACTATATCCTTTACAAATCTCCTAACCTCTAGAACTGCCACTGCAAAAATGACAAAAATAAAAATGAAAGGTAAAAGCTTGCCTTTAAGACTTAGGTTAGACATTTGTTGCCACATTATTTACAACAATGAAAAATTATCAAAAAGTCCCTCTGCATAGAAATGGTTAAATAATTTATTAATACACATTGTACTATGGAATTCTATGTAGACTTAAAAGAAAATAATGTAGAAAGTTCTGGAGATAGTTGGTGGTGATGGTAATACAACAATGTGAATGTACGAGGGTACTTCAAAAAATTCATGGAAAGATTTGTATTATCTTTCAATTCTATTTTTCCGCAAACTATGTGAAGTAACCTTGTACTTAATGTGACTAAATTATACACTTAAAAGTGGTTAAAATGGCAAATTTTATTTTAAGTATATTTTACTACAGTAAAATAAAGAATGAGATATCAAAAGGTGTAACATTTACGTCATCAGAATTCCAGGAGAGGAGAAAGACTGCAGTGCAGAAAAAATACTTAAATAATGACTGAAAACTTCTCAAATTTGATAAAAGACATACATCTGCTGATTCAAGAAACTAAGCAAAACCCAAACATGATAATCCCAAAGATATCTGCACCAAGACACTCATAATCAAACTGCTGAAACCTAAAGACAAAAAAAAATTATTATTTAAACAGAGAAAAACATCACATGACTTTAACTGCAGATTTTTCACCAGAAACCATGGATGCCAAAAGAAAGTGGAAAAACATATTTAACATGCTAAAAGAATTGTCAACCCATAAATCTACGATCAAAATTGCCCTTTAGTAATAAAGATGATATAAAGACATGCTGTGATGAAGTCAAACTGAAAGTATTCATTTTCAAAAGACCTGCTCTAGAACAAGTGTTAAGAAAGGTTCTTCATACGAAAGTGAAATGTTATTAGCAGAAAATCCAGAACATCAAGAATGCAGAAAGAACAGAAATGGTAAATATCTGAATAAATATAATTACTTATAAATATGGAACTATTCTTTTATTCTTGAGTTCTTTAAACTATGACAGTTGAATGTAAAAATTATAACATTATATGGTTATAATGTATGTATATATGACAACCACAACATAAAGGGAGATGTCAAAACAACCCTCCAAATTCACTGTCTAAATTTCACTTGAAGAGATAAAATATTGATTCTAATAAGTCAGTCTCAAAATGTTACATACTACATAAGTCCATTATGACATTCTCAAAAAGACGAACTATAGTGACAGAGAACAACACTACAGTGATTGCCAGTGGTTAAGAATGAACAGAGGGTATGACTACAAAGAGTAGCGTGAGGGAGTTTTTTGGGATGATAAAAGTGTTGTGTGTCCTGTTTATGGTGGTACTTACACCATAAACCATACACAGGTATAGATTCTACCTGTGTTTAAATTTTATACAACTATATAACAAATATCAAAGAAAAAATTTTAGCTTACCTTCATTTAAAAATTAAAATATATATATACAAGATAAATTTATGCATAATTATAAATACACACAGAGTCGTAAAATTACAAGAGATTTTTATCTTCATACTTTTTTTAATCTTTCAAATTATCTACAATGCTGTCTTTATAAGTAAAATGTTCAAAGATAACCATAAAATACTTGCTCCTTTAAGAAGATGCCAGTTAAATACATTTCTGTCATAGAATTATTTGAAAAGTGAGTAAATCAGAATATTGTATAGTGCTCTGATATCTCAGAGTATAAAGTACTAATAATTATGGAAATTATAAATAATTATAACGGCATGCAACTACCCTCCCCTCCGCCTCACCAAAATATACTAACAAAACAATTATAAGGTTTGTAAAGAGTCAGATGAGCCAGGATAACCTACAAAGTCTCTTGTGTGTGATCTCCACTTTCAGAATATATAATCATTATACATACATATATGATCATTATGAAGGCAACTATTAGGCTAAATCAATTCAACTAAAGAAATTCTTATTGTTCAATTACCTAAAATAAAACAATTTTATTCTTTCCTTTAAAGATAAACATAAGACAACACCCCATACAATTTAAATAATGAATTTTTGTTGAATAAATAATGCAAACATAAAGTTATTCTTATTATTTAAGGAAAATACACTCCATCTTTATCAAAGAAATAAGCTAAATTTATAAAAATGCATCCAAAGAATAAAGCTTATTGAAATAACCAATTTTTATAAAGATCCCCAAACTTGTAAGGTATAAAACAATTGTCAACAATTGGGTCACTTTGTTTCATTTCTCTGATTCAATGAGCTTTGCATCCATATTTAGTCAGGAAGCTCCATGTGTACTTCAGAACCTCTCTCAAGAACCAGAACCTCTTCAGAACCATCCACCATTTCTCTCCAAATTCACTTACCATTCTGTCATTGTCCTCTGTTTTTTGTCAATCACACCATTTTTCTCTCAATTAAGGCTGCCTGCTCTAATTTTTTACCTTACTATGTCATTACTTTGGTGTTAATATGTTGTGTGAATCTTCCCAAAGCAAAAAATTTCCTGTTATCATCCACTCTTACTACAAAAACGCATTTTGATTCTCCTACTTAAAAAAGAACATAAAGTAGACTAGCTCAAGGGAGCAGGGTCTAGACTGGTTCAACTACCAATTTTGAGACACTGGACCTAAATGTCTGAAATCCCTCAATGATTGAACTCCTATTTCTTGAGCACATAATATGTGAGTTTGTTTATACCACCGTATTTCATTTGTGTGGTACAGAGCAGGTGCTCCATACACACTCTTAAATGAATAAACAGCCTTAAAATTAAATATTACATGCATTTGTAGACACACAGACAGGCATCATTTAATTTATGCATAAATTCAGATTGTCCAAGGGTATCTATCTGGTGTCAGAGCCAGACTTTGTACTAAGGTGCAGCATTCTCCACTGCATTCATACCCTGAAGCCTTTCTAAACCAAATAAAAACACTAAATAAATGAAATCTACCAGGTTTTTACTACTCATCCAGTATTGCCTCACCCTACTCCATACTGTGACTTTTATACTCAAATTTAGTTAGTTTCCTTAGCATTCCTACCACATATAATTAAAGAATTCCAAAAATGAAGTTATTTGAAAGATAATTTAGTGCTGACAGACATTCTCTTAACTTTAGAGATGAGAAAAAATAAATCACCCAAGGACATATATATAGATAGTGCCCAGTTCAGTCGGTTAGCCAACAAATATTTACTGAATATTTGCCTCTTACAAATCAGGCACAAACTGTGCTGGTCACTATGTTAAAACAGCTCAGGAAATAAAACAAAGAGTTCCCACACACTCTTTCACAGTCTATCAGGGAATACAGACATTATATAAAGAATTACAAAGTTAGATGAATGCTATCACAGAGAAGAATAAAATGCTATGGTATTTAATTAGCACATATTTAACCTCATCTGTAAATTTAAAAGATATCCCTTAGTTCAGAAGGATGAAAAAGAATTTGCTATAGGAAGAGGGAAGGAGTTTTAGTTTAGCAGAGTAGACAGAGAAATTGAAAGAGGTCCACAACAGTTAGACGAAATGGAGTATAGGTGCAAGTGAGACAAGAGATAAAACTAGATATATAATCAGGGCCACATATGCCCAGCCTTGAATGATTTAGGACCTTATCATATGGTTAATGAAAAGTCACTAAGGAATTTTAAGTGGAGCAGTAACATGATTAAATTAAAGAACACTGTGTCAAAAAGAAAGAACTAAAAAGCTGATGAATATGTTTTTCAAAAAATCAATACCAACAACAACAAAAAACCAAGAATCTAGGTTGGAGGAGCTCCAACTGACTGAATTTGGGATAATTTGAGCATAAAAATTAATACAGGTAACAATGTGCCATCATAATACAATAACTTAAGAATCCATTAGATGACTAAATACCAAAAATAATAATAATAATAATAAACATACATAAAAGTAAAATATAAATGGCGTAAAACATGGAGGGGGAAGGAAGGGAGGGACATAAATGAAATATACTGTTATAAGGGTCTTCAAATGATATAATTTTTAAAGGTGATGACATGATATATACCTAAACAGTCAAAATGGAACAGTGAAAAAGATGCAATCCACCTACAATAAGGGAGAAACAGAACAAATGGTATCAATAAAAAACAAATATCAAGATGTAAGACTTAAACCCTACTATACAATTATTACATTAAATCCAAAAGGAATAAACACAATTAAAAAGTGTCAGTTTGAAGAAAAAGGCAAGACCTACTATAGACACAGGTTGAAAGTAAAATGGGGAAGGGGATCATATATCAGTCAAACACTAAGCATGAAAAACCTGATGCAACTATATTAATGTCAGATAAAGTAGACTTAAAGAGAAAGAGTATTACAGAAATAAACTATCATTTAATATTATCATTTGAAGGGTTTAAATCCCATACTGGTCAGCCACCAAAAAAAATTAAATTAAGGTAAAAAATATATGTATGATCATCAACAAGACATAATTCTAAATATGAAGCAACTAACAACACAACTGCAAAACACATTAAGCAAAAAACAGAACTAAAGGGATAAGAAAAATCTCCAACTATGATTGCAGATTTATAGTACTGACAGTTGTTAAAACAAGACAAAAAAATCAATAAACGAAGAGACAGAAAATTTTAACAATCTTAGCAACCAACTTGACCTAATTGATATTTATAGAGACACAACACCAAACAACTGTGGTGTATACTTTTTTAAGTGTACACAAAAGCACTAAGATATACCATGTGCTTGATCCTAAAAAAAAAAAGCACCTGTATAATACAAATAATTGGTATAACAGAGCACATTCTCTGATCTCAGGGTTTTTAAACTATAAAATCACTAACAAGATGATTATAATGCTAAAATTTAAAAATTAAACCTACTTCTAAATAAACCGTATGTCAAAGTAAAAAGAAAAAAAAAAACAGATGAAATAAGCACATTTTGGGGGGGGTTAATTGTTTCTTTTTAAATTAATTTTAATGTCAGTTGATAAGGAACAGATTTAACACAAAGACTAACATCATCAATGAAAAAAGAACCCTTAAAAGTGAATTAGAAAAATGTAAGCAGAAACTTGGTGAAGGACATGAGCAGGTAAGCTACACACCCCACAGAAAAACACGTGTCTAATAAGTACACTCTAAGATGGTTGGGGTAAGGGGAGGAAGGAGCCCCCAACTCATGGCCCTGGGGGCTTTTGGTTAGGAGGCTTTCAGCCTCCCACCCTCTCACTTGTGGTCAGCCTGGTTGCTGATGGCACTAGGCAAGGCTGAGGCCTGCTCCCACCATTGTCGTCAGGGCCCTGGGGCAAATGGCCTCAGCAAATATTCCGAACTGAATGATAATTAAAACAGAATTTACCAAGAGTTTTGGGATGCATTTAAAGCAGTGCTTAGAGATGTTCATAGATTTAAGGACTTAAAGAACAATAACTTCAAATTAAAAAGCAAGTGAAAAGGAAGCAACACAAATCCAATAGAAGTGAAAAGAGAAATAATAGAGATACAAGCAAAAATCAATAAATAGAAAGTGAAAAATGGCATAAAAATCAATGATACCAAAAGCTGGTTCTATCCAAAAATCAGTATAATTGAAAAACCTCTAACTAGACTGATCAAAGAAAAAATAAAGACACAAATTGCCAATATCAGAAATTAAAAAGGGAACACCACTACAAACCCAGAGACATTAAAAAAGGATAATAAGGAAATATTATGAACAACTTTATGCTAATAAATTCAAATACTTCAGATGAAATGGACAAATGCCTCAATAGATTCCGATTACTAAAAATAAAATAGAAAAAAAACAGAAAATCCCATATCTATTTTGAAATTCAAAAATTAAGTGGACCTTCTCACAAAGAAAATTCCAAGCCCAGATGGCCTACTGACAAAACTATCAAACATTTAAGAAAGATATAATAGTGATCTTACTAAAACATAAACTAAAACCCAAAACACCCTAATACAGAAATTAGAAGATAGGAATATTTTCCAACTTAATTTATAAGGCCAGCACTACCCTGACACCAAAATCAGATAAAACAGTCAAGAAAACTATCAACCAATATTGCTCATGATATACAAAAATTCTTATCTAAATATAAACTGAATCCAGTCTATGGGGCTTATCACAGAAATGCAAGGTTAGTTCAACATTCAAAAAGCATCAGATTCCTGTAGAGGCCAACTGACAAAAAAAAAATTTCAGTGGAAAGCAAATGAATAGAATAAAAGAGAAGAAGGGCTGGCCCCACGGCTCACTTGGGAGAGTGTGGCGCTGGGAGCACTGAGGCTGTGGGTTCAGATCCTATATAGAGACGGCCGGTACGCTCACTGGCTTAGCATGGTGCAGACCACACCTTGCTGAGAGTTGCGATCCCCTCACCAGTCAAAAAAAAAAAAAAAAGAATAAAAAAGAAGAAACCATATGATCCACTCAATAAATGGAGAGAAACCATTAGACAAAATTTAACTCCCATTCATGTAGAAAACTCCAAGCAAACCAGTAATAGAAGGGAATTTCTCAAACTGAGAGATGGCATCTATGAAAATCTTACAACTAGCTTTAACACTTGATGGTGAAAGACCAAATGCTTTCACCCTAAAATTGGGAATAAGGCAAGGATGTCCACTCTTACCACTTTCATTAAACACTGCACTGAAAGACTTAGCCAATGCAATAAAGCAAGAAAAACAAATAAAAGGCATAGTAGTCAGAAAGAAAGAAGGGAAATGGTCTTTATTCATACAAAATATAATAATGTAGGGCCGGCCCTGTGGCGCACTCGGGACAGTGCGGTGCTTGGGAGCGCAGCGGCGCTCCCGCCGCGGGTTCGGATCCTATATAGGAATGGCGGGTGCGCTCACTGGCTGAGCGCAGTGCAGACGACACCAAGCCAAGGGTTGCGATCCCCTTACCGGTCACAAAAAGACAAAAAAAAATAAAATTATTTATATATATATATATATATAAGTAATTGTGGTTGTTATATCTTCTCCCCCCCCCCGGGGTTTTTTTTTTGTGTGTGTGTGTGTGTGTGTGTGTGTGTGTGTGAATTTATATATTAATTTTTAGCTCCCACCAATAAGTGAGAACATGTGGTATTTCTCTTTCTGTGCCTGACTTGTTTCACTTAATATAATTCTCTCAAGGTCCATCCATGTTGTTGCAAATGGCAGTATTTCATTCGTTTTTATAGCTGAGTAGTATTCCATTGTGTAGATGTACCACACTTTCCATATCCACTCATCCGATGATGGACATTTGAGCTGATTCCAACTCTTGGCTATTGTAAAGAGTGCTGCGATGAACATTGGGGAACAGGTATACCTTCGACTTGATGATTTCCATTCCTCTGGGTATATTCCCAGCAGTGGGATAGCTGGGTCGTATGGTAGATCTATCTGCAATTGTTTGAGGAACCTCCATACCATTTTCCATAGAGGCTGCACCATTTTGCAGTCCCACCAACAATGTATGAGAGTTCCTTTTTCTCCGCAGCCTCGCCAGCATTTATCGTTCAGAGTCTTTTGGATTTTAGCCATCCTAACTGGGGTTAGATGGTATCTCAATGTGGTTTTGATTTGCATTTCCCGGATGCTGAGTGATGTTGAGCATTTTTTCATATGTCTGTTGGCCATTTGTATATCTTCCTTAGAGAAATGCCTGCTTAGCTCTTTTGCCCATTTTTTAATTGGGTTGCTTGTTTTCTTCTTGTAAAGTTGTTTGAGTTCCTGATATATTCTGGATATTAATCCTTTGTCAGATGTATATTTTGCAAATATTTTCTCCCACTCTGTTGGTTGTCTTTTAACTCTGTTAATTGTTTCTTTTGCTGTGCAGAAGCTTTTTAGTTTGATATAATCCCATTTGTTTATTTTTCCTTTGGTTGCCCGTGCTTTTGGGGTATAACTCTGTGTCCACTCCTATTTCCTGAAGTGTTTCTCCTATGTTTTAAGAAGTTTTATTGTTTCACGGTTTATATTTAAATCCTTAATCCATTTTGAGTTGATTTTAGTATACGGTGAGAGGTATGGATCTAGTTTCATTCTCCTGCATATGGATATCCAGTTATCCCAGCACCATTTGCTGAAGAGGCAGTCCCTTCCCCGGGGAATAGGCTTGGTGCCTTTGTCAAAGATCAGATGGCAGTAAGTGTGTGGGTTGATTTCTGGATTCTCTATTCTATTCCATTGGTCAGTGTGTCTGTTTTTATGCCAGTACCATACTGTTTTGGTTACTATAGCTTTGTAGTATAGCTTAAAGTCAGGTAGTGTTATGCCTCCGGCTTTATTTTTTTTGCTCAGCATTGCTTTGGCTATGCGTGGTCTTTTATTGTTCCATATAAATGTCTGGATAGTTTTTTCCATTTCTGAGAAAAATGTCTTTGAAATTTTGATGGGGATTGCATTGAATTTGTATATCACTTTGGGTAGTACGGACATTTTCACTATGTTGATTCTTCCAATCCAACAGCAGTGGATATCTTTCCATCTTCTTGTATCCTCTCTAATTTCTCTCAGCAGTGGTTTGAAGTTCTCATTATAGAGATTTTTCACCTCCTTGGTTAACTCAATTCCTAAGTATTTTATTTTTTTGGTGGCTATTGTAATTGGGCAGGCTTTCTTGAGTTCTCTTTCTGCATGTTCACTATTGAAGAAAAGAAATGCTACTGATTTTTGTGTGTTGATTTTGTATCCTGCTACTGTGCTGAAATCATTTATCAATTCCAAGAGTTTTTTTTGTAGAGGTTTTAGGCTGTTCGATATATAGGATCATGTCATCTGCAAACAGGGACAGTTTGACTTCATCTTTTCCAATCTGGATGCCCTTTATTTCCTTCTCTTCTCTGATTGCTTTGGCTAGTACTTGCAACACTATGCTGAATAGGAGTGGTGAGAGTGGGCATCCTTGTCTAGTTCCTGTTCTTAAAGGAAAAGCTTTCAGCTTTTCCCCATTCAGGATGATACTGGCAGTGGGTTTGGCATATATGGCTTTAATTATGTTGAGATACTTTCCCTCTATACCTAACTCATAGAGGGTCTTTGTCATGAATGAGTGCTGAACTTTATAAAATGCTTTTTCAGCATCTATAGAGATGATCATATGGTCCTTGTGTTTGACTTTATTAATATGGTGTATCACATTTATTGATTTGTGTATGTTGAACCAACCTTGCATCCCTGGGATGAATCCCACTTGATCGTGGTGAATAATTTTACGTATGTGTTGCTGTATTCTGTTTGCTAGTATTTTAGTGAGGATTTTTCCATCTATATTCATCAAGGATATCAGCCTGTAGTTTTCTTTTTTGGTTATATCTTTACCTGGTTTTGGTATCAGGATGATGTTTGCTTCATAGAATGAGTTTGGGAGATTTGCGTCCGTTTCAATCTTTTGGAATAGTTTGTAAAGAATCGGTGTCAATTCCTGTTTGAATGTTTGGTAAAATTCTGCTGTGAATCCATCTGGTCCTGGGCTTTTCTTTGTTGGGAGCCTTCTGATAACAGCTTCAATCTCCTTTATTGTTATTGGTCTGTTCAAATTTTCTACGTCTTCACGGTTCAGTTTTGGGAGCTGGTGTGTGTCCAGAAATTTATCCATTTCCTCCAGATTTTCAAATTTGTTGGCGTATAGTTGTTTATAGTAGTCTCGAATGATTCCTTGTATTTCAGATGAATCAGTTGTAATATTGCCTTTTTCATTTCTAATTTTTGTTATTTGAGTCTTCTCTCTTCTTTTTTTTTGTTAGCCATGCTAATGGTTTGTCAATTTTATTTATCTTTTCAAAAAACCAACTTTTTGATTCATTGATCTTTTGAATTGTTTTTTGGTTTTCAATTTCATTCAGTTCTGCTCTGATCTTAATGATTTCTTTCCGTCTGCTAACTTTAGGTTTGGATTGTTCTTGCTTTTCTAGTTCTTTAAGGTGAAGTGTTAGGTTGTTCTCTTGCCATCTTTCCATTCTTCTGAAGAGAGCATTTAATGCACTAAATTTCCCCCTGAATACTGCTTTTGCAGTATCCCACAGATTTTGGTATGATGTATCATTGTTTTCATTAGTTTCAATAAATTTTTTCATTTCCTGCTTGATTTCTTCTTGGACCCATATGTCATTAAGTAGAATGCTGTTTAATTTCCATGTGTTTGTATAGTTTCCAGAGTTTCGTTTGTTATTAATTTCTAGTTTTAATCCATTGTGGTCTGAGAAAATACATGGGATAATTCCAATTTTTTTTAAATTTATTGAGACTTGATTTGTGACCTAATATGTGATCTATCCTGGAGAATGATCCATGTGCTGATGAGAAGAATGAATATTCTGAGGTTGTTGGATGGAATGTTCTGTAGATACCTGCCAATTCCAATTGGTCTAGAGTCTTGTTTAGATCTTGTGTTTCTCTACTGATTCTTTGCCTAGATGATCTAATATTGACAGTGGGGTGTTCAGGTCCCCTGCTATTATGGTATTAGTGTCTATTTCCTTCTTTAGGTCTAATAGAGTTTGTTTTATAAATCTGGCTGCTCCAACATTGGGTGCATACATATTTATGACTGTCATGTCTTCTTGATGGATCAGTCCTTTTATCATTAAGTAGTGTCCCTCATTGTCTCTTTTTATGGTTTTTAGTTTAAAGTCTATTTTGTCCGATATAAGAATGGCTACTCCAGCTCGTTTTTCTTTTCTGTTTTCATGGTAAATCTTTTTCCATCCTTTCACTCTTAGTCGGTGTGAATCTTTATGGGTGAGGTGGGTCTCTTGTAGGCAGCATATAGTTGGGTCCTCCTTTTTGATCCAGTCAGCCAGTCTGTGTCTTTTGATTGGGGAATTTAAGCCTTTTACATTAAGAGTTGTTATTGAAAGGTGTTGATTTATTCCTAGCATTTTATTGGTTGTTTGGTTGTCTTAGGTGTCTTTTGTTCCTTGCTTTCTGATTTAATGTTTGGTTCCTGTGTTTGTTGGTTCCTTAGGTTGTAGATAGCGTTTTTGTCTGCTTGTTTTCTCTTCATGAATGCCATTTTTATTATACTAGTGGGTATTGATTTTTCTTGGGTTTTTATGGCAGTGGTAGTTATTTTTCAGGAACCAAACCCAGTACTCCCTTGAGAATTTCTTGTAAGGGTGGTCGCGTGGTAGTGAACTCCCGCAGTTTTTGTTTGTCTGAGAAATATACTATTTGCCCTTCATTTCGGAAGGATAGCCTTGCAGGGTAGAGTATTCTTAGCTGGCAATCTTTGCCTTTTAGTATTTTGAAAATATCATCCCATTCCTTTCTAGCTTTTAGGTTTGTGATGAAAAGTCTGATGTTAGCCTGATTGGGGCTCCCTTATAGGTGATTTGACGCTTCTCTCTTGCAGCTTTTAAGATTCTCTGTCTCTGAGTTTTGCCAATTTGACTATGACATGTCTTGGAGAAGGCCTTTTTGGGTTGAATACATTTGGAGATCGTTGAGCTTCCTGGATCTGAAGATCTGTGATTTTTCCTATACCTGGGAGGTTTTCTGACACTATTTTGTTGAATATGTTTTCAATGCAATCTCCATTTTCCTCCCCTTCTGGAATACCCATGACTTGGATATTTGAGCGTTTAAGGTTGTCTGATATCTCTCTCAGATTTTCTTCAATGTGTTTGATTCTTTTTTCTTTCTTTTTGTCTGCTTGTGTTATTTCAAACAGCCCATCTTCAAGTTCAGAGGTTCTCTCTTCAACTTCGACAAGCCTGCTGGTTAAACTCTCCATTGTGTTTTTTATTTCGCTGAATAACTTCTTCAGTTCAGCAAGTTCTGCTACATTTTTTTTCAGGACATTGATATCCTTGTACATTTCCTCTTTCAGGTCCTGTATACTTTTCCTCGTTTCATCATGATATCTAGCTGAGTTTTCTTGTATCTCATTCAGTTTCCTAGAATTATCACTCGAAATTCCTTGTCAGTCATTTCAAGGGCTTCTTGTTCTATAGGATCTAGAGTTTGAGATTTATTAACTTTTGGTGGTGTACTTTCTTGATTTTTTGTATTTCTGGTATCTTTTTTTTGATGTTTATTCATTGTGGCAGGGGGTTTCACAGTCCACCGGTTTGAGACTATTGACTAAGATGTTGCTGTGGTTGCCAATTTGGTATGGCTACCTCCGTGACTGCTCAGTTGGCCTCTAGTGCCTTGTGTGTATGATTGCCTCGGGTCTTGGGCCTCTCCGGGGAGCCACCTTTCTGGTCAGCTTGGACTCTGCTGGACTGCTGGATCACGTACCACAGGGTATGTGATCTCTGTTGAGCTTTCACTTCCCGTGCAGGACTTCTCCCTGTTCCGTGTGCTCTGGCCCAGGCTGTTGGATCGTGCAGTGGCGACCCCACAGGGTGTGTGGTTTCTGTCGAGTCTCCGCCTCCCTGGCCGCACATCTCCCCACTCTGTGCGCACTGGGCTGGGCTGGGACGTGTCTTCTGCAACCCTCCTCTATCAGCTGGGCCTTCAAGACCCTGCTCAGCACCGCCTTGCCCAGGAAGTCTACCAGGTTTCTGGTAGGCACAGACGACCGGTCGCTCTGGGTGCCTTTGTAGCACTGTGTAGATCTTTCTCAGGACTTGTTCACCTTTGTATCCCCCCGGTATGGACCTAGTCTAGCGCCCACCTGCAGCCAGCTCTCCAGCAGGTTCAAGCGGACTTGGGACCTCTCCTACCACACTGTTCCCAACCAGAAATTGGTGAGGCGTTTTTCCAAACAGGTGGCCGCAGAGATGGTATCTGCCTCCCAGTAACAGGAAGTTTACCGGGGGCCGGAGTCCAGGGTGTGGTGGAGTGACAGTCGGCCCCGCCCGTACTTCCTTGCCCTCCCAACACTGGCCGGGGATGCCCCACGCCACCAGCCCCACCAGAGAACCGCGGAGGGAGTGGGAGGGGAGGCCGGCCCGCAGGCCCCGGGAAGCCCCGCGCCAGGGCAAGCAAGTGGGAAGGCTCAGTGAAGAGCTGAGCCAAGCCAGGCCGGAGCTGCCAGCACCTGGGAAAATGGAGGCAGCCCCGGGGCGGTGAGTGACCCGGTGATGCAGGCAGAAGCCGGGTGGGCGTCAGCCCCCCAAGCAGGGCTGGGCCGGGGGTCACTCACAGGGCTGTGCCAGGTCGGGCGCTCACTCTCTACCTCTGGTTTGTCGCCTTTCTCGTTCTTGGCCACTGCCACCTCGGGCTGTTCAGTCCGTCCCGCGGTGCAGCTCGGGCGTTCCCAGCAATCTTCTTTTATGCCGGCCTGAAACCTCAAATCCTGAATAGGGCAGCTGGCCGCCTTCAGCGCAACCCCGGCCTCCGGGATCCTGTCTGCATCAACAGCAGCCCTGGCGCCGTGTTCCCTGTTTAGAGACTCGCTTTTGCAGCTAAGAAACAGTTCTTTTCCTGCTCCATACTTCAAAGCTGTTGCCTGTAAATGAGGCAGCCTCTCCTGCCGAGGGCAAAGTGGCGGTCACCCCCCACGACCAGCCACCAGCAGTGGTCCTCCCTTAAGAGATGGCAAGAGGAAGGTCCACCAGTTTCCCGGCTGCCTGAGGCCCAGTGGCCGCCTTTTCCACCTCAGCTACTCCGCGCCAACCGCCGCAGCCACCGCCATCTTGAAAACTGTCTCACATAATTTCTGATGATAACTGTCTTCTGAAATTCTGCCCTCCTCACCATCAAAAAGAATAAAGGAAAAAAAATCCCACTAGGATACTTACTGAAATAATATTAATTTTATGGAAAATATTTTTGATAATATTGAGTTTTCCCACCCAGGAACACAGTATACCACTCTTTTTTTCAAGTCCAGAATTTTCATAAATTCTAAATTTTCCTAAATCCATGAAAATTTATATAAAGAAGCAAAGAAGTTATTTATGATATACTGGAATTCAAGAATTTTTGAAACCACCAGTCAGCCTCAAGAGAACAAAAGAACTGAAAGAAAGAATAATTGGAGCAAACATTTTGATTCCTAAATAATTCAAGTGTCAACACAGAATGGAAGGCAAGAAAAGAGTAATGTTCATTCCCACTTCCTGACAATGATTTCCAGGGCTCCCATGATACTACCCTTGGCTCTTACTCTTTCTCCTTTGCTTCTAGAAATTACCACCTAGTGTATACTAGGTAGCTCATGTGCACCAACCTATAGAAATCTACTAATACAGAATTAGATACTGTCTTTATTTCCATTTTACCCATTAAAAAAAAAAAGTTACTGGTACCAGAGCCACAGTTCTACTACAGCAGTGGTTCTTACCCCACAGTCCTTCATAACCTGTATTTTATTTCAGAAGGTCTGGAATAGATAGGACCTGGGGCATATGTGTATTTTAGGAGAAGGGGGAAGAAATTCCCTCAGGGGTTTCTGAAGCACATTGATAATTAAAAACAACTACACCAAGATACGCTTCTCTTAGGTTTTCTGATATTATCTAGCTGCTGATTTCCACAAAATTAAATTTGTGTGTATGTGTGTATATTCACCAGCCTCAATCTCTAACTTAGGCTTCAGTTCCCAACTACCTTTAGATTAGTCTTCACTTGGATGACTCAAACAAAAAATGCTATGATATCAGAGGGGGAATGGGGTGTAAAAAGGGCCTGATAAATAGTAGCAATCACTACCACTACTATTACTGATAAAACCCATAGCTACCTATGTCTGGACACAAAGAAGGAAAAGAAAGCTGATTCGTGAAGGAAGACAGGTAGAAGGATATTTGGAGACAGAGGAAATAAAATTCTAAAAAGCACAGAGATTAGATATGATACAAAAACATAATCTATAAAAGAAAAAAATTATAAATTGGACTTTATCAAAATAAAAAATTTCTGCTCTTTGAAAAACACTTAAGAAATTGAAGACAAGCTAAGGACTGGGAGAAAATAATTGTAAAACACATATCTAATAAAGGATTTGTATCCAAAATATATCAAGAACTCTCAAAACACAATAAAATAAAACATATATGACCCAGCAACACTACTCCTAATTATTCACCCATGGAAAATGAAGTCATATGTTTGCACAAAAACTTACAGGCAAGAAATTCACACTGTTTTATGTTAAAAAGAAAACATTACTGAAGACATTACTCAGTGTCTCCTACTGAAGAATAACATCTGAAATTACTTTTAGAATCAGTGCTAGAAAATGATGTTTCTTGGCAGATGCAGTAATGTTTTCTCCATCTGATAATGGGATATATTTAAAGCTTTTTTTCTTCCTTTTTGTATTCTTTGCTTTAAAACTTTGTTGAAATAGCAAATTGTCAAAGAAGTGTATTCCTGTTACAAATATAGTATATTTTAAAAAACCTATAGGCAAATGTTTGTAGTGACTTTATTCATAATCACCAAAAACCAGAAACAACACAAATGTCTTTCAACTGGTGAATGGATAAACTGTGGTGCATCCATATATGAAATATTAGTCAGCAAGATACATGTAACAACATGGGTGAATCTCAAACACATAATGCTAAGTGAAAGAAGCCAATATACATGATTTTCTGAAAAGAGAAAGTTACAGAATAAAAACAGATCAGGAGTTCCTAGGGGCTAAGGTTTGGCAGGAAAGGTCGGTTATAAAAGGGCATAAAGGAATTTAGAGGGTGATGGAAATGTGCTGTATCTTGATTATGGTGTTAGTTACAACACTATATGCATTTGTCAAACCTTACAGAATTGTACAATGAAAGGGTGAGTTTTACTCTATATAAATCATACCTCAATAAACCTATTTCAAATATATTTTTCAACTGCCTTGAGCCAGTAATTTCATTTCTAGGAAACTAGAGCTACAGACAAAACTTACACATAACACACTGTTTAGTTTAGCTTCCTAGTTTTATAACAGCTTTATTGAGATATAATTTATATACCATATAATTCATCCATTTAAAATACACAATTCTATGGTTTTTAGTATATTCACAGAGTTGTACAACTATTTCCACAATCAATTTTAGAATATTGCCATCCATCCAGAAAGAAATTCTGTACCATTTGAGTATCTCTCCTCTATCCCATTATGTTCCCCAGTTTAGCACCATTTTTAATAGAGAAAAAATTTTAACCAACCTAAGAATGAAAGAATGTTCCTATATTATTGTTTACCTATTACATAGACTATTAGGCAGCCATTAAAATTATATTTACAAGTAGATTTTAATAACAGAGGAAAGTGCTTAGAATGCAAATTTAGGTTAAAACTCAGGGGAAAAAATTGTACATATTTTAATCACGTTAAAATATACACACAAATAGAAACCTCCAGGAAAGAAATATGCTTAGTTTAAGCAGTAGTTATGGCTGAATAAAATATGACTTTTAAAAAGGCACAGAGGCAAGAAAAGAAAACTGGCAAGTCAATCAATGTGCTACATTATCAGAATTTATATAAGAGAATGATATGAGAAACAGCCACATAGAACAGAACAATTCAGAAAGGTCTTCAGGGTATATGGAAAAAAATATTTAGAGCAGTGGTATTCAACTAGGAGCAATTTTGCCCCCCAGAAGATATTTGGCAATGTCTGGAGATATTTTGTTGCCACAACTTGTGGGGCAGTGCTACTGGCTAGTATACTGCTAAATATCCCACCATATACAGGACAATTCTCCACAAAAAAAATTACAAAATGTCACTAACATCAAACTTGAGAAACTCTGATCTAGACTACACTGTAGCTGTTTCAGCAATTTTTAAAACAGTAGAGAGATCTAAAGTAAGAAAATAATAGCTTTCTCCTTCACTCCCATTACCATGTGAATTCATTCTCCAGTTTTCCCATCTTGTTTTATGGTGCCACCAACTATCTAGTTTTTCAAGCTAAAATCTTAGGGGTCAGTGGTCTTCTTTATTTCCCTACATTCATCAAAAAGTCCTATTGACTCTATCTCCAAAATATATCCTAACTAATTCTCATCATCTCCACTTTACTCCAATGATTACTTTTCACACCAGAATTATGCCAATAGCCTCCTAACTAACCTTGTTTCCCATCTTTACACCTAAAGTTTATCCTGAACATAGGTGCCAAATGAATCTTTTAAAGAGATGACATTTAAAACCCACCAATGGGCTTCTCAGAGAAACATGTAATATTGTTTCTCCCCACCACAATCTCATATATCATCCTATGCTATCCTATTTTCTTTACTATCTAAAATTATTTTACTGTTTTTCCTGTTTATTTTCTCTTGCCACCTACCATTAGCACAAACCTTGTTTTCTTACTACTATTTGTCCAGCACTTGGAACCATGCCTGACATGTCCTAATTTGCTGAATGAACTAATCTCTCCAATACTAATGGTCTATTTGCTCTACTGGGGCCAAAGAGTAACAATACATCTCTGCAGGAAGGGGACTGAATCTCCTAAAATGAACTAATGTTCCCAGTGTCAGTCAGCCAAGAAACAGGTCAGGAAGTAAGGTCCTTAGAAGGGAGGGAAAAAATGAAATCTTTCCCCCAGGTCTGCTTCTGAGTTTCAAAGAAAAGATGCCCTCTGCTCACTAGGAGACAGGCTGGAGGCTCAGTAGGTAGATGTTGCCTATTTCTACTAGATCAGTCATATATCATAGCCAGTAATATCTGTTCTGTATTATAATTCTCTATTATACTAAGCTTTTGATAAAGTCTTGTTTTAAAAAAAAAAAATCATAGCCTGGTCTCACCTGTGTTGGGAGGAATTAGTCAAAGGTTCTGTCGCCACACAGGCTAAGTAGTCCTACCAATGCTAGCATGATAGCAGCAGAGACAATCAGACAGAAACTCTCCCATGAAGGAAAAGAAAATTTCTGAGAGAAATCAGAGCTGTGAGACACACTTCCTCTTGCCACATGGAAAAACTCTGACCAGTACCCATCTTGCGGAACTAGAATTATATCAAGGCAGCCAACTCATTACCTTACAGATGACCACATTTTAATTCTTAAAGATATATCTGTCTCCAGTGTGTAAAAATGAATGGGGTAGAGAAAACAGTAGAGAAGGGAAAAGAAAAAGAAGCTGGGAAAAGCAAGGGAAATCAAAAGACAAAACAAGCAAAATGAGTATCAGAACTAGGGTGGTGGCAGTAAAAATCAAAAAGGTTTTTAAAATCACATCTGATGTAGTCTCAACAAGACTCGGTTAGCAATTAAAACTAGATAATAAGAGAAAGAGAAGAAGCAAAGATGACTCGGAAGTTTCTAACCTGGGTGACTAGAAGCCAACAACTAAACGAATATGTGAACAAAAACCCGTTGAGAAGGAAAGGGCACTATTTGGGAGAGCAAGTAATTGTCAGAGGAAGAAATAAGACATGAATTTGCAATTTTGTGGGACAGCAACAGACAAGTCAAAGCTTGCATTTGGAAATATAGATTTTAAATTTTAGAAACAAAACAGAAGCAAAGAAGTAGAAAGGAAATCATGGAGCTGGCCGTTTAGCTCAGTTGGTTAGAGCATGGTGCTACACAAGATTAAGGGTTCAGATACCCATGCTGGCCAATCGCCCCGCCCCCCCCCCAAAGGAAGAAAATCACATAATATGAAGAAATTGGCCAAGGAAAATACAGCTGAGGGAACAATAGTAACTGGGCATGCAAAGATGACTGCCAAATGCAAATCAAGAGGAGAACCATAAGAATGACATTTTATAAAATAAGGAAAAAGTTTCGAGGAGGGAAAGGGTAATAGGGTTAGATGTCTAAGAAAGGTCAAATAAGATAATCCCTGAAAAGCATCCACGAGGTTCAGTGATTATTAGATCATTCTGGTGATCTTCAAGAGAACAATTTCAATGACAAAATGGAAAGAGAAGCCAGATGCGGGCTGAGGATTGAATAGGAAATAAGCAACTGATACCACCTCAAAAAGATTCTAACTTCAAAAACGTGTCTAAGTTCAGACTGTAATCTCTGAATATCATTTCTCACTGAAAGGTACCAGGACTTCTTGAGGAATTACCTAATTCCAGGTCTGAGGTAGTAATGTATAGGACAAGACTGGCTGGATACATCTTTTTGGCCAAAAAGGGAGAAATCTTTCAAGGACTACTAAAGTTAGTTAAGTCAAAAGGATACAGATGATAAGTATTTCATTCCATTTGATATTAATGTAAAAAAAAAGTTTTATTAATTTTTTCTTAGGATTGCTCATTACAACTATATAGGAATAAAACTGATTTTTTTCTGTGATTTTGTATTCTGCAACTTTGCTGAATTTCTTATTAGCTCTGTTTTTGTGTGTGTGTTTTTAGAGTTTTACACATATAAGATCATGTCATCTGTAACAGATAGTTTTACTTCTCTTCTATTTTCAAGGCCTTTAATTTCTTTCTTTTTTTTTTTTTTCTTGCTAACTGTTTTGTCTACAACTTCGAATATTACACTGAGTAGAAATGGCAAAAGAGGGCATCCTTGTCTTGTTCCGCATCTTTGGGGAAAAGCTTTCAGTCTTTGACCATTGACTATGATGTCAGCTATGATTTTTCATACGTAGCCTTTACAATGTTGAAGAAGTTCCCTTCTATTCCTAATTTACTGAAGTGCTTTTATAATGAAAGGGTATTAGATTTTATTAAATGCTTTTTTCTGCATCAACTGAGATAATGTAGTTTTTTTTCCTTCATTCTATTAATGTGTTGTATTAACTGACTGATACTTAGAAATATATTTTAACCAACAAGACATGAGACTTGTACACTGAATAACTTGTATAAAACATTGCTGAAAAAAATTAAAGACCAAAATAAATGGAAAGAAATCCTATGTTCACGGACTGGAAGACTTAATATTGTTAAGATAACAATACTACCCTTGATTTACAAATTCAATTCAATTCCTATCAAAATCTTATGGCTTTTTTTGTAGAAATAGAATAAAACTGAAATTTCATATGGAAAAATCCTAAATTTCATATGGAATTAGAAGGCACCCCAAATAGCCAAAACAATCTTGAAAAAGAAAAACAAAGTTAGAGGGCTCACACTTCCCAATTTCAAACCTACTACAGAGTTACAGTAATCAAAACAGTGCAGTACTGGCACAAGGATAGACATATGGACCAATGTAACAGAATTGGTCCAAAAATAAACCCCCACACATGTGGTTGTTATGGACTGAATGTTTGTATCCCACCTTAATTCATACGTTGAAGCCCTGACCCCCAATGTTATGGTATTTGGAGATGGGGCCTTTAGGAGGTAATTAGAATTAGATGAGGTAATGAAGGTGGAATTCTTATGATGGGATTAATGCCCTTATAAGAAGTAACACATAATGTATATCGACAAAATAAAATTTAAAAAAAAAAAAAAAAAAAAAAAGAAGTAACACATAGCTCAGCTGGCTAGAGAACAGTGTTATAACACCAAGTTCAAGGGTTTGGATCGCGTACCAGCCAGCAGCCAAGGTTAAAAAAAAAAAGTAACACCAAAGAGCTTACACTCTCTCTCCTCTTACACACACTAAGAAGACATATGAGCATAAAGCAAGATGATGGCTGCCTCCAAGCCAAGAGAAGAAGCCTCAGAATGAAACCTACCTTGCAGTCACCTTAATCGTAGACTTCCCAGACTCCAGAACTGGGAGAAATAACTTTCTGTTGTTTAGGTCACCCAGTCTATGGTATTTTGTTATGGTAGCCCAAGCTAACTAATACAGTGGTCCACTGACTTTCAACTATGGTGCCAAGATCATTCAGTGGGGAAAAAACAGGCTCTTCTACAAAATGTGCTGGATGCTGGCCAGTTAGCTCAGTTGGTAGTGTGGTGCTCACAACACCAAGGTCTAGGACTGTACCCCCATACCAGCCAGCCACGAAAAACAAACAAACAAACAAAAGGTGCTGGATATCCACATACGAAAGAACTAAACTGGACGCTTACCTTACAACATAAAGAAAAATTAGCTTAAAATGGATTAAAGACCTAAATTAAAGAGTTAAATTCTAAAACTCTCAGAAGAAAACATAATGGAAAATCTACATGTCCTTGGATTTGATAATAGTTAAATGCAACACCAAAAGCATATGCTACAAAAAAAAAAAAGATAAATTAGACTTCATTAAAATTCAAAACGTGTGCATCAAAGCACACTATCACAAGAGTTTAAAGACAACCAACAGAAAGGAAGAAAATATTTGAATATATAAAGAATTCCTACAACTCAATAACAAAAAGACAAGCAACCCAGTTAAAAAATAGACAAAGGACTTAAATAGACATTTATTCAAAAAAAAATACACCAATGGCCAAGAAGCACATGAAAAGATGCTTGACATCATTAGTCATTAGGAAAATGCAAATCCAAGCCACAATATCACTTCACACACACTACTAGGATGATTATTACTGCAGGCCCCCCCCCTGCAAAAAAAACCCCAGAGAATAACAAGTGTTGAAGAGGATGTGGAAAAACTCATGCATGGCTGGTAGACATGGAAAATGGTACGGCCACTGTGGAAAACAGTTTGGCAATTCCTCAAAAAGATAAACAGAATTCCCAAATAGCCCAGCAAGTCTACCCATGGGTGTATACCCAAAGAAATGAAAGCAAGAACTCAAACAGCTATTTGTACATCAATGTTTATAGCAGCATTATTCACAATAGATAAAAGGTGGAAGCAATCCAAGTGTTCATCAATAGATGGGTAAATAAACAAAATGTGGTATATATTTTTCAGCCATAAAAAGAAATGGGAAGTTCTGATACATGATACAACTGGATGAACCTTGAAAACATTTTGCCAAGTAAAATAAGTCAGACACCAAAGGAAAATATTGTATGATTCCACTTATATGCAATATCTAGGATAGGCAACGTCATAGAGATGGGAAGTAAATTAAAGCTTACCAGGACCAGGAGCTGACGGGAGGAGCTATGGGGAGTTACTGCTTAATGGGTAGTTTCTATTGGAGGCATGATATATATAGTAGTGATCATTGCACAACATTGTGAGTGTACTTAATGCCACTGAGTTATACATTTAAAATGGTTAAAATGTTAAATATTTTATGTTATGTCTGGTTTTTTGTACTTATTTTATTTTGACAAATCATAATCACATAACTACGGGACACACAGTGATGTTACAATATAGAAAGGGTCTTCCAAAAGTTCATGGAAAATGCGTATTATGAAAAAACTACATATGAATTTCAAACTGTTTTTGCACCAAAATAAACTCGTACTAAGTTCTTATAACATGTCGGAATAGGTTCTAGCTTGAGGCACTAAGAAGGATAAGACGTCAGTTTGGAAAGAGCCCTTATCAGAACAAAATGAATTCTGCTAAAATGGAAGCCGGAACAAACATCAAATTCATGGGGAAGCTTGAGTGGAAGAATGGCAAAATCGTTGATGCTTTACCAAAAGTTTATGGGGACAATGACCCCCCAAAATCAGTTTGCAAATGGATAACTCATTGTAAGAAGAGACAAGACAATATTGAAGATGAAGCCTCCAGCAGCAGACCACCACGTCAATTTCTGAGGAAAAAATTAATCTTGTTTATGTCATAATTGAAGAGGACTAAAAATTAACAGCAAAAAAAGACAACACCTTAGGTATCTCAACTGATTCAGCTTACACAATTTTGACTGAAAAATTAAAGTTGAGCTAACTTTCCACTTGATGGGTACCAAAATTGTTACACCCCGATCAGCTACAGGCAAGAGTACAACTTTCAATGGAAATTTTAAACAAATGGGATTCAAGATCCTAAAACCTTTCTTCAAAGAATTGCAATAGAAGATGAAACATGGCTTTACCAGCACAATCCTGGAGACAAAGCACAATCAAAGTAACAGCTACCAAGAGGTGGAAATAGTCCAGTCAAAGCAAAAGCAGCCTGGTCAAGAGCAAGGGTCATAGCAGCAGTTTTTTGGGATGCTCAAAATTTTGCTTGTTCACTTTCTGGAGGACCAGAATGATAATATCTGCTTATTATGAGTGTGTTTTGAGAAAATTAGCCAAAACTTTAGGATAAAAACACCCAGGAAAGCTTCACCAGAGAGTTATTCTCCACAACAATGCTTCTGCTCATTCCTCTCATCAAACAAGGGCAATTTTGTTAGAGTTTCAATGGGAAATCATTAGGCATCTACCTTACAGTCCTGATTTGGCTCTTCTGACTTCTTTTTGTTTCCAAATCTTAAAAAAATCTTTAAAACACACTCATTTTTTTCAGTTAATAATGTAAAGAAGACTGTATTAACATGGTTAAATTCCCAGAACCCACAGTTCTTCAGGGACGGACTAAATGGCTGGTATAATCACTTAGAAAAGTATCTTGAACTTCAGAGCACTTATGTTGAGAAGTTGTATTTTTTATTTTTATCTTTTAATTTAATTTTTCCACAAACTCTTTGAAGTCCCCTCATGTGCACGAAGTGCAAAATGATTGAATCAAGTGAGTTAACATATCCGTTATTGTATTAGTCCATTCTGTTGCTTATAACAAAATATTTGGAACTGAGTAATTTGTAAGAAAATGAAATTTATTGCTTACAAGTTTCACAGGCTGTGATGTCCAAAATCCAGGGAACACATCTGGTGAGGTGACTCTACAGCAATGCAGGGGTCTCATATTGCAGAAAATGGTGGAGCACAAAGAGAGCAAACTTCTCATTCACTCTCTTTTTAAAGCCCTCAGAACCATGCCCCGACCAACATTTTTAATCCATTCACTACAGCATGGTCCTACAATCTAATCATCTCTTCAAGGCCCCAACTTTCAATTACCATAATAGGATTTCCCACCCTCAAGAGTTACAGTGGGAATTAAGTTTTGAGGATACATTCAACCCAAGGTATTCCACCCCTAGCCCCCCAAAACTCATGTCTTTTTCACATACAAACACATTCGTTTCACCCCCACTGTCTTTAACTTGTTTAAACTCAAAAGTCCAAAGTTCAAAATCCCATCTGTGAAATCAAAAACAAGTTATCTACTTCCAAGATACAATAGTGGAGCAAGCACAGGGTACATATTCCCATCCAAAAAGGGAGAAATAGGCCAAAAGAAAGGGGTAACAGGTCCCAAACAAGTCTGGAACCCAGCAGGACAGGCATTAAATCTTACAGCTGATGAATCACATACCTTGATGCCATGTTTGATGTCTTCTGCATGCTGGTGCAGGGGTTGGGTCCCCAAGTCCTCAGGCAGCTCCACTTCTATGGCTTTCCTGGTCTCAGATGATGCTTTAGATCTCACAGGCTGGAGCTGCACACTTATAGTTCCACAACTCTGGTGTCTCCATGGCGGTCCTACTCCCAAGGCTCCACTAGGCATGGTGTTGATAGGGTTTCTCTGCTGCAACTCCAACCCCACATTTCCAACTGGCATTGCTCCAGCAAAAGCTCTGTGCAGTGACTCCACCTGACAGGTATCTTCCTTGGCCCCCAGGCTTTTCCATGCATCCTCTGAAGCCAGAGTGGAGGCTCTCAAGCCTTCAGAGCTCTGGCATTCTGCAGACCTAACACCATGTGAATGCCGCCATGACTTCTGGCTTATATTTTCCAAGCTGCAGTTCCAGCCACACCTGGGTCCAACTTAGCCACAGCTGGAGTGGCCAAAGCACTGGGGTGCTGGTGCTAGAAGCAGCTTCCCAAGGTGATCCTGGGCAGCAAGTCTGTGGAGGGTGCCTCAGGCCTGTTCCCTAAGATCATTCTGTCTCCCTAGGTCTTTGGGCCTGTGAATGGAAAGGTTGGCCCCAGAAGCTTCTGCAATGCCTTCAGAACCTTTTCCCCTTTCTCCTGATAGTCCCTTTCTTTTTTACTAATCTTCTTAGGACCATTGCATTTTTCTTCTGAAAATTCTCTCTGCTTCTCTACCACATGGCCAGGCTGCAAATTTTCCAAATGTTTACACTCTGCTTCCCTTTTAAATTCTGGCTTTATGTCATGCCTTTGCCACCCTATCTCAGTGTAGGCTCTTAAAAGTAGCCATGCAGCTTCCTTAATGCTTTGCTGCTTAGAAATTTCTTCCACCAAATTCTCTGGTTCACAACTACTAAGTTTCAACTCCTGCAAAGTCCTAGGGCATGGACACAATGCAGCCAAGTTCCTTGTCAGTTCATAGCAAGGTTGATCTTTGCCCCAGTTTCCAATAAATTCCTTCTTATTTCTGTCTGACCTCCTTAGAACAGTTTTTATAGTCCATATTTCCATAAAGTATTTTGGTCACCACCATTTAACCAGTCTCTAAAACATGCCAAACTTTCTCAGGTTTTCTTGTCTTCTAAACTTTCACCAGCATCTACGCTTTTTCTAGTCTGTTCCTCCAAATTCCTCCAGCCCCTCTTCAACACCCCGTTCCAAAGCCATTTCCACATTTTCAAGTATTTGTTATAAGCAACACCCCACTCCTGGTACCAATTTTCTGTATTAGTACATTTCTGTTGCTTGTAACAAAATACTTGGAACTGGGTAATTGTACGAAAATGAAATATACTGCTTACAGTTTCAGAGGCTGTGAAGTCCAAAGTCCAGGGAACACATCTGATGAGGTGACTCTACAGCAATGCAGGGGGTCTTTCTTTTTCCCCTCCAAAAGATGACCGGTAAAGGGATCTTAACCCTTGACTTGGTGTTGTCAGCACCACACTCTCCCAAGTGAGCTAACCAGCCATCCCTATATAGGGATCCAAACCCATGGCCTTGGTGTAATCAGCACCACACTCTCCCAAGTGAGCCACAGGCTGGCCCAATGCAGGGGTCTTATATGGCAGAAAATGGTGAAGCAGAGGTAGAGCAAACTTCTCATTAACTCTTTTTAAAGCCTTCAGAACCACGCCACTGACCACCATTTTTAATTCATTCACTACAGCATGGTCCTACAATCTAATTACCTCTTCAAGGCCCTGTCTTTCAATTACCATAATAGGACTTCCCACCCTCAACAGTTACAGTGGAAATTAAGTTTGGGGAAGACATTCAACCCAAGGCAGTTACCTTAAATACTTATTCATTCCTCCCAACCTACTGCAACTTTCTACCCTTCGGCCAGCATCTCCCCATTCCTTGCAACTCTCAACCTCAGGGAACTACCATTCTACTTTCTGTTTCTATCAGTTCAAACGTTTCTGATTCTACATATGAGTGAGAACACGCAGTTTTTGTCTTTCTGTGCCTGATTTATTTCATTTTATGTTACGTGTATTTTAACACAAAAAAACTAAAGTAATTGTTTAAATATAAAATAGTAATTTTTTAAAAGGATCCAGGTGCCAACCTTAAAGACCCTGGTGTGGGTTGAACTGTGGTTCTCAAATCTATGCCCAAAAAGAACCTCAGAATGTGACTTTATTTGGAATAGTTCTTTACAGATGTAATTAAGGTAAGGATCTTAAGATGAGACCATCCTGGATTAGTGTAAGCCCTAAATCTAAAGAAAAGTGCCCTTAGAAAAGATAGAAAAGAAGACACAGAGAGAAGCCCATGTAAAGACAGAGGCAGAGACTAGATGCTACCACAAACCAAAGAAAACTAGGGCCACCATAGGCTGGAAGAGAAAAAGGATTCTTCCCTAAAGCCTTCACAAAGAAAGGACGGCCCTGTTGACACCTTGATTTCAGATGTCTAGCCTCCAGAACTGTGAGACAAGAAATTTCTGTAGTTTTGAACGACCAAGTTTGTCACAATTTGTTACAGCAAACCTAAAAACTAATGCAAATTTTGGTACATGGAAGTGAGGTGTTACTGTAACCAAATACCTAAAAATGTAAAGGTGGCTTTGAAACTGGGTAACGGGCTTGGAAGACTTTCACAGGCCTTGAAACCTATAGAAATTTGTTCTGCTGGGTTTTAAACTTACTTGGGACCAGAGTCCCTTTTATCGCTTCCATTTTCTTCCAACATATTTTGGAAGCAGAAAACATGTTTTCTAGTTTCACAGGTCCACAGAGGGAGAGGAATCTTGCCCCAGCTAGATCACACCCAGAGTCCACATCCATTCCTAATTTAGATGATTTCAGTGATGAGATTTTGGGACCTTTTGAGCTGATGACATTTAGAAGAGACTTTGGACTTAAGAGTTATGCTGTAATGGGTTGAGACTTTTGGGGATATTAAGGTGAGGTAAATGTACTTTGTATATGAGATCCACATGAAGTTTTGGGGGGTCAAAGGGTGAACTGTAGTGGGTGAAATGGTAGTCCCCAAAAGATATGTCCACCCAGCTCAGAATGCGAGCAGAATGGGTCTTTGCAGATATAATCAAGGTAAGGACCTTGAGATGAAATGACCTTGGATTAGGGTAGACCCTAAATACAATGAAGAACATCCTTAAAAAAACAAAACAAAACAGAAAAGACACAGAAAGAAGGCCACGGGAAGATGGAGGCAGAGACTGCCACAAGTCAAGGAACACAAATAAAGCCACCAGAAGCTGGAAGAGATAAGGAGGGATTCTTTCCTAGAGCCTTCAGAAGGACCATGGCCTTGCTGACACCTTGATTTTGGACTTCTAGCCTCCAGAACTGTGAGAAAATAAATCTTTGTTACTCGAAGCCATCAATTTTGTAGTAATTTTTTACAGCAGTCTTAGGAAACTAATGCAGACCTCTAGTGATCAAAAATGTGACAAACTTGGACATTAAAAATAATGACCACAATAAAGGTCAAGGGTTCAGATCCCTGTCCAGCCAGCTGCCAAAAACAAGCAAACAAACAAATAAATAATAATAATCACCACAATAAATTTAAACATATCAAATAATATTAAAATTCATGAGTTCATAATGATATCCCCTCCTAAACCTTTGGGAGTTGCTAAGGCATCAATTCTTTCTTCCGAAAATTGGTAAATAAAGGGGGAAAAATAAGCACTTACCCTGTTTTTCCTATACAAATGATATTACATGGTAACCACATAATAGATGAGGGAATTCTTTACGGAAGAATTCCAGTTAATAAATATAGGAGAAAAGATAGAAAGTCACTCTTCCAGTGAAAATAATGGGTCTAGGAAACAATCAATCATCAACAGCTGATAAATCCATTAGATGAAAAATTAAGAAGAAACTGTTTAGATGCAACTAACAGAACCTATACCAAATGATCAACTTTAGTATCACTAAAAGTGGGACAACTATTATGTCTCCTGGAATGATGCAACAAGAATTCACAGTACCATCTAAAGGGGTAACTATATATCCTAATTTGTCTAGAACAGTCCTAACTTATGGCTATTGTCCCAGTATAATTATTAATAGCACCCCCTTTCATTCTCAAAATTGTCTGACTGGAAAAAATTATACAATCACTCTATTTTTAAATTTTTCTTGCCAAAGAAATTAAACCTAAATCTCATCAAGGTTTACCAATTCAAGCTCTCAATCTTGGCTACAGACTGAAATCACTTGAGTAATTTTTTAAATATTGATGCCTAGATTTCACCCCATGAATTCTGATTAATTGATCTGAGATGTGGCCTGTGAATCAGGATAATTACCCCCAGATAATTCTAATATTCCAGCCAAAGTTCAGAACCACTGCTGTATATTTAACCACTAATTTGTGGGAAATATGAAGGGTAAAGGAACACGTTAAACACCACAACAAGGACTAAATCAGCCAAATCTAGAATGTGAGAAATTCTCCTGGATAAATGACGTGGTTTTTAAACAAATAAATAGCATTGGAAAAAAGTACAAAAGGTATGGGTTAGGGACAGGAATGGTTAAAAGTTAAGAAAAACTTGAAAGACATATAAACCATGTGATTTAAACAAACCAAATATAAAAAGACATTTAAAGAATCACAGATATCTGAACACAGACCAGATAAAGGAACTCTTAATTGTGTTAGATATAATAGTATTGTGGTTGTATTTGTTAAAAGTTCATACCTGTTAGAAACACACACAAGAAGTTTTTATATATTAAATGATATGGTACTTGATATTTCCTTGAAATCATTTCAACAAGGAAGGAAAGGAAGGAAAGAAAGGAAAGAAAGGAAAGAAAGGAAGGGAAGGAAGGGAAGGAAGGAAGGACCGGTTAGCTCAGTTAAGAGCATGGTGCTTATAACACCAAGGTCCAGGGTTTGATCCCTGTAATGGCTATCTGCCAAAAAATAAAATGAAAGAGAGAGAGAAAAAAGAGAGAAAGAGAAGAGGGGAATGAGAAGTTAAATGAGACAGGAATGGAAAAATGCTGAAAACTGTTCAGTTGTCAAAACTGTCTAACCTATACTACATATCAAACAGTACAACTTTCAAGTTATAGTTGCTACTGGTTTAGCAAATTAAATTATGATCTTGAGCAAATCCCTACATGCCTCAGTTTCTTCATTAATAAAATGGGACGATAATAGTACCTTCTGGAATTAATGAGGATTGAAAGATAAAATACATATAAAATATTTAGAATGATTGGCACTTAAAGGTTTATAAATACCCAGTATTATTATTATTTACAGATGCCCCTGGCTAGTTAAACGATGGGAAGCAGTGTGAAAATAACTTAGGATCATTGTCAATACCAGAATGAACTCCTCAAATGGTCTCTATACAAAGAGCCAATGCATTCTTAAAGCAGATGATTCACAGTGTGTACATATGAATTGCAAATATTTTAATGACATACACCACCATGTTTTTAAGTAATGCATTTAGCAAAAAGACAGAAAAAAGAAAAAGTTCATTAAGAAATTAAGAGGGATCAACCTTTTACAATTATTTTATTATAGATATTAAAATAACAAATCCAAAACAAAATTTCTCCATAATCCTATCACATAACAAAATCATTGCTTTCATTTGTTCATGTTACTTTCTTTTCCTTGTCTACATGTTCAATTTTTACACATTTACAATAATATCACAGATAACATTTTATAGTTAACATTTTCACTTTTATACCATGAGTATTTTTTCAACTTTGAGAAATTTTCACTTACATGCCTGTTCCTTTCTCATCTCCACCACCTGAAGGTAATCAATAGTAACAGCCTGACATGTACCCTCCACAACTTTCTCTAAATTCATATACAGGCATACACAGACATATGTGGGGAGGGGAGAAAGGTAGGTTTGTTTTCACAAAAATGGAAGCATACTTCTTATACATATGCTTTCTCTTTTTTTAAGCATACCAAATACATATACCTCAAATTTAATACGCAGATTAGTTTAAGTATGAAAATGGATACAACTTACTAGACCAGGTAATAACACATACATTTACAAAAGTTATTATTTTGCATGTAAACTTTGAAAAGATATAGGGATTTTACAACAAAATATGGCTGCCAGATTTAGTTAGACTTTATACTTCATAACACACTGTTTATTATAATAGCTATACATAAACTATTTATAACAAACCTACCTAAGGAATCTTAAAACCTATTTTGGAAAACAAAAATTTTACAATCTTAAAAAAATTCATAAATAATATCCCCAAAATATCCTGACTTTAAAGTGCGTATGCATGTGTGTGTGTGTGTGTGTGTGTGTAATACTGGCCTTCATATATAGGCACAAGGATATGAACTTGGTTCTCTACATATAGATGGAGGTATTGCTGACCAACCCACATACTCAGCTCCCCCATGTTCACAAATTGAGAAACCAGCATTAAAGAATAGTCTGAATACAATCACATAGTCTCAAAGAATATAACCAAATCAATCTTCTCTAATCAATAAATACTATTCTAACTACCCAAAAGCATGAAAATAAGACAACAGGTAGGCCTACAAAGCATCTAAGGTTGTTAATCCCATGGTCTTAAAATGCAGTCCTCTCACATCTAACCATAATCTAGAGCAATCAGAAGATCCCTAAATCTGGATTCATAGAAGAGAACTCAGGCTAGCTAGTTAGCTCATTTGGTAAGAGCATGGTGTTACAACACCAAGGTCAAGGGTTTGGATCTGGTACTGGCCAGCCTCCAAAAAAAAAAAAAGGAAGAGAACTCTGGGGGTGTAAAGGATGATATGAAAAATTTATAGAAGCCCCCAATATTACCAAGCAGAGAACTTGGTACCCAAGCCATAGAGCCTCTGCTGTTAACAGGTAAACTTTTCTAACCAAAATCAGTAAATGTCTTTTGAGCACCTATTACATGGAGGTCATAGGTGTTGGAGATGCAAAAAGCAATAAAATGTGCCCTCTCCTAAAGGAGTTCACAATTTAGCAGGAGAGCTAGCATGTACAATTACGATAAGTACCATAGCAAAGACCTAGCATACAGCTCATCAACTAGCATAGGTGCACAACTTTTTTGTGGCTTATAAAGGTCTAAATCAGTAAGCATCATAAATACAATACCAGGCCATCAATGCAGTTTCAGATTAAATAACCTAAAGTTATTATCTAGGTCTATGTAGTTAATTTGTTTTAACCGCCTCAAGGCAAGCAGTCAAATTATTTAAAAAGAAATTGGATTCCACAATCCCCACTAATCTATTTGGAGTACACATATGGAATCCACGTGGAGTTTGACACATTAAAAAAAAGTGGGAAAAAAGGCACTTGTACCATTTAAGACAATCCTAGTGAACATTCTCACCAAATATTAAAACCAAAATGAATTATTGATCTAAAAGGCATTGACTGTAATGTTTCTCCACAATGAAAAATAACAGGGGAAAACCTGTACAAGTGTTGTGTACGTTACAAACTGTTAAAAATAAGAATGTTTTGATTGCTACCAGTGTGACACCTTTTAAAGGTACTACAGGAGAAAGAAGAATGTATTTAAAATCTAGTCAAATTTGTTGCCAAAGTGCATAGATGTTCTCTAGAACATTCTAGAACATTCTATGTTAAAAGGTGACTGACAGCAGCATTAGCGGCAATGGGATGCAAAGATCTCCCTGAATTAACATTACACATCTAAAGTAATTTACCCTATATATTTTAATTGGTGGACCATATGCCATATGTCTTCACTCAAGCAAAATGACGATCCAGTTCAAAACTGATCACAGCTTGAAAAACAATTTAAAATTTCAAAACACCAATATTTGTACTCAATGAACTATTTGGGCATACCACCACATTGCTAACTATTTGGGCATACCATCATATTGCTTAACTTGCTCTATCTAGACTACTGCATGAGGAGAATCTAACATTTTGTAAACCTAAGACTATTAACATTAAATTTTAATTGCTCAAAATACTACAATGAAATACATTAAAATAAGATGACTGATGAATTCATGCAGGAATAGACAGATGGATAAATATGTGACAATACAAACACAGTAAAATGTTAATGGTAATCGGGTCTATGGATGCTCCCTGTCGATTTTTCAATTTTGCTGGATAGTTGAAAATATTTTCCTAACAAACTGCTGGAGAAATACTTCTTTGGTTATTTACAATTTACGCTTTTAAAGAGAAACGCGTAGATTAAAAGAAACTCCTATGTGAACACAGGCACTCTAGTTGAGACAAACCTGGATTCAAATCCCAGCTCAGCCTCTTAACTAGCAGTCTCATCTTAAATAATTTAAGCCCTCTACGCCTACATTTCCTCATCTGCAAATGGGTTTTACACAGAGTTACTGTAAGATTAAATTCTTCACGTAGAGCACTTAGCACAGTGCCAGGCACATAGTAAACACCCAAAATGTCAGCTGTAATATCAATATGAGATTGCTAATTTTATTCTAAATTGGAAGGGCATTATCAAGATTAAGAAGTAATTTTTTAACCCGGTTGGTTGGCTTAACACTAACTGATCGTTTTGAGACTAACCCCAAAGAGAAGATTCCTATAGGAAACTTTCTCTTTAATTTGCTAAGGGGAGAAGAAGTAAAATAAAAGTCAAAAAAAAAAAAAATTGCTCAATCGATAGTGCAGTATTGTTCTCCATCTGAAAAAAATCATTCAAAATTAAATAAGAAAAGTTTCAAGATAAACTTTAAAAGGCATTCAACAACTCCTATGTAGAACTGGCTTCACCTTTGCAGGATGAATGGGTACATCCTCGTTATGACAAAACTTGTCATACTCTTCCACGTTTCCAATTGCGAGTAGAGAGGCCACACTAAAACATGACATTTATGGTTACTAAATTCTTTCTTCTAAATCAGGACATGCCAGCAACCCCACTTCTTCGCAGGTAAAAAGCACCACCTCCACTTTGGTCTTGATAACGGTTATAGGGGGAGGGGAATGAGGCAGGAAAATGAATTCGCGATGGTGTTACTGAAGAATCCTCTTGGTTTTTCTTCATGAGACCCCTCCACGACTTATTCCCGCCACCCCCACCTGACCTCTCCCCAGTTAAACTTCCACGGACTCTAATCTACTGCAGAAGCACTTAAGAATCTGACACCTTCCCTCCCCGGACGCAGATAACCCACCCCCCAGCACTGTGGGGTGGAGAGGAGACCCACAACAACCCCCGCCCCTCCCCCTCCCGACCAGCAGCAAATCTTTGTCCCACCTGCCGAAAAACCATTCGCCAGCGCGCTCCAGACCCAAGACTGCCTCAGACCTGTCCACAACCTTTCCCCAACCAGGCCCTCGGCGACCCCTCCACGAGCCGGGGCATCGCCCACTCCCGGCCCCAGCCCCGGCGCCTGCCCCGGGCCGCGCCCCGCCCCCCGCCGCCCGAGTTCTGCCTCACCTCACCTACCCTCTTTCGGGGGCCGGACTCCACCTCTCTCTCCGCCATGTTGGGCCCCGCTCGGAACCGCTGTGGCTCCTGGCGCTGTGGCGGCGGCACCTCTCGGGCCCCCGGCCCCCGCCCACACTGCAGGCACGGCCGCCTCGCGGCAGCTTCCCCCAACCCGGCCGGGCCTTGAACTGAGAGTGGGGAGGGGGCAGATGCCGCGAACCCGGCCTCAGATCCTGAGATCCCAGGGGTGCGCGCGTGGGCGGTCGGGCCTGCCCGGGAAAGGGGGGGCCGGGACTCGGGGGGTTAATGGCCTCCAAGGGGCCCCGTGAGTAGGATTATTTTCTCTCAGAGAAATTCCTCCGCCTGCGGTTTCTTAAAGGGATCACCAAACCAGCCCCTTGCGCGCGCCCCTGATGCGCAGGCGCACCTTAAGCCCCTCCTTCCTTTCCCACCAAGCCCCCGGTCCTGAGCGTGCGCGGTAAGTGGCCCAGGGTAGGCCAAATCCTACAAGTCTCTTTGCTGCCAGCAGCTGCTCCCACCACTCAACTATGGCGGCTCCCTTAAAGGGCCCATGACGCAGTGATGAAGGAGGAATGAAAGAAATTAGTGAAAAGACAATCTGAAGAACTGGGTGAAATGTCAGTGGAAGTCCACATCACCATCGCACGCCTGATTACAGAGATGCAGTTGAAAAGGCAAAATGATGGTAAGTCGGAGTTCTCAGTGGACCTCTGAACATGAAGAATCCCAACCAATGAGGGAGCAAGACAGTCTCAAGGAAAACCAACTTTCCTGCCTTTGGACAGCCTGATCCGAAGCACAGAGCATAGAATATCAAGGGCCAACTCCTATAGTCTAACCTCAAAATCATATCCTTTGGTGGTTTTGAAGACTGAACTAACCACTGGAGATAATTTCCTCAGTAGTAATTTGTCTTTGAGAATAGAAAAATGAGGAAGAATCTTGAGAATCATCTACTCCATTGCTTCCAATGGTAAAATTGCAGCCTGGTCATGGGAAGTAATTTGCCCCCAAAATACCTAGTGGCTGGTGTGGAATTAAAATCAAGATTTGAGTCACAGTCCTTCAGGCCTTTCAAGGCACCAAGGTGTCTTCAAAACAAGATATAAATTTGTTTTAATCTGATGTCCCTAGAAGATTAAAAATGAAAGTTCTGTGATATTTCAAGAATATTGTAATTCTCCTGTGAAGACGTGTGATGATTTGCAGGTGTTGTGTGTCCTCCATTGCAGGAGCTTGAGAATCTAATTTAAAGGATGAGCATCTTTTTGTCTAAGCAGGAACCAGGAAGTAGATTTGGGTCTAACTTGCCCTGAAACCTAAGTTGGTTTGTAACCTGAGGATGACTGAGTACAATGAGGACTTGATTTCTCTCTTCTGTTCATGCTAGTCCCAAACGCCTCAGGTAGAGAAAAATTGTCCTCATGGAGTTTATAATGATAGCCTAGGGGCAATGAGGAGACCTATAGTAAGAAATACAAAAAAGTTGACTTCTGAAGATCATTCCCCATGACAAGACATTCAAATGGGAATGAGCAACTCCTAAAATCACGGGATAACGAGATGTAACTTCCATGTGTCATTTCAACTTTTGTGTAACACTTGGTAGCTGTTTTGAAACCAAGAAGTTTCCTAATCTATGACATTTTTCTGAAAACTGTCTATGAAATTGCTGGAAGTTTACATGCTGGTACTTGCTTATGCCTTTAACTTTTAATGTCACTCCTTAGTAGGAGAGAGGAGAGAAGTACAAAGAAATATATTCATTTCAGCCAGAATTTTTTTTAAAAAGTTAGATCCTTTAGTTCCATGTCCAAGACAAGAAGAAGATAAAAAGATGAGCTACAAAAAGATAGTTCCAGAGAATGTGGGTACATAAAAGGTTTTCCACCTGTTTTATTGGCAGTGAAATAATCTCTCCTAATAAAAGCTGACTGCTTAAAATGGAGCCGCTAAATTTTAAGTGGAAGTGTGGGACCCGCAAGCCTGTTCACTCAGTCTCACACTTGCCCTCTCTCTTTTCCTTCTTTGATGATTTCTCCCACCATTAGAGAAATGCTGGGTTTCTCAGAACACAGTTTGAGCCTATTGGTTTAGTGCAACTTCACAATTTAATAATGGAGCCATGAAGTCCAGAAAAGATGTGACTTGCTTGAGATGACACAAAGGATTAGCATCAGGACTGGAACAGGCATTTTGACCACAAACTTTGGCTTTCTCCTACATTAGACTGTTTCTAGAGGTATTAGGAATGTGTTGGGTCTTTAATACTAAGCAGGATTTGTTCATTCCAGATAATATACAATCATACCACCAATGTTCAGTACAATCATCCATATGGAAGAAGGAGAAAAGAGAAAACCAAAATTTGGTGACTATTGCAAAGTTAATCAGAATTTTACAGAGGGATTCTTAGAGATTAATGACTAGGCCAAGGTCATTTAGCAGAGAGGCCAAGTCAGAATTCAAAGCCTCATTCTTCCTGGCTTGTTTGAAATATCATAAACTAGAAGTTTCAAATTGATGGCCTTGTGGCCAAATCTGTCCCACAAATATATATTTGGCTTGTACTGTGTATGGCTATGTGATCTTGGTCAAGTTACTTGTCTTGTACCTTAGTTTCCTCATCTGAAAAATAGGTTGTGTGGATTAAAATAGTTAACATCTCTAAATCTCTTAGAACAGTTTTGGTTCCTAGCACCATATGAGTAATATTATTTTATCTTTTTATAGATTTTTCAATTATATGCCAACATTTAAAATATTTCCGCTACAAATCCCCTACAAATCCAGTTTTCTGACTGCTCTCAAAAAGAACAAACAAACAAAAAACACCTGGAATATAATGGGGGTAATATTTTGCAAATATCAAGGTGATTTCATTTTAATTTTGTTTTTTTGTGCGCACGTATGTGAAAATAACTTTATTTCATTTTGCGGAGTGGGCAGGTGTCCAGTATCAGAACTTCTGGAATTGCTTCTCGGTGCCTGCCGCCTGAGTGACCTCAAGCACATTGAAGTGCACCATCCTGCTCAGGGGCCAGTACTTGCCCACTGTAACAGTGTTACCAATCTGGACATCCCTGAAGCAGGGGGACAGGTGCACGGACAGGTTCTGTGGCACTTCTTGAAGTGATTGTACTTGCAGGTGTAGTGGAGATAGTCCCGGCAGATGACAGTGGTCTTCTGCATCTTCATCTTGGTTACCATGCCAGACAGGATCCACACTCCAATGGAAATGTTACCGGCGAAGGGGCATTTCTTATCAATGCAGGAGACCTATGTTCTTATAATATCACAGGAGTTTCTCCTTCCCAGTTTCTTCCACCAGGACCCTCTTCCTGTTTTGAAAGATGGCTGGCTGCTTTTGGTAGTAGGCATGCTCAGTCTGAATGTCTGCTATCTTCCTGGCGGCCTGAAAAAACAATCCATTTTATTTTCTTAAGTCATGTTCCATTATAGACTGTTGCCTGAAGTGTAGCCCTGAGGATTATTTCCCTAATCAGGAGAGAATAGAATAGGTTTAATGGAGAGAAAAAGAAGTTGATAAATTTCCTGAGTTTCATTTAACCTATGAAGTTCAGCTCATAGTAAGAATCTCATAGAGTTCTCCCACACTACAGAGGAAATGCCCCTTCCATCTAGGACAGCTAAACCACAAGGCTGTGACATAAGAAAAAAATTTTTAAAAGCCTCTTCTGATTGAAGGGTAAAGGGAAGAAGAAGGAAGACATAAGAGAAGCATTGGTTAAGAGACACCTGCCCTTGTCTTCCCACTCCAGCTATTCAGAGCAGAAAGGATTCTTGCTCTGCTCCTGTTTGGGATTCCCAGTAGAGATTACTTGCAGACTATACCCATACCAACAAGCAGACACCCACATATAAATGAAACTGATGCCCTGGTGTAGCTGGGAAAAGAGAGAAAGCCTGCATTTAGTTTCTCAAGGTGTCAAGTAGCCAGGGGTAAATACAGGTTTTACAGGTCTTGAAGCTTGTGTAATGGGGCTATGGGGAAGTTTTTGTTAAAAAAAAAAAAAAAAAAAAAAAGAACACAAAATCATATATACAAAATTAAGTAACAGGATCTTGGAAGAGCTAGTGGCCCTTAGCTCCTGTGTGATATAGAATGTATCCAGAAGTTCCCACATACTCTGTGGAGAAATAGGGAAGGTAGCCAAGAGTACTGGCTGGTAAGTATGGGGGGAAGTAACTTTGTATATTACACTGGGCCAGAAATAAAAAGTAGTAACAGCCAGACCTCAAGAAGAGCTGTGGTTTGCCTCCAAGCTCTGAACAAGCTTGGTGGAGAGGCCAGGCTACAAGATATGCCACTCACTGATAACAGGTTGCTGAACATCCTGAGAAGTCAAGGAATAGTACAGGGACACCAAATGGATCCAAAGTCTCAGGCTTCCCCAACCATAATGCCTCATACACACAGATACTATCTTAGTAGAGGTCACTTACAGGAAAGACTGTTTCTTTCCAAAAGATGTTACTACCTAAAGGAATTCTAACCTTAGATTCAAATACGTTTTAACCAAACTGAACATTTACATGTATTAGATAAATTCAGAAGAAAGTAAATCAGCATGCTGGGGTTAAAAAGTGACTGGAGTAGGGCTACTTTAGATATGGTAGTCAGAGAATATTTTTCTGAGTAGGTGACATTTGAGCTGAAAAATAAAGACCAGGAGTCAGCTGTGCAAATGTCTGGGGCAGACATTCCAGGCAAAGGGAGCAGCAAGTGTAAAGCCCCTCTGCAGGAACAAACTTCAGGTGTTCAAGAACAGAAAGGTGCTGTGTTACTAGAACCGAGTGAGGGAGGGGCGGAAGGTGAAGTCAGAGAAGTAGGCAAAGACAATTTATGAAGGGCCTTGTAAGCCTTGGTAAAAAATTTTAATTTTATTCTGTGCATGATAGAAAGCCATTGCAGACTTTTAAAAACAAAGAAAGAATGATATGAGCCTTTTGTACACATATGCAAAATGAGCCCTAAGGGAGCAAAAGTAGACATAACTTAAGAGGCTTTGCAACACTTTAAGCATTAGATGAAAATGCCTTAGCCTAGGGCATTGGCAGTGGAGATAGTGGGGAAAAAAGTTGAATTCAGGATATATGTTTTGGAGGTTTAGCCAAAAGTTTTGCTACTAATGTATTGGATGTTGGGAATGAGAGAAAAAGATGACTTACGATAATTCTTAGCTTTTAGCCTGAACAACTAGGTTAATGGTGTTGCCCTTTATTTGAAATGTAGTAGAGCAGATTTGAGGGAGTGGGCAGAGAAGGAAGAAAGAGTAATGTCTTGGATATGTTAAATTTGAGGTGCCCCTTAGATGTCCAAGTGGAAATGTCCAATGGGCAGTTGGACATTTGAGGCTAAAGTTCAGAAGAAATAACAGAGCTAGCAATAGAAATATGGGAGTCATCAGAACAGTATATGCCATAAGACTGGATAGAATTACCCAGAGAGTATAAATTGAATTGAGCCCTGAGGCACTCCAATGTTCATAACTCAGGAAGAGAAAGAGGATCAGTAAAGTAGCAGGAAACCCAGGAAAGTGTGTTGTCTCAGAAGCCAAGTAAAGAGTGTATCAAGAAAGAGGATCAATTACCAATTTGTCAAATGTCACTGAGAGGTCAAGTAAGATGAGGCCCAAGATTGGAAGGTCTTTCATGATCTGCATTAGAGCCATTCCAGTGGATCGGGTATGGACAGTAGCATGATTAGAATGGCCCAGAGAGATAATTAGAGATGGAAAAATACAGTGAGTATGGACAATTCTTTCAGGAAGTTTCACTGTGAAAAAGATCTGAGAAATAGGGTGGTAGTTGAGGGTGGAATGTGGATAAGAGAGGGGTTTTGTTTGTTTGTTTTGTTTTAAAGATAGGAATCACTAAAACATTCAAAATAGTAAAGCATCACCAGATATTTTGGAAAGGTTGCATAGGTGACAAGGCGTTAAAGACTTCTCCATCCAAGCTGTCACAAACCACGGAGTTGAGGCTCAGACAGTGGAGAAAAAAATCCAGGAAGTAGATGACAGGGCTGAACTGAAAAGAGGAAATCATACATCTTAGAGTCAAGCCAACTTTAGAAGCCAGAGCTCCATTCAGCTAATCCCTGGAAAACTCATTCTTTAGAGTTGTCAAAATTATCAGTTTCTTTTTTCTAAGGAAGGTAAATATCATTTTACTTTTTATGAATCTTGCTCTTTTTTTTGCTTTTTATTTTTATGAATCTTGCTCTTCAGGTCCTAGTGGATGAGAAAAAATTCAGTACTAACGAGAATAAATATTAAAGATAAGCACATTTAATGCTGATGAGTTAGATATTTTGGAATGCCAGTGTGAAAAGGTAAAGGACATAGCCTGGCTTACTAATCATGAGATGTTTTTATTTCCTAAAATAATGACAATGATAACAGCAACATTGCTTTCGGTAGTACAGAAATTATTTTCAAAAGTAAAGTTTTAAAAGGTTTTATATTTGAAAATAACTCCCCCCAGAAAACACAGGATATGTATTTGTTTGCATATGCATCTTTTTTTTTTTTTTTTTTTTTTTAAAGATGACTAGTAAAGGGATCTAAACCCTTGACTTGGTGTTGTCAGCACCGTGCTCTCCCAAGTGAGGTAACCAGCCATCCCTGTATAGGGATCCGAACCCGTGGCATGGCCTTGGTGTTATCAGCACCACACCTTCCCAAGTGAGCCAAAAGCCTGCCCTTGCATATGCATTTATAAAACCCAGAAAAATACACAGGAAATTAATGGTAGTTATATGTTTCGTGCTGGATAAAAGAAGATGGGGGATGAATAATCTTCATTCTATCCCTTTTTAATTTTTGAAGTATGCAAACATGTTACTTATTTTTAAAATAAAATAATTTTTTAAATTAGTTCCTTCAGAATCCAGATTAAAATAATAAAGAGCTGAAATAAATGAGAAAACAATGTTGCAATAAACAAAAAAATTTAGCATACATTAAACAATAGGATTGGAAAAAATGTTACTTCTCATGCTTTCTATATGAACAGCAATTTATTGCTTACAGAGTGCTTTCAGATACATTATTCATCTTGCCTGTTAGGTAGAGAACATTTTATCAAAATTATTTTACAGGGGAGACAGGGTGGAGGCAGACTCTCCAAGATTAAGTGAAGGGCACAAGGCCATATAGCTAATAATAGGAGGAACCAGATAGACCTTTAGGCTATCTTACTCTAAGTTTTGACAGTTTCATGTTGGGATGTAGTGAGGGTTGGGAGAAAACAGAAGAGATGAGATGCCCCAGCACACCGGTTACAGATGCAAATGCTTCCAGCAGTTAGTAATTAGCGTGAATGAGTAGAAGAAAGCAAGTGAAATAGTGGAAACCTCAGGCTCACTCTAAAGCGGGCAGCCACTACTTGTTCCAGAAGATTCTTGCTGTGAGGGGAGTGCCTACCCAGACTTGCCAGATATTCAAATTGCTAACTCAGAAATTGGACTTGATTTGAAATTTCCCTATTTCTTTTAAATTTTAAATTGTGGTAAAATACGTATAATATAAACTTTATCATCCTATCCGTTTTACGTGTATAGTTCGACAGTGTTGAGAATATTCACTTTGTTGGGCATCTGAACTCCAAAACTTTTTTATCTTGCAAAACTGAACCTCTGTACCCGTCAAACAATAACTCCCTTTTTTCCCCTCTCTCCAGCCCCTGGCAACCACCATTCTACTTTCTGTTTCTATGAATTTGACTACTCTAGATACCTCATATAAGGGGACTCATTCAACATTTGCCCTTTGGTGACTGGTTTACTTCATTAAGAATATCCTCAAGTTTCATCCAGTTGTAGCACATGTCAGAATTTCCTTCTGTTTTAAGGCTGAATAATATTCCATTATCTTGTTTATCCATTATCTGTCCGTGGACACTCGGTTTGTTCCACCTCTTGGCTACATGAATAATGCTGCTATGAACATGGGTATGCAAACATCTCTTCGAGACCCTGCTTTCAAATCTTTCGAATATACACCCAAAACGCATTTTTTTTTTAAAAATAGCTTTACTGAGATATAATTTACATACCACACAACTTACCCATTTGACATGTACAATCCAATGGTTTTCACTATATTCACAGATATGTGCAAGCATCACCACGGTCATTTTTAGAACATTTGCATCACCTCAAAAGGATATCTTTTAGCTCTTGCTCTCCTATCTCCTCCACTCTCCAGCCATACACATCCACTAATAGATTTTCCTATTCTGAAAATTTCATGAGAATGGAATCATACAATATATGGTCTTTGTGAATGACTGCTTTCACCTGGCATACTGTTTTCAGCCATGTTGTTAACATGTGTCAGTGGATTCCTTTTTATTACTGAATAATATTCCATTGTATGTATATACCACAAAATTTCCCAATTTTTGAGTGCCATCAATTAAGTCAAAAAGTTTTAAATTTTCCACAAAAGCCAACAATAAGCATCTGCAAACCCCCCAGTTTCTAACCTTTCCGTAAGCTTCAAATTAATATCACCTTATAGAATTATAAAGTATGAAATAATGAACAGCAATAAGGGAAGGCATGCAGCCAAACATCGGCAGAATTTTTTTTTTTTTTTTTTTTTGTAGCTGGCTGGTATGGGGATCTGAACCCTTGACCTTGGTGTTACAACAACATGGTCTAACCAGCCAGCCCCACCCCACCCTAAAAAAAAAAAAAAAACACATTTAAAACCAAGAGAGGCACAGACCTAGACAGGTCAGCACAGTCCATTCCGTTTGTAAAAGCCTTGCAGAAACAGCAAGGGCATCCTGGAGACACAGCAGGCTCCAATTCCTTGAATTTTATAGGAAGTAACATGGAAAAGAGCATTTATTTTCTCCAAGACACTGGGCGTCTGTCCTCTTCAGTTTCAATCAGTCTAATCTTGGGCATCTGCATGGGTGACCAAACCTAGAGCATTTCCTAGAGTGAGGCAAACAGACAAATTGTATACAGTTTGTGAAAACCTTAACTAAAGTAGATTTAAAGAGTTTTGGGGCATACTGGCTTCCATGGTAAGTCTGTGCTTCCAGGAAACACTCAATTGGCCCAGAGAGCTAAATCCTTTTTCTTTTTCCCCTACTCCTCACTGGGTACCCACAGCCAACCCCTACAAAGGGATGATGTGATGGTTAATTTTTTGTGTCCACTTGGCTATGCCATAGTTACCAGATGTTTGCTCAAACATTCTGGATGTTTCTGTGAGGGTGTTTTTTGGATGAGATTAACATTTAAATCAGTGGACTTTGAGTAAAGCAGATTGTCCTGCATAATGTGGATAGACCTCATCCAATCAGCTGAAGGCCTTAAGAGAACAAAAACTGACCACCTCTTCACCCCCTACCCCAGAGCAAGAAGGAATTCTGCCAGCAGATGGCCTTCAGACTTGAAATGCAACATTGGCACGTCCCTGGATCTCCAGCCTACCGATACACCCTGAAGAATTTGGACTTGCCAGCCTCCATAATCATGTGAGCCAATTCCTTAAAATAAACCTCTCTCTGTATATACACACATCCTATTGGTTTTGTGTCTCTGGAGAACCCTGACTCATACAGTTAATGGGCAGACAGTGATTACTTTTCCAAAGGAAGAAATGGGCAGTAACATTTTTGAGCACCTACTGTGTGTTGCAAACATTTTTTTTTTCTAATTACCAATAACATAGATTTTTTCTTATTACAAAGGCAATAACATTATCCTCAAAGAAAATTTACAACACAACAAGCAAAAAAGAAAGAAAATTAAAAGGCAGTACATTTCCATTGCTCAAAATAGATGACCACTGGCAAATTTTTTATGGCTTTTTATATCTTTCATATTTATCTCCTCCTTTTCTTCCACTTAATGTAATGTAAATATTTTACTATATTAATAAAGATTAATGTATAGCAGTTTTGGTGACTACATATATTCCACTGTGTGGGTATACCATATATTTTTTAACCAATCTCTTTTTATGGGACTCCATGCGTTTTCAGTTTTTTGCTCTTATATGCAACATTACAGTAAGTGTCCTTGTACCTTTGCAAACATGTTAAATGTTTCCTTAGGATAAATTCCTAGAAGTAGAATTGCTGAGTCAAAGATTATGGCTTTTGATACATGTTTCCAGATTGCCTTCCAAAAAGATATCAATTTACACTTTCACCAGCAGTGTCTGCTTACTGCAGGCTTCCATCACTGTGTACTGTTTTTGGTTTTGTTTTTTAATAATTAAAATACAATTTATATACAGAAAAGTGCACAAATCATGAGTATGTAGCTCAATGGATTTTTAAATTGTGGTGAAATGCACATAACAAAATTTACCATTTTAACATTTTTAAGTATACACTTCAGTGGCATTTAGCATACTCACATTGTTGTGCAACCATCACCATCATCCATCTCCAAAACTCTTTTCATCTTTCAGCAAAACTGAAACATTGTATCCGGTAAACAATAACTCCCCACTGCTCAATGAATTTTTAAACCATGTAAACAGCTCCCAGATAAATAAATAAAATATTACCAACATCCCAGAAGCCCCTTATAGCATCCTCTTCCAGTAACTATTCCCACACACAAGAGGGTGACTTCTAACTGGAGTTTTTTCTAACTGTGCCAATTTGATATAATAATAGTATCTTATTGTTATCTTAATTTCTTTGAATTGTTTTAGGAGGCCCAAATCTATAAAATATGGTTATTGAGCACTTGCATTTCTTTTTTAGGAACTGGTATCCCATTATCTCATTTAATCCTCACAATAACCCAATGAGAGAAAATCAGTGCAACTAAGAGTTGCTTCTTTGAATAAAAGAGAGGATACTCAAATAACTAAAATTAAAAATGAAAGAGGGATGTTACCACCAATTTTAAAATAAAGGTTTGACCTCTCTAAAATCTCTGTTTTCTCACCCACAAAATGTGGACAATAAAACTACCTGGCAGGTCTGTTGTGAGGAATAAATAAGTTTGCATTTGTAACTCATGACATTTGAAGCTGGTGGGATTACTTGAGAGTTGAGAAGCAAGTGCTTCCCTGGTGTTTCATGGCATTATGTGATCTCACTTAGCAAAATCACTAAGCTTTGGAGACTGGATTTAGGAAGCCCATGGTTCTTTGCAATAAATCCTACCAGAAGACCCACCATCAATTCCGGGAATTAGCTTAAAGGGAAACTTCTCTGGAACTGACATGTGAAGAAAAGGCTATAACTTCCTGCTCTTATTAAAGTTTTGCTTAACTGGTGTATTTGAAATGATCTGTTTGGAAAAACTATTGTGTTTCTTAGAGACAATAGTTTGGTATGAACTTAAAATCTGGGAATGTCAAGGCTCTGTATCAGAAAAAAGTAGTATCCAATGTCATATCAGAGGAGACAAATTTCAACAATGAATAGGAAAGACAAAAACTTGTATTCATTCATACCAATAAAGAGAATAGAAGAGGTGAAGAAGAAATTAACAAGGGATAACCTGGTAGGTTTGGAGGGAACTCACCATAAGAATGGGGCTTTGGTCTGGATGCCGTGGTGGCTACAAGGTACTTTATCAGTTTCTTCCCTAGTGGGTGAAGGTGGAGGGTCAGACACTGGAGGAGGGGCTCCACCATTTTTCTCTCTGCAGAACTCCATTTGTGAACTGAAAGAAGAAGAGGCCAGGAACTGGGTGGCAGGAGACAGCCAGAGGGCTTCAGAGGACTTTCCCCAAAGGACCGTTCAGCCAGCAGTGGAGAAGACCATAGGAGCTTTTGACACTAAATTGACTTTGAATCCAGACCAGAGTCCGTGCAGTGAGTTAAGTACTCAGGATCAATGAAAAGCATTTTACTCCATTCTGGGAATAAATCCAGGCCAGATTAGTCTAAATAATCATAGATACTAGTCAGTAATTAGTAACAAAAGAACAGAATGGAAGATAACTACTAATTTCATTCCATCCTACCCTAAATGTGCTAACATTTTTAAAAAAGACATGTTTCTAATTGCTATCTCCACTCCCTCAATCCCTGCCAATTAAACCTCTGTCCTAGCTCTCCAAGACTGCTTTTAAGATCACTAGTGACTGCCATGTTGCTAAATCCAGTGGCCACTTCTTGAGACGTCTTATTTGACTGGTCAGCAATATCCAGCACAGTTGACCACCACCTCTCTTCTTGCATATTTTTAACTTCTTACTTTGAAAATTTTTAAACTTACAGAAAATTTGTAATAATACGACAGGTGAACATCTATGTATCTCCCATCTGGATCCACCTATCATTTAACATTTTACTGTGTTTGCATTAGCTCTTTCTCTCTGTAAAAATAGACCTATTATTATTGTTGTTATTTTTGCTGAACCTTACAACTTATCCTTACAACTTTAAGGGTAAGTTGTAGACAACATGTCCCTTCACCCCTAAATACTTATGCATACGTCTCCTAAGATCAAGGAAATGCATCACTGATATAATATCATTATCTAAAAAGTAGTTCATATTCTAATTTCTCCCATTGTCTCCGTAGTTGAGCTTTACAACAACAGCAGCAACAACAACAACAAAATTTCCAGTCCAGGATCCAATCCACAATTACATTCTGCATTTAGTTGTCATGTTTATTTGATTTCATTTAATCTGGAACTGTCCTTCAGTCTTTCTTTGTCATTCACAACACTGACATTTTTGAAGAGGACAGAGTGGTTGTTGTGTAGACTGTCTTATGCTTTCCCGATGAGATTCAGATATTCCAGTTTGGGCCGGAACACGATATAAGTCATGTTCTCAGTGCATCCTGTCGTGAAGCCATGGTGCTGCTCTGTCCTGTCTAGGGTGGAATCTACCAGTTCTCCCCACTGTAAAGGAATTTTCCCTTTTGCATTTAGAAATGCAAACTCACGGCAGTTTGTTTCAAAGCCAAGAGGTGAGCATCTCTGGCACTTCAAATCTCTGAGTTCTATCTCTCTCTGACTTATAGACCCCTTTTTAAAGAGCCAGCTGATTAAGTCACATCCACCTATGGTAATCTCCCTTTTGATTAAATTAAAGCCAACTGCTTAGGGGCCTTATTACATATCCCAAATCTCCCACTTTTCCCATATCTCATATCTCACATAATCAAAACAGTGTGGGCTGGCCAGTTAGCTCAGTTGGTTAGAATGCAGTGTTGTAATACCAAGGTCAAGGATTCGGCTACCCATACCAGCCAGCTGCCAAAACAAAGAAAAAAAAAAGTGTGCTACTGGAGTAAAGACACACAGATAGACCAATGGAATGGAATGGAAAAGAATAGAGAGCCCAGAAATAAACACTTGCTTATATGGTCGAATGAGTTCAACAAGGGTGCGATAGGAAGAGGACAGTCTTGTTGACAAATACTTTGGAAAAACTGGAAATCCACAGGCAAAAGAATGAAGTTGGACCCTTACCTTAGACCTTATACAAAAATTAACTCAAAATGGATGAAAGACCTAGACATAAAATCTAAAACTATAAAACATTTAGAAGAAAATGTAAGGGCAAAAACTTTACAACATTGGATTTGATAGTAATTCTTGGATATGATACCAAAAGCCCAGGCAAAAAAAAGAAAAAATAGATAAGTTGAACTTCACCAAAATTAAAACTTTTGTGCATCAAGGACACTATCAATAGGGTGAAAAGAGAACCCACGGAATGGGAGAAAATATTTTTAAATTATATATCTGATAAGGGATTAATATCTAGAATATATAAAGAATATGTAAAGAATTCCTACAATTCAACCACAAAAAATGGGCAAAGGACTTAAATAGACATTTCTCCAAAGATATACAAATGTCCAGTAGCATTAGAAAAGATGCTCGACATCACTAGTAATTAGGGAAATGCAAATTAAAACCACAATAAGATACCAGTTCACACCCTTTAAGATGGCTATTATCAAAAAAAAAACCCAAAAACAAAACAGAAAATAGCAAGTTTTGGTGAGGACGTGGAGAAATTAGAACGCTTGTGCTTTACTGGTGGGAATGTAAAATGGTGCAGCTACTATGGAAAATGGTATGGTGATTCCTCAGAAAATTATACTTAAAGTTACCATATGATCCAGCATATCCACTTCTGGGTATACAGCAAAAAGAGATGAAAACAGGGACTTGAACAGATATTTGTACATCCATATTCATAGCAGCATTATTTATAATAGTCAAAAGGTGGAGGTAATACAAGTGTCTATAGATGGATGAATGGATAAACAAAATGTGATATATACATACAATGGAATACTACTTAGACTTAAAAAGGAAGGGAATTTTGACACATTACAACATGGATGAACCCTGAAGATATTATACTGAGTGAAATAAGCCAGTCACAAAAGGACAAATATTTTACAATTCCCCTTATATGAGGTTCCTAGATTAGTCAATTTCATAGAGACAGGAAGTAGAATGGTGGTTTCCAGGGGTTGCAGAAAGGGTTTACCTCAGTGGATTTTTTTTAATTGTGGTAAAATATACATAACATACATGAACAATTAACTGAAGAGTCATGGAAGATACCACCTCTTCATTTCTCTCACTTGGCATACATATGCAAAACTAAACAGAATCAAGTCCACACTACATAGCACGGCCTTCAAGACCATTCTTGATCTAGCTTCATTTCCCTTCTCTACCTCTACATTCTTTGTGTTCCAACCCATAGACATTTGCTGTTCCCCATACACAAAATGCACTTCCCCAGTTCTTTGGCTTTGCTCAAGCCACATTCTAGAAACTCTCTGCTTATTCTACTTAAAATCCTACTCATTCTTTAGGATCCAGCACAAACAACTATCCCTCACAAAATTCCCCTTTCTGTAGGCTCTCTGGGCATTTTGCTTGTCTATTCACCTTCCCACTAATTCTCTTTGTTTTATATTTAGTCATTTGTGGGTCTGTCTTGTCACTAGATTGTAAAAACTCCCAGGATAAGAAACTGTTTCCTTCACTGCATGCTTAGCACAGTGCCTTCTTGGGTGAACCTGGGCAGGTTAACTGCTCTCCTAACTTCAGTTTCCTCATCTGTAAAATAGAAAAAATGACACCCATCATGTAAATTCCTGGTAAGATTCAGTAAGGTGGTGTCTGTGGTTGCCTAGCCTAGTACCAGGCACATTTCAGGACCTCAGTAAATGGGAAGACACTCTTTTCCCCTAGTATGTGTTGAATGAACAGATGAATGAACAGATTTGAATAGCTAAGCATTGTAAAGTTCACAACAAGGGGATTTAGAAAAGCATTTGTGATCATGATGATGGTTATTGATAAGCAATGCTAGGATTATGACATCAACAGTTCTTGTCAGAACACCTAGAACAAATTTGTTTCAAGGGAAATCTAGCCTTATCTCCATGGTCCTCTGACTTTCTTCATTCAGATTTGGTGTCATGAGTCTTTTTAGACTCCCCCAAAGAACTCTAGGCACTCAAGAGTTAGTAGAATAATCTTTTAGGCTGTAAGTGCAAGTCAGACAAAATCTATGAGATTGTCAAAATTAAATGGGGTATCATTTAAAATTTTCAAAAGAATTGTTTCACTTAAGAAATATGTAAGAATGCAAGATTCTAAGATTCCTTTAAGTTCCAAAGTCATTAAAAATCAAAAAATTTTAAATGGAAGCCATTAACACATCCTAAGAGCCCATCAGATTCTATGGCCTTAAGAATTAGGAAGAGGGGTTTGCCGGTTAGCTCACAGGGTTAGAGCACTAAGGTCAAGGGTTTGGGTCTCCTTACCAGTCAGCTGTGCCCCCCCCAAAAAAAACTGGGTATCAATCTAGTTTTCTTCACCTAGCAATACTATTATTATGTATTTACCTATCAATAACCCATTTAATAACCACCCATTAGACCATCAATGGATTAATCTATTCATGAGGGTACAGTCCTCACAACCTATCAACCTCTAAAGACTCCACCTTTAAATTACCATAATAGGGGTTCTCATCCTATTAACACTATTATAGCAGAGGTCAAATCTCCAACACACAAACCCATAGCATTCCACCCCTGGCCCCCAAAGTTCATGTCCTTCGCATAGGTAAATACATTCATTCCATCCCCAAAGTCTTAACTTGTTTCAACTCAAAAGTCCAAAGTCCAAAGTCTCTCCTGTGAAATCAAAACAAGTTATTTACTTCTAAGATACAATGGTGGAATAAGCATAAGACAGAAATTCTTATTCCAAAATGGAGAAATGAGCCATAAGAAAGTGGTAACAGCTCCCAAACAAGTCCAAAACCCAGCAGGTCAGGCATTAAATCTTAAAGCTGAAGAATAACCTCCCTTCACACCATGTCTGGAATCCTCTACACACTGGTGCAGGGGTTGGACCTTGGGCAGCTGTACTGCTATAGTTTTCCTGGCCTCAGCCCATGCTTCTGCTCTCCAGGCTAGTACTGCACGCTGGGAGCTCCATAGTTCTGGGGTCTCCATGGTGGTCCCACTCCCATGGCTCCATTAGGTACGGTCCTGATGGGGGTTCTCTGCTGCAGCTCCTACCCTACATTTCCTCTTGGCATTGAGAAAGTAGGATTTTTTTTTTTTTTTTTTTTCTTTTTCGTGACCGGCACTCAGCCAGTGAGTGCACCGGCCATTCCTATATAGGATCCGAACCTGCGGCCGCTGGGAGCGTCGCCGCGCTCCCAGGGCCGCACCCTCCCGAGTGCACCACAGGCTCGGCCCAGAAAGTAGGATTTTGAACTGAGAAGGTTGTTTTATCAAACAAGAAGCCTGGACCGGAAATTCTATTCTGGCTCTACTACTGCCTGACTATATGATTTTGAAAACATATCTTCCTTTCTCTGGCCTCAGTTTTAGCATCTCTAAAGTGAGGTACTTGGAACAGATCCAGTAATTCTCAACATTTTTACCATCCCTCCCTTGAACACCATGTTGTTATCTACTAAACAAATTGCATTTACTATGAAATTATTTATTCTCTTTCCTGGTGTATATGACTCATATAAGATGACAGTCAGTGAGAATTTCTGAGCAGCAGGGGAGATATACCCCTTGTAACCTAACTGAATTTATAGATTTAAGACAAAAGAATTTTATTTTCCAGCTTGCACAGCCTGGCTGTAGCAAATACATAAACTATGTTGGCCCCCTTTGCTGCTTGCAGTTTCCCCAGAGTGAATGGGGTTGGATAACTGTCTCAGATCCAGTAATCCATTTTCTCATTATCTACCCCACCATCATCAGAGTTTGTTCTGTCAATACTGCTCCCCAGCTAAATCAGCTGAACGACTGGCCTTGTGTATGTTTGCGGGAGCTAACCTACAGCAAAGGCCACTGAAGCAAAGATAGCACTGTGCCCTGTAAAGACAGAACGAGGAAAGAAGGATTTACTAAGAAGTTACTAAAGCTTAAGTTTCAGGGCACCTCATTTGCAAGGGCCCATGTGAGAGGTGGGAGTTGCTGGGAATTAAGTCTGCTCTAGATAAGGAGAGGAAGCAGTTTGCAATCAAAAAGCATTTCTGTGTAAGCATTTCTGAAAAATTGCCTAAGGATCTCAGAAAAGAGGAACTTAAATCTCTAAGTCTTTAATAATTTATATTGATTTTTTTCTCATTTGAAACAAATATTCATGTTATACTTAATATTGTAATCATAATTTTGTATTCTCTTTCTTGGAGAGGGCCTCCATAATTGCAGAAGCTCAGGCCGTACAAAACCTGGATCTGCTCCATATATAGAAATGCATCCCTTCCTAGCAGGATAAAAGCTAGAGACCTGGCCTATCCACTGGTAGCTGAATAGAAATGGTTCTCTTGACTTTCCGTCTTTGAATAGCATATCTGGGCAAGCATGCTCCAGTCCTGTAATATTATAGCATACATGTAACCAGCAACTCCTGTGTAGTCCCAGATTATTGCAGCTATCTCTCCGGTGACAGAGTTTATGAATGATTGACCATTCAAATAATTTCTCAAAGCTAGTTTCTTCTTGACCATTGCTTTCCAATCTTCCTCTCTGCAGTCTTTTGCCTTCCCTTCTAATACATTTCAAAAGCGATGTGTTTGCTTTCCTATGCCTGGCACACTGGAAAGCATTCGGTAAGTAATTGTTAAGTGAATAATTTAGAGGAATGAATCCTAGCCTTTCTGGTTCTCTAACAAGAGTGCTAACAAGCTATAAAATTACAAAAATATGGGCAGTCATAAGGAGGATGACAGCTCTTCTTTTCTGTTTATTCACCAAACCAATGATTCACAAACATAGTGTGCTTTAGAGAGTCTTATTTAAAATGCAGATTCACAGGTTGTGTCCCCCAGAGGTCAGATTCAGTGGTCTCAGAAGGGGTTCAGGAGGCCACATATTTATTAAGGGCCCCTGGTGATTCTGAGTGTAGGCCACTTCTCGAGAAACACTGCAAAAGGGACTGAGTTTTGCCAGGTATAGAATTTACTCATCTCCTGTAATCACTTGTGGCTAATTTTAGTGCAAGATCTGTCTGGGGGTAGTTTCAGAGAACATTTGGTCCATTGAGACTATGACAAACTTTAATTTCTTTTCTTCTGGCAAATATTTATAGCTGCTATAGTGAAAACAATGCAGATTTGGAAAATCAGACAGATTCAGGTTCAAATGGTTGTTTCTCTGAGCCTCACTTTACTTGTAAAATAGAGATAATAATGTTACTCATAATTGTTGTGAGGATTAAGTACATTGACTTATGAGAAAGTTGTGCACAATGCGTAGTGAATGCTAGCTGTTTAGTAAAAGTTTGTTTTTACCTCATTGTTTTGCCTGTATGATATCAAGGATGAGCAAATTTCCCCTAAGAACTATGAGATACTTGAAATTCTTCCATTTAGATATTCTAGGTTCTTAGGCTTCAGTCTTTAGTCCCTGATAAAATGTAAATGGCCCTGAAATTAGTAATTAGATGCCTGATAGAGTTGTTTCCCCCAAAACTCATGCAAAAATATGATCCCCAATATGAAAATCTGATCCCAAATGTGACAGTGTTGGAAGCTGTTATAGTCATGGGGGCGGATTCCTCATGAATGGATTAATGCTCTCCCTGAGGGTGAGGGTCCTGAGTGAGATCTCGCTCTATTAATTCCTGCGAGAGCTGGTGGTTTAAAAGACCCTGGCAGCTCCTCTCTCTCGCTCTCTTGCTTCCTCTTGCCATGTGATCTGCTTGTATCCACCAGCTACCTGCTGCTTTCTGCCATGAGCAGAAGCAGCCTGAGGCCCACACCAGATGCAGCTGTCCCAGAATCATAAGCAAATAAACCTGTTCTTTATAAGTTACCCAGTCTCAGGTATTTCTGTTATAGCAGCCCAAAACAGACTAATACAGAAAATTGGTACCAGAGAAGTGGGGTGTTACTTATAATGGATACTTGAAAATGTGGAAGTAGCTTTGGAACTGGGTGTTAGACAAAGGTTGGAGGAGTTTGGAGGACTCAGAAGAAGAGAAAAAGATGAAGGAAAGTTTGGAATGTCTTAGAAACTGGTTACATGGTGGTGAGCAGAGTGCTGATAGAAATATGGACTGTAAAGACCATTCTAAGGAGGTCTCAGATAGAAATAAGAAGGAATTTACTGGAAAATGGGGCAAAGATCACCCTTGTGAACTGGCAAGGAATTTGGCTGCATTCAGTTTATGCCCTAGGACTTTGTGGAAGTTGGAACTTAGGAGTGGTGAACCAAAGTATCTGGTGGAAGAAATTTCTCAGCAACAAAGCATTAAGGAAGCTGCATGGCTACTTGCAATGTCCTGTGCTGAGTTATGGCAGCAAAGGCATGAGACGTAAAGCCAGAATTTAAAAGGGAAGAAGAGTGTAAAGATTTGGAGAATTTGCAGCCTGGCCATGTGGTAGAGAAACAGAGACCATGCAGTGGTGCAGCCTAGAGACTCTTAGCCAAGAAGATCAACACAAAAGAATGAGATTATCAAGAGCAGTGGGGAAAAGCCCTGAAGGCTTTGGAGAAGCCTCTGGGGCCAACCCTTCCATTTCAGACCCAAAGACTTTGGGAGACAAAATGGCTTTGGCAAACAGGCCTGAGGCACCCTCCACCAGCTCACTGTTTAGGGCCACCTCAGGAAGCTGCTTCCAGCACCAGCACCCTGGCTGATTTGGCTCCTCCAGCTGTTGGTAAATTGGTCCCAAGTGTGGCTGGACGTGCAGCTTTGGGAAATACAAGCTGGAAGCCTTGGCAGCATCCACATGGTGTTAGGTCTGTAGGCTTGCAGAATGCTAGAGCTGTGGAGGCTTGGGAGCCTCCACCCTGATTTCAGAGGATGTATGGAAAAATCTGGGGGCCCAGGAAGAGATCTGTTGTAGGGGCAGAGTCACCACAGACAACCTTCACTAGAGCAATGCCCAGCAGAAATGTGGGGTTAGAGTTGCAGCAGAGAAACCCCAACAGTGCCATCCTAGTGGAGCCATGAGAGCAGGACCGCCATGGAGACCCCAGATCTGTGGAGCTACCAGAGTGGAACTCCAGCCTGGGAGAAGTGAAGTGCGGCTTGAGACCAGGAAAGCCATAGGAGTGGAGCTGCCAAAGGACTTGGGGACCCAACCCCCACACCAGCATGCAGAGTAGGTGGAATATGGAGTCAAGGTACATGATTTGCCAGCTTTGAGATTTAATATCTGCCCTGCTGAGTTTCGGACTTTTTGGGGACCTGTTACTCATTTCTTTTGGCCTATTTCCACCTTTTGGAATAGCTATATATACCCTATGTTTGTCCCACCATTGTATCTTGGAAGTAGATAACTTGTATTGATTTCACAGATGGGACTTTGAACTTTGGACTCTTGAGTTGAAACAAGTTAAGATTTGGGGGATGAAATGAATGCATTTGCATGTGAAAAGGACATGAGTTTTGGGGGGCCAGGGATAGAATGTAGTGGATTGAATTATGTCCCCCCAAAACTCCCTGAAGCTTGAATTGTGTCCCCAAGGTTTTATGTATTAGAAACTTAGCCCCCACTGCAACTGTTAAGAGGGTGGGAAATCCTATTACAGTAACTGAAGGGTGGAGCCTCGATGAGGTGATTGGATTGTAGGACCATGCAGCAGTGAATGTATTAAAAATGGTAGTCAGGGGGGTGGTTCTGAGGGCTTTAAAGAAGAGGTCTCTCTCTTGCTCTCTCTCTGCTCTCTCTGCTTCTACCATCTTGCAATGTGAGACCCCTGGGTCACTGTTGCCACCACCAGATGGACTTTGGACTTCCCAGTATCAGAAACTGTAATAAATTTAGTTTTCTTTATAAATCACCCAGTTCTGTGTACTTCGTTATAAGCAACATAAACGGACTAATACAATGCCCCACTGTTATCTATATTTTAGTCAAATGTGGTTCATGAATTGTTTGGAAAAAGTAAAGACAGGAGGAAGGCTTGAGGGTGCCATGATGGGAAAAAAGGAGGAGAAAGGTTGAGGGAAAGAGGAAGTGTGTAGGGGAAAGAATGAAGGCACCTGAGACTTTTTCAACATTTATAGTTATACATGGGGCCAGGTGGCCTGCAGTGAACAATGGTTTTCAGCCTATGCTCCTGGGTGCCATGTGAAGAAACTCTCAAGAAGTGTCAAACACAGGAATTTTACCTCATCTATTAGTGTAAAGGTGCTGAAAATTTTAAGTTTTTCAAGAGGAAGATCTTTCTTTGGGAAAGTGTCTTGATAATCCTCTTGGAGTGGAAGGTAAAACCTTAAGGGCATGACTGTGGCTAGATAAACCACCTCAAGTGAGTTGAGGAGTTTGGTTTTGCTCCTGAGCAGGAGGTAAAAGGAGAATGGGATGGGACGAAGGATAGCAGAAATGGGGTGAAGTTAGGGACTATGCGGAGTGAACGTTGTTGGTATAAATTCCTTAGCAGTGGGGTAGTCAGAGGACACTATCCAACAGTAAAAAACATGGTGTTTTTCCTATACTCTTACTCAGCAATAATCAACACAGAATACAGACTTCTGTAACCAAACATGTGGGGATTTCTCCCCACCAACAAGCAAGTAACCAGTTCTGCAGCAGACACCAGCTGGGTGGCCTCCAATTCAATTCTGACATTATATAGTTGGAGATAGCATCTGATCCCACAGGTTGAGGGCTCAGTCCCCAAGACGGCCCCGCCTCCTCCCCCCACCCCTGCTTCTGATGCCAAAAACTATCTGACCTACTGGCTATAAATTGGGGTTCCCACAACCTCCTCCTTGGGTTTCATTCATTTGCTGAGTGGCTTACAGAACTCAGGCTTACAGAACTTACTTACGTTTACCCCATTTATTATAACAGATATTACAAAGGATACAAATGAAGAGATGCTTAGGGTGAGGTATGGGGGAAGGAGCACAGAGTTTCCATGCCCTTCCCAGATGTGCCACCCTCCAGGAACCTCCAGGTATTCTGCTATCCAGAAGCTCTCTGAACCCCGTGCTATTGGTTTTTATAGAAGCTTCATTACATAGGCATGATTAGTTAAATCATTGGCCATTGGTGATCAACTTAATCTTTAGCCCCTCTCCCCTCGCTGGAGGTTAGGGGGTAGCACTGAAAGTCCCAATCTTTTAATCACAGGGTTGGTTCCCCTGACAACCAGCCCCTATCCTGAGGCTATTTACAGGATACCAGCTATTGGGCTAGGGCTGGGTCCGGAGCTCACAGACCCCTTAAGCCCGTTGTCCAGACTGGGTTGCAAACCCTTCACATGCCTGGCTGGGTCCCCAGACCCCTCACACGCAAGTCTATGAGGTAGATAACCGGCAAAAAGGTCCTTGGAGCCATAGGTTTGAGAGCATGGCCGTGTGGGGCAGATGCCTGAGGCAGTCAACACCAGCCAAGTGGAGGTGCTGTGCATGTGCACTAACTCCACCCACACCCAACTTATTTGCAAAGAATGTGCCACACCACCCCCAACTGGACCTAAAGCAAAGGGGCCTGATTAAATTATTCTATTTTCCCAACACCAGCCATCAGTTAACTCAGCATATGAAAAGGCACCACTCTGGAGATTCTAAGGATATAAGGAGTTGTGGAACTGAATGAAGACCAAATATATAATTCAAAATATCATACACTAGAAAAAAGAATGTCTGGTGTTCACACTGAAATTTTTGGTTATAATGTAATGAAGGTAGTGGTTGATAGCTATTAAAATGTTGGATTTCTGGGTTTTCCAAACCCATCATTCACTCTTAGGATGCTTGCAATCCAGCTTTAACAGAGACTGCTGATGGGTTGGCCCCGTGGCTCACTCGGGAGAGTGTGGCGCTGGGAGCCACGGATTCGGATCCTATATAGGTATGGCCGGTGCGCTCACTGGCTGAGCGCGGTGCAGATGACACCAAGCCAAGGGTTGCGATCCCCTTACCGGTCACAAAAAAAAAAAAAAAAGAAAGAAAGAAAAAGAAAGAAAGAAACAGAGACTGCTGATGGGCTCCCCAAAATTCAGCCTCTTCTTTAATAGTTAGAGAAATTTTAGCTGAGCCACAGCTGCCTAGTAAAATACCACATTTCCCAGCCTCCCTTACAACTAGATGCGGTGATGCAACTAGGTTCCAGCCAATGGAATATTAGCAGAATGAATGAAATGTGCAACTTCCAGGTGCATCTTTAGAAGTAAAGAGTACATCCTCCCTTTCCTACTGGATGTGGATGCAATAACAGATACTAGAGCACCCATATTAGCCATGCACCCATGGAAGCTTCCATAGTAACTGTGGAAGCTACTTGTTAAGGAAGGCAGAACTGCAAAATATAAGGAAACTGGGTCTCTTACAAACCTTGTGAAACAAATTGCCCTACCAGCCCTGGACTGCTTTGTCTAGAACTTTTTGAGAAACAGGAGGACTTTTTAAAAATTAAATTAAATTTAATTTTTTTAGACTTTTTTGAAAGAAAGAACTTATATCATGTTTCTTTTTGTTATAGCGGCCAAACTTACAACCTAAACTATATCAGAAAATGCATTACAATTGTTCTTGAGCAGAACTTTAAAATATATATATATATATTTTATTATAAAGCTAACCTACCAACAGTGGTAAGTGCCCTTGATGTGATGAGAATAGTACTTTACTTCCTTACTTCTGTGGTCTTCCTTCCCCAAACCCATAATTTCAGTCTAATCATGGGGAAAACATCAGATAGATTCCAACTGAGTACATCCTATAAAACGACCAGTGCTTCTCAAAACTATCAAAGTCATCAAAAAGAAGAAAAGTCTGAGAAAATGTTACAACCAAGAGGAGCCTAAGGAGACATGACAACTAAATGTAATGCGGTGTCCTGGATGGATCTTAGAACAGAAAAAGGACATTAGGTAAAACTAAAAAAAATCTGAATAAAGTATAGACTTTTATCAATAATCAATTAATATTTGCTAATTAATTATGACAAAAGATATTAACAATGGGGAAATGGGTGAGGAGTATATGGTGGGAGCTCTTTGTTCTATGTTCACAACTTTTCTTTAATCTAAATCTATTCTAAAATTAAAAGCTAATTGAAAAAGTAATAAGAAAATAACATAACACATTTCAGAAAATTTAGAATACAAATTGAAATGAAAAACATCACCCCTTGGGCCGGCCCGTGGCTCACTCGGTAGAGTGCGCTGCTGCTAACACCAAGGCCACGGGTTCGGATCCTATATAGGGATGGCCAGTTTGCTCACTGGCTGAGCGTGGTGCTGACAACACCAAGCCAAGGGTTGAGATCCCCTTACCGGTCATCTTTAAAAAAAAAAAAAAAAAGAAAGAAAGAAAAACATCACCCCAACCACCATAATTTGTCATTTTGCTGTCTGTGTATGTGTGTTTTATTTTTTTTTATTTTTTTATTTTATTTTTATTTTTTTACCTTTGAGTTCTGTTTTCTTCTTTTTTTAAAAAATTTTTTAATTTTTTTTATTATTTATTTTTTTTAAATTTAATTTAATTTTATTTTTTAATTTTATTTTGTCAATATACATTGTGGCTGATTATTGCTCCCCATCACCAAAACCTCCCTCCCTTCTCCCTCCCCCCCTCCCCCCAACAATGTCCTTTCTGTTTGCTTGTCGTATCAACTTCAAATAATTGTGGTTGTTATATCTTCTCCCCCCACCCCGGTTTGTGTGTGTGTGTATGTGTGTGTGTGTGTGTGTGTGTGTGTGTGTGTGTGTGTGTGTGTGTGTGTGTGTGTGTGTGAATTTATATATTAATTTTTAGCTCCCACCAATAAGTGAGAACATGTGGTATTTCTCTTTCTGTGCCTGACTTGTTTCACTTAATATAATTCTCTCAAGGTCCATCCATGTTGTTGCAAATGGCAGTATTTCATTCGTTTTTATAGCTGAGTAGTATTCCATCGTGTAGATGTACCACATTTTCCGTATCCACTCATCCGATGATGGGCATTTGGGCTGGTTCCAACTCTTGGCTATTGTAAAGAGTGCTGCGATGAACATTGGGGAACAGGTATACCTTCGACTTGATGATTTCCATTCCTCTGGGTATATTCCCAACAGTGGGATAGCTGGGTCGTATGGTAGATCTATCTGCAATTGTTTGAGGAACCTCCATACCATTTTCCATAGAGGCTGCACCATTTTGCAGTCCCACCAACAATGTATGAGAGTTCCTTTTTCTCCGCAGCCTCGCCAGCATTTATCGTTCAGAGTCTTTTGGATTTTAGCCATCCTAACTGGGGTTAGATGGTATCTCAATGTGGTTTTGATTTGCATTTCCCGGATGCTGAGTGATGTTGAGCATTTTTTCATATGTCTGTTGGCCATTTGTATATCTTCCTTAGAGAAATGCCTGCTTAGCTCTTTTGCCCATTTTTTAATTGGGTTGCTTGTTTTCTTCTTGTAAAGTTGTTTGAGTTCCTGATATATTCTGGATATTAATCCATTGTCAGATGTATATTTTGCAAATATTTTCTCCCACTCTGTTGGTTGTCTTTTAACTCTGTTAATTGTTTCTTTTGCTGTGCAGAAGCTTTTTAGTTTGATATAATCCCATTTGTTTATTTTTCCTTTGGTTGCCCGTGCTTTTGGGGTCGTATTCATGAAGTCTGTGCCCAGTCCTATTTCCTGAAGTGTTTCTCCTATGTTTTCTTTAAGAAGTTTTATTGTTTCAGGGTGTATATTTAAATCCTTAATCCATTTTGAGTTGATTTTAGTATACAGCGAGAGGTATGGATCTAGTTTCATTCTCCTGCATATGGATATCCAGTTATCCCAGCACCATTTGCTGAAGAGGCAGTCCCTTCCCCAGTGAATAGGCTTGGTGCCTTTGTCAAAGATCAGCTGGCAGTAAGTGTGTGGGTTGATTTCTGGATTCTCTATTCTATTCCATTGGTCAGTGTGTCTGTTTTTATGCCAGTACCATACTGTTTTGGTTATTATAGCTTTGTAGTATAGCTTAAAGTCAGGTAGTGTTATGCCTCCAGCTTTATTTTTTTTGCTCAGCATTGCTTTGGCTATGCGTGGTCTTTTATTGTTCCATGTAAATGACTGGATAGTTTTTTCCATTTCTGAGAAAAATGTCTTTGGAATTTTGATGGGGATTGCATTGAATTTGTATATCACTTTGGGTAGTATGGACATTTTCACTATGTTGATTCTTCCAATCCAAGAGCATGGGATATCTTTCCATCTTCTTGTATCCTCTCTAATTTCTCTCAGCAGTGGTTTGTAGTTCTCATTATAGAGATTTTTCACCTCCTTGGTTAACTCAATTCCTAAGTATTTTATTTTTTTGGTGGCTATTGTAAATGGGCAGGCTTTCTTGATTTCTCTTTCTGCATGTTCACTATTGGAGAAAAGAAATGCTACTGATTTTTGTGTGTTGATTTTGTATCCTGCTACTGTGCTGAAATCATTTATCAATTCCAGCAGTTTTTTTGTAGAGGTTTTAGGCTGTTCGATATATAGGATCATGTCATCTGCAAACAGGGACAGTTTGACTTCATCTTTTCCAATCTGGATGCCCTTTATTTCCTTCTCTTCTCTGATTGCTCTGGCTAGTACTTCCAACACTATGTTGAATAGGAGTGGTGAGAGTGGGCATCCTTGTCTAGTTCCTGTTCTTAAAGGAAAAGCTTTCAGCTTTTCCCCATTCAGGATGATATTGGCTGTGGGTTTGGCATATATGGCTTTAATTATGTTGAGATACTTTCCCTCTATACCTAACTTATAGAGGGTCTTTGTCATGAATGAGTGCTGAACTTTATCAAATGCTTTTTCAGCATCTATAGAGATGATCATATGGTCCTTGTGTTTGAGTTTATTAATATGGTGTATCACATTTATTGATTTGCGTATGTTGAACCAACCTTGCATCCCTGGGATGAATCCCACTTGATCGTGATGAATAATTTTACGTATGTGTTGCTGTATTCTGTTTGCTAGTAATTTAGTGAGGATTTTTGCATCTATATTCATCAAGGATATTGGCCTGTAGTTTTCTTTTTGGGTTATATCTTTACCTGGTTTTGGTATCAGGATGATGTTTGCTTCATAGAATGAGTTTGGGAGATTTGCGTCCGTTTCAATCTTTTGGAATAGTTTGTAAAGAATCGGTGTCAATTCCTGTTTGAATGTTTGGTAAAATTCTGCTGTGAATCCATCTGGTCCTGGGCTTTTCTTTGTTGGGAGCCTTCTGATAACAGCTTCAATCTCCTTTATTGTTATTGGTCTGTTCAAATTTTCTACGTCTTCACGGTTCAGTTTTGGGAGCTTGTGTGTGTCCAGAAATTTATCCATTTCCTCCAGATTTTCAAATTTGTTGGCGTATAGTTGTTTATAGTAGTCTCGAATGATTCCTTGTATTTCAGATGAATCAGTTGTAATATCGCCTTTTTCATTTCTAATTTTTGTTATTTGAGTCTTCTCTCTTCTTTTTTTTGTTAGCCATGCTAATGGTTTGTCAATTTTATTTATCTTTTCAAAAAACCAACTTTTTGATTCATCGATCTTTTGAATTGTTTTTTGGTTTTCAATTTCATTCAGTTCTGCTCTGATCTTAATGATTTCTTTCCGTCTGCTAACTTTAGGTTTGGATTGTTCTTGTTTTTCTAGTTCTTTAAGGTGAAGTGTTAGGTTGTTCACTTGCCATCTTTCTATTCTTCTGAAGTGAGCATTTAATGCAATAAATTTTCCCCTCAATACTGCTTTTGCAGTATCCCACAGGTTTTGGTATGATGTATCATTGTTTTCATTAGTTTCAATAAATTTTTTCATTTCCTGCTTGATTTCTTCTTGGACCCATATGTCATTAAGTAGAATGCTGTTTAATTTCCATGTGTTTGTATAGTTTCCAGAGTTTCGTTTGTTATTAATTTCTAGTTTTAATCCATTGTGGTCTGAGAAGATACATGGGATAATTCCAATTTTTTTGAATTTATTGAGACTTGATTTGTGACCTAATATGTTATCTATCCTGGAGAATGATCCATGTGCTGATGAGAAGAATGAATATTCTCAGGTTGTTGGATGGAATGTTCTGTAGATATCTGCCAATTCCAATTGGTCTAGAGTCTTGTTTAGATCTTGTGTTTCTCTACTGATTCTTTGCCTAGATGATCTGTCTAATATTGACAGTGGGGTGTTCAGGTCCCCTGCTATTATGGTATTAGTGTCTATTTCCTTCTTTAGGTCTAATAGAGTTTGTTTTATAAATCTGGCTGCTCCAACATTGGGTGCGTACATATTTATGATTGTTATGTCTTCTTGATGGATCAGTCCTTTTATCATTAAGTAGTGTCCCTCATTGTCTCTTTTTATGGTTTTTAGTTTAAAGTCTATTTTGTCAGATATAAGAATAGCTACTCCAGCTCGTTTTTCTTTTTTGTTTGCATGGTAAATCTTTTTCCATCCTTTCACTCTTAGTCGGTGTGAATCTTTATGGGTGAGGTGGGTCTCTTGTAGGCAGCATATAGTTGGGTCCTGCTTTTTGATCCAGTCAGCCAGTCTGTGTCTTTTAATTGGGGAATTTAAGCCTTTTACATTAAGAGTTGTTATTGAAAGGTGTTGATTTATTCCTAGCATTTTATTGGTTGTTTGGTTGTCTTAGGTGTCTTTTGTTCCTTGCTTTCTGATTTACTGTTTGTTTTCTGTGTTTGTTGGTTCCTTAGGTTGTAGATAGTGTTTTTGTTGGCTTGTTTTCTCTTCATGAATGCCATTTTTATTATACTAGCGGGTTTAGATTTTTCTTGGGTCTTTATGGCAGTGGTAGTTATTTTTCAGGAACCAAACCCAGTACTCCCTTGAGGATTTCTTGTAAGGGTGGTCTTGTGGTAGTGAACTCCCGCAGTTTTTGTTTGTCTGAGAAATATACTATTTGCCCCTCATTTCGGAAGGATAGCCTTGCAGGGTAGAGTATTCTTGGCTGGCAATCTTTGTCTTTTAGTATTTTGAAAATATCATCCCATTCCTTTCTAGCTTTTAGGGTTTGTGATGAAAAGTCTGATGTTAACCTGATTGGGGCTCCCTTATAGGTGATTTGACACTTCTCTCTTGCAGCTTTTAAGATTCTCTCTTTATCTCTGAGTTTTGCCAATTTGACTATGACATGTCTTGGAGAAGGTCTTTTTGGGTTGAATACATTTGGAGATCGTTGAGCTTCCTGGATCTGAAGATCTGTGATTTTTCCTATAGCTGGGAAGTTTTCTGCCACTATTTTGTTGAATATGTTTTCAATGGAATCTCCATTTTCCTCCCCTTCTGGAATACCCATGACTCGGATATTTGATCGCTTATGGTTGTCTGATATCTCTCTCAGATTTTCTTCAATGTCCTTGATTCTTTTTTCTTTCTTTTTGTCTGCTTGTGTTATTTCAAACAGCCCGTCTTCAAGTTCAGAGGTTCTCTCTTCAACTTCGACAAGCCTGCTGGTTAAACTCTCCATTGTGTTTTTTATTTCGTTGAATAACTTCTTCAGTTCAGCAAGTTCTGCTACATTTTTTTTCAGGACATTGATTTCCTTGTACATTTCCTCTTTCAGATCCTGTATACTTTTCCTCATTTCATCATGATGTCTAGCTGAGTTTTCTTGTATCTCATTCAGTTTCCTTAGAATTATCACTCGAAATTCCTTGTCAGTCATTTCAAGGGCTTCTTGTTCTATAGGATCTAGAGTTTGAGATTTATTAACTTTTGGTGGTGTACTTTCTTGATTTTTTGTATTTCTGGTATCTTTTTTTTGGTGTTTATTCATTGTGGCAGGGGGTTTCACAGTTCACCGGTTTGAGACTAATGACTAACTAGGATGTTGCTGTGGTTGCCAATTTCGTATGGCTCCCTCCGTGACTGCTCAGTTGGCCTCTAGTGCCTTGTGTGTGTGGTTGCCTCGGGTCTTGGGCTTCTCCGGGGAGCCACCTTTCTGGTCAACTTGGACTCTGCTGGGCTGGTGGATCACGTACCACAGGGTGTGTGATCTCTGTTGAGCTTTCACTTCCTGTGCAGGACTTCTCCCTGTTCCGTGTGCTCTGGCCCAGGCTGTTAGATCGTGCAGTGGCGACCCCACCGGGTGTGTGGTTTCTGTCGAGTCTCCCCACTCTGTACGCACTGTGCTGGGCTGGGGCGTGTCTTCTGCACCCCTCGTCTATCAGCTGGGCCTTCAAGACCCTGCTCGGCACCGCCTCGCCCAGGAAGTCTACCAGGTTTCTGCTGGGCACAGATGACCCGTCTCTCTGGGTGCCTTTGTAGCACTATGTAGATCTTTCTCGGGTCTTGTTCACCTTTGTATCCCCCCAGTATAGACCGAGTCTAGCGCCCACCTGCAGCCTGGTCTCCGGCAGGTTCAAGCGGACCTGGGAACTCTCCTACCACACTATTCCCAACCAGAAATTCGTTAGGCTTTTTTTCCAAACTGGTGGCCACAGAGATGGTATCTGCCTCCCAGTAACAGGGAGTTTACCTGGGGCCGGAGTCCAGGGTATGGTGGAGTGACAGTCGGCCCGCCCATACTTCCTTGCCCTCCCGACACTGGCTCAGGACACCCCCCGCCACCAGCCCCGCCAGAGAACCGTGGAGGGAGTGGGAGCGGAGGCCAGTCCGCAGGCTCCGGAAAGCCCGGCGCGCCAGACCAAGCAAGTGGGAGGGCTCAGTGATGGCCGAGCTGGGCGGAGCTGCCCGCACCTGGGAAAATGGAGGCAGCACCGGGCGGTGAGTGGCCTGGTGGTGCAGGCGGGAGCCGCGTGGGCATCCACCCCCCGAACAGAGCTGTGCCAGGGGTCACTCACAGTGCTGTGCCAGGTCGGGTGCTCGCTCTCTGTCTCTGGTTTGCCGCCTTTCCCAGTTCTCGGACGCTGCTGCCTCGGGCTGTTCAGTCGCGGCGCGGCTCGGGCGCTCCCAGGAATCTTCTTTAATGCCGGCCTGAAACCTCGAATCCTGAATAGGGCAGCTGGCCGCCTTCAGCGCGGCCCCGGCCTCCGGGATCCTGGCTGCGTCCACAGCAGCCCTGGCGCCGTGTTCCCTGTTTCGAGACTCGCTTTTACAGCTAAGAAACAGTTCTTTTCCTGCTCCACACTTCAAAGCTGTTGCCTGTAAATGAGGCAGCCTCTCCTGCCGGGGGCAAAGTGGCGGTCACCCCCCACGACCGGTCAGCAGCAGCAGTCCTCCCTTAAGAGATGGCGAGAGGAAGGTCCACAAGTTTCCCGGCTGCGTGAGGCCCAGTGGCCACCTTTTCCACCTCAGCTACTCCTCGCCAGCCGCCGCAGCCGCCGCCATCATCTGTGTATGTGTGTTTTAAATGAAAACCACTACACTGTATGTACAATTTCTGTCTTGATTATTTTACTTCACATTTATCATTAGCATTTTTACATACATTCATTTCCTAGCCTTTCTATAAGAGCTAAAAGCAATGACACTACAGTAAAATACACTGGACACAATGAGTCTACCAATATCTTGTTATGCCTGAAAGCAAGGAGTGCTCAAAGAATGAAGACATATATCAAAAGGACATATGACAGGCCGAGCCCGTGGCGCACTTGGTAGAGTGCTGCGCTGGCAGCGCAGCGACGCTCCCTCCGCGGGTTCGGATCCTATATAGGACTAGACCGGTGCACTCACCGGCTGAGTGCCGGTCACAAAAAAACGACAAAAAAAAAAAAAAAAAAGGACATATGAGCCAGCATGAAAAGGGTTCCTTTAGCCAAATCTGGGACAATTTGAGAATCAAAACCAATAGTAAAAGTAATGAAAAATAACCCATTAAATAAAATAAGAAAGTGGTTTTCCAATTTACTCTTCACACACCCTTGCTGATACTGGATATTAGCAATATTTTACTTTTTGCCAATCTAAAGGTCAAAAAGCAGTATCTCACTATTGTTACAGTTTTGGGAATCACTACTCATCAAACAGGAATATTTACTGACCATGTATGTTTCTTCTTTGGAGTATTTTTGTTTCATATTCTTTGCCAATATTTCAACTGGGCTATGTGTATTTTTCTTATTAATATGTAGAAACTCCAAGGTCAAGGGTTTAGATCCCTATACCGGCCAGCCACTAAAAAAATTTTAAAAATAAATAAAAAAAATAAACCCTATAGCAAACTAGTAAGTGGCAGACCCAGGATTCAAGCCTAGACAGTCTGGCTCTAAATCCATGTGCTTTTTTTTTTGGCAGCTGGAGGGTTTGAGGATCTGAACCCTTGACCTTGTTGTTATCAGCAGATCTGAACCCTTGACCTTGTTGTTATCAGAACGATGCTCTCCCAAGTGAAATAACCTGCTACCCCTGTAAGTGCTTCTTAAGAGCTGTGCTGTTCTGGCTCTCAGGAATGTTTGTTTCTATTTCCTGAAACATTTTTGTTTTTGTTATTGAGGTTTTTTTTTTTTTTCTTTTATGAAAAAGAAACCGATTTTCAGACCTTTGGGGATAGTCAATTCCTTGAGAATTTTGAGATTAGAAACATAGCATAGGCAATTTTTTTTTATGGAGTTGGATAAAAAATCCCTAGAAAAGAGGTTGGAGGTACTAATATTTTAGAATTAAGGGTTTTGAGCTTTTTCAGAATCAAAGTTTTCAGACTTGTCAGGTGGAAGTAATTTTCTTCCTTTCTTTTTTTTTTTTGGTGGCTGACCAGTACAGGAATCGAACCCTGGCCCTTGGTGTTATCAGCCCCACACTCTAACCACCTGAGCTAACCAGCCGGCCCAAGCTGATGTAATTTTCTGAACAATTTTTTTTTAACGCGGGGGAGACAGAGGAGGTAGAAGAGGCAACAGTGGGAAGGCAACTGGAAAGGGAAAGGAGGTAGTGGACAGTGGTGGACAAGGGCTGAAATGATAACTCAAAGAGGTTAGTGGTGAGTGATACATTTTATGCAGTTTTGTGAAAATGCTTTCTGGAGTTTTAGGCCATTGACTCTTAGAGGACTCTCTTGGGTGACTGCATCTTTCCCTACCAAATAATGGAGGCCAGCTGTGGAAAACGGAGGGCGTGGGCTGTTTGACTTTGTGCTGTGCATCAGCAGGCTGCTGCAGAAGCATCAGATTCCCACTCCCAGGAGGGCTCTGAAGAGGCAGCAGGCACGCGGTTCCTGGTCTAAATTCAGCGTGCAGTAAAAAGGCAGTGGGGGAGGGAGACGAGGTGGATACTACAGGCCTGCACAAGAGGAGGTACCGGCAACCTCAGAATCTGGCTCACATGGGTATTCCTAGGAAAATCTCTCCACTTACCCCTTTGATTTACCTCCCCTTCTCATCATCTTTTTCACCCTCTGTCCAATCAGATTTGTGTTTGTTTAAAATCCAACCCCCTCTGTCAGACTCAGCCCCTGCTGTCAGCCATCCACATGGCCTGATGAATCCTGAGTCCTGTTACCATCCCTGGGCTGGATGGGGTGATTCACAAAGAAGCCCCAGAGGAAGAGGAGGATACACTTAGCAGGGTCCGTTAAAGTGTCTGTGAAGAAATGCTGCTGCCTGAGGTGGGGGATTGCAGTGAGGCCTCCCTGATGACTCCTGCCCTGGACCCTCCCTCCTGTGAGTAGTTTTCCTTGAATTAACCCCAAGGAGAACATAGTTTCATCCATTGTAGTAGAATAGCACACAGGGCTTGGTTAAGCCCAGTAATAAATAACACATTACACTTTTCCTTCAGCTAACACGGCCATTGCTTAGCCAAAGACATCGTAGTGTTTTCCCTCTACTTCATGTATTCTTACTCCAGGGGAACTTTACAAATGAAGGCAACTAAGATTCCAGATTTGTGTTTTCAATTTTTTAGCTTATTAGTAAAAGCTCCTAGAGGGTGAAGGGAACTCATTTACTGAGCTCTGAAAATTGGCCAGGACCTGGGGCTATGTCCTTTCCTATACTATCCTGTTTAATCCTCAGAACAATGCTACAAGGCAGTTACCATCACCCTTGTTTTGTGAGGAAACTGAAACTCTGAGTGAAGTAACTTACCAGGTTACACAGCCACAATGGTGAGGTTGGGATTCAAATCCAGGCCTATAAAGATTCTAAAATGCATACTTTTCTCAACACGCTTTGCTTTATTTAACAGTCATGAAACATTCATTAAGCACCTAAGACATAAATTCACAGAGGAAAGACACAGTCTGCACCTTCAAAGAACTCACAGCCTTGTGGAGGAAACATGCACGTCAGCAGACAATTGAAGCACAATGTAGAGTAAGTACAACTGCAAACCAAGAACAGGGAATTGAGGAGTCCAAAGGACAGGCCCTGCCCAAGCAAGTGATGGGCCCTGCTAGAGGAAGTCCAGGGAAAGTGGCTTCTAATCAACCATTGCCCACGGCATTCCTGGTCATGTGGAGCATGGAGGTACAGAAGAATAATAGCTAACTTTGTGTGGTGGGCACTGTACTAAGTATGCATTATCTCATTTAATCCTCACAACCTTGATCTTGAGTTGGGCTTTGAAAGAGGGCAACGGGATTTCCAGACATGTTGCCTCTCATGTTGTAGGTCCCTGCGTGGTACTGTGTTCGTGGTGACTTAAATATGTTGCACAATGATAATGACAGCCTTGAATAGTGGCACTAAACCTGAAGCTAAGGCCCCATTCTGGTCCTGTCCGAGGGAAAGCAGTAGAGACAAAGGCTCTTTTACTGCTCTTGCTGCAGCCCCAGTGTCCAAGCGGGCTTTCACAGCAGTGTCAGGAGTACAGGAAGCTTATCCCCTTTGTGGTCTGAAGGATATTGAAAGTCAATCTTTGCCCCAGATACCCCCCTGTAGTGCATAGAATGCTTGCCAAAAACCAACCGGCCTTGATGATCTTGCCTGCTTTGCTCTGCCCTTCCAGATTGTTCCCTTATGTTTTCATGGGAAATATCGCTCAAGCTGTGCTTCCATTGTGTCCTTCCCTGCTCAAGCCAGCAAGGTTATTTTTAAACTTGACCCTGTCCAACCACATAAGTGGCCCCCGTTAGTGTCCCAGAACTTCGATGTCACAAAGATAACAATAACTAACTTTAATTGAGGGTGTAGTAGAAGCCAGACCCTGTGTTAGGTTAGGTTACTTAATCCTCAAGACAATACAGGAGGTGTTATTATCCTTATCATTTTATAAATGAGGGAAATGAAGCTCAGAGACGTTCAGCAACTTGCTCAAGGACAAATGGCCTGAGATAGAGCTGGGATGGAACGCAAATCTGTTTCATTCCATAGTCTACCTATTCTGTTTCCAATGTGTGAGAATGAAGCTAGGAAATGACAACACATAATGGACGAGATATCTATAGCCCACCTGTGACATAATCTGTGAATCTGTAGCTGAGGAGACTTGGCAACTCTCAACCCCATTAAAGGAAATTGAATTGATTGGTTCCAGCCAAATATGATTCAAAAAGGTGAGGTGATAGTTGGCTGTACTAGGAACCCTATTAATAAGATAACTTAAATTTTGTCCTTCTGTAATATATGATAAAAAAGCGATATTAAGTTAAAATTATTTTAGGTCAACATATGGTTATAGTCAACATTATACAGTTGGGTCTATAAATCTTTAACAGCACTAAAAGTATATATTTTTTACATTTCTCTAGTGATATGTATTGTTTAATTTACTTTAAATTAGTCATAATTTGCCAACCAATACCTTTAAAACTGGTGTTCTATTACGTGTATTTAATGTATGTAGAAATTTATTTATTTATTTATTTTTAGGTTTTTTTGGTGGTTGGCTGGTATGCGGATCCAAACCCTTGACCTTGGTGTTATAACACCTTATGTTAGACAACTGAGCTAACTGGCCAGCCCCATATGTTGAAATTTAAACAAAAATATAATTATATGTCAAAAATAGACATTTATAACTTGGTGTTTGGGATTCTTACATTTTATTTGTTTATGAAATCTTGCATTTTATGTTTTTAAAAAAATCAACTAATATTTATAATATGTTTCTAATTAGTGAACTTAGAAAAGATTTTGTTTCCAAGACATAGAGACTTTTGGGGCTACTATTTGTATGTACTTTTCAAATAACATTTGTGAGCATAGGTAATCTTTATTCCCCTATAGATGAATAAAAAGTCCAACTGGATACAGTTGTGCCTATGGGCAGGATAATTTAGTGTTTAAAGGTCTGGATATAGACTGTGTGAATATTAGTCCTGGTTCTGCCACTTAATAACTGTGTGACTCAAGGTGATGATCTTTTAGTACTTCAGTGTCCTTATCATTAAAAAAGAGGGGTGATATAAGAAAAAATAAATAACTATAAGGTTGTGAAAATTTAATGAGTTAATATATGTAAACTCCATATGCAAATAAAGTCCATTTTAGAAAATCTGGAAATTACAGAAAAATATAGACAAAACCAGAAATGATTCAACCTTGTAACTTGATGGACAGCTGGCTAATCTCAATGGCGCTTTTGTACAAGTTAGAAAAGCTGGCCCTTCCTCAAGATACTTGACTGCCATCAACCAGAAGATTGTCTTAATAGGTGGCACTATTTAATAGTTACACTGGGACATCAGGCATAAAACAAGATTATCCCGAGCAAAATAGTTTCCTTGTCACCTTACCTATGGATGACAATGTAGGATGTTTTCAATTTGAGGCTATTATTCATCATATTGAGATGAACAAATTTGTACATAACATTTTTTCTGTATTTAGAATTTAGGCTAAGGGCCGGCCCGTGGCTCACTTGGGAGAGTGCAGTGCTGATAACACCAAGGCCACGGGTTCGGATCCCGTATAGGGATGGCTGGTTCACTCACTGGCTAAGCGTGGTGCTGACAACACCAAGCCAAGGGTTAAGATCCTCTTACCGGTCATCTTTATATAGGAAAAAAAAAAAAAAAAAAAGAATTTAGGCTAGATTCCTGCAACTAGCAGGCACACAGAGGATATTTGTTGAATGAATGAAGTATTATTTAATGAATGAATGAAAGGGGGGAGGGAGGAAGTGGGAGGGAGAGGGAGAAAAGAAAGAGAGAAAAAAAAAAAGTTTGCTAAATTATTTTCCAAAAGGATTGTATCTGTAGTGGCTGTTTCAGTTTGGGTTGACCTAAATGAAAAATGGTATCTCATTTTAACTTTCATTTCTTTAATTTTCAGTGAGGATGAATATTTTCCACATGTTGATTAATTTATTTTGGCTATTTATTGGGATTGTGGTGATTTTTCTTATAAAATGATATAAGTTATATATTGAAGATATTAATGACTTATAATTTTTTTCCTTGCAATTATTTTTTTAATTTGACTTTATTTTTGTTATTGTCTTGTTTTTTCACATGGTGATTTCTTTTTGTATGTTTGTTCATTGGTTTGCTTGGCGTCAATGGGTACGGGGATCTAAACCCTTAACCTTGGTGTTTTCAACACTGTGCTCTAACAAACTGAGCTAATTGGCCAGCCCTCACATGGTGATTTCTAATATTCATGCATGGAAATTTATTAATATTTTGTTTTGTAATTTATTGTATCATAAATCTTAGAAATTCCTCTTCCTGACAAAAATCTGGTATTCACTTCTATTTTCTTCATGTCCTTTCTTTCTGGATTTCTTTTTAAAATATGTGTATCTCTTTAATCCATCCGGAATTAGTTGGATAGTATGTATTTTTTTGTAAGCTAGTTATTCTAATACCATTTGTTGAGCATTTCTTTCCTTTCTCATTGATTTCTGATCTCCCCTTATGGTAAAAATTCAGATGAGTATATGGGATCTGTCTCTGAGCTATCTTCCACTATTTGGTGATTCTTTAAAACTCTACTTTTTTGACCTTTAAAATTAGTCCAGTGGTACACTTAGTGGCAGTTGAAGAGTGGTAAATGGCTTCAAGACTAAAGTAACTGTGTGGAAAAGCCTGGAAGGATGTTTAGTTCACTGTGGGGTTGAGAGGTGATCAAAATCAGGCACTCAGCACGATCACTGGAGGCTATGACTAAGGAAGACCACTTCCTGCCCAACCCCCCCAACAATAAAGAAATAAACATATAGAGAAATAACTAGATAAATAAATGTACTACAAACAGCATGTTAGCTCCCCTAAATAAAGGAAAGCAATAATAGAGTGAGACACTGCGGTTAATTCAGTGTTTCTGTTATTGAGAGAGGCGACCTAGATACTGATTTGATCTGGGGGAAAATTTACCCAGGTATTGAAATCAACCCTTCTGGAAAGATTATTTGCTTGAAGGCTCCATAACAATGGAGTAATGGAGTGTGTGCTGCCAGCTGCTTTCCAAGGAGATGGAGGAAGTGGCACGGCCACTGAGACACCTAGTGGTGAAGATCTTTACTGCACCGTTGGAGTTTGCCCGTTGGGCCCACCTAGGAAGCACTCAGGGGTAGGGGGTACTTTTTGGGAGCTTAAATGCCCACCTTTCAGCTCCTCTTTCCCGCCCCCCCCCAAAATAACCTGAGGTCTCCATTGTGTGCATGAAGCTGCAGAGACAAGTCTTGATAGATCTGGAAGCTGAATAGCCTCTGCAAAGTTGGAAGAGAGAACTATGAGCCTAAATTACCACATGCTAACCAACATGGTTTCTCAAGCCTTGGAGTACAGTTGAAGATGTAATTTAGTCAATTCGATTAATATTTATTATGGAGCAGCAATGTGTTTCATCAAGCATATTATCTCCATCCCCTACCCTTCTAGGCCTCATAAAAACTCAAACCAGAGGATAATTATAATTTTCATTTATTGTAATTACAGTGTTTGAATGTAAGTTCACCCACATTCAGAGTATTATAAGGTGAAGATTGTTCTGCATAACACTGAAGCATGATAATTTACCACACATTTGAACCACAGAGTTGTGTTTAATATCTAAAATTAGTCATCTATGTCTGGGGACATTCTTCAGTGGTTCAGAAAAGGAAAGATTAGTGGATTCATTCAAATATATCTATGTGTGTGTGTGTGTATATATATACATATATATGTGTGGGTTTTTTTTTTTTTTTTTGCGACTGACTGGTACAGGGTCCGAACCCTTGACGTTGTTGTTATAACCCCGTGCTCTAGCCAACTGTGCTAATCAGCCAGCCCCGTTCAAATATATTATATATTGAGCATCCCAGCACCAGGCTCTGAGGATTTGGTGGTTAAAAGAGAATCTCAGTCACTGTCCTCATGATCTTACAGTCTAAAGTGTACAATTTAGCAAGTCTTTACAATAAAGTGGGGTGAATGTTACAGAAGTCAAAGTACAAGATGCTAATCAAGTGGAGCAACCTTGTCCTTGGGGGGTCACAGAATGCAAGAGGAAAAGATGAAGCTGATGAGACATAACCGGAGTTTAGGAGATTTGTGTTTTCTCCCAAGGGCAATGGGAAGACAATGAGGAGTTTAAAAGAAGGAAGAAGAAGCATGAGATTTGCTTTAAAAAAAAAAAAAAGATGACAGATAAGGGGATCTTAACCCTTGACTTGGTGTTGTCAGCACCACGCTCTCCCAAGTGAGCCAACTGGCCATCCCTATATAGGGATCCGAACCCATGGCCTTGGTGTTATCAGCACCACACTCTCTCAGGTGAGCCACAGGCTGGCTCTAAGATTTGCTTTTTAAAATGATAATTTTGGTTGGCTTGGAAAATAGAAAGGAATAGGGCAATTATGATAACCAACTAGGGAGCTTTTTCAGAAATCTAGGTGAGAAATCATGTTACCATGTTAGCTTGGATTACAGTGGTGGTGGTTTATAAATCTGTAAAATGGGAAAAAACAATACCATCAATCTCAGAGTTATAATGAGAATTCAGTATTAAGTGTCTGGCATAAAGTAAATTATCAATAATCAATTTTGACTATTGTTATGATATTGGCTATTATTTGAGGAAGATATTTCTTGTCATAGTAGAGAATTATCTTTTTGGTACACACACCAAACTTTTTTTTTGGCGGCTGGCAGAGATCCGAACCCTTGACCTTGGGGTTATAAGGCTGTGCCCAAACTTTCAGCAATAGGGTGGGAGTGAGCAAATGAAGGTGGGATTTTACTCTAGAAACTTATTCATTACTCGAATCTTTTACAGCTAACATGTATATAGAAAATTACACTTGTGTAATTTTTTTTCAATTAATAACTGAACCTAACAATCAACATGCAGAATGAAAGAGGAGGAAGTATAACAGAATGGCTAAGAGCCGGAAATTTAGGGTCAAAGAGATCTGGATTCAGATCCCAGCTCCATCTTCCATTAGCTGTATAACTCTGGGAAAGTTACTTAGGTTCTATTATGCCCCAGTTTCTTCATTTGTAAAACAGAAATAATAGTAGTATCCAGTTCATAAGATTGTTGTAAAGATTAAGATAATGTAAGCAATGGAGTATGTGATACAAAGTACATGGTCCCTAAGTAGCAGCAATTCCTATTATGTAGAATGGAGGAAATCAGCACATTTTTCCAGATGTTGATTGGTATAATTTGCTCCAAACACTTCCCATGGGACAGGCCCTACGCTGGTCCCTTGTGATGACTCAACGGCCTCTGAATGGCTCCCCTTTTTCAGTTGTTGCAGCTCCTTGCTCCTGCATGGGTCTACGGGAACCCTACTAGTGGTCTTGCTGTCCTGGGGGCCACTAAGACCCTCTTATCCCCTTTTGCCTCCAAACAACTCCATCCGAAGGGCACAGTTGCGGCTTCTGCCGGCTCCTGTTCCTTGTGCTCAGCAGTTCCAGCCTTAAAGCGGCCGCTGCTGGAAACGCTACGAGCAGTTTTTTCTTTGTCTCATCCTGGCTTCTCCCACCTTCATGAACTTCGTAGGTCTCTCCTCCTCTTCCCCTGAGCTCCAGCGGCCCCAGCTTGGGTGTTGTTACATTTTTATAGTTGCATATTGGTTGATTTGTGGGAGAGAGTGACGCTGGGGACTGTCTATTCTGCCATCTTGATTGGGACCAAAAATTTTAAAAACATTAAAAACTCAATGAATATTGAATTTTACCAAATACTTTCAGCATCCACATGCTTTTTCTTGATTTATTGATGGGCTGTATTAGTTTACCCTTTTTCTTCTATCTTTTTTTATTACTATCCTAGATTGTTCATTAGGTATAAATTTTACAAACGTTACTTATATTAGCAGTAACAAAGGAGTTGGAGAGTATTACTCCTTCTCCAAGCTGCACAGGGAGAACCACCAACAGTGTGGTGGAACAGTGGCCCTTTCCAAGGCCATGGGTCTTGGAGTTTGCTGATGTCAGCCCATGCCTCTCCCTGTGCTTGTGTACTGGTTTGGTGATCCACTGGGTATCAGGATTTCTTCTGATAGTTTTATGGAATGGATTCATGAAGATAACCTCAAAGAATTTGTATATGGAATCTTCACCAACCCAGTGAGAATTCAGGACTCTCAGAGCCCCACAGTGGCGTCCAGCTCCCTCCTCAGCAACAGACTGAAGGCTTTGAGCAAACTTTAGCTGTTTAACACTGTGATGGACAGGCTTGCCATAGGTTACACCTTCAGGAACCACAGTGCACATGAAACATACTCATGATGTAACCTCGTTTGGCCTTGTATACCAGTTTGCATGCTTTATCGCTTTATCTAGCCAGGTGGGGTGGGGATCCCTGTGGAGCACAGAGAGCAGTGGACCCTCAGAAGAAAGCTCGTTTCATCTGACTGCTCCTTCCTCCCGAGCTCATGGATACACTTGTATGCGCCCATGCTGGCTTATCTGATGACTGCTGTCAGATGGAAAGGAAGGCTTCTTCTAATGTTTTAATAACTTTCCTAATATGAAGATATCCCAGTATTCCTAAGAAAAGTCCTATTTACTTTAGTGGATCATTCTTTTAATTTACTGTTAAATTCAAGGATAGACTTTTTTTTTTTTTAAATGTATTACAAACTTCCTAGAATATACTAACTAGACTTTTATTACTGAACTCCATTTGTCTTTCGAGCTATAACACTCAAGTGCCTTAAGAGATCTCTGGCTTGTTAGCTAGTATTTTCTGAGCACTTAGAAAGTACTAACCCTTCACATAATCCTCACAACTTCCCCAAGTAGTGCTCTTTAGGGAGCATGTCAGAAAAGTGAAAGATCTTGGGGACAACTCCCTGGAGATGGAACCAGAGCCTGATCTTCACCGTTATGCTTTCATTCATTCAACAAATATTTATCGTATCTCTTGTATCTCTGTGCTAGTGTCTGTGTTAAGTGCCAGAGATACAGTCTTAAGAAACTCAGAGTCCCAGTCTAACAGGGAGACAATGTTAAAATAAACAAGATATATACAAATTGTGAAGAGAGCTGTCATATACATTATATCATATATAGGATGTTGTAACAGAGAGGGGAGGCCTACTTTAGATGTGTTGACTGGCAGAGAAGGCTTCTTTGAGGTGTCTTTCAAGTGAGATACAAGAATGAAACTGTAAAGAGTTGGGGGAAAAGAATTTCAGGATGAGTAAACAACAAGTACAAATACTATGAGGCAGAAAGCATGCAGATAAAGTAACTTGATCAATTTTAGGAACAGATAGGGGCTTAGTGTGGATGGAGTTTGGGAACTAGAGAGATAAGACTGGGTAAGCAGGCAGGGGTCAGATCAAGTCAGGCCTTGTAGACCCTAGTAGGGTGTTTGGATTTTATTCTAAGAACAATGGGAAGCCACTAAGGGACTTTAAATAGGGTAAGCAAATGACATTATTTAAACAATTTTTTTTTTGTCTTTTTGTGACCGGCCGCACTGCGCTCAGCCAGTGAGCAGCACACCGGCCATCCTTATATAGGATCCGAACCTGCGGGTGGGAGCACTGCTGCGCTCCCAGCGCCGCCCTCTCCCGAGTGCGCCACGGGGTCGGCTCTAAACAATTTTTTTAAAAAAAAGATCACTCAGGAGCTGGCCACTTAGCTTAGCTGGTTAGAGCTCAGCTGGTTAGAGGGCAGCTTTATAACACCAAGGTCAAGGGCTTGGATCCGTGCACCGGCCAGCTTTCAAAAGAAAAAAAATCATATCTGCCATATGGAAAATGGACTAGAGGACCCAGAAAGAGAGCAGGGAGACAAGAAGTGGTTGTAGTAGTTTAGGTATAAGAAGGAGGTGGAGAAGCATAGGATGTAGTGGTAGAAATGGAAAGAAATAAATGGATTCAAGATATACTTTGAAGGTAGAATCATTTTGGGATTTTATGAAGAGGATAAATTATGTATATTTTTTGTTTTGAACAAGTATTATGTTACTTATTTTGCTGTGGGAGTTTGGGTGAATAGGTTAGGTTGATAAAATCAAGAGCTCCAGGTTGGGTATATTAAATCTGATATGCCAACTAAGTCTGTAAGTGAAGAGATCTAATAAATAGTTGGATATCTGAGTTGGAAACTTAGAGAGATCTACCCTGGAAATATAAATTAATTTGGAAATTTTCAACATTCAGATGGTGTTTGAAGTCTTGAAGAGATTATATAGGCAAGGAGGGAGCACTGTTAAAGAGGGCCCAGAACTGAGCCTTGAAATATCTCAACATTTAGAGGTCCTACAGGGAGAAGATGGAATGATCAATGAGGCAGGAAGAAAATCATAAGTATAGTATGACAGAAGGCCAGGGAGGAAAATGTTTCATGAAAGACGAGTGCCATCTGTATTGAATGTTGCTAACAGGTAAAAAGAGATGAGTATAGAGAAGTATTTAATGGATTTGGCAAGATGGGGATCATTGGTATCGTTGGCAACAGTTTAGGAGGAGTATTGTGGACAGATTGGGGTGGATTAAAGAGGAAATAGAGATGAGGAAATGGAGAACATGAGTGTAGACAACTTGTTTTAGAAGTTTTCTTGCAAAGAAGAGTTAAGAAATGAAATGATAGGATAAAGGGAAGGTTTTGTTAATGATCCAGTAGAAGTAACTGATACAGCAAGGAAAAATCATTGCGAAGGCTTGAGGGGGTGGGGTCCATGCACAAAGGGAGGGTTTGCTCTTTGATAGGAGCAAAGACACATTTTTCATGACATCTGGAAGGAAAATAGAGAAGATGAGGCAAATCAAGTAGACTTGAGACTTTCCAGTTGGATGAGAACATTCCTCTCAGATAATTTCTATTTTCTCAAAGATATATGAGAAAAGGTCGTTAATTATGGTGGGATAAGAGAGGAGAGTGTAGGGGTTTGAAGAGAGAAAGCATGAAATAAACTATCTCTGGAAGTGGGAAAGTGAACTTACTAGAGAAATTCAGTAAGATTGACAGGTAAGGTCTAATATGCCCTTTTGAAGTTTGTGGCCAATAATTTAAAATGAAAGCTTCAGTCCCTGTTAAAGAAGGTAAATTGCTGGATTCAACTAGGGTTGGTGTTTTACCAGGTGAGTATAATGGAGAAAGAGAAAAACAAGAGTTGTATGTGTTTGTAGGTAATCGTAACATCTATATTGGGTGAGACAAACTATGAATGTAAGAATATAGGGGCTAGCCGGTAGCTCAGTTGGTTAGAGCATGGTGTTATAACACCAAGGTCAAAGGTTCGGATCCCTGTACAAGCCAGCCAATAAAAAAAAAAAAAAAAAAAAAAAGCAAATAAGTGAACCAGAAAGAAAAGTGATGATCAGTGAGAAGAATGCTTGAACTAGAGATTTCAGAAATGGTGTAATTACTGGCAACAACAAACACAGAGATAATCATGATGGGGGGGAAGAGTGGGGTAGTGGATGGCTGATATAGGATAGAAGGAAAGATTGCTGGGGGTGAGGTGGTATGGAATTGACAGGGTGTTGAGTGGGTGCATTAGTTTTCTGTTGCTCACAACAGAGTATCTAAAACTGGGTAATTTATAAAACAGTATATATATATATATATATATATATTTATAGTTTGGAGGCTAGGAAGTCCAAGGGCCTTCTTCTTGGTGGGGACTCTGTACAGAATCCCATGACAACATAGGGTGTCATATAATGAAGGCTGGGCGAGAGCACTTCTTAATATGCTCACAAGCTGTCTTTATAAAGCCACCAGAGCCACTCGCTGATAACCCATTAAACCATTAACCCATTGATCCATGAATGGATTAATCTACTAATGAAGGCATAGTCCTCAGGATCCAAGATCCAGTCACTTCTTAAAGGCCCCCCCCTTCAAATACCATATTGGAAGTTAAGTTCCAACATGAGCTTTGACTTTTTTTTTTTTTTTTTGGCAGCTGGCCAATACAGGGATCCAACCCAGGACCTTGGTTTTCCATCACCACGCTCTAACCAACTGAGCTACCTGGCCAGCCCCAAAGGGAAGAAATGTATTTAACTGTTTCGGGGGGTGGGGGTACAACATGACTTTTGGAGGGGACAAACCATAGCAGTGGGTCATCCACATGGATGTTACAGAAGTAGAGGTGGAGGTCTAGCTGGTTAGCCCAGTTGGTTAGAGTGCAGCCTTATAACATCGAGGTCATGGGTTCGATTTCGGACTGGAATCAACTAGTCGGCAGCATCCTTCTTACTTCAAAATCTCCAGCTTCTTTGAAGTCCATATCCCTTAATACTCTCCTAGTTGCTGTCATCTATAGATCTTTTTTTTTTTTTTTTGTCTTTTTCGTGACCGGCACTCAGCCAGTGAGTGCACCGGCCATTCCTATATAGGATCCGAACCCGCAGCGGGAGCGTCGCTGCGCTCCCAGCGCCGCACTCTCCCGCGTGCGCCACGGGCTCGGCCCTGTCATCTATAGATCTTTTAATGGATCGTTTCTCCCTCAATATTTGCTCATGGTTCCTTGTCTTCCTTTCCACCTCTAGGGGTTTTTTGGGGGGGTTTGTTTTGTTTTGTTTTTTCTTTTGGCAGCTGGCTGGCACGGAAATCCGAACCCTCTAACCAAGTGAAATCACGCTCTAACCAAGTGAGCTAACCAGCCAGCCCCATATAGAGATTTTAATATTGTAAGTTTTAAGTACCTTAATCTGTTCATAAGGGGTTGGGTGGTGAGGAATTTATATTCCTCCTGTGATTTGTGTTTGTAAATTATTAGTGTGTGTATATGTATATACACACGATCAAGGGCTCTTTTCTTTTTGAACAAAGAATGCACCCACTTAAGCCTATTGCGAAGTCTTTAGTGCTCCAACAAACCTGTATTTCTATGAGGTTTCAACATGAAATCATGAGTGTGTGTGTTTGAAATCGATTAAGACTATTTCTCTAATTTCATTGGCCCAGCACGAGGTAGGGTAGATGATAGTAAGCACTCAATTTATGACTTTGAAGTGGAGAACGTTTTTCTGGGGAAGGATATCAGCAGATTGCTCCTGGAGTCAATCAAGAAAGAAAAGAGCCCTCCAACACCTCTCCCCGGGAGCTCATAGGGTCTTAGTTATTTGCTTTCACGGGAAAATTGCTCCGGCACATCCATTCAAATTTCTGCCAGCAAATCACAATGGCCTACAGCTTAACTCCTCCGCTCATTGGTCAACTGGAAACCGCAGCTCCTCCATGCCTCCCGCCTTTCTCCTGGGAGCCAATAGAAAAGATTAGCGGTTCGTAACTTGATGTCATCAAGTACCGTACTTTGAATTGGTTACCTAAGCTGTCGATCAAGGGGTAGGCGGGGCCGTGCCAGCGGCCCTATATAAGAAGAGGACAAAGGCTTCGCACCGCCTGTGTCATTCGCCATTTTGTGAGGAGCAAAGTGGCCTCCACGTTCCCTGAGCGTCTTCTTCGCTTCTGCCTCGACCGCCCCTTGACCACAGACATGTCTCGTGATCGGTTTCGGAGTCGCGGCGGTGGCGGCGGCGGCTTCCACCGGCGTGGAGGAGGCGGCGGCCGCGGCGGCCTCCACGACTTCCGCTCCCCGCCGCCCGGCATGGGCCTCAGTCAGAACCGCGGCCCTATGGGTCCCGGCCCGGGCCAGGGCGGCCCCAAGCCCCCGATCCCACCACCGCCTCCGCATCAGCAGCAGCAGCCGCCACCACAGCAGCCGCAGCCGCAGCCGCCACCACAGCAGCCGCCGCCGCATCAGCCCCCGCCGCATCAGCCCCCGCCGCATCCACAGCCGCATCAGCAGCCGCTACCGCCGCAGGACTCGTCCAAGCCCGTTGCTCCTCAGGGACCCGGCCCCGCTCCAGGAGTAGGCAGCGCGCCGCCGGCCTCGGCCCCGACCCCGGCCCCGCCGGCTACACCCCCGACCTCCGGGGGCCCTCCAGGGCCAGGGCCCACCCCGACCCCGCCGCCCGCCGTCACCTCGGCTCCTCCCGGGGCGCCTCCACCCGCGCCGCCGAGCAGCGGGGTGCCGACCACTCCACCTCAGCCGGGAGGCCCGCCGCCCCCACCCACGGGGGGCCCAGGACCGGGGCCTAAGCAGGGCCCAGGCCCCGGGGGCCCCAAAGGGGGCAAAATGCCTGGTGGGCCGAAGCCTGGCGGCGGCCACCCTAAGCCACCGCACCGAGGCGGCGGGGAGCCCCGCGGGGGCCGCCAGCACCACCCGCCGTATCACCAACAGCACCACCAGGGGCCTCCACCGGGCGGGCCCGGTAGCCGCAGCGAAGAGAAAATTTCCGACTCGGAGGTGAGTGTCTCCGGGAGCGACGCGTCGGTTCCCCTAAGATGGCGTCTGCCCCCTCTCTTCCCCCGCGCGAGGGCCTCCATTTTGTCGGCGGCCGGAAGGGGCGCCTACGCGCGCTGGCCGTGGGGGGCGTGGCGGGGCGGCGGCGGCGGGGGACCGCTAGTCGGCCCGGGATTGGCTGCTCTCGGCAGGCGGAAGACGAGGGGAGAGTGGCTTTGGGAAGGAACCTGTGAGCCGCGAGGACGGGCATTGTAGGAGCTAGCCGATCCTTGCAGCCAGGACTGTGCAGAACGTGAGATGTCGGGTTGGAAAGAACGTGCAGTTCTGGTCTTAGAAGCGTAGGCGCCCCAGTCGTGTCGGTGACAACGGGATTTGGGTTATTTTGTGTGTCTTTTTTTCCCAGTTGATACTTGACCACTGTTTGGAGTTTCGTCTACTATGGTTTAAGTTTGTTAGGGACACTGAGCATAGTGTATACGGCTGACAAAAGTTGCTGATATAGTCCATTTTGGGGGGAGTGTGTGTATCTTGTCTGTTCTCAAGGGCGTTCTGGATGATGGCTTCCTTTTTGATGTTAGGATAGTGATTAAGTTGGAAATCTCTCAAGTACAGTAAAACCTTGACCTTGACTTTAAACAGAACATTAAAGCAACTGATAAAACACATGCACTTTGCGGGGGCAATTACTTTTGAGTTTTTCTACTTGGAGAGGTCACTGATGTTTGAGAATTTCCTTTTCCATTAGGGGTTTAAAGCCAATTTGTCCCTCTTGAGGAGGCCTGGAGAGAAAACTTACACACAGCGCTGTCGGTTGTTTGTTGGAAATCTACCTGCTGATATCACAGAGGATGAGTTCAAAAGACTATTTGCTAAATATGGAGAACCAGGAGAAGTTTTTATCAACAAAGGCAAAGGATTCGGATTTATTAAACTTGTGAGTGTAATTATTTGATTTTATGTGTAATTAAAAGAGTTTTGCTTTTGTTTTTTGCCACTATAAACGATGAAGGCTAGTTGTTAAACCAGGAAGAATAAATTGGCCTTTTAAATTCTGTTTTTACAGAGAAAATAAACCTGCTGCATCATGCATAATTGTTGGTACCTCAGGAAAAAGGGGAGTGGGGTGGTACGACACTTAAGTACTCTGAGTGGTGTCAGGGACTGTTGCCTGAAGATAGTGCTTGAACTGAGCTGGAGGAAGAATAGGAGTAGGCTATTAGGCTTACAACTAGTTTTGAAGTCATTAACATGAGTGTTTCTGATACTTACAGGAGTCTAGAGCCTTGGCTGAAATTGCCAAAGCTGAACTTGATGATACCCCCATGAGAGGTAGACAGCTTCGGGTTCGCTTTGCCACACATGCTGCTGCCCTTTCTGTTCGTAATCTTTCACCTTATGTTTCCAATGAACTGCTGGAAGAAGCATTTAGCCAGTTTGGTCCAATTGAAAGGGCTGTAGTAATTGTGGATGATCGTGGAAGATCTACAGGGAAAGGCATTGTTGAATTTGCTTCTAAACCAGCAGCAAGGAAAGCATTTGAACGGTGCAGTGAAGGTGTTTTCTTACTGACCACGTAAGTTGTCTTGGGTTTTTGGGGAGGTGACGGGGCAGTTGGCAGGTACAGGGGTCAAACCCTGGACCTTAGTGTTATCAGCACCAGGCTCTAACCATCTGACCATAGCTGGCCAGCCCCCATCTTCTGCTCATTTTATTCTTTTTTTACTTGTTTATTCCCACTTCTAATCTGTTAATTATGCTTACTATGATAATTCCTATTAACTTGTATGAGGAGGTTGCTGTAAATTGAGCAGAGTTAAGATGGAACTATGATAATTCCTATTAACTTGTATGAGGAGGTTGCTGTAAATTGAGCAGAGTTAAGATGGAACTATTTTTGTCACCAGAACTCCTCGTCCAGTCATTGTGGAACCACTTGAGCAATTAGATGACGAAGATGGTCTTCCTGAAAAACTTGCACAGAAGAATCCAATGTATCAAAAGTAAGATTGGTGAAACTTTTTGGCAGTTTGTAAAATGTAAAAGAACATATTCTAGTAATTTTCCAGTTTTAAAAATTGGTAAAATCCTTTGCTATTAATATGCTTCTTAGTAATAGCCTCAGGGTCAGAAAGTTAGATTTTTAGAGCTGTCACTTAAATGGCTGTTTGTTTCTGAGGTACATACATTCACATGCAATCTTGTTTTGTTCTTACAACTATTGTGTGAAGTGCATTTTTATAGATGGAGAAAATAAGCCTTGATGAGCAATTTTGCTAGAGAAAATTAGGAAATGAGGAAGGTAGAATTTATCTCTAGTGCCCATATTTTCTGCCACTATATAATTTTCAGAGTATTGTTTTTGCCGTGAAGATACTTTATATGAACCAAAGTGGTTTTTGCCTTTAGTATTCCTTACCAAGTGATAGACTAGGGGGAAAAAACAGTATTTTTAGGGGAATTAGGAAGCATTTCTGGTACACCTCCACAAATTGGTTCATGTTTAAGTTTTGTGTATTGTCAGGGAGAGAGAAACCCCTCCTCGTTTTGCCCAGCATGGCACATTTGAGTATGAATATTCTCAGCGATGGAAGTCCTTGGATGAAATGGAAAAACAGCAAAGGGAGCAAGTTGAAAAAAACATGAAGGATGCAAAAGACAAACTAGAAAGTGAAATGGAAGATGCCTATCACGAGCATCAGGCAAATCTTTTGCGCCAAGGTAAAAGATCCTCTGAATTTCACTGATAGGATCAATTGCCTTTTGAACTTAATTAGAAACTCATTAACATGAACCCAAAATAATATTTTCAAATGTTCAGATCTGATGAGACGCCAGGAAGAATTAAGGCGCATGGAAGAACTTCACAATCAAGAAATGCAGAAACGTAAAGAAATGCAATTGAGGTGAATCTTTATTAAACTAAGCCTTCACTTCTGCTCTAAATTTATAGGAAAAGATGTATTCAATTTTGCAAGTGAGTCAGGAGAAATACAGAGAAGTTGAATATTATGTCAGCGTTGGTTTAACACTTAGCAATGGAATAGTGTAAGATTTTCATTAAAGAGGTTTGTTTTCTTTGCCAGAATGTTATTAGTGCTACGTCCTAGACTGACTCTTTAGACCTTTGTGTTTCTGCTCTAACCTAGGATATAAGGTTATTAGGTAAAGTGGTAGCTTTTTTTTTCTTTTTTTCTTTTCTTTTTTTTTTTTAAAGAAGTAGTAGCTTTCTTTAAATTGAATTTTTTTATGGGCCGAGCCGTGGGTTCGGATCCTATATAGGAATGGCCGGTGCACTCACTGGCTGAGTACCAGTCACGAAAAAGACAAAAAATAAAAAATAAAAATAAAAATAAAAAATAAATTGAATTTTTTAAAAATGTGGATAACACTTTGGTTTATATGCCTGATGAATATCTCCAGGCAAGAGGAGGAAAGACGTAGAAGGGAGGAAGAGATGATGATTCGTCAACGTGAGATGGAAGAACAAATGAGACGCCAGAGAGAGGAAAGTTATAGCCGGATGGGCTACATGGATCCAGTAAGTCAACTTTTATTGAAGTCTAATTTGGCTCAGTTAAATATAACATCTCACATTATAGTCCTTTAAAAAAAAAAAAAAAAAGTATATGATGGGCCGACCCCGTGGCGCACTCGGGAGGGTGCGGCGCTGGGAGCGCAGCAGCCCTCCAGCCCCGGGTTCGGATCCTATATAGGGATGGCCGGTGCGCTCACGGTGCGGCCGGTCACAAAAAAGACACACACACAAAAAACAAGTATATGATGTTTGAGTGCCGTGAGTTTTATCTGTTCTGTTCCTTGTATGGATTTCATTGTGTAGAAGTTTTATGGATCTTTTGATAGTTGAGTCTAAATATGTTTTAGAGTATTAATTATAAGAACACTTAAGACAATGAAAAAGCCTTTTCAACCTTACTATTTTATTTTTTTTAATCTTGAAAATTTTGTATTCAGTATTTGGCATAGGTGTATGAAAGGAATTTTTTTCTTTCAGAGAGAGCGAGACATGAGAATGGGTGGTGGAGGAGCAATGAATATGGGAGGTAAGCATGAAAATTGAATTAACATTATCATTTGAGAGCAGTATTCTGGTGGAGTTGTAATCACTGTTTTTATTTTCTAGATCCCTATGGTTCAGGAGGACAGAAATTTCCACCTCTAGGTGGTGGTGGTGGCATAGGTTATGAAGCTAATCCTGGAGTTCCACCAGCAACCATGAGTGGTTCCATGATGGGAAGCGACATGGTAATGTATCTTATGGGACATAGTACGAAGAAAATTCTCATTTTCATGACTTATGTGTGTTTTTTTTTAAAGTAGGTGACTGGACTTCTTTTAGTCCCCCCATCATATGTAAACGTGTAACATTGAGGAATACTTTGGCAACGTAGAAGAACTCAGTGTGTGGTAACCTAAACAGATATGGTTGCCAACGAGGAGTCAATGCTGTTAGTAGTATGTGGAGTTATCTTTGGCAATAAGTAGATTTAGGTGCTTTTCATTATATTGCTTGTGCACTTTTGAACTCTAGTGCATGGCAAATCCAAATTCTAGATGTTAGATAATGTATCTGATTATTCTACGCCCAAGTGAGAGTAATCAAATGGCAAACTGTCATTCTCTATGGTGGTATTTGCCATAAGTAGGAATCAGACTTGTAGTTTGTAGCTGTAGGCATGTTTTAGTGACGTACAGGACTTTGACCTATATTTGGTGTGGCTTCTATCCCATGCAAAGGGAATCATTTAGTGTTTTGACTCGTCGTTTCCCACATGTTGGGCCTGTCTTTAGGTACTCCTAAAATAAACTGATATCTCTATTTTGCTACAGGGTAGCAAAAATCAACAATTTTAAGCATACTAATTGTGTGCATTTGATCTGAACCTTCTTGATGCTATCATGTTTTAGCTGTTCAGATAGCCTGTCAGATGCTTTAGAACCATCAAGTGAATTGGTATGAGTGGCTGCCTTAGGGCTTCATAAATCCTCAGGGCTTAATTTTGGTGGGTTTAGAGAGTGCACTTTTATCGATGAATTAAATGTGATTAGTTCACCTACAGGCTTTTGGCAAAGGTTGGGGAGCTGCAGTGTATAGCTCATATGATTCATTTTATAAATAGAAACATAAGCATTTAGTATGGGCTTTTATCTATTTAAAATCTACCTATAGCTTTTGAGGATTAAAGTTAGAACTATAAACGGTTGGGTTAAATGTAGTACTATTAGCTTTCTTCTAATTGATTCTTAAAATATACGGGTAATATTTTGGTTCATATGCTTCCTTAAAGACAGATTGTTAGGTATGTATCAAATTTGTAAAACCTAATTTGACATGATGTTCCCACAGTCAGGATTCTATATAACAGGTAGCTCTTGGGTTCTCAGCTGTTGTAGTAACATCATTAAACCCCCAAATTTTCCTTTTTAGCTCTTTGAGATATAACATAGTTATCTTAATGGGCAAAAATCCTCTAGTTTTTAAGATTTTCAAAAATAAAGGATTGAGGTTTAGTCTTTTTAAGTAGCTCTATACTACTTTGTAAAGAAAAACATGTTGAAATTATATAAAGGAATAGTTAAACCCTGCTGTCATTTTAGTTTTTTCTTTGGAGTAATGCTCTCAGTAACTGGTCTGTGTTAAATGGAATGGGAAAGACAATGTAGGCTGCTGTGCTTGCATACCTATAGGGTTCTGCTGTTTGGGTACATACTATTTTAAGTCTAAAAGTACCTAAAATTAAGGTGGAATAATGAAGTCAGTCACTCCTTTATTGCAGTCACTTTAGCTTGGTGTTACGATGTTTGGGAGATATCTAAAACATGGAGTCATAGCAAAGTGTCAGTGTACTTTTCAAAGACCTGAGGGAAAAATTGGGTTGTTACGAAGGTGGCCGTATGTTCAGTCAGTTTGCAACAATATAGAATAGTACTGTGAATATAATTGTCTCTGGTTATATAGTGATGGCTCTGAAGGTGGTATACCTGTGAGAATATGGCAACACAAGTTTTTTGATCAAGTTACCGTGCTGGTTAAGTGACTAAATCTATTAGTTTTTTATGCTTTTTCTTTTTGTAGTCCGGTAGCATTTTGTTAAAACTTTCAACCTTTTAAGATTTCTGCAACTTAGATGAGTCTTAAGATCTTGCAAAGCACAAGGTTTCTTATGCAGCACATACCACTGACTGGTGAGTAGGTCTTTGTCACTTCATTGAGTGAATTGAATCTGTCTGGTTGGGCTTGTTAGGCTTACTTGGAATTTAAATTTCCTGTTCAGACCTTGAAAGTGAGAGTTTGCAAGCTTTTCAGTGGGTTAATCTGATGTGAAATTTCTTAGAACTCATTTTGGAATGGATTTTCACATCTGCACTAATTCTTAAATTTTTTAGCACTACAGGGAAGATCTATTCTTTGAAACAGGTGTATGAGAATGGCTCAAGTGGGAACATACCACAAGGCATGTATTATCGTAAACTAATTTTCAAATTACCCTTTTTTCCTTTCTATGTTCCCGGTACCTGTGGATCGACTCATTGGTGATTGTATCGACGAACGTTGACTACGGAACCTTCTAAAATATTTACTTAACACACATGGACATCAACTACATATAATGAACTGTTGATTACTGTTCCAATAGCGTACTGAGCGCTTTGGGCAGGGAGGTGCGGGGCCTGTGGGTGGACAGGGTCCTAGAGGAATGGGGCCTGGAACTCCAGCAGGATATGGTAGAGGGAGAGAAGAGTATGAAGGCCCAAACAAAAAACCCCGATTTTAGATGTGATATCTAGGCTTTCATTCCAGTTTGTTTTTTGTCTTTTCTTGTTTAGATACCAATCTTTTAAATTCTTGCATTTTAGTAAGAATGCTACCTTTTTATGGATGTTAGCAGTTTATTGACCTAATATTTGTAAATGGTCTGTTTGGGCAGGTAAAATTATGTAATGCAGTGTTTGAAACAGGAGAAATTTTTTTCCTTTTTCTTTTCTTTTTTTTTTTTAAACTGTATAATGTCCCTCAAGTAATGGCAGTGTACCTTGTACCACTGAATTTCCAAAGTGTACCAATTTTTTTTTACTGTGCTTCAAATAAATAGAAAAATAGTTATAATATTGATCTTTAACTTTGCCATTCATGCTTCTATGCACATTAGGCTAGGTATTCCACTTTGAAAGCATGAGAGTGTCTAGGCTTTTGAATGGCATATGCCATTTCTGGGAAATATATCTGGAGGCTAAGAATTGCTTTCTACAAAAAACTGCCCCCTTGTTTTAAAAAGAAACGCATATTGAAGTAGTTTGATTTGTTCGGCATTATAGGAAGCAGCCAGTGCTAAGAATTTTTAAATGGTTATGTAAGCAAAGCTGAATTGTAAATCTTCGTTCAGGAATATGTATTAAGATTATGGAATGGGTGTAAGTCTTGGTAGGGGGAGAAAGTGAGTTGGGTTAAATGGATCTTTTTTGGCCGTATGATCTATCCTTGAAAGTTTTGAAAAGTGGAAAGATCATTTTGTTGCATTTCCCCATTCTTGTTTTTAATAGAACAACAAATCCCAAGCCCTACAAATGGCTTGTATTGAACTTTTACATTTGAATTAAAGATTGTTAAACATGAAGCCCTTTTCATGTATTACTTCAAGTGACTTATAAAGATGGGGTTTAGTCTGAAAAATTCAACTTGAAAAGAAGGTTTAGTAAACATAGATTCAGGTATACATTTGTACTCTGTAACTTTTACATCTCCTTGTGCTACTTCTGTTGGGTGAAATCTGTAGGACTAGAAAATCTATTGGTTTTCCTCTCTAAGAGCTAGCGGTGACTGCTACAACAACTAGGGTTGCAGATAACTATTATAAATTTGGAACATGTTTTTACATAGTTTCCTTTTGATGTAGCACTAAATCTGGAGAGAGTTGATTATGCTACACAGTACAAATATCCCTTCCTCCCACCATAAAGTTTGGAATGTTTCGATGCTGTTGTCAGTTAATTGTCAACTTCATTGAATCTCCTTCCATTAGAACAAGAGACTTTGACTCAATATTAGAGGGTTTATTGTTGTCTGTTAGTACAATGGGAGTCTGATTTCCCAGTGTAAATCTTAGAACAACAACTTCTTAACAGTAGGTAAAGTAAATGAACGGTTTGGCTTTTTTCTTAGTTATGTTTCCATTCAAATCTGTTCAGTAGAGAATTCTTACTACGGAATGTGTCTTACTCCTTTTCACCTCTGTTCTTGGTGCTAATTGGCAAAAGAAAAATTATAAATCAAACCTTTGTTAACATGCTGAAGTTCAGTATTGTGCCTGAATACAAAAGGAGACCTATTGTTGAAACAATTAAGCACTGTTCTGCATAGGAAACAGGGTAATATTTAAAACACTTAGTAAAGTATAAAAGCATGTTACCAAATTCTGGTTGCATGGCTGACGACAGGTACATGGTGTGCTAAGTAAGGGAGAGAATCTTATTAGAAAATATGCTTACTATTCACCAACACACTTGGAAATGGGTAGTTCCACCATAATTAGGAAGTTTTGTCCCAAGTGAAGTTATTAATTGGTGATATATATGAGATTTTCTGTATGGAAACAAGGGTCTTGATTTGAAAGGAGTCCATTACAATTTGGTTGAATTGTATAGCAGGGACTCTACTAATGACAAGAAGAAAAGGGGTGTTCATGGGACACCCACAGAGGGTGAACTTGAATGTGTGGGTGGGGGATGGCGGGGAAATGGGAAAATCTGCCTATAAAATTAATGTTTCAGTTTATTTTTCAGATTACATGGCTTTCTTTATAAGGGATGCTGGCACAGACCCCTAAAATAAGCTTTTGGTAGTACTGTACCTTTGAAGAGTGGTGAAGGATGCTAATGGATAATCTCCTCAAAGTTGTGGCTTTGGATACCCTTATTGTGGGCTGTAGAATTGCTAAACATTGTTTAGCAAATAATGTTGCTTAGTTTTAAGTGACATTTGACTTTGATTACTGAAACAGCAGTGTACCAAGGGTTGTAAGATACTTAAAAAGACTTTCAATAAGTCTCGCAATGTTTTTATGATAGTTAGTCTAATGTGAATTTAAATCATCTTAATAAGTAGTTTCCTAACAGTTGGTAGGAAACTTGGGGTGGGAAAGGGAAGGTAATAATTTTGAAGTATCTTAGCCATATTTCTCATTTAAAGAAACCACCTGCCCCCATTTCTTCTCCACTTTCTCTCAAGTTTGTTTTAAGAGGAACACTGGTTGTTGTTTTTTAAACTTATTTCTCCTAATCTTTAAAAACTGCATTTCTCTAAAACCCCAGTGTATTTAATAGGTATCTTATAAGCTTAACAGATTGGCTCACGTCACCTAGTGAAACCATAATCCTCTTTGCTTTAGAACATTAATCATACTCCAAAGAAGTACTATAAATCCCACCACTCTTTATAGATGTATTATACCACTAATGAACAGATAACAATTTGGGAAATTGTAATGTTACGTCTGTGCAATCTTTATGAGTGGCATATTATGGCAGATAAAAATATAGATACTTGGCTTTTCTTGGGCAAGCCACTAAGCTGTGGTGGAATATCTTCTGGTGTTCTTGGACTGCAATTATGCATTATTAAAGTAGTGGCCTGCTACATAACTGCATTTAGCCAGCATTTCTGCAGTGCGTAACTGTGAGGAACGTAGTACCGCAAATGGCAATGGACATTAGGACCCGGATGTAGTATTCCTGCTTGCTCCAAGATTCTCATTGCCGACTGCATACAGGTAGGTAACAAGCAATATAATCTAACTTGGTGACTTGCTATGTACTTTTATTCCGTGGGCATTCTGACATCACACTTCTGACAATGAAATTACAGTGCAGCACCTAACACTTGCATGGTAAAGCTAGCTTATAACAAAACTGCGTGGGGTTGGGGTTAGAGCTGTAATTTGTCAGGCAGAATTCAGTGCTGTTGCAGTTCTCAGATAAAAAGTGCAAACTTGATCCTTTGGTATACCCTACTCAGTTGTGTGGTTTTCTTTAGTTGCATTGTAATAAAGATTACATGGAACACATCAGTGGTGTGGGGGAGAGGGGAACCAAACCATACTTGGGAACTAGAGTGCGTTTAGCACCTTGACACAGACTGTATAGCATGTGATGATTAGTCTTCCGTTGTAGCAAACTGACCTGCCCATGAGTCAGAAATATCAGTAATTTCAGTATGCAGTCTCGGTAATTATTCTGCAAGTTGAGTGACTTAAGACTAAAAGTACAGTTTTTTGTGCAATGTAATTAAAAATTTTTTAAAACACGGGCTCCATGGGAACACTTTGTTACTAACTTGGGCCTAGATGGGAATCTAATGTGAGTAGTTCAAGTTATGTGATTTGTCTAAATATGTCTATTCTAAACCTGGGGGAAGGTGGTGTGGAACACTGATCTGCCTACACCGTTGGGGATCATTCCCAATCGAAAGACTTCGTCGTATTCTGTAGGATGACTACATGTGTTCAGAGTAGCCATTTGAATTTGGTTCCCTTAGTTTCAGGGATGTGATATTATAGTCTAAAATGTTTAATTAGAAGAAAACGTAAGTCTTTGAAATCACCTTCTTTTGTTGCTTCGGACTTAAGCTTTGCATCGACTGTTGGTCCAGACCTCAATTCAACTTAAAACCTTGGTCTCTGAACTGGTTTTTAGCTAGCATGCATGAGAAACAGCTTTCATGAATAATGCTTTCTGCTCTGTAACTGGAAAGTTTGGTTTACTTTGCATAAATGCCGGTGAAAACTCTTCATGACTGAGAATTTTCTTCCATTGTATCAAGAAAAGTAGCTTGCAAGCAACTGACAAGGTGGGGACAGATTTGTACTTTTATACAAGTAAATAGTCCATTGAAGCAAACAACTTTTGACTCTCCTGATAAAAGAGCAAATGGTGACTAGTTTAGCTCCTCCATATTAATAATACAATGCAGATCAAATATAATGCTCAGTATTAGTGATGAGGTATGAGGTATCACTAAATTGCATAGAACCCTGATGGGGGTTTCCTGTGTCATAATCCATTAAATCGGTGGTCAATGCTTGCTACCATGGTTTAGTGGCTGGGTGTTCAGAATAAAAGCTCAGGTTTATTTCTTACTAGTCAGTAATAATTTTCAGAGAATGTACTTGGTATAATTAATGTATGGACTTCAGGAACATGATTTGTGTGGGGGGATAATTTTGCTTTATTCTGCTTACTTCCAAGATTATTAGGCTTTTGCACTTTAGAATGAGAAACCTATAACTTAAGGTGATTACTAGTGTTAATTTGTATAAATTGTGAATCTTAAAAAGTGCAGTGCGTTTAAAAAAAAAAAGTCAAAAAGTTGGGGATTAAGTGGGTTTCAGTGATAATGCTATACCAAGGTGCTTGCATTGTATTTCATAATCTTGTTACCAACCAGAATTATTCTTTTTAATGAGAACAGTCTTGAGTTCAGAGGTGTGATGCCAGAATGTATTTTCGTACTGTTAGGCCCTTGGAACAGATACCGGTGCTTTCAGAAAGATGAAAGAAATGCAATGGGTGCTCTTTACGCAGGGTTGCAAACCTACAAAGAATGCATAATAGTCTTACTTTTCCCCGATAAGGAGATGCGTGTGACTAGTTTTGGACTTTTAACCTTAATGGGGGTTGCATGTCTCCTATTGTTAATCATTGTCAGCTGCAGTGACATGATCCACACACAGTCCTGCTTTTACTGCCTTTCCCTTAATGATTTTGGACAGGTTTTAGAGAGCCAGGATGTTTGTTCTGGGCCTTTATTTGGTTTTGGCTTTAGCTGATAATGTTTTAGTGCTGCCAGCTAGTGCAGTTCTCAAATGGCTGCCTCTTAGGGAAAGAATTCAGAGGATTTGACTGCTCCTAACCATCTGTCATTGCTGCTAGATAATGATTGGCAATTTTTAAGACTTAACTGTGGAAATCTCACAGTTGCTGGTAAACATCAACCATAAAAATGATGCTTTTGAACACCAGTGCTGAAAAGATTTTTTTTTTTTTTTAAGGTAAAGAAGGGTCTGACTGTAGAATAGGATAATCTGGAGAACGAGGGAAGAATGCAAAACGATATAGTATCCCTTATGGATGGTACATGTGCAACAGGAACTCTATTTTGTATGCCCTTGTCAATAATGATACAGGGAGGAAAAAAACCCGGAAGTGAATTAAGGCTGATCTTTGGTTTTTTGTGTACTGTCAGGCATATAGTGAAGGTGAATGTCTTCTCCCTTAGAAAAACTCTGCTTCCTTGCTGTCCCAGTAAGGCATAGCTTCCTTCCCTGCCCTAACTTAAAACTCACTGAGGACTTAGAGGGGAAAGAATGAGGCAAATACATAGGATAGGATTGCAGGCTAACTGCAGTGTTGTGTACTGTGGGAAGTGGGTAGGGCACTCTTGGAGGACTCCTGCTGAAGGTGGTCAGCCCACCTGGGAAAGGAAGACATACTTGAATGGGGAGCCGGGTATGTGCTTTTATATGGAAAGAGAGCTGATGTTAAAACTCTTTTGGTAAGGTAAACGTTGTCACATACCTTCACATAAGGGATAGTATATTTTGGGTTGCAGTCAAACTTCATTGTGCTCTCAGACTGGTGAAAATAGGAGTTAGGCTTCTGCATTTTAAAGAAGTTAGTTTTCATTCTAATTCAGGTGTCTGCTTATCGCTTCACGTAAGAATAATTTTAGATTTTTTCCCCCCCATGAAGTTCCTTTCTATTTTTTTATGCTTACCCCCAATCTTTGTCTCTGGAATTTTACTCTAAATTTTGAAGTTAACTAGCGTTTTCAAACCTTTATTTTATACCCTTGTCTTTTATATTAACTTTTTCTTGTTATTCTTTAGGTAAGAATGATTGATGTTGGCTGATTGGACTGCTCGTTCACTTGAAGTGAGTTTCTTTAGAAATCTTAACCTCTACATGATTTCAGGCTTGAGTTATTTTCTATTTAATGGTTAAAATAATTTAACTATATGAGGTGAAACTTGTTTTGTTTCCTTTTTTTTTTTTTTTTTTTTTTTTTTTTTTTTTTTTTTTTGGTGGCTGGCCAGTATAGCAATTTAACCCTGTGGATGATGGTGTTATTAGCACCATGCTTTAACCAACTGAACTAACTGACTGGCCAGCCCTGAAACTTACTTGTTGGTGTTTACCTCTCCTACGATAATATATATTAGTTTTTGTTTTTGACAATAGGTGTTGTGTCTGTGTGAGTGAGAAAGAAATTGCAGCATATTTATTATAAAAATCAAACGGTAGGAGAATTCAAAACAAATGTATGGCTGTGTAATGAATACAATGGTAGAACAAAAAGCTTTAATAAATCAGGAAATCCCGTATTTTCAGTACTCTAAATTCAATTTTAGACCCATTCAGAGGCCCCATAAGATTATTTTTACTTATGTAATAAGTAACACTTAGTGGTAGGAGGAGGGAAGATTCCACAAGTGCGTGTAAAGAAGTCATAGGATAATATAACCTTGGTTTGGGCGCCAGGTCTTGCTAAGCAGTAACATAGCAAAAAGTGAAAATAAATCACTGATTGGAACCCATGCCAAAAAATGTACCTCCTGTTGATGTGAGAATAAAATAAAAGTACAGTATTTAAAAATTAAGTGTAATATGCTGAACATGTTATTTTTTAATAAAATTTTATTTTTCATTATAGGTGGATAAGATATTTGTTCTCAGGACATCACCCAGCATGAGCCTTCCAAGAAGGAAAGCCACAAGTTGTTAGACTGACAAAATGTCTAGGTAAGTTGAATGATTTTTACTTACTCCGTTGAACTGCATTCGGAAATGCTCTTAGTTGATACAAAAATAACTACTATTGTGTGAATCATTAGTTACTATTAATACTCCATTCCTTGAATAATTATTTTTTGGGGTGTTAAGTTCACTTGGTTGGTGTTTGGTAACTGATAATTATGTCTTTTGGAGTAATCATATCCTTTAATTGGCAGGATCAGGTGAGCTGTGTGTCCAGAAAACCAGTAAGGAAGAGTGCAAGGAGGAATGAGCAACATAGTTGTCATTAATAAAGACATTTTAAAATCTGATTGTTTTTTGGTGTTTGTGTTTTTGGTTGGCTGGTACAAGGATTGAAGCCTGGACCTTTGTTATTAGCACCATGCTCTAACCAACTGGGCTATCCAGCCAGTGGCTGTGCTCCCTCCCTCCCAAACTTTTTTTTTAAGTAGGACTTCATTTCTAGAATTTCTCTTATGTCAGGGCCGGCCTGTGGCTCGCTTGGGAGAGAGTGGTGCTGATAGCGCCAAGGCCGAGGGTTCGGATCCCTATACAGAGATGGCCGGTTAGCTCACTTGGGAGAGTATGGTGCTGACAACACCAAGTCAAGGGTTATAAGAACCCATTGCTGGTCATCTTTAAAAAAAAAAAAGTTTCTTAGGTCTTCAGTTTATTGTAGATGCCATAAAAGAGATGCAGGACCACATAATAATATAGGACCCTATGTCTTGAGGCCGTTTTGGCAGATGTGTTTTCAGCTTAATTACTAATCAGATTTGAGGCCCTTCATTGTCCTAACTCACCTCATTTAGCCATCAATATTTTAAAATTGTCTTCAGTCTTTATAATTTTTATTTCTAAAATTACCATGTTATTTATTTGGTAGTTATTACCTACCTACCCCTCCTTGATTGGATTTCAGGCATAGTAGCATTTGTTATCCAACTTTGTACACCAAAGAATTATCAGATGACTGTTATTGGGTATTCACACACTGCTTCACAGAAAACAGGATTACATCTTGCCAAATAAAGTTTTCATTGCCCTGGGTAGTTTGACGCCCTCTCAATTTGTCTAAGCTAAAACGAAGTAAAACCTCTGTGTGTGTGTGTGTATTCTGGGTAATTTCTCAATATCTAAATGTAGAGAAAAGACAAATTGTGAAACTTAAAGCTGGAAGCCAAATGATTTGTCCCCTTCACTCTTGGCAACTCTCATATTGCCAAACTTCTTCATATTAATTTAAACATTTGTTAAGGATGCAGTCTGAGGCTCTTGTTTAAAAAGTAATTCTGAGGCCGGCCCGTGGCTCACTCGGTAGAGTGCGGTGCTGATAACACCAAGGCCACGGGTTCAGATCCTATATAGGGATGGCCGGTTTGCTCGCTGGCTGAGCGTGGTGCTGACAGCACCAGGCCAAGGGTTGAGATCCCCTTACCGGTCATCTTTAAAAAAATAATAATAAAAAATAAATAAATAAAAAGTAATTCTGTTATATATCTGTGAGAAACTGCTAATTATATTGTGATTAAGCAGAACCTTAATTCATAACAGATTGATTAGAATAGCCACAGAGGGAGAATTGAGAGCCACGGCACTTATCCATCCTATGAAATTTGTTTTGAACAGCTGTGTATGTCAGTACCAGGAATAAGATACAAGATCTGGCTTTCTTTTCAGGGCATAGTCAATGCTTATCCAAGGCTGGCATACTTTTTCAAGTAAGTCAGCTACCCTAAATCAAGAGTCAATGTCTTGGTTCATTTTATTTTGCTACTACTTTGTAATTACCAGCTTTGGACCTGAAGCTTTGTGGATCTCTCAAGGTAAAAGCAATGTACACTGTGCATTGTGGTTAGGGATCATACTACTAGATTAAAATATTTCTGTAGTTTGCCATCTGCAGTTTACCGAGATGGTAAACTACCTGCATAGTTTGCTCATCTATATGATGGACATATTACCTTCATCGCAGATGGGGCCATTGAGACAGAATATGTACATAAAACATTTAGCATAGTGCCTTAGGGTGCAAAAGGAGAATGGGGTATTTCAAATCCACCTACAAGGTTCACAGGCAACAAAGGTGTGTCTTCCTGATCATACCATGTAATTATAAGATCTGATTGCCAGTTTTATATTTGGTACCAAGAGAATTTAAACTTTTAGACCATGAAGTACACGGGGATTAGTAACAAAGATGCTTAGTACTGAAAAGAATGGAAGCCCCAGGGGAGGCCATTTGTGGCATTACTTAACCTCAAATTAGTAGAGTAGATACAAAAATCCACTTAGCAGTGTTGTTTAGTTGGTATCTTAAATACTTTGCTCAATACCTGACTCTCAGGTATTTTAAGATAATAGTCTTTGTTTTGAAAGTGTGTGGGGAGTGGGTGGAGGGGAAGGAAGCAAGCCAAAGAAGCTCAGAACTTAAAACGACAAGATCCATGACATTTTACCAAAATATAGGGTATGTAGTGTTAGGCATCTAAAATGGGCTTAGTTCCAAATAGGCCTGAGGGAGGAGAGAACGTAGCACTGTAAAAGATGGAGAGAGAGACTGGAAAGACAAAAAATTGGGAAAATATGCTATACTCATGGTTTGACAGACAATGTTAACATGGTAATAGTTTCCAAATTAATCCCAGCAGATTTCTTGAAATTGATAAACTGTAAGATTCATATGGAATTGCGAGGGATCCAGGATAGCCAAAACAATCTTGGAAAGACAGAATTCATGCTTCCTGATTTTAAAACTTAACTATGAAGAAATGGCAATCAAGATGTGTACTGGCACAAGGATTGACATAGATTAATGGAATAGAATTGAAAGTCCAGAAGTAAATCTTTATGTATGTGGTCAAGGGTGCCAAAAATCACAACAGGGAAAGAATACAGACGGTCTTTGACTTAAAATGGTTCGACTTAAGATTTCAGCTTGATGGTGCAAGTGCAGTATACTTCAAGTACCTACGCAATATCCTGTTTTTCACTTTCAGTAAAGTATTTGGTAAGTTACGTGAGTTATTTAAAACTTTATTATAAAATAGGCTTGGAACACTCAAACACTGCTGGTGGGAATTTAAAAAGGTACAGACACCTTGGAAAACAGTCTGGCAGTTCTGCAAACAGTTACCATATGACTCAACAATTCTAATACTAAAGAGAAAAACATGATCACAAAAAAACTTGTATATGGATGTCTATAGCAGCATTATTCATAACAGCCAAAAGGTGGAAACAATCCAAATGTCCATCAACTGGTGAATGAATGAAGAAAAGGTGGTATGTCTATACAACAGAATATAATTCAGCCATGGAAAGGAATGAAGTCTGATACATGCCGCAACATGGATGAATCTGGAAACATGCTAAATGAAAAGAGTTCAGCACAAAGGCCGCATATTGTATGATTCTGTTCATATGAAATGGCCAAAACGGGATAATCTGCAGATACAAAGTAGATACAGTGACTGCTTTGGGTTGGGGGATAGGGGAGTGAAGGAGAATAGGGCGATAGCTAAAGGATGCAGGGTTTCTTTGTGAGGTAATGAAAAATTCTAAAATTGGTAATGGGGGCACATATCTGAATACACTAAAAACTATTAAACTATGTAAATGGGTAAATTGTACAGTATGTGAATTACATTTCAATAAAGCTGTTTTTTAAAATAGAGACCGTGAGAGTGGCATATGAAGTTAGAGCTATAAGGCACAGATAATGAAAGGCCTTGTAGGCCATGTTAAGGATTTTGATCTTTAATGAAGAGCAGTGGGAAACAGCCTGTGGCTGTTTAGCTTTGCATTGTTCTTGTTACCTCCTTGAACAGGAGGCATTGAGAGCACCTGGATAATTAAAACAGCCTCCTGACTGGTTTTATCCCTTGCTCCACTGTGGTCTGTTTTCAGCACAGCAGCTAGATAACTGAACTTTATAAAAAACCATGCCTAAACTCAGTGGCTTCAGACAACAAATTATTATGGGTTTGAGGGTTGGCTGGTCTCAGGTAGGCAGTTCCAGGTCAGAGGCAGGCTAGGGATAGAGTCTACCAAAAACTATTGGGCTGGAAGTCCAAGATGGCTATTTCACTGACGACTGCTGAGATGGTTGGAACATTTATATTCTTTTTGTTTCCACTAAGTGATTAGATGTGTCTCAGATCCTAAAAGGAAAAGGGACTGGTGCTTGTTTTTGAGGACAATGAGGAAGGGGGACTTTGGAGAATGTTTTGCCCTGAACCTGTGGTATGGAGAGGGAGAGGTCACCTAAATGATAGATGCTGTGATAGTAATCACAATGGATTGGAAAGCAGATTTGCATCAGGAAAAAGGAACAAGGGAAGCCAATCTGTGTCTGAGAAAAGGGCTTTGGTCTGAGCAGAAGAAAAAACACTTGCGTGACTTTTCCCTTGGCAGTAATAGAACTTAGGAAGAATAATTCTTGATCCCAGAATTTATCAGTATTTTACTTTGTGTCTTATAGAGACCGGCTCTCCATATTGGTTTGGAAACAGGGATTTCTTTTTATCAGATATGAAGACAAAAATCTTTGGTGAATTTAACAAAACAGTGGCAATAGCACAAGGACGGCTGGACAAAATTAAGAACAAACCTGACAATACACATCTAATTTATCCTGTTTTTTTCTTTTTTCTGTTTCAAACCTTAAATTATAAGTGATTAAAATTTTTCAGGTTTATACTGAAAACTAATAATGGTATTTTTCCATTATAGAGTCAAACCAAATTTTTTTCTTTTCTGGACAAAGACAGATAAAAAGTAACATGGTTTTTCTCTTATATGGAACCAGATAATAGATGTCACACACTTTTTCTTCCCCTCATTTTATAATTTTAGGTTCTTTGGTATCTGGTTGTATTATTAGACCTGTACTCTCTTGCCCCTTCTTTTTCACTTTTTTTTGGTAGATCCTTTATATTTTACATGAGGCTATGTTTTTTGTTTTTTTTTTTAAAGAAGTATAATTGGCTTTATTGCAATTCTAGAATCAGGCAACACATTATTCCATAAAATAGAATGTGTTCCAAGTGAGCTGAGCAGGGACACTTTGACTTTACATGAGGCTATGTTTTAAAAAATAAAACAAAGCAAACATTATTTTGTTTCTTGTAACTTTCCTTTGTGATGGAACTTGAGATGATATTATGTTAGATCTACCTCCCCTTTTCTCAGCCAATTGCTCTTTTAATACTGTGAATTATACTTTTTTTTTTTTTTTTTTTTGCAGCTGGCCATAAAAATGTTATTTTATTTTATTTATTTTTTTGGCGGCTAGCCGGCACAGGGATCTGAATCCTTGACCTTGGTGCGATCTCTAACTAACTGGGCTAATTGGCCAGCCCCATATTTCTTAAATGTCTTTAATTTTAGCCCTATAGGACCTGCCAGCACAATCCTAATTTGGTGTCTTCAATATATTTCCTTGGACTCTAGCACTAAGCCCTTTTACCAGTCTCTCTGCCTTCACTTTCTCTTTTTTTAACTTGACAAATAAAAATTGTATGTATTTATGGTATACAACATGATGTTCTAAAAATGTATACATTGTGGAATGGCTAAATCGAGCTAATTAACATGTTACCTCACATTTATTTGTGGTGAAAACACTTAAAATCTACTCTCTTGATGATTTTCAAATATATGACACATTGTTATTAACTGTAGTCACTGTGCTGTATAATAGAACTTATTCCTCCTGTATAATGGAAACTTTATATCCTTTGACCAATATCTCCCCAGTCCTTCTTCCTACTTCCTATTCCCTAGTAACCACCATTCTACTCTGCTTCTATGAGTTTGACTTTTTTAGATTACACCTATAAGTGAGATCATGCATATTTGTCTTTTGTGCCTAGCTTATTTCACTTAGTGTGAGGTCCCCTGGGTTCATCCATGTTGTTGCAAATGATAGGACTTCCTTCCTTTTTAAGGCTGAGTAGTATTCCATTGTTAATATCTCACATTTTCTTTATCCATTCATCTATCAACAGACACTTAGGTTGCTTCCATACATGCCTTTACTCCTGCACCTTTTACTCATGACATAGTTTCCTTCCTAAAATCCTAAATTTATCATTTCTCCTCTGGTTAGAATCCCTTTCTCATAGGGCCAACCTGTGGCTCACTTGGGAGAGTGTGGTGCCGATAACACCAAGGCCACGAGTTTGGATCCCTATATAGGAATGGCCAGTTGGCTCACTCGGGAGAGCGAGGTGCTGACAACACCAAGTCAAGGGTTAAGATCCCCTTACCAGTCATCTTAAAAAAAAAAAAAAAGAATCCCTTCCTCATGTAAAATAATATTCAAACTCCTTATCAGGTCACGCAAATCTGGCCCCTTCTTTAGTTACACCTTTTATCATACCTTTAAAACTATGCTCCATGTAAATCCAACTATTTGTATTTCCCGTGTGTCCTGGGTTTTCTACCTCTGCCTTTGTACACATTGCTCCAGCTTCCACAAAAGGCCTTCATTTGTCAGACTGGCAAATACCAGTTTTCAAGATATTCTCAATTTTTCTTTTTTTTTTTGATAAAAGTCTTTCTAATTTCCACTTGCTCAAGAGATGTACATATGCAGACACACAATAGAAACGATGATTCTTTTTTGTATTCCCTCATTGTTAACCATTCATTCTCTATTGGATTTATCTGTTTATAGCTCTCTTTCACCCACCAGATCTTTGAGTGACAGGAAGCATGTCTTACTAGACTTCATATCCTCCATGGGATGCCTGGCATAGAATAAGTTCTAAGTAACTGTATAATGAAAGAACCTCCTACTTCACCAAGGAGACTGATCTGAGAGAATGTGGTTTATCCAAAATCTCAGAACTAGTAAATGCAGAGCTGACACTCAGATCTAGGATTTTTGGTCCCAAGTTTAGTATCTTATTCACTAAACCTAAGATACTAATGTTATCTTACACTTTATTCAGTCAGCAAACATTTGTTATGGTCTACTCATGCAAAGTAAAATACAGTCCTTGCCTTTGAGACAGGGCGTTTATTATAAACATTACCTTTACAATTATGGGAGAAAAACAAATATGTCTTCAACAGTTCACAGTGAAGATTGCGAATAACATGATCTTATATTTTATTGCCTTCGAGAAATAGGCTTTCTTCATAGTAAACTCCACAGCTCTCTTGCTTTTACCCCATCTGGTAACTAGACCATTTCTGCACGTGCTGTCCTGGCAGCTTTGCATTTCACCTAAATTACTAATGTTCATTTCCCACAGGATCATTCTGACTTTGATTTTTTAAAAATAAATCCAATTTCTGTTTTACATTCCCAGTTGAAACACCAAGATGTTGAGATATGTGGATTTATCTGCTAATTATCTTGGTTATTTCTTTCATAACCTGGGCCTGCTACTCAGTTCTTTTAGTAGCAGATAGATCACTGTTCTATCTCTCCCCCCCATACTCTATGCCAAGTAGTCCTATAACATTTATTAATAAGTACTATATAATAATATATAAATAATATAAATATAAACAATATTTATCATGATTACCACCCAGGATAATAGCGTAAGAACTATTATAGTGAAATCAAATAAATGAAATAAATTTGTAAACTATAGAATGTAAAATTATAGTTTACAAATTTATTTCACTTACAGCATTTTATTTAATCCTAACATTATAACCCTGGGCGGTAGCTCTGATAAAGATTATTATCTAAAGAAACTGAGGCTCAGAAAGTTAAAGTGAATTAAGTAACCAAAAACTAGCAAATGGCAGAACTGAGGCTAGAGTTTATGTTCTAGTTTCTAGGCCAGTATTTCTGTACACAGAAAATTGTATTGATGAAAATCTTCGTTATCATGTGTAAACAGCCTTTATCATTATCTTATCTTAATCTTTCAGACTGAGTGTGGAGATGAGGTAACCGGATGAAGAACTTTCTCAGATATCACAATAGCGAATCTCTGTTCAGTTTTGGAAAGTAGACTGCAAAATATCAAATGTGTTAAATAGTTCCATACATCTCAGATAGGAATTGTTCTGGTTACTATTGTCGTGTGATAAATTACCCCAACCATTTTATTTGAATCACAGTTTTGTAGGTCAGAGATTTAGGAAGGGCTTGGCTTAGCCAACTTTGCTTGGGATATCATTAAGTTCCATTGGTTGTTGGCTGGGGCTGTAGTCATCTGAAAATTCTCTGGGCTTGACATCCAAGGTGTATATCAATTAACGTAACTGCTATACAATAAGCTTCACATATTTAAAGTATAAACTTGATAAGGTTTGACATATGTATACACCCATGAAATCATTACAACGATAAAGGTAATGAACATGGCAATCACCCCAAAAGTTTCCTTGTGCACCTTAGTAATCCTTGACTCCTGCCCCTGTATATCCCTCTTTTCCTGCTACCAATCTGCAGGCAACCATTGATCTGCTTATTCGTCGCTATAAATTAGTTTGCATTTTCCAGAATTTTATATAAGTGAAATCATTTATAATGTACTTTTTTGGGGGGCAGGGAGGTCTGGCTTCTTTCATTTAGCATAAATTGTTTTGAGATTCATCCATGTTGTTTTATGTATCAATCAATAGTTTTTTTCTTGGGGTATTTCTTTGTATGGATATATCACAGTTTATCTATTTACCTATTGATGGACACTTGGCTTGTTTCCAATATTTGGCTATTACAAATAAAACTGCTCTAAATATTGATATGCAAGTCTTTGTGAGAACATATGCTTTTAGTTTTTGTTTTTTGCGACTGGCTGATAAAGATTTCTTAGATAAATACCTAGGAGTGGAATGGCTGTGTCATATGGCATTCCCTACTCTTTCCCCCTGCTTTGTTTCTCTCTAAAGCATGTATCATCTTCCAATAAACTATATAATTTACTTATTTATTCTGTTTATTGTCATCTCCCTTCATCGGAAAGGAAGCTGTACTAGTCCTTTTTCTGTAATTTATATTAGAATACCTCTAATATAGCTTATAAAGAAAGAAAACTTATTTCTTACAGTTTTGGAGGCTGGGAATTCCAAGGTTGAGGGGCACATCTGGTGAGGGCTTTCTTCCTGATGGGGACTTTCTGCAGAGTCCCGGGGAGGCACGGGCGAGAGTGGCAAGAGTGTGTGTTAACGTGATCACTTGTTCTCTTTATAAAGCCACCAGTTTCGCTCTGTGATAACCCATTGACCCATTAATTCAGAAATGGATTAACCCATTCATGAATGCATAGACCTCATGATCCAGTCACCTTCTAAAGGCCCTACCTGTCCATGCTGCCACGTTGGGGATCAAACTTCCACATGAGCCTTGGAGGAGACAAACATTCAGACCACAGCAGGAAGCTTCATGAAGGCAAGAAATATTTTGTTTGGTTTACTCTTGTTTCCCAACTGCCTAGAACAGTGTCTTGCCATAGCAAGTGCTCGATAATCATAACAGAAACACTTATGTAGTGCCTACTACGGGTCAGGCATCTTTTAAGTACTTTGCATGTGTGAACATTTATTGAATTATTAAGTTAGTATATACTTCTTTTATTGAGACTCACTCAGAAAACTACATTGATTTACAGGTTTTGACTTTTGACATTTTTACGAATAGGACTACTTATTAGTCAATTAAGCAGGAATGGCAAATTAAGTTTTATTTGGCAGACCAAATCCAGGTTACAGTAGTGGCTATCCATGCCGTTGTGTTAGAAGGATTCTAATGATAAGTCTGGCATAGGTGCCATGCCTGAGTATATCTGCTGTGTTTACCCAGCACAGAAAATGGAGGCATGGGTAAATCCTGGCACTTCTGGTTTAGAGCGCACAGTTTACTGAAAGGATGGAAGAATATAACATCATTTTGGCTTCAATGTCTAGTTTACATATACATATGCTATGCAATGCAGTATACTGTATTAATTTTTTTTTTTTTTTTTTTTTTTAACATTTAAGGAATATGTTGATGTTCAAAAGTCAGACACTGGACCTAGTAATACTTGACATAATATTGAATTTCAACACTGAAAAGCTCTACCAAAGAAAGAATCAATACCTAGTAGTCACATTCTATCTAATGCTGTTTTTCCTTCTTCTGGTGTGAGTAAAGCTTTTTTACCTCCAACCATAGCTGTTAAGGTTTCTGGTTCGGATGGTAAAATTATCTTTCGTCAGGGATAAACTGCTTACCAGAGGGTTGTACTTTTTAGCTCTTCTACATTATAGATTACTTGGCAAATTTCATGTAGCAGTTCATCAACTTCTACCAAGGAAACTTGCCCAAGCTGCTCAGAGTAAAACAAAATTTAAAGTCTGTGACCTGGGGCCGGCGGGTTAGCTCACTCGACCTCACCAAGATCAAGGGTTTAGATCCCCTTTCTGGCCACTTGCCAAAAAAAATAAATAAAGTCTGTGACCTGTTTCTTCATTTCTATGTAAATAGTTCTTTAGAGTATTAGGTTTAATTTTCTACGTTCCCATACTTCTGAAGAAATGTCACTTTAGAACAAATAATTTTACTTCTGCTTTTAAGCTTCTCATTGGCTTTCCTTATACAGACTTTTCAGTTGAGGGGTTTATAGATTCTCCAGTACTAGGAGCTTCATTTTTTTTAAGGCTAAATAATGTGACTGGCTACTTGAAGGAACACCTGAAACTAATTTTTCCATCTCTTTCAGTTGAAATTCTGTGAACGTAGTAGTGTAGAATGATTCTATGATCCTCCCCTCCTCTACACAACTACTATTTAAAAACTATTCATTATTTAACAAAGGCCAGGACATTTTCAAGGCCTCAAGAAAAATAAAGTTACTCTTGTAATACTATGTGAGAAGTTATTTCTTTTGAAGAAAAGAACTTTACACGTCACAGACATCTATATGGGTCCTTCTGACGTTCCTGGATCTTATTACGTAGAGGCTGGAGTTGCTGTCTCCTGCAGGTGAGGTGACTTTGATGTGAAGGAGCCGTGTCTTCATTAGAGTCACTGAATTTGTGAAGAGAATCCAGAAATTCCTCCTCCACCCTGAAATGTTTGAAGATCTGGTATAGTTTGGTTATTTAATATCTTATGGTAGATACTAGAAGTTCTAGAAATGCAGGATGTAGTTAGGGGTCAGTGGACAGGAATAGTTTTTAAATGTTCTTGGTTTAGAACAAGAAAATAACTGAGTTTCTCATTTCACTCCTAGATAAACATACTCAAGCAATTTTTTTTTCTCTGCTTGCTTGGGTGCATTATGTCTTTTATGTTTTAATGTTGGCATTTACAATGGAGCATTGTAGTACACCTAGATATGCAATGACTTGCCCCACATTTCTTAGAAAATTAAATATGGCTTTGTCCTTAAACATGCTAGAAACACATTATTTATAGTTACATTTTTGGCTGGCTGGTTGGCTCACTTGGGAGAGCATGGTGCTGGTAACACCAAGGTCGTGGGCTCAGATCCCTGCACTGGCCAGCTGCCAAAAAAAAAAAAAAAAAAAAGCAAATATAATCACATTTTTTTGTTTCAGTCTTAGAAACTGAACTGATAGGATAAATTTTGGAAAAGCTTTTCAGATGTGCTTCTTTTGTAGAGTTTAAGAATTATGATTAGTTTTAACTTAGCCTGATTTATGTATCCAGAGACCCACTTTTCTCTCAGCCTAGCTACTTTGGTCAGTCTCTTTTTTTCTATTTTGCATCAGTGAAATTTTTGTACCTTTGATTTGCAGGTGTCTTCAGAGCCCATGGTTCATTCTTTGAGAATATGCTTAGTGATGAAAAATCTTTGCCCTTTGAGGGTGGGTGAGGTTATTCGGAATCTTCTCTGGAGAATAAGGTACATAAATGCGGTGATTATGACTATATGACAAATACTGTGCTAAGCACTTGATATGCATTATCTATTTTTTTTATTGAATCATAATTGATTATAACAATTTTGGGGTTCAACATTGATGTACATTGATCAAATCAATATTATTAGTGTATATATTATTGCAAATCATACTTATTCTTTGTGCCCCTTGTTCAATCTCTCTTTCTCCTCCCTCCCACCTCTGATAACCCTAGATTTCTTCTCTCTTTCTGAAAGAATAATGGTTACTCTGTTAACTTGTTGCCTAGATGTTCTGTCCAATGCTGAGAGGTGTGTTCAGGTCCCCCACTATTATCATAGAGCAGATGCTTCTTCTGTCACTCTGTATATGTGCTGCCGAAGCGAGCACGCTTCTTCTGTCACTCTGGAATGGGTTTTGTGGAGTGGAGAGAGACATCCTCTTCTTTGGTCTCTGCTGGTGACTCTCCTTATGTCAATGCACTTGAGTGGCTGGTGGGCCATCTGCATGGTGGTTTTGGCGTCTAGCAGCTTTTGTGGCAGCTGTGGCTATTGTGGGGCTGTGGTGGCTCAGGACCCTGGGTGGGCCCCATGGCAGCGGCGGTGTGCCTTGTTGTGGGAGGAGGGGTTGGTCTCCGGCTCCATCTGTTTTTACATTCTAAGATGCTGTTGAGGAGCAGTTAGGGTGGGAGTAGGAGGAGGGGTGTGTGTGGTTGAGGACTGTGGCACCCCCCTCATTCCTGCAGGGGAGATCAGGGGGCTTCCAGTGGTGGCTTGGTCAATGCTGGGCTGGTTGCAGGTGTCAAGGAGGGTGTTGCTGAAGCCCTTGGCCCCTCACTGCCCTGACTTGGGAGCCCAGGGTGTTTCTTGTGTGGCTTGGTCATTATCACTGGGCTGGTTGCAGGTGTTGGGGGACATGGCTGGGGCCCCTGGCCCTCCCCTATCCCTGGCTTGGGGGCCCAGGGGGCTTCCTGTCCTTCTAAGTTTTATAGGTGTTCTTTGGTGAAGTGAGACCTTTACTAGGTAATATCAAACTTTGTCTCTGGTCTGTGGGTATTTTGCTTTTTCTTTCAGTTCTGTGTTGGATTATTCACTGTTCCCAACACTTAAACTCTGCACTGGAACTAATTTGTTGTCCTTTGCTCACTTCTAAAATGAGGGAACTTCCTGTGGAGACCAGCACTTGAGTCCTTTGGTTGAGCTAAATTGCTGTTTTGCTGCTGATTCCCCATGGAAGGCTTTTTGTGCAGCTCATGTTTTAATGGTTGACTTTGTAGGTACTTCCAGGTCTATTGAGATCCAGGGCACCTGGGTTGTGTAGAAACTCTGGTTTGGACCTCAGTCTTTTCAGCAAACTGCTCCCCCTGCAGTTCTAGTGGCCCTGCACTGATTGGGGGGCAGATCAGCTGTCCATGCTGTGCCCCAGTGTTCCTCCAGTGGGCTGTCTCCCCCACCGCCCCTACTCTGAACACTTCCCATGGGACAGACCGTGTGTTGGTCCCTTGCAATGACTCACCAGCCTGAGTGGCTCCTTTTTCAGTTGTTGTGGCTGCTCGCTCCTATGTGGGTCCATGGGAACCCTGTTAGTGGTCTTGCTGGCCTGGGGGCCACCAAGGCCCTCTTCTCCCTTGCCACCTCCAAGCAACTTCATAGGAAGGTCACAGCTGTAGTTTTTGCCAGCTCCATGCACTAACCAGCTGCAGCTTTGAAGTGGTCGGGATTTGAAATGGTGGGAGTGGTCCTTTCTTTCTCTCATCTTGGCTCCTCCTGCCTTTGTGAACTCAGTAGGTCTCTCCTCCTCTTCCCCTGAGCTCTAGCAGCCCTAGCTTGGCTGGCTGTCATTGCTTTTTAATAGTTGTAAATTGGTGGGAGAGAGTGATGCTGGGGACCATCTATTCCACCATCTTGACTGGAAGCCAACATGCGTTGTCTAAATACATCTTTGGTTCATCTGTGGTGGAAGATATTCATATTAATCCTTTTTTTTTTATAGGGGAGGAAACTAAAGCTTCGTACAATTAAAGTTGCTCAGGCTCAAACAGGCAGAAAGTGATGGAGCTGAGATTTGTGCCAGGGTTGAATGACTCTGCAGCCTGTGATCTTCTCCACTGTTATTTGCTCCGTCCCCTTAACAGGCTGACATGATTTTAGCTTTGGTATCTATGTGGAAATTCTCATGTACTTGCCATCATCCCACATCAAGCACGGGCTGTGGGGGCTATCTCTTTTCCTGCTTTGGGGGTACCACTTACCATCTGGAGGCACAACCGATAGTGTGGGGAACTTCATATCCTTGGGAGAATTCTCTCAGTGGGAATCAGTGGATAAATGCCCCAACCTCCCAGTTTTTCAGTGGAACTGTCCAAAGTACTGTCTACATGGTTCCTTAGAGAGTCCTTGTGGGATTGAGCCCCGGTGGCTCATTGTGTGGTAACCAGTTTATTAACACCCTTTATCAGATTTTTTCCCTTCCCCATATTTCGTGTTCCCCATTCCTTCACTTCTGGTTCCTGGGATTGTCTCCCAAATAAACTATTTACATCCAAGTATCTCAGGCTCTGTTTTTGGAGAAAGAAAACTAAGAAATCCACCAATTTTGTCTCTAAGAGATGAGACTTGGTTATGAAACAGATATTCTTGTATTGTCAGTTGTCTCTGAAATATATACCTGAGTGTGCATAGAGTTCCTAGTGTCTATGAGTCAGTAACTCAGCCAACATATAACAGCTTTGTTGAGATATAATTGATGCACAATAAAATGCATGTATTTAAAGTGTATAATTTAATTAGTTTTGATATATGTAATTGATGAAGAAAATTATCAAAATAAAGCAGGTTTTCCAAAACTCACTGCCTTGGAATAAGTTTTATAAACTCGACGTCAACATTTTGTTTTTAAGATAAATAATGTATGCAGTTAGAACTGCTGATTTATTAATTAATGTATAAACCGCTGATTTTGAATAAGCCTTTTAGATATGGTTAAGAATAACTGAAGCACAAAGCTTCTTCTTCAGGTTGCACGTAGACATTTTTGTTCCCAGGTTGTAATGAGTAAACAATGATTGTGATTCTTGTGTTCTGTGAGAAAAGGACAACTTCACTTGGAATTTTCCTCCTCCCTTTTGAAACCTCCTTTTGAAACTCCCTTTTAAAGTTCCTTTGCTTGTAGTAGTCTTTGCAGCAACTTCCATCTCTGTTGGCTTATGTTTCCTGGGTCAATCATCAAGCTTGGCTTTCAATGAACCTTTATAAAATTATTTCTGCCCTGACTTCCTTGATTTTAGTTCACCCATGAAACTATAACTGCATCAGGAAATGAACAAATTCATCACCCCTATGTGTTCCTCTTGTTCCTTTATAACCCATCCCTTTTTTCCCACTCAGGAAACCATGAAGATATTCCCTGTCACTCTATATTAGTTTGCATTTTCTAGAATTTGATATAAATGAAGTACTACATAATTTACTTTTTTTCTGTTCTGCTTCTTTCATTGAACATAATTATTTAAGATTCATCCACATAGTTGTGTGTATCAATAGTTTGCTCCTTTTTATTGTTGAGCAGTATTCCATTGTATGAATATACCATAATTTCTTTATCTATTAACCTGTTGATGGGCATCTGGGTTGTTTCCAGTTTTTGCCTATTACAATGAAGCTGCCATTAATATTTACGCACAAGTCTTAGTGTGGATGTAGGTTTTCATTTCTCTTGGGTAAATATCTAGGTGTGAAATGGCTAGGTCATATGGTAGGTGTATGTTAAACTTTTTAGGAAAGTGCTTGTGGGGAAAATAGAATAATCTAGTCAGGACCCCTTGCCTCAGGTCTGGTTGGGGGTGGTGCAACACGTTCTTTGTAAACAAGTTGTGTGTGGGTGGAGTTAGTGCACATGCACACCCATTATCTTTTCAGTTTGTGCTATTGTGTGTTCTTCAGTTTGTGAGGCAGCAGCTGGCCAACAGAGAGCTCATGTCTAAAAATAGAGCATGTTTACTTTGCTGGTTTTTCTTTGGACTTTGCTCATAGCAGTTGAGTTTCTGAGTTTCTCTTTGGACTGCCTAACTCTTAGACGTGTGTGTTGAATAAAGACTATTCCTTCTTCAATCAAGGCTCCAAGGAACTTTTTCCTGTTACCTAGCTTGTAGACTTGTGTGTGAAGGGTTTGTGACCCAGTCTGGACAATGGGCTTGAGAGGTCTGTGAGCTCCAGACCCCCTACCTCTACACTGCCACACTGTTTTCCAAAGTGTTTGTACCATCTTATCACCAGCAGTGTATGAAAGTTCCAGTTGCGCCACATCCTTGTCAGCACTTGGTATGACCGATCTCTTTAATTTAAGCCATTCTAGTGGGTTGTATAGTAGCATCATGTTGTGATTTTAATTTGCATTTCCCTAATAACTATAATGTTGAATATCTTTTCATGTACTTATTTGCCATTTATACATCTTCTTTGGTAAAGTGTCTATTCATATCTTTTGCTAATTAAAAAAAAATTAGGCTCTCTTCTCAAGTTGTAAGAAATCTTTGTATGTTCTAGATACAAGTCTTTTTTTGGATATATTTTGCAAGTATTATTCTCCAGTCTCTGGCTTGCTATTTCATTTTCGTAACAGTCTTTTGAAGAGCAAAATTTAAAAACTTTATTTCCAATTGCTTTTTTTTTCTTTTATAAGTTTGTGCTTTTTGTGTCCTATTTAAGAAGTCTTTGCCAAACCTACTCATTCAGATTAGTAATACAGATTTTCTTCTATTTCTTTTTTTGGGGGTGAGGGGGTAGTCAGTTTATTTTGTTTCTTAGTAAAGTAATGGTATCCATGGGGAAGAACAAAAAGGGATTCTTCTTCGGACTCAAATCCCTTTGGAGGAGGCTCAAGCTTCACAGAATCCCTTGTCTCTCCCCACTTTGGGCACTTGGGGGCGGGGTGGGGAGTGAGAGGGGAAAGGCAGGGCACGATTGATAAGGCTAACGAGTGACAAAAGGCACCGGAAGGTTACATCCTGGGCCTGTGGGGATTGGGAGAGGGTGCGGGACAGGTTGGCATCCAGGCCCAGCCTCTGGTCCTTCCCTTTCTTGGCCTTGGCCTTAAGGGGCTGGAGGGCTTGGTCACGCCAAGTCTCCTGGCACCGGACGCTGTAGCGCGCCTCCTCCGGGCGCCCTGGCGGGCTTTGCCGCCTGTGCTCCCATCACACGCCCCCCAGCTTTCAAACTTGTACTTGCAGTCGGCTCCAAATTCCCTCTTCCACTTGCAGGACACCCTGCACCGGATGCGATGAGTCGGGGCCCCTCCAGTGCCCTCGCGAAAACGCATGCCGGGGCCCCCGGGTCCACCCCGCACGCTCCCTCCGGCCGCCCTTCTGCGCCTCGTCTTTCTCTTTGGCCACCGCGGAAGTCAGCGCCAGCATGGCGACGACGAGGAAGCCTCGGTGATGCATCCTCCTTTTCCCGACCCCAAGACTCGGGTCGCTAAGGTGGCGGCGGTGGGAGGACTTGGGCCGGCCCGGGCCGCCAGCCGGGCGCGTTGTCTGGAGACTCCCCGGGACGCGGCTCAGCCTCCAGCCCCGCCGCCCGCGCCCAGCGCCCGACCCCGCCGCCCGCGCTCAGCGCACGCCCCTGCCCAGCGCACGCACCCGCCGCCCGCGCGCTCACGGCCTCCTCCTAGGCCGTGTTGTTAACGTTTCAGATACTGTTATATTTTAAAATTAGATATAAAAATACGTATGTTTGATCAGATTTTATCTTTTTATTTATTTATTTATTTGTATTTCCTTTCTAGGCTCTTCCATCTCTCTGATTCCTATCATATGCTTTCTTCCCCCCTCCTTTGACATCTTCATATCCTTGACATTCTCTTATTTCTCACTTTGTTCCTTCCTGAGAGCACATTTTCTCCGGTTCCACGTGGGCTGCCATCACTCTCGCACTTATGTAGGCTGCTCGTAGTTTTTCCTCTTCTACCTTTGTTCTTTGTTCCCTGGACAAACCTGTTCATCATTTTAAAAGGTAGCCACGTTGGTCATCTCCCCACCCCCATCTCTCTTGTCAATACCACTTTTTCTTCATTTCCACCTCACCGCCCTCCCCCTCTCCCCCCAATGTCTTGTTCAGCAAAGCCATTACTTGAGCCTGGTTTCTTTTTAAGATGTTCTGAGTATAGAACCATAAAATGGGAGAGGACCACAAGGGTCTTCTAGTCCACGGTGAGACCCAGAGAAGACATCAGGGGCCAACCATCAAGTGCCTACATTCAGCATTTTAACAGAATGTGTTTCTTCAGCTCATGTTCAGACAAACTGAACAGACCCGAGAAGATACAATTGATTTGAAAGTTGTTCTCTAACAGTTTTTCCCAAAATTGTGCATCAGAATCACCTGGGGAGCTTTGAAAACCAGTTTCATGAACTTTGACCCAGACTGACCGACTCAGAATCTCCAGGGACAGGACATGGACATCAAACTTGAAGCTTATGACTTGCCTTGCCAGGTTTGGGAACTAATGCTCTAAAGCCATTAAAAAAAAGGAAGAAAAATTTTAGTCGCCTCTGAAGTAAAATACTCTTCGCTAAAAAATTAAACTAACTTGACAATCTAGTAGACAGTGGCAATACATAGGTTGTGATAAAAATAGCTAACATTTATTGAGTCCTTGTAATGTGCTTAGTAAATGTTTCTCATGCATTAATCTGTTTAATTATAACAATACTATGAGTTAGATACCTTTTTTTTTTTCCTAGCAGGTCTCCTATGGTAAAAGTTTTTTTTTTTTTTTTTAAAAAGATGACCGGTAAGGGGATCTGAACCCGTGGCCTTGGTGTTATCAGCACCACACTCTCCCAAGTGAGCCACGGACCGGCCCTTAAAAGTTTCTTATATTATCTTCATTTTACAGATAAGGAGACAAATCTGGAAAGATTGTCAGTCACCCAAGTTCACATAGTAGTAACCTGGAGAAGTAGGGAAAGAATCTAAACAGGATGACCCAGAGCTGTTCAGAGTTAACTGTTGGGGATTTTTTTCTATAGCTTTTGCACCCCACATCTAGAAGCCTTTAGAATTTATTCATCCCTCTGAATATATGTTAGTTGACATTAGTGTGTGCTATATTGCTATTTAATTTATAGTGGTGGTTTAAATTCCAGAACTTGCAATGGAGCTTATATTCTTTAAATATGTAGACTATATTTAAAATCTAGTCTAAAAGTATGATTTTTCTTTTTTAGATAATGAACTCAGGAGTGTCTTTTGTGAATATTTGGTCTTACAGTCACACTTTTCTCAATTTGAATAAACCCAAGATCCAAGGAGGTAATCAGTTAACTCCAAAACAGGTTTTAGTAGGTCATTCATTAAAACTCTTACATTTCAGGCTGGCCTGTGGCTCACTTGGGAGAGCGTGGTGCTGACAACACCCAGTCAGGGTCATCTTTATTTAAAAAAAAAAACAAAACCTCTTACATTTCTTTTTCTTTTTCTCTTTGTTTCTGTTTTTCTTTTTCTTTCATTTACTAGGAAGTCCCCAAATCTTGCCCTTAGAGCTCTTTAAAAATAATTTAAGGTAGTTTTAGCACGCTTGTTAGTTGGTTTGTAAGCCCCCAGCAAATCAGAAGCAGTGAAGTAGAGAAGAGTACCTGCCATGGCTTTGCTTATGTCAAGAGGCTGCTCCCTTTGAAGAGAATTTTTTTCATCCTACCAAGGTACCTCTTATCCTCTCTAAAAGGTTTGCTTCAAGTATCACCTTGTCTGCAAAGACTTCTCCAAATCCTTAATCAACCACATTCCTCGTCCAGCACCTTGAATCGATTGCTCCTAACAATTCCCATAATGCTTTATGCACAGCTCTTATAAAGCACATCAAATTTCTTTTATGAATGTGTGTTAAAATATGAGCTTTTTGAGAAGATTCAGATTGTGCTCATCTTTTTATCCACAGGGGCTAGTACAATGACAGGTACTGATAAGCCCTAAAAATACATATAGTGAAATGAAGTGCACAGCCAGTCTGAGAGGACACAAAACTGGAAAGCAGATCAACTAACTTAAATAATATAGTAGTCTGGGGCCATATGTGTAGGGGCAGAATGTCATCTACATGTTACTCAGCTCTGAGGAAAGGACTTTCTGCATAATGATGATTCTATTATGTTTAGTACCATCTGTTGAAGACCGGGCAAGCACTAGCACAGTTTGGAGAATCTATTCCAAATGTCAGAATGAAAAAGGACCTCCACTTCTGCCCAAGATGGAGTAACAGAAACCAGATTTACCCTTCTGACTAAAAACAAAGAAAAAAAATTATATATTTGAATTTCAGAGAAGTCTGAATTTCAGTTCTACGTGAGTATTCTTCCAGGCTTCTTTTTACTAATTCCAGCCTCTTCCCTTTTCCCCCAGTCCTAGGGCTGGTAGCTGCATCCTGCAGTTGCTGCTGCTGTAATATACCTTAGTGCTTTTTGTCTTTTTAGTTCTACAGTACTGATATGGGTTGAATGTGTCTCCCAAAGTTTCACATATTAGAAACTTAATACCCACTGTGACAGTGTTAAGAGTGTAGGAAATCCTATTACGGTACTTGAAAGGTGGGCCCTTAAAGAGGTGATTAGATTGTGGCGACTATGCCATACTGAATGGATTGATCCCTTCATGGAGTTATGGGTGTGTTCTTTTATTTTTATTTATTTTTTTAAATTTTATTTTGTCGATATACATTGTGGCTGATTATTGCTCCCCATCACCAAAACCTCCCTCCCTTCTCCCTCCTCCCCCTCCCCCCCCTCCCATGGATGTGTTCTGATGGCTGGTTTTTTTTTGGTGGCTGGCCGGTGTGGGGATCAGAACCCTTGATCTTGGTGTTATAACACTGCGCTTGAACCAACTGAGCTAACCAGCCAGCCCTCCTATGGCTTTAAAAGGACAGCAAGTGAGCAGCTTAGCTATCTCTTGCTCAGCCATTTTGCCACGTGATACTCTGCATCGCTGTAGAGAGTCACCAAGAATGCTCTCACCAGATGCACCTGGACTGTGGACTTCCCAGCCTGCAAAATGTAAGAAATAAATTTCATTTTCTTATAAATTACCCAGTTTCAGTTATTATAAGCAACAGAAATGGACTAATATAAGCACCTAGTTAATAATTCTGTGTGGATTCAATCTCTTGACTGGACTCTTAACTAATATAGCACCACCCATGAAGTAATCTTATCAAAATAACTCAATAGATCTAAACGTTAATTTACTAGAAATCTAGGAGGACAGAGAAACATTTTAACACCATCACTGGGTTGTAATCAGCAAAAGCCAAATCCTGGGAAACTACAGGATAAACAACACTATTTCTCTGACAAAAACTTACAAGGAAAAAATAAGAAGACATGGCAGAGAATAGAGATAGTATATCCATTTTATCTGCTTAGTTATGGCCTACCTCTTCCTACTGGAATGTAAGCTCCACATGTGCTGAGATTTTGTTCTGTTCAGTGATGTATCCCCAGTATTTATCTGACACATATTAGGTATGTTCAATAAATATTTGTTGAATAGATAAATGCTCTTATCTACTCATATTGTCTAGTACTTAAAAAATTATACCTCCATAATAAAAACAATAAGGAAATAAAAGGCATACCCACTGGAAAGAAATAAAACTGTTCCTGTTTGCGGAAGACAATGTCTATGTAGAAAATCCCAGGGAATCTACCAAAAAACCCCTGCAGGATATAAGATAAATACATGAAAATCAATAGCATTTATTTATACTAACAATGAAAATGTGAGAACCAAAATAAAAAATACATTATCATTTATGGTTCCTCCTCAAAATATTGAAATACTTTCCCTGCATAATTGCTCTGGCTAGGACTTCCAGTACAATGTTGAGTAGCAGTGGCGAAAGTGGGAATTCTTGTCTCATTCCTGAACTTGAGTAGAAAGTCTTTTGCCATCGAGTATGATATCAGCTGTGGGTTTTTCATAAATGCTGTTCATTATGTTAAGGAAGTTCCCTTTGGTTCCCAGTCTGCTGAGTGTTTTTGCCCAATTTATTATTATTATTATTTTTAGCAGCTGGCTGGTACGGGGATCTGAACCTGTGACCTTGGTGTTATAAGGCTTCCCTCTAACCAACTGAGCTAATCGGCCAGCCCCCAATTAATTTTTTTGACAAAGATACAAAAGGAGTTTAATGGAGGGAGGATAATCTTTCAGCTAAAAAAAAAAAAAAAAGGAACCTTTCCCTAAACCTTACATCTTACACAAAAATGAACTCAAAATGGTTCACAAACTCAAATGTAAAAGTATAAAACTTTTAGAAACAAAAACATAGGTAAAAATCTTTGGTACCTGCACTAGGTTAAGAGTTCTTAGTTGTGATACCAAAAGTACAACCCATAAAAGGAAAAATTAAGAACTAGTATCTAGAAAATATAAAGAATTCTCAAGACTCAACAATAAAAATAATTTGAAATGGGAAAAAGACATGAACGAACATTTCGCCAAAAAGGATCTACAAATGGCAAATAAGCACATGAAAAGATTTTCAACATCATTACCCATCAGGGAAATGCAAATTAAGAGCACAATGAGATATAACTACACATCAATCAGAATGGCTAAAATAAAAAATAGCAACACCAAATGCTGCTGAGGAAGTGGAGAAACTGGATCACTCATACATTGCTGGTGAGACTGTAAAATGGTATAGCCACTTTGGAAAATAGGTTGGCAGTTTCTTATAAAACTCAACATGGAGTAATTACCATACAACCCAGCAATAGTACTCCTGGGCATTTAGACTAGAAAAATGAAAACTTATGCTGACAAAAAAGCATGTAAACAAATGTTCACTGTAGCTTTATTTGTAATAGCTCAAAACTGGAAACAACCCAAATGCCCTTCAATGGGTAAATGGTTAGACAAAACTGTGGTACATCAGTAACACTACTGAGTAATAAACAGAAATGAGCTATTGACACAGATATAGCTTGGGTAGATTTTAAGGGAATTATGCTGAGTAAACGAAAGTGAATTCTGAAAAGGCTATGTACTATATGATTAAGTTTACATACATTCTTGAAATGACAAAATTATAGAGGTGGAAAATAGATTAGTGGTTGCCAATGGTTAGGGACAGAAGGGAGAGAGGAAGTAGGGTGTATTTATTAAAGTGTGTCACAAGGGATCCATGTGTTGATGGAAATGTTCTGTATCTTGACCATGGTGGTGATTAAACTGTATGTGATAAAACTACACAGAATACACACACACACACACACACACACACACACACAACATGTAAAACTGATGAATGTGAATAAGATTGGTGGACTGTATCAGTGTTCAATTTCCTGTTGTGATACTCTACTACAGTTATACAACATATTACTACCACTGGGTGAAGGATACATGACACATGAGATCTCTATTATTTCTCACAACTCTGACTCTACAATTATCTTAAAATAGTTTAATTTAAAAATATTATATAAGATTGATAGTTGATAGTGAACATCCATGGCTTGTTCCTGATATTTTTAGGGGGGTGCTCCAAATATTTTACCTTTAAGCACGATGTTATATATTCTATTGGCTAGGTCTATAGACACATATTAATAAATACACTTACTACCTATACTTTATCCTGTTAAAGAAACAACTTCTTATTCTAATTTTACCAAAGTTTATCAAGTAGAAATGTTAAAGTTTTATCAATGCTTTTATAGTATTTATTAAGATACTACTTTCTTAATTAGATATATTGTTTTGTTGTTGCATTTCATCAATGAATTTCCTAATATTGAAACACCTTTACATTCCTGGCACAAACTCCAATGGGTAATAGCTAATCTTTTAAAAAATTTTCTCATAGAAATTTTCAAATATATACTAAAGTTGAAGAACAATATAATGAATTCCCGTGTGCCCAGCACCTAATGTCGACAACTGTCATATCGTGACCAATCTTGTTTCATCTGGACCCTCACACATTCCCTCTCTTACACCACATTATTTTGAAGCCCCAGACATCATATTATTTCATCCACTAATACCTGAAGTATTTATCTCCAAAAGGCAGTGACTTAAAAAAAACCAAACACAATGTCACTATTATGCACTCATAATGAACAATTGTTTAAATATTAGCAAATATCCTGTCAGTGTTCACATTTGTTTAAAGTGGGATCCAAGGTCCACACCATGCAATTCGCTGGCACGACTCCCACTTCTTTTAATCTATAGGGTCCTCTGCCATGTCTATTTTTCCTTGTAGGTTTTTGTTAAAGAAACAGTGTTGTTTATCCTGTACAGTTTCCTAGGATTTGGCTTTTGCTGATTATATCCCAACGATGGTGTTAAAATGTTTCTCTGTCCTCCTAGATATCTAGTAAACTAGCAGTTAGATCTGGGGTCTTGATGAGATTAAAGATTGAATTATTTTGATAAGATTACTTCATGGGTGGTGCTGTATCAGTCAGAGTCCAGTCAGGAGACCGAAACCACAGGACTTATTTGAACAGAGAGAATTGTTAACTAGGTACTGTAGAACTAAAAAGGCAAGAAGAAGCACTGAGGTCTTATAGTACCAGCAACCGTAGGAAGCAGCTGCCATCCCTAGGATTGGGGAGAAAAGGGAAGAGTTGGGATTAGCAAAACAGGAAGAATGCTCATATAGAACTGAAATTCAGACCTCTCCAAGAAGGATGCACTGCTCGGCTGGTGCTGACGTCCATTAGAAAGTACACAATGGCTGGTTGTCTTTTAATGATATCAGCAGTTGTTAATGATCATTGCCTAGATCCATTAATTCAAAGGGTAATATTCCAATTTTATCATTCCTTCATGTAATTGCTGCAATACTTTATCATTCCTCATGTTAATGCCTCTCCAGTCAATCTAGTTATCTGAATCTCATTCTTTAGTAGGTTCTTCAGGTAGGGTCATGAAAACAATGTTCCAAGATGATAGTTTGCATGTGGCTTTTTTTTACTTAAAAGCCACAAATTGGTTGCGTATAAGATCCTGAGTAACTTCATGCTACTTCATTGTTTTCTGGCACAAAGCATTGTTAAGAAAAATTATGAAAGTAATCAGATTTACTTTCCCTTGAAACTGGATTGTATTGATTCTCAAAGGATTTTTTTTTTTGCTTTAAAATTAAACAATTTAAGGGCCGAGCCCGTGGCGCACGGCCGGTGCACTCACTGGCTGAGTGCTGGTCATGAAAAAGACCAAAAAAAAAAAAAAAAAAAAAAATTAAACGATTTAAAAATTTTTGAGCCATGACTCAATGATGGCCATTCTGCGTCAGTGTTCCTAAGTATACAGTTTGTCTTTTCAACATACAGTTTCAAGCCTTTTTAATTTCAAGCAAGTTCTCTTGAATTACAGTGCATTAGCCAGGGTCCAGTTAGGAGACAGAAGCCATACTAGTTATTGGAACAGAGAGGATATGAAAACATATTAACTAAGTATAAGGTTAATTAGGTTACTGGAAGAATAAAAAGAAAACACCAAGGTGTGATGAAGGTAGCAGCTAAAATCTACAGCGATGAGGGAACAAAGAAAGGAGATAGGAATATTGAAATGTAGAGGGGCCTCATGGGGCCGGAAGTTAGACCTCTGCGGAATGTTGATGCTGGTTTCTGAGCCTGGGCCTAAGACCTAGACCCCTGAAAAGGGTATGCTGGCTGGTGAGGATGTCTCTGAGCATGGAGGGGGCATGATGAAGCTGGTTCTGCAAATGATGGAAAGCTGGATTCAGCTGCTACTAGGGAAGGAAGTACTACTGCCAGGATGAAGCAGCAGCACTGGAATGATACAAGAAACACAAAGTAGGCATTCAAGCCCACAGGAAGCAGACAGGAAGCAACAAATCTTTTCTTCTCCAGCCTTGTAGTCTCTCTCTAGTGCCCTGTATTAGTCAGGGTTCTCCAGAGAGAGAACCAATAGGCTATGTAGATAAATATATGAGAGGGGATTTATTACAGGAATTGGCTCACACGATTATGAAGGCTGAGAAGTCTCATGATATAGGCCATCTGCAAACTGGATGCCAGAGGTGTGGCTCAGTCCAAGTCCAGAAGTCTCAGAACCAGGGAAGCTGATGGTGTAATTCTCAGTCTGAGGCCAAAGGCCTGAGAGGCCAGAAGTGCTGCTGGTATAAGTCCTGGAACCCAAAGGCTGAAGAGCGAGCCTCAAAGTTCTGATGCCCACAGACAGGAGAGAAGAGTGTATCCCAGCTCCAGCAGACAGAGCGAGATCTGCCTTTTGTTTTTGTTCTCTTTGGGCCCCCAGCAGATTGGATGGTACCCACCCATACTCAGGGCGTATCTTTTCCACCTAGTCCCCTCAGGTTTACATTGCTAATTCTTCTGGAAACTCTCTCACAGACACCCAAAAATAACACTTTGCCAGGTTTCTAGGTATTGCTTAATCTAGTCGACACCTAAAATTAACCATCACAGCCCCCAACTGGCAGAAGTTCATGTAGATCCAGCTAAAGGAGCAAAAATGCGGTTTGCAGAGTTCTAGCTTCACTACCACATAGTAGAGAAGGGTGGGTGTGAAGCTGAGAGACAAGAGATTAACGGGAATATATAGTTTTTAGTATTTGCTTTTATATTGCTTTGGGTTGCTATACAGTCTTAGTTTTTTTCCACTGCTTTGGATTTCTTCTTTGAAGATTTCTAATAAATAGATATTGGGTCCTCTAATATTCAATATCACTTTCTTGAACTTTGCCTTTTGTTTTTTCTTTTTACAGTAGAAATCAATGAATTAAAAAAAAAGTAAAATGACAATATCAAATATTGGCAACTATGCGGAGCAACAGAGACACTCATATATTGTTGGTGAGAATGGAAAAATTATATACTCAAGATATAATTAAAGTGAAAGGTGTATATAGCCTTCACCCACCAAGTTCACTTCTAGGTTAAGTATCCTAGAGCAGACCTTCCCAACTAGTGGGCCAGGGATGCTTGGTTGGCTGAGGTCCTAAATGGCCACAGCCTCCAAAGCCTCATCTTATCCTAGTGCAGCACGCAAATATTCTTTTCTCTATTATCATCTATGTACACGGAAAGAGTTGATAGATAATTTCTTCTTCTAGTATCTTTATTAGGTTTCCACGTTTGAGAACTAAGTTCAATTGGAGTCATGGCCTTATCTTATTAAATTCCCTGCTGGGTCTCCAGCAGTCAGAATAGTATTTGGTATACAGTACTTGCTTAATAAATATTTATTGAATGCACAAGTGCATAACACATAAAAATGTTCACTGGAGTATTATAAAAGTGCAAAATCAGAAACAATATAAAATTTCCATTTAAACAGAGAAAGGATTAATACCACTAAATTCTTTCAAATCTTTGAGGAACAGATTTCCTTTATTACACTTTTCGAAAGTATAAGAAAAGAGTCCTTTCTTTTAGGGTTATTGATTTGAAAAAGTCATATTTTCATAAAGTAGCTTAATAATTTCTGTGTGTCATCCAGCTGTGATGTATAAACCCAAAACACAGCAATATTTAATTTTAATGTTTATTCAAAAAAAAAAAGAAATTTAATGTTAAAGCAAAACAGATACACAGAAAGAAATACAAATGGCTCAAACAAATACCCAACCTTATTCTTAATACAAAACTCTACTGAGATTAAAATACCATTTTTCAACTAACAGACTGGCAAAGATCAAAATTTTCATAACACAATCTACGCATTGTTGGGGACTGTAAATTGGCACAATTTTGATAGAAAGCAATTTGCTAATATCCATCAAAAATAAAAATGTACACATCTTCTGATGTAGTAATTCTAATTTTAGATTTTATCTTACAGTAACTCACTCATGTGCAATGTGACCTACGTACAGGTTATTAAATGAAGCATTATTTATAATACCAAAAGATTAAAAAAGAATGAAAATGTCAGTATGAACCACTCAATTATATTATGGTATATTCATACAATGAAATCTTCAGTTGTAAAAAAACAATCAAGAAACTCTTCATATACTAATATGGGACAATCTCAAAAATATCACATTATATAAAAAGGACAAGCTGAAGAAGTGTACTGTACAGTACCACTTATGGAAAATATCTCTAGAAAGATATTTAAGGAACAAATAACACTTCAGGAAGGAGGAACTGAGTACTAAAGGACGAAGGAGACTTTTCACTTGTATATCATTCTGTCTTTTGAATTCCGAACCATGTTATATGTTCTGTTGAAAAAAAGTTTTTCTTAAGAGACATAATTTTGAAATAAAAATTCCAATAGAAATAAAAAATTCTTTTAGGCAAGTTCAAATTAGCAAGTATTATATTTCTTTCACCCGATTGATAAACTTTTCCAGAATTCCATCGAGTCTTTCAGGCTCCATCAGTTTATTTGCCAATTCCTGCTCCACAGCCATTAGGGCCAGGCCACTAAGCTTCTCTTGTCCCATGGTATGACATAAATATGTTTTAAGACGAGGCAGTATAGAAAATGAATTTTCAGCACTTGCTGAAGTAAATGGCCAAGACAAAGCAATATACAATAACTTTGAAATGCAAGGAATATTATTGTGCAGACCATGCTGAATAAACAAATAGCCAAGATTGATAAAGTTAATGCAATCATAATCTATGACAAAGTTGAGCTTGGCATACTGCCGATAAAATCTAAGTTCTGGGACAATGTCTGCTTCAAGTTTATAAAATTCTTGAATATGTTTGGCTGTTGCTTCATTTAATGGTTCATTCCATTTAAACAACAGTTCTGAAATTTGTTTCATTATGCAATAATCAAACTCTGAAAAACATAATTTTAAATTCTGTAATATAGCATCTAATCCTTGGTAATAAATTCTAATTTTATACTGTTCTTCTGTTGATGTAGGAAAAAACGTACTATCTGAATTGCCCAGATCTATTGTTTTCTGAATTTTTCTTCTTTTCTGAAGAGAAGGTTTTTCAACTTCGAAACCTTTAAAGGTTATTTTTTGACATATTTCCTCTGCTCCATCCCAGACAGTTTTGAAGTACACATCATTTCTTTCAGATGATAAACATTCTAAAATTGCTTCTATTTTTGAAGACAAAGAAAAAATGTCTATGGTTTCACTCTGAAGCTCTTTGGAAAGAATTCCTGTAACACTAAGCACTCGATAAAGAAATTTCAAACAAAAAATAAATTCAAATTTGGAAACTAATGTCAACAAATCACTCAATTCATCAGCCAAGCTTGTGTTTGAAGAATGGCTTGATATAACTTCCAGTGTTTCAATAATCTCTGGAAGACTGTCAATCACAGATAGTAACATATGATCATGGACTGTCCAACATGATTGTGATGTATGTTTCCTGCATGTTTTGTTTTGCCTCAGCTTACAAATGTTTTGAAAATTTGCCAACAATTCCCCAGACATATGAATAGTGTTGAACAAAGAATTAAGAGTATTCAGAGCACTTCGGAGTTCTTTTACTTCTTTGCAAAACCTAATTACTGCTAAATCTAAGAAATGTGCATAACAATGTATATATAAAGCTCTTGGCTCTTCCTTCTTGAATTCTGCTGCAACTTTATTAAATTTTACCCTCAAATTAGTGGTACTATCATAGGCCTGTCCATATATTTTACTCAAATCTACTCCAATTTGCTGCAGATAAGTTTTAATAGTCCTATGTAAGTGGGTCCCAGTCCTCTCTTCAATATCAACAAAACCCAAGAATCTTTCTTTAATTAAGATAGCCTTTGATGTTTTTTGTGGGTATCTTACACAAATTGAAAGCTGTTCTTTAGTGGCACTATCAGTTGTCTCACCACATATTATTGAAAAGGCTGAGGAATCATTGATTTCATTCACAATATCCTGCAACATTTCAGTCTTTATTATTTCAATAATATCATTTTGAATTTGTGTACTATTGTAGAAGTCAACTTGTGAATTCATAAGTCGAAATATTTCTTCTCCTTTATCTTTTGCTCTGATTTCTAACAATTCTAAAAAATTTCCTTTATTCACAGATGAAATAGACTGGTCGTTTCCTCTTAAGAGTAAACATTGCTTTCCAAGAAATAAAATATTTTCAATTATAAGCTTTAGGTATTTTTTATTTCCCTCAATCTGTTTTGAATGAATGGACAAATTTTCATTGACAGCTTCCTCACAAAACTGGTATTCCCTCCAAAACTGCAATGATTTCAAATGCATTTCACTTTTTTCATGCTTTCTGAAATTTTGCAGAGTTTTCTTCCAATTTCTAATCTGGGTTCCTCCATAGCTAAAATTTTTCTGGCAGAACAACTGGCACGAATAACAGAACATCATATCTTTTCTAATACTGTTTCCCGAATGCTGAAAATTTGAACACCAAGATTTTTTAATATTTCGTGATTTATCTTTAACTTTTTGTACTTTGGATGTAAATTTTGGGTGACAGAGTCCATCGTTTATTTTCACAGATTTCACATTGTACACAGGATCCTGGTTTGACATGTTATTTTTTTGTGCTTCTATATTGGAACCAATTGTATGCTGACTGAGTATTGATGAAGACGGCGAAAGGCTTGGCTCTTCCATACTACTCCTATCAGCAACACCACTACTTGATTCACTGGGTGAACTCTTAGAAATCTTTGGGAGAAAATGATAAAATAACACTTGTTTTAACCGTTTTCAAATAATAAATTAAAATATTGAACACATCTAATAACACAGCAAAATGAATGGGTGATATACAGTATGAGCTCCACTAGATGGAAACATTAACAATTATTTATAACTTATTTATTGGCAATTTAGATCCAGCATTAAATGTTTAAAGAATCTTTTGGTATGTAACTGTAATAAAAATTAGTTTTATTGCTCAAATAACTAGAATTGCTTAATAAGTATTAAAAAAAGAAGATCCCCAAGGAAAAAATGACTAATAATCCTTTTGTTTATTCTTATTTATATTTATATATAATTACATATATAAAATCTGCTTATAAAAGACAGTAGCATAAGATAATTAATTAAGATAAAACTTACATCCACAATGACATTTGCCATTAATGTAGAAACTGTACCTGTTAAAATGAATTAGAGCGAAAATTCAAATCTTATACTATAATCTATAAAATAGCATCATAAACTGTAATTGTTTATTTCATGTCGGAAAACGAAAAGAAAATTTAACACATAGGTAGACTCATCAAGTATGACAAGAGTGTTTACGTCAAATATCTAAACATCAACTTTTACCTTGTAAGACATCAGTGTCCATGATAGGCAGGGCATCATGAGTGTCTGCCAATGATACTATATTGCTTATAACTGGAGTTGTATCTTTCTTTGGAGAAAGGAGCTCTCTTAAAGCATCATGCACTCTGGAAACATTTACTAATAAATATAAACAAAAAGATTACTTATAAACTAAGCAGAATCAGTCAGAAAGTACTGTTACATAAGTGTTTCAAGGAACAATGTAAATATCTAATAGCTTAAGGTATTGCTGGGTATTGGAGCAATTCTTATTAGGGCTTAAGAATAGCCAGGTTCTTTAATATAATATTATTAACAACATTAAACTGATAATTTATACTTCCCCATCATTTTATATCTTTTGTCTTTGCACACAATTTCTCAGACCTTTTATACTATTTGCTTGAAATTATGATCAGATTTTTACCGTGAAATTACCCTTGGAAAACAGAAAAGAGATTCCTATGGAATCTCTTAATGGGTATCAATTTCTAACTTTTCCAGGATTCATAAACATCAACAGAGGTAGGTTGGTATCCAAGCTAGTATTGTAGAGATTTCTGTAAAAAGCCAGTGTGTATGATGTACAAACTCTAGGGGCATCATTCACCCTATTGTCTGTGTAAATAGCATCACTGGTTCTACATGAAGCTCTTTGATAGAATACTTAGTTGGTCTTGGATTATTTGTGCTTTTCAATGAGCACACCTTAAAGCATTTCTACCTACCTATACTTTGTGTGAAAAACTTAAAGCCTTGTTTTTACAAAGCAGGGCTAAGTACATTCTATATTGTAATAGAACCATTCTTATCATCAATATATTGCATAAACTCAATACTGACTGAGTGCCTCCTATATATCAAGCCCTGTAGTAGGTGCTCAGTACATATCAATGTAAACATACTACATACATTCATTTATGAAAGGATCTGAACAATCTAAAGACATACATCCCTAATTTTTTTTCTTAAAATGATGATTTGTATCAATCCAATACAATAATCTTTACCAATAAGTATTAAATATTTGGTGGTGAAGTAGCCTCCCTTTTATACTAAAATACTGGAAAACAGTTCTTTGCAACGAGTTTTGGATTGTTTTGACTTTTAAGTCAGTTTAATTTGTAAGTGAGATATGGTTATAAATTAAAGCAAAGTATTAATATTCCTCAATAGTTACCAAACCTCTGCATCTGCTAAACAAACATTACCTGTAGAAGATTCCATCTTAGCTTTATTGTATGCAGAGAAACAATTAATAGAGCAGAAAAGCCCTGTCTTTCTCAAGTCACTGGCAATCTCAAGCATTTCATCTGAGGACTTCAATGATTTGCAAGTAACAGATGTAAGTGTTTTGGCTGGTTTCTGTTTAGAGATTAAAATAATGTTCAGATTCCTGGTATATGACATGCATTGTTAACAAACAAAAGTATACCCCCTACTACTGTTTTTAGTTGAAATATCACAAATAATAATAAAGCCAATTTTTACACTTTCTTAAAAACCAGGAAAAAAGACACTACAGAATGCAATGATGAAAATGAAGGAAATTGATAAATTTATTTCAAAATTATTTTTATTATTTGTCAAATATATTTAACAGCAACAATAATAATACATCTGCAAGCAATGAAGAAAGTGGTCATGGGAGACATTCATCATCCCAGGCAATCAAAGCCTACTGGATAAATAAATAAAGATTTTATCATTATAGGTCTCTTCTCAAAGTCAGCTTGGGCATCAGCGCAGGAAAGCCTTCTAATGGTGCTAAGAAGGAGCAAGAAAAAGGTGCTTAACACACATTAGAGATACCGTGGGAATCACTATTTTTCTAGGCTAATTCCATGGTAAAAATTACAAGTATATTGTAAGAAAGCAGCATATGAGTAGTAAGAAGTGTACAGTAAGTACAGTGAGTTTGATAAGCAGTAAGTGTGCAAAGGAAAAGGATATAAACTGTGAGGTGCACCACCTATTCTTTCTAGTGAAACAGGATCCACCATTCCTGAGCTTAAGAATACAACACTGATGGCAGTGATGGAATAGAACTCCTTTTGGGAGCACACAGCACAAAGACAAATAAAAATATCTCATACAGATTTTCTTATCTGTGAAAGAACAGAATACTGGCAAAGGAACAATGAAACAAAAAGCAGAGAATAATTTTGAAATTTTCTATTTTTATCCTTTATTAGTAAGAATAATTTTTATATTTTTAGAAACCCTTAACTCACCAATATTTAACATTAAGCAACAGTAAGGATACAATTTATAATTAAGTTAATTTGCCATTCCTGTGGGAAAGCTAATATTTAATATATTGTATTAAAAAGATGTGGCCAAAATAATTACAATTAATTATACCAATCAACATTTTAAAATAAAAAGACACCCCATTTTTGGTTCATATATTTGAACAATTATTTTTTTTATTTTTGGCAGCTGGCTGTTATGGGGATCCGAAACCTTGACTTTCATGTTATAATACTGTGCTCTAACCAACTGAGCTAACCGGCCAGCTATTTGAACAATCTTAATTATAGTTCACTAACAATATGAGTTTACTCCATTATTACTGTCATACAATATCTTACATATAGGGCAAAGTGTTACGTTGTGCTTGTTAATTGGTTTACCCAAATCGGCCATGCCCTACCACATGGGCTGAATAACTGGGTACTCAATACAGGACTCACGAAAACAGGACAAGGCCTATTTATTGAATGTGAGGGATAAAGAAAAAGAAGGAATGGCATTTCTTGCCTTTGGAAGGATTCTGTGCCTTCTATTCCCCAATTTCTGGTTCCAAGGCAGAATATTTTCATGGTGGAGGTATTCTGTCATAGCAAATATATGGCTCACACATGACCTATTTGAATTGTAGCTTGTTGGGACTCCTTTCTTCAACCGCTTGTTTTTAGGGAACAATTTATAGGGATAGAGTTGGGTCTCTCAGCGCATATGAACAAGAAAGATATGCAATAGTCACAGTTTATGAACAGGGCTAGACCACTAATTGTGTTCAACTCATAGTCCACCAAAGCAGAGCCAGCTTCTCTGCTCTTAAAAGCACCTACCCAAGGCACTCCTGTCAGAAACAGGTGGCTATTTCTCACTGTATTATTTCCCTCTATGACTAAGAGAAAGCATGTGACATTCTTGATTTATCTTGACATTGCTTAGGCGTAAGAGTTAAACACATGGAATTAAAAATAAAAACACTTTTGTGTTTGGGTCTTACTGACCTGTAGGCTATTGTTATTTTTGCACTTTACTCGTAGTTTATAAACAGGCTTCCATGTGCTTGCCTTTTCTTCAAGATAAGACCATTAATAAGAGATGTTTTAGGAAAATCTCCATATAGCATTTACCATGAATTCTTATGCAAGAAGGAACTGTCAAAAGTCTTCTACTTCATCTTCATTAACTTATCAGCTGAAATTATTCCCAATAGCACTAAAAACTATAACCCCACATTTTCCTAGTAAAACCATTCATAGACAAACAAATGGAAGGAACAATAAATCTTTATTCATACCTGCTTATATGCTATAATATTCTTTGAACTATTAAAGTAATAAGACAGTCCTTCCATTAGATGTATGTGAAACAGACTAGAGCTGGTGTAACAGTAAGCTCCACAGTTGTCACAACAGTTCATGACGAGGTTGTTAGCAGAATGAAACTTGGAAAAGCAGGCATGACTGCAAAGACTATGTTTCACATTCTGGTATTTTACTTCAAACTGAATCTAGGATTAAAAAAAGCATCAGTAAAAACTCTGACATTTAAGCAGAATCCTCAGAATCCCTCTAAGGTTTGGAAAAAATTACAACTTACAACAGTAGTCTTCTGACACATGCTGCACTTGGTCAAAATGCTATTAGTACATATGTTAACAAATGGTTTTCTTTTTTCTTCATACGATAAAAGACAAGATTGGCTGCAAAAATTTTTGCTGGAGGTATCTTCTAGCCGGACACGGATCACATCCTTTAGATTTAAAATGTCTCTAAAAATAAATAACAAGGACACCATTAAATACTTTTACAATTACAATTTCTTTCTCTTCATAAACTAAATGATACCCTCAAACGAATCCCTCCCCTATTTCATTTACCTGAACACCTGTGAAATAGTAGTAAGAACATCAGTCTTGAAATAAGAAAACCTGAATTTGATATCCAGTTGTATTACATATTAAGCAAACTTGGAAGTCATTTATACTCCCTAAATGTTAAATTCCTCACCTATAAAGTAGGGATTATAAAACATATTTGATAGTATAGTTTTTAGGACTATCTATTAGTTGGTGCTGGTGAAAATGATGAGAAATCACATATTCAAACCTACGCAACTTTGGAATCTACAGGACAGATCTCAAAGTATGGTCTGCAGGGCCAAGCCCGTGGCGCACTTGGGAGAGTGCGGCGCTGGGAGCGCAGCGACGCTCCCAACGTGGGTTCGGGTCCTATATAGGAACGGCCGGTGCACTCACTGGCTGAGTACCGGTCACAAAAAAGACAAAACAAAACAAAAAAAGTACGGTCTGCAAACCCCTAGAAGCTCCCCAAGATACTTTCAGGAGGTCTACATGATCAAAACTATTTTCATAATAATACTAAAATGCTTAGAGCACAGTGTTATAACACCAAGGTCAAGGGTTTGGATCCCCTTACCAGCCAGCTGCCAACAAAACAAAACAAAATAAACAAACAAATGCTACTTGCCTTTTTTTTTTTTTTTTTTACTGTATTGACATTTAAGCTGATGGTGCAAAGGCAATGGTGGGACTCCGTAATTCCACTCCTAGGTATACCCCCAAAAGAACTGAAAACAGGTACTTGAACAAGTACAAGTACATGCATGTTCATAACAGCACTATTCACAATAGCCAAAACATGGAAACGGCCATGTTCATTGATAAATGAATGGATAAACAAATTGTGGTATACACACAGAGCAGAATATTATTCACCTATAAAAAGCATGAAGTACTAACATATGCTACAATATGGATGAATCTCAAAAACATTTATGTTAAGGACAAGAAGCCAGACACAAAAAGTCACATATAGTACGATTCCATTTATATGTAATATTTAGAATAGATAAATCCATAGGTATAACTCATTGGTGGTTGACAGGGGCTGAGAAGAGTGAAGAGTGGGGAGAAACTGCTTAATGATTTATTTTGGAGTGATGGAAATGTTTTGGAATAAGAGGTGGTAGTTGCACAACATTGTGAATGTACTAAATGCCAATGAAATGGTTAATTTTTTGTTATATGGATTTTACTTCAATAAATTGGGAAAAGAAAAAAAGTAATGGTGGGTAAAACTGCCAGAGCCTTAGCACAAATCAAGGCAGTGGCACCAACCTGTACTAGTACTCATGTTATTCACTGCCATGTGTTTGCTGTAAACAAAAGCAAACATGTCAGTTTCAATTAAAAATGTCCTTAATGAAACAGAAAAACTTTAAAATTATTTAAACTTGATCCTTGAGTACATCTTTTTTTTTTTTTTTTTTGTCCTTTTGTGACAGGTAAGGGTATCACAACCCTTGGCGTGGTTTCACCCGCACTGCGCTCAGCCAGTGAGCGCACCTGCCATTCCTATATAGGATCCGAACCCGCGGCGGGAGCGCCGCTGTGCTCCCAAGCGCTGCACTCTCCCGAGTGCACCACGGGACCGGCCCTTGAGTACATCTTTTTAACATTCTGTGTGACAAAATGGGACATAAGCATAAAGTATTTCCTTTGCACACCAAAAGATGATGGTTGTCTCAAGGAAAAGCTCATATAGGAACGTTAAGAGTTACAACCTGAATCAGCCACTTCTTTCATGAAACACATTTTTACTTGAAAATACAACTATAAGACAAACTATTTTGGTTTTTTGGAGGCTCGCTAGTAAGGGGATCAGAACCCTTGACCTTGGTGTTATTGGTACCACACTCAAACCAAGTGAGCTAACTGCCCAGCCAAGACAATCTATTACCCAGAAGCTATCTGGCAGATATTTTCTTGAAAATGAATAGTAAGACTGTCACTTCAAGGAAAACAACTGACAGTACTTATTGCCAGTGATAAAATTCAAGCTTTCAAGTGAAAACTGGAATTTTAGAAAACTTGTATCTGCAACCTCCTGCTTGATTGCTCCCCGACACTTAACAACTTTTCTAATGAGGTTGGTGGTGATTTTTAAAATACTGCATAATGAAACATGTCAACATTCTGTAGAACTCAGTGAACTAATATCCATTAAAAGTGTGAGACATGTCATAACACTATGGTCAAGAGTTCAGATCCTGTACCAGCCGACTGCAAAAAAAAAAAAAAAAAAAAGGGTACAAAAATATACTAATGATTTTTAATGTAACAGAATACAAAAAGTTCACTGATAAGATTTCAGATTCTACACTGCAACTAACCTTTAAGAAACTACCACTTGATTTTTGGTGCAGTATCAAAGAATATCCACAATTATCTGAAAGGCTATTAAAACACTGCTCTCTTTTCCAATTACATATTTGTGAGGCCAGATTTTTCTTCACAGACTTTGGCCAAAACAACATTTTACGATAAACTGAACACAGAAGCAGATATGAAAATCCAGCCAGACATTAAAGTGGCTTGCAAAACTGATAAAACAATGCCACTCTTCTCACTAAATTTTAAAAATATGGCTGATTTTCATAAAAATTGTTATTTAATTTTTAATGCAGTAAATACTGATACATTATAACCTACATAACTAAAGCTCTTCGGATGTTCAATAATTTCTAAGACTGTACAGGGGTCCTGAGACCAGTAAGTTTGAGAACTGCCTCTACAGGAAATATCAAGATACCTGGCTACCTAGAATCCTTAGAATATCAATCTTTGAGGATAATAGTTTTTAAGATGATCTACTCCTGAAATTAACGCTATTTCAACACTTCAACATTTTCAAATTTTTAGTGTATTAGGAACTTGCCATCTTTTAAAACAAGACAGTACTGAAAATAACAGGTTCATTTTATCACATTAGTCATTTTACTGATTTAAAATACACCTTTAGGTCCCCACATCATGGGCACGAGGAGTTACAATCAGCTTTTATCTCATGAATATTCATAACCCCCCAAAAAAATGGTGGTCGGGAAATGGTTCTAAGGGCTTTAAAAGAAGAGAGTCTGCCTTTTGCTCTCTCTGCTTCCACCACCTTTTCTTTTCTTTTTTTTTTTTTAAAAGATGACCGGTAAGGGGATCTTAACCCTTGACTTGGTGGTGTCAGCACCACACTCTCCCCAGTGAGCCAACTGGCCATCCCTATATAGGGATCTGAACCCATGGCCTTGGTGTTATCAGCACCACACTCTCCCAAGTAAGCCACGGGCCGGCCCTGCCTCCACCATCTTGCAATGTAAAACACCTGGGTCACTGTCACCACCACCAGATGGACTTTCGACTTCCCAGGCTCAGAAACTGTAAGCAATAAATGTCATTTTTCTTTATAAGTTATAAACAAACAAACAAACAAAAAAACCCCTTTAGTACCAGTGCGCCCCCCCCCCGCCCCGCCACAGTGCTACATTTTGGAAGATCCAAAATAACTGCTACATGATTAATTTTTCAGTAAGTTGCTCCCTATACAGTTAAATGATAGAACAGAAGGGCTACAATGATCCCACTTATAGAGAATTTCAAATGAAAAGAATAGAAAAATAAGTTTTGGAAGTCATATTACTTAAAGTTGAATAGATACAGAACTCCTCACATTTTAATTTCTGCAAACCTCTCAATTAACAAAAAAGCGATTTCTGAAGAATCTGTTACAGGAACTGAAAGCAGAAAGCAGCTTCTTTTCACTAAAACAAGATGGTATGTCTCCAGAAAAAATGAAAATGTAGAAAATTACAACCAAGACTCTGATCAAGATCTATTTAGGGAAGTAAAAGGGGGCATAATTTAGAATTATATACTTTGAGCAATTTGAACAAGTTCTCTTGGTAGGAGCTGGTGAATTGGCAGATGAAATATACTCAGTGATGCATGGTATGGAGCAGAAGAACTGAGCAGACCCTTTCCTCTGATAAGCAGTTTGCCCCTTATGGAGAATTTTTTTACAACCAGAACAGGAAAGCTGATTGGCTGTGGTTGAAACTGAAGGAAGTATTTTATTCAAGCAAGGTGATGCCAGAGAAAGCTGAAGGCCTTCAGTCAACTGTGAATCTATAAAAACAAAAGAGAAAAAAAAATAGTATTTACATAAAATTAATTATACATTCTTTCATTTTCTATTAGAGGTTACTTCTCCTGGACTTGAAACCCACACAAACAGTGCAATATTCAAAGGCATTTTTAAAAAGAAGAATAAGATGGCTATCATACTGGTCAGAATAAATATGATTAATTTAAATAATTCTATTACCACTGTCTGAAAACGTAGTGTTTATTTTCAGATCATTCTCCTGAGTTTTGGGCTGTTGGACTTGACAATACTCCTAAAAAAGAGTTGAAAATGGTGAATACAATGCATTCAAGACAACCAGTCATTCATTAGAAAATGATAAATTATGCTCAAGTCTGTTCAATGAACTGTATAACTGAACTGAACCAAGGTACCTAGGTAAACATTCCCCTTTTGGTGTCCTTTGGCTGATTACATGAGTCACTTAATATATTATTTTCTGATATCCAGAGGTAACTTTATAATATTTGTTAATATAGTTGCTCAGTAGCCACTACCTATAGAGAGTAGACATCCTCAATGACACCTATTTTCCCTACTTGTTCTAATCATTAGGCCCAGAAGTTATTAGATTGGGCTGAATGATTCTTATAAAGGAAGATTTTTTTCAGAGCAGCAGGCAATTTCATGGCCACCATATCTGTGGAATATATTATAAAGCATATGTACTTCAGAGGGCCTGGTTTTCCAAAGCCTTACAGTTTCAGATATTGACCTTGCAAAGGACAGGAAATTTTCCTCAGGCTATAAAGTCTCTGGTGTAAGACAAAGATTTGTGGTACAGCAAGGTTACTGGCTCAAGGACAGACTAGTTACTGATTGTTATGTAAAGATACTGAGAAATTGCTGTAAGAAAGGAATGTTTGCTAGATCAAACTTTTGTTGCTGGATCACTTAATTGTCTAATGGAATGTCATCTGACTTGTTTCACTGAAAGTTACCAGCCTACATTGTTAAACTATAACCCAACCTATGTTCTCTTCTTGTAACTTCCTGGTCTGGAAAATAAATGCAGGAAGAGAACCCCAATTTGGGGTTAATTTCCCAAGGAAGGGATGCCTCTCGCTTGAGGGTTCCGGGGAAGTTAACCACTTCGGGGCTTCTCACTGCTCAGAAGAGATGGGTTTTGAGTAATCCTTTGTGCCTCTGTCACCCCAGGGAAGTGGGGTGACAAATCCGTGGGGGGCAAAGCAACACATATCCAAAATGGGTTGAATGTCCATGGGTTGAAGAAGCAAGATACGTCCTAGATGAATAACATTCCCCAGTATCACTAACTTGATGGGAATCACCCGTATTTAATACTGACCTACTTTAGACTATTTCTACACAGAATACTAGAAATAAATTTAAATACAATTCTCTGATTTACTTTTGTCTCATGAAAAATTTCAGCTGGTTCATATATAAACATTCTAAGGAGATCTGGACCTACTTATAGTACTCACAACTTGAGTCAGTTTATCCTTTATAGGCTCTTCAGTATGTGATATTTCTGTTTTTAAAAATTTAAACATGAAACTAACTTGGATAAAAAAAATTATAAAGAAAAAAGTTTTAGGAACTTAAAATGTATTAATTCCACTACTTAATAGAGGCAGTAGCATAAAAACATACAGTTTGTTATTTATATTTGTTACTTACATTGTTTCAAGTTAAGAGAAACAAAAATGTGTTAACCTTAGCTAGGTCCTTACCACCCTATACAATCCTTTTATACAGTCAAAATCCCAACTGCAAACAGCCTATTCTCTCAAGTCATTTTCTTTCTTTCTTTTTTCTTAACTTTACTCATTTTTATTTTTTACTCAAATCACTTTCTTGCATATATGGTACTTGCTACAACACTTAATACCATATACCTTGTATTATTTGATCAAATGCTTTGGGAAAGATAAGGAGTTAAGTTTTTCAAACAGTAAACTAGCAACTTCATAACTAAGATTTATAATTAAATGCTGCTCTAGAAAAAAGCAAATAAGGCAAAATATTTACTTGAGCATTGTCAGGTTCTGTCTTAATTTCATCTAGCCGCCCCAGCTGTGGTGTTATTGCTTTGTCACATTCATCACCTAAAGGTGGTTCTTTCATTTCGGCATCTGATGCAAAGGAATCCTGCAGTTCCAAACTAATGGGGTTCTTTGTGGAGAACAGTTTCCAGATTCCTAAAATAAAATATATTGATAAAGATTAGTCCTTTTAAATATGGGTTTCTAGACAACTCGGCATCCAGGATCCTTCACAGTATGAATACTGGCTTCCTTCCCTTTATCCATTATTCCTCAATATAGTTTTGCTTTACACTTCTCTGGCAGCTACCACCTCTGTGCTTTCTTCTGGAACTAGTCTCCATTTCTGTTCCCTCTGGATGCAGCAGAAAACCACCAAACCTACAGGTCTTAGAAAATGGCTGGCCTGTTGACAGGTCAGTTGGCTAGAGCATGGTGCTGATAACACCAAGGTCCATGGTTTGATCCCTGTACCAGCGAGCCACCAACAAAAACAAAAAAAAGTCTTAGAAAATGTAAAGCCTTCTAGAATTTGAAGTTAATCCAATTACCTGTGCTCACTACCCCCTGTCCCACCCTCCAGTTATCCACTCTCATCAGCTTCTTCAACTCCTCTTCCCCTACATCTTGGTTCCTGTCACATAAACATTTAAATACATTCGCAGGTGGGCCCTAGTGCTGGTAACACCAAGGTCAAGGGTTCGGATCCCACTGCTGGTCAGCTTCCCCCCACCCCTCCTGCCAAATACATTCAAGGATCCAATTTCTAAAGCTATTACCTTCTCTCTGATTGCTCCTCATCCCTGAAATTTTCTATTTCCTTGAAGTCTATGACTTTTAAACTTCCTATTTCTCCTCTTACCTCTTTGCCAGTGTTTTCCAATAACACTTATTTTACCTGTTTCTAAAATATGTGTCTTCCTCCAAAACACAATTCCCCAGTACTCTTCTTACTTAATCGATGGGCACAACCTTAGATTCAATTATCCCCTATAGACTGATTTTCCCCTACATTCCTGAGCTCCAGTCCATATACCTAACTGCCTATTAAATATCTCCATTTGGATGCTCCACAGGTCCTTTAAACTCAAGAGATTTAAAACTGTGAATGCTGAAAGAGCCAATTCGTTGAGATAATCCTAAGTGGCTTAACTGGGTCTAAATACTGAACGGAGCCGAGTAACCATTTGCTGACTAGAGGTTACACACATACCCTGTCTGGGGCTTTCACAGGCTGCCTATGCAACTGGAAACTGCTGTGAGGTCTTCACCAACTGAATTTAATTAATGAACTGCAACCTGCCAAGTGTTAACTGGCCAGAACTCTGCAAGCCAGAATCTCTCATTTGCATAGAAGGACCAGAATGGAAACCTGCATGGGAAATTTTGCCATATAAGTCTTTCCCTCTTTCTGGCAGCATTTTCACTTTGTAGCAAAGACTGCATCTCCCTAATTTGTGAACTGTTTACCAAATAGTCTCCCTTATCTCCAAATTCTTTTCCAGTAGAACTTAACAAAACTATATTCTTATATTACCCCCACAAAACTATTTCACATATTTCCCTTTTTGGTAAGTGGCACTATCGTATATACCCAATTTCCTAAGCCAGAAATCTAGGAGTAGTCCTCAATTCCTCTTCTTCCCAAATCTAATTACCAAATTGGAGCTAATTTATCTTCTAAATATGTCTTGAATCTATTTTTCCACTATACATCATGCCTGCTTCTCCCTATCCCCAAATCAATGGATTCCTTTTTGGTAAACAGCTAGCTAAAATCCAAAAACACAGCATAAAAGATTGTTGTGAATTCACTTAAAAAAGAATTCCATTTTATAATTTTTTTTGGTGGCTGGCCTGTAAGGATCTAAACCGTTGACCTTGGTGTTATCAGCAGCATGCTCTAATGGAGTGAGTCACTAGCCAGCCCTCCATTTTATAATTTTTGAGGAACTACAGGAGCCTTTAGATTGCTCAGCCCAAGGCCTCTTTCTTAAGGACAGACTGGTTCCCTGTGTTTTCCTTTTTCCTTGACTGAGGCCTACTTTCCACTTTTCTGGTAGCTGTCACCTCTGATCCTAAAATCCTTTGGAACTTTTTCCCTTCCTGCCACCTTAGCTTGGCTGCAGAGTGCAAGTGTCCTGTCTCCTGGACTTCCTTTCCTTCATCACTCCCAAGAAAAACAGATACTCTTAAAAAGGGATTTACTAATAATTATTATGGAGGGGAGAGGATAACTAATACAAATACTGAGAAATTAATGTTCTTATAGGAATAGTTCCAGGTGTATGGTTTTATTCTGAGTTAGTACGTGAAAGACCTTAGTAATTCTACCATTATTTTTTATTTCTGAGGCTGGGGCTTAACCATCTCCCCTCATCCCCATCTTTGACTCAGATTTTATTGAAAGCTCTGATCCCAAGGCAGAATATTAAACAAATAAGGTCTGACTGTGAAGTGCAATAAACAGCTCATATGGTCTCTGTCTAGCCCATTTGAACATTACACACAACCAGCAAAGCAAAACTCACTGGAAATTAGCTACTATATTGTCATTAAGTAGATTCCCTTCAGTGGAAAGTAAATATGCTATGCAAGTCTAAACATCAATTAAAAACAAAGTACCTAAGTTAACCAAGGAGGTGAAAAATCTCTATAATGAGAACTACAAACCACTGCTGAGAGAAATTAGAGAAGATACAAGAAGATGGAAAGATATCCCATGCTCTTGGATTGGAAGAATCAACATAGTGAAAATGTCCATACTACCCAAAGTGATATACAAATTCAATGCAATCCCCATCAAAATTCCAAAGACATTTTTCTCAGAAATGGAAAAAACTATCCAGACATTTATATGGAACAATAAAAGACCATGCATAGCCAAAGCAATGCTGAGAAAAAAATATAAAGCTGGAGGCATAACACTACCTGACTTTAAGCTACACTACAAAGCTATAATAACCAAAACAGTATGGTACTGGCATAAAAACAGACACACTGACCAATGGAATAGAATAGAGAATCCAGAAATCAACCCACACACTTACTGCCATCTGATCTTTGACAAAGGCACTAAGCCTATTCACTGGGGAAGGGACTGCCTCTTCAGCAAATGGTGCTGGGATAACTGGATATCCATATGCAGGAGAATGAAACTAGATCCATACCTCTCACCGTATACTAAAATCAACTCAAAATGGATTAAGGATTTAAATATACACCCTGAAACAATAAAACTTCTTAAAGAAAACATAGGAGAAACACTTCAGGAAATAGGACTGGGCACAGACTTCATGAATACGACCCCAAAAGCACGGGCAACCAAAGGAAAAATAAACAAATGGGATTATATCAAACTAAAAAGCTTCTGCACAGCAAAAGAAACAGTTAACAGAGTTAAAAGACAACCAACAGAGTGGGAGAAAATATTTGCAAAATATACATCTGACAAAGGATTAATATCCAGAATATATAAGGAACTCAAACAACTTTACAAGAAAAAAACAAGCAACCCAATTAAAAAATGGGCAAAAGAGCTAAGCAGGCATTTCTCTAAGGAAGATATACAAATGGCCAACAGACATATGAAAAAATGCTCAACATCACTCAGCATCCGGGAAATGCAAATCAAAACCACATTGAGATACCATCTAACCCCAGTTAGGATGGCTAAAATCCAAAAGACTCTGAACGATAAATGCTGGCGAGGTTGCGGAGAAAAAGGAACTCTCATACACTGTTGGTGGGACTGCAAAATGGTGCCGCCTCTATGGAAAATGGTATGGAGGTTCCTCAAACAATTGCAGATAGATCTACCATACGACCCAGCTATCCCACTATTGGGAATATACCCAGAGGAATGGAAATCATCAAGTCGAAGGTATACCTGTTCCCCAATGTTCATCGCAGCACTCTTTACAATAGCCAAGAGTTGGAACCAGCCCAAATGTCCATCATCAGATGAGTGGATACGGAAAATGTGGTACATCTACACAATGGAACACTACTCAGCTATAAAAACGAATGAAATACTGCCATTTGCAACAACATGGATGGACCTTGAGAGAATTATATTAAGTGAAACAAGTCAGGCACAGAAAGAGAAATACCACATGTTCTCACTTATTGGTGGGAGCTAAAAATTAATAAATAAATTCACACACACACACACACACACACACAAAACCGGGGGGGGGGGGGGGAAGAAGATATAACAACCACAATTACTTGAAGTTGATACGACAAGCAAACAGAAAGGACATTGTTGGGGGGGAGGGGGGGAGGGAGAAGGGAGGGAGGTTTTGGTGATGGGGAGCAATAATCAGCCACAATGTATATCGACAAAATAAAATTAAAAAAAAAAAAAAAGTACCTATATGCTTTGGCATCTCAGAACTCCTTTAAACATGTCATTACACAAATAGGAAAATAATGGGAAGCACCCTGAAAACTTAATTAATTTACAATATTTCTGAGGCAGTGGAAAATGGTATGTAACATTTGTCTAGCTATGAGGAAAACAAAGAGCCAAAAAAAAAAAGTTTTCCAAGAAGTTCGTGAAAAAAAAAGAAAAGATAATACGAATTTTTCCGTGAACTTTTTGAAGTACCCTTGTATATGAATGACAAATTTATTACTTCCTTTTCCAACAAGATGCACATTAGAGTAAAATAAACCCTAGAGACTTTCTTTTAAAATAGTCCTATCCATCTTTCCAAACTAGGGCTAAAACACAGTATGTCAGAATATTAATAGTCAAAGGATAAATGTGGCACATGTTCCTGCTGGTCAATACTATATAGTAGTAAGTACTTGAAAACATTTTAATTTAAACCAAAGAGGTACACGTTATGGAGCAGAAAACAAAATTCACATTCATTTCTAAAGGAAAACACGAGATTGCAAAGAAATTGGAAGTTATCAAGTTACTTTCAGACACGCATGCAGACCTCCCCAGCTACTTCATCCATGTTCCTTCTGTAAATTCAATACAATATTGCTTGTATAAACCAGATGCTTCAAATTGCTTCATCTTAGTCTTTTAATTCCTCTTCACTATATCTGTGATCATACTGTTTTCCTTCCTGTTAAAGTCATTTCTGTCTATTCAAATCCTACTCAGTTTGTAAACCAATTCAGCTCTAGATTTTATCAAATTGGCAAGAATTAAAAACAAAACTGATAAATCCAGGCATGACAGAATAGCCTTTAACATACTAAACTCTCTCACTGGAAACTATTATAAAATTAACAGGCTTTACCATTGAGGGCACTTTCCAGGACAGAGCTGTGGAAAAAGCCCAAGCAGAAAACAGCAGGAGACACAGAAGTTCTGGGTTCTGAAGTGGCTGGAACTCAAGAGGCTCAGTCTGGGAGGAGGGAACTACAAAGAAATAAACTCCTGAATTTGCATACAAATCTCTCCCTCATCCAAGTCACTGGCTGACTCCTAAACAGCACGACTATAGAGACCTCAAAAAACTTAGGAGAAAACACTAGTTGGGAGGCTAAAGAGTTGAGAAGAGATTATACTTGTTATGAAGAGCTAAGAAGGGAGTTGAAATTTAAGACAAGCAAAGGTATGGGGGTCTTGGTAAAGACCTGGACTTTCGGTTGAAACTCTAGGAGAGCTTCATCCTTGGAGTAAGGGCCATGCCTCAGGAGAAAAGACCACTCCCTAGAAGAAAAAGCAAACCAAAACAGACCAGCTCTAACAAGGCCTAAAACCAACCCTCAACAGAATCAATGTAATCTGCTACTAAAGGAAACTTAGCCCCCTTTGATAGAAGTGTGTGCAGACTCTAAAAATTTTTATCCACAATGTCCAGATTCCAATAAAAATTTATGGGCAAATAATAATGAAAGAAGTCCCAAAAAGACAATAAAAACAAACCTACAGATGACTTGTATTGGTATTATCAGGCAAAGACTTTGATATGTTTTAGAAAATAGAGAAAAAGATGGAGAAGTTCAGCAGAGACCTGGAATCCATAAAAAGAGTCAAATGGAAATTCCAAGGTTTATGGGTTCAGATCCCCCTGCTGGCCAGTTGGGGGAAAAAAAAGAAAAGAAAAAAAATTCCATAATTGGAAAATGAAATAGGGAAATTAAGAATTCAATAGATGAATCTAACAACAAATTAGTGAACTAAAAGAAGACAGGTTAGTAAAAAGTAGTCAGACGGACCCACAGAGAGATAAAAAGATGAAAGATACAAATAATATGACATGTGGCACATGTTAAAAGTCTCAGAATAAGGGCCTGCCTGTGGCTCACTCGGTAGAGTGCGGTGCTGATAAAAGTCTCAGAATAAGAGAAAGTAGATAATGCAACAGAAGCAATATTTGAAGAAATATTTGCAAAACTGAAGAAAAACATCAAACGAAGTGAATTCAAGAAGCTCTATGGATCCCAAACAAGAAAAATATAATGAAAAACACAAGTAGGCATATCATAGTCAAACTGGTGAAAACCCAAGGTAAAAAAGAAAATCTTAAAAGCAGCAAGAGAAAAAAAGACACATTAACATACAGGGGAACAAAAACAAGAATGAAGGCTATCATCTTGTTAGAAACAATGCAGGCCAGAAGCCAATTTACAGTTCTCGGGAAAAAAATCTACCTAAAATTCTATATCCAGAAAAATATCCTTCAAAATTAAGGGTGAAATAAAGACTTTTCAGGTAGATGAAAATGGTGAAAATTTATTACCAGCTAACCTACAATGTAGGAATACTAAAGGAAATTCTTTAAGCTAAAGTGAAACACAGTATAGATGGAAATTAGGCATAAAAATTGTAAGGGAAGAAGTAAACTGTCTTTACTTGTAAACAAGACTGCCTATGGAATCTCCCCCAATCCACCCAAAAAACAAACTACTAGCATAAGTGAATTCAGCAGGATCCTAGGATAGTACCAGGTTGGTATTAAGAGTTTCCTCTCTCATCACTTCTCTTCAACATTGTACTAGAGGTTCTAGTCAGATCAATAAAGGAGAAAAAAAAAAGATAAATTTTGATAGAAAATCCAAAACAATCTCCAAATCATTAAGTAAACTTAGCAAGGTCAATATTCAAAAATCAATTATATTTCTTTGCACAACTAGGAAATAAAAATGCAAAAACGATCATTTTCTATGGTATCATAAACATCAAAACAGCAATAAATCTAATAAAAGATGTCAGGACCTCTACACTAAAACAAAACATTGCTGAGAGCAATTTAGGTAGATTTAAATAAGTGGAGAGATATACCAGCTCACTGAGTAAAAACTCAATATTAAGTCAATTTCCCCTAAATTCAGCTGTGGATCAAAATCCCAGCAAGGGTTTTTGTGATACTTGCAAGATAATTCTAATGGGTATAGAATCTAGAATAGCCAAGACGACCTCAAAAAAGAAAAAAGTTGAAAGATTTATTAAGCTACAGTAATTAAGATAGTGTGGTATGGACACAAGCAAAAACAAAAGAACTAATAGAACAGTCCAAAAGCAGATATACTACTATCTCTTATTTCTTTGCATTATACCTACTTCTTTATACATTATACTTTGCAAAGACTTGTTTTATTCAGTTGAGTTTTGCAAGCTCATTTAGGGAGGATGGCTTGATAGGGAGGATGCAGGTAGAAGGCCAAATGCTCTTCAAACCAAACTAAAACGTCCATGCTTAATTCTGCAGGCAATGGAGAGCCGCCATTCATGAAGTGCCTGGGTCCTGGGGTTACAGATACAAGCAGTATGTCTAGACCCTCATAATGCTCTGCCTAGCAAGGTATATGTGCAACACTGTAAGTATATACAAAACAACAGAGAAATGAGAGATGAGAAGTTAGTCAAAAAAGTCTTCTGGAAGGCGAAATTTGAGCTAGGTTTTTAAAATAAAAATTTACTTTAAAAAAACCTAACAAAATCATGAGATACACTTAACTGTGTTATATAACAAGTATTAAGTATTTTGGAGACCTCCAATGCATTAACTTGTGTTAGATTAACAGAGACCTTCAGAAAATAGTTTTTCCTGCCATTTGGGCAAATATAGTTCAATTGTGTGTACCTGTGGCATTGACTAGGCAGGTTACAGGTTTGCACCAATCTTTTTTTGGATTCCGGCTTGTATATGTTCACTCACTTATACCCTAGAAGCAAATTCACTATTTTAGCAAGTATATGTACTCCTTTAAAGCTTTTGCCTCAGTCTAAGAGTTAAATGGGCAGTGTTGTAAAAAAGCTCTTGTTATAAATTTGGGGGGCTTCTCACCTCATCTGTCTGTGATGGGGAATATAAGTTATTGTCAGATGTCATTAGTAACTCAATTCTTAAAGCAAAAATTCTCCACTTACCTCCTTTCAAGCGTCTGGTTCAGTTTAATTGAAAAGTATGCTGACATTGCATCCTGAGAAAGCTGAGTAAGTTACTGTTTGCAAATACTAGTCCATGCAAACCAAGATATTCTCAGTCCTGTGCACTAAAGCAAAATACCGCACCTTCATCCAATCCCAATTTCAAATCAGAATTCATCAAGAGTCAAACTTTTATAATAATTATTTCATTTCTTTTAGCTGGGATCCCTTGTACAATTCTACTTGTAAAAGGAGTTCCATGATGCTTTTCCTAAGTTTCCAAAATCGTTGCCTAATGCAAAGAGAGCTTCAGGTGTGATGAGATGAATGTTTTAGAAACAGAGGCCGCGGGGAGAGACCAAGAGCTGAAAGCCCAGTTACGACGCTGGAGCAGCAGGCGGCGAGAACAGCTGGAAGTTGGGGGGAATGACCCCTCTTCCCGACTCTCTGCGGGCAAAGGGGTCAAAGGGGGCGACAAACAATCCAGGACAGGCCCTAGCCGGAGTTCCCGACCCGTCCACGGCCGAATCCGTACTCAGGGTTCCGTCTCTAGAACCCAGGCCCGATACGCGCGTTATCCTCCCGCAGACGCGAGGAGCTCTGCCCCTCCCCGGTGAGGCGCAGGAGTAAAGACCGAAACCAGACCCGTACAAGGAGGCTTACTGATTTCTCCACGGACGCTCCCGGCGCGAAGCTTTTCAAAGGCTCTTCCAAGCAAAACGGTCCCGCTGGCCCCGCCCCTTTCCCGCCGTCCTCTGCGGCGGAGCATGCGCAGCGCAGCCGGCCCAGAGCGCCCCCATCTCCGTACTTTGAAAAAGGCGACCTTGGAAGAGGGGGAGGGGAAGAGTCCTTATGTCCTCATAGAGTGTTACCGTTGAAGTCGTTTCTAGCTGGCAGCCAAAATGGGACCGTTAAAGTCTAGCGCAGCATTGGGACTAAGAGCTCAGGAAGGGCAATTAGATTTTCTGGATTCGAGCGATGGCTCTACCACTTAGCTGTGTGCGAGGAAGCAATTTGACAACTTCTGAAAATCCCAATTTCTTCATCTTTGAAATGAAGATAATTATAGTGCCTACATCACAGGCTTGTGAAGATTAGAAAGGAAATGTTAGTAAATGCCAAGTGCAGAGTTGACTCCTAGTAAAAGGAATTATCCACAGAGATACAGGGGATTCAGACTTTTTCCATTTTGGGGAGTTCTTACTGTCTTAAAATTAAAATTCCAAAACTGTGTCAAAAATTACAGTATATTTTAAATGTTTATATTTAACAAATTAATACTTTCAACACCTAAAAATGTATAAGATCAAATAATTGTGTAATCCCTAAAGTCGTAACAGGATTATGAAAACATATATAAAGATGAATGATTAGCATCATTTCCAGAGGGGAAAAAAAGTTGAATGATGAACTTATTGCCATCTTGTCTTTGACTTCAGAAGTTATGACTTCTTAAGGACTTGTTACCAAAAGTCTAAATTTCAGACCCTTTGTGAAGGTGAGGTCCAGACTACAAGGTCCTCCTGACTCCTGCTGCTGTGGTCCCTAAATATCCTTTAGAGTTAACCTTAAATTCAGACCCTTTGGTGATTTTCAAATATGGGTAATTTATTCCAAGTCACTCAGAGACTCAGTGACTGGGATTAGACCAGAACCCAGAAATGAGGTTCACTCGGCTTCCAAAGGCAAGTGGTATTATTATAACTAACTTCCTAGGGAGTTAAAAAATGATAGTATTACATCAAGACCATGAGATCCATGCAAATATAACCTTAAAGAAGATTTAACATAACTAAAATTATGACTGATAACATACTAGATTTTAAAAATTGTATATAACTTTGTAACATTCATATTAATAACATACTTATACATGTAATGAAAAGAAGGTCTAGTATCACTTATCATCTGATAGTGCTTCCTATACAATTTACCAAACAAGGCTAATCTTTTAATATATCTACAAGATGAGAGATGCATCCTTTGAGGCTCTCCAGGGTCCCAAATGGAAAAATCTTAAAACTAAGTTTAGAATTTTGACACTAAGGAATCTGTCAAAGATGCCAAAAGGTTTAAAGTGCTTGATCGAAACAGGTTCATGGGTCACTGTGAAATATCAGGCATTCATTTAACTGGAGTGATAATCAAAAGACTTTAAAAGCAATACAGATGCTACATAGATGGAAGACCTTACCCTTTCCAAGCTCAGTTTTCCCAAGTAATCAAGAACTATCTTGATAAAATGAAAAAATCTTTTTTTTTTCCTTTTTAGGCCAGTTACCAAAAAGGTAAAGAAAAACCTCCTGTAGTATTGATGTTGGAGGAGAGGGTCTGGGAGGCCTGATAGCTGGCCTCAACCCAACCTGTCCTCTTACCAGGTTCTTGACTCCGCCACAGGAAAGAATTCAAGAGCAGAGTCACAGTAGAAAGCAAGAACAGGTTTAATATAATGAATAAGAGATACAGATTTCACAGAGAGAGTGTGGCCTAGCTCCAGAGTCAGAGCAAGGCCCACTCCAAGTTTAACACAAAAATAAGAAATACACACTTAAAGTTTAGTACAGAGTGCAGGCTGGCTCACAAGAGTGAGCAGCCACCTGCTAAAAGTAAGCTTAACACACACACACACACAAAATAAAGTAAGCTTAACACAAAAATAAATCATACACATCTCAGCCAGTGAAGTGTGGGTTGGCCTCAGGAAAGTGAACAACCCTGCCATCTGCCAGGATTCAGCTTTAACAGTTTTGCTGTCTAATACATGTTCATGTTATCTAATGAATATTCAATTAAGGAGGTGGTTCCCTGTTATGTAACACAGTCTTACGCATGCACAGTTCATCTCTTTTTAGATCATGTTCGTTGGTAAGATTCTATCACATGCACTAGACATATTCTAGAATTTTTTTTTTTTTTTTTTAAATTTTTTCCCCGTGACCGGCACTCAGCCAGTGAGTGCACCAGATCCGAACCCACCGCAGGAGCGTCGCTGCGCTCCCAGCCCCAGCGCCGCACTCTCCTGAGTGTGCCATGGGTTGGCCCCATATTCTAGAATTTTTTTTTTTTTTTTTTTTTGTGTCATTTTTTCGTGACTGGCACTCAGCCAGTGAGTGCACTGGTCATTCCTATATAGGATCCGAACCCGCGGCGGGAGCGTCGCCGCGCTCCCAGCGCAGCACTCTACTGAGTGCGCCACGGGCTCGGCCCAATATTCTAGAATATTTTGAGCTCTTTAGCACCTCTAGTGGAAGGTCATTCAAAGGATAAATTTCACTTTACTGAGCATGCTCAGCTACCAGGATTATATAACCCTTCTCTACTGAGCATGCCCAACCACTAGATTTGCATAAGTCAGCCCCTTGTGGTCTCAATTCCTTCACTGGTGCTGAAAATAGGTCTAACAAGCAACAGTAACTTTCTTCTAGGGGAGGGCCTAAAGGAGGGGCCTGAGATCTTGGAGAGTGGCTTGAAACCCAGTGTGTCCTGTAATCTGAGTCCATGGAAACTGAGTACCTCATATTTCAGTATGATTACCTTTTCTTTTTTTAAAATGGGAAGCTTGTTTAGATAACCTGTAAGTCAAACTTAATGAAAAGAATTTCACTTTAATCAGACACAGGAAGAATGTGTCCAAGGTTATGAGAGTACACCATATTATAGAGAAACATAAACAAGAAAAACTAGTACCTTGATCAGGGAAATGCATGGCTCTTAGAAAACACAGGAGGTTTCCTGATTGCATGAAACAATTCAGACACATCAAGAAAAGTCGAGGGTACAGAATCAAATTATACTGGAGCAAAGATATTGTTTTTCTAGGTCTTCAAGACAGAACATTTTGGTGTCAGGTGCTAAAAGCAGAGTTAAAACCAGAGAAAGAAAAGAAAGAAAGAAAGAAAAAAAGTTATAGGCACTGATGAAAAAGTTAAAGAGCGTTATCAGTGAAGACCTTCCCAAGTGAAGAAATAGGGAGAGCTGAAGGCAGTGGTATGTATGACCTGCAAATCACATACAGTGATATACAGCAAAGTTAACTTCTGAGATATGCATCCGAGAAGCTTCAGAGGAAAACTCTACATCAAGGAATAAAATTACCATTTTAAATGAAGACAGCATTCCCAACCTGAAAACAGGGAAATTAAATAGATCTCAGGAAGAAATGTGGTAGAAATATAAACTGTCTGCAGAAGATAGCTGTAAAAGAAACAGATTTCAGAATTAAAAATCAAAACCTCTTGTAATTTTACTAAGAGCAGATCAAAACTTCAAGAAAACCTTGTTATTCTAACATAGGGGACCAAATTTTTCATGTTGTATCAATTGTATCAGTGTATGTTTAATATCAAACCTCAATTTTTAGAGAGACATGAATAATTCCCTTCTAATTAGATCACACATATAATTTTTTTCATAAATTTACCCTTCACAAACCATTTATGACCTACTAATTTCCACAACATACTACAGACTTTCTGGTTTTTGTTTATTCTTTGGCAGCTGGCTAGTATGGGAATCCAAACCCCTGACCTTGGAGTTAACAGCACCACACTCTCCCAAGTGAGCTAACTGGCTAGCCCCTAGACCTCCTGTTTTACCCTATACTTTCTGTTTCCTACATAATGAGTCATTTTATTTTAGGACAAAAATGTACTACATAAGAATCTTTCTCATACAAAATTATTATTTTTTCTTTTTAACCGTCCTAACCAAAAATACATCTTCATACCCATAACTTTCTTCATATCTGTCCCACTCGTACTTACTGGTTCCTTTCTATCTTGTTATTATTTTCTTCCAAAATTTACTTTTTGAAACAACCTTTAATAACCTCTAAATTTAGACAAAATTATTATTTTTTCCTCAATAAAGAATACATTTTATGTCTTTCTTATAATTTTTCTCATCAAAGATACATTTTATTTTTTGGTATACTTTGTATACAAAATTATATATATTAATTAGACTGTTTAACTCTTAGTAAACTTAATTTTTAGTGAAAACCTGGGAAGCAAGCAGTTTTTGTTTTTTTAAAAAGATGACTGGTAATGGGATCTTAAACCTTAGCTTGGTGTTGTCAGCACCATGCTCAGCCAGTGAGCCAACTGGCCATCCCTATATAGAATCCAAACCCGTGGCCTTGGTGTCATCAGCACCACACTCTGCCAAGTGAGCCACAGGCTGGCCTTAGCAAGCAGTTTTGACCTGTCTATCACATGTCAGTATTTTATAGATGAGAACCATTTTATAATTTAAAAAATATGTTTCCTCATAACTGTAATTTTTTATATGTATCATAGACCTAAATATATTTAGTCTTTCTGTAAAATTTAAGAATCCAAGAACTGATATTTATTTTAAACCTATTTATGTTTCAGTTTTTTAAAATCTTATTTGGAAGTGACTCAGACATTTGATGAATAGCTATCACAAATTTAACATAGTTTAACAAGACTTTAAATTACTTGAAAATTTTATTTATAAACATTTAACTCATTTACATTTACCTAAATTTATTTATTTTTAACAATTATATTTAGATTACTTATGAAAACTTAGGTATTAGACAAGGTTACTCATCATTTCAAGTTATTTTCCTGTTAACCATTTTTATAGCTTATGAATATCAGTTGTTCAAATTTAAGAACCTCAAAGATAAATACATAGGTATTTTGCTGTCTACATAGAAAATACAGCTGTTTCCATCAAATCAGCAATATTAAACTAGTCTTACTTATCAAAGAATTACGTAATCAAAGATCATTTTGTTTTTAGCCTTTTTTTTTGCATATATAATCATGACATCTGCAAATAGGGATAGTTTGACTTCTTCCTTTCTGAGTTGGATGTCCTTTGCTTTCTCTTGCACTGGCTAGAACTTCCAGTACTATGTTGAATAAGAGTGGGGAAAGTGGGCATCCTTGTCTTGTTCCAGATCTTAGAGAAAGAGCCTCCAATTTTTGTCCTTTCAGTATAATATTAGCTGTGGATTTGTCATACATGGCCTTTATTGTGTTGAGGTACATAGCTTCCATATCTAGTTTGTTGAGTGTTTTTATCATGAAGGGGTGTTGGATTTTGTCAAATGCTTTTTCTGAATATATTGAAATGATCTTATGGTTATTTTTTCTTCATTCTGTTGATGTGATGTATCACGTTTATTGATTTGCGTTATGTTGAATCACCCTTCCATCCCTGGGATGAATCCCATTTGGCTATAGTATTTGATCTTTTTAATGTGTTGCTGAATTCTGTGTTTGCTTTTTAATGTGTTTGCTAGTATTTTGTTGAAGATATTTGTGTCTATGTTTATTAGGGTTATTGGTCTGTAGTTTTATTTTTTGTTGTATCTTTTTCCAGTTTTGGTATGAGGGTAATAATGCCCTCATAGAATGAGTTTGGAAGTATTCCCTCCTCTTAAATGTTTTGGAAGAATTTGAAAAGAATTGGTGTTATTTCTTCCTTAAATGTTTGGTAGAATTTGGCAGTAAAGCCATCTGGTCCTGGGGTTTTCTTTGTTGGAAGACTTTTTATTACTGCTTCAATCTCATTATTCATTCTTGGTCAGTTTAGGTTTTCTAGTTCTTCATGAGTCAACTTTGGTGAGCTGTACGCGTCCAGGAATTTATCCGTTTGTTCCAGGTTTTCCGGTTTGTTTGCATATAGTTTGTGATAGTCTCATATGATCCTTTGTATTTCTTTGGTATCAGTTATAATGCTCCCTTTTCCATTTCTGATTTTATTTATTTGAGTCTTCTCTTTTTTCTTTGTTAGTCTAGCTAAAGGTTTATTGATTTTCTTTATCTTTTTGAAAAACCAGCTTCATTGATCTTTTGTATTATTTTTTAAATCTCTAATTTATTTCTGCTCTGTTCTTTGTTATTTCTCTTCTACTTATTTTGGGGTTTTTTGTTTGTTTTTCCAGCTCTTTGAGTTGTGAGATTAGGTTATTTGGAGTCTTTCTTTTTTGACGTAGGCATTTATTGCTATAAACTTCCTTAGAACTGGTTTTGCTGTATCCCATAGGTTCTGATATGTTGTGTTTTCATTTACATTTGTCTCCAGGAATTTTTAAATTTCCTTCTTGATTTCTTCCTTGACCCATTCATTGTTTAGGAGCGTATTCTTTAATTACATATTGTATGGTTTCTAGTATCCCTTTTGTTGTTGATTTCTAATTTTATTCCCTTATGGTCAGATAAGGTAGTTGATATTTCAATTTTTAAAAAATTTCTTGAGATTTGTTTGGCGTCCTAACATATGGTCTCTTCTAGAGAGCGTTCCATGTGCTGCTAAGAATGTGTATTCTGCAGCTGTTGGATGAAATGTTCTACAAATGTTCATTACGTCAGGTCGCCCTACAGCAGAGATTAATTCTGATGTTTCCTGGTTAATTTTCTGTCTGGATGATCTGTCTTTTGCTGAAATGGGGTATTAAAGCCCCCAACTATTATTGTGTTGGAGTCTATCTCTCCCATTAGGTCCAACAGTAGTTGCTTTATATAGGTAGGTGTCCAGAGTTGGGCGTTTATATATTTAGAATTGTTATATACTCTTGTTGAATTGGTCCCTTTATAATTATATAGTGACCTTCCTCATCTTTTTAAACTCTCTTTCCTTGGCTTGAAGTCTATTTCATCTGATATAAGTATAGCTATTCCTGCTCTTTTTGGTTCCATTGTGTGAAATATCTTTTTCCATCCCTTCACTGTCAGTTGGTGTGTATCTTTATCAGTTAACTGAGTTTCTTGTAGGTGGTATATTGCTTGTTCTTGTTTTATAATCCATTCAGCTACTCTGTGTCTTTTAATTGGGCATTTAATCTGTTTATATGAGTAAAATGGCATTAACGAGTCCCTATATATAAATAAATAGGGACTCGTTAATGCCATTTTACAATTTTTTTTCTGGTTGTTTTGTGGATCCTTTTTTCCTTTTTTTCTGGTCCTACTGTCTTCCTTTGTGGTTACGTGATTTTCTCTAGTTTTGCATTTTGCTTTCTTTTAGTATGTTTCTTCTAAGTTTTTGTGTTATGGTTACCTTGAGGCTTACAAAAAACATGTTGTAAAATATTATTTTAGACTAATAACAACTTAACTTTGACTAGGGTTAGGTTAGAAAAAATCAAAGCCAACTCTACACTTTGTTGTCATTCCCCCCCACCACCCTGCTTTTTGACAATTTGTTGTTCCAAGACCCATCTTTTAATTTTGTCTTTCTCTCATATGGTTGCTGTATATGTTAGTGTCTTGTTACGTTGGTCCTTTAGTCTTTATACTAAGGATGTAAGTGGTTTATTCACCACCCTTACAACATTGGAGTATTCTGAGTTTCTCTGTGAACTTTCTTTATTAATGAGTTATGCACCTTCGAATGTTTTCTTGCTGCTCCTCAGTGTTGTCTTCTCTCAGACTGAAGAAGTCCCTCTAGCGTTTCTTGTAAGGCAGGTCTAGCGTTGATGAATTCCCTTAGCTTTTGTTTGTCTGGGAAAGACTTTAGTTCTCCCTCATATTTGAAGGTTAGTTTTGCCAGATATAGAATTCTTGGCTGACAGTCTTTTTCCTTCAGCATTCTGAATATATCCCATTCTCTTCTGGCCTATAGCGTTTCTACTGAGAAATCTGCTGAAAGACGTATTGGGGCTCTGTTGAACATTATGTGTTTCTTTTCTCTTGTTGCTTTCAGTATTCTCTTTGTCTTTAGTTTTGATAATTTGATTATGATGTGCCTTGGGGTGTTCCACCTTGGATTGAATTTGACTGGTGACCTCTGAGCTTCCTGTACTTGGACGCTGTTATCTTTGTCCATACTTGGGAAATTCTCAGCTATTATTTTCTTAAATATGTTTTCTACATCTCTTCCTTTTTCCTCTCCTTTCGGTATGCCAATTATGCAGAGGTTATTTTGCTTGAAGGAGTCCCATATTTGCTGAATTTCTGTTTCATTTTTTCTTTTTGCTCCTCTGATTAAATAATTCCATGTGTTTCATCTTCGAGCTCACTGATTCTTTCCTCTGTTTGTTTAAGTTTGCTGTTAGAGGTTTCTATCAATTTCCAGAATTTCTATTTTTTAAAATTGATTCTATTCTTTTGTCAAGTTTCTCATTCTGCTCTTGAATTATTTTCCATATATCCTTTAACCTTCTTTTGTGTTTTCTTGTGACTCCCTGAACACCGCTTAAGAGGGTAATTCTGAATTCTCTGTCAGACATTTCATAGAGCTTCTGTTTCTCTGCATCCATTGCTGATGCTTTATTTGTTTCATTTGGTGGTGACATTTCTCTGTTCTTTCTTGGTCTTTGATGTCTAGGCATTTGAGGAGACTGCTATTTGCTGCTGATTCTCTGGGGAAGGTTTTTTTTTGGTGTGTGAATCATTAATCATTCCACGTCTAGTCTATGTGGAAATTCCAGCCTGGGATGGAGTCTATCCTGCACATTGAACCCTCTGTAGTTCTACTGCCCTGACCGGTTTCTACTAAGACCAGCTGCCATCGCTGTGCCTGATGTTCCCCTGGTGGGCAGCCTTTCCCCTGCACTCTAGCCACTTCCTGTGGGGCAGGTACAATAACTCACTGGCTTCTGGGTGGCTCTTTCCTCTCCAGTCAGTTGCAGCTGCTTGCTCTTATGCAGGCCTGGAGGAAGCCTGCCAGCGGTCTTTATGGCCTGTGAGCTAGTATGGTGTGCTCCAAAGCCCTCTGCACCCCTATAGACTCCAAGCAAGTTTATGTGAAGGGTGCCATGGCTTTTTTTCAGGCTTTAATCCATGGGTCACAGCTATTCCCCACCTCTGTGCTAGGCTGGCTCGGAACTAGGTGTTCCCACCTTCTCACCACTGTCTCTCGCACCTTCATGAACTCTGCATCTCTCCTCCTCTTCCCTCAGCTCTAATGGTTCCAGGTTGGCAGTCTTTGCTTTTAATAGTTGTAAATTAGTTACCTGTGAGAGGATGAGGTGCTAGGAATCGTCTATTCCACTATCTTGATGATGTTATTCTCAATTACTATATATTTTATCTAGGTGCTAATGTCTTAGTCCATCAAAACAGAATTTTTTTTTTTTTTTTGGTGGCTGGCCAGTATAGGCACGCAAATCCTTTACCTTGGAAAACAGAATTTTTGAAGGACTTTTGGCCAACTCAGCAGTTTACTACGTAGGTACAACAAACAACATAATACATGTACATATGTATAAACATACCTAAACACATATACACACATAAAGATCTTATAGCTTTTATTTTAGAATTTTAGTCATGAGATACTAATACAAACTCACTAGTTTATAAAAGACAGTTGGGCCAAAATTATTTTTAGGAAAAATAGGACTGCTCACATGGCTAAACTTTGTTTGCCCTGATAGGCAATCTAATGAAGGCTGTTGGACCAGATTTTAGGTAAAGCAGTTTTTATAGGAGTCTGATTTTTTTTTTTTTTTTTTTTTTTTTAAAAAGATGACCGGTAAGGGGATCTCAACCCTTGGCTTGGTGTTGTCAGCACCACGCTCAGCCAGTGAGCAAACCGGCCATCCCTATATAGGATCCGAACCCGTGGCCTTGGTGTTATCAGCACCGCACTCTACCGAGTGAGCCACGGGCCGGCCTAGGAGTCTGATTTTAAGAGAAAACTTTTTAACACACCCTCCCCCTGTTTTCCTTTTCAGTGTCAAATGAATTGAGTTTAGGGTAAAATTTTTAATGTTTACATTTTAATTGGGACTGGCTGAATTGTAGAAGAAAAACAAAATCTCCAAGTGGACTTGAATTTTTAGTAACAAGTCTATCTTTTGTCATTCTGGTTTGTTTGATCAATCGATATGGGCAGGAAAGTATTTTTAAAAAGTTGTTATTATTATTATTATTTTCAGCTTTCTCTGGCCCATGTGTGGTGGACAAAACAATTTTTATGCTGGACTGAGATACCTTATATTATTGCTCTGAGCTCAAGATTCTGACCTGTTGGATCTGAGAGGCTAACTTTTATAAACATTTATCTAGTTATTGGACAGATCATCTAGGTAACAAATCAACAGAGTAACCATTATTTTTTCAAAAGGAGAGAAGAAATCTAGGGTAATTAGAGGGGGAGGGGAGAGAGAGAAGAGGACGGGGAGAGATTGGACAAGGTGCATGAAGAATAAGTATGATTTGTAATAATATATATGCTAATAATATTGATTTGATCAACATCTCTCAACGTTGAACTCCTAAAATATGTATAGTCAATTATGATTCAATAAAAATAGAAAAGAAAATCTATCTAGTTATTTTTTGGATTATCAATCCTTCAAAAAACTATTTCATCACCCTAAGCAATTGTTAGTCAGGCAAAACTAAATTTATATTTCTAAAAAGTGTCTAGGATTCCAGGTTGTGGATTACCATGAAGCTGTTGTAATTTGTAAAACCATTAATTTAAAAGTCCTTTAAACACTTAAAAAAAAAAAATCTTGACTGAAATGCCATAAGCAGTGAGTTTTATCTCAACACTTGCAGAAGTATCAACAAAGTAGGCAGAGAAAAAAATAGAAAGACAATGTAGAAGGCTCTACATGCTAACTCTATAGTTGTAGTCTCTTAATTTGGTACTAAGAAAAATAACAAACCTGGGGAGCAAACATGATCCCCATGATGGCCATCAATTTAAAAACATGCACAAGAATGGTCCATAAATGTTGACTGCATAGCTAGCTGGAGTCTCAGAAAATCTGGAATGCCTTAATGTTTGACAATCCCATTTCAATTCTTATTAATCTCCCTAGAGCAAATAAGATCTTGTAAATTCTGTCAGAGAGTGTCAGGAGTTTGGACCAATGTTTAGATGGTGGAAACCACTCTAATGGCTTTTGATTAGCCATTCTTCACCCACCATTTAGAATGTTTAATTTTTGCTCTGGAAAGATTTCCAGAAACAGCAAAGGAAAAGAGCCATGTTATTTACAGATGTGTGTAACTAAACCAAAATGAAACCAAGATCAGAGTGTTCACAAAAGTTTTAACTTTGGTGGGCAGTTCAAACAAAATGTTAAACTAGGCACACAGAATTCAAAAGCAAATTGACCAAAAAAGACATGCCTCACAACCAGAACATAAATTCTGTAGAAACCACAGTATTCAAACCAGAAAGACACTCATCTTTATACCAGAAAGGATTTGCCAGAAAACACAGTCTTTTACTATACTGAGAAGGATGTAAGGTTCTTTGTTTAAGGCAGCTTTATAATCAAACCAGATCCCAATTAAAGTAAAAAAGAACCTCTATCAAAAAGAGGGAGGGTTGGCCTGAGAGAGGACTCAATGGTTCAGAAAAAGGTGAAGCATGGGAGTGGAGAGCTCAAATGGCTCAAGCCTGGTTCCAAGAATCACCGATGCCTCTTGAGAGTGAGTCTTACTCTACATCCCACTTCTGACACCTTTTATGTTTACCTAAATAACAAACAGAGAGAGGCTATCTGTAGAGGGTTAACATCTTGTGATATGTTCTGATAAGAGGACAGCCATGACCTCTGGCCACAGCCAGAAGAGACACATGGTGCCAGTACCCATGCAGGACATGCTGCACACAGTATGTCTCAGAATGATAATGCCAGCTGATAGAAACTGCTGCATCCTTGAACTCAAGGGAGAATGCAGTATAGTCCATTTAAATAAAACTTTAGGAGGTTTTGCCCTGGGTGCTCCTCCTCCTTTATCCCTGTCCACTTACTTTTCTCACAGCTTTCATAATAAATATCCATTGGACTTTGACTCTAGGCCTTCACTAGCTTAGTGAACAGTTGCTCCTAGTCCCTTGATTACAACTGCCATTGTCTCCAAGTAGTTCATTACCATCTCTGCTTCAACCTTCATCACAGTGATCTGAATAGAAGAATGATATCTAAAAGAATAATGCTAATTACCTTGATTTGAGCATTACATATTGCATACAGATAATGATATTGAACTTTGAACCCCATCGATATGTACAATCAACTATGTTACAGTAAAAATAAACAAATAAAAGAATAAGGAATTTAATTGGGGATAGGACATTGCAATGGTAATACACATGCCATAGTAAACTATGGGCATATTCAGGAATGTGAAAGAAGACAAGGGGTTTTGAAGAAAAAGTGATGGAGGATTACATAATTGTTTTGGGATAATTATCCTTGGCTACAAGGATCAATACCAAGGGTGATGTCAGTCCAAAGTTGGACACACAGTTGCCAAGCAGATGTTCTTGCAGAAGTATTTTTTGTGTAAGGTTGCGATGACCTTTGTGCAAGGTTGTGGTTTTGCAGAGTCCTTTGTGATAATTTTTATCAGGCATTTATACGTGAGAAGGAACGCTTCCTTCATGGCCTTCCCTGGCTCTGTTTGTTAGGGTCTTTTTTGTTTTGTTTTGTTTTGTAACACAAGTGACTTCATTCTGATTCTGACAACCTCACACTTCAACCACCCCCACTGATAGAGCTGAAAATTTGGCCTTATGTTTTAGGGCGTAGATATAGGTCACAAGCTAGATATGTTTTTCTTGTCCTGAAGTCTCAACAGTCTATAGTGGCTGAGAGATTAAGAAGATCTGCAATAAGTTCATGGAAGGATTTGTATTATCTTTTAATTCAAATTTTCCACAAAGTTTTCTTTTCTTTTCTTTCTTTCTTCTTTCTTCTTTTTTTTTTTTGGCAGCTGGCCAGTATGTGGATCCAAACCCCTGACCTTGGTGTTACTAACACTGCACTCTAACCAACTGAGCTAACTGGCCAACCTCTCTAAGAACTTTCTGAAGTACCCTCATAAGTTCTAAACTAAAGAAGGATAGGAGAGCTCTGGAAGATAGGAGACAATTCACTTCTTTTCAATCCTATTTTCCATATCTGAGCTAGAGAAAAATGACCTCGATGTTATAATGATGATGGTTTAGATGTGAAGGGAAGAAATTTAAGAAGCTAATAAGTTGGAGCCTGAAGACATTTCCCAGCCTCAAATGCATTTGGGAATGTACAGCTCCTGAAATGAGTTGTTACTTTTGTCACACCAGTAGCCTGCAGGAGATAGAAATGTTAACAGTAAATGAAATATAAGGCATAAGAGTAGGGAGTGTTTGGGACAGCAAAACGTGGATGATCATATGCTTAGCCTAAAGGGATAGTTGCTACTCAGCTCTGATTGTTGCCATTCAGAAATGCAGGCCCGTTGTTGCCCAAACTTCCAATTTCCAAGAAAAGCTAGAAATCCATTTTTTCATGTGAAATTGCCTGATTAAAAAAAGTCGGAAACATATTAGAAATTTTAAAATGTCAAGCAGACTGAAAGTAACTGTGGGCTAAATCTGGTCCACAGGCTGCCTATTTGCAAACTTTATGTTAGATGGTTGCTAGTCAGAAGCCCAGAAGCTAGCAATCTATCACTGAATTTCGAGTCCTATTTCTTCTGAAGGCTGCTCGTCCTTCAGTTTAGTGCCTGGAGAACCCTCAAGGAATGAGAAACAGGTTCTATTAAGCAAGAATCAAAACCTGCCAGAACCAAATTTTCCAGAGGCTTTACCCCGGTTCTTGGTGGGACTAGGAAGAAAGAAGAATCCAAGAACAAAAGAAAGAAGCATTCACAGAGAAGGCACATCTGGTTTTGATTTGTTTCAAACTTTACTTTCTCAATTAACATATAATAAAATTGTTCTACGAATTTTAACACATGTGTACTGTCAAGAGACAAAATTATAACAAATTTAAAGACCTAGTTGGCTTTTATTTGAGATTCTAGAAAAAGACAACACCATATTCTATAGAATAGAATGAGTGTTCCAATGAGCTGAGCAGAGGAGGTTGGTTTTACAGCCAGAAAAGGGCTGAAGAAAGCAGAAACAGAGAACAAAAAGATTGGTTGTTTCAAAGTTACTTTCTTTGTAAAAGTTAAAGCAGAGTGGACTTCCTTATCATGCGAGCTAAAACTGGCCTGTCTGGAGATTTGCCTATTATCTCTCTCTCCCTTGATTTCTTGGGAGGTCAGACAAACAACTTAGTTTCTGCTTGGTGACATGGCATATTAGCATGAGTGACTCCATTTTGGTTTGGTCTGTTGGACCTAGTGCAGGAATTCAGTCCAAACCAATGGCCTCCTATAAATTTTATTTAACAATAGATTCATGTAACCATCACCACAATCAAAATACAACAGTACCATCATCCAAAAAATCTTTTGTAGTCACACTTGCCCCTATCATAATCCCCATTAACCATTGATTAGCTTTCCATCTTTTTTTTGATGTTAAAGAAAAAATTATTTATGAGACTTCTTAAAGTTGATAAGGCAGATTTTGTTCCAGGAGGGCCATGGTGATAGGTATAGGGGCCACTGCAATGAGGTCTCACAGTAGGAGAGAAAGATTGGACTCAACTCCAACTGGAACAAGGACAAGTGGGGATTTGTAACCAAGGTACAGTGTGAGGATCACTGGATAGAAAGTTACTAAGAAGAAACATCAAGGATAAGGGGTTCCTGACTAACCTGACTTGATAGGATTATTGCTAAAGGAAGGCCAGGGTGATAGGATATTGAAGATGGTAAGATACCATGGTGAGGGATTTTTGCTAACCTGACTTGTTGCCGATCAGTACCCTGAGGGGAGACAGTGGGAAATGAAGAGACACACTTTATGGGATCAGGAGGTCCTTTCAGGCTACTGACCTGTCAGGCATCGTAGTTTATTTTAGGTTCCTTTTTTTGTAAGCCAGTGAAAATAATAAATCATACTGATTAAATCAGTTATGTCTGGTACCAAGCTATTTATAAAACACTTTAAGCTGCCACGGTGCTTGAAGATACATAGCTAACTATTTATCAACAAAATAAGAACATAAGTTTTTCATTTACAAAGCTTCCAGGGTCCTTGGTTCAATCAAAGGTCAGACCTCATGGGGAGGAAGAAGGGGGAAGTAGGCAAAAGGGATGCCAGCCTTGCTGGCTTCCCTAGAATAGCAAGGACTTTGTCAGCTTGCTATTTAGTACCTCACACTGACTTAGCAGGATTTTTGCTCAAGTTGGATTTTACAAGGACAGAGAGGGAAGTCCAAGATAAGGCCTTGTTGAGTAGAGGGCACAGAGTGGCCTGTCTAAAGTTTTGGTTGAAGTAGAGAGTCTTTGTCATTGAGAATCTCATATAAATGGACCACACAGTATGTGACTTTCTGAAACCAACTTCTTTCACTCTGCCAATGCCTTTGAGCATTGATCTAAGTTTTTGTGTATATCAAAAATTTGTTCCTTTTTATTGCTGAATAGTGTCCTTTTGTATGAATGTACTACAGTTTGTTAATCCATTCATCCATTAGGTTGTTTCCAATTTGGGGAGGTTATGAGTAGAGATGCTATAACACTATGTATAGATTTTTGTAGAAATTTAAGTTTTTATTTCTCTAGGGTCAATAACTAGGAGTAGGAATGATAAGTCATGTGGTAAGGGTACAGTAGACGCCCCTTATCCTCAGTGGTATATGTTCCAAGACCTTCAGTAGATGCTAGAAACCATGGATAGTACTGAACCTTATATACGTTATGTTTTTTTGTCATACATACTGTATGTGTAACTTTTAAAGAAACTAGCAAACTGTTTTCCAGAGTGTCTGCACCATTTCGTCTTCCTACCAGCAATGTATGAGAGTTCCAGTTGCTCTATATCCTTGCTACCACTTGATACTGTATTTTTTTTTTAGCCATTCTAATAGGTGTGTATGGTAACTCATTGTGGTTTTAATTAGCATTTTCTTAGTGGCTAATGTGTTGAGCATCTTTTCACGTGCTTATGTGCCTTCTATATATCCTCTTTAGTGAAGACTGTTTAAGACTTTAGTCCATTTTTAAATTGGGTTATTTGTTTCTTTACTGCTGAGTTTTGAGCACTCTTCATATATTTTGTACACAAGCCTTTTGTCGGAAATATGTTTCACAAATATTTTTTCCCAGTCTGGAGCTTTTCTTTTAGTTCTCTGAACAGTGTGTAGTATAAATTGAGAAAAAGTTGTTAATTTTGATGAAGTCCAATTTGCCAATATTTGTTTTTAGGGATTTTACTTTTGATGCCATGTCTAAGCATTCTGCCTAATCCTAGGTTATAAAGACTTTTCTCTTATTCATTCTTCCAAAAATTTTATAGTTTAACATTTAGCTCTAGGATCCATTTTGAGTTAATTTTTGTGGAAGGTGAAAGGTTTAATTCAAGGTTAATTTTTTTTTGCATGTGGATTTCCAATTGTTCCAATACCATTTATTGAAAAAACACTGCTGTTTCTTCACTGAATTTCCTTTTTACCTTTGTCAAAAATTGATTGGCCATGTTTGTCTGCATCTGTTCCTTGACTGTCTATCCTGTTCCATTAGTCTATCCCTTTGCAAATACCACAATTTGTTGATTACAGTAGTTATATAGTAAGTCTTAAACATTTTTAAGACCTTAATCTTCCTCAAAATTGTTTTGGCTGTTTTACTTCTCTTGCCTTTTTATAAAAATTTTAGAATCAGCTTGTCTACATCTACAAAAAAATTCTGCTGAGATTTTGATTGTGTGAAATCTACAGATCAATTTGAGAAGAATCAGCGTCTTCACTACATGAGTCTTTCAATCTATGAATGCTATATATTTCACCATTTATTTAAATCTTTTAATTTCTTTCATCAGTGTTTTGTAGTTTTCAGCATGCCAAACAATACATGTTTTGTTATATTGATATTTAAGTATGTAGTATTTTGAGCTATTGTAAATGCTACTTTATTTATTTATTTATTTATTTATTTGACCGGTAAGGGGATCGCAACCCCCAGCACGGTGTGGTCTGCACCACGCTCAGCCAGTGAGCACACCGGCCATCCCTATATAGGATCTGAACCCGTGGCCTCGGTGCTACCAGCGCCGCACTCTCCCGAGTGAGCCACAGGGCCGGCCCTGTAAATGCTACTTTAAAATAAATTTTGGATTCTAATTATTCATTGCTAGTATATAAAAACATACAGTACAATTGGTTGTTGTGTGTTGACCTTGTAACCTACAACCTTACTCAACACATTTATTCTAGGAGGTTTTTGTAGATTTCTTGGGATTTTCTACATAGAAAATCATATCATCTGCTGATAGGAAGAGTTTTATTTCTTGCTCTTTTGCACTGGCTAGTATTGCAGTACAATGTTGGATTGGGGTGGTAGAGTGGAAATTCTTGGCTTGTCAATGTCGGGGGAAAGCATTCAGCCTTTTGCCATTTAGTACCATGTTAGCTATAGGTTTTTGCAGATGCCTTTTATCACGTTGAGGAAGTTCCCTTCTATTTGTAGTTCTCTGAGAGTTTTCTCTTTTTTTAAATTATAAATGGACATTGAGTTTTGTCAAATACTTTTTCTGTATCAACTGATAACAGAAAATTTATTCTTCTTTTATTTGACAGCTTGCCAGAACAGGGATACAAATCCTTGAACCTGGTGTTATAACATCATGCTCTAACCAACTGAGCTAACCAGCCAATCCTCTTCTTTGGATAATTAGTACATGATTTATACTGATTGATTTTCAAATATTGAACCAGACTTCATGGAGTAAACTCCATTTAGTCACGGTGTATTACTCTTTTCATATATCGCTGGATTAGAGTTACTAACATTTTTGTTAAGAATTTTTGTGTCTATGTTCATGAGAGACATCGGTCTGTAGTTTTCTTATCCGCCTTTGTCTATTTTCACTATCAGGGTAATTCTGGCCTCATAAAATGAGTTGGGAAGTGTTCCATTTTCCTCTATATTCCAGAAGATATTGTGAAGAGTTGATGTTACTTCTTATTTAAATGTTTGGTAAGATTCACCAGTGAAACCATTTGGGCCTGGAAATTTCTGTTTTGGAAACTTTTTAACTACAAGTTCAATTTGTTTAATTTGTGTAGGACAGGTTATCTGTTTCATCTTGAGTGACTTTTACTAGTGTTTAGTTTTTGAGCCGTTGGTCCATTTTACTGAAGTTATTGAATTTTTATGTGTAGAGTTATTTGTGGTATTTTTGCCCTTTTAATATTTGTTGCTTATATCCCATCTTTCATTCCTGATATCGACGAGAAGTGGCTACTCTAATTTTTCTTTGTCAGTCTTGCTAGAGTTTTATCAGTTTTACTGATCTTTCCAAAAAAAGCAACTTTGCTTTTATCAATATTCCCTATTTTTTTTTGTTTTCAATTTCATTGATTTCTGTTCTTTTATATTTCCTTCTTTCTGCTTGCTTTGGGTTATTTTACTCTTCTCTTTCTAATTTCTTAAGATGGAAGCTTAGATTACTGAGATCATTGAGATCATTCTTCTTTTCTAATATAACTACTTAATTCTATAAATTTCCCTTTAAGTACTGCTTTAGTTGCATCCCACAAATTTTGATACATTATATTTTTTTGTTCAATTAAAATATTTTCTAATTTCTCTTGAGACTTCTTTGATCTATGGTCAGTGTACCGTTTAGAAAGTTTAGAAGTATGTTGTTTAATTTCCAAGCGTTTGGAGATTTCCCATTATCTTTCTGTTACTGATTTCTAATTTAATTCCTTCATGGTCAGAGAAAATATTTATTTCAATTCTTTTTAATTTGTTACAGTTTGTTTTATGACACGGGATATTGTCTATCTCAGTAAATATTCCATGTTTACTTGGAAAGAATATATGTTCTACTGTTGTTGGGTGGAGTGTCCTATAAATGCAAATTAGATCCAGTTGTTTGATGATGTTATTCAGTTCTATATTCTTATTTTCTGTCTACTATTTCTACCAGCTACTGAGAGACGAGTGTTAAGGTTTCCAACTGTAATTGTGGATTTGTCAATGTCTCCTTTCTGTTCTAACTGTTTTTGCTCCACGTGTTTTAAAGCTCAGTTAGTTTTAGGTACATACTCATTTAGGACTGCTATGTCTTCATGGTGAATTGACCCTTTTATTATTATGTAAGGCCTCCCTTTATCTCTGGTAATTTTCTTTGCTCTGAAATCTACTTTTTTTGATGTTAGTATAGTTATTCCAGTTATGTTTTGGTTTGTGTTTGTGTGGTTTATCTCTTCCATCCTTTTACTTTGAACTTATGGATAACATTATGTATGAAGTGTGTTTCTTGTAGACTGCATATAGTCGAGTCATTTTAAAATTCCATTCTGATAATCTTTTTCTTTTAATTAGTATTTGTAGGTCAGTTAAATTTAATGCAACTATTAATATCTTCAGATTTAGTTATACCATTTTATTATTTGTTCTCTATTCCCCCTTCTTACCTTTTTTGGGGGCTAACTTGAACATTTTTAAGTATTCTATTTTAATTTATCTATTGTATTTATGACCATATATGTGTACAGTTTTTTTTAGTGGTTGCTCTAGGAATTAATATAAATATAATTAGCTTTTCATAGTCCACTTAAAATCAATATTTTACCATTTCAAAGGGAGTACAGAAATGTTTCCACCATATAAGTTCCTTTATCCTCTCCCCACTCTTTATGTTATACTTATGTATTAGAATTGAAAACCCCATCAGACAGTTTTATTATTTTGCTGTCAACTATCAAATATTTTTTTTAAAATCTCAAAAGGAGAAAAATAGTCTATTAAGTTTACCCAGATATTTACTATTTCTGTTGTTCTTCCTTCATCCTTGATATTGCAGATTTCCTTCAGGTATCACTTTCCTTCTGTCTGAATTGTTAAACTTCCTTTAGTAACTCTTTTAGAGCAGGTCTGTTGGCAACAAATTCTTTTGGTTTTCCTCATCTGATAATGTCTTTATTTTACTTCATTCCTGAAGAATATTTTCACTGGATATAGAAACATATTTCCTGATAGTTTAGAGGGAAACAATCTCAACAACTTTCTGACATCATCTAATGACTATTACTTACCTACTCATAAAACCTGGGAGATGGAATACTCAGACTCACCAGACTAGGTCATGCAATGACATTTTTGACCCCCCTGCCTTGATCCAGCCATTTGTGAAGTGCAACTCTTAAACTTCCAAATTCTGAAAGTCGATAGATTTTCTTTTGTACTTAACCTACTTTGACAAGTTTTCTGTCATTTGCAGCAAAACGTCATGAATAATATATATATATATTCATGAGCAATTCCTAAAGTATGTTTTGGTTTCTGGGTCAATAAAGTTTGTCTCACTAGGCAGGATAAACTAGTTGACCCTATAAGACATGTAGGCTCCTGTTTCTAATAAATGAATAGCTCTTTTCATAAAAGAATGTCAATGAGAGATAAGCCTTAACACTTTTGTGTAACAACTTTACACAAAACAGAACTGGAGCAGTGAGTACACATCCCTGCTTCCGATCATAGGAGTGAGAGGGAAAATGCTATAAAAAAACATTAAACCCTGGTTCCAGGTGAGGACTTCCATTGGGAGCAAACTGTTTGTTCTTGGGGCGGGATAATTTTTGAGAAATTAATTTCTGTTGTTTGCAGTGTACTTTTCTTTCCTTGCATCCTTCTCTTAGGAATTTTGGTAGGACCAAAAGAAGAAGCTTTTGGAAGTCAAGAGCTGGTCTTATGTTTTGTAAAAATTCAAGCTGACTGAATAAATTATGAGAGTATCCAGGAAGAAAGGAGTGTGTGGAATGGGGTGTGTGTGTGTGTGTGTGTGTGTGTGTGTGTGTGTGTGTGTTGGCTGAGGAGGCAGGAAAGTGTCTTTGAGGAAACCGAGGAAGGAAAGATTTCAGAAGGATAGGAAGAAGGTGAAGTTCTATAGGTTGTGTGGCTTGAGGGTACCTGCACCACATTCTTTGACAGCACCGTGGGGAGAGGGCTGGACTCTGAGCATAAGAGTCATGTTCTTGCTGAAGACACTCATGCCCCAGGCCACTGGTCCTGATGAGAACATGCAGGCTGGAGCAATGGCCACCTCTTAGGTAACTGGTCTATACTATTGAGCTAATGGCTACAGAGCCTCCATAATGCTTTGGTGGTGGGTAAGACCCATTCTGGGACCTATACATAATGCTGGGCACTCTTCTTGGAAACCCCAGTGATAACTGAGATTAAATTTTCTGCCAGTATAGCAGTATGAGGTCTCAAATATGGATTTAATTTCATTATAAGAAAATAAATAGGGCCAAGCCCGTGGCGCACTCGGGAGAGTGCGGCGCTGGGAGCGCAGCGATGCTCCCGCCGCCGCCGCGGGTTCGGATCCTATATAGGAATGGCTGGTGCACTCACTGGCTGAGTGACGGTCACGAAAAAGACAAAAAAAAGAAAATAAATATATTATTTCTAAATTTATGCCCTAAAATTCATGCTTGTTACTTTTGGATAAAGCATTGGAACACAACTTGGTTCCTCGATTTACCTCTTTTGAATAAGTATCTGAAGAGAGAGGCCCAGTAGCAGTCAAGCCATAGTCCAGGAAGAGTCCCCAGGAGCTTGTGCATAACAAGTGACATTCATACCCTTAGGAGAACACACAGATGTAGAGTGTACTGGTTTGGGTCTAAGAGGAGGAGTTCAGAAAGAATGGGAGTTATACTACTACTTTATTTTTTGTATTCTATATCCTCCAAAATAGGCTTCATTTATTTTATAAGAGCCTAGTGCTAAAATTGCTTCATTTGATTATACCATATGGGTGGTATATCTGTTTAGCATGCGTGGTTGCAAGTAATATACAATACAACTTTAATGGATTTAAATAATAAAAAGAATGCACTGACCCATAAAATTGAAAAATACAGAAAGAGGACAAGCTCCATACTTGGCTTAGTCAGGGTTAGGTTGTATTTTTCCGTAATTCACTTCTGCCCTCTTTGATTGGCTTTGTTCTCAAATTGGCTTCTTCATATTAGTAAAGTGGTTACCATGGAATACACTCCCTACAACCAGGAAGAAAGAGGGTATTCTTTTTTTTTTTTCCCTAAAAGATGACCGGTAAGGGGATCTTAACCCTTGACTTGGTGTTGTCAGCACCACGCTCTCCCAAGTGAGCTAACCGGCCATCCCCATACAGGGATCCGAACCTGTGGCCTTGGTGTTATCAGTGCCACACTCTCCCAAGTGAGCCACGGGCCGGCCCTAAGAGGGTATTTCTTTCCACAACTATTGGACCACCTGGCTAAGTTGGGGTCTTGTGCTGCTTCTGAACCAATTAGTGTGGTATGGAGACTGGGACATTGTTATTGAATTATACCAATCAGGGCCCACCCTTGGGTTTGGAGGTGGGTTTTAGTCCCATTCAAAGCATATAGATGCCAGAATGGGGGGTGGGAGTGGGGGGTTTGAAATGAAGTGGCGTGATTTCAAATACAGTTTTAAAAATGACTCACAAAAAGAAGGTGGGAGAAATACACTAAATCTAAAGTGTCTTCAAGGCAGTGAGACTGAGAATGGATTTTTCTTTCCTTACATTGTAACTTAAAATGTATATCTAGATATATCTCTCTATATCTATTTCTATATTTATATCTATATATCTATAATAGATATACATATATATCCTTGACCTTAATCATGTATCACTTTTGTAATGGAAAAAAAAGCTCCCCACAAGTTTATTGAAAAAGTACCAAGAGTCAAAGAATGATGCAAAAAGCTATATGAGATTTCACCAGATAGTTAGTACACAGCTAATTGCAAATAGTGGAACAATCTGCAATAGGGAGAGTAAGAATGAGTCATCATTTTGTTTTTCTCCTTGAAGAGTCCTTCTCCCTCTTCAAGTCTCTTTATGCTGAAGAAAATTTTTTAGAAACACTATAATTTTGTGCAACATCCTGTCTCAGGACAGCTATTTGAAATACATTTTGGGTTTTATTTGCTGGTTAACAAATAAACTCAAATGAAACTTTCTTTGTAGGTCTTGCTCTGCATTTCTGCCTAATATTCACTTTCTATCTGTTTCTGGAACTGCATGTCTTTGTCTCCTACAGCCCCCGTCTCCTAGTACCCAGCACATAACTGGGCATGGAGTTGTCACTCGATAAATGTTTGTTTAATGAATGAATGGATGGGTGAAGGTATTCTTTCTGCATCAGGATGTCTGTGTTTCTATATCTCACTATCTCTGTCTCTGAGCTATGAATCCAAATGACCAAGTGCTGAAAAATTCACCTTGAAAGTGGCTTTTTTCCCCCCCAGCTAATATCAAACCTTGTGGGGACAGAGTATTTGGCATTGTTCCCAATGTTTTCATTATAGCCTCCAAGGAAGGCTTGAGGTCACTTAATCTGGGGTGAGCCACTTGGTAACATCTGATATAAGAACTCTCCCACTTTTTAGGACTGAGAGTCAGCATGGAGTATTCTTTTTCTGCTAGTTCATTTTCCCATTTTGAAGATTGGCATATAGCAATACCATCTTTGGAGTCAGACACCCTATGTGTAAACCTGGCTCTGTCATTTTCTAGGTGAATAACCGTGGGCATTAACCTGTCTAAATCTGTTTCCTCGTGTGTAAGATGGTGATGGCAATAGTACTTTCCTCATGGGGTTGCTGAGAAGATCAAATGGAATAATGTATATCTTCCCTAAAGTGAGTGCTGAATAAATGTTAGAAATTATTATTATTTAACAAACATCTATTGAGTGTTGTCTATGTGCTAGATGGTGAGGATTTTAAAAACGGCACCAAGATAGGTACAGTTCCTGCCTTTATGGAGCTGGACTGGTGGAGGATTTGGACATGTGAATAGTCATTGACCACATGAGGCAATGAGAATGGACTACAGGGTTCTGGGGGGCTCATAAAAGGGCCACCTATCTTGGGCTTCTCTTCCAGGAGAAAGTTACATAAAAATTGACAGAAGAAGGCTGAGTAGGACTTAGCCAAGTAAAAAGGTGGAGGAACAGCATGCTCAAAGGCTCAGAGGCAAGAAAGAGCTCAAAGCATTTGAGGAATTGAAATAAATTCAGCATTATTGAAGCCTATCATTCAAGTTAGAAGTCATAGCAAGACTTGAGGCTGGAGGTAGATGGGTCCACATCTTACAAGGTTTATACTGAGCCTTATAAACCAGATTAGGAAGTGGGAAGGGTAGTGGGAAAACATGAAAGAGCTTTAATCAAATACATCACTTGATCAGATTTGCATTTTAGAGACTGGACAGGCTGTTGCTATTGAGGGTAATGGTGTGGAGGCAAAATGACTGTAGGTACAGAGATCAGGATGTTAGAAGTGTTCATGAGAATGGTGAAATCGTGGCAGGATTTGGGATGGAGAGGAAAACAGCAAGCCAGCAGCTCAATTTTTCAGTGAGTGTTGGAGAGCGACTAGAGGATGAGTAGATGCCAGTGATAAGGAGCGGTAGGGTCTAATAAAGCCCGCTGGCATGAGCTTTAAATGAACATGAATTTTTACATGAAAGCAGCAATGGGGCACATGAGGGATATAGAGTCAACCTCAGATCCTAGGGCAGATAGTAGAGGAGACAGAGTATCTTCTTCTTGAGAGAGCTGCAGATGAAGCAGTTATCATTAGAAATACATACAGTCAGGAGACCACGGAAGAGCACGTCGAAATGGACAGGAATTGTATCCATGCGATATTTGGGCTCAAATTCTAACTATCACCTACAACCTGGCAGAGCCTGGGGAAGCTGCTTCACATTTTCTCTGAGCCCCAGTTTCCTAATTTGTTTGTAATCAGCATTTGCCTGGCTCTTTCCTGGGTAATGTGGACCTCTGGATATCTATAGCAAAGCGAAGAGATGATTTCTTATCACTTCTGTGTCACACTCTATTAAAGGGAACCCAAGGTAGTGTTAACATCTGTCAGAAATTTTAGTAAAACTTCTATTTCAAGTTTTGATTATAGCTCTTTCTTCCTTCATCTCCCTCACCTATCCCTTGTTCTCTTCCCTTCCCTAGACCTAGAAATGACTCCATTTGAGCTGAGGCTGAATCAGATCCAAGTGAGAGACACTGTGCTCTGTTTAGTCTTCTCTCCTCTGTCCCCGAGGCTCCGTTACTGACCACGCTTGTCCTGCTGGTTTATTTTTTTCCTTTTACATCAGTTCTCTCCCAGAAATCCCTTGGCAAACAGATTTATTGGCTGTCCTACCAGTTAGGTAGGCATGGGGGATATGTGTAGATCCTAGCCATGGGGACATGGCTAATCTGGTTTCTCATTGTGAAAAATGCTTGGAATCAGAACTGATGTGAGGTTTCCATGATATTTGGTTACAAACATCTAGTCAACTACACAATATTCTATAGTATACTATGTCTGGTAAGTAATTGGTGCATAGAAAAGATTATTTCCCTCCGTTCCTAACCATCCTGGGCTAGCTTCACTTTTCTTCCTTCTGTGCTTCCAGAGCATCCCTTCTGTAATATTCACCACACTGTAGACTAATGATTTTTTTGGCTGTCTGTCTCTCTTAAAACTATATGTGACACATTCTCCCAAGTTCTTTCAACCAACCCACTTATTACTTCCCTTTCTTCCTAAAGAGTAGCCAAAGCACATTATCTACTTTGTGCCTTATGACTCAGTGTTTTTGATGGATTTTTTTACGTTTGAGGAGCTTTTGTGCCTGGAGAGGAATACTCACAGCTATTTGTTGTTTAATGCCCAGTTTACTAAAATCATATTTCTAATAAGCAAAATGTTGAAACCATTTTTTTTTCTTGAGCATTAAACATGGAATACACATTTGATTAATTTAATTCCCTTAAACAATTTAAACTGCAGTTACAAAATTAATATGTTTGATACTTTTGAATACTTCAAGTGCCTTAAACATCAGCAAAGCATGCAAAAATATGAAGATTAAAAAATGTTTACACTTATATCTGAACCTATTCGATGCCATGAGTTAAATATTTCTGCATTATTTTTGTATTGTTTTTATACCTCTTAAGATTATACTATATTTACTTTGACACCTTCTTAAGGTTTCAATAATGTTATCTGATCATTTTCTGGGATTCCAGAAATCTTACCAAATCCAATAAAATAGAAATACAATTTTTGACCAGTTGAGGTTACTACAGGAATCTGTGATGTCAACTAATTCTTTCTAGATTGGAATATAAAACCTAATTTTGCTGTCCAAGGTAATCTAGACCATGAATTTTTTTTTTTTTTTTAAAGATGACCGGTAAGGGGATCTTAACCCTTGACTTGGTGTTGTCAGCACCACACTCAGCCAGTGAGCGAACCGGCCATCCGTATATGGGAACCGAACCCGGAGCCTTGGTGTTATCAGCACCGCACTCTACCGAGTGAGCCACGGGCCGGCCCTAGACCATGAATTTTGATAAATCAAAATCTGCTCTGACTGAGATCAGCTAAATTATTAAAGCCTTGGGAAGACGGGCCTGTATTGATAGTCATGTCCTCACATCCTGAGAATTTTTATCACATGGTCATTTTAACCTAAGAACCAGATTTGCTGATGCCTAAAGCGAAGTTATAAATTAACCCAAAAATGCTGATAATGTATCTTGTGACCTTTACTCCTAAATCTATACATGTAAATTGTAACCTATTAACAATCACTAATCTATATGATATGTAGTAGCCAATAGAAAAACTGATGTACTGATTAAGGGGCTGTACCCTTTCCTCCCTACTTTTTTGTGATTATAAAAATACTAAAGCTCTGCTGGCCCTGCAAGCACATCCCAAGGCAACTTGGCTTTGTTTCCTGGACTGCAGTCACTTGTATTGGCTCAAATAAACTCTCTAATAGTTTATCAGTACATCAGTTTCTTTTTCCAGGTCACCATTTTAAATAATACTTTATGTTTTATATCACAGGACTTATATTTCCCGTCTTTCTTATGGTTTTTAATTTTGAAATTTAGTGTCTGTCCTAGTCTACCTTAGACTCTATGGTCACATCAGCCTAATTTATTTTGCCTGCTAGAAATACTTTATTTCTGACAATACATCATTGTATTAAACATTGAAACAAACTCCCCTAATATTCTACCCATCGGAGATAAATGTTGTTAAGACATAAGTGTGTATCCTTCCTTATGAACATGCTGAAGTTGAGAGTTGTGAGGATTAAAGGATTAATTTGTGTTAAGCACCAGTGTAGTACCTTGTACAGTAGGAATTCACTTCCTTCCTTTCCTCCTCAGCACTCAGAGCTTTCTCTAGTCTGAGTATCTATGACTCGTTTTGGATTAGGCTGATGTGATCACAGAGTCGAAGATGTGCTCTGGCTTCTTGGGGTGCTGACAGATTCTCTCTGAGGACTTCCAGAGAGCAGTTGTTAGGACCCCAAGCCCGTGGCAGGGGTCCACTGGGCAGCAGCTGCTCAACCAGGATAGGTCCATGGCCTTCCCTACCCTCTGGCCCAGATCTTTGGTCCCCCATGGGGTCCAGAGCTTAGGATTGCCTGCTGGATCAGCACACTGTCCTGTAAGTTCTCTGCATGAGCTGAGACAGGGGATTCCAGCAGCAGAGCCTCTCTCCTCCTCCTGGGACTACCCCACAGGGGAGTCAGCACAGGGGCAGGTCCCACAGGGCCCCACAAAGGCTTGCTGGTTGGCTGACTGCCAGGCTCTTGTGGTGGCACCTCTCACCCGTCAGCTCTGTCTGAAACTCTGCCTGACCCTGCCCCAGCTTCAGGAATGTCTAAGCCTCTGCTCTCGTCTCTGGATTTCTGGGATTATGGGAGAGGACCATGCCAGGAGCTGGGGACCTAGCAGAAGAGCACATGGGGAGAGGAGGTAGCACAGACTGTGAGATCCCTCTGCCTGACTTTGCCTTTTGATTCAGTTCATGTGCCTTCATTCCTCCAGGAATTGTTCCTCAAAGCCACTTCTTTTCCTCCCTTGACCAAGTTAATCACTTCCTCCTCTATTCTTGTTAATAGTTTTTCCCCCATGTCTGCCTCCCCACCAGGGTGTGAACTTTAAAGGACAAAATCTATCCATCCATCTATATGTCTCCACTGCCCAGCACTCAATAATACTCAATGACTTGAGGCCCCAGAGCAGAATTATATAAGTAGCGGTGAGGGCAGGAGAGAGAGAAGGGAAATAACTTTTTGTGGCTGGGCCGGTGTTTGTAATCAGAACCTCCCTGATGGCACAGCTGTCCATTGTTGAAGGAGTTGCCAGGCAGGAATTAACTCTCCCTCTTGAAAAATGTGCAGATAGAGACTAGATACTCCTTTTGGAATGCTGCAGCAGGGATTCAAGCACTATACAAGCCTCAGACCACGGTGCCTTCCAACTCTGAAGTCTAAGATTGTGAGAGGATATGAGGCTGGTCCCAGAGAGGGACAGCATTCAGAAAGCTGCCTATCTGCCTTGTCCGCGGTCAAAGTTGCTTGGAGGACACTCGGGGTAATGTCACTAACCTCAACTCCTATTTCTTCCTTGTATGTGCAAGCACATGTTCACAGCAATTTAAATCACATAAAACTTACATAAACACCTGCCTGTATATACATGTTGCAATGAATGTGAATGTGTTTTTTTTTTTGGTTGTCAAATGATCTTTTACTGAAATATTTTCCTTTGTTCTTCTTCACTAGCTGGGCATTTCACTGTACCACTGTTGATGTCATCAATGATGTCATGAGGGTGGCAGCCATCAATATTGCAGCCCACAGACTGGAAGTCCCCAGGATCTCTTCAATGATTCCAGAGAGGTCTCTGGCTAAAGACTGGTGTCACATCTGTTGGACAATGTTGACAATCTCATCAAAAGTGCTATTTCCACCGTGTTTAATGTTTTCTGTTTCTTTCTGTCACTTTATGGTTCCTTGAGCATTTTGATGATCAGGGCAGAGTCAGAAGGTACCACCTCAATCTGGGACTGTCCTGAAAAATCAGTTTCACTGTTTCCTCAAACCCAAGTCACTGGTTGCCTTGACAATGTAATCATCAATTTTTTTGGAGACAGACTCAGCAGAGCCAGGGCAGATGTGGCACAAACTTCCCCACCAGTGCAGTTCAGGTATGCAACTTTGATCTCATTGGGGTCAAACTTAAGCGGCATGGTGGAGGCAGGTGGTGTTGGATGAATTTGGAGGCGGGATGAATGAAGAAAGTTGCAGCTTGGCCTCTTCCAAGCCAAAAACCGAAGGGCCCAAATGTTTACCTCCATACGTTCTTCATGGATAAACATGTTAATGCCTATGCTCATCACTAAATAAACACTCACTAGCCCAAATTTATACATACCCCCTCACCCTAATTAAAACTTCATCCACTAGGGCAGGCCCGTGGCTCGCTTGAGAGAGCGTGGTGCTGATAACACCAAGTCAAGGGTTAAGATCCCCTTACCGGTCATCTTTTTTAAAAACAAAAACAAAACTTCATCCATTGCCCCCAGCCCAGTGAGCTAGGGAGCTCCTTCCTCTTGGAATTGGCCAGACAGCCCTGAGAGGGGAACAAAGGGGGAAGGCTTGGCCTGCCTGTGATGGATGGGATTAATCTACAAAGCCGGAGAAACTAATTAAATTCCTAATCATCCCCTAAGCTAGCCAGGCCAATGTAGCTGAGGGAGGGAGGGGCTCTGAGCCCCTGACCAATAACCTGGGGAGAGAGGGGCAGACTTGGGAAGAGAGGCACAGATAAAACTCTTTGTTTTATTTTATTTATTTATTATTATTTTTTTTAAAAAAGATGACTGGTAAGGAGATCTTAACCCTTGACTTGGTGTTGTCAGCACCACGCTCTCCCAAGTGAACTAACTGGCCATCCCTATATAGGGATCTGAACTCGTGGCCTTGGTCTTATCAGCACCGCACTCTCCCAAGTGCACCATGGGCTGGCCCCAATAAAACACTTTAGACCAGTGAGGAATGCCAGAGGCAGGCAAGCAGACAGACAGACAGACATGCTTCTCCAGTGTCACAGTCTCTTTCTTTCTAATGGAAATGGAGCAGTTTTGGAAAGAAATCCACCCCATAACCCGCTAAAAGAGGATGAGAAGAGGGCCTGGGCTCTCTTCTACCCTCCCCTGAGCCCTTCCTGCCCCTCCATGGGATGTGTCCTGGGAGTGTATGGGGATGATGACAGAACCCACTGACTGCCTGAAACCGTGGCTTTCATCAGGCAGAGGATCACTTTTCCTCTTGGAATCCCCACCAACTCCCAGTCACGACAGGCCCATTTTTTTGGTGTGGGGCAGAATGGCAGGAGATGACTCCTCCACACAGGTCCCCCTGCTTCCCTCAGAAATTGGAACAGTGAAAAGTACGGGGAGTAGAATTGACAGAGCTAAATTCTGACCAAAAATGTCTTCCTCCTGAAACTCAACTAAAATGAGATTAAAGGAATAAAAAACTGGTAAAAAGGGCAAAAAGAAAGGGAAGGGGATGTTAAAGGATGAAAGAGTTTGACACATTTTTGAAGACTGAAAACTTAGAGGAGGAGGAAACTGCTGTGTCCCTGCAGAAGTGGGATCTCCTTAGAAGGAAGTCAATCTATTCCACAGAACTCCAGAAAAGCTTGGGATGCAGAAGCACCAGGAATCTCAGATGGTGGGTGGTAGCATAGAGATGAAAACAAAAGAATTGGTAGAAACTCTAAATTTGGGACAGTTAGATACTGCAATACTCTCCCCAGCATTCTCCCAACTCCTTCATTTTGAGAAAATGAACAAGAGAGGATTCAGGTTTGGGGATACCTGGCACAATGGAGAGTAGGGGTGGTAAGCAGGGACGAAAACAGATGAAAATAGGGAGTAAATATAGTGAAAGTCTACAAACAGAATGAAGAGATTGGCAGCCCTCTTCCCCTGTGTTGCTCCCAGATCACTGGACATAAGGCAAGAACTTGAAGAATTACTTTCTGGAGGACTGAATGACATGAGAGAAAAGATGTTTAGGTGGGCCATTTGGAGACCCCCGCAATGAAAAACCCAGTGGAGGCTACCTTTCCATGTGCTTCACTAAAAAATGAATAGAACACCAAGGATCACAGACATTTGAAAAAATTTTTAAGGTGAAAGGGAGAAACCAAAACTAAGAATAAGGAAAAAGAAACCTGGAGTAAATAGGGACAATACAGAAAACAGACGAAAATGACTTAAAAACCCACCAACTTAAATTAATGTACCCAAAGAGTTAGGATAATTTATTACATTTATAAAACAAGAACCAATGCTATAAAAAATGGAACAATAAAAGAATAAGAAAGAGCTCTTGGAAATTAAAAATATAGTAGCTGGATACCAGACCCTTGCAGCACCAGGGCCCAGTGTAAGGCCCAGGGGGAAGCTCCCATACCCCAGCAGCCACCAGGGTGAGCCAAGACCCATGTGGCACCAGGGCTCAGTCTAAGGCCCCAGGGGGAAAGGGAAGAGCACACAGCCCAGCAGCCGCTGAGGTGAGCCAAGACCAGACCCCTGTGGCACCAGGGCCCAGTCTAAGGCCCGGAGTCTGGGGTGGGGAGGGGAAGGGAAGCTCACACAGCCCAGCTGGTGCCAAGGTGAGCTGAGACCTGCACAGTATCAGGGGCTCAGTTTACTGCCACGGAAAGCTAGAACAGGAGCCAAGGTGGTGTAATATAGATACTGTCACACCTTCTGTCACTACAAGGACAGTTCACTACCATGTAGCGGCCAGGGCCACTCTATAGGCAACCTGCCACTCACTTGACTACACTGATATAAGAAGAGTCACCAGTAAAGCCTGCAAATAGAGAAGAAAGTCTTTATCCTCATAGCCAACCCCAGAGTAACAGTAGAAGCAAGTCCTCTACCAGATGATCAAACATCAACGAAAAAATGCTGGAACCACAAACAAACAAGAAGATATAATACCTCCAAAGGAATACAGTAATGCTCAAATTCCAGACCCCACAGGACAAAGAATCCTTGAAATGTCTGAAAAAGAATTCCGAGCAATGATCTTAAGAAAGCTTGAAGAAAGAAAAGAAGACTCAATTAGAGAATACAAGGAAACAAGAAAAAATATCCAGAATATGAAGGAGGAAATTTACAAAGAGATTAATACCTTAAAAAAGAATGTAGCAGAACTCCTAGAAATGAAAGATTCACTCATTGAAATAAAAAACACAACAGAGAGCTTAAGCAGCAGGCTAGAGCAAGTGGAAGGAAGAATTTCAGATCTCGAAGACGGTCTTTTTGAAATAACCTAAGCAGAACAAAAAACAAAAAAACAAACAAACAAAAAAAAGAACTAAAGATAATGAGGAAAATCTAAGAGAGATAGTAGACAACCTCAAGCACTCTAACATCCAAATTGTAGGTATTCCAGAAGGGGAGGAGAAAGGAAAAGGTATTGAAAATCTATTCAAGGAAATAATAACAGAAAACTTCCCAGGGGTAGGGAGAGATGCAGACCTTCAGATCCAGGAAGCTCAAAGGTCCCCAAACATTCAATCCAAAAAGATCCTCTCCAAGACACATTATAGTCAAATTTGCAAAGCTCAAAGACAAGGAGAGAATTCTAAAAGCAGCAAGAGTAAAGCATCAAGTCATCTATAAGGGAACCACCATCAGACTAATAGCAGACTTCTCAACTGAAACCCCATATGCCAGAAGAAAGTGGAATGATATATTTAAAATACTAAAAGAAAAAAATTGCAAGCCAAGAATTCTTTACCCAGCAAGCCTCTCCTTCAGAAATGAGGGAGAAATAGTGTATTTCACAGACAAACAAAAATTGTGGGAGTTCACCACCACATGACCAGCCCTGCAAGAAATTCTCAAGAGAGTTCTGCATCTGGAATATGAATAATGAATGTCACTATCACAGATACACAAGAAAAAGCAAAACCTGCTATTAAAAGAAAAAAAGGCCAGTGAGAAAGAGCAAGAAGCTAAATCATGCCACCTCAAATATCTGACTAACATTGAAGAAGAGAAATAAAAGGGGAAGTAAGTATCAAAAGATATTTAAAACATCTAAACAAAAAGCAATTAAATGACAGGAATTACAATACCTTTTAATAACCACCCTAAATGTGAACGGATTAAACTCCCCATTCAAAAGGCATAGATTGACTGATTGGATTAAAAAGTTAGACCCAAGCATATGCTGTCTTCAAGAGACCCATCTCACATATAGAGACACACATAGACTAAAAGCAAAGGGATGGAAAAAGATATACTGTGCAAATGGAAACCAAAAACAAGCAGGAGTAGCTATTCTTACATTAGATAAAATAGACTTTAAACCAAAAAACATAAAAAGAGACAAAGAAAGCTACTATATAATGATAAAAGTATCTATCCAGCTAGAAGACATAACAATCATAAATATATATGCACCCAATACTGGAGCACCCATATATATGAAGCAAACACTCTTAGACCCAAAGAAAGAAACAGGCCCTAATATGTTAATAGTGGGTGGTCTGAACACCCTTCTCTCAGTAAGGGGAAGATCTTCCAGGCAACAAATCAACAAAGAGACACAGGATTTAATCTACACCTTAGATCAACTTGACTTGGCAGATATATACAGAACATTTCACCCAACAACTAAAGAATATACTTTCTTCTCATCAGCACATGGAACATTCTCCTGGATAGACCACATATTAGGTCACAAATCTAGTCCCAGCAAATTAAAAAAAATCTGAAATCATTCCAAGTATCATTTCAGACCACAATGGACTAAAACTGGAAATCAATGACAAGCAAAACCCTGGAAACTGTACAATACATGGAAACTAAACAAGAGGCTCCTGAATGACCTATGGGTCCAAGAAGAAATTAAACAGAAAATCAAAAAATTGCTTGAAACTAATGAAAATAAAGATACATCATACCAAAACCTGTGGGATACTGCAAAAGCAGTACTAAGAGGCAAATTTATTGCAATAAACACTTACATCAAAAGAAAGGCTAGACTTCAAATAAACAGCCTAACATTATGCCTCAAAGAACTTGAAAAACAACAATCCAATCCTAAAGTTAGTAGGCAGGAAGAAATAATCAAGATCAGAACTAAATAGAATAGAGACCCAAAAAATAATAGAGAAGATCAATGAAACAAAGAGTTGGTTTTTCGAGAAGATAAATAAAATGGACAAATCATTAGCTAGGTTAACAAAAAAAAAAAAAAAAAAAAGAAGAGCGAAGACCCAAAATAACAAAAATCAGAAATGAAAAAGGAGACATTACAACTGATACCACAGAAATATGAAGAATCATTAGAGACTACTATAAACAACTGTATGACAACAAATATGAAAACCTGGAAGATATGGATAAGTTCTGGACACATACAAACTACCCAGACTGAACAAAGAAGAGGTAGAAAACCAATAACAAGCAATGAGATTGAAGCAGTAATCAGCAATCTTCCAACAAAGAAAAGCGCAGGTCTGGATGGCTTTAAAGCTGAATTCTACCAAACCTTTAAAGAGGAATTAATACCAATTCTTCTCAAACCATTCTAAAAAATTAAAACAGAAGCCATTCTCCCAAACTCATTCCGTGAGACCAACATAACTCTGATACCAAAACCAGATAAAGATACAACAAAAAAAGAAAATTACAGCCAATATCCTTGATGAACATAGATGCAAAATTCCTCAACAAAATATTAGCAATCAGAATATAGCAACACATCAAAAAAATTACACACCATGATCAACTGGGATTCATCCCAGGGATGCAAGGATGGTTCAACATACAAAAGTCAACTAATGTGATACGTCGCATCAACAAACTCAAGGACAAAAACCATATGATTATCTCAATAGATGCTGGAAAAGCATTTGACAAAATTCAACATCCCTTCATGATAAAGACTCTTAACAAATTAGGTATAGAAGGAAAGAATCTCTACACAATAAAAACTATCTATGATAAGTCCACCACCAGTATCATTCTGAATGGGGAAAAACTGAAGGCTTTTCCCTTAACAACAAGAACCAGACAAGGATGCCCACTCTCACCACTTCTATTTAACATATGACTGGAGGTACTAGCCAGAGAAATCAGACAAGAGAAAGAAATAAAGGGCATCCAGATTGGAAAAGATGAAGTCAAACGGTCACTATTTGCCAATGACATGATACTATATATAGAAAAACCTAAAGACTCTATCAAAAAACTCCTAGAGCTGGTTAATAATTTCAGTAACATTGCAGGATACAAAATAAATGCCCTCAAATCAGTTGCATTTCTATTCTCCAATAATGAGCTAACAGAAAGGGAAATCAAGAAAGTAAGCCCATTTCCAACAGTCACACACACACACACAAATACCTAGGAATCAACTTAACCAAGGGGGTGAAAGACCTCTACAATGAGAATTACAAACCACTTCTGAAAGACATTAAAGAAGACACAATAAAATGGAAAGATATTCCATGCTCTTGGATTGGAAGAATTAACATTGTGAAAATGTCTATGCTACCCAAAGAGATCTACAGATCCAATGCAATCCCCATCAAAATACCAATGACATTTTTCACAGAAATGGAAAAAACAATCTTAACATTCACATGGAACAACAAAAGACCCTGAATAGCCAAGGCAATCATGAGCAAAGAACATAAAACCAGAGGCATAACACTACCTGATTTCAAATTATACTTCAAAGCTATAGTAACCAAAACAGCATGTTACTGGCATAAAAATAGACACCCAGACCAGTGGAGCAGAATAGAGAACCCAGAAATCACCCCTCAGGCTTACAGCTATCTGATATTTGACAAAGGGAACAAAAACATACATTGGGGAAAAGACTGATTCTTCAATAAATGGTGCTGAGAAACTTGGATATCCATATGCAGAAGAATGAAACTAAACATGCACCTCTCACCATATACTAAAATCAACTCAAAATGGATTAAAGACTTAAGTATAAGACCTGAAACTGTAAAATTACTAAGGGAAAATATAGGTGAAACACTTCAGGAACTAGGTCTGGGCAAAGACTTTATGAACATGAGCTTGAAAGCACAAGCAACAAAAGAAAAAATAAACAAGAGTAACTATATCAAACTAAAAAGCTTCTGCACAGCAGAGGAAACAATCAATAGAGTGAAATGACAACCTACAGAATGGGAGAAAATTTTTACTAACTATGCATCTGACAAGGTATTAATATCCATAATACACAAGGAATTCAAGCAATTTCACAGTAAAAAAACAAATAACCCAATTAAAAAATTGGCAAAGGAACTGAATAGACATTTTTCAAAGGAAGACATGCAAATGGCCAGCAGGTAATGAAAAAATGCTCAACATCACTAGTCATCAGGGAAATGCAAATTAAAACCACACTGAGATATCATCTCACCCCAGTTAGACAGGCTATAGTCAAAAAGAATGAGAATAACAAATGCTAGCGAGGATGTGGAGAGAAGGGAATGCTCCTACTCTTGGTGGGACTGTAAATTTTGTACTAATTTTGTACTATGGAAAACAGTATGGAGGTTTCTCAAACAACTACAGATAGAACTGCCATATGATCCAGCAATCTCACTGCTGGGTATATACCCAAAGGAATGAAAATCATCATGTTGAAGGGATACCTGCACTCCCATGTTCATTGCAGCTCTGTTCACAGTAGCCAAGATATGGAACCAACCTCAGTGTCCATCGAAGGATAATTGGATAAGGAAAATGTGGTACATATACACCATGGAATACTACTCTGCCATAAAAAAGAATGAAATTCTCCCATGTGCAACAACATGGATGAGCTTGGAGAAACTTAAGTTGAGTGAAACAAGCAAAGCACAGAGGGATAAAAACCACATGTGCTCACTCATAAGTGGGAGCTAAGAAATCAAGAAGAAAGGAAAGAAAGACCACAGTAGTGTGTTGGACTTCCAGAGAGAAAGAACACACCTAGGGATACAAAGTGGAGTAGGAAATAGGGGATGGGGAAGGAGGTTGGGGATAATTGAGGGGATAATTGGGTGGGGGACATGGGACACAATCACAATTTGTGGTAATGGACATGCTGCCAGTATGGATCTGGCCATCACATGTTAGGCACGAGCGGTGACAATTTGCTTTGTACCTCACGAATATTCATAACCAATGAAAAAACCAAAACATTTAAAAGAAATATAATAGCTAACATTAGAAATTTAACAGAAGTGTTGCAAAATAAAGTTGAGGAAATTGCTGGGCAAGTAGAACAAAAAGATACACCATGGCAGCTAAGTGGTCTCTCCCAGAGCACAGAGATGAGAAATCCTGAATTAAGAAGAAACACGTACCGGACCAGCCCTGTGGCTCACTCGGGAGAGTGCGGCGCTGGTAGCACTGAGGCCGCGGGTTCAGATCCTATATAGGGATGGCCGGTGCGCTCACTGGCTGAGTGTGGTGCAGACCACTCCGTGCCGAGGGTTGCGATCCCCTTACTGGTCAAAAAAAAAAAAAAAAGAAAGAAAAAAAGAAACACGTACCTATCAGAACCCAAGCTAGCTTCTTTGCAGAAAGGACAAGCTGATCCTAAAATTCATACGGAAATGTAAGGGACCCAGAATAGCTAAAACAATCTTGATTAAAAAAAAAAAAAGAAAGAAAAAGAATAAAGTTGATACTGGCATAAATATAGACATATAGATCAATGGACATGTAGATATGTAGATCAATGGAATAGAATTGAGAGTTTGATAGACCCTCACATTTAGAGTCAATTCATTTTGACAAGGATGCCAAGACAATTCAAAGGAGGAAAGTATAGTCTTTTCAACAAATGGTGATGGGACAACTGGATATCCACATGCAAAAGTTGGACTCCCCACTGCACATCATATATAAAAATTAAATCAAAATTATAAAAATCTTAGAAGAAAATCTAGGCATAAATCTCTGTGATTTGGGAGTGGTATCTTAGATATGACACCAAAATTACAAGCAGCCAAAAAAAAAGGTAAATTGCACATCATTGGAATTAAAGACTTTTGTGCTTTAAAGGACACCATCATGAAAGTGAAAAGGCAACCCAAAGAATGGTATAAAATTCTTGCAAATCACATATCTGATAAGGGTCTTGTGTATAGAATATTTAAAGAACTCTTATGTCTCAATAATCAAAAGACAACTCAACTAAAAAAAAAAAAAAGGGCAAAGGATCTGAATAGACCTTTCTCCAAAGAAGGTATACAAATGGCCAATAAACAAGAAAAGGTGCTCAACATCATTAGTTATAAGGGAAATGCAAATCAAAACCACAAAGAGATAACACTCCACACCCAGAAAGCTGGCTATAACAAAAAAGGGAGATAATAAGAAAAGTTGGTGATGATTAGGTGAAAACGGAACTCTCACACACTGTTGGAGGGAATGTAAAATGGTGCAACCACTTTGGAAAACAGTCTGGCAGTTCTTCAAATGGTTAAACACAGAGTTACCATATAACCCAGCAATGCCACTCACGGGTATGTACCCAAGAGAAGTGAAAACATGTCCACACAAAAACTTGTACATGACTGTTCATAATAGCATTATTCATAACAGTCAAAAAGTGGAAACAACCCAAATGCTCATCAAATAAAATGTGATATATCCATATGATAGGTAAATAAAATACGATAATCCATCTATATTATTTGGCAATAAAAATAAATCTATTAACCGACACATGCTACGACAGGGGTGAACCTTGAAAACATTATGCTAAGTGAAAGAAGCTAGTCACAAAGGACCACATATTGTGCGATTCCACTTATATGAAATGTTCAGAATAGACAGTTCTACAGGGACAGAAAGTAGATTGATTGTTGCCTACGAGTTGGTGAAAAATTGGGAATGACTGCTAATAGGCATGGGGTTACTTTTTGAGGCAATGAAAATGTTCTAATATTGGTTGTGGTAATGGTTACACAACTAAGTGAATATACAAAATCCATTGAACTGTACACTTTAAATGGGTGTGTGGATTGTATCTCAATAAATATGTTCTATTCCTAGAGGTCAGATAACAGAGGGAAGCTGGTGGTTTCTGAGTCAGACAGTGACAACTTAATGCCATAAAGTATCTCTGGGACCAATAGGGGTCTTCCTCTTCCTGTGACCAGAGGAGTTGCCAAAGCCAGAGAAGCAGTTTTAAGGTCTGAAGAAAAGGGAGAGAAATGAAAGAGACCTCATTCCTGAGGCCCGTGGAGCAAGAGGGACAGAGCTGGAGGTGAAGGTGAGGATCCAGGCAAGAGTAGGCAGGGTCAGAGAGTGTGTGCAGGTATACACAGAGCTGAGGACCTGGGCCATCCCTGGTCATAGGTGGGAGACCTATGCTTGGGGCTGTGGGAGCAGAGAGTGATAATATCTCTGTAGTCTGGGTATCAGATGTTTCTGGATTAAACCCTGAGCCAGTCCTGGTTCCACAACCTCAACCATAGGTCCAGAGTGGGTAGGGGCAGTGATTGGGCATTGTTGTGGGTAGGGGCAGTGATTGGGCATTGTTGACCCTGCTGGAGAGGGAGCTTCCCTTGACAAGCATGGGGTCAAGGCCCAGCCAGGGCATCAGGCCATGTAATCCTACGGATGCATTCCTCCTCATCCTGGGTCGGGGAAGTTCAAACCTTTGAAGTTTAGAATAATTCTAGAGTGGATACATGCTGAGAATACTGACTGGACACTTTCCTACATGGGCCCAAGTTCCTGGGGTGTTTCACATTCACTGTCTTGTACTTCTTGGGATGCCTCTGTGTATAGCCCTTGCATTGACCTGCTTTTCTGTTCTGAACCCAGAAGCTTGGTGTTGGTGTTGGTTTTGCTATGATGCACAGCTGGACTTCTTTACCTCTACCTTCAGGCTCCTATTTGGTCTTGTTACAGGTCATGTGACTTTTGTGTTGGCACCATCATCCCCTAAATTTTCCCCTCAAGTCCACCCCCTCACTTGGTTGCCAGAAGACAATTTACCTCTCAATTTAAAATTTAGCACTCACAGAAGCGGTATTCCAAAGTTCATTTTCTCAGAGCAGGTATTTCGGGAGGATAGTAATATCCTACATCTTAGTCTAGTTAGTAGTTAAAAGACTATGTTCACTTTGTAATAATTCATGGAGCTGTATGTTTAGGATTTGTACATTTCTCTAGTGACTATGGATCTGCCATACCAACATCCTGCCAACTTCTATGTAAGAGAAATGAACTTCCACCTTGTTTAAGCCACATGTGTAGACTCTAGTTAGTACTCTCAAATTGCCAGAAAAGGGGTGACATAAAGTGCATATCAACCAAAACCTTGTCCCTCTTTACCATTATATATAAAAACATCACAAGGAAGAATGAAAAGTTCAAACTTAAATTTACAGCTCCACAATCTCTTAACACTCCTGAAACCCAAAAGGCTCCAAAAATAGAAAGTTTTTCATAATTCAGTTGGTGGCATAATATGCGGTGACCTGAACTCTTTTAGCAACAAAGCCTGGCCAGAACTGATGTGAAGCTATTTTTAGTTTTTATTTACTCTATTTAGGATGAATATTCATTAAGTTTTGCTGAAAAAATAATAACATATTTAGTTATGAGGTGCTGCTAGATTAAAAAATAAAGTTGCTGGAAAATGAGAGGCAATTTTCTAGTTAGTTCATGAACATAATGCAGGGTGTGTGAGTACTAAGAGGGAAAAATCCTAAGTGAAATAAGGATAAAGAAAAAAAGCTTATACAACTCTAGGCATGAAAAAGATTTTACTTACAAAGGAAAGAGAATGAGTCTAGCTTCGGACTGCTGTTCTGCAAGACTATGACAGAAACTAAAATCCAAGAATCTTATACATAGCCAAGACATCATTCTTGGGCAAATTGATGATATTTTTGGAAATATCATAGAATAGTAAAGATTGCTAACCTTCCACTAAAATTCAATCTTCCCCTTTTCTGTGGGATTATAGTTATAGGCTGGGACATGACACTCTATTTCCCAGCCACCAGTGTAGTTACATGTGGCTGCATGGACTAAGTGGTCTCTAAAAGAATGTGATCAGAAGTGTTATGTGTCATTTCTGAGCCCAGTGACATAAGGCCAATGTGTGCCTCCTCCACACAATCAGGAGGATGTGCCTGTGACCCAGTTTGGTGAGGGAAAAAGAAGATGGGAGAATACCCATAAATAAATAAATAAACATGTTACTAATGTCCTGCAAAACACGTCCTTAACTGTGACATGAGAGAAGGATAAACTTCAATTGCATTTGAGCTGTTGCATTTTGTAGCTTCTTTGTTATAGAAATTTAGTCTTTAAATAGTACACAGGGATTCAGGGAGTATATCATTCATAACTTTATCTGAGGGAAATAATTGAAAGAGTACACTGACTAGTTTTCAAGGTAGGGAAAAATGAAAGAGAAAAAAAGAGTATAAATCTGTACTCTATATAGTCAAATCTAAATAGAACACAACATTGCAACTGAGAGTTTGTCTTAGAACGATAAAGTAAGGATTCTTGAAATGAAACATTTATACTGAAAGGAAATTCCTGATAACATCAGACTAAAAATTACAAACCATTTTAACGTCAATTATCTATTGTTATGTAGCAAACAACCCCAAAACTTAGTTTCTTAAAACAACAATTCATTATTTCTCACGATTCAGTGATTGGCTGGGCTCAGATGGGGAGTTCTGTTCCACATAGTGTTGACTGGGGTCATTTCTGTGGCTGCATTTAGCTAGAAGCTTGACTGGAACATCTACGCTGGCTTTACTCACATGCCTAGGACCTTGGCAGGGAAGTTTTGGGACTTTCTCTCTCTCCATGTGGTCTCTCCAGCAGGGTGGCCAGACCTATTTCATAGTAGCTCCAAGACAGCAAGGGCAGAAGTTGCCAGTCCTCTTAAAGCCTACACCTATAACTGTCAAAGCGTCACTTCCCTTGCAATTTATTGGTTAAGGCAAGTCACAGTCCAGTCCAGATCAAGTAGAGGGAAGTCTGACTGCCACCCCTTGATGGAAGAATATCATGAACATACAAAGATGGGAGGAATTGTTGGCAGTCATCTTTGGAAACAATCTTCCATAGTTCATCTTCTGGCCATGATTTATATCCCTCCCCAATAAAAATACACTTACCCCCTCCACCAAAAGTCTCAAACCATTATGTCACTGGATCAAAGTCTAGGATCTCACCATCTAAAGTATTCTCATGAAGAAAAAACTCTGCTGTAGTGCATTGGGTGCAACTGCTCAGTTGCAACTTCTTCAACCCAGAAACCTGTGAACTAGATAGACAAGTTATCTGTCTCCCCTATTCCCTGCTCTCCACCCCCACACACCCAATACACTGGATCATATAGAGATATAATGACTCCCTGGATACTCCCATTCAAAAAGGGAAGAACAGAAAGCACATTAACAATCATTGATCCATAGTAATTCTGAAATCTACTTGGGTATCTATTGTCAGGTTCTCCTCCTCTGAGGACAAGGAATGTTCTTTGATTGCTTTGTTCTTTGGGAATGGTTTCATAATCATTTTCTCAGAGGATTTTGCTTCTGCCCTCTGGGCTCTTGGCTTCAACCCTGAAAAACCCTCCTTTTCCATAAGAAATGGTCCATATTTGTAGCTGAGTAGCTTTTTCAGCTTCTTTCTGCCCATAGAAAGTTGAGGGCTCATAGATCTTTTTCATTAGTTCAAAATGAATGTCTTTGCTCCTTATAGTCTATGATTTTGCTTCTGCCAATATACTTCTCTTAAAAATGTTGTGGGTACCTTATGAATCTTACTGGAATTCACTCCATACCCTCCCCCTCTACATCCATACTTCTTTTTGATAAAGCATTCTTTTTGTTTGTTTGTTTTTCACAGCTGGCTGATACAGGGATTGAACCCTGGACCTTGTTGTTATCTGCACCATGCTCTAACCAACTGAGCTAACCAGCCAGGTCCATACTTCTTTCTGAGACAGAACTCTCTCTACTTTGAGTGTGTTAGATCGCTATGTCACAAGGCTCTTATGATTCTCAGAAGCCCCTTTGTCTAGGTGAGATGATCTATAAGATACTGCTTAGCTCCTTATGAGGTCTTACAGCTGTGCTCTTGATTTGATCTTGACCTTGAGGCCACATTTTACTTGCAATGTCCTAGATTTGATCTTCTGTTCCGAGGCCATTTCTTATTTTGATGATCTTTTGCTAGCTGGAGAGACTGTCCTTAGCCCTTTATATTTCGTCTAGTTTCTGTTTGAAAATGAAACAGTTCTTCTTTAGTTTATTTCTCTTTTGCAGTACCACATTAGGTGGTTAAAAGAAATCAATAAGCACTTTTAATATTCTACATGTAAATCTCCTAAGCCAGCTCCACAAAGTCAAGAAGTATGTTTTCTAGCTTCTACGTTATCACAGGTGACAGTACTGCCAAACATTTTGCCACTAAATAACACAGGGTGGTCTTTCTCCAGCCTTCAATAACAATTTCTTCACTGCTATTCTACCTTCCACTAATAATAGTCTCCTTGCTGTCTTTCCAGACTCTACCTGGCCCCAATGTCAATGCCACATGTTTTATGTTTTAGTTATAGCAGTACCCCATTTCTAGACATCAATTCTATAACAGTTATCTATTGCTAAATAACAAAGCACCCTTTGCCATTTAGCAATAGATACTGTAGTAGAGCAATCTGGAGGATCTGAGATGGTTCCACTAAAATGTATGGGCCTTGGTGCTGGCCATGGGGCCACTCTCTACATGTGACTCATCATTCAGGAGTTTAACCCATCTAACCTTGACATGGTGTTGTGAGTGTTCCAAGAGAGTGAGATCAGAATTTGCAAGGACTATTGAGGGCTATGTTTGGGAATTCATATGGTATCACTTCTGCCACATTCAGAATAATTCACAAGCCCAACTTTGAAACAGAGGTAGGGAAACAGACTCTATATTAGGGTTCTCCAGAGAAACAGAACAGAATATATATATATGAAGACTTATCATTATGTGGAACTGGCTCACATGATTATGGAGGCTGAGAAGTCCTGTGATCTGTTATCTGAAAGCTGGAGACCCAGGAAAACCAGTGGTGTAATTCAGACTGAGTTCAAAGGCCTGAGAACCAGTTGAGTTGATGGTGTTAATTCTAGTCCAAGAGCAAAAGAAGATGAGATGAGATGAGATGTCCCAGCTCAAGCAGTGAGGCAGATGGAAAAGGGTGTGTGTGTGTGTGTGAGAGAGAAATTCCTCCTTCCTCCACCTTTTGTTCTATACAGGCCATCAATAGAGTGGATGATGGTTTCCCACACTGGGGAGGACAGTCTACTGAATCCGCAGATTCAACTTGACACATAAAATTAACTATGACAGTCTCCCCCTCTTGATGGGAGAAGATGCAAAGAATTTATGGCCATATTTAATCTTCCACAGGTAACTGCAAAAATCCTAACATAAATATTTAATAATTTTATTTTGGAAGTAACAAAGCAAGAACAAGACACAGATGCCCAATATCACCATTTCTATTCAACACATTACCAGAGGTGTTAGCCAGTGTAAAGGGTAAAAAAAAAAAAAAAAAAAAAAGTTACATGATTGGAAAAGAAGAAATAAAATTGTCATTATTCTCAACGTAGTTGAAAACTTAAAAAAAATTTTTCAAAAAAGGCTAGACTATTAGAATTAATAGTGAATTTACCAAGGATGCTAGCTAGCTTCAATACCAACATACAAAAATAAATTATATTTCTATATTTACACTGGAAACAAAAAATTAGAAAGTGAAATTATACCATTTAAAATAACTAAAGCTTGGGCGGGAGGAGCCGCAGCGGCCAGGCAGCCCAGCTTCTCCAAGGCTCTCGGTGTGCTGCGGCCCGCCGGCCCCGGGCAAGCACCCTCTCCGCCGCCAGGATGCCCACGAGGAAGGTCAGCTCAGCCAAAGGGGCAGTGAAGGAAGAGCTCAAGAGGAGATTGGCGAGGTTGTCAGCTAAACCTGCTCCTGCAAAAGTGGAAATGAAGCTAAAAAGGCAGCAGCAAAGGATAAATTTTCAGACAAAAAGGTACAAACAAAAGGGAAAAGGGGGGCAAAGGGAAAATAGGCCGAAGTGACTAACCAAGAAACTAAAGAAGATTTACCTGAGGAAAATGGAGAAACTAAAAATGAGGAGAGTCCTGCCTCTGATGAAGCAGGGGAGAAAGAAGCCAAGTCTGATTAATATCATATACCATGTCTTAGCAGCGGTCCTTGTCACCCTTGTGCAATCCAGAGGAATATTTTTATCAACTATTTTGTAAATGCAAGTTTTTCAGTAATTCTAGAAACATTTTTAAGAAGAAGGGAATCCTACCTCATCCCGTTTTTAAAGTGTAAATCCTTTTTTTAAGAGGTGAAGTCATTTGCTGGTTGTTTATTTTTTGGTACAACCAGAAAATAGTGGAATATTGAATTATTCGAGGCTTTGACTGTCTTGGGTGTCAGCTTAACATTCCGTAGATGGGGGGTAGTTTTTATATCCTGTAATACAAAGCATACTAAATGGCAATTAGGAGTCACAGTCATACATTTAATATGTCTTGAACATTCAAAATTACCTCTATTCTCATGTGGTTTTTTAGTAGGATTGTTTCTTAAAGAAGACCACTGCTTAATCATTGCTCTCCCTGTCAGAACTGTGTGTGCTCTGTAATATCTTTGGTCATTGTAGTCCAGTTTTCCTAATAATTTTGTTAATGTGTTGTGAATGATTGGAAATTTGATTATGTAGTGTATATGATATTAAATTGTGAATTGGTGGGACTTATGTAACAGCTTACCAACATTTGGAGATACTGGTACTTGATATCCTCTTAAGGAAAATTTGTCTCCAAATTTGAAACTAGAAGGTACTGGAAAAACTTTTTAAAAAAATCCTGATACATGGCTTTTAGAATTTTGGTACATATGTTAAGAATTGTGTACAAATTGAAATGTCTGTATAATGATCCCCAACACAACCAATAAAATCTCAATTATGAAAGAAAAAATAAATAAAACAGCATAAAACATCAAACACTTAGAACAAATCTAACAAAGATATGTGTAATCTCTATACTTGAAAAGCAAAAAATATTATTGAGAAATTACAGACAGCCAAATAAGTGGAGATATATGTCATTTTTATGGATTGAAAGATTCAGCCCTCTATAATGCTTTATTAATTTCTTCAGGCTGCTGTAACAAAGTACCACAAACTAGGTGGCTTAAAACAACAGAATTTATTTTCTCACAATTCTTGAGGCTAGAAGACCAAAATCAAAGATCATCAGGGTCATGCTTTCCCTGAAACCTGTATGGGAGAATTTTTCCTGGCTTCTTTTACCTTCTGGTGTTTATCAACAATCCTTAGCATTCCTTGGCTTGCAATTACTTCAATTTCTGTCTCCATCGTCACATGGTGTTCCCCTCCCATATGTCTGTCTCTATGTCTCTTCTCCTCTTATGAGGACACCAGTCATATTGGATTAAGGCCCACCTTACTCCAGTATGGTCTCATCTTAACTAATTACATCTGCAACAACCCTGTTTCCAAATAAATTCACATACTGAGTGTTAGGACTTCAGCATATCTGTTTGGGGGACACAATTCAACACAATGAATAATAAATGTCAATTCTCCAAAACAGGTATATACTTCAGTGCGATATTAAACAAAATCCCAACTGATTCTAAAATTTGTAAGTAAAGTTATCACAATTGACAAGCTGATTCTAAAATTTGCATGACTATGCAAATGACCAAGGAAAGCCAAGACAATCTTGAACATAACGGGAGGGAGAACTTTTTCTATAAGATATCAAAATTCATTATAAAGCTGTTACAGAAATTAAGACAGTGAGGTATTTCCACAGGAGAGACAAAATAAACAGACTACATAGCCCTGAAACAAATCTATGAATGTAGAGACAACTTATACTGGCATATGACAATGGCAACAATGCAGAGCAGTGGTGGAAAGGACAGGCTTTTCAAAAATAGCACTTAATCAATTTAATATTCACATGGAAAAGATGAAACCTGACTTACTTCACACCATACACAAAATTCAACTTCAGGTGGATTATAGATCTAAATGTGAAAGACAAAGTAATAATACTTCCAGAAATTTCCTACCTCTGGAAGAAAAATATTTCTAAACATGACATAAGACGCACTATGCATAAAGGTTTTTCATGTTCATCAAAAGACACCAATAATAGAGCGAGAAGGCAAGCTACAGAGTGGGAGAAGATATTTGCAATATGTATATTCAAAAAGGCTCATCTTAGTCCACCCTTGCTTGCTATAACAAAGTACCACAGACTGTGTAATTTGTAAAAAAATAGAAATTCATTTCTCACAGTTCTGGACGCTGGGAAGTCCAAGATCAATACTCTGGCAGATTTGATGTTTGTTAAGGGCTCACTCTCTGATTCCAAGATGGTGCCTTGTTGCTGTTCTCTGGAAGGAAGGAACACAGTGTCCTCACACGCCAGAAGGGTTAAAAGGACAAAAGGGGCAAACCCTGTAGGAGGTCTCTTTTATAACAGAATTAATCTCATTCATGAGGGTGGAGTCCTCATGGCCTAATCACCTCCCAAAGGCCCCACCTCTCAATACCATCACTTTCTGGTGTAAGCCCCAACATACAAATTTTGAAGGGACACATACATTCAAACCCACAGCCAGACTCACGTCTAGAATATATATTCATAAGAAAATGGCAGAAAATCTAACACAAAAATGAGTGAGAGACTTGAACAGGCAATTTATAGAGAGGATATCCAGATATCAAAAAATGTGCAAATGGACTCACACTCATTATTAACCTGGGTAATGCAAATTAAAACTGCAATGAGATACCACTATACACCCATCAGAATGTTAAAGTTAAAAAGATGTATAGTAGTAATTATTGGCAAGCATTATGGGCAACTGAAACTCTCATACATGGCTGGTAGATGTGTTAAGTGAAATCAACCACTTTCTAAAATTGTGTGACATTACCTGCTTAAGTTTTACATATACATAACAATTTCATTGCTAAGTATAAACCCAACAGAAATGTGAGCATATGTGGCACAAAAGACAAAAATGTTCACAGCAGCATTTCTAACAGCCAAAAATTGGAAACAACTCAAACGTCCATCAATAGTAGATAATTAAATTGTAGCACATTAATAAAATGGAATACTATGCAGCAGTCAAAATGTAGCTCTGAAACAATGTTCAATGAAAAATTGTATCAAATCTTGATTTAGAACAAGTAATTAATCTTTTCATTGATACCTCAGAGAGAAAAATTTATACCTCTTAGAGTTGTGGTATGGATTGTGAGATATGCATGTCAAGTGCTTAGCAAACAATTGGCTTAATAAATATCAGGCATTATTTACTATTATGTTATCTCAGCAGGCCACCTTTCTGGAAATGGACGTTAAAGAATGATGCTGAGCACTTACAGCGCCTTCTAACCCCCCTGACATTCCTCCCCAAGACCTTTCCTTCACCTTTTCACAATTGATCTTCCGTCTCTTTAAGAAGTCAACCATAACTGAGGAGAGAGGAATGCTGGGAAGGTCTACTCAGCTCAGTTCTGGGGCATGACGGGAAAGGAGGGCGGAGACTAAGGCTGCGCACGCGTGGTCGGTCGGGTGTTGCGTTTGGCTAGATCAGGCAGAATTCCAGTAAGAGAAAATAATCGTGGTCCTCGCGCGGGGGCTTGGGTCCTATTCCCCGTCTCCCGCCCAGTGCTCCTCCGGGAGCAGAGAAGCTACACAAGGTAGGTCCGACTGCGGCGATGGCGGGAGGAGCCGCGCGGGCGGGCTGGGCGGGGCGGGGGCCGCGCCACGTGACGAGGCGGTGCGGGGCGGGGGCTGCGTGTCTGGGGCTGATGGGGAGGTTGCAGATTTCGCCGCAGGGACGCGCTGACAGTCACTTGCAGGTCCGATGCTCTCCCTCCGACGTTACGGTGCCGCGTACGTCCTGAGGGACGGTCGTGGGGATTCTTGGTGGGAAGGACAATTTCGGAACGCACGAGATACTCAGAGGAGGGATGAGCGTCCGTAGATTGTCATAACCGTGGCAAGTGGTCCAAAGTTCTCTTCTTAGGAACAGGCTTTTAAACCAGTTGTCCTTTTCTATGCCTGGCTTGTCTGTTTGGTTAAAGATAACTTTGGAGAGCTCCCTTTTTGCTTCAGGTTTCGTCTGTCCTGTTTAGTACGTTTACTCTTATGGGGAGGGAGGGAATCGTCTAAATGGTCAATAGAGTTTCTTGTTTCAAGGAAAACGGTTGTGAAGCGAGGCTTAGAGGTGCCCAACCCCCTGAAAGGGTCAGGTGGCCCACTTTAAGTAAGGACGTACCTGTTCACTTGCGATGACATCTTGAACTGTGATTAGAGTTAGGCCAAGAAATGGGGCTCTAAGGAAAGCTTCCAGGGAAGGCTGAGTTAGAGGTGGAGGTGGGGAGGTTGGTGTGTCCCCCTTTGAGAAATGAAAGCTGACGTGGGCCTACAAATACTAATTCTCATGGAGTCAGAAACTGTTTCTTGAGTCCATTCCTCTCAGAGCATGGTAACTTCGTCCCATATCTTGATCTGCTAGTCTATTTCTCCTCAGCAACCTTCAACATGTGAAAGACCAGAGTGCCTGTCTTTAAAGCTATTGGGGAAGTGGGAGATACTGCTGGAAGACTGTTTTCTTATGTGAAGGAAGCTAAAGGAGCAGAAGGCAGGGAGAAAGAACAGAGTTAGTCAAGGCCCCAGAGGAGTTCTTTTTCAAGTGCTCAGCCCTGAAACTTTGTGGGTAATACAAAGCTTTTAATGTAGGTAAACATGAAAACAAAAAAGAAAAATAAACCTGAATACCAATCTTTTCTGTTATGTTTTAGGAGTCCAGCTATCCATTACCAAGAATAAATCTATTAGTTTTATACTGGGGAACTCCTTTATATAAAAAATTAGAATGAAAGAACCTTTGGAAGGTGAATGTGAAAAAGCAGTGGCACCACAGCAGGGACTTCTGGACAAAATTAAAGAAGAACCTGACAATGCTCAAGTAAGCATTTCATCTTGATTTATTTTTTTAAAAAAATTCTTCTCTCCGGTGAATTGAAAATTTTAGTTTGGCAGTTTCTGATTTATAAGTTAAAACAACCCAAACCGATGTTTTCCCCACTAGATGGGTAAATCAGGTTTTCTGCTCTTTGAATGAAAAAAGATTTTGGTAACTGTGTGATATTTCTTTTTGTAAAAGAAAAGTAATATGTGTTACCATTTTACCATACTTGGTACTTTAAGAAATTCTCTTATATCTAATAGTAGTTTCCTTTATTTTGTTAAATATCGATCTATTTTATACCAGGCTCTGTGCATCCAGGAGTGAGCAAAGCCAGCTTAGTCCCTTCCCTCATAGAGTTTATAGGCTAGTAGAGGAGATAGAGATTACACAAGTGATTGTAACAAGTGCTTTGGATGAAAAATGTAAATTGGAGAATCTAACCTCGTTTGGGCTGGGGGCCAGGGTGGGTTAGGGAGGGCCTCTCTGAGGGAAGGATTTATAAGCTGAATTATGAAGAATTAATTGACTAGGCAAAGGACATGGAGGAGTTTGTTCCAGACAGAGGGAAATGCAAATAGGAAAGCCATGATTTCGAAAGATGTATGGTTCTTTTGAAGAACTGCAAGACAAGAGGGCCTGGAACAGAAATGGTGTGAAAATGGTAGTCATAGTAATGATCCTAACAACAACAGTAATAATAGATAGTATTACTATATCAATATATAGTATATATTATATCATAATATGTGATATTATTCATATTAACTTGATGTTTATGCATGCCTAGAGCATGCTAGGTACCATTCTCACAACCATATTGTTATCCCCATTTTACAGATGAGGAAACCAAAGTACAAAAAGGCCAAGCAGTTTACCACAGATTGCAGTTAGTAAATGGCAGAAACTGGATTCAAATCCGGGTAGTCAGATGCCAGAGCCTACATAGCTTGAGGACAGATTATGCAGGACCTTGTGGATCTTGTTATGAATTTGGGTCTTTATCCTGAGAGCAATAGGGAGCCATCGTAGGGTTTTAAGTGGGAAAGTAAGATGAAGCAGATTTGTGTCTGGAAAGATCATTTTGGCTACCCCTTGAGGCCCATATTGGAAACTGCAAAAATCAGCTTGGAAAGACCAGTTAGGTGTTTTGGCAAGAAGTTTTTTTTCTTCTTGGACAGTTCTTTTGCTTTATAATCTATAGTTATTGACTTTATTGTATAAGTAAAGTATAATAATATTTAAAAATAATAAATGTAATAATAAAATAAATCATAAAATAATAAATATAATAATAATGAAAACAATATTTTATTTCCCACACCTTCTCACAGGCAACATCATTCCAGGACAGGGATGCCAGATAAGTTTTGTCTCACTCATGAACTCCCCGCCTTCCTAGTGTGCTGTGCTAAGAAGGGTTCTGAGGTAGTGTCTGCAGGATGCAGGATGGGGGATGATGGCATCCATGACACTTTCTTTCTTTCCAGATGGCAAACTGTAAATTCTTCCTCTTCCTCTGTCAAAAGTAACCATTTGTTTGCCAAGTTTTGTGGATTTTACCTCTTAAATATTTCTTGAATCTGTCCCTTCATTTTCATCCCTATTTCATTATTTCTCATCTGGACTTTTATTACAGTTTCCTACTCATCTTCTTTCCTTCAGTCACACCCCACAAAAACACTGTATAGTGATGCCATTGTACTCTTTATAGATCTGATGATATGCTCCCTTTAAAGACCCTGTCTTCTCCTATGTGATAAAGCATAAAATTTATAGTAAGACATCCAAACTATCCATGTTTAGGCCTTTGTTTCCCTCTTCAGTGTCATCCCTCATCTTTCCCACCTTTTCAAATCTATGCTCCTGCAAACTATTTGCAGTTCACTAAGAGTTGTTTTCTGTTGAGTTTTATTTCCTTGCCTTTGTACATGCCATTTCTTCTGCCTGCAAAAGGAGAAATAAACATGTAGCCTGGCAAAAATTTTCACCTCTTTTAAGATATAGTTTAACTGTCACTCACAGGTAGAATTAACCATTCCCTTTTTTTCCTGTTGTACAGAGTATTAACTTTTATCATGGCATCTATAGGTCATTGAATTTTGTTTTCATATTGGTTATACTAATCCTGCCATTCCCTGCTCCCCCCTGCACCCATCACACACTAGACTGCAGTTTCTTTGAAGCCAGAGATTAGTTTTATTTGACCTGAATCCCCAATCCTTAGCACAATAACTGGCATGAAGTACGTGTTCAATAATTGGAATAAAAGAGCCTCTCTGTTTCACAGATAAGGAAACTGAGCTGAAGGAATAAGTGACTTCACTAATGTCCCACGGAAACCTGAGATACAAACCAGTTTTTTAAAATTTCAGCTTCAATATTTCTTTCATTGTACCTTGTCTGTAGTATATTGTGCTATAAGTTAATTAAGTTGTTCTTTCTATATAAAAATTGTGATAATGGAAATCTCCCCAACAGCTTTACAATCAAAAACAAATTAAAATTGTAAATTTAAGTGGATTTAAATGGACCTCTACAGTTCTCTTTGGTTTATATTAATGCTTTCAGGTGAACAGGCTATATGTTTTCATGATTGAGGGTGTGGACTATGATAGAAAAGCCAATTGAATAAATTGTGTATGCTGTTTTCCATGTTGCATTGTTGAATCTCATTTGAATATTGGAAAACAGGAGACAAGAAACCAAAACTGTTTAATATTTTCTGATATACTAAGAGTCTCTTCTGGATATTAAAGTTATAGTTGAGCTCTCATTCATTCATTCGGTGAGGTTTTGTTCCCGCTTACTATAATTCATAAAACTTGAACACTGTTGTAAGCAGTTAACACATATTAATACATTTGATGCTCACAATACTGTACACATGAGGAAGCTGAGACACAGATAGTAACTTGTTAAATGTCACACAATTAGTAGATGGTTGAGCCAGGATTTAAACCCCAGCAGTTTGGTTCAAGAGCCCAAACCATTAACCTGGATGCTAAGCTTTATCAGTTACTTTGTTTTCAGAAGAGCTACAAAGGTGAAAAGATAGGGCCTCTGCAACTGATAGTGTACGGAGAGAAAAGTTACAGGAATGAGAGAAGTAATATTTGTTGAGTGCGTTCTGCCAGAAGCTATGCTAAGCAAGTCTTATACCTTCTCATTTAAACCCTGCAGACATATGGGGGAAGTATACTGCTTTGGGTTGAATGCCCCCCAAAACTTAGTCACCTCTGTGACAGTGTAAAGAGGGAGGAAAGTCCTTGGCCTTGCGGAGATGATTAGATTGTAGGACCATGCCGTAGTGAATGGATTAATAATGATGGTCAGGGGTGTGGTTCTGAGGGCTTTAAAAGGTGAGCACATAAGAAGTTTGCACTCTTTGTGCTGCCATTTTCTGTCATGTGAGACCCCTGGGTCACTATCACCACCACTAGATGTATTCCCTGGACTTTGGATTTCCCAGCTTCTGAAACTGTAAGCAGTAAATTTCGTTTTCTTTATAAATCACTCAGTTTCAGGTATTTATGTTATAAGCAACAGAAATGGACTAATACATATACTTACCCCATTTTATAAATGAGGGAACTGAGGCAAAGAGAGGTTAAATAACTTACCCAAACCTAAAGGAAGCATCAGAGCTATAGTAGAAACTTAGTTTTAACTGGCTTCAAACTTGTATTCTTTCTGTTGCTTTGTGCCACTTCTGTATAGATCACAATATTATGTAGTTGCTGTAAAAAATTGTGTAAGATGTATTGGGTGCATAAAGGAAGGAGCCCTTACATCTGTCTGGGAAGGAGAGGAAGGCTTCACGGGGCAGGTAGCACTTGAGTTATAAAGACTGAATAAGAGTTTTAGGCAGAGAAAACAGCATATGTCAAGTCATGGAGGAGTGAGAGAATGTGATGTGCTTAGTGGTTGAGTATTTCAAGAACAAATGAGAAAAGAGAATAGATTTAAACATGTTTAGCTAAAATTGGTCAAATTTAGACATTGCATATGATGTCTGAGGGTAAAAGAGGAGTCCAGAAATACTTACCAGTTTCTGGATTTCTGATACCATTTACTGAAGGGCTAGAAGAGGATTTTTTTGGAAAATAATAATTGTAGTTTGGGATATGTTGTGTTTAAGGGGCTTCAAGTGATAATTTGCACTAGAAGGGATTTGCATGTATGGATCTGGGATTTAAAGATTAAAAAATTATCTACCTGGAGGTATAGGGTTGCCAGGTAAAATATAGGATGCCTGGTTAAATTTGACTCTCAAATAAACAATGATAATTTTTAATATAAAAAAAAATATATAAATATATATATTTTTGTTGTTGTTAAAGATGACCGGTAAGGGGATCTCAACCCTTGACTTGGTGTTGTCAGCACCACGCTCTCCGCAGTGAGCAACCGGCCATCCCTATATAGGGATCCGAACCTGTAGCCTTGGCGTCATCAGCACCGCACTCTCCCGAGTGAGCCACGGGCCGGCCCTTAATATAAGTATATTGTATGCAATTCATGGAACATACTTATTCTAAAATTTGTGATTTATCCAAAATTCAAATTTAACTGGGTGTTTTGTATTATTTGGTAAGTCTGACAACTGTATATAGGTGATAGTTGAAGTCATGACTGTGAATGAGATTGTTTAGAGAACAAGAGTAGAAAGAAGAGAGTAGAAAGCTCAGAGTAGAAAGCTGGGAACTGGGTCGATTTAGTCTCCCAATCAGCAGCCTCAGCATTACCTGGGAACTTGTTAGAAATGTATATTCTCCTACTGATTCAGAAACTGTGGGGCTGGAGCCCAATGATCTGTGTTTAATAAGACCCCCAGGAACTTCTGATGCCACTGAATTGAGAACTGTTGACTTTAAGGGTGAATATAAGATCAATGAAGGATACTGTCTTATTGTCTTAGACATTTCAGGCTGCTATAAATAATTACCATATACTGGGTGGCTTATAAACAACAGAAATTTATTTCTCACTCTTCTGGAGGCTGGAAGTCTGAGATCAGGGTGCCAGCATGGTCAGGTTCTGGTGAGGGCCCTCTTCTGGGTTGCACACTTCCCACGTCTTGTAGAAAGAGAGCTAGCTAGCTCTCAGGCCTCTTCTTATAAGGGCACTGATGCCATTCGTTAAGGCTCCACCCTCATGACTTAATTACCTCCCAAAGGCTCCACCTCCAAATACTATCACTTCAGGGTCTATAGAGTTTCACCATAGGAATTTTGGGGAGACACATGCATTCAGTCCATTGCAGATACTAAGAAGTAGTAAAGAATCGAAGTAACAGAACCAGAAGACCGTGGAATCACTGGCGGTGTCAGATGTATCTGAGAGGCCAAGTATGATAGAAGCCTAAAAGTGTCCATTGGATGAGGCAATTGTGAGATGATTGGTTGTCTTAACACAGTTTCAGTTGAAACGGTAGCCTGATTGATTGGGTTCCGGAGGGAATCAAAGTGAGGAAGTAGAGAAAGAACGAAGTACTTTTTCCCTAGTTTGGTTGTAAAGGAAAGGAGAAGAGAAGGCAGTAGCTCCTAAAGGAACAGATTCATTTTAAGCTGAGGGGAAGAAACGAATATGGAGGTGGAGAGAGGCTGAAGATAGAGAAAGACAGGATGGAATGCCAAAAGAAAGGCGAGGGAGCCACAACACAAGCACTGTTTTAGCTGTGGCTGAGAAGGTTGCCTTTTCCTGTAACATAGGAAGACTGTTTGATCTATTGTAGGTATGACGGAGGGGGTTGTTGAGCAAGTTCTTACTTAGTGGCTTCTTTTTACTTGGGGAAATTAAAATGTAAGTGAGCAGGAAATGTGTGGGGTCAGGACTTGTGAGTGATGAAAGTTAAGAACAGTTACTTTAAAAGAAACATCAGGGAAACATAACAGGAATATTAGAAACATATTAGAGATTGAGTTGATAAAGTAAGTTTTTATTGAATCTTAAGCATTCTTTTTGGTAATTTGAAGGAGGAGTATATAGTACTTTTAACTTCTTCTTTTGACAAGTGCCAATAAACGAATATTGTTATTTAAGTATAATGTTTAAGAACATCTACTTTGAATTGAATGGACTTGGATTCATTCACTCAACAAATATTTATTAAATGCCACAATTATGAAGATAATAATATTACCTAAGTATTCTTATACTAGCATTTTTGTGTGCTACTTTTACTTACTTTTTTTGCTTACTTGCTATTGCCTAAGTGTAAGACATGCTACATACTTTATTTGTATTAAATTGTTTCCATTCCATCCACCCCCCACCCCTTGTAGTGGCCCTATGGGTTAGGTAGTATTATCTTTATTTTACAGATAAGGAAATTGGAACTAAGAAAGATTAAATAACTTGTTGAAGAGCCAAGATTACGTCTGTTTCTGTCTTCTGTCAGAACCCGTAGTCTTCTCTGTTGTGTTATAATACTGGACATTGAGTGTAGGGAGGTGAAAAAACAGATATGGTCCCTGTCCATGGTGGACACAGTTCTTTCAGTCCAGTGGAGGTGGGGGGGAGGAAGAGGAGGGATATTAGGCATTAATCAAATTATTACCCTACTAAATATCAAATGATGTATTATGATAAGTGCTATGAGAGAAAGGAGATGGAAAAGACTACAACAGGAGAACTTAATTTCAATTGGGACCCCGGGTTTAAATTTATTATAGTAATTATGTTGTATTTATACCCTGTGAGGGTCGGTTTTGGAATAGAGAAACCTGTATTTGATTCCCATCTGTGCATTTAGTATCATGACCTTGGGCAAGTTACTAAACATCTCTGAGCTTCACTTTCCTCATCTGTAAAGAAAGTATAATAGTTCTTATCTTGCAGGCAGTACCTCTTTTGGTGCCATAATATACATCATAGAAAGTGGTGAATTTAATGCAGTGGTTCCTAGTCGTTGGCATTTAATAGTCTAAAGAAATTTCAAAAGTAACTTTGGAACTGACATATTTAGTTGCTTATTTTGCTAAGTGTAGGGAGATTAAAAATACAACTACTGTTTATTATCACCATTGTTTCAGAAAAGTAAGGCCTTTAAAAAAAAAACTATCTGTTTTGGAATATGTAAGCCTATTTAAACACCAAAAAAAAAAAAAAAAAAAAAAAAGTAGGATGGTTGTGATCTCAGAATAAAGAAGAGTCCTTTTCAAGATAATTATATCCTGATCTAACCATCACACATTGTACACAACTGTTGAAAATGAGCGTTGTATCCCACATACGTGTATAATAAATTATCTGAAGAAATTAAAGATAGTTTTATATATATATATATATATATATATATTTAAAAATTGTTTCATGATTGCATTTTATTTTAAAATGTTATAAATCTGATTTAGGCTGTGATGATTTTATGTATGATAAGCAGATTGCATTGAAACTCTTGTATCTTTTCTGCTGTTAGCTGATATGATAGCTTGTAAGTGTATTGGCTAAAATTACTAATTTAAATCCAGACTCTAAATCATTCAGATTTGATTTTATTTACTGTTCCCTTGTAAACACAGCCTAAAAAAATGGGTAGTGTTCAGCATTGGAATAGCTATATATTACTCCCATATATGAAGATTACATTTGAAAAGTAGATGTAACTATTATAAGAGATTCTCCAATTCTGAAAGTTTGTTTTTGTAAAGATGAAATCTAGTCTAATAACTTATAAATTTTGACTTTTAAGGTATTTGTGAGGGAAATTATGATTAGAATGTATAAGAGATGAATATGATAGAATAATTTTTTGTCGAATTTCTAGTTTACTTAGATACACTGAATTCGTTTCTCTCTCCTTTTTTTTAAAGGAGTATGGATGTGCCCAACAGCCAAAAACTCAAGAAAGTGAACTGAAAATTAGTGCTGTGTTTTCAGTTAGTGACAGTCCTCTTGGTAAGAAATAGAACTTCATAAATTAATTACAATTAATACTTGTTTATTCTGACTAGTAGAATTGAGGTAAAGTACTTCCTTTTGTAAGTCTTTCTCTTCCTTTAGAGCAGTGTTTTTCAAACTGTGGGTAGCTGGCCTTCACCAGCATTTTAAAAAATGAGATAAAATAAGATTATATCAGGCTGGCCAGTTAGTTCAGTTGGTTAGAGCACAGCCTTGTAACACCTAGGTCAAGATTTCTGATCCCTATACTGGCCAGCCACCAAAAAAAAAAAGGTTGTATAAGAGCATAATACATGTAGTAAGGAAATTATTTCATGAAACTTCTGTCTCAGTTTTCAAATTTTATACCCACATACAAATGTATGTATGTGAGAACTAGGTTATAATGTAAAATGTAGTTCTTACTGTGGGTCATGATTAAAAAAAAGTTTGAAACTCCCCTGCTTTGGAGTGCTTATTGCTTCATTTGCGTTGGATTTCAAGATGGAAGGAATTTGTCCTAAAAAAGAGAGACTGTATATGCATTAGTGTTGATACTGAAACTTTTTTTTTTTCTTATTTTGTTTTGATAGCCCAACAGTTGACTCCAGGCTTTCAGCTTTCTCTTGCACCACCTCGTCCAAATATATGGGTTCCTTCAGTTCCAGCTGTAGCAATTCAAGTTTTTTGTTCTGGGTGTAAAAAAATGCTTTATAAGGGGCAAACTGCGTATCATAAGACAGGATCTACTCAGCTCTTCTGTTCCACACGATGCATCACTGGATATTCTTCACCTGTCTGCCTACCACCTCCTCCCAAGAAAACCTGCACAAACTGCTCGAAGTATAAAATTCTTTATTTTATTTATTTATTGTTTTGGTGGCTGGCCTGTACGGGGATCTGAACATCTGACCTTGGTGTTCTAACACCGTGCTCTAACCAACTGAGCTAAGCAGCCAGCCCTTCGAAGTATAAAATTCTTAATGGCATCCCTTTTTACTTTACTTCTTTTTAGTATGTATACAGTTTAGTTCAAACATGCTATTGCTACTTTAAATTTCTTTAGTTTAGCACTTTTCTATGGAAATATCTTTTTGGCTAATGTTTGCAGATCTAAAGTTTTACAACATTAAATAAGTGACCTGGTGTTAAAAGTATTACCTAAACCAGTTTTCTGTCTTTCAGTTTAAATTTTACTATGGAAAGAAATAACAAACCATTTGTGGGAATTATAGGACCACTCATATATCCTGTAACTATAGAAAACAACCATTCAAAATTGTTTAACAGTTATCTTGAAAGTTACTGAAATATAGAATAAGATAATAGCACTCTTTTAATAGTATATGAAAGTTATTTAATTCTTTAGAAGGTAAAAACTCTAAATGGTCACAAAAATATGTGTTTATTTCTAATATCCTGGTAAGCTTTTGTTGGGGTCATTGTTGCTCTATAATAATGTAAATAATAATAAAAACATTACTTTTAAGTAATTTAAAAAGTAAAATAATACTTTTAAAAGTAAAATATTTTAAAAAGTAAGATATTACTTTTAAGGAAAGGAGGGGGAACTTTTTAAATGTTTTACTTAAATACTGAAATTTAGTTTTGTTGTAAAATGCCCTTCTAAAATCTTTAACACTTTTATGTCATTCTTATAAAACCGATCTGAATGAGTAAATCTAGTTTTCTGTTTTTGGATATTCTGCTTCAGCATATCAAATATCAAAATAAAATGAATTAAATTTTAAAGAACATAGCACAACTTATACATCCAAATGTATATTGTTTTCTTAAAAGTAGTCACCCTTGTCAGTGACTTTTTACCACAGTGCTGCTCTTTTTTGTTTTTGTTTTTTTAAAGATGACCGGTAAGGGGATCTTAACCCTTGACTTGATGTTGTCAACACCACACTCTCCGAAGTGAGCCAACCGGCCATCCCTATATAGGGATCTGAACCCATGGCCTTGGTGCTACCATCAGCACACTCTCCCAAGTGAGCCATGGGCCGGCCCTCACAGTGCTGCTCTTGATTGAAATTTTTTTTGATCTCTTGATTTGTCATTGCCTTCAGAGCCTATGAAACATTCCTTTACGTTAGGTTAGGTGACAAGTGTTTCTTTTCAGCATGGATTTTATTTTTACAAATTGCCAAAAGCTACTTAATACCTTATCAGGTCAATGTAATAGAGATTAAACTGAGTCATACTGTTAAACATGAGATTTGACTATAAAATTAGAAAATTGTTCTTTGGGTTCTTATAAATTAAAAGAAAAATTAGAAAAAATGTTTTGAGCCATGTTACTGTTGAGAGAGGTCTGGTTTTTCTAAGATAACTAAGTGTTAAAGTATAACACTCATTTGGATGCATAAGGTTTAGTGTTTATTTATGTACACAAATTTTCATTATAAAGTCATTCTCATTGGTTTACTTATATATACATTATGCCACTGGCAGATTCGTCTTATTAAATAAAATTTTTTATTGCTTTGTTTTTAGTAGAAAAATCACTTTTCAAAATCAATACTTCATCTGTGTTTAAGCATAACCACTTGGTTTCTTAGATTTGTTGTCATATTTTTAGGGTTTAAATGAGTTTTAGAAAATTCAAATAATTTTTGTTGTTGTAGTTATTCTTTCATACTTTACCGTGGAACAGTTCTCTATAATACAGGTACAGGATGGGAGGCAGGATAGGGGAGTGATTAACTCCGTGGACTCTAGAATCAGACTGCCTGGATTTATATTCCGGCTTCACTGTTTATTAGCAGTACTACTTTTTTAAAAAAAAATTAATTTATTTATTATTAATATTAATTTTTACATTCTAAGATGTTGTGGAGAGCAGTATAACTTTGATAAGCTATTTAACCTCTGATTCAGTCTCCTCATCTGTAAAATGGAAATTTTACCAATTCTTACCTCATAGTGCTTTTGTGATATTTAAGTTGGATAAACTGAGTAAAGAGAACAGTGCCTGGCACATAGTAATTACTCCATACACTTATTGTAGTATGTGATATTATTGCCATTATTATTCTTTACTTTGTGGCTTTCCCTAGTGTTTCTAATTAATGACTGTTTCCTTTAGTTTTTATACTAGTCCGAAGATTGGCAATACTAAGCCTCTGTTTTACCAAGATATTGCTATCAGTGCTTATTGTAATAATTAGTTCTTACAAAATGGCTCTGTGAATCTCACAGAACTACCTAATTATTTGTGTTCTTCCTGTCTCATGCTTGTTTCCATCTGTCCTCTGATACAAAGTCTTAACAGTCCTTTTGTCATCTGTTTCTTTGATCTTTTCAGTTATAGCCAAGTTTTATATATCATGCTAATTTTTAATTTTCATCTTTGGTAGTTCATCTGTTTCTCAAAATCTTGCATTTTTAATTTTTAAAAATTTCATTTCTTGTCTCATTCATGTTTCTGCTGTTGGCAGCTGCTGGCTAGTAAGAGGACTGTGTCTCATGGTCTGGAGTTGTGGGATGACCACTGAATCTAGTCTCATTGGCTCCAGCAGATGAAACTTGGTTGGAGTTGGAAGCCTTACTGTTTTTGTCATAAGCATCTGGCTGGCTGTATTTTAAATTTAATTCTCCCTCCATACATCTGTGAATTAGGTATTATAAATTCCATTTTGTACATGAGGAAATTGAGACGGTAATTGCCTCGTTCATTGTCACTCAGCTGATAAATAACAGAACTGATTGTCAAACCCAGGTTTTCAGATGCCTTATTTAGGGCCTTTTTTCTACCATACAGTAGTTGCCCCTAGTAAATGTTATTTTAGCTCACAAAGAGGAAGAATTTATAATTGTGAAGAACATATTTCATTTTGCCTTTGTTATTTATTTTTAGAGACATTTTAAATCCAAAGGAGGTGATTACAACCCGATTTGAAAATTCCTCTCCTAGCAAGGATTTCTGCAGCCAGTCATGCTTGTCATCTTATGAGCTAAAGAAAAAACCAGTTGTTACCATATATACCAATAGTGTTTCGACTAAGTGCAGTATGTGTCAGAAGAATGCTGATGTAAGTTAGATTTTACTTTTATTGGGATTCTGCTCAAAGATCAGAGATTTTTTAACTGGCTCTGCTTATTTTTTGTGTGTGTGTGTGTTTATTTCCTAGATTCGATTTGAAGTTAAATATCAAAATGTGGTACATGGTCTTTGCAGTGATGCCTGTTTTTCAAAATTTCACTCTACCAACAACCTCACCATGAACTGTTGTGAGAACTGTGGGAGCTATTGCTATAGTAGCTCTGGTCCTTGCCAATCCCAAAAGGTTTTTAGTTCAACAAGTGTCACGGCATACAAGCAGGTATGAATATCAGTCTGTTGCATGCAGTTAGGCTCACTCCTTCTGAGTTGGCTGCACGAGGATGAACTATAAAATGAAAGATTGAGCTCCTCCTATCAGTTCATCCTGGTGGTGTTGGATTTCCCTTCCAAAAAAGTGGGATAGATTCTGATACTGTAAGGAATGACTGTGGTAGTGAGATGATATAGGTGAACTAGGTCACTTTTTAAGATTCTTAGCTCTTCGTGGTTAAGAATTCATAAACATAATTTCATGATTTGCTGTGAGTGTAAAATATTTTGTGATATAGTGATCGTGAAGAAAACTCCATATTGTAAATAAACTATGAGCAAGAGTTAAAAGATGATAAAACCAGTGACTGTAAAGGAAGCATATCTTTTTTGTTTTAAGATGTATTTTGGAATGAATTGTAATTGTTTTGGCCACATTGCCCTATTAGAATACTATAGTTAATTTTACTTATTGTAATGAATAATGAATCTCATTACTAAATATGTCACTGTGTCAATTTAATTTTTACTGAATTATTTGAGGTTTTTCAAAAGTTATTTTCTTAAAAAGTACGTAAATGATAATTAAAACTATTTTTCAGTTAGTGTTATGGCCAACGTCCGACGGGTGAAAGAAATTTGCCCACGAGAACCGGGTGATAGGAAAAGAGTTTATTTCTGGCAGCCAGGGCTATGCAGGCCAATTGAGGAGCGCAGCCCCGAGTTGAAACCTCTCACAGCTTTTATTTTTAGCTAGGCGGGAATTTTTCCCGCCTGACACAATCTAGCCAATGCAAGCAAGCTAGCGGTACATAAGCTAATTTTGCGGTTAGCCCTGTAGCCCCTCCCCATCCTGGATTCCCCATTTATTTTAGCAAGCGATTTGTACAGAAGCAGAATGCATATGTTAAGGTCAGTAGGGGTTGGGGCGTCCCTTAACAGTTAGCAAAGTTTGATTTGTTAATTTCTCTGAGCAGTTAGTAATAGACGTTCATCATTGAAAAGTATCTCGTTTCTAAAAGTTGCCACTTTTAGCAGTTGGGTTACATCTTTCACAAGAAAAAGATGCATGTTATTTTACATTTGATACAAAAATCAGTTCCATTCCTAATTTTGTTACTAGTATTGTACTCTATCAGTTGCATAAATAATGTCCTCTTTTAGTAGGAAGATTATGTAGTGAAACTTTACAATTTATATTCCCCACCATTTACTTTCTTTTTGAGGGACCTTATAGTGCGTCACTGACTGTATAGGGAATGGTTAGGAGCTTGAACTTTGGAATCTGATGAAAGAAGTTTAAATTCCTACTTCTGTTTATGTTAATTTAATTAAAGTTAATTTAAACTTTTTGTTAATGTGATTTTTTAAGCACCTCACTATATTGTTGAAAAAGTTTTATGATATGGTATATATAAATTGCTTAGCATGGGGCCTGGCTCATGGTAAGCATTTGGTAAGTGATAATATTGCTTATATGAATGGTAGCCATTATTATTACTATTATTATTTCTTAAAACATGAATAAACTTACAGGCAAATTTTATTATGAAACTCAGTTTGAAAAACAGGTAGGTCTGTAGTAATAATCATTATTTTTATCTCTTGCTAAAGAGTGTCACAAAAACCTTAAGAGTGGTATACTCTCTTAGATTTATATCCAGGTCTGTACTGAGGATGGCCTTTTGGTTTACAGATCAACTGGTCTTCTCTGGTTATTGTGATGAGAAAAGTATGCTCTGACTACCTAATTCATTACTTGTAGTGTGTTTTATTGTTGCTAAGATATCTATCTACTCAGATATTGCTAATTTTCTTCAGTTTATGTGTGATTATTGTTTGAAAGAACTTATTTTTCCCACAACCCAATAGTGTGGCCTTACTGTCATGCTCAAGTAGTGGTTGTAGGTAGCTTTTCATTTTTAAACAATATGTAAATATGAATGCTTGTACTGGGTATCTAAATGTTATTCTATTCTCTTAATAGAACTCAGCCCAAACGCCTCCCTATGCCCTGGGGAAATCATTGAGGCCCTCAGCTGAGATGATTGAGACTACGAATGATTCAGGAAAAACAGAGCTTTTCTGTTCTGTTAATTGCTTATCTGCTTACAGAGTTAAGACTGTTACTTCTTCAGGTAATGTTGAAATTTGATAAATTTATAGGTTTAGTAACTATTGGAGAAGAATGTAATTGCTTTTCTTTCATTTTGTTACAAACTAAAATTTATCTATATGGTTAAATAAATGTCCAAGATTGGTTTATTTTTGAAGAACTGGTTTTTAAGTGAATGATTTCACTGATTTTTTTGGTTGCAGTATATATTTTGTTTCATATATGAGAAGAAAGAAAAAAACACATGTTCCGAGTTTAGTTGTATAATTGGGACTTGATTGAGGTTAGTTGTAATTAGATTTACAGATTATTGTAAAGTTCTTTTTTTTCCATATGTTATCGAATATTTGATTTTTTCATTCTCCTAGTACATTTTTGGGTCATTTGTTCATTTGAGTAACTTACTCATTAATTTTATTTTTTTTGTTACCAAGGTGTCCAGGTTTTGTGTCATAGTTGTAAGATGTCATCAATACCTCAGTATCACCTAGCCATGTCAAATGGCACTATATACAGCTTCTGCAGCTCCAGTTGTGTGGTGGCTTTCCAGGTATGATTTAAGGTAGTATTTCATCCCTGCAGTTCTCTTAAGCATTGCTCTATGGTAATGTTGACTGCTGAAGGTTTATACTTATAAAAGTTTAAATTTAAGTTAAAAAGAAAAAAATTCTGTTCAACCAGGGTTTCAGAGGTCATGTCCACAAGATTTCTGAGCCCAGATGTTGGGCCTTAGCATTTTCTTCTTTATTCACGGTCCTCGCCTAAACTACCCTTCCCTCCCACTTTCTCTCTTGGCTCTCTGCCTCTCAAAAGGATGCAAGCTAGGATATGGTTTGGGTGGGTGGTATGGTGCAGAATCGTAGCCTGAAGGGGCTCATGTGCCCCTTTCTGTCACCCCAGGCCAGATAGCTAAAGACTCCTGGCATGGAACTGTAATCATTCACTGGTCCCATTTTCTCTTCACTCTCTGCAATACACACAGAAAGAGTAGAGTTTAGTGATCACCCTGTGGGGGAGATAGCCGGTGCGGTATCTCTGGCACCAGGGAGAAAGAGACTGCTGGTGGCCACTGTGTCTTCAGGAGCTGGTTGGTGATAGGAGTGCAGGTGGAGGGGTAGTTTTGGGGAAAAGAGAGGCCTGCTTTGATTTATTAGAGGCATATGCTGGATTTCTTCATCTGAAAAGCCTGAATTCCAGTCCTTAACCTTCTTTTTTTTTTTTTAAAGATGACTGGTAAGGGGATCTTAAGCCTTGACTTGGTGTTGTCAGCACCACGCTCACCCAGTGAGCTAACTGGCCGTCCCTATATGGGATCTGAACCCGTGGCCTTGGTGTTATCAGCACCACACTCTCCCAAATGTTGTATTTCTTAGTCCTATTTTGGAAGTATGCCATTTAAACTCTATGAGATATAAGATTTACACTTGATCTTAGCCAAAAGGCCGAGACATAAGATTTAAAAAGAAAGGTTTGTGGGGAAATTAAATTATTAAAATGAGGAACTGAAAATTACTGACTTATGTTATTTCTCAATTGATAAAATTCTTGCCTTGTTTGTGTTCATTCAGAATGTCTTTAACAAGCCAAAAGGAACAAACTCTTCGGCAGTGCCCCTGTCTCAGGGCCAAGTGGTTGTAAGCCCACCCTCCGGGTCAACAGTGTCAGCAGGAGGAGGTAACACCTCTGCCGTTTCCCCCAGCTCCATCAGTGGCTCTGCTACAGCCAGTCTCCAGCCTCTTGCTGAACAATCCCAGCAAGTTGCTTTAACCCATGCAGTTGTTAAACTCAAGTGTCAGCACTGTAACCATCTGTTTGCCACAAAACCAGAACTTCTTTTCTACAAGGTAAAGAGAGATCATGAGAAGGATTGAATATAAAATTTATCCAATAGAAACATTTTGTCTTTACATCTTTGACAGTCACTCAGTTTGCTTTGAAATGAGGAGAAAAAGGATTTCTTAAAAGATAGAGCAACTGATTAGTTAGATCTTAATGACTGTTATTTCTCTGCAGGGTAAAATGTTTCTGTTTTGTGATAAGACTTGCTCTGATGATTACAAAAAGAAAAATAAAGTTGTGGCAATGTGTGACTACTGTAAACTGCAGAAAATTATAAAGGAGACTGTGCGATTCTCAGGGGTTGATAAGCCATTCTGTAGTGAAGGTAAAGAAAAAAGTTCATTTTTATCTACACAGCATGTGATTGTTATGAAATAATTCATGATGAGTTTGGTGATTAATTCATGATTAATTTTCAAATACATTTGTCATATGAGGTGTAATTTGAGGTTTTTTATGTTGAGTTTATACTTAATTCACTTTAAAGTCTATATTTTTAAATGTTACAGTAATCTCAATAAAGAAAAACTATAAAAAATAATTAGACCAGTGGTATTAATATAGAAAATTTCTTCACAAGTTTAGCTATGACAGAGATCTTTTTGTTTTTGCACCCATTTGTAAAGAGGGAAATTAGACAATCACTTCTTGGCTTAAGAATATCTTTATACCTCTGATGTTTCTGACTATAGATGGCCTAATATTTAAAGTATTTTTAAAGGTGATATGAGTTTGTTTTGTAAACATAGAGACTCTCCTTTAACCTAGAGGCAAAATAATTGTGTCCGGTATTAAGAAATTAGCTTAAAGTTTATATCTAAAAATATAGAAGCTCGCTTTACTTCCTTTAAGTTAATGTTTATTCTTTACATCTCTTCTGGTTCTCAGTTTGCAAATTCCTCTCTGCCCGTGACTTTGGAGAACGATGGGGAAACTACTGTAAGATGTGCAGTTATTGTACACAGACATCCCCAAATTTGGTAGAAAATCGATTGGAGGGCAAATTAGAAGAGTTTTGCTGTGAAGATTGCATGTCCAAGTTTACAGTTCTGTTTTATCAGGTAAATATGATACACTGTTTTGGCTTTCTGAAGTTAGTACAAATTATGTTCTGCTTAAAATATGTTTAAATTATGTGAAGAAAAATTTGGTGTTTAGAGCTAGGTAAAATAAATGTATGGGCTAGTATAGCAAAATTCAGTTGAGTATAAACATGAAATCTTTGGGGTAAAGTGTATAGGATTTCTGGAGACTTTGTTGTTGATTGAAGATATGTTCCTTTTATTTTTGCTTTCTTATAAGGCACATTGACCTTATTTGTAACTTTGAGTTCTTTCAGGTTAGAATTTTACATAATGTTGCCTTAAGTAGCTCTCTCATTCAGATTATTCTGAGGAATTTGAAATCAGACCTTGTTCTCACTTCATAGGTCAAATGACAGTGACTGATAACCTGACCCATCTCTTTTTAAAAAAGATTACCTTTCTGAAAGGCTAATATAACAGTGATAGCTGTAGTTAATTGAACCACTAATAACATGTTTGGTGCTCTGTGTTATTTCATTTAATACTCACCGTAGTCCCAAGAAGTAGGTGTATTATTACTACCAGTTTATAAATAAGAAAAAGGAGTGAGGTCCAGGGAGGTTAAGTAACGTGTCCTGCAGGAAGCTGGTAGGTGACAGCTAGACAGCACCTGTAACCCTCTAGTGGAGTCACTGTTTGCTTGTCTACCTCACCCCAAATGTAATTTTTTTGGGGGGGGTGTTATCTTTTTTATCATTATGTGATTAGAGCCAATCACAGAGCTTAAGACAAAGGATGTCTAATTAGATATTTGTTGAATGAATCTAAGGTCTTTATGACTACAAAGCCTATATTCTTAATATTGCAGTATGCTGTTTCTTCACCTTTTAAAAATCTTTTAAAAATAGAACCTGTCTTTAGATTCCTTCATCAGTAATTTTGAAAACAGAAGAGCAACTCTTATATTCTCTTGATGTAGCGCATCTATATGAAACAAATGGTTAAATATATATATTTAACCGCAATATTTTAAAATAGGAACCTTACATTTTATAGTCCCAACTGACTCATATATCCTGTTTCATATTGCCTCTGGTTTTATGATGGGTGTTATCTTTTCATTATTTTATAGTTTTAAGCCTATCTTTTCTTACATTTCTTTCTCAGATGGCCAAGTGTGATGGTTGTAAACGACAGGGTAAGCTAAGTGAGTCCATAAAGTGGCGAGGCAACGTCAAACATTTCTGTAACCTGTTTTGTGTCTTGGAGTTTTGTCATCAGCAAATTAAGAATGAACCTCATTCACAAAACAAAGGTAAAATTAAACTTGGATGATGGGATCTTTATGTCAATGCTAGAATACACGAGCGTTCTTCAAAAAGTTTGTGGAAAAATAAAATTAAAAGATAACATAAATCTTTCCATGAACTTTTTGAAGACTCCTTGTACTATCAGCACACACAGTTAGTTGTAAATAATATAATAAAAACAAAATTTCACTGGATTCAAATAGCCTGAATTTCCTTAAATTTTTCTTTAAGAATCCTCAAAGATTGCCCCTGAGGGAAAATTAATTCTAATGCTTTTTGCTCTACTATTCAAAGACACCAAGAAATCAATAAATGTGTAAGTACTAATTTTTGTAGGGAATTTATTGCTTTTGATTGAAATTATCTGTACATAAATACGTGACACTAAGGCATATATACTATTTAGTTAATAAACTAGAAATAAAAATAGAAAATCAGGGCAAACAAAGAGAAAAGATACAGGTATGTTAACATAGTTGCTGTGACTGGCATAAGATTTGACCCAGAGCTTGCTTATAGCCAAGGAAGTAGAACAACACATTAATTACGTCAGAAAAAATAAAGTAGACCAGTTCTTCATGGGTAATAAAGTTTTTCCTGGCTAAGAATAAAATAAGTAGGATGGCTCATGTGGTCAAAATATCCAGGTGAATAGATAGATATGTGGCATGTTCTTAAAGTAGCTCCCCTAAGTAGCACTTTTTGAGTGTTAGATTAAAAACACTTTATATTATGTTCTCTTATCAAAGCCTGGAGTGCTGCCTAATTGACAGAATCCACATGCTTTGGCTTCTTATAGTCTGGCCCTTGCATATCTCTGCAGTCTTATTAATCATCACCTTGATTATGTATGCCTTGTGCTAATCTTCTGTGTTAGCCATCCACTCCTTGGGACTAGTCAGGATAGTGGTAGAATATTCATTTTATAATGTGGGTTAAGAAAACCAGTGTTATTGGATAGCTTCCTCATCAACTTATTTTTAAAATTGTCATATTCAGCTTTTATTTGAAGCAAACTTAGGTATAAGAGTTTCAATATTCAGTAATAGAACAGCCCAGTTAATCCTGACGTGAATACCTGTGTTTTTACCTGTTAAATGTCATTTGGGGTTTATAATTTTATAGAATCAGGCTCTCTTTAAGCACTAATGAATCTGACTAGAATCACCTAACCTGACACTATGCAGAATTAGATATTTGCATTGCTCCTTAATTTTTTTTGGCGGCTGGCTGGTCTGGGAATCTGAACCCTTGACCTTAGTGTTATAACACTGTGCTCTAACCAAGCGAGCTAACCAGTCAGGCCTGCATTGCTCCATGAAAACCTAGTTGTTAAATACGTTTTTTTGTGTGTGTGTGACCCTTTTGTTTACACCAGTTCTTACCTATTTGTTTATTTTAATCAGTAAATATTTCTAAGGTGCAAACTGCTTTGAAGGAGCTTCCTTCTACAAGGACAGATACGACACCAGTTATAACCAGTGTGGTGTCACTGGCAAAAATACCTGCTGCCCAGCCCACAAGGAATACTAATAGTGTTTTAAAAGGTATGAATTGATATAAAGGCATTTGGCTAGACTGTAGAGGTGAGTGCTGTCTAGCCTAAGTAGTTCTTATTAGTAATATCTTTCATTACATTATGTAAGGAAGCATGCCCCTATTTCTCTGAGGGAAGTGGGTAGCAAGCAGGGTGGCGTGGATGGAAAAAGAAGTGGTATGTGTAGTTTATTTTTTTAAGAACCCAAATGATTTTATTATACCTGCTCCTTTACCACCAGAGATTCTAATCCAGTAGGATGGAGGTGGGGCCTGGGAATCCTTACCTTTGCTAAGCAGATATTGATGCAGAGTTTCCTTGGAACATTTTTTTGAGAAATTCTGGTCTAGACTGTAGCCCACTTTAGTGAGAGGAAAGTAACTTCTTGGTTTCAATATTTACTTCTGTGTATTCTGGGGATAATAATGTATGTTTTTATTTACAACAGGTGCAGTTACTAAAGAGGCAGCAAAGATCATTGAAGATGTAAGTTTTATTGCTAATATTTTTCTTGATAATGTCACTTGTTTGTTTTCATTTTGGATGTAGCTTTCTAATATACACCTGAGTACTTTTCTATTTGCAACTTAGTCTTAAAAAAAAGTGGAGTAATATATTGTGCACTAACTTTTGTTTTGAATCTTACAGTTTGACCCTAGATCATTAGTAAGATTGATTTATCTTATTATTTGTGTTCATGTTCCTTAACTTATTTAAATACTTGTTAATGCCATCTGGTTGCTTAATTTTCTCTTTTACTACATTCAAGTATTTTCCTTTCAGACTAGAGAGTCTTTTGAATGTATAGTGTAATGTTGTTTTATGCAACTTTGAATTATATGAGGCTGAAAACAGTACAAAGTGAAAATATATTTAAACTCTTACTTTATGTCTCAAATTTTAAATATTCAGATTGATTCTTTAGTAAAAAAAGTCTTCCAGCGAAGCAGACCAGCCTTCACCAGAATGTGGAGAGATAGCTTATCCTAATTTAGTATCTTTTAACCCTCCCATTATCTGTGTTGTTGGATGATGATAATAATAATTTCTATTTATAATTATTTTCAGGCAGTATACCGTATTAGTTAATGTAATGTCATCAAGCTAATTTTGTATTTATTTGTATATTATGTATTGTGCATTAAATTATATTTTAAAATTACATGATTAATAAATCACTGTGTTGTAAAATTAATTATTACATTATTAAACACACAATTGTAAAATTAATATACTAATTTAATGTATTATGTTATATATTAATAAGCATTATTAACATGTATTTATGAAAACATTCTATGTTGGTTATAGATTCATGTACTCTGAGAATGCATCCCTCCTCTACATTATATGTATAAGACAGTTAGTCTTAACTTATGCTAGTTTCAAATTATTCAGGTTTTTTCAGGAACATATACCTCATATTTAATGTGACTGCCCTATATATGTTTTCTCCATTTGGAGTATTTCCATAATTCACCAGTCATTTAGACTGTATTACAGAATAGCTCTGATTGATGTTTTCAGTTTAGTCTAGAAAAATTAGTCTAGAAAAATAATGTAGTGATCATGTTATATATAAAAAAACCCTGACAGTTTTAGAATCTTTTCTTTGTTTTTCTGAGGACTTCAGTGTGAATCTCCCTTAAGTTATTTAAGTGGTCTCAAATTTGGGGGAAAGGCGAAAAATAAAGTATGAAGAAGAAAATCTACTGGAAAAATCAGCAAACTTTTTCTATAAAGGTCTAGATAGTAAATATTTTAGACTTTGTAGGCCATATGGTCTCTTTTGCAACTAGAGACTCTGCCACCTCTGCCACTGTGGTGCAGAAGCAGCCATAAAAATACATAAAAGAGTGAGTGTGCCTGTGTTCCAATAAAACTTTATTCACAGAAACAGGTGGTGGACTGGACTTGGCCCACAGACTATAGTTTACCAACTCCTGCTCTGCTGTATTGCTACCACTCAGAATTAACCATTGTTAGATTTGGCTTATTTACTGTCAGTTATTTTCCCTCTACCTTTTTTGTCTTTCCTTTTCCTTTTTTAAAAAGCTAATTATGACTACCAGTTCCATTTTCACATCTCCAGAAACAACTACTATTATGAGTTTGGTCTGTGTCCTTTCAGACATTTTGTAATCTTTTGTATATACAGATCCATGGAAAATATTTAATATTGTTTTGACAAATATCTATATTGATGCTTAATAGGTTGGTACATTTCTATTGACTCCTGTATAGTATTGTATTGTCTGCACATACCACATTTTTTTATCCATTGCCCTATTGACGAATGTTAGGTTGTTTCTAGTTTTTCATTATTAAATATTTCTGCTACAATGAATATCCTTGTGTATGTCTCCTTATGCACATGTTCAGGTGTTTCTCTAGTGAAGAAATGGAAGGGAAAAATTGTTGGGTAAAAAAGTACTTGCATTTTTAGTTTTAAAATTGCCCTGCAGAATGACTGTTCCATTTCTTACTCCTACCAACAGTTTATGATTGTGCCCATTTCCCACAGCCTCACCAACATTTAATGTTGTCACAGTTAAACATTTTTTGCCAATCTGTTTAGTGATGTCTTTTTGTTGTATTATTTTGTATGACAGTGACTACTAGTAGGTTTGCTTATATTTCTGTGTTTTTGTTTATTTGAATTTTCTTTGAATTTCCTGCTTTTTATCTTTCACCAGTTTTGTGTTGAATTGTCTTTTTTCATTGAGTTCAAGGAGGTCTATATATTCTGGATTTCTCCCTTGTCTACTTGTCATTTTCATCCACACAAAAATCTGCAGTTGTATGTCTTATCTGAAAACAATCCTTCTTTAAACACCATGGCCCTCCAGCAACTGTCCTATTTCTCTGCTCTCCTCATAGAAAAACTCCTCTAAGGATGGCCTCTATTTGCTGCCTTCACTTTCTTATCTGTTTTCTTTCCCTAGCTCCTCTAGTGAGGCTTTGTCTACATCACTCCACTGAAACTGCTTGTGTCAAGGTTGCCATCAGTCTTTATTTTGCCAAATCCAGTGGTCAGTTTTCAATCTACTCAACCATTCAGTAACATTTGACACAGCTGATCTCCCCTTCCTGCTTGTATACCTTCTTCATTCAACTTCCAGGACATCCTACTTGCCCCTTTTCTCAGTCTACATTACTTCCTAGGGGACTCATACAGTCCTGTGGTTTTTTTTTTTTTTTTTTTTTTTTTTTTTTTTTAAGAGGACCAGTAAGGGGATCTTAACCCTTGACTTGGTGTTGTCAGCCCCATGCTCTCCCAGGTGAGCTAACTGGCCATCCCTATGTAGGGATTCGAACCTGTGGCCTTGGTGTTATCCACACCACACTCTCCCAAGTGAGCCATGGGCCGGTCCCAGTCCTGTGGTTTTAAAGCCACCTAGATGGTGGCTGATTCCCAGATTTATTTCTCTTGCCTTGACCTTTGAGCTCCAGATTCGTGTATCTAACTACTACTTGACATTTACACTTAGATGGTTATTAGCCATCTGAAGTTATAAGTCTACAACAGAACCCTTTTATTCCCTCCAGACTTCCTCTCCCGTGTTCCCTACTTACCAGCCCCATTGTTACAGACCTGGACATAAAAATAGTTCTTAAATATATACAAAGATACTCAACTTCAAAATTAGATAAATGCTGGTTAGAACTACAATTTAATCAGATTGGCAAGGATAAAATAATGGAAAACATTAAGGCATTCTTATTGCCAGTAGAAGTGTGTAAGTTGGTAAATCTGCTACAGAGGGCAATTTAGGAGAACCTGTTAAAATTTCAAATGTAAATATCGTTTGCCCAAGAACTCCATTTTTAGTAATTTATCCTTCAGGTACATTTTGCACATTTATGAAATGACTTATATACTACAAAGATATTTATTGCAGCATTGTTTGTAGTAGCAGAAGTTTGAAAACAACCTAATTGTTACATTAGTGGTTAGGGCCAAGGTGCATTCACTTTGAGTTATTCTGTGAATTAGGGAAAAATAGTCTTACATGGCCAGAGTCTGAAATGCACCCTTGTCCCAAACCACAGCTATTTATATGGTGTAGCTAGTGGAGAGCCCTGCCCAGGCATACACAGTGGCATGTTGGGGCTGTAGATAAATTAAGTATGGTATATTCATACAATGGAATACTATGCAGTTGTTAAAAAGAATGTGGCAGCTCAATGTGTACAGATAGTAGTCTGATATAAGTAAAAAAAAAGACACAAAATTGTGTATAGCATACTGCCATTCGTGCTTACACACACACACACACACACACACACACACACACACACACGCATGCACACTTGTACATATGTATAGAATATCCATGAAGGCAACCAATACATGGGTAATAGTGGTTGTCTCTGAGGAGAACTGAATGATTGGGGGAGAATCTTAACAGGGAAAATTTATTTTTGTCATTGTTTACTATTTGAATTTTATGTCATATTACCCATTCAGAAAATATGCATAATTTTTTTTAAGGTAAAGCAAAACAGGAGAAAGGATATGAATAGACAGTTCACAGAAGAGGAAATATAAATAATGCTTACAAATGAAAAATACCTAACCACACTACAGTAAGATAATTTTTCACTTATTGATAAATAGCAAAAAGTTTGATAATACTCTGTTGACTAGGATGTTGGAAAACAGGCTCACATATTTTGCTAATGGTCACATAATTTGATGTAATTTCTATGGAGCAATTTGGCAGTACCATGAGAATTAATCTCATATACTTTGTGACCCACCAACACTTCTAAGACTGTATTCTTTAGATATACTAGCACATGTATAACTAATTTCTGTATAAGGATATTCATTGTAGCATTCTTTATAATAGCAAAATTTTTATAACATCCTAAATGTTCATCAGCAGGGACTTTTCAAATTAATTGTGGTACATTCAATAAGGGAATACTATGCAAGCTGTTAATAGGAAGCTTTATACCAAGTTATATAAATATATCTCCAAGAAAACTTGCTAAGTGACAAGAGCAGGGTGCTGAATCTTGCTAATAACATGCTACCACTTGTAGTCAGAAGCACCTTATTTAATTACATAGACCATCTCTAGAACGATACATAAGAAACTGGGAACAGTGATTGTGTTAATGTTGAGTCGGGATAGGTGGCAGTCATTCATGTATACACTTTTATACCTTTTGAATTTTGTACTGAGTGCATCTATTACTTATTTTAAAAGTAAATTTAAATATAACCTCCAGTGGCTTCCCACCACCTTTAAAATACAGTCTGGATTTTGTTGTCTTTTTTTTTTTTTTTCTGACTGGTAAAGGGATCACAACCCTCAGCACAGTATGGTCTGCACCACGCTCAGCCAGTGAGCACACGGGCCACCGGCCATCCCTATATAGGATCTGAACCCGCGGCCTTGGCACTCACAGCGCCGCACTCTCCCGAGTGAGCCAGGGGGCTGGCCCTTGTTGTCGTTTTTTGCTAAGACCTTCCAGATCCTACACAGTTTGGCTTCTACCTACCTCTCCAAACTTATTATTCTCCCCCTGCTTACTCTGTTTCAGCCTTGCGCTTATTGATGTTCCTAAAGCATGCCAAGCTTTTTCCCACTTCAGGGTTTTTGCACCTATATTCCCTCTGCCTGAACTCCTCCGACCTTAGATCTTTGCATAGCTTACTCTTATGAATAATTCAGAAGAGCCCTCTGCTCAGATGTTTACTCCAAAATTACCCTTCCCCCATACCATTACTCTCCATTTTCTTATCCTGCTTTATTTTTCTTCATAGCACGTATGACTACCTGGAAATATACATTAATGTTTGTTTTACTTGTTTATTTTCTGTGTCTCCCTCTAGAATGTAAGGCCCATAAATGCAGATTTTGTCTTGTTTTCTGCTGATTTCCAGGGTTTTTAGAAGTGTGCCTGGCTTGAAGTAAACATTCAGTAAATACTTACTGAATGAATAAGCATGCTTTAAATACGTTCTCCCACTCTGTTTATCCTTTAAGTTTGTTTTATAAAGCCTTTGTTTACAAAGTTTTAAATTTCAAGGTAAATATATTAATTTTTTTTACTTTGGTTTTACTTTTTGTGTTTCATTTAAGGATGCTTTCTCTGTGTTCTGGTTATTTGAAGGTTCTCCAGTGATTTTAAAGTTTTTTTTTTTTTTTTAGGTATTTAATTGATACAGAATATATTTTTGCATATGGTCTGAAGTTGGATCTAATTTTCTGAGTAACCAGTTGTCCTGATCAGCAAGGATTGTTTTCATTGTTTTGATTAAACGTACTATAGGCAGAATTTTTTTTAAAAACCAATGAATGAAACTGATAATGAATAGAAGAATTAGGGTTTAGTGTATATTTTCCGAAGTGACTTCTTTATTGCAAATATTCTTTCAGGGGAAGTATGTTTCTCTTGATATATACCACCTTTCAGTAGATAGCAATTATAGTCAGTAAGTGGGTATTAAGAAAAAATCTCATTGGTTTTTTAATTTGTTCTTAACTAGGAAAGTACGCAGGCAGATGCCATGAAACTTCTGTCTTCCCAATCTTCCCAGCCTTCCAGGCTTTTAAAGAACAAAGCCGTATTGTGCAAGCCCGTCACTCAGACCAAGGCCACCTCTTGCAAACCACATACACAACACAAGGAATGTCAGACAGGTATGTGTCCTTGTGCTTTCCTGTGTACAGAGTTTGTTATCTGGTTTGTTTCTTTGTTTTAGTTTTTTTTTTTTTTTTAAAGAAAGGAAAAGAAAATAATTGATAACATAAAAACATTTATTAATTCTTGGATCACATACTTTGAAAACCTATTTCTTTTATAATTATTGTCATTAACCCTAATAACTACTAAATCGAATCCATATGTACACAAAGCGTTATGTGTAAAGACAAGCATCTCCTTTATGTGTGCACTGCTGTATTTTAAATGTTATAGACAAGCTATTATAATTACTAAGAGACAGATTTAGTTAAAAGCATTACTGATTGAACCTTAATTGTTTTTTTTCACACTGTGAATTCAATTGTCAGTTACTAAAAGTACAACTAATATGTCTGAGGCGTTGGCAATCAGGAAAATTGTTTGGACTTATACTTGAAAAAGTTGTAAAGTATTGCCCCAATCCATGTTAACTACTTTTAATTTCACTACCCTTGTGTTTTCAATTACTTTGCTCAAAACACTTTTTTATTTTTTATTTTTAAAATAATCTTACCTGGTCTATCAATAAGTAATCAAGAGTTTTATTTAGGGTGCCTTTCTTTTGGTAGAAGTCAAGGAGAATCTTGTTTTCCTTCCCTCAGGAAATTTGATTATTTTATATTGTTAAAATGATACACTCTTCATGTACTTAAATCTATATTGTGTACACACTCACATGTAGAGGGTAGTAAAGGATCTGTGGACATCTATGGGTATCTGTGTGGGTATGTGTGTGCTTATACATTTTTTTGAATTTCTAGATAAATATTGGATTGTCTTCTAATATATTGTTGTAAAGTACTTTGTTATTTCACATTTCATTGGAAACATCATTCCACATCAGTAGAAATTTAAACATACATTGAGATTTTTAACAGACATAGATTCCAATGTATGTAACATAACCAACCACCCAATTACCCATTATACTCATATCTGAATTTCCCCAACTTTAATTTTGAGAAATTTCAAAATCAGAAGGATTGAAAATTCAATACAGTGAACACCAGTATCAATGAACCCTTTGTCTAGTTTCACCAGATGTTAACTTTTTGCAACCTTTGTTTTCTCTTTTTTTCCTGAACTCTTTGAAAGTAAAATAATTTATTCTTAATTTGATGTGCTTTGTGGGGAAAAACATAAAAAACATTGCTTATTCTTGAAAATAACAGTGATTCAAATATTTCATTCAGATTCACCTATGCTTAATGAGAAAAATGATGCAGAACTTGATTCTCCACCTGCAAAAAAAAAAAGAATGGGTTTTTTTCAGACTTACGATATAGAATATTTAAAAGTTGGTTTTATTATCTGTCCTGGATCAAAAGAAAGTTCACCAAGGCCACAGTGTGTCATTTGTGGAGAGATCTTATCCAGTGAAAACATGAAGCCAGCAAATCTTTCTTATCATTTGAAGACAAAACATTCAGAATTAGAAAACAAACCAGTAGATTTTTTTGAACAAAAATCTCTTGAAATGGATTGTCAAAACAGTTCTTTAAAAAAGTGTTTACTAGTTGAAAAGTCACTTGTGAAAGCTTCTTATTTAATTGCTTTCCAAATTGCTGCCAGCAAAAAGCCATTCTCCATTGCTGAAGAATTAATTAAACCATATTTAGTAGAAATGTGTTCAGAAGTTTTGGGTTCAAGTGCTGGAGACAAAATGAAAACCATTCCCCTTTCTAATAATACAATTGGACACAGGATTGATGAACTATCTGCAGACATTGAAGATCAACTGATTCAAAAGGTCAGAGAGTCAAAGTGGTTTGCCCTGCAGATAGATGAGTCATCAGAAATCTCAAATGTCACCCTTCTTTTGTGCTATATTCGTTTCATTGATTATGATTGTGGTGATATAAAAGAAGAATTATTATTTTGCATTGAAATGCCTTCTCAAATTACTGGTTTGGAAATATTTGAACTAATAAATAAATATATTGATAGTAAATCTCTGAATTGGAAACATTGTGTTGGTCTCTGTACAGATGGGGCTGCAAGTATGACTGGCAGGTGTTCTGGTTTGAGGGCAAAAATTCAAGAAGTTGCCATGAATACAATGGCATTTACACATTGTTTTATTCACCGTGAACATTTAGCAGCAGAAAACTTGTCTCCATGCCTACATAAAATTCTTTTGCAATCAGCACAAATTTTAAGTTTTATAAAGAGTAATGCGTTGAATTCACGTATGTTAACAATTTTGTGTGAAGAGATGGGGTCTGAGCATGTGAATTTACCACTTCATGCTGAAGTACGTTGGATATCAAGAGGGAGAACTTTAACAAGATTATTTGAATTACGACATGAAATTGAAATATTTTTAAATCAAAAGGATTCAGATTTGGCCAAGTATTTTCATGATGAGGAATGGGTTGCAAAGCTGGCCTATTTATCAGATATATTTTCACTTATAAATGAATTAAATTTAAGTCTTCAAGGAACGATGACTACTTTCTTCACTTTGTATAATAAAGTTGATGTATTTAAGAAAAAGTTAAAAATGTGGTTGAAGCGCACACAAGAGAATGATTATGACGTGTTCCCTTCATTTTCTGAATTCTCAAATTCATCAGACTTAAATATGAGAAGCATCACAAGCATTATTTTTGAGCACCTGGAAGGACTTTCTCAAATGTTTGATGACTGTTATCCACCAGAAGAAGACTTGCGTTCAGGAAATTTGTGGATAATTCATCCTTTTATGAATCACCAAAATAATAATCTGACCGACTTCGAAGAAGAAAAATTAATACAGTTATCTTCAGATTTGGGATTACAGTCAGTATTTAAATCAGTGTCTGTAACTCAGTTTTGGATAAATGCAAAGACAAGTTACCCAGAACTCCATGAAAAAGCAATGAAATTTTTATTACCTTTTTCAAGTATTTACTTATGTGATGCTACCTTTTCAGCTTTGACCGAGTCAAAACAAAGAAATCTGTTGGTTTCTGGCCCTGCCCTAAGACTTGCAGTCACATCTTTAATTCCACGGATAGAAAAATTAGTAAAGGAGAAAGAATAGCAACATGCATATTGTTTATCATCAAAGTCTATAATTTTGTGTCAGATTTTGTATAAGTATCCTAAACTATAATTTCCTAATGTGGATTTGTGTTTTCAGTGATTAAATAAGTGTTTTAATAATTTTTCTCTTTTTGTTGAGGAATTTAATAATCATGCATTTATACATAATTATGTATAATTCTAGTAATCCGAGGTAGAGAATTTAGCTGTTTTATCAATTGATAAATTTGGATTAGTGACAAAGATTGCAGGTAATGAAAGGCCTAGTTTATAATGTAAACAACTTGGATATTGAAACAGTCTGGCCTTTAGAAGCACATGGGACATTTCAGTCTTCAACCAGCCAGCCAGCCACCTACTCCAGCAGGTTGTGGGTAGGTGGAAAACAAAGATCTAAGTAACCCGGCTAACAGAAAATGGAAGCATGAGAGGAGTTTGAGACCCCTGTTTGGGGCCCCTCTGGCCCACTAGACCAGGGCTTGGCAAACTTCATAATGGGCCAGATAGTAAATATTTTAGGCTTTGCAGTCCATGCTGTCATATCTATTCAACTCTGGTTGCAGCACAAAAGCAGTCACATAGATAATACACAAACAAATGAGAGAGGCTGTGTTTCAATAAAACTTATTTATAAGCACTGAAATATGAATTTCATATAGTTTTCACGTGTCACACAAGCTTCTTAATTTTTTTTTATCATTAAAAAATGTAAAAAAACATAATTGGCTTGGAGAGAGGGAGAAGAGTGAAAACAAACAAACAAACAAACAAAAAAACCAGACAGCTGGCTGAATTTGGCCCATAGTTTGCCCATCCTAGCTCTAGACAGATTTCCAGGTAAGAGCAGATGGGCCAGGAGCGCCTGTAGGGCGTTGTTCAATGAAAACCTCTCTTTCCATGGCTGCAAGTAAGCATCTGAATTTTCAAACACTTTTCACATTTTAATTTCTGCTGAGGGAAATTAGAGGGTAAAGATATTTCAGGCAAAGACAGAAAAGAACGACTTATTTTATAATTACTGGATGTTGATTTATTACTAATAACTGTATAAATTACTAATTTACAAATAATTTTCTGAGCTCTTTGTGTTTGCCTGTTACAAACCCCAGAGAAGTGGTAGGGCGTTATCCCCATTTACAGATGCAGACACTGAGGCCCACTGGGATTGGGCGACAGCGCAGATTCCACAGCTAGGGTGACCCAGGCAGAACACGAGCCACCTCCAGATACCCACCCGTGTTTGCCTCACTCCGCATTGCTTGGGGCTGGCTCAATCAAGAGCCAGTGTGCCTCAGGGTCCCCATCCAAACGCAGCGGGTGCGAGGCCCAAACACGGTGGCGGTCCCCCGGGAAGCGCGGGGCGGGGCGGCGCCGGGGCGGGCCTTCCGGCGCCCCGGGAGGGAGGGGACACGCCCGCGGCGGGGGCGGGTTCTCGGCGGGGGCCACCCTCGGGCCATGGCGCTCCTGCTCGGTGGCCTGCGCGTCCTGCTGGGCGGCTTTTTCGCGCTCGCGGGGGCGGCCAAGCTCTCGGGGCACATCTCGGCTCCGGTGTCGGAGCAGATGGTGAGCGGCGCGGCGTGGGCGGGCGGGGGGCCGTGCCGCCGGCTCCTGGCGCCGCCCGCCCCCGTCCCGGGCCCTGCGGAGTTCCTCGAGTTCTCTGGATCTCCGCTGGACGGAAGGGGACGGAGCAGCGCCTTCCGGCCGAGCACTGGTGGCCCCAGGCGACTTTTGAACGGCCGGGGACCCCGGAGAGGAAGATGGGTGGAAAAGTGACCGAACCCCTCTCTCCGCCCGCCCCCCGCCCTCCGCCCTTTGTCAGTTTGCTTCAGTTCTCGGGAGGCCCTCGAGGCAGGAGTTTAGTAGTCCCGCTTTGCAGGATAGGAAACCCGCCCCGAAGATGAAGTGTATCTGATAAAGGTTTACACAGCTAGTCAGGAAGCAGGGCCCAAACTAGACACTGTCCTGATTCAACCCACACAGTCCTTTCCAAGAAGCCTGAGGGGGAGCCTAGAAGTCGCCTGTCAGCTCTTGTCGTGTTCCAGACTGATGGGAAGGTTTTCATGTTCTGTCCCCCAATCCCACCCAGCCGCTCAAGGAAGCCAGGCTTGGAGACCCCTTTGGGCCTCTCTCTCCCCGTGGCTTATGTGGTGGTTTGTTTGAGGAAGTATTTCCCCAGAGCCTGTCAGCTTGGAGCTTCTTTCTTGTAGCGCTGAGTAGGGAAGGTAGAGCTGAGTTGGGAGAGCAAGAACAGGTATCCCCGAGGGTCAGGATGAAGTTGTCATTTGCCCAGGGGAGGGTCTGACTCAGTAAGATCAGTCACTGTGAACCCTCTCCACACACCCCATCCCCATCTGCCTCAGTGGGATCCAGGACCCAGCATAGGAGATTGAAGGTGGACTCTAATGAGCCCTTCCACCCTCTGCCCAGATATTCTCTGCATAGCAGCCTGAAGAGAAACCAGGCCAGGCACAAAGAAAGAATGTTCCCCAGGACTTGGCACTAGATGGGAAGGCCCAAGCCCACCACCCTCTTCCTCCTGGCCTTTGGGGTGGAGTGTAATCTGTTGAGAGATCTGGTGAGAAAATCAGTCAGTCTCTGTGCCACCACCCAGCCCTTCTTGGAACATAGAGCAAGTTAGTTTCCTGATTCCAAACCTCGGCCCCACAGGGCAGCTCTCTCCTCTCCAGGCTGACCTCAGGCCTGGAGCTGACCTAAAGTAGTAGTTCCTTTGTCTGTCTGGGGAGTTGAGGGTACAGGCATAGAATTCCCTGGTGGAGTGTCTGGGTAATGTGTCCTTGCTGAGTGTGGCTGACAGGCATTCCCTGCTACCCCTAGAAAGCCCTGTTTGTGCAGTTTGCTGAGGTATGTCCTTTGAAGGTGTTCGGCTACCAGCCAGACCCCATGAGCTACCAAACAGCTGTGGGCTGGCTGGAACTGCTGGCTGGGTTGCTGCTGGTCGTGGGCCCACGGATGCTGCAAGACATCAGTAACTTGCTCTTGACCCTGCTCATGATGGGTAAGGGGGCCAACTGGCCTGGGGAAGTGGGATCTTCTGGGGCAGGATGATGGAAAGACCTGGCCATCCCCCTTTACTGTTGCCACCCTTCCTTTTTCTCTGGGACCCAGGAGCATTTCCTGCTCTCCTATAGTTTGCATAGTTTTTAGATTAGGACAGGTGCTTTTTAAACTTAATATGCTATAACAGTATCCTATGTCATATATGCGTATACCTTCTACCTCATCAGTTCTAATGGCTGCATAGTATTCCATTGTGAGAATATATCATAACCTCAGAGCCTCTGCTCGTTCCTCCACACACCCACTTCTTGGGTGAAGGGATGGAGCAGCAGTTGCCACTTGACTTCTATGTCTGGAAGATGGGAGTGGACAGCAGGTAAGCTGGGGCCCTCTCAACAGAAAGGCAGAGGATCTCCCTAAAGGAGCTCCTTCCTAGCGGCTCTGCCTGCAGGAACTACTGATGTGCAAAGACAGTTACTGCCTCAAAGGCTGGACATCTTCAGGCTCTTCTATATCCCCTGGCCTGTGTTACACTGCTGCCACCACTACCACCCTGCCCAAAGGCTTTCTTTCCATCTCTAGAGCTTCCCTCATTTTCAGATCTTTCCCATACCTCCATCACCAACCCCTGGGCCTCCTTCCTTCCAGTAGATGTAGGATTAAGAAAGAAGGATCAGGGAGAATTTGCTCCAAAATCTCCATCTACCCACCTTAGTCTCTGCCCTATTTGTCTGGATTGTTTCTGTTTCTCTTTTTAAGAGGGGCTACATTAGCTCAAGAGGCTTCTAATTCCTGGTCCTGTTTTCTCTGGGAGGCCAGAGAGATGAGTGCAGCTGGTTTGGGGTATGTGTGTGTTTGTGGGGGGTTTTAATGGGATGGCTTGGGCTAGAATGGGTCAGCCTAGGCTGGAGAGCACTGAGTGCCAGGATCTCCTGGGTTCTCCCAGGGAGCCTCAGGGACCTCACTTTCCATTCCAGGGGCTATCTTAACTTTGATGTCTCTGAAAGAGTCACTGAGCACCTGCATCCCGGCCATTGTCTGCCTGGGGCTCCTGCTGCTGCTGGATGTCGGCCAACTTTTATCCCAAACGAAGAAGGTGGTCAGACCCAGTAGGAAGAAGACTCCAAGTGCATTCAAGCAATCCTGGAAGTAGAGAGTCTCTGCCTGTCCATGCCATACAGCTGTCACAGCAGGAACATGGTAGAACACAGTCTACCACCATGTTACCAATATGTCCAGGGTCATCCAGTATTGAAAGAGACACCTTGTCTACCTGGTAGTGATTTCTCTCTTTAACTTTACTGCTCTTTTTTAAGGGGTATGTGTTATACATGCTAACATTCATCATGTCATATGAAAATAGAAAATAAGCAGAAAAATTTTAAATCTCCCCAAATTTTAATGCCACCTAAATACCACTTTGTGCCCTAGTACAACTGTATCTCTCAATTTTTTCTATGCTTTTACAGATACATATTTTTTTAAAAATGAAAATGAGACCATATATCCTACTTTATTACCTATTTTTTAAACCTAATTTGCTGTAAAACCATTCCATGTCTATTTAACCTCATTGATGTTAATGGCTGCATAGTATTCCATTGGAAGGATGTACTGTAATGTATTTACTCAGTCCCATGAGGAACGTTTGGGTTGTTCCCAATTTTTTTTTTACTGTTGTAAAACTCACAGTAAATCACCTTTGCACACTGATTTTCTTTCCCTAGAAGGGAGGGTGCTTGTTCAAATGCATGCACACTTTTAAGGTTTTCAATACATATTTAAATTTTACATATTGAATATGGCACAGTTTAAGTATCTGCTTCTGCCTGTGCCCTTTGGAGCCACATGAGGGATTCTCTCCTATTCCTTTTTATCACTTGCACTAGATTTTCAGAGCTAACAAAGATGGCCATTGAGTCATTTTACAGGACCTGAAGTCACCAGCCTCTGGTGGTGAGGTGTGGCACTCAATTTGGAGGTGGGGGATAGACAATTCCATGGAATGCTGAATGATACAGAAGGGCCCAAAACCTGGGAAAGATTCTAGAGGTCCTTGGGGGTCAGAAGGGTGTGTGTGTGACAGTTCTCAAGGGAAAGTGGACATGTTAGGACAGCTACTTTCATGTCACCAACCTTCTTCACCTTAGTCCAGTGGGAGCCTTTAGGGAAGTGATGTTCTTCCCATGAGGGAAATGGTGAGGAAAAAGTGTCCATTCATTTATGCAAGTATTCTAGCTACCAGCCCACAAATAGCTTTGAGGGTAAGGACAGTAGCCTTTGGGAGCCCACAGGTGTGAAAGAAGTCTATATTACTCCATTTCATATTCACTTCAGAATAATTCCTGCTGTGTCACTGATTAGCATGAACCTCAGGCAGGTTGACACTCTTGGTTGGATCTTTTCTTTTTGTGTCTGAAAGCACAGTGATACAATCTACCTATAAGAAGGACAGATAGTACATAAATATACATGGTAGTGTCAAAACAATAAGGAAAACTTTCTCTCCCATAAGAGGCCCAAAGATAACATTACTTCAGTTACATTAATGGTTAACTTGGCTGCTTAATGATGACATCAAGGACAAACATTCTTTCAACTTTCTGCTCTGCTGCTTTCAATTTATTGGCTGTGGCTCTCAGAGTTGCAAAATAGCTGCAGCAGCTCCAGGCAGTGCATTTACACATAACATCCAAAAGTGAGAAGAGAAAGGAGAGTTCTCTTAGAAGATCCTAGATTTTCCTTCACTTCTCACTGACCAGAATTATGTTACATGTCCATTCCTTGACTAGTCACTGGCTTGGAGGATGGAATTCCCATAGTGGACTTAGACTAGTTAAGATTTACCCACGCTGGTCAGCAAGGAAGGAGGGGGTAGATAATGGTTTCTGCCACTTACTAGCTTATTTGCAAAATAAGGACAATAATAATAAATATTTCATGGCCTGGCACATAGTAAGTGTTCAGTAAATACTAGCTATTATTAAATATTGACTTGTTCTGCAGATGAGAAAATGGATTTGGAAAGCTTAAGTGCTTATGTGTCAGATCTGAGGCTAGAACTAAGGCCTGATTGATTCCAGAACCACACTTTCCACTGCACTAGCTGACAAAGCCAAAAATGAGCAAGCATGGCACCCCTACTCTCTTCAAATTGAGAGTAGATGGGAAGACCTGTCCAATGTGATTAAATCTGCCCTGCGCTCCAGAATTGCCCTGCTGCATGAAAAGTTTGAAGCCCATGAGAGAAAAGTCTGGAACCCCCTAGGTTTCTGGTCTCATAATTTCTCCACGCTTTCCAGGATGCCACAGCCAGCCTGTCTCTGTCTCCAGAGGTTTTCAGTAAAACCTCTCACAGCTGGCATTAGATTGTGGGCTCCTGTTTACCAAGGTTTGGGCTGTCGGCTGATTACCAGGCCCACCCAAGCTTGGCCCTTGGGCTGGCCCAGCAGGTGGGGGAAAGGCAGGGTGCTGGGTGGAGTGGGCTGGCCAACTGGTATGGAGGAGCAGTTGGGATTGAAAGCAGAAGGAGTATCTTGAGCCTCAGCAGTGCCTCCTTAGCAGCCCAAGGAGAAGCCAGGCCTCAGGAGATGTGTTCCCCAAACTACATCCTAAATCTATGTCAGCTCAGCACAATGACGTTTAGCTGCCTGGCCTTCCTAATACTATATGTACTGTAATGTATCTCCCTCTGCTGAAGGCCATCTTGCCCAGCAGTGAGATTCCCTTCCCTTGGGGCCCTGGCTGCACCCCCACAAACCCAGCTCACAGCTGCCACAGGTGGGCCCCAGCCCCTCCAGGTGTTGGCCCCATTCTTAATGTCATGTCCTAGGATTATCAGGTCAGTGGGAGGGTCTGGGATGTGTGGGTGGGAGGGGATTCTGCCCTGTCTGCGTTCCTTAAAGCCAGGCCCCCAGGACCCCAGAGAGAGCTCCAGAAGCCAGAACAGCAAGAGTAAGAGGAACAATCTGGTGGTGTGGCCGGGGGAGGTTCAGGGTTGGGGCTGTTGGGGGCTTCGTGGTGGACAGAACTGAGAGCGGGGGAGAAGGAAATATACTCACTCAGGGTCCCAGAAAGAACTGGAGCCTGAGAGACTGAAAGGCAGAAATCCAGATTTTGGTTTTGGAGGAACTGAGTTTTGGGACACCCTAGGGGTGTGTCTGTGGGTCAAAAATAGTAACAGGGCATTGGCTTGTGCACTTACTCCCCTTAGGGAGAGGGTAGGAATACGCCCAGATGTTTTGTGTTGTTTTGTTTGCTTGGAGCGTCTGTGTCTCTAACGCTGCATGTGTTCCTGTGTGGGCGTACACATTTATCTGTGTGCTGCCTAGAAGGGAAGGGAGCTAATAGTTATAAAGTATCTCCCCAGTGTCAGCCACAGGGCTCAGAGTTTTACTTATGTTTTCTCATAATCCTCCCAACAACCCTGTGAGGTAGGTATTTTAATCTCCATTTTTCAGCAGGGAAGACAGCTTGGTGAAGCTGAGTAATTTGCCCAAGGTCACATGGCAAATAAATGTGTGTATGTAGAATCTGCCTAATTCCTGGGCCTGTGCTTTTTTTGCTTTGATGTCCAAAGTTTTGAGTCTGACCCAGTACTTCTTTGAGGTCTAAAGGTGAGAGGGGAAGAAACAGGCTGGAAGGCTTGAGAGTTGTGAAACCTTTTCAGCCCTGCCAAAGGTGCTCCAGGTAAGACTTGGGGCACCTCCTGGGGAGTGGACCTTCACCAAGGCAAGTCCCAGGTCACTCTCCACTGGGTGGCACAGGGAGAGGGACTGGCGCTTTTTCTGGGAAGGACTTTCTATTCCATCCTGGTTTATGCAGAAGTCTCTGTTGGCTCAGCCCTGCTTGGGCTTACTGCACATGGCTGTGCCCCCACATATCAGAACCGTACTGCATCTATGAGCAGCACCTCCATCCTCCCAGTTACCAAGGTTGGAAATTTCCACATTATTTGGGACTCCTGCCTTTTCCTTATCTCCCACAGCTTGTCATCAAGAACTCTGGAGCCCTTCCCCTCCTCTCTGTCCTTCATCCTTGCTCACGTGGGCTTTCTTGCCTCTAGTGTCCTTTCCCAGCAAGGACTGAAGAAGTGGACTGGGGTGGGAGAAGGTGGAATGAGGAGCTTCTTTTGTGGCTAGACTCCACAGTGACCTCTCTTTCTCTCCCCTGTTCAAGGTCGGAGATGAACAGCAGTGTTGGGGACTTGGGTGTTGGTGGCTGCAACCCCTGGGGTAACCCTGCTCACTTTGTCGTGGTGCCGGCATAAGCCTTGGCACTGGGCCTGGGGCTGCCCGCCAACGTGGCTGCCCCGGCAGTGTTCGTCTACAGCAGAGGGCTCCTGGGCCAGGCCCTGCAGCTCTACCTGCTCAGCCTGGGCCTGGCCAACGTGCTCTTCATGCTCACGCTGCAACTGTGGCGCACCTAGTACCTGGGCCCAGCCCACTGGTCCTTCCCCGAGGCTGCCCACCCAGATGCCGGCGCTGCCTACTACGTGTCCACCTGCACAGCTGTGGCCTTGGCAGCGCCCACCAGCGTGTGGCTGCAGCTTGGTGCATGGGCTGGCCCAGGGCAGCCGCCTGCACTGCGCCCCCACCCGGGCGGCACCGCTCACTGCCTGGAGCACGGCTGGGCACCTCCGGGCCTGGCCTGTGCCACCGTGGCCTTCTTCATAGCTGCCTTCCTGCTGGTGCTTGCTCGTGGCCTATGTGAGCCTGGCGCATGCCACCCTCGGGCCCGGGCCCTGTCCCCGCCGGCCAGCACCGACGAGTGAGCAGCATCATGGTCCTGCGGCTCCTGCTCGTCTTTGCCCTCTGCCTGGTGCCCTGCCACCTGCTACTGGAGCCCTGGGTGTGCTGGCAGGAGGGCGGTGACCTTGGCTTTTGCAGCGCCGCTTGCACGCTCAACGTCCTGCACACCCTCAGCCTGGAGCTGCTGAGCCTCAGCAGCTGCCTGGACCCTCTCATCTACTGCTTCTCTGTGCGCTGCTTCTGCTGGGACTGCTGGGCGCTGAACTGCCCCCTGGGGTTGAGGGGAACCCAGGGCCCAGAGAGTCTCCTTGGCCTCCTCCCCTGCCGCCCTCCTAGCGGCTTCCAGGTGGAGAAAGCTCTCTGGAAGGACCTAGATTCCAATCCTGATACAACCACATACCAGCCGTGTAGCTGTAGATCGCTGGGTTCATCTGTAACAAGGGGATAGAACATTGTAACCCAAATGTTCCCTGGACTTTGCCAGCTTTTGGGTGCAAATAATGTGCTATTGTTTTTTAAACCTCTTGGGATAAAACCCAAAGTCCTTAACATAGCCTACAAGTCCCTGCCTGATCTGGCTCCTGCTTCCCTCCCGATGTCATCCTCTATCACCCTTGCGTCTCTCTTTGCGGGCACAGTCACCTTCTTCTTGGTCTCTGGAACATGCCTGTTTCCTACCTTTCAAGGCCTTTGCACCTGACTTGGCCAGCAATGATCTCCCTCTCTCTCCTTCACTAAGTTAATCCTCCTCTTGCTTACTTCCTCAAGAGTAATTAGGGAAGCCTTTCTTGGCTAGCACCACACACACACACACACACACACACACACACACACACACACACACACACACACACACACACACACACACACACACACACACACGACTTGATCAGATCTGATTGCTCCTTCATAGCTCTTTTCACAATCGTAATCAAGCAATTAATTGGGTAATGCATTGGTTTTTTTTTCTTTCTCACTTGCCAGAATGTACTTACATTACTCCAGAAGAAATTGCCATTTTTCTAAGTCCCAAAAGATTGAATATTGTCAATTTAATTTTCATCCAATTCAACTTAGTAAATTCCATGTTTACCTTGCTCACTGCTGTATATCCTGTGCTTTGTATTGTGCCTTGCACATAGTAAGAGCTCAGTGTATCAGATGAGTGAATGAAACTTGAATATCGGTAACTTAAAATGCTTACGTGCTTACTCAGACAGTCCAGTCTCTGGTAGCTTTTCCTCAAGTGTTTCTGGGATTCTCCAAGCTTGTCTTATCCTGATGTGTTCCTGACCCAGTCCAGATTATTGTGTCCTGCTGTTGCTGGATACCTGCAATTCTGCCATCACCTCCACTGTGCCAAGACTCCTGTGCCAAGACTTGGTGGTAACCAAGCTGGAGATCCATCCTGCTATTAGCTGGGACAGGGATGGGCCAGGCTTCTGCCTTCAGCATCAGCTAATCTGAGACTCTTTCACAGGGTGCAAATCCCTGCCGGTGGCTCTGGCTACTGGTGCTTTCCCTCCTCCTGTTCTGTGACAACTCAGCAGTCTGCCTCTAGTGGGGAGGGGAACCACTCACCCTCCTCAGCCATGAATTTGGGGGCCCCACAGCAGGACTGCTCGGGCCTCAAGGAGTTAGAGCTTAATGAGTGAGAACAGCATGTTCATGTTGCTAAGTCGGCTGAGCAGGAAGTATCTACCATGCCTACCTATCTTAAGGTCCCACTGTGAGTTTGCCTTCTAACAATAAATTTGGCAAATTCCTTTTTCTTGATAAATTACCTTTCATTGGTACCTTACTCCTTCTTTAGCTTTTTCTTTTTCTATTTTAAAAGTAATACATGTCATTGTTCTTCAGATAAAATGCAAAATTCTACAATGGAAAAAAAAGTAATGCATGTTCATGAAAGTAAATTTAAAGCAGTAGAGAAAAATGTAAAATAGACAGTAAAGGTCCCCCAGTAGTAGCCACTGTTTTTAATTTCTTGTGTGTGTATCTTTCCAGGTGTTTTCTATTCAGCACCAAGACACATGTATAGTCAATTTTCTTTGAAAACCTGCAGTGGGATACAAGGCTCTTCTGCGATTTTCTTTTCTTCTTTAATTTATCTTGTATATCTTTCCATAGCAGCACATATAGGTTTATGTCATGCTTTTTAATAAATGCAAAGTGTTTATTTTACTCAGTTGGTTTCCTGTTGGTGGACATTTGTTTACAGTATTTTACTGTCATGAACAATGCTGCAATGAATGTTCTTGTTCACAACTGTTGCATACTTTAAATCTATAGAATAAATTCCTGGCAATGAAATTGATGTGTCAAAGAGTATGTATGTGCACTTCAATTGTTTAATGACATCATCAAATTGCCTCCAGAAATGCTGCACCAATTACATACCCATTAACAGCATGTAAAGTTCCCTGTTTTATCACACACTCAGCACTGGGTGTTATCACCTGCGCCTTCTTGAATCTAGACTTCTGTTGGTGTCCCAGCTCCTCTAATATACATGAATATATCTGCATTCCAACTGTGAGTATGGTTAATTTTTTTCTTTTTCCTAGAAGGCTTCTCAGTATCCTTGACATCTATTTGAAACCAGAAAGGGGTAGAAGTGGGAAGAGAAAGGGTATCACCTAAGACTTCACACCAGCCAAATCCTAGCCTATTTTGCTTGTTGGGGAATTAAGTGAGAGCCCAAATACACAGTAGTCAGTCCACAATAATTGTTGGTTCTCTCTCCTTCCTTGGGAATCAGTCCTGCTCATCCCATGCAAGCGCTGACCAGCATATCAGCCCAAGGCCAAGAGGCAATCTGGGCCCACATTGTGAATTCATTTGCTCTGGTGGAGTGAATTCCTCTGTCCCGGGGGGCCATGCAAGGCTGGGTCTTTGAGAAATGACCTGGCATCCACACTAGAGCCAGCTGAATCTCTTGAGGCTGAATTTTATTCTGTCCAAATAAAAAAATGATTCCATGCGGCTTCATCCATCCCTGAGGTCTTATACTATCACGCTTTTGATGTGACTTTTCCCTTAGAAAAATAGTCAGTTTCCTTTGGGAAATGTCTAACTTAGTTTCTGTGTCTGACCTGGGGAAAAAGAACTTGAGAGAAGATTGCCTCTGGGAGGTCAGACAAGATGGAAGGAAAGTCTCTGTCTAGAGTTACAGTGTTTGGAAGTTCCTTCTTCCCTCCCTGTGAACTCAGGAAAGCAGGAAGCCAGGTGAGGACCTAGAGGCAAAGGGCCTGAGGAAAGACTGCTTTGTACTATTAATCCTTTTGAACTCTCAGTCCCCATATTTATTCTAAACCTTCAAAAATTTGACCTGAGACCCTCCCTCGATCCAAGAAGGAGAACAGAGCCCAGCATGGCCCTTCACTCGATGCTGCACACCCCTTTTCTCTAGGATTCAGGGAAAACTCATCTGCCAGCTGTTTTTGGTAGTTATTAATTAGTATGCCCCAAAGTTCCCCACTCTCTTGTAGGGCCAGGAATGCCCAGTTCCTTCTCCTACCTACCCAGGCCACACCCGGTGGCTGTGGGGTGCAGATGTGGTTCAGGGAAGCTGCTCCTGGCACAGAAAGAATAAAGTTCCTCTTCTATACCGGTCCCTGCCCTCTTCCTCAGCTCAATCACAGCCCAGGTCTCTGAACCCAGACCAACCTGGTTCTTGACCATGGCCAAGAATGGCCCAGTTCTTTGACTCTGCACACACCACCTAGGCCCCTCTGCCAGCCCTGCGTCCTCTGAGACCCTACCTGCTCCTTATCTCTAACCCAGGCCCCACATGCTCCTCTGGCTTCCATAAGGAAGCCTGTCAGACTCCAGCTTGATTTTGCTCTTTGTCTTCAGACCTCTAGGTGCTCTTCCTGCAGCTGATTCTTTGCCTTGAAAACTGTCTCCCTCTCCTCTGGCCCCAGGAGAAGGATAGCGTTTCCCGCTCCAGGTCCTGCAGATTTATCTGTGGCTGTAGCAGTCTTTTGCTGACCCTGAAACTACCTCCGTGGGCTACATTCCAGCATCAGGGACGTCGACCTCTCTTACAGAACAATCACTCCTAGGGCATTCCCAGGCCTGCCCTTTCCTGCCTTTGGTGTGGCACATGCCAATCACCTAGCCCTAACAGGGAACTGTTGTCATTAAATCAACCTTCCTGATCCCTAATTCTCAGTGCATACCAGCCTACTTCTAAAATGGATTTGTGGTTGGGGTGCGGGGCTCATGCTGGCTCCTAGCATTTGTGGGTCTTTGGCAAGAGTAAGGATGGAGGCTCACACACTCTATGTCTAAATATTTAAACATTATAAATTAAGCTAACACATTGTTAAATAAAATGTGTTCCATCCTCCTGCCTTCACAAATATACCTTTGTAAGGATGAAATAGGAAAATATGTGTAAAGCTGTGGTTTTCAGGATCAAAAGTCAGCAAATTATCAAAAATGAGTGAATTCAGTTTTACATATTATGTTTAAACAGTGTATTTGGGTCATGTATAATAAATTACCATCACAGAAAATATAAAATATTTTAATTTCATCATATAAATCATTATTATCCATAATGTGATTTTTAAAAACCATTTCTTCAAGCCATATTCATACAGGAATTCTAAAATTCTTTTTTTTTTCAAAATTTTCAATTACAGGCTATTTGTTAAAAAAAAGAAAATGACACTTTGTTGCTAAATTGGTTCAAATCTCTCTTCAATCTATAACAGTCAAAAAATAGTCTCTATAGAAATTAGTTTTGAGATTATTTGTCCATGAATCTTATTCATTGTCATGCAACTTTTTCCTTCTGGTGTTCTACTTGCCCTATATTTTATTGAAATCTCACTTTGATTGTATATTTTACATGTGTGTATGTTTTTTTAATTAAAAAAACTGTTCTAATACTTATAGAAATAGATTTTAGTTTTAAAAGTGAAATAGTTAAACTTAGCCAACAGTTTTTATAAGCTTTTGCTAACATTTTTAATAGCAAGCAATAGTGCAAATTAACTTAATAATCCATATTCAAAAGTAAAATTAAGATAATAATTTGTCCTTATTTGAGAATTTTAGTTCTTTCATTTAACTTTTCTAGTATATCTCACCTTTTAAAAAATTTAATTTGATTGGTTTGATGGCATTTAGTTGGGATTGCTATGTGGCTGAGAGTGGTTCTTAGGTCAAATTTGTTGTATTTCATCAATATGTTCCATTTTGGGGCCTATCCAGAAAATATTGTGTATAATCTTTGAATTACTCCAAAAAATGTCATTGCTATCAGCACTGTTGAAGCCATGTCTTCATGGCCAAAGATTATTTTTGGATTTTTTGCCAAAATTTTGGCTTATATGCCTTTCTTTGTTAATCATATTAGCACCATGATTGTAGACTTATTCTTGGCAATCTTCTGAATCACTGCTGAAAATTGAAAGCCGTTTTTTTTTCAGTTCTTCATTCAAGTCAAACTTGTCCTTTGGGTTTCTGATTTATATAGGATGTAGCACCTTAACACTGCACTCTGTTGCAATACTAGAAAAAGCCAAATAAATTACAGAAATCATATTTTTAAGATACTGGAGAGCTGTAGAAACAGTGACTAGACAAATTGGGATTCAGACAGGGAGGATCCCTTCTGAGTTGAGGTGGTGGTCACTGGATGTTTTATTCCCTGGGAGCATTTGTTCATTCTGTGTATGAACTGAATATTGAGCTTGATCCATAAGAGTCCTGTACTGATAGAAAAAACAACAAGTAAGTTTTTTGGTCGTTAAATGGGGCTGTTGTAAAAAATTGAGGTCTCTAAAAACACAACTGGTTGCAACTGTAGGATATGTGAAAGTTGGAACCTTAAAGAGGTGATTGGATCATAAGGCAATACCTCACAAATGAATCAACCCATTTATGGATTAATGGATTACTCATGAGAGTAGACTGGTAGTTTGACAAGGAGAGCAAGAGAGCATGTTAACACACTCTTTCCCTATCACCATATGATGCCCTCGGCCACCTTGGGACTTCGCAGAGTTCCCACCAGGAAGAAAGCCCTCACCAGATGGCCCCTTTGACCTTGGGTTTCCCAGACTCCAAAACTGTAAAAAAAAAATTTGTTTTTTTATAAATACCCAATTTGAGGTATTCTGTTATAAGCAACAGAAAACTAAGATGGGGTCAATGGGTGGTGGTGATAATTTTTACAACTGTAATAAACTGATATTTGAAGATAAAATGTTTATTATTTTGAAGGTTTTGGTTTTTTGTTTGTTTGTTTTTGGGTTTTTTTTGAAGATTTTGTTTTTAAGTGGGGCTTCTTTGAGCAGATTTGCTTCTACAGTGATGTAGAAATAAAATGCAATATGATGGGGTATAAAATGTGGCATCTAAGCACTGGTCACATGCTCAGACACTGAAACTGTACATCTATTTCGGAATATTGAAATGAAAATCTGGATATGTAAAAATGTATTTACATTTATGTATTTTTCCAAAGTAAAACAGAGAAGATAGAATGTAACAATGAGCAGAAACCAATTAGCAGCACAAATGTCAGAAGTGGGGACATTGAAGATTCTGTGCTGTAATTTATTTTCTGCATTGTGAATCTTAACTCAAACAAGAGGCTGTGCTGAAGTAACAAGTTCCCCTGGCCAATTTGGGGGAATGGCCATTCTGAAAAGGCTGCTGCTATTGCAAGATGGGAAATGCTTAAGCAAACAGGGACAGCAGCTTATATATCCTACTGAAAGAGGTGCCCACAGATTTCCATTGCAAATGAAACAGAGAATGCTGTTTAAAAGGAGGGTCTCTTCTAATGGCCTCTGGGCAATGACCGTGATTAGCAGTGTCTGGACAGAGTTGGGGCTTCCAAATTGAGCGTAGAGCCCATGTTTGTCTAAAACCCCCAGATGTCACCATTTGCCAACAAAACCAAAAATAAAGTTGTGTTTCTTTTCTTTGCTTTAAAAAAAAAGAAAAAAAAAAAGGAGAAGAATCAAATGAACATTCTAGGACTGAAAAATACAGCATCTGAAATTACGAATTCATTGGATGGGTTTAATAGCAGACTGGACACAGGTTATAAAATTAGCCAGCTTGAAGACAGGTCATTAGAAAATATTCAAGCAGAATATAAAAGAATAAAGAATAAAAAGTTTTTAAAAGAATAGGACATAAAAGACATTTGAGATCTATCAAAACACCAATATTTGTGTAAATGTAGTGCCAGAAGAGAGAAGAGGGTATATATAAAGAAATAAGAGCCAAGAATTTTTCTTGAAAGACCATGACCCACAGAATCAAGAACTTCAGAGAAACCCAAGCAGGATAAAACAAAACAAAGCAAAGCAAAACATAACAAAACAAAAACAATAAACAACCAAATCAAACCAACCAACAAAACAAAACATCATAGATGCATCAAAGTTGAACAGCTAAAATCCAAAGATAGTAGGAAATCTTAAAATTATATAAAAGGTAAGATATGTTACAGTCAACAGAGAAATAATAAGATTGATAATACTTTTCCAAAGAAAATATAAAAGCTAGAAGACAATGGAATGACATCTTTAAAGTGTAGAGGAGAAAAAAAAAAACCTGGCAAACTAGGAAAAAATTCCCCCCAAAATAAAGATGAAATAAAGAATTTTTCAGACAAACAAAAGCTGATGACAGTCATTACAATAGAACTAATATAAGGTAGATCATAAGTCAAGAATGCATATTGTAATCTCTAGGGTAAACATTAAAAGAATTATAAAGAATGTATAACAAAAAAGTTAATAGAAAGTGAAAAAAAATTAAGAACACCGACTAATTCAGAAGAAGGCATGAGAGAGACACAAAAAAGCAAAGATGGCACAAAGAAAAAAACAAATAGCAAGATGGTAGATTTAACCCAAACTATATCAATAATTACACAAAGTATAAATGAACTGAATCATCAAATTAAGAGACAATATTGGTCTGATCAGATAAAAAACAAAAACCAAATGTTTGCTTTTTATGAGATAGACTTCACATAAAATGATGTAGAAAGGTTGAAAGTAAGAAGACTAAAAAGATATACTGTATAGACAATAATTAAAAGAAAGCCAATGCAGCTATATTAACCAGACAAAATAGACTTTGAATCATGATGTATTAATAAAGAGAGATGTTCCTTAAAGATGAGTCAATTCAAAGATATATAAGAAATCTAAATTTATATGCACCTAATAACACATCTTCCAAATACATAAAGAGTTGACAGATCTGAAAGGGGGCATAAACAAATTCACAATCAGATTTAGCATATTTTGCTCAGAAACTGAGAGAATACACAGACAAAAATTCACTAAGAATATAAAATATTTTAACAACATGATTAACCAACTGGACCTAACTGATATTTACAAAACATGATACTCAACAACATTCTTTCCAAGTACACATGGAACATTTACTATGTGATATGCCAGGGAACAAGTCACAGCAACTTTCAAAAGATTGACCTTACCTGAGTCTCTGACTATAGTGGAATTATACTGGAAATCAACAATAGAAAGATAAATAAAAAATTCTCCAAATACTTAGATTTTAGCAATTCACTCTTAAATAATCCAAGGGGTCAAAGAATAAATCACAAAATAAATCATAAAATATTTGGAGCTGAACAATATTGCATTTTCATTACTTTCAGCTCCAAATATTTTGTTGTACTTGTGAGAGTTAGGTAAAGCAACTCTTAGAAAATTTTAGCTTTAAATGATATGTTAGGGAAGAAGAAATGTTTAAAACCAATGATGAAAACTTCCATCTCAAGAAGCTACAAAAAGAAGAATAAATTAAACCTAAGGAAAGCAGAAGAAAGAAAATAATAAAGAATTAGAGCAAAAATCAATGAAATAGAGAGCTGGCACCCAAAAGATAAAAAAAAACCCAAAAAACCAAAAGTTGGTTCTTTGACAAGACTGATAAAATTGGTAGATGACTGGCAAAATTGACAAAGAAAAGTAAGGGAGAAAAAACAAGTTATTAATATAAGTTACAGAAGGGGGCAATTATTATAGCAAACATTAAAAATACAGTATATCTGAGATGGGCAATTTCTTTGAAAGATATAACTTACCAATTCTGGCACAAGAAAAGTAGAAAAGTAGGATACTTCTATACATGTTAAATAATACGACTCCATAATTAAAACCTTCCCAGAAAGCTCCAAGCACAGATGGATTCATTGGTAAATACCTCCAAAATTAATTTAATTTATTTATTTACGTAGTACTTTTTAAAAATTGGTTATGAATACTCATGAGATACAAAGCTGATTGTCACCACTTGTGCCCAAGATGCGATGGCCAGATCCATACTGGCAGCATGCCCATTACCACAAATTGCATTCATACCCTGTGTCCCCCACCCAATTATCCCTGACCTCCCTCCCCATCCCCCTTTTCCCCACTCCACTTTGTATCCCTAGGTGTGCTCTCTCCCTCTGCAAGTCCAACACACCACTGTGGTCTTTCTTTCCTTCCTTCTTTCTCTCTTAGCTCCCACTTATGAGTGAGCACATGAGGTATTTATCCCTCTGTGCTTTGCTTATTTCACTCAACGTAAGTTTCTTCAGGCTCATCCATGTTGTTGCAAATGAGAGAATTTCATTCTTTTTTATGGCAGAGTAGTATTCCATGGTGTATATATACCACATTTTCCTTATCAAATCATCCATCAATGGACATTCAGCTTAGTTCCATATCTTGGCTATTGTAAACAGAGCTGTGATGAACATGGGAGCGCAGGTATCCCTTCGACATGATGATTTCCATTCCGTTGGGTATATACCCAGAAGTGGGATTGCTGGATTCTATGGAATATCAATCTGTAGTTTGAGAAACCTCCATACTGTTTTCCATAGCGGTTGTACTAATTTACGGTCCCACCAACAGTGTAGGAGTGTTCCCCTTCTCTCCACACCCTCACCAGCATTTGTTATTCTCCATTTTTTTGATTATAGCCAATCTAACTGGGGCGAGGTGATATCTCAATGTGGGTTTAATTTGCATTTCCCTGATGGCTAGTGATGTTGAGCATTTTTTCATGTACCTGTTGGTCATTTGTATGTCTTCCTTTGAAAAATGTCTATTCAGCTCCTTTGCCCATTCTTTAATTGGGTTGTTTTTTTTACTGTATAATTGCTTGAGTTCCTTGTATATTATGGATATTAATCCCTTGCTGGATGCATAGTTAGCAAAAATTTTCTCCCATTCTGTAGGTTGTCATTTCACTCTGTTGATTGTTTCCTTTGCTGTGCAGAAGCTTTTTAGTTTGATATACCCCCAAAATTTAAGGAAGAAACAATAACCAATAGACAACTCTTCCAGGGAATAGAAAAATAGAGTGCTTTCCAACTCATTTCGTGAGGATAGCATAACAATGATACCCAACAAGACCATTACAAGAAAGGAAAATTACAGGCCAATTCTCTCATGACCATAGATGCAAAAAATCCTAAACAAGTTTCTGGCAAACTGATTTCTATGATATTTAAAAAGGATAATACAGTCGGCCCTCGTGTCTGTGGACTCAACCAACTGCTTATGGATACCTGTGCATAAGGAGGGCTGACTATCTGTATTTTCCATCCCAGGTTGGTTGAATCCATGGATGCTGAACCGCAGATACAGATTTTATTTTACTTTTATTTATAATTATTTAAAACTTTAATTTTGAGATAATTGTACATTCATATACAAGTTGGAAGAAATAGTATAAAGGGATTATGCCATTTTATATGAGAGACTTGAGCATCCCTGGATCTTGTTATTCCTAGGAGGTCCTGGAACCAATCTCCCATGCAGAGAGAGGGCTGACTGTACATCCAAAGTAAGGAGAATTTATTCAAAAAATACAAGGTGTGGCTTAGCATTAAGAAATCAGTCAATGTATTTCACCACATTAACAGAATAAAGAAATACTAATAGATGCAGAGAAAACATTTAATGAAGTTCAACACCTATTCATGACAAAAAGTCTCAGCAAATAAGAAATGAAAGGGGACCTTCCTATTCTGATATAAGCTCTTTTCCAAAAAGTTCTACAGCTGACCTTATTCTTAACTGTAAAAGTTTGAATCCTTTACCACTGAGATCAGAAACAAGATAAAGATGTCCACTATCACCATGCCGTTTCACATTTTACTGGGTGTTCTAGCAGTGCAATAAAGAAAGAAAAAGAAATAAATGTTAAAAAGATGGGAAGGAAAACGTAAAACTATTAATATTTGTAGATGATTGTATACAAATACAAAGAATTGGAAAACTATTAGAACTAAAAAATGAATTTCCTAAGGTCACAGGATACAAGGCCAATATGCAAAAACGGTGGTATATCTATATAAAAGCAGCAAACAATTAGAAAATAGAACAAAATACTATCATTTATCAGTGCATGCACACATGCACACAGACACAAATCTTATGAATAAATCCAATTAAAGATGTTCAAGACCTGTAAGCTGAAAACTTCAAAATGTTTAAGGTATATATATATATATATATATTTGGCAGCTGGCTGGTACAGGAATCTGAACCCTTTACCTTGGTGTTATCAGCACCACGCTCTCCCAAGTGAGCTAACTGGCCAGCCCCCTTAAGATATTCTTAAAGAAGATCTGTGTAAATGAAGGGATATATCTTCATATATTCATGGATAGGAAGTCTCAATGTTGTTAAAATGCCATTGCTACACAAACTGATCTATAGATATAATACAATCTCAGAAACAATCCAAACAGGGTTATTTCTGTGGAAATTAACAAGCTAATTCCAAAATTTATACAGAATCATAAAGGATCTAGAATAGCCAAAGCAGTCTTGATGGAAGAACTAATTTGGAGGACTTACACTTCCAGATATCAAGACATATTTTTAAATTTAATGCTTGATTCAATTTGCTAATATTTGTTGAGGACTTTTTGTGTCTTTGTTCATGAGGGATATTGACCAGTAGTTTTCCTGAAATATCTTTGTATGGCTTTGGTATCATAGTAATGCTGGCTTATAAACAAGTTGAGAAGTGTTTTCATCTATTTTCTAAACAAGTTTTGTGTAGGATGGTATTATTTCTTTCTCTTTCTTTCTTTCCTTCCTTCCTTTCTTTTTTTCTTTCTTTCTCTCTTTCTTTCTTTATGTTTATGGAGTCCCCCAGTTCTCCCTGCTTTTTCTCTTGTCCTGACTAAGGAACACAGAGTGCCTTGATCACTCTGTGACCTGGCCAGCTGCAGGTTTTTCCATGCAGGCTTGAAACCAAGCCCAGGCCTTGAATATTTCCAGACATTGATAAACTTGTTTCGGTTGTTGCCTAAAACATTGAAAGATCAAAAATGTGGCTAACCATGTAAAAACTAGCTCTCATACTGAGCCAAAGTTCTTAAACCCTCATATAAAGTCCATAATCTGACCTCTTTCTTGTGGTCATACCTAGGTAGAACATCTTTCTCTCACTGTCTGATGGGAGGATCACTGCAGCACTCTGTAAGTTCCCCTAATAAATGCTTTGGACTGATCACCTTGACTTTTAGTACTTCTTTCTTTGGAATCCGAGGTGGCCCCATCTATGGAAGGTCTGGAACAGTCCTTTGTGGGAACTTCCCAGTTACCGCTCTTGTGGAGACTCCAGCTTTGTGTTTGGCTGGATGAAACAGTGTTTGTTAGAGTTCACCAGAATTCATCTGGGTAAAGACTGTAAAATAGGAATTCAATATCTTTAATAGATATAGAGCTGTTCAGGCTTTCTATTTCATCTTCAGTCAGTTTTAGCCATTTGTTTCTTTCATCAAATTTGTTAATTTCATCTAAATTGTTGAATTTATTGGAATACAGTTGCCATAAGATTATCTTATTATCCTTTTAATGCCTATAGGATCGTGTTTTCTCCTTCATTTTTTATATCAAGAAATTGTGTCTTCTCATTTTTTTCTGATCAATTTAATTACAGGTTTTTACATTTTATTATCTTTTAAAGAACACTTTAAGCTTCATTGATTTTTTTTCTATTATGAGTATTTTTTTCTACTTTAAAAAATTTTTGTTCTTATCTTCATCCTTTCTTTCCACTTATTTTGGGTTTAACATGCTCTTCTTTTTTCTTAAGGTAAAGTCCTAGATTATTGATTTTGGACCTTTATTCTTTTCTAATATAAGCATTTAAAAGAATACATTCCTCGATAATACTATTTTAGCTACATCCCTATAAATTTTGATATGTTGTGATTTTTATTTTCATTCAGTTTAAAATATTTTCTAATTTCTCTTGTGATGTCTTCTTTGACCATGGATTATTTAGAACTACTGTATGTTGTTTAATTCTAAGACACTTGAGTTATTTTCACATATGGTTCTGTTTTTGACTTTTAATTTAATTTCATTATGGTCAGAGAACACATTCTGTGTGATTTAAATTCTTTCAAAGTTATTGAGATTTATTTTATGGCTCAGTGTATGGTCTATCTTGGTGAATGTTCCCTGTACACTTGAGAAGAATGCTTATTCTCCTGTGTTGGTGGAGTGTTCCATAAATGGCAGGTCAAGTTGGTTGATAATGTTCAAGTCTTCTATATCTTTACTAAATTTTTTATCTACTTGTTCTATCAACTACTGAGAGAGAAATATTGAAATCACTAACTATAATTGCAGATATGTCTATTTTTTTCTCTTCTCTCAGTTTTTGCTTCATGCTTCTTGAAGCTCTTTTATTAGATGCATGTATATTTAGGGTTATTAAGTCCTCTTGTTTAATTGACTCTTTACTGTTATGAAATATAGCTCTTTATCCCTGGTAATAGTCATTGTTCTTAAGTTTACTTTGTCAGATACTAATATAGCCACTTCACTTTATTTTGACTAGTATTCACATGCTGTATCTTTTTTATCCTTTTACTTTTTGCCCATCTGTGTCTTTTTAAAGTGGACAATTTCTGCCTCTTTATTAGAGTGTTTTGACTATTTACAATTAATGTAACTATTGACATGGTTGGTTTGAAATTTACCTTCTTGCTATTTGTTTTCTATTTCTCCCATCTCTTCTTTGTTTCTTTTTCTTTTTTGACCACTATGCTAATAAGAATCTTCTTTGTTTCTTTTATCCTCTTTTCCAGTTTCTTTTGGATTAATCGAGTATATTTTTATTCTTATCTAATCTTCACTATGATCCTATTAGCTACATTTTTTGTTTTGTTTATTTAGTGGTGTTCTAGGATTTACAATATACATTTTTAACTTAGTGCTCCTTCCAATAATAATATTCTATTTCACATTTCACATATCATGTAGAAACTTCACAACAGTACACTTCCACGTTGTCCCTCACATCCTTTAAAATAGTATTGCTATGCATTTTATTTCTGCATATGTTATAAACCTCAATAACAGATTGCTGGATTTTTTATTTTTTGGCTTTAAACATCAATTACGTATTTATATTGTGGCATAAACCCAAACCAAACCAAAACAAAAAACCAAAAAAACCCACATAACATAAAATTCACTCTCCCATCAATTTCCAGGTGCAAAGTTCTATATTGTCGACACAATACATGCACATTGTGGTGTAACAGATCTCCAGAATCTCCTCATCCTACATGATTGAAACGCTATATCCACTGAACAGTAACTTCCCACCTCCCTGACATTATGTTTTAAAAACGTTTTAAAAATGAAAAAAGATGTTTGCACAGTCACCATTTCCAGCCCTTTTTATTTCTTTGTGTTGTTCCATGTTTCCATCAATGGTCACTTTTCTTCTACCTTAAGAATTTCCTTAAATATCTCTTCAAGTGCAAGTCTGGTGACTAAGTATTGTCTCAGTTTATTTTGGTCTGAAAAAAATCTTTAGTTTCAGTTGATTTTCATAACAGCTCTATTGCAGTGTAATTTATGTACTATAAAAATTCACCCATTTGCCTTTATCTTTGAAGAATATTTTCTCTGCATATAGAATACTAGGTTGATGGTTTTTCTGTTTGTTTATTTTCCTTTCAGCACTTTCAAGATGTCATTCCATTGTCTTCTGGCTTGCATAGTTTCTGACAAAAATTTTGCTTTCATTCTTATTTTTGTTTTTTTTGTACTTATTAGGCATTTTGCCCTGGTTGCTTTTAATACTTTCCCTTTATGACTGGTCTTCAGGAATTAGAGTATAATGTGACTTTGTGTGCTTTTCTGGGTGTTTATTCTGCTGGGGTTCTTTGGGATTTTGAATCCATGACTGACGGAGTTTGGATGTGTTGTCCCCTCAAAACTTATGTGGAAGTTTGATCCCCAATGTGGCAGTGTTGGAAACTGATTGAGTCCTGGGGCCGGATCCCTCATGAATGGATTAATGCTCTCCCTGGGGGAGGGGGGATTAATGAGTGAGTTCTCGCTCCATTAGTTCCCGTGAGAGCCTGTTGTTAAAAAAGATCCTGGCACCTCATCTCTCTCTCTTGCTTCCTCTCACCATGTGATCTGCTCATACCCACAGGCTGCCTGCCACTTTCCACCATGAGTAGAAGCAGCCTGAGGCCCATGCCAAATGCAGCTGTCCCAGAATCGTAAGCCAAATAAACCTCTTTTCCTTATAAATTACCCAGTCTCAGGTATTTCTGTTACAGCAACACAACATGGACTAAAACAATGACTTTACAGTTTTCATCATATCTGGACAAGTTTTGGTCACTGTTTTTTACAATAGCTCTGTGTCCTCTACCGCCTATTTTTCTGTGACTCTAATTACAGGTATGTTCAACAACTTGAAATTGTTCCAATGAGTCTCTTCATTTTTACCAGTCTATTTCTCCCTCTCTCTCTGTTCTCCATTTTGAATAGTTTTTATTGTGTCTTTAACTTTACTGATTTTTTAATTTAGTGTCCAATTTGTTATTAATCCCATCCAGTGACTTTTTCATGTTGTACTTTTCATGTCTAAAAGTTTTGTTTAGTTTTTTTTAAATCTTCCATTTCTCTTCTCATATTCAGGTTTTTCTTCCAATTCCTGTACATACAAGTACTGAGCATATCTATGAGAGCTATTTTAAAGTCCTTGTTTCCTAATTCCACAGTCTTTCTCATTTCTGGTCTTTGTTTCTGTTTACTAATTTTCCTTTTGATTATGGGTTACATTTTGATGCTTCTTGGCATATCCATTATTTTCAGATCAGATGTTGGGCATTGTGAAAGTTATGTTGTTGAGTTTTGGTGTCTTCCTCTAAAGAGCTTTGGGCTTTGTCCTGTGAGGCAACTAAGTTACTTTAAGACCATATTGATGCTCTTGAGCCTTGTTTTAAGTTTTATTAGGGCTGGTCTGGAATAGCCTTTACTCTAGGGATAATTTTACCCTCCTACTAATGCATGAACCCTTCTGTGATCTTTACTGAACGCCATGTGTGTTCAGTGAGGTCTCTCCACTCTGGCTGGTCGGAGCTTAAATGTCTCCTAACCTTATGAGAGCTCTGATAACTTCACATTTTACAGCTCACTTCTTGATCTTTGCCTAGCCTTGTGGTGTTCACCCTTTCATGCATGGCTTAGACTTCAGCATTAAGTCAAGGGAACTCCAAGGCAGGTTTATGGAGCTCTTTTTCTGTAGAGTTCCTCTTAATTGTAACTTTGCTCTGCTACTTGCAACTACCTCAGGCTCCATGAATCCCAATTTCTGTTCTTCTCAACTAAACAAGACTTCCATACTTTGCTTGGGATCTGCTACCCGCACCATGATCCAGAACGTATCTCCAAGCAGAAAGCTGGGCAATTCATAGGGCTCATTATGCTTGTTTTCTTTCTCTTAGGTTCACAGTTCTGTACTATTTATCTAATGTGTGAAAAGAGTTGTTTCTTATGTTTTGTCATGTTTTCGAGTTATATTGGTGGAAGGGTAAACATGGGCCCTATTACTCTATTATTGCCCAAACAGAAGTCGAGACAGACATGGCTTTAACAGTGTGTGATTGGTCCAAGAATAGATGAATAGTCCAACAGAACAGAATAGAGGAGAAGAAACAGGCCTACAGATATACAATCCTCTGATTTATAACCAAAGTGCTACTGCGATTTAGTGGGGTAAAGGAAGGTCTTTTAAATAAACTATAGAGACTAAAAATGAACCTTATTTCTAACTCAACTATACTTTAAAATTAATTGGAGAGGGAGCATAGACCTCTATGTGAAAGGTAAAATGACAAAACTTCCAGGAAAAAAAATGGGAGAATATCTTTATAACCTGCATGTAAACAAATATTTTCTAAACAGGACATAAGAACTAATTATAAAAGAAAAACTGATAATTTTGACTTCATTAAAATAAAGAACTTTTTTTCAACAAATTGAAAAATTAAGAGAGTATAAAGGCAAACCAAAGACTGGGAGAAGATGTTTACAATACATATTTTGGAAAAGGAACACGTAACTGGAATACAAAGTGAACCCCTTCAAATCAAGTTTTATAAAAGGACGGACAACCCAAGTTTCAAAAAGATAAAAGACTTGAACACGCACGTCAGAAAAGAAAATATCCAAATGGCTAATAAGCTTTATAAAAGTATTCAACATCATTATCTATGAAGTAAAAGCAAACTAAAACTACAGTGAGATACCATCTCATATCCATCCAATTTTAGAATGGCTAAAATGAAAAGAACTGACAATTTCAAGCGTTGATGAAGGTGTAGAGAAAGTATACGTCACATATAAAGCTTATGGGAGTGTAAATTTGCATAAACATTTTAGAAAACTATTTGGTAGCATTGACTAAAGCTAAACAAACATAACACATGACTGGGTAACTCAACTCCTGGGTATATGCCCAAGAGAAATGAATGCGTACGTCCACATGTACATACCACATTCATAGCAGCATTATTAACAATAGCCCCAAATTGGAAGCAAACCAAATATCAACCCAAAATAGAATGGATGATTAAATTATGGCATAGTCCTATCTGGAATATTAAATAGCAATGAAAAAGAATTAACTGCATGCAATAACATAGATGAATCTCACGGACATAAAGTTGAGCAAAAGAAGACAGACACAAAAATTACACTCTTTATGATTGTGTTTTTGTATAAACTACAGGTAAAACTACTCTAGGGTGATAGAGTTCAGAATAGTGATTATTTCTTAGCAGGTATTAGCTTGCAGAGTGTATAAGGGAGGATTTATGTGATATTGGAAGTTTCTCTGTTTTCATCTGGATGGCAATTACATATGTAACAATTCATGGATCTGTGCACTTTACTGCCCATAAAGTATATTCCAATTAAAAAAAAAAATCTTGTACTAATGATAAAACTAATGATTTGCTAATTATTTTTGACTTCCATATTTTCTTCTGGTATTTCACAATATACATAATAGAGTTAGCTGTTTAACATATTCCTGTACAATCTAGTGGGATGGAGTACTATTTACTTTTTGAAATTTTGTGTATAATTTCTTCTCTTTCTTTATTACCTGTTAAATTACGAATCTCATTTTGAACTCTTCATCTCAGACAGTGATTATTTTATCATTACTTTTTATCCATCTTGCGTGTTTGTCCATTCTATCATCAATTTTCAAAATCATTTCTATTATACCTAGAAAATATCTATTCTTTTCTGGAAATGTGCTTCTGATAGAAATATCAAAACATAGCCGAGCCCGTGGCGCACTCGGTAGAGTTCTGCGCTGGGAGCGCGGCGACGCTCCCGCTTCGGGTTCGGACCCAATATGGGAATGACCAGTGCACTCACTGGCTGAGTGCCGGTCACGAAAAAACGACAAAAAAAGAAATATCAAAACATAATATTCTTTCTTTCTTTCTTTTTTTTTTTTGTTGAGGCTGGCCAGTATTGAGATCTAAACCCCTGACCTTGGTGTTATAACACTACATTCTAACCAACTGAGCTAATCAGCCAGCTCCCCATAATATTATTCTTTTAAGAATATCATGCCTATGTTCTATATCAAAATTTATGTATATTTAACACTATCAATTGTTGCTCTCTTTTAAGCTTTTTTTCCCAGATATAATCATTCAGTGAGTTTCAACAGCTTGAGATCTGGAGTGACAGACATCCATGCGTTCTTTAATAAATTGTGGCACATGTGCATGTGTGTGCATGTGTCTGAGATGTGAGACCCTCCAAAACGCAGGGATCAGAGATGGACCCATTTTGCTTCTATTTAAGGGGCTACTGTCTGAGTCCATCTGGTTTCTTTTCCAACACCTGGTCTGTAGTAAGCAACTGTAAATCTCCCAATATTGGAAACAGTTCTCATTTCAAATATTTAGTCTCATTGTCCCCGTAAGTGGGAGTAACTAATATTTACTGAGTGTTTCCTATGTGCCAGGCATTGTTCTAAGCATTTTACATTTATTTACTTTTTAAATACTCAGTATTTACTTGCAAGAATCCTATGAAGTAGGTATATCCCACGATTATCTCAATTTTACAGACGAGGAGACTGAGGAAAGAGAGGTTAAGCAAATTTCCTAAAACACTGAAATACCCCAAAGATCTCAATGCTTTGGTATTAAATTTTTCTTTCTTAAGTCTGGGAGAAGCATAAAAATTCATTGCAAACCATGGTTCCCAGTTCTGGTTCAGAAAATATGGTTATCAAATCTACCTTTGTAGCCCCAAATTTCCCCAAAGTTCTAGTCCCATAATTCCAACTGAGGACTGGAAATAGTCTCTTGTGTGTTTCACAGGTACCTCCAACTCAGCAGGTTCACAGTCAAACTCATAATCCTCTCCTGCAGACATGCTTTTTTTCCTGTGTTTTTTTATTTCAGGGAATGGCACCACAATCTACTAAGTCATCTAAGTCAAACTCTGGGATGATTTCGGGCTTTTCCTTTCTTCTCCCACCCAGTCCTCCTTATTAAAACATACAGTGGTCCCTCCTTGTCTGCAGGGGATATATTCCAAGATCCCCAGTGGATGCCTGAAACTGCAGATAGTACTGAACCTTATATAAACTATATTTTTTCAATCTGATAACCAACAAGGCTACTAAGTGACTAACGAGGAGTACCTATACAGCTGGATAAGCTGAACAAAGGGATGATTCACATTTCAGACTGGATGGAGTGGGGACAACTCGAGATTTCATCGCACTGCTCAGAACGGCAGGCAGTTTAAAGTGTATAAGTAGTTTCTTTCTGCATTTTCCATTTAATATTTTCAGACCACGTTTGACAGCAGATAACTGTGGATGGGGGGCGGTCAGGGACTACTGGACACTTTCACACTGATAATGTTCTGTTTCTTGATCACGGATGGGTACAGGAATGTGTTTACTTTGTGACATAGTCATCAAGTGGTATACATAATTTTTGTACTGTATGTATAATACAATTTAATAATACAAAATAATATAATACTGTATAATACAATTGAATTCAATAACATTTATTTTGATTTTTTTTACAATTTAATTTATTTAAAATTTGAATTTATCTTAAAAAAGAAAAATATACTTTTAAAACATACTTCTAAAACTGCTTTAAAGTTATATAAATACAACAGAATGCCATAGTTGGGCATAAACTAGGGCTCAGGTTTTTCTGAGAGAAGTTAGGCAGATCCTCCTCCCTTTGTATCCATTTGCGTCTATGACTTACACTTGGCCTGAGGAGCCAACCCCTAAAGAGAAGTCCTGAACTCTTTTCCGACATATATAAATATAGCCAATGGACTGCGGTGTCCCCAGAAGAAGCCTGATGGCAGGGAAGGAAACCAGAAGTCACTGAGGAAGAATCACTATAAATGGGTGAAGGAGTTGGGCATATGAACCAACTCTAGCAATAGATCCTAAGTATTGGAGACGAGTGCTGGTTCCAGGTACAAGATGGGGGCTGATACTGGAGGTAATTTCAATCTAGCTACTCTGGTGGCAGGTGTGCACGCTGGGAGACATGGGTTAAGAGATTGAACTGGAAGAGTTAAATCATTGATCCCTAAAACACCATGGGGCTCAGTTGACCTTACTGTGACTCTCCTCTCTTCCACTGAGCATTCTTTAGAGTCCCTTTCCTACTTCCAAGGAGTAAAGACATGGACTTTTCTGCTTTGAATGCAATATGGTCTCCAAGTTTCATGGCCTTTAGGCTACAGCTGAATTCCAACTCCACCAGCATGTGGCATGGCTGAGTTCCTGCTTCACTGGTTCCTAATGCTGATGGTAGTAATAATATCAGCAGGAATGGAGTCTCAGCAGGAGTATGGCTTGTGGAATCATTAGGGCCTGAGGTTATGGAGTCCCTGCCTGGATGTCCATGGCAATGAGAAAAAGAACAGTATAAATAACAGCTCAAGCAGTTTTACTGCAGGACCTCTCTGACTGAGCATAACACAGAAAAAGCATTCTCTCCATTTCACAAGAGATAACTTTAATCTCAGGCATCAAGCCAAAGCAGCAGCATTTCAATTCCACTAACAATGGCATGTGGCAATGGTGATAGTCAACTGCCAGTGTGGAGTGGCCCTTCTATGAATGGTTGTATCCTGAGCATGCAGATTTCTGGGTTGGCTAGCCATGGCCTAAAGCCCCCACATTTTGCTTGCTTGCAAAAATTCTAGGTTTTAAGCTACCAAGATTTAGTTGTGTTAATGGTTGACAGTTGTATTCACCCACTAGCAAAATTTGAGATTTCTGGTTACCTTTGTGAGATTTTATAAGTATATCTCAAGATGAAGATCTAAGATGCAAGAAGTAATTAAAAGAAAATGCTAAATATGTGGATAAATATAAATAAACCTTGACATATAAAACAGTAATAATATTTGGTGGGTTTTTCAAAAATAGAACTAAAATATTTGACAATAGTATACTCATATGTATGTGTGCATGTGTATATGTATATACACAGGTGTATATATATGTGTATATATGCACACATGCACACATACATATGAATGGAGAAGAAAGAATGAGGTTACAGTGTCTAAGGAATTTTGGAGGAGGAGGATAAAGGCATTGATTTAATTTCAGATTTTGATAAGTTAAGTACGTATGTTAAAATTTCTACAGTAATCATTAAAATAATAGAAATAGAGTGTATAACTTCAAAAATAGTTGTGGAAAAATTAAAATAAGAGACACCCAATGAAAATGGGAATCCATGTTCTATTTCAGAATAATTAGACTGTGTGGGGATAGTGGTAGGAGATAGATAGATAGGCATAAAATCTGGTCTATATCTATACTGTTGTCCAAATTTAATCATGTTGGTCTTTCTTAAATTGAAATTCTTCACTGACTTTGCGTTGCTTAAGAGTCTAACCTTTCAGCCAGGCATACTAGACCCTCATTAATCTGACTCTTGCCTATGTTGTTAACCTCATGTCCTGCCACTATATCCACCAGTCTAATCATTCTGAAATAGTGCCTTAAATCCCACTTTCATTGAGTGTCTATTTTAATTTTTCTACGACTGTTTTGGAAGTTATACAATAATGTATATAGATGCTCCTTGACCTGCAATGGTGCTATGTCCCGATAAACCTGCTGTAAAAAAAAAAAAAAAAATCATAAATCAAACTATCCTAAGTCAGGGACGATCTGTACATATACACTACTATTAATTGTTTTTATGTTTTAATTCTATCTTTGAAAAACTCACCAGACCTTCCCATTACTGTTGTATACAGTTAAGGTTTAGGTTTATTATATTTATCCACACATTTACCATTTACTTTTTCTTCATTACTTCTTGCATCCTAGACTCTCATTCTGAGATTACTTCTTGCACATGAGACTACACTTTGTCTAAAGAACTTCCCTTATTATTTTATTTAAGGAGGGTCTAATGGCAACTCAATTTTTTTCTTCCCTGAAATGTCTTTATTTCTCCATGATTCTTGAAAGGTCTTTTCAACTGGGTGTAGATTTCTAAGCTGTTTTGTTCAGTCACCGCATTGAACATACCGTTCCACTGTCCTTTGGGTGTCCATGGTTGCTTTGTGAAGTCAGTTGTCAGCTTATCAATTGCTTCTTTGAAGGTAACCTGTTTTCTCTGGCTGCTTTTAAGTTCCTCTTTTTATCTTTGGTTTTGCATTTTAATGTGATGTTGTAGGTATGAATTTCTTTCTAATTATTCTACTCGAAATTTGTTGAGCATCTGTAGCTTGATATCTTTACCAATTTTGGAAAATTACCAGCCATTGTCTCTCCACATGTTACCTCTGCCCCATTTTCTCTCTCTTCTTTTGGCTTCTGATTAGATATATGTTAGGACATGTCATGTTGCCCTTCATGTTTTTATGTTTCTTTTTTCTTGGGTGACTGGCTGGTACAGGGATTGAACCCTGGACTTTATTTTTTTTTAATTTATTTTATTTTTTTCATTTTTTTTTTTTAAAAATTTTATTTTGTCGATATACATTGTAGCTGATTATTGCTCCCCATCACCAAAACCTCCCTCCCTTCTCCCTCCCCCCTCCCCCCCAACAATGTCCTTTCTGTTTGCTTGTTGTATCAACTTCAAATAATTGTGGTTGTTATATCTTCTCCCCCCCCCCCCGGTTTGTGTGTGTGTGTGTGTGTGTGTGTGTGTGTGTGTGTGAATTTATATATTAATTTTTAGCTCCCACCAATAAGTGAGAACATGTGGTATTTCTCTTTCTGTGCCTGACTTGTTTCACTTAATATAATTCTCTCAAGGTCCATCCATGTTGTTGCAAATGGCAGTATTTCATTCATTTTTATAGCTGAGTAGTATTCCATTGTGTAGATGTACCACATTTTCCGTATCCACTCATCTGATGATGGGCATTTGGGCTGGTTCCAACTATTGGCTATTGTAAAGAGTGCTGCGATGAACATTGGGGAACAGGTATACCTTCGACTTGATGATTTCCATTCCTCTGGGTATATTCCCAACAGTGGGATGGCTGGGTCGTATGGTAGATCTATTTGCAATTGTTTAAGGAACCTCCATACCATTTTCCATAGAGGCTGCACCATTTTTCAGTCCCACCAACAATGTATGAGAGTTCCTTTTTCTCCGCAGCCTCGCCAGCATTTATCGTTCATAGTCTTTTGGATTTTAGCCATCCTAACTGGGGTTAGATGGTATCTCAATGTGGTTTTGATTTGCATTTCCCGGATGCTGAGTGATGTTGAGCATTTTTTCATATGTCTGTTGGCCATTTGTATATCTTCCTTAGAGAAATTCCTACTTAGCTCTTTTGCCCATTTTTTAATTGGGTTGCTTGTTTTTTTCTTGTAAAGTTGTTTGAGTTCCTTATATATTCTGGATATTAATCCTTTGTCAGATGTATATTTTGCAAATATTTTCTCCCACTCTGTTGGTTGTCTTTTAACTCTTTTAATTGTTTCTTTTGCTGTGCAGAAGCTTTTTAGTTTGATATAATCCCATTTGTTTATTTTTCCTTTGGTTGCCCGTGCTTTTGGGGTTGTATTCATGAAGTCTGTGCCCAGTCCTATTTCCTGAAGTGTTTCTCCTATGTTTTCTTTAAGAAGTTTTATTGTCTCAGGGTGTATATTTAAATCCTTAATCCATTTTGAGTTGATTTTAGTATACGGTGAGAGGTATGGATCTAGTTGAACCCTGGACTTTAGCACCACGCTCTAACCAACTGAACTAACTGGCCAGACCCTTCATGCTTCTCAGCTTTATTCTCTCAGAGTTTTATTTCTCTTTGATGCCTTCTGGGTATATTTTTCAGCTCTATCTCCTTTCACTGATTCTATTAGCACCTGTGTTCAGTTGACTGTTAAACTCATTTATCGAGTTTCTAATTTCAGTTATTACATTTTTCATTTCTATAAGTTATATTTAGTTCCTTTTCTTATCTGCTTGGTCATCCTTTAAGATTTCCTGTTCTCTGTTCATATTTCAAGTTTGTCTTTTTTTAAAAAATAGAACTGAGGTACACGTATTTGAATAAATCATAATCTTTGGTTTATGGTTCATTGTGATCATTGACCATGGACCTCTTATTTTGTGTATGAATATAGGTGTGTGTATATATGTATATTTATAAAGGAATGTAATAAATACCTATAATCCCACCACCCAACCTAAGAACTAGAAGAGCTACCCGTTTGCCCGTCCCCTGTCTACAACTCTGCCTCCTCCCTTCCAAATTTGTGATTATCATTCCCTTTTATCAAATGTGTGTGGCCTAAATATATTGTTCAGTTTTAGTCATTTTTGAACTTTATTAAAAGGGTATGACGATGTATATAATCTTCTGGTACTCTTTTTTTTTAACTCAACATTATATTTTTAAAGATTTACCCATATTTTTGCATGCTCTATATAATATTCCATTGTGTGACTATTGTCTGATTATTTTATCCATTATTGTTCTGTTAATGGGCATTTTGGTTGTTTTTAGTTTTTTTTTTCCTACTGCAGTCTTGCTGTGAATATTCTTATATCTGTCTCTTGATAAATAAGAGCAAGAGTTTCCACTGGGGACATAAATAGGGGTGGAATGCTAGGTTGCAGTATATGTAGGAATAGCAGTCAGCCAGTACATACCAGCAGAGCTACTGGCTAGCCTCCAGTCTGGCTGGTTAGACATCTGTTCTGATTGGCCAGTGTCATGCACTGTTGGTTGTTAATAGTTTGAATATTATCCTTGAGTTTATAAATGGAAAACTTTGCAAGCAAATGCCAAATTATTTAAAAATGGTTGTTCTAATTTACACCTCCACCAGAAATGTGTAAGAGATCCTATTGATTCACATTCTGTCCAACACTTGGCATTGTCAGATTTCTTAATTTTTGCTGATCTAATGGGTGTAGATTGGTATCTCATTCTGGACTTCATTTGTATTTCCGTGGTTATTAATAAATTTGAGCATGTCTTCAAGTGTTTATCAGCCATATGCGTTTCCTCTGAGATTTCCCTGCTCATGTGTCTTGCTCATGTATCTCACTCATGTATCATGTATTTTTCTATTTGATTGTCTTTTTCTTATCAATTTGGAGGGGTTCATATAAAGAAATAAATATCCTTGAATATATGTTACAAATATCTCCTCCCCATTTATAGCTTGTCTTTTCACTTTCTTTAAGATGATTTATGAATAGAAGTTTTTAACTTTAATACTAGAGAACTTCAAAAAGTTCATAGAAAAGTAGAATTACAAGATAACGTGAATCTTTCTATGAGCTGCTGGATGTACCCTCGTATAGTCAAATGTACCAATCTTCTCTTTCCTAGATAGTACTTTTTTTGTGTCTTGTTTAAGAAAAGTTTCCTAATCTAAGGTGAGAAAGATATTTACCTACACTTCTGTGATAGTTAATTTTACGTGTCAACTTGAGTATTCTAGGGAGTGCCCAGATATTTGGCTAAACATTATTTCTGGGTGTGGTTGTAAGGGTGTTTCTGGATGAGATTAACATTGAAATTGTATACTGAGAAAGCAGATTTCCCTCCCCAGTGTGGATGGGTCTAATTCAACCCATTAAAGGCCTGAATAGAATTAAAAGGCTGAGTAAGAATTCTTTCTCTCTGCCTGTCTTTGAGCTGGGACATCGGTCTTCTCTTGTCTTTAGACTGGAACTATAGCATCAGCTCTCCTGGGTCTTCAGCTTGCCTACTGCAGATTTTGGGACTTATCTACTTCCATAATCATATGAGCCAATTCCTTATAATAATCTATCTATCTCCACACATACACACACTATTGGTTCTGTTTCTCTGGAGAACTCAGACTAATACAACTTCTATTAAGAGTTTTGCATTTGATATATAAGTTATTAACCCAACCCAAGTGAAATTGAATTGTGTATTGTGTGAAGTGGGGACCCAATGAATTACTTTTCCATACAGATAATCATTTTCCACCTTTTTCTGCTTATCTGCCATGCTGCCTCTGTTACACATCCAAGTTCCACACATAAATTTGTTTTTGAGCTCTCTAGTCTTTTGCACTGATCATTTTCTCTCTCTGACCCAGCACCACGTGGTCTTGATACTATACCTTCTTAATAAACCCTGATATCTGATAGGGCAAATCACACCACTTTATTCTTCTTCTTCAGAAGTGTTTAGGGTAATTAATGAGATCTTTTAGTACCCAGTTTGGAACTTTTAATGCCATTTCCAATCAAAAGCACCCTGCATCCTTGGAAAAATGACTATTTTCAGGTCTAGTACAGAAAAAGAACAAAATGAATTGAAATACTTTCTTATATTAAAAAGCAATAAAATCACAAAATATTCCTGGGTTTGTGAAGGACCCAGCAGCCACCTAAAGAGAAAAATAGGAAAATAGAGCATAAGTAGAATAATAGTGTCAATGGATTAAAATACACTAAATATGTCTAAATCCATGAGTTTATAATGACACTAAAAAGCCCTTATTAGTCACCTTTGAAATATGCTAGGGAATCAAATCGTTTACTTTTATTTTTTATTGAGTTAAAAAGACACATAATAAAGTGCGTCTTAAATGTATAGGTCTTAATATGCACAATCTAAAGCATAATCTTAAAGGTATAGATTAATGAAATTTTACATTTACATGCATCTATGTAACTGTCACTCAAAAAAAGATATGGAACAGGGTTTCTCAAACCTTAGTGTGCATATGAGTCACCTGGTAAATCTGTTAAAATGTAGATTCTGTTTCAGTAGGTCTATGATGGGACCTCAGATTCTGCATTTCTGACAAGCTCCCAGGTGGTGCTGATGCTGCTAGACTGTGGACTACACTTTGAGAGGCAAGGGCACACTTCGTTGTAGCCTGTAGCGGTAGTTTGTTCTTTTTTATTGCTGCATGATTTTCCATTGTATCAATATTCTACAATTTGTTTACTTATTTTCTCCATTGATGGACATTTTTGTTGTTTTCAGTTTAGGGCCGTTATGAATTAAGTTGCTATGGGCATTGTTGTTCATGTCTTTTGGTAGACATATGCACTCATTTTGGGGGAGTATATATCTAGGAGTAGAATTGCTGGGTCATAGGGTAGGCATATATTTAGCTTTCGTAGATACTGCCAGAGAATTTTCCAAAATGGTTATGCTATTACACTCTTATCAGCAATATGTCAGAGTTCTAGTTGATCTAGATTGTTGATCTTTTAAAACTGTAGTGTTGTGTTGGGTGTGTGGTGGTATCCTGTCGAGGTTTTCATTTAATTTCCTTCATGAGCAGTAATGTTGAATACTATTTCATAGGTTTATTGGCCAGTTAGTGATTCTCTTATGAGAATGCTTATTCAAGCTTTTTTCACCATTAAACTTTTTGTCTTGTTTGTTTCTTATTGATTTGAAGGCATTCTTCATATATTCCAGATATGAGTTCTTTATTGGGTACATGTATTGCAAATATTTTCTCCTAGTCTGTGGTTTTTCGCTCTTTTAATGGTGTCTCTTGATGAACATAAGTCTTTAATTTTAACATATTCCTCTGGAATATCTTCTTCTGGAAGCTTTAATGTTTTACCTTTCACATTTAGGTCTATGATCCATTTTGAATTGCTTTTTTGTGGTTAAGGTTTTCTTTTTCTTCCACTTTTAGATGTCAAGTTCATTTTTTTCTCCAACTCATTGTTTTTAAAACTGAAAATTAAAGGGAGCAAATCAAGTGTTTTTTCCTGTTTTTCCTGTGAAGTGTATATTAAGGTAACAAAATAGAGATGGAAAATTTCTTTTTAGGGCTGGCCCATGGCTCACTTGGGTGAGTGTGGTGGTGCTGATAACACCAAGGCCACAGGTTCGGATCCCTATATAGGGATGGCCAGTTAGCTCACTTGGGAGAGCGTGGTGCTGACAACACCAACGCCAAGTCAAGGGTTAAGATCCCCTTACTGGTCATCTTTAAAAGAAAAAAAAAAAAAAAGAAAATTAATTTTTATGCAAATGGTCCAGCTAATAAATTAGGAGGGAATTATATAATTTGTAACCACCATTTTGTAATCTCTTATGCATAAGAGACGTCATTAAAAAAGAGATAATCAGATACAATTTATCTACTAATGGAAATATACACCAACATCTATGAAGAAATCTTACCCCAAAATTGAATTTGTATCTCATCAAACCTCCAGATTGAATTACCAATTTACAGGAAATATAGGGGATAGAGAACTGTGATAAATAACTCCTCAGCAAAATCCAAACTGTGGGAAATTCTCAGAATAAACAATCTATTTCTTCAACAGATAAATTTGCTGAAAAGAAAAAAAGGAGGAAGGGAATGTGACATCAATTGATTACACTGTATGAGAAGAATCAGAGAAATATAATTGGATATTTAAGTAGATATTTGATGATACTAAGGAATTAAAGTTTTTGTATTATAGAGATACATACTAAAATATTTATTAATAAAATATTATGTCTAGGATTAGCTTCAAAATAATACAAAGAGAGGGGAGTTGAAGATATATACTAAACAAAGTTGGCCATGAGTTTATAACCATTAAATTTAGGTAAACAGACACAGGGGAGGATATTATACTATTCTCTCTCTTTTGGGTATATGTTTGAAATTTTTCATAATAAAAAGTTTTAAAAAGTGTCTTAGTCATCCCTGGCTCTTTACTTTCCCATATTAATTTTAGAATCAGGTTATCAAATTACATTGTGTTTTGGTTGAAATTACATTAAATCTAGGGGTGAATATGAGAAGAATTGACATAAAATTATAATTTTCTATCCATAAATATGAAATATTTCTCCATTTGTTAATTCTTTTTAAATGGCTTTCAGTAAATATTTACAATTTTATGTTCTTGTACTAGATTTATTATTAAATATCTAAAATTTTTGTAGCTATTGTAAATAATTTTTGTAATATTGTAAATATGTACTTTAAAAAATTACATATTTTATTATTGTGCTAATGTATAAACATGCAAATAACTTTTGTATATTGATCTTTTATTCAGACACCTTGCTAAATACAAGCACTCCTAGCAATTTTAGATTCTTTTCTATTTTTTAGATAAACAATTATGTCATCTGAAAATAATGATGGTTTTATTTATCTCCTTTTCAATCTTTACATACATGCACCTAAAAAAGTAGCCTTAAAATATGTAAAGAAGGGCTGGCCTGTGGCTCACTTGGGAGAGTGCGGTGCTGATAACAGCAAGGCCATGGGTTCGGATCCCTATATAGGGATGGCTGGTTAGGTCACTTGGGAGAGCGTGGTGCTGACAGCACCAAGCCAAGGGTTAAGATCCCCTTACCAGTCATCTTTAAAAAAAAAAATGTAAAGAACACTTGATACAATAGATAAGAAATAGATATATCCACCATCACAATGGGAGATCTCAAAACATTTTCTTAAATTGTTCGTAGGTAAAGCGAATAAAAATCCAGTAAATATATTGAAGATATAAACAATGAAATTGAACAACAGAGGCTTGACATATACATAATTCTCCTTCCTATAATTAGAGATTACAAAATCTTCTCTAGAATTGTCTTAGTTATGCTATTGCTGCACAAACTCAGTACTGTAAAAACAATAAACATTTATTATATCTCAGTTTCTGTGGGTCAGCAATTCAAAAGTGGCTTAGCTGGGTGATTTCGGCTCAAGATTTCTCATGAAATTCAGAGAGATGTTGTCAGGAGCTGCAGTCATCTGATGGCTTGACTGCAGCTGGAGGATCTGCTTCCAAACTGACTAGCTCACATAATTAGTAAGTTGGTGCTAGCAGTTGGAAGGAAGCCTCAGTTCCTCCCTATGTAGGACTGCTTGAGTGTCTTCTTGACATGGCAGCTTGCTTCCCAGAATGAGCAAACTCAGACAGCAAGGTGGAAGCTGCAATGTGTTTTACGACCTGGACTCAGGAGTTATACACTGTCATTTCTGCAACATCTTATTGGTTGTACATATTAGCCCTATTATGCAATGTGGGAGGAAACTACACAAGTCTGAACATACCTTGAGGCAAGGATAATTGGGGGCCACCATGAAGGCTAACCGCTACAAGCATACATGGAACTTTTTGAAACATTGATTATATACTACTTACAGAAAAAAGGTTCAACAAATTTCAAACAAGAAATATGATACAGGCAAGATTCTTTGATCACAATTCAATTCAATTAGAAGTTAGAAGTTAATATCATAAGGGCTGGCTGGTTAGCTCAATTGGTTAAAGCATGGCCTTGTAACACCAATGTCAAGCATTTGGTTCCCTCTGCCAGCCAGCCGCCAAAAAAAAAAAAAAAGTTAATGACAAAAATGTAAACCAACTATTGCTATTTGGAAGTGAAAAACACATTTCCAAATAACTCACAGGTCAAAGAAGAAATCATAATGAGAAAATTTAAATGCTTAGAATTAAATGATAATGAAAACATGTGAGATGCGGTGAAAATGTTCTTCCAGGATAGTTTATAGCTTTATATATTTGTATTAAAAAAGAAGAAAAGCTAAAAATTAAGTAACTAAGTTTCCACTTTAAGCAGTAACTTAAAGAATGAGTAAACCCAAAGAAAGTAGAAGGAAGTATATAATAAAAATAAGAGCAGAAATCAATAAATTAGAAAAGATACAATACAGAAGATCAGCAAAGCTAAGAATCTAAGCACTTTATCCTTTAAAATGATAAATATATGGACAAATCTTTGGCAATGTGAATCAAGAAAAAAGAGAGAAGGCATAAATAAATATTACGAAGGGAAGATAATTACAGATGAAGCAGAGATGTAAATAAGAGAATTTTATCAATAACTTTATGGCAATACTTTTGAAAACTTAGAAAAAACAGACATTCTTTAAAAATATGACTCATTAAAAGTGACTGAAAAAAAAATAGAAAGTTTGAACTAGTTTTTAAAATAGTCCTGCTAAAGGAATGGAAGCAATACCGAAAAACAAAAAAAAACAAAAAACCAAACTTTCCATAAAGAAAACACCAGTTCCAGATTGTTTTACAGATGTGTTTTACCAAACTCAAAAATATCATATCAATCCAATCTCATGCGAACTTTTTCAGAGAAGAGAAAAAGAGGAAATACTCCCCCAACTCATTCTATGAAGCTAGAATAACACAGACGCCAAATCCTGGATAACAAAGACAGGAAAATATCAGGCACATTTTATTTATGAATATAGATGCAAAAATCTAAAACAAAATGTTAGCACATAGAATCTAATGACATACGTAAAATAAACCATAATACTCCATGTGTAAGTTGGGCTTAACCTACAAAAGTAAAAAAAAATTTTTTGGCAGCTGACCAGTATGAGGATCTGAACCTGTTACCTTGGTGTTACAAGGCTGCCCTCTAACCAATTGAGCTAACTGGCCAGCCCCAAAAGCAAAATTTAATATTAGGAAAATCTCTGAACGTAATTGATCTCATTATATAATTATGTCAAAAGATGCAGAAACAGACTTTGATTAAACTCAACATACATTTGATAGAAACTCTTAACATATTAGAAATAAAATGGAACCTTTTTCACCTGATCAAGAGGGGTCTCCAAAAATCCTACAATAAATGTCATCCTAAAGAAGAAATAGCAGAAGCATCAAAGTCATGAACATGACAAACATACCTACCATCACCATTTCTATCCAAAATTGTACTCTAGGACCCAGCCAGCACAATAAGGAAAAAAAAAAAAAAAAAAAAGCCAAAGGCAACAAGATTATTTTATTTCTCTAAATGTACTAAACATAGTTATTTTATATTCTGTGTCTCATAATTCTAACAGTTGAGTTCTTTGCAGGTGTGTTTAGTTTATACTGTTTGTTGTTTTTGCTGGTTGTATTAGGATTGTGTATTAGGAAACAGAACTAATAGTACACATATATAGGTATATAGGAGGGGATTTATGATGGGAATTGGCTCACACAGTTATGGAGGTTCCATAATATGCTGTTTGAAAGCTGGAAAACCAGAAAAGCTGATGGCGTAATTTAGTCCAAGTCCAAACGCCTGAGAATCAGGGGAGCCAATGGTATAACTCTCAGTCTGAGATGAAAGGCCTGAGAATTGGGAGCTCCAATGTCCAAGGGTAGGAGAAAATGGATGTCCCAGTTGAAGGAGAGGGAGAAGATTCGTCCTTCCTCTGCCTTTTTGTTCTATCTGAGCCCTCAGTGGACTGGACGATGCTTGCTTGCTTTGGTGAAGGTGATCTTCTTTACTCAGTCTACTGTTTCAAACGCCAGTGTCTTCTGGAATCACCCTCATAGGCACTCCCCCAAAATAATGTTTTACCAGCTACCTGGGTATCCCTTAGACCAGTCAAGCTGACACATAAAATTAATCATCACACTGGTTCTCGCACATGGTGTCATGTTTCCTTATGTGTTTAGTATTATTTGGCTGTGAGTTGTTCATTTTCTTTGGAACTTTATTTGTGGAAATTATTTGAGGACTGAGATGAAGGTGAGTTCCTCTAACAAAGATTTATGTTTGTGCCTGCTGGACACCTGAGGTACTACCAGTCTGGGATCATTTTATACTAAATTCTTGGTTTGAGTTTTTCCAGATCACCTAGGTAGAGTAAATTTGACTGCTTATGGTGTGAGGGCGAACTTGTAGTTGTGGATACTCAGGAGGTGATTCTTGCTCCCTACACTCATTGCTATTGCCAAGATTTAAAACATGCAATTTTCTTGCAATTTTTTAGGTGTGGGGCTAGGGTGAGTTTTTTCTAGTTCTCTTGTACCTGAGTGTACAGCCCTTTGGGGTTTGACCACCTTGGGTAGACTCTGGGTTTCATCTTCTTTTTCTCATGCCCTGAGAGACCATGAAAACTAAAGTTGAACTTCATCTGTCAGCAAATGCCCCTGTATCTGTTATTTATTGCCATAATATTGTGGCATAACACAGCATTTCAAAACTCAGCAGTTTAAGTTAATAAGCATTTATTTTTGCCCAAGGGTTCTCAAATTGGCTCAATGGTTCTTATTCAACTGGGCTTGCTTTTGTGTCTGCAATCAGTTGTGGTCAGGTAGCTATCTCTGTCTCTCTTGGCTGATCTCTTGTTTAGATGTCAGCTGGCTATAGACTGGTCTACGACGGTCTTGACTTGGATAGTTGGGATAGCATGCCTTTCTCTCACCTTGTCATTCATCCTCCAGCAGACTATCTTAGGTTTGTTCTAATAGTGAAGGCAGGAGACCAAAAGAAAATGTAGAAATATGCAATCTCTTACGGCTTAGGTGTGGAACTGGCACATCACAACTTCTACATTCTATTGGCCAAAGCAAGTTACAAATCACCCAGATTCAAGAAAATAAGAGTCTACTGCTTTAAAATATAGTCTATTGCTTGATGCAGGGAGTTGCGAAGTCACATGGAAAAGGACATGGATTCAAGAAGAGGTAGATAATTCATATCCCATTTGCAACCAATCCACAGCAGCCCCCAAGGCTAAATAAAGTTGGTTTAAGTGCTTGCTTACTTCTCTGGTTCTGCTTTCCCTTAGATTTTGGCTAGAGTGATGCTTATTTTCTCGCATGCACATTGATATATTTAAGATTTTTAAAAATATTCTTTTTTAAAATTTACTTCTCAAAATACATTGTAGTTGATTTTCATGCCCCTTTACGAATTCCTCTCCACCCTCTCCCCTCCTCCCTACATCGTATCTGTTCATTTGACTTAAACAGTTCAAGGAATTTTTGTGGTTATTCTGTCTTCTTCCCCTCCACCTTAATTTGTTTGTGTGTTTATTTATTTATTTATTTTTAGCTCCCACAAATAAGTGAGAACATGTGGTATTTCTCTTTCTGTGCCTGACTTATTTCACTTAATATGATTTTCTCTAAGTCCATCCATGTTGTTGTGAATGGTAGTATTTCATGATATGGAGGTTCCTCAAACAATTACAGATAGATCTACCATATGACCCAGCAATTCCACTGCTGGGAATATACCCAGAGGAATGGAAATCATCATGCCAAGGGCATACCTGTACTCCAGTGTTTATTACAGCACTATTTACAATAGCCAGGAGTTTGAACCAGCCCAAAAGTCCACCATCAGATGAGTGGATAAGGAAACTGTGGTACATCTACACAATGGAATACTACCTGGCTATAAAAAAGAATGAAATATTTAAGAAGATTTTAAAAAAATATTTTATCTGTTTTTTTAAAAATGATTTATCATGTTTTCAGCAAGAGCGTTGACTAAGACACCTAGTCTGCCATATTGCTTGATTGACACTTTGATGAGTCTCTGTCTTTGCACATGGTGACTCTCCACCTGAAATTCTCTCTCCCAGTCTTTGAGACTCTACTGTAATGTCTCCTTTATGCTTCTCTACTGTGCCTCATTACCGAGGCAGAGCTGGTTATCGCCTCCAGACTCTAAAAGTATTCTATGCTCACCTCTATTAAGGCATGGGATTCCTAATATAGCAGTCATAATTTACAGAGTGCAGGGCCTCTTGTTCAAAATATTAAAAATTTCGAGACAGGAACAGCAGAGCATTAAACCAAGAGTGAGGTCCTTCTAAGTGTAGGGCTCTGCACCACTACACAGGCCCACTCTCATGAAGCTGGCCCTGACAGTAATTATTGGTTTATGTTTTCATTTTCCTTATTAACCACTGGATGGGTATGAGAAAATACTGTCTAAGGTAAGCCTGTCTGATTCATCTTTAGGCCCCAAGAGGCTAGCAAAGTGCCAGGTACAATCAGTGAATGATTGTTGAATGAACAAATGAAAACTACAGTATGTTCTCAATTGTAAAGCACACCAACGCTTTGATAACAGCTTTAAAAGTAGAAAAGCCATATTAAGTGTCCCCAACCATTGTCAGATGCTTTCCAGTTTCAGAATAGTTTATAAAATATAGATCTTAGAACAGAGAAAACATAGTGGTGCCTTTTAGTATCCTATGTGATGGCTATTCTTATGCTCCATAGGAAGGAAGACGTTTCTCTCAGTTCTAAAGTGGGTTCCTGGGACCAACTTTCTATCTTAATTTCTCTGACATTTGCTCTTGGCTGAACCCTGGGCTGGGAATTGTCTGCAACCTGAAGGGACAATGATCGGTCTTGTAGGCAGCAGGATGGTTGACCAATGTGCTAATCTCCCACCAAACTTCTAGGTTTCCTTTGGGAGGGCTTTCCAAGCCCCTTTATGTCATTTATGTAATGTGGCACCTTTAAACACCTTCCTGGGACAAGGAGAGAAGGCTTGGCTCCCAGTCCTGGCTCTTGGGCCCGTGGCCTCAGTTTCCCCCTTTATATCAGGAAGAGAGCCAGTGGTCCCAGAGGGATACAGAGAGGAGGGAGTTGTTGGGGAGTGCTGAATCAGAACAACTCCAAGGTTTGTTCCCAGAGAAGTGGACAGTCTCTCAAGCCTCCCAAGCCCACACCCCACCACACCAAGGTTTTGAGACGAGAAAAGGTGGAGGAGGAAAGCGGGCTTTAAGGATGCACACTACCGTCCACCCCAACTTGCAGCGCCTGAAGCAGTGTTCCCTCTCACTCACCCCGAAAAGTCAGAATCCAAAACCAGCCCCTCCCCCACATTTTCAGCCCCTCCCCCTGCGGCTTCCCCAGCGCGGCCCCCTCCCCCCCATTACAGCATCGTTCTGGGCGCCAAGACGGATTCAAGCCAGGGACTGCTGCAGTCAGCGCTCAGCCTCTCGCCGCTCCTGCAGCCTGTGTCCAGGCTCTGCATTCTCCGACTGTGCTTGGGACAGTCCCCTTTCCCTCCCCCACCCCGCCCCCGCCCCCGGCCTGGCACAACTCGTGGCTCAGGGCCCAGAGGTGGGCAGGCACAGTGGGCACGGGTGGGGGCCCCAGCAAAGACAGCAGGTATCTCGGAGTTCTCCCTCCACACCGGGGATGCCTCGGCTGTGCGGACAGTGGGTGGGGGACGGCTGTCAGTGGCTCTGAGGCCGGGCACAACGCCCCACCCTGGCAGAGGCTGGTGCAAAAGAGGGGGCTCCTTGAACTGAGGCAGATAGCTGAAGTCGGGGAGCAGACCCGGAAAACCCGAAGGAGAGTCTCCTAAGGGGACGTGCCAGGGGGGCTATGCGTGACATTCAGGGCGTGACTGTGCCTCGGTGGGGCGCGAGACCATGTCAGTGAGGCTGTGTGACTGACTGTCTCCCGAACCGCCAGCCTCCGGGCTTGGGTCCCTGTGCCTAGGTCGGCTGTGCGTGGCCGTGCCACCGTGTGTGCCTGTTTCTGGGACCCGGCAAACATTGACCCGGTGGTCCCCGGGGAGGGGAATCTTATTCGCACCCGCGAGCTGGGCCTCCCAGGCGCTGTCGCTCAGCCAGGCGGGCGCTCCTCCGGGACCCCGGCGGCGGCGGCCGGCGGCGACCTCGGCCCTCCTGGGGCCGGTGCGGGGGCGGGGAGCTCAACCCCCTCCCGCTCCCCGGCTCCCTGCTCCCGGCTCTGCCGCCCAGCGCGGGGGCGGGGGCGGGGGCGGAGCGCGCGGGCGGGATCCCCCCGCCTCCCCTTCCTGGTCCCCGGGAAATCCAGCCTCCGTGGCTTGGCCGCCTCCCGCTCCCGCGCCCGCTGCCGCTCGGCGCTCGCTCGGGGCTCCGCAGCCGGCGCGGCCCCTCGGCTGGGGGCTCCGCAGTGCCGGGCCCCCATCCCCGCCCGCCCGCCCGCCCGCCGCCGCAGCGCCCCCGGCCCGGGCCGCCGGCACCATGTAACCCGGCCGGAGCCCGAGCCGGGGCAGGTAAGCCGTGGGGAGGGTGGGGACGGGGCCGCGCTCGCCGCGCCCTCTGCAGCGCCCCCCAGGCTCGGCCCGGCTGCGGCCCCGGCGCCGCCCACGCCCCGGGCTCCGACGGCCTCGGCTCCCGGCCCGGGAGGGGGGAGGGGCTGGGCCTCCTCGGCCGCCCCCGCCCCCGCCCCGGCCTGGCGGCCCAGGGGCCTGACCCGAGGGGCGGGCTGGGGACCACGCGGACCGAGGACCCGCTCTTCCGGCTCGGGCCGCGGGGGCCGGCTAGTCCCGGCCCAGCCTTTGCCCGGCTGGAGGCTCGGGTCTGGGAGGGAGTAGCCAGCTGGTTGTGGGGGGAAGTCTGGTGTTAGGGAGATCCGGAGAGAAGTTTCCTCTGCAGGTGTGTGAGTGTGAGTGCTTGTCATTGTGTGTGATGAGTGTGTGTGTGTCACTCTGTGGGTCTGTGGGTGATGTGTGTGCCAGAGAGTGTATGCAGTGAGTGTGTGCGTGTGTCACTGTGGGCGAGTGTGTGTGCATGGCAGTGAGTGTGTGCAGTGTGAATGTGGAGGGTGTTACTGTGTATGTGTTTGTGGACATGTGTGTGTACCTGTGTATGTCTCTGTGAGTGTGTGTGTGAGCCAGTGTGACTGTGTCTCTGTGAGTGGGTCCTGGTATCTGTGCCCTGTGTGACTGAATGTGAGTGAGTGTGTGTGCGTGTGTGTGTTGGCTCTTGAGAATGAACTGAGCAGGGCTCACTGAATCACCTGGGTCCCCCCCCTTCCTGGTGGGACATGGGACAGGGAGATCACACTTTTCAGAGGTCATAGCATCCCCCCTCCCCAGGACTCTTCACCCCTGACTCAGGCAAGAGCTCCATGATACTCACCACCGGGGTCTCCACCTTCACCTACCTCAGGGGCTCCCACTGGTTGTGATGCTAGTGGTTGTGTCCTTCTTGCACGCTGTGGCCACTGGTGGTGGTGGGGCCTGGAGTGAGCTGGACAGTGTGTGCTTCTCCTCCTTCTCAGGGCCTGGGAACTTGTGTCATCTCAGTAATGTTTCACCCAGGGCCCTTTTGAGCCAGGAGCTGAGAGGCCAGGTGGAAGCGTCTGCCCTGCTGTTAGTCATCAGAGCAGGTGGCTCTCTCCCAGACAGCCTCAGATCTCCAAGTTCTGGGTCACTGGTTCTACCCACTGATTCAGGATGGGTATTTGCTAACTCTTTGAAATAATAATAATAAAACAATACCCTTATATCAGTCCAGGGCTTTTGAGAATGCTTCCTTCTCAGCCCTTTCTTCTTATTTCCCCAACAGCCTTGGGAAGCAGGTGGGGCAGGTATCAGGTTAAGCCATATGAAATTGCCAATATTCAATTGTTGTTGTTGTTTTACCTACAAACACAGCAATTTCACGTGGTTCAATCTAATATAACGCCAACTTACAGATGAGAATGTTGAGCCCTGATAGATGTGTTGCGTTTCCCACAATCACACATTCCTAGTCAGTGGTACAGAAAGACTCTAACCCAGGTCTTTCAGTGACCCAAAGAACTGGGCTGAGCCAAGGTTAGAGAGTGGTAATCCCTGGTGTGCCCTTTCTAACCCTGGGGTCACTGCCATCCTCCTCTGTCCAGCATTCCCTGAATTTTGGGGCTAGTTCTGCACCCAGCTGCTAATGCCTAAAAGGGAGAGAGGGGGAGAAGAGAGGAGGGAGAGGCTTCGTGAGTTGGCAGTGAATCAGGGTCTAAAAAGAGAGCTGGGAGGGCTAGGGTGGCAGGTGTTTCTAAAAGGAACATGAACATAGGATGAACAGCCTCAGATACAGCCTCCGCAGCCCCCACTCCTCACTGCCCCACTGATCTGGTAGGCAGTGCTCACTGCATTTTGTGCCGGGGGCTCATGTCCAAGGAGTGAGCTTGTATGTAGTTATAGAATGATGGATAGGGTGGGAGGGGAGCCTTAGAATTTACTTGGTCAAACCTCTTAATTACAAACTGGGGACTCCGAAGCCCAGAGAAGAGAGGGGACCTACCCAAGGTCACACACAACTAACTTGTAGGTTTCCCAGGCTAGTCATAGCTCAGGAACTTTCCAACCCTCCATGTTGCCTTCTATTCCCGAACTCCCCTCACCCCCATCAGAGCTGAGTATTGGAGTTTTGGGGAGAAGAAATGAAGACTCAATAAACCTCATGCTGTAAATTCTTCAATCTGGGACCCCTTTCCAAAGAGGGAGCTACAGATATTCCTGGGAATGGGGATTCCTAGCCAAGTCCACCACCAAGGCAAGCCATGGGCTTGTCTTGATTTCTGCTGGTGGGGGGCTAAAGCTGAGGCAGGCCAGAATTCCAGGATTTCTTCTGTGTCCGTGCTTGCTTTCAGTGGCTGCCTGGCACCTAACATCATCTCTTCCAGCTGATGTTGGGGCTTGCGCTGGCTGTTCTCATTTTCCTTCATCTTTCCCAGTTTCTGATGCATTTTGCCTCTAGCTGGACTGACAATTCCTTACTTTATTGGGTTCCTGATGGGTAAAGAAACTTCCCAGATTCTGATTTCATTCCCACTTGGAGGAGTCAAAGCTTTGTCTCTCGGTGGGGGTTGGAAGAACAGCTGCGTACCCTCCACTCTACAAACATGATGTCTCGGTTCCCTCTTTATCCACTCCCCCCCTTCAGTCTGAGGGCTGCAGGCTCAGTGGGCCTCCTGCTGTCTGGGGAGTCTGGGTTTGAGCTGGGGTGAGGCGGTGGCACCATCGTTATGGTAACGAGCTGCCAGCTCATCGTTGCTAATAACTTGTCAGGCCACTGGGCTCAGAGCAGCATCCCTTCTCACCAGCCCTTCTTCCCATGTCACAGACAGAAAGAGTGAGGCTGCGAGGGAGGGGCCTGGGAATAGGGTGTCTGGGTGGTAGGTGGCCTTTTCTCTGGAACTTAGCTGGAGAGCTGGGGGGAAGTTTCTTGGGGGCTGGTTTATACATATAGTTACATAGGTTTGCATATGATTGCATGGGCCATTAACATGTGGATACACTAAGAATAAGCTGTGCAAACTTGCATGCTAGCTGAGATGTTCATGTGCTTTTACACAGTAGCTCACAGGAAAACATGTTTTCAGGCATCCGAACATACTTTTGCATGAATACTGCTTCATCTGCACATAAGGCACCCAAGAAATCTGGGTTTGTGGGGGTGTCCAGGTATGTGGGTGGGGATCTGATCTTTTTCTTATGCAGCTTCAAAGTATCCTGTTAACAAAGGGACAGAGTGGTCCCAGGGTTCCTTCGTTTTCCTTGCAATCAAGAGCTCAGAGTGGGAATGGGCTGGGGATGGTGTGGGGGGCCCAAGCTCCCAGCTCCCAAAGGCCCCTGTCTCTATGCCCTTTGAGCTCAGGTAGCCCCTGCCCCCTTTACTTTCTGTTCTTTCTGCTCCTCTTCTCTTCCTGTGTGTAAATATTAAAGAGCTGAGCCTGCAGGGCTGATGTAGACATGGGGAGAGAATGAAATTAAAAAGGATTCCCTCGCCCCCATCCTGACACCCCCGCCCAGCAGTCCCCCGCTCCTGCTTCCTTTCCTCTCCCCTCTCCCCTTCTCTCACTCAGTGGTTCCACATGTCTCTCCTCCCCCCAGTCCAGATGGGAGCTGGCTCCTTCAGAAAGGGGGCTCAGAGCAGGGTGTGGGGAGCTACCTGTCTCTGCCTACCCCCACCACATCTGCCTACAGGTCTGAGAGCCCCCCCGTGAGTATTTCTTTCTTTTTGGGGGTGGTGGTTAAGAGGAAAGTGGTTTTTAGAACCAGTTGTGAGTGGCGTTGAGAGGCTCTGGGTGGAGGTGGGTGGGGTCCTCTATCTAGGTGTTCTCAGGGAAGCCCGGTGTCTGGGTTTCTTTTCTCTCTTGGGACATAGAGGGAAGGGAGGGGTATCAGGTGCTCCCGGAGGATTGGAGCGAGTGTGGGAAGGGTTGGGGGAGAGGGGCTTCTTTTGTAATGAGTGTGTGTGGTGGGGTAAGCCTGCTTCCTGGCATCCTGGGTTTCTGGCAACGGGGCCCCCTGAGTGGCGCAGGGAGCTGTCCCGGGTGCTGAACCGTGCTGCGTATGGCCCGATGATGAAAAGGCGGCTGGGCAGTGCTGAGGGTTCACTAGAAAAATTCTTCCAGATGACCCACTTTCCAAGGGCAGACTCCCTGGATGGAAATATAGACTCTGGGGTCTTCCCTATGGCTTTCGACCTCACAGTTATTAGTGGTATTTGGAAAAGTTGCCCTGTTGCCGTCCCCCTCTCCTTTCCCTGGTGCAGTCCCCCTCTTCTTTCCAAGCCGTCTACTGTTAGTGTGGGCTAGAGATGGAGAATGATACTGCGGCTGTGAACTCTCTTCTGGGATCGTTTTTAGTGCAACAAGCTTAGGGATACTGGCACCAGCCTTTTTCCTACCGGGTCCCAGAAGTTAAAACTCAAGGTGGTTCTATATTAGGAGAACTTGGGTCTTGCTAGTTAGGCCCGGGGTGGATAGAGCTCAGGAGTTCAGGATAATTTGATTAACCATTGGTATCCCCCTGCCCAGCATACTTTGGAATTCAGGACAGGGGACACTAAAATATTCTGCAAGCCTACCTTGTGCTCGGCCCATCCCCAGACCTAGCTCAGAGCAGCATTTGGGAGAGACTTTTGTTGGGAAGGAAGATTTCCAAGCAAAGATTCAAGGAGTGGGTGGGGTTGTTCAGTGCCATGGAGAAGAGAAGGAGGAGGCTACTGGAGACAGGGCTGTGGGAAAAGAAAATCTGCGGGAGTAAAAAATATTCAAATTGGGGGATGAGGTCTGGATTTCAATCCTTAGTTTCCCTGGATATATTTTTCTCACTGACCTAGGGTAAGGGTCATTTCAGTTATCTGGGTTCTTATGCTCTGTCTTTGAAACCACGAAGGGAATAGCAAGGAGTTATTTCTCCAGGTCCTTTCCCTTGTCATCCCAGGGGGATGAGAGCCAAATGTCAGGACATGCAGATGAGACTGTGGGGGAACAACAGTCAGGAGGGCTTGATGGCAGCTTCACCTCCTATCCCCGAGAGCAAAATCAAATATTCAAATGGGATCCTTCTTAGGGGAAGAGAAAAGAGAAGGCTTCCAGATGATGCTGGGCAAAAATTGGGTGTGGCAGGGAGTTCAAGAAAACAGAGACATATCTATGAAACCCCAAACTGAGCCAGTTCATCCCTTCCCAGATGTGACTTCTAGTTAAGGAGCCCCTCACCCATGATGTTTTTGATGTAACTCATCAAGATGATTTCTTCCTTCTCTAGCTGCTTGGGAGGAGCTGAGCTTTCCCCTGCTGTGGGTGCTGGAAGGTGGTGGGTGTGGGTGTGGGTGCCTGTTTGGGGAGGGGAGGTGTTTGTGCACCACTCAGCTCCCTTGGTTACATAACAGCTTTGATAAGACTTTACTTTGGAGCTGCTGCTACTGCCTGAAGCAGTAACCCCTCCACCTCCACATGGAATGCTAGATGTCCACCCCTTCTCCCTGGCCCCTTGGAGAGTCCTGTTACTCGTGATCCAGTGTTCCAGCAGCTGCTTCCCCTGCCAGGATGTGTCTCCAGCTTGCCTTCCTGCTCTCTACCCAGCTTCTGTTGTAAAATACCTGCTTCTTTTGTTATTTTGAGCCTAGATCACCCCCTTTACATTTTTAAGCCTCCTGGTCTACACTGTCCCTGGGCAGTGCCCTCCAGCTGGGATGGAGGGGTTTGTGAACAATATGAAGCTTCACTCTAGGGAAGAGGGGCATTCCAGGAGGTTTGAGCCCATAGATAATTTCCTTATTGTTCCTTCCTCTGCCTCAATAACTATTTTGGAGTTTGGGAGTGGTGGACCATACCCAGAGGTACTGGGAAGAAGGAATCTGGCCTTGATATTTCCCCTTCATTTCTCTTTTTAGAATTAAGGGGTTGTAGGGCCGGCCCCGTGGCGCACTTGAGAGAGTGCAGCGCTTGGGAGCGCACTGGCGCTCCCGCCGCGGGTTTGGATCCTATATAGGAATGGCTGGTGCGCTCACTGGCTGAGCGTGGTGCAAGCAACACCAAGCCAAGGGTTGCGATCCCCTTACCGGTCACAAAAAGACAAAAAAAAAAAAAAAAAAGAATTAAGGGGTTGTATATACTGGAATGGGGGGCTGCCTCTTGGGTGAGAAGAGGTGAATCTACTCCAAGGTGAACCTACTTCATTGTTGCTCCCGCCCAGGCTGTCTGAAGAAATATGGTTTTCTCCAGGCTTAGGACAAGGGAATCACAGAGCCCTTTTAAAAAAGTACCTTCCCCTTCTTCCCAAAAAAAGTGTGGGAATGGGATGCATACAGGAGTGGGGTATATCCTATTGATAACAGGAACAACTTTCCCAGTGGAGAAGTGGGGGACTGGCAAGAGGAGAGAGCAAGTGCGAAGTTATGATTTCACTGGAGAGAGTATGGACTCCTGGCTTTGCGGACAGGATGGAAGCCAGGGGAAGGGTTGGGTCTCTCTGCAGGACCTGTGATTCCAGTGCATGTATGTGTGCATTTCTGCCTGTGAATGGGCACATACACTTAAGTATGTGGGAGCATGCTGTATGTATGTGTATGAACATGTTTATGTGTATAAGTGTGAGCACTTATATACATGTGTATGAATATGTATGACTGTGCATCCATGTATATATGTAACTGTGACGGCGGTTACTTAAGCCAGTGTGCATGTGTGTGTGTGTGAGTGGTGTGCTCACCCAGTGATGTATATGTATGAGTGTAAGCATGCATGTGAGCACGTGAGGCGCATATATACGTGCATGAATCAACAGTGCATGAATATATGCACATAAGTTGAGTCATACATGTGAATAAATGTAAGAGAAAGAGAGAGATTGACTCTGACTGAACATTGGGATTGCCCAAAAATTGTTCCCCACTAGCTTGAACTTGAGCCACCGTGATGCCTATGGTTCTTCTCCAGTAAGCAGACTCTCTGAGGTCTCTCAATTTCTCATGCCGACTGTTTCTCACCGCCATCCATATGAAGTGGGAGTTTGCAGAGGGAAAACCTGTACAGGCCTTGGGGACAACTGAGTAAGGGATCCAGGCCCAAGGCTGTTCAGATACTGTGGTGCCCAGGGGTATATGTGGGGGAAAAGTGTGGGAGCTGAAATGTCACTACAGAGATTTCAAAAATCAAGAAAAAGTTGGGCTCAGTGGATGAAAAGGACAGGGAATATTAGAGAGGCCCAAGTATGTGCATAAGCCTCACATGTAAGGGATACATGGCAATACATATGTACATGTGTATGTATATATTACCTGCCTATGCCATAAGATGCATGTTATCAACATAGGTGCACTTTCTAACATGTACATACATGAACAAACCTATAGGAGTATATATACCAACACGGGGATTGGTCAGCATGCACATACATGCTTACACATATGCATATGGACAGAGTATACAGAAATACGTGGGCATATACTAACACTGGCTTGATTGCAACCCATGGCCATATACCTGTGCCACTCTCTCAGCTAGGTTAACAAAAGCCTGCAAATAGTTCCTTTCTCATTACATGAGCCTCACCCAGTGCATCCATTCATTCAGCCGATGTTTATTTTTTGCCTGTAATCTGCCACATGCTGTGCTAGACACTAGGGATGGTCCTTGACCTCAGGTAACTTACAATCTAGAGAGGGTAAAAGACCTGGAACCAAGTAAGGAGAGTATTAAGAAAGGTAGACACACATAAGTGTTCATCGGGAGGAGTGGGGACCTAAAGACCTCTGGAGTGGGGAATAGAGGGGTTTCGTAAAGGATCCATAGAAGGGGAGGTCTTTGAGCTGAGCCTTGAAAGTTGAGCAGGTTTTTTACCAGGTGGGCACCTGTGGGAAAGTATATTTCAATGTCCCAGACTTGTCTCCCTACTTCTATCCTTGCTGGCCTCCCCCTACATAGACTCTACCCCAAAAGGTGCTGGAATAAGATGAGGTCTTACCTTTCCATCTCACTTGGAGTGAAATCCAGAGTGCCTACTGGGGCCTGAGCGATTGTGAGCACTGTGTGTGAAATAGCCGCTCTTACCTCCCTGGTCTCAGGTGCCGCTCCTACATGGGCTTCCCTTCTGTTCCATAAAGATGCCGGGCACAGTCCCACCTTTGTCTGTTGCTCTTGCTTTTCCCCTCTGCCCGAAATACTCTCCCCCAGACATCCACCCACTCCCTCACTTTATTCAAGTCTTTGTTCAAAAGTCACTTTTTTGGCGAGGCCTCCCCAACAGTCTGTCTTAAATAGCCCCTTTTCATTCTATCCCTTCACCCCAGTTTATTATTTTTTTTAATTTCAGTACTTGCCACCACCATTATTTCATGTATTTATTTATCCTTCTTTTTCCATGGGAATATAAACTTTGTGAGAAGGGAAGCGTCATCTCTTTGTTCACTGCTGTGTCGACTGTGTCCAGAAGAGTATCTGGCTCAGAGTAGGCACTCAATATATATTTGTTGAATAAACAAATTTTAGATACTGGCAGCCAGTGAAGAGAATGGATCAAAGTGGAACAGGATGCGAGGCAGGGAGACCAGTTAGGAACCTGTTGTAATGGCTTTGGTGAGGAATAGGATAAGGGCGGCCTGATGTAGAACATTGGCATTGAAGGTGGAGAAAAGGAGATACAATGTACAAACACATGCACACACACGTGACATGCATGTGCTTGTGTGTATTTTAGCCACTCAGATCTGCTGTCATAGTATGGAAGGCTAAGGAGGAAAGTAAAAGTGTCTTTATGTGTATATGTGGTATGTATGTCATGAAGACCCCATGACAAGCTAGACCCTTGCAGCTAACCCTGGCTGCCAGTCTCCTTTCCTTTTGAATCTTGTCACGACCATCCCACATACACCCACCCCTGCCAGCCAGGCTGCATGCAGGGCTCTCTGTGGTTCCATTCCAGGCTCTTGCCTTAGGGAATGGGAGTGGACAGCAGGGTCCTGAACAATGGGAAGGATCCTAGGAAGTTAGAGCCACACAGAGAGAGGCATGCAGACTCAGAGGGAAGGGAATTGACTGGAGAGCTCCAGCATGGCCCAGACTTCCGGAATGTGGATGTCGTGGGGCAGGAAGCTGCCTCAGGCAGCTTCTATGTCTGGCCCCACCTCTTTTCTTTCTGTCTTCCCCTCCTCGCTCCCCTCTGGTCCTCTCTCCTGGAGGTGGGGGTGCCTTAGCCAAGAATGGGCTCAAGATACAGGTCCCCTCCCCCTAGGCTGTGATGTGAATTCAGGTATGTGGGGAGACCCAGAGAAAGGGGTCCCCACTTCTGTAAGTCAGTCTCGAGTTCTGCAGCAGGGGAGGAATTGCTCAGAGAGTCTCAGCTTTGAGGGCCAGCCCGCGGCTCACTTGGGAGAGTGTGGTGCTGATAACACCAAGGCCACGGGTTCGGATCCCTATATAGGGATGGCCAGTTAGCTCACTTGGTAAGCGTGGTGCTGACAACACCAAGTCAAGGGTTAAGATCCCCTTACCAGTCATCTTTAAAGGAAAAAAAAAAAAAAAAAGAGAGAGAGTCTCAGCTTTGGTTGTATCCCTCCCAAGAGAGCATGGAGAATTGAGTTCGTGTTGCAGAAGGAGGAACTGAGGTTAGACCTCAGGGAAGACCAATCAGCATGAAGGGACTCAGACTTATCATGTGGAGAAAGTTGGGAGGAGGGCTGATGAAAAAAGAAGGAAGAAGTGGGAGTTCCGGGTTAGCCCCACCCCCTGCCACTCTCTGACCTCTGGTAGATGGGGGTGGTCAAGGCCTAAGATCCTCTTTGAGAATTCCTCCCAGACACTCCACGCCTGGGGCTGGGTTCTTTCGTTACCGAGAAGCCAGTGCTGGAGCCCCTTCCCGGTACTGGGGTGCAGGGGGACCTTCTGCCTCTTTCCACTCTCTGCTGGGCTAGGGGCTGGAGCGCTGCCGCCCTCCCCTCCCACCTGGGCTGTGAGCATGGGGGTTGGGCTGTAACAGCGCCAGAGCCGCCCACCTGCCCGCGGTGTCATGGCAACGACTCTGCCCACGTGGACGATGAGGAAAGGGAGGAGAAGAGGAGAGGAGACCTTGCAGCAGACATGAGGATGGGAGGGGGCTCCTCAGGGTGCTGTGTGCTGGAGCCCCCACCCCTCTAGCTTGGCCCTGGCCTAGCTCCTTTCACCCTAGGGCCCCAGGGCAAGGTGGGGCTGATGTTCCAGCCTTGGCCTCAGAGTGTGCATGTCTTTGGGTGTCCTGAGTAACGATGACCTCAGTCTTCTGTGCTCTGGGGCCCTGGCCAGGGTCCTGAGGGACGTGGGGCTTTGGCATATACAGACCTCTCCCTCTCTCCCCACCCTGCAAGTTGGGGATGGTGCCTGGGGTGGAGGGGATGAGAGCCCGACCTACTTCTCCATTTTCTCACAATTTTTCAAAAGGAAAATGACCCACTTTTCAGCCAATCGGACTGGGGCCTGTTCCCAGGCTGATTCCCTGAGCCCCCCTGCCCAGTCTTCTGCCCCATCCTCAGCCTATTAGCCACGTGCTGGACCCATTTCTTAAGGGCAGCAGGTGCATCTGTGTGGAGGGGTCCTTCCCTGCCATCTGCACCAGGCTGGGGGAGGGGCCTGTTCTGTGTAGGGTGGGGGTGGGGGGCTGAGGCCTGTCTGGTCATCTGTCAGCCCTGCTTTGGGCAGACCCTGTTGACTGCCGCAGTCCTGGGCACTTTCAGTGTCCTGTCTGCCATCCCCATACACTCCCAGGGTACCTCCTGGAGGGGCAGGAAGGGCTCTAAGGAGGGCGGGAGGAGAATTGTGCCCCTTCACCCTGTTTTAGTGGATGGTGGTGGGTTGTCTTCCCAAGCTGGTCCATATCCACTTGGAAAGGAGGAGGCCATTGAAGAAACGCCTGTCTGTCTGCCTGCCTGTCCACCTGTCTGTCTGACTGCCAGAGTTCCTCCCAGAGAACCCTCCTAGAAGGTTCCGCTTTGCCTCTCTTCCCAGGCCCCTCCCCCTCTCTAGGATATTGGTCTGGGCCTCAGAGCCCCCTCCCTCCCTCAGCTATATTGGCCTGGGCTGGCTTGGGGGGTGATTAGGGATTTAATTATTTAGTTTCTCCAGCTCAGTAGATTAATTCCATCCATCACCAGCAGGCCCAGCCTTCTCCCCCTCTCTGGACTGCCCGGCAACCCCAGAGGGAGGGAGCATCATTGCTCACCTGGGCCTAGTATTGGATCTGGAAACAATGGATAAAGTTCTTGTTGGGGGAGGATTTGGTGTATGACATTGAGCAGATGTGGGTGCTGTGCTGTGAAATGAACACGTAAATCTGTCGTATGGGGGTAAATGTGTGAATATGCATGTAAGGTTTTGCATCTGTGTAGCTTGTGTGCACACACCATCAGTGTCTACTGGATGAAAATGCGTATGCCTGCAAACCCTGTGGGAACAAGTTTGTGTGTATCTTTGTACATCATGTGACGATGACTATATATGTAAGGACAAATGCTGTGTAAGTTGCTTGTGGATGACTGTGTGGCTTTGTAAATTACTTCTGGATGAGCACGTGTGTTAAATTGTGAGTGGGCAGGCTTGGGAACATGTATGGCTACATGTGAGGGAGAGATGGCAGGGGTGGAGGAGTCCTGAGCTGAGTGATGAGTCAGGGCACAGTGGAGTCCACCTGCTGGCCTCATCAGACCAGTTTGGTTAGAGAGACATGCTGCTTTAGACATGCTTTATTCAGCCTGGGCTTGGTCTCCTAGTGGTTGAGGGTGACAGGCCCGGACTCAGACTCAGATTCTTCCACCACCTGTGTGATCTTGGGCAATTTTCTTTATGTTTAGAAGCCTTAATGTCCTCATCTGTAAAATGAGAGTAATAATAGTACCTACTGCATAGAATGGTTGTGAGGATTACATGAGGAAATGCATCTAAAGAACTTAACTTTGCCTGTGCAGTTGTAGGCATTCAAAGAGCCAACCTTAGACTTCAGAGCTGGAAGGCACCAGAGGCTGTCTGGTCCAAACTGTATTCAGTGCTTGAATCCATCCTATGCCATCCTCTAAAGTGACTCTCCAACCTCTGAGTGCATGCCTCCCTGGGCAGGACACTCCCAGCTCTGCAGGAAAACCACATCACACTGGGCCAGCACTGCCTGCTGGAGAGTTCTGCAGGGAGTGATTTCTCTCCTGCTTTTTCCTGTTTTGCTCCCTTTCCCTATGCCTCATCTGTGGGGAACTACTTCTTGATGGCTCAGTTGCTGACCCTGAACTCACTGAGCACCTACTGTATGCCGTGTTTATCCATACAGAGATAGAACACATGAATTCTGGCCTTCAGGGAGCTCACAGCCTGCAAATGACTATCTACCCTACTGTGCTTAATAGAGGTATGGGACCCAAGAGGAGGTAGCAACTTCTGTGTTCTGAGATTGATGGGAGGGCACTCTTAGGGAAAGTTTCTTGGAAGAGAGTATACCTGAGCTGCGTCAGAGAGTACAGTTGGGAGGATAGGTCTTCTATGCAGAGGGATCTCACAGTCTGTGCTGCCTCCTCTCCCCACACACTCTCCTGCTGTGTCCCCAGCTTTTGGCTCTCTCCTCTTCTGCTAAGCCCAAAAATCCAGATAAGAGAGCAAAGGCTTAGACATCCCTGAGGCTGGGACAGGGTCAGGCAGAGTTTCATGCAGAGCTGAGGGATGGGAGGTGCCACCTGGTGAGCCTGGCAGTCAGCCAACCAGCAAGACTTCATCAGGCCCTGTGGGAGAGGCCCAGGAGGGGACAGGCTCTGGTGCTGGAAGCCCCTATCCCAGCTCATGCAGAGAGCTTACAGGACAGTGTGCTGACCCAGAGGCAATTCTAAGCTCTGGACCCGATGGGGGGATCAGACAGCTGGGCCAGAGAGTAGAGAAGGCCAAGGGCCTGTTCTGGCTGAGTAGCTGCTGCCCAGTGGACCTCTGCTATGGGCTTGGGCTCCTACCTTTTGTTCTCTGGTGGCCCTGGCAGGCTCAGGTCTGGCAGCACCCTGGAGACCAGGGCAGCACCAACCCAAATCACATACAAATGAAAGAAGTACTATGGTGCTAAAGTCAGGAAAAGTCAACATATGGAGACATATGTGCCCATTGCCTTGGATAGACCAGCTTAGTTACTCATTGCCACAGCCTAAGGAGGTAGGCATTGTTATCCCTGTTTTACAGATGAGGAAATTGAGACTCAGACAGATAAAACAAGTTGTTCATGGTCACATACAGGGAGGCTGCGATAGGATGGCTGGAGGAAGATGATTGTCTCTCCAATACCCAGCTATGAGGCCACTGGACTTTCCCTTCCAGATCTCTGGAGTTGGAAGAGAGACCACTGGGCCTGGCTGCAGGGGTTTGTGGGGGTCTATGAATCAAGAATCTCTAATTCTCTCAGATGTCACCATCTTTGGCCACCAGGGCTGCTCTGGTGTCTTCTGTATGCTCAGAGTGTGGGAGGTTTTCGAAAGGATCCCAGGCAAAGAGAAATTCCTAGAAGCATGGAATAAGTGAGTTTTCATACTACCCACTTTAGATCCAAACCCAAGTCTGGCATGGCTGCAGCCTCTGATCAGAGCTGTTCGAGAAGCCCTCTCAGACACCTGGTTTCCAGGTTTTATACATTTCAGTGGTTTCTCCCGAGTTATCAGTAGCTGACCCTCAGCACTGTGCTTGATGGACATTTTACCTGCATTATCTTAATTCTCATGACATCACAGTGAGAAAGGGAATATTCTTGCCTCCATTTGAAAATGGGGAAACTGAACTTGAGAGAGAGGAAGGGACCTCCTTAAGGCCCCATGTCTAGTAACTGGTGAACTTGGATATGAAGTGAAGATCCAGACATACAGTCTCTCTCAACAGCTGCCCCTGACCAGGATCCTCCAGGAGTTCTGGTCCTCAGTGTCCTCTCTCAGCAGTGGGCAGTCTTCCCCAAAGAAGGCTCCTGGAGACCTTCAGGAGGGAGAAAGTGGACATGACAAGGAGGCATGGCCTGAGAATCAGTTTAGTTGACAGAAAGGGAAGAGATAGCTGAGAGTGGGCCAGAAGCAGTCGGCCATGGCTGCAATCAGAGGGGGAAATGGGGAGAGGCTGATCAGGCTGAATTGTGTCTCAAAGGGCCTTTGGCATCCCTAAAGGAGAAGGAGGAAGTCCAGACTTTGCTTCTGGTGCCTCTTGGCTACGGGGCCCCAACTGGGAAAGGAGCTGGGGCCCAGCAATTCCAAGTGAAGAGCCCTCCTCGGGGCTGGTGGTGGACCCCCACCCCAGCTGCTACGGCTCAGCCCTGAGAGTCCCTCCTCACAGCCTCGTTCTGTCTTTCTGCAGCGTGGGGAGGGTCACCTTTTTCCTTCCTCCCTCTCCTGACTGCCTTGCCTGAGCTATGTGGAGGGGCACATCTCGGGGAGATCTAGATGGAGCTGGAAGAGAACTATCTCTACCTGCCCGTCGAGACGAGCTAGATAAACACGATGAGCAAGGCTGCGTTGGGAGGCTGGATTTCTCATGCCAAATCCTTCAGAGCTCTCCAAAGCCTTTGGAGGGAGAGGAGTGGTGGTCCTATCTGTGGGCCATTGTGCACAGGAGTAGAGGAGATGAGGGCAGCCAGGGAGGACACTCACTCATGCAATAGATATTTTTCATGCACCTTTTAGTACCAGGCATTGTTCTAGGCACTCGGAATACTGCAGTGCACGAGACAGACATAGTCCCTACCCTTCTGGAGCTTATGTTCTGCAGTGGGGAGACCTACTAGAACATGTGATAGATAAAGAAAACGATTTCTAAGAGAGTAAGTGCCAGGAGGGCAATGACACGGGGGATGTGGACCATTCCCCGGGGATGAGGCTCAACTTTCGTCAGAGTGAGTGGTCAGCAAAGGCCTCTGTGAGCTGAGACCTGAAAGATGAGACAGGAAGCCATGGGAATATCTGGGGCAGAGTGTTCCAGCAGAGAGAACATCAAGTGCAAAGCCCCCTGAGGTGGGATTTTCAAAGAGATTATAGGGAGTGTGGGTTGTTCACAGGCTGAGCACTGTCCAGTGGGTCAGGAGATGGATTTAGACTTAGATCTGCCTAAATGTCTTGAGTGTTGTGGAGCTATAAACCCATTTTCTGTAAAGTTCCTGCCCAGAGCCCCCAGGAAGAGTTGATTAAATAAAGTAATAAAGGTAAGTGAAGAAAACCGCAAACCACCTGCCCTCCATTCTGTTTTTCTTCCTCCTCCATTTTCTGGGTCAGTGAGGGTAGGAGGAGGAGGATTTTCTTCTTGTTCCTAAGGATTGGGATTGGGCACAAGGTGTGCTGAGTCTTCAGGAATAGGCCTGGGTTGTGGGGTTGAGGGAGGCCAGGGACTAGGGCAGCCAGCGACAGAGATCCTACCAAAGGCATCTGGGCAAAGCCAGTGTCAAATTGGTCATGGGGACTTAGGCAGAACTGGACACGGGAAGGGGCCAGGGGTTGGGGGAGGAATGCGTATCCATAGGCACAGGTGGATGGACAGGAGTGTGAGCTGCAGGACAGAGGCTCTGTGTTAGGGATCCCGGTTTCTAGCCCATTCCCAGTCAGGTCAAGAGGTGGTAGAAGCTGGACAGGGAAACTGAGGCAGAATACTGGCCATATTGGTTAGATCAACACAGGGAAAGGGGGTGGGTAGACAAAGCCTGGGATCCCAAGTTTGCACTTGGCTCGCCCATGGGCATGGACTAGCCCAGGCTCACAGCAGCAAAATTAATTTTAGGCCTCCTTTGATGCAAGTTCTGTTCTATTGGAACTGGTGTGGGGATGACCTTATGGATTCCATGTGAGGGGATCAGATAGGGCTGACCCCCAGCAAGAGAGCAACCGTACCCTTTTGCTGCTATCTGGACCATCGTGTCCAGCATGTAGCTCTCCAGACAACTTCCTGGGGAAGGAATGAATCAGCTAATATCTGAGCATTGAAATCTTTATCTTTGCCCAAGTCATCACTTTATGTCAACCTCTGAGACACTGGCCTTTGTCAATCTCTCCTGGATCCCTGGGTGCCCAGATGTGGACAATCTTAAGAAAGAACTACTTATCTTTTCTCTAGCAGAGTACCTTTGCTCTTAGATAGTTGTCCAGAGAGATTAAGTGACCTATCCAAGGTCACACTGTAAACCAATGGAGAATAATAGTGGCTTTTATTGAGTATTTACCATGTGCCAGGTACAGTGCTAAGGGATTTATATACTTTACCTTGTTAACCATCCCAGCATTAGCACCTTTATGATGGCTCTAATATTATCCCCATGTTACAGATGAGAAAATAGGTTAAGAGAGGTGAATCACCTGCCCAAGTACACACAGCTAGTAAGTAAGTGGAAAGGAATTTGAACTCAGATAGTCTGACTACAGAGTCCACACCAGTAACTGCTTTGACCCAGGTAGTTTGTGAGTCACTTAGGTCTCAAGAAAGGAAAATCAACTGATTTGGCTGGGGAGGGCCCTGGGGGAGAGGAGAAGAAAACATTCTGACTCTTTCCTTTGTAGCCCTTTTCCTTCCCCCATTTTCCATTCTTTTTCTGAAAGGTAATTGCTTGGGGCAGTGACAACCTCCTGGCGAATTACACAGCTGGTTTCCCAGTGAGATTTGTAACAACAACCCCGCCAGCCTGGCAGCCCCCAGCAAGTTCCGGTTTAAGAAACTAATTGCTGGATTGTGTAGTTGGTGCTAAATTGGGTAATTTCTTGGTGACGGCATCTGTGCCACTTCCATTCCCAGATAGATTTGAGCTGCATCAGAGGCAGATTTGTCACACAGGGCACCCTCCCAGTCTCCTTCACTCCCCACTTCCCAGCCAGCCACAGGCAGCTGCAGAAGTGGCTGCATCTCTCCATCCAGAGGTTCACCTCTGGGCAGCTCTCTGTGTCCTGGGATAGGGGACAGATGACTTGTGAAGTAAAATAGGGAACATAACACCAGCACCCAGAGTTGTCGCCGGGCTTCAGGAAGCTTGGCATAAACTCAGTGCTCTCCACATAGGGGAAAAGGCTAAACCATGCTCTGGTTAGCTCTGGAGTGTGTGGAATATGTGAGGTCTTTTTATGTGTTCGTTTGCTTTTTTTTTTTTTTTTTTTTAACAGATTCACTTCCATTACTGTGCTTACTTCAGAAAGGTGTTTAATAAGTTTGCCTTCACTGGGCTAGCAGCACAGGTAGGAGAAACACTAAGGCTCTGGGGTCAGGCAACACTGTTTTTGACTTCGGGCTTTGCCACCCGCTCTCAGTGTGACATTGGGTAGGTCAATTAGCTTCTCCAAGCCTCAGTTTCTTCTTATGTAAATTGGGAGGAGGGATCATTTCTATCCCTTGGAGTAATTGTGGGAATCAAATAAAATATCATAAGCAAAAGGTTCTTGTTCTTTGTAGGCTCACACTCACTCAACAAACACCTGCCATAGGCCAAGCATTGTTCTAGGGACTGGGGAGAATGCAGTGAATAAGATGGATAAAATTCCTGCACTTACATGGCGCTTACCTTCTAGTGGGAGAGACAGATAATCTTGGAATCATACACATTTAAAATGGTAACAGTGCAAGAGCCAGATACCCGGTGCCTCCAGAACAAACAGCAGGAGGATCTGACCTAGTCAGGGAGGCCAGAGAAAGCTTCCCTGAGGAAGCAGCAACTGGGCTGAGATCTGAAGGGTGTGTAGGAGTTAGGAAGAAGTGGGTGAGAAGAGCTTGCTGGACTGGGGAACAGACCCCATGATGTGAGGGATCATGGGACTGAAAAAAGATGGGCCTGGTGGGAGCAGGAAAGCAAGGGGGAGCATGTTGTAAGAGGATGCTGGAAAAGTAGGAAGGGCCTGGTTGGACTGGTGGAGGCATTTTATCCTAAGAACATCAATAATCCAATGAAGTGGTAGAAGTGATGTGATTAGATTTGCATTTCCAAATGATCATTTGGATTGAAGCAAAGTAAGAATGGAAGCAGGGAAACCAGTTAGGAGACTTTTGTAGATGTGCAGGCAGAAGATGATGTTCTGAGGTGTAGTCAGATTCATTAGCAGTACTTTCTGCTGCAAAGACAGAAAATCTGGCCAACAGTAGTTTAAATAAAGAGTTTGTTCTTTACCACGTATAGTCCTGGAGAAAGGCAACAGCTTTTGTTGATTCCATGGCTTGATGATGCCAGGACTCACATCTCTGCAATTCCCTAGGCCTTTCTGTCGTGGTGGCAAGACAGCTGCCCTAGCTCCCGCCATCACAGTTGTATTCAAGACGAGAAGAAGAGGAGAAAGAACAGCACTAGCAAGCTCCACTCCTTCTGTCACAAAGGCAAAATCTTTCCCAGAAACCCTTATTATATTTTTACATATCTCATTAGTCAAAACTGAATCGTGTGGACTCCAGTTATAAGGGAGGCTGGGCAAAGGAAAAGGAGGTTGGGAATGAATTTTAGCTAGTCAGCCAACAGTGATTTAGTGGATATGGAAATAAGTGGACACGTCTATTTTTAGGAAGCAAAATCCATGGGACTTGGTGATGAATTGAATTATTAGTCCTCACTTGTTTTTCCCATCGATTGTGTTTAGGAATGGGGTGGGGGCAGGGAGGTAGAGTGGTGTGATTGTAAGCATAATATATAGGAGGAAGTTAGTCATTAATTAAATCTTTTCTTTAGTAAATCCATAAATGGTATATCCTCTTCCCTCAGTAATTTGGATTTGATTATATTGTTTACTGTTTGGAATTGGGAATTTTGAAAATCCAAAATAAGAGCTTCACATGAGGGGTTACATTGTGTAGTCTTTAGAGTTTATAAGGTGGTTTCATATGCATTTTATTATTTGGTAGTCATTAATGTCTTGGGAGAGATATGAGCAGGTATCATTAGGCTTAGACAGGTCACTTGTCTGAGGTCACATACCTTCTGGTCTTGGTACCTGGCTTTTCCCACGAAACAGTGCTGCCCTATAGGACATGGGTAAGGAGTTGAGGGGTGGTCCTTCTGGAGACGAGCAATTACAGGGGCCCATCTCCTCTGAGACTAGAGCCAGGAGAACATGGATTGATCCCAAAGAAACTGTAGTTTGATGAGATCTGATGAAAGCTCAGCAGCTTGGCAGCAGCACCTGCTGGAAGAGCACCTGGAAATGTCCACCACTGGGAAGTCCAGTTTGAGGCTCCAGCTTGATGTGACCACAGACAGAGCAGATGGGATGGTCTGGGTTTCTGCCAAAGTGGCCTTTTTGTGCTGTGAGTCTCAGGCACGGGTCCTGCCTAGGGTGGGAAGAGGAGGAGCATGCCATGGAAGAAGGACCAGGCTATCAAAGCTTCTTTGCAAGGTGGGGAGAAGCTTCCAGGTGCCTTTCCAACAAGTTCTTGAGAGGCGATCTTGGTCTGAAGTCCCCTCTGTTTCTCCAGAGGAAAGTGCTGGAGGAGAAGAATCGTCATCTGTGAGGTCACCCCTGTCTCCCTCCAGGCAAGATAACCAACAGCTTCTCTAGTCAGACCCCTAGTGGGCTGGGGGCTGGGCATGTCTCAACCTCTCTTCTATGGAAGATTCTCAGGAGACTCCACAATCTTCTTCATTGTCTCACATCCCTCAGGGTTAGGAAGTTCTTCCTGATGTCTCACTGTGTCTCTTCCACTACTATTAATCATGCTTGCAAAGCTAGCTCTCCTTCCTGACATCCTTGTGTCTAATAATGGCATCATTAGTCTTCCAGTCACAGCTGCTGCAAACTTCAGAGTCGTCTTCCTTTCTGACTCTCTCTCTTCTTCCTAGTATTTGCCAAACCCTAACTGTCTGCTGGAACCCTCCCAGCCCACCCCTCAGAATTCCTTATTTGCACACCTCTTCTGCCTTGTGCCTGCCGTTTCCTCCACTGGGAACGATCTCTTCCCTACCACTTTTGTCTGTGGAACACACAGCCATCTTTTACTCCATCTCAAATACCCTCTTCTCCAGAAGTCTTTCCTTGATTTAATTTTATTGAATCTGGTCTTGCCCTCATCTGAACTATGCTAACATTTTGGTACCTCTCTCCGACATAGTCATTTATTCATTTACTTTACTGAACATTTATTAAGGGCTGGCTCTGGACAAAGCTCTGAGTTAGGTACTGGAGATCCGGAGATGAATAGGACTTGGTTCCTACCCTGCAGAAAACCACATTCTAGTTGGGGAGACAGAAACTGAAACAGACAATCTCAATGCAGTGTGATAGTTACTTTCGTGGGGGCACCCAGGGTGTTATAAAAGCCCAGTAGAGAGGCATAACCCAGAATAAGAGTACAGAAAGTCTTCCAGGGAAGGTGGGGCTTAATATGAGCAAGCGTTGCTAGGGGGAGAGTTTGGGGGTGGATGAAAGGAGATTCTAGGAGGAGGGAACAGCTTGTGTGAAAATACAGGGGCCTAGAATAACTCTGCCATGTGAAAAGTTGTTCCCCTGTTAGACCATAAACTCCTCGAGGACAGAGACCACACTTAAATCACCTCTATACACTTCTCACTCAGAGTCTTGTTTATGGTGGCTGCTCAACAAATGTTTGTGGAATGGAACTGTATTTGAGGGCAATGAAAATGCAGTGGCTCAGTACCATGGACAGATCACACAGACACCTGCAGTTGGAGGTAGTTCAACCTGTAAGCTCATTTGCATGTATTTGCATAATGAAGCCAACTTCATTTCCCTGGGGCCCAAGGGCTCTGCATCATGGGGGATCCAATCAGTCCTGGTTTGGGGGGGGGTTGGGAAGAGAAACTGTCAAGGCTAGAGACCTGTCCTTTGAGGACTCCAGAAGAATCTCTTTTCCCCTTTGCTTACCATCCTTTTTTTTCTGTCAGGAGCCAGTGGTCCTGAGCCTTCTGAAGTTAGGATTCTGCCTGGCGGTGGGGATCCTGACATCAAAGATGGGATACCCCGGATGGTGAGTGGTGGGAGAGTCTGGGAGATGGGGATTAGATTCTAGTTCTCAAGTCAGAATAATGTGGGTTTGAATCTTGATTCACAGTGACTCACCCACTTACCGGCTTTGTGACGTCATCATTTTGAGCTGAAGTTTTTCATGGGTAACTGTGGATAATATCTAAACTACAGGATTTCAGTGGGATTAGAGAATATCAGATAAGCACTGTACCTGGTACATAGCAAGTGCTCAGGAAATAGGAGACGAATGGTGAGCCGGATCTGGAAGAAGCCTGACAGGGTGGGGAGGAAGAGAGAATGAGTCTTGGAGGTGCTGCTGTGTGAAGATCTTGAGGCTGTTGTCCCCTCCTAGTCAGCAGATGGCCCCAGAACCTGGTCTAGGATGAGGGAGGACGCCGTCTGCCAGCTCCTCTGTCCCCGTCCTTCCTGCTGTCACCCCCTCCTGCTGTAGCTCCTGTCCTGGCAGCTCCTGAAGTCCTGATTGGAGGCAGCTCTTGCTGAGAGCTGACCTCTCTGTCCTGTAGCCTTGGCAAGCCTGGGATGGGGGCCAGGGACACTGGTTCCAGAGCTTTTTCTCCATTGCCCCTCTGCCTGGCCAGCCCACTGTTCCTGGGAAGAGGAACTTCTCAGTTACGATCCCAGTTTCGGAATCAGACGCTACCTTGCATAGCTGGTGTTCTTTCTCTTTATGCTTCTTCCTCCCTCCACGACTCCCCTCCAGTATAGGAGTGGGGGATGGAGGTAAAAGGCAAAAGGGGAAATTTCATGGGGAATATTTGGAACCCAGAAGAGGAAGAGGAAAAGACAATTCAGGTTTCCTTTCCTATCTCAGTCCTGAGAGGAGGGAGAATGAGCCTGCAGCCAGATTGAAGGGATAGGGTGTGGAAGGAAGGGGAGGGATCTTTCCATGAAATGGTGCTGGATATGTAGATTTGGGTCCAGTGTTCTCTGTGGTCACAGCAGCTAGGACCTGTGACCCTGAAGCCTGGCTCATACATCAGAGAGGTGTGGGGTAGGGTTGGGGCAGAGGTGTGGCTCTGGATCAATTTACCTAACGCCAGCTTGTTAAAAGCTAGTTCACCTAATGACTGGTTTCTTTGAATATTTTGTATGTCTACTTGGGTATCATTTTGTTTTTGGTAATCTAAGGATATTTAAAAACCCATTTAGCTGAGGACATTTCCTCTTGTGAATAAGTATTTATCATATTTGCAGCGTTTGATGAATGATGAAATTATTTTGTGCTCTTGTGACCGTCTTTGTCTATTATGACTGTTTTAAGGACATTTTAGCCCATTTATGGAAAGATAGTACAATGAATCACAATAAATTGATATGCATTACCTGAAGGGCTACAGGTAATGCCTAATAAAAGGTGGTTTTAGGTGAAGTGTCCTGTTGTTCACTCTGAATCCCTTTTCTCCCTTTTTTTCCAGGAGGTTCCTGGGGCCTGGCCCCCAGCACTATGAAGAGCTTTTGCTGAGGCCATGAGGGGTTACCATGGCGACCGAGGCAGCCATCCCCGCCCAGCCCGCTCTGCTGACCAGCAGCCTGTGGACGTGGGCCCAGTTGCTAGGGCCCCGTACCTGCTGGGCTCCCGGGAGACCTTCTCCACTGAGCACCGCTTTTGTGCCCCAAGAGCTGGCCTGGGACACCTCTCTCCCGAAGGGCCCCTGAGCCTGAGTGAGGGGCCGTTGGTAGGCCCTGAGGGAGGGCTAGGGGGGGCTGGGGTTGGGGGGGGTAGCAGCACCTTCCCCAGGATGTACCCTGGCCAGGGCCCCTTCGACACCTGTGAAGACTGTGTGGGCCACCCACAGGGCAAGGGTGCCCCCCGCCTGCCTCCTACACTCCTGGATCAGTTCGAAAAGCAGTTACCAGTTCAACAAGATGGCTTCCATACGCTGCCATACCAGCGAGGTCCAGCAGGGCCCGGGCCTGGGCCTGGCACTGCCCCAGAGCCCCGCAGCGAGAGCCCTAGCCGCATCCGGCACCTGGTTCACTCTGTGCAGAAGCTCTTTGCCAAGTCCCACTCTCTGGAGGCGCCGGGGAAGCGGGACTATAATGGGCCCAAGGCTGAGGGAAGAGGTGGCTCTGGGGGAGACAGCTACCCTGGCCCAGGCTCTGGAGGCCCCCACACCTCCCACCACCACCATCACCACCACCATCACCACCACCACCAGTCCCGGCATGGCAAGAGGAGCAAGAGCAAGGACCGCAAGGGGGACGGGCGGCACCAGGCCAAGGCCACGGGCTGGTGGAGCTCTGATGACAACTTGGACAGCGATAGTGGCTTCCTGGCGGGTGGGCGGCCCCCTGGGGAGCCTGGTGGTCCCTTCTGCCTGGAGGCTCCAGATGGGTCCTACCGGGACTTGAGCTTCAAGGGGCGCTCAGGCGGGTCAGAAGGCCGCTGCCTTGCCTGCACTGGCATGTCCATGTCACTGGATGGACAATCGGTCAAGCGAAGTGCCTGGCATACCATGATGGTCAGCCAGGGCCGGGATGGATACCCAGGGGCCGGGCCAGGCAAGGGGCTCCTGGGTCCAGAGACCAAGGCCAAAGCCAGGACTTATCACTATCTGCAGGTGAGGCTTTGGTGTGGGGGTGGGGAACAAGGTCCTCAAACTCACCAGTCTTGTCACCCAGGGAGCAGTGGAAAGGGTTGGATGGGAGCCAGCTGTTCCTGTGATTCAGGGCCTGGATTCAGGGAAGCTCTGCCCTGCCTTACTGTGTCACCCTGAGCTCCTTTTGGGGCCTTGGTTTCCCTGTTTGTGCAATGAAGGGGTCCTTCTATTCTGATGATGTGTGCCAGTGCCAGAAAGTCTTCCCCTTGACCTACTGTTGGGGACAAACTGATCAGCTCTGTCTTACGAAGCTGGAGGCAGAATGAGGTTGAGGGCAGGCAGTGCGTGGGGCAGTGTGGTGCTCCCTGGCTGTAGCTGCCCTCAAGATGGGAGGTTGGCAGTTGGAAAGCAGTTCTCCTGCCCTGAGACCTTCTCCAAACCTCTTTTCTGCTCAAATCTGGGTCGTCCAGATGTACTTTGAAGATGAAGGTTAGTTATTTCTAGAATCTGCCTCTGCTGGGGTTTGTTATTGTGGGGTGCCTGTGGTGGGACAGCCCATGAGTCCGTGGAGGAGCCCTGGAGCCTGTCTCGTGGCTTTTCCTAGGCTGGGGGCCACACTGACGTCTGAGCCCTGATCAGTTCCAGGCAAGGCCTCTGGGGAGTGATGGTGCAGGTGATAGCTGGCCTGCTGTTTCCATCCTGTCTCCTCACCTCTGAGGTCACTGTGGATGAGGTGAGGAGCTTTGGTCCCGACTTCTTATTCAGTCCTTGTCCCAGCCTCATCCAGCCCTCACTGTTTTCTTGAGCCCTCATAGTTTTAGGAGGAAAAGTCAATACAAGTTCTGGAGGTCCAGCAGATTTAGGGTTATCCCCAAACCCACTCCACAGTTAATCTACATTCATTCATTCAGTTAGAATTTCCTGGGTGCTGTGGATACAAAGATGGGGACACAGATGCTGCTTGCGATGATCTCACAATTTAGAGCTCAACTATTGGTATAAGCAATGAAAGGTGCCTTCTGAGGACAGCCCTCAAGAGACCATTGGTGACCACTGCCAGGGCGTTTCAGAGAACAGGGGTGTGGCAGATTCAATATTGTGTGATGAGGCTGTGATGGGAGAAAGCCCAGGTGGCATGGGAACACCGAGGAGGCATCTCAACTACCTGGGGTGATGGTGGCTTGGGGTGGCTTGGAGTGGTTCCTAGGAGGAACACACACTGGGCTGACTCTTAGTGGAGGAGTTGTAGTTAGTAGAGTACAGATCAAAGGTGTTAGGGGGGACTGAGACTGCAAGTGTCTTTTGGGTGCATTGGTCTTGCTGGTAATTTGTACTTAGGTGAGCTTAGGGCTGTCCTTGGGAACTCATGAAAGCCCAAGAGAGCAAATAGGGCCATAGCGGAAGCAGGAAGGGACTTCTGGGATTCAGGACTTGTGGGCTGGCATTCGATTGCCCCCTCCTCGGGTAGGGAGGTGCTCTAAGCTGGGAATTGAAGGGTCCAGGGAGGGAACACCCAGCCTTCCTCCCACATAGCTGAGCCCTTGCCATCCCTGGGGCCCTGCTGCCATTCTGCAGCTCCCTGCTGCTTCTCCAGGGCTGCCCTGACCTCCCTGGGGGCTTCCTTTTTAACATGCACCTCACGGTATCCTGCAGAGGAGCTCCGCAGTGGCTATGGAGTGGGAGCCCTGCAGTGTGGCAGAGCGTGCCCTGGCTGCCCCATCTGCTGGCCTGCCTGCTGCTCCTCTCCATACAGTAGGGGGAAGGGGAATCATCCCTCAGGCTCTGGGTCCAGGGCATTTTAACACTGGGAAGTGTGAGCCTCTATGGGGGAGAACCCAGGGGCTGCAGGGACCCTCCAGACAGCCTTGTGATCCCCTGGCACAAAAGCAGGGGAGGCTGGCCCCTTTAGACTAGGTGTCTTCATTGACTCCCCACCTCTTTTTTGAGGCCCTCTTTCTCTGCCTGGACACCAGCCCTCCCTCGGCCATCTTCCAGAACCCTTCTTTCCACATTGATCTCTGTCCCCTCGCCTAGCCTCACCCCCAGAGTCCACACCACTTCCCTAAACCCTATTCTCTTCCTGAGGCTTGACCTCTCTTGGAGCCCCCTTAGTCCATATAACCTGTTCTTTCCAAGTGTTTAAATCCTTATCACCCTCCCAGCCTCCTGCCCCGTGCCATCACCTTCACCCCATTCTTGGCATCATGGACTCCCTCGGCTTCCTGCCAGCGCTCCTCTAGACTCATCTAATCCCCAGCCACCCTCGTCCCCTCCCTTCCTGGCTCAGAGAAGAAGCCAGGACTGGTCCCTTCTTTCCAGGCTGGTCCCTTGCCAGGGCTCAAGCTCCTTTCTGCAGAAGCCCTTCTATCCCTGAACTGTACCTCTCTTTCCCCATGTTTAAAGGCTATCTTTTTGTTTGTTTGTTTTTTTGGCCGCTGGCCAGTGCGGGGACCTTGGTATTACAAGATGGAGCTCTTACCAACTGAGCTAACTGGCCAGCCCCAAAAGGCTATCTTTGCTGCCTCTTTCCCTCATCCCGAAAACATCCCGCTTTCATCCTAAAAATTCCTTTCTCAGTCCCACTCCCCTTCTGTCTCCTGTCTTTTCTTCACGTCTGAGTTCTAGAGCAGAGACTCCTCTTCACCTCCCTTCAATTCTGCCACACCCCTGTTCTCTGAGACGCCCTGGCAGTGGTCACCAACGGTCTCAGGGGGCTGTCCTCGGAAGGCACCTTTCAATGCTTATACCAATAGCTAACCTTTATTGAGCACTCTCTACATCCTGGGAGCTCTGTGTTGTCTTGTTTATCTTTTCCACCAACCCCTGTTGTAGGCATAACTGTCATTATCAATGTGCAGACAAGGAAACTGACACTTAGAGATTAATCGGTTTTGCTCAAGTTCACCTAGCTACCAAGCAATGGGCCCAGAATTTGCACATGGGTCTTCAAACTCCTGAGCCTGTGTTACTAACCTCTGAACACACTGTGGCATTTGACATAATCGACTCCTTTTATTCTTGAAATGTCTCCTGCTTCTATGACATGGCATTTTCCTGACTTCCCTCCTACCCCTCTGCCCACTTCTTCTCAGGTGACTTCACAGGCTCCTCTTCCTTTCTTTGCAGTCCCTTTTTTAATGTCAGTGGATCTCTCCCCAGCTCTTTTTTCTTCTTTCTCCTGGGCTGTTTCACTCACTCCTATGGCTTCAGCTGCCACCCATGACTCCCACATGTCTGCTCTAGCCCCATTCTCCCCACTGAACCCCAGAGCCAAACAACCAACCACCTGCTCAGCAGTTCTATGCCAAACTCAAGGTGCTCGACCCTGAGCCTGTCACCTTTTCCCAAACTTGCCTCTCTGGGATTCTCTGGCTTAGTGAGTGACAGCACCATCGCCCAGGTCCTGCAGCCTTGCAGTCATCCTTGGCTCCTCCCCGCCCCCTCACCCTCCACGTCTAATCAGGCTCACTGAAGCTCCTTAACACCTCTCATTTCCATCTCCTCTTACTCCTTACTGTCATTGTCTTAATTTAGACCTCATCATCTCTTGCCTGGATAGCAGCATCAGCGTCCTAATTTGGTCTCCCTCCTGCCACTCGATCCCCTGCCCTGCTCCTGGCCCTCGGCAGTATAGCCTCTGTTTGGGCTGTTGGGGTGCACTTTCTGAAACAAATCTGATGTCACTCCCCTGCATAAAACCTGTGGCTCCTCACAGCGGGAAGGGGGCAGAGGTGGAGGATTTGGGATGTAAGCGGGTTAAGAGGGTGAAGGAGAAGGAGGGGTAAAAGGTGACTGAGGACAGGTGATGCTTCATGGCTGAGGTGAGATTGATACAGGTCGCTTTGGTCTCTGATCTTCAACCTCTTGGCACCTGGCATGTCCCTCCTGCTCCCAGACTCTCTAGGTGGCCCTCGATTAAGTGGCAAAGGTCCATGGAGGATGAGTCATCTCCTGTAAGAAGGGGGTGGCCCAAGACCTCGGCTCCCATCCCACCTCTGCACTGCATGCTTCTGCATGTAGCCTGCTCAAACTGGGGCAGAGTGCCTCCCACTGGCAGTGGGGAAAGAGAGTCCTGGCCTCTAGATTCACTAGGACATGTCTGAGAGACAGAGGCCCCTGTCCCTGCAGGTGCCGCAAGATGACTGGGGGGGTTACCCCACTGGTGGCAAGGATGGGGAGATACCCTGCCGCAGGATGCGGAGTGGCAGTTACATCAAAGCCATGGGGGATGAGGAGAGTGGAGACTCAGACGGCAGCCCCAAGACATCTCCCAAAGCAGTCGCCCGGCGCTTCGCCTCCCGCCGCTCCTCCAGCGTGGACCAGGCCCGGATCAAGTAAGGACAGGGAGGCCCGGAGCAGGGCGAGGTGCGGGGGGTCGGGAAGCAGATACTAGGTTCCTGCAGGAGATGTGTGTAGAATACCAGTTGGGGAGCCCTGCTTATAGTTAAACTGGGATGCCTTGCTTCATGTGAAAGGGGGGGGGCGGTCCCTGGTAATTGTCCCTTTCTGAGTGTCTCTTTGGGGAACTCTCTTTACCCCAGAGTCTCCTGGAGAATCTCTGTTTGGGGATTTCTTGGGAACAGAACTTGCTCAGGGCCCCAAAGCTATCATCCCTTCTTCCCCACCTCCTAGTAGACTCCTGTTCTGACTCTGGAATTTTGACCTTTTCTAGCTGCTGTGTCCCACCCCGGATCCATCCCCGGAGCTCCATCCCTGGCTACACCCGTTCCCTCACCACTGGACAGGTAGGGGGAGGCTCAGTATACCCAGAAGAAAAGGAGGAAAGGGTGGAAGGAGGATTCTATTCCAAACCAAGACCTTAAAATCAGGGGGTCTGCCCATGGAGAGGGCTCAGGTCTCTGAGAGTTGTGGGGAAACTGGGAAACCTGCCTTGGGACTGTTGGATCTGACTCAGACTGGGGATCTCAGAGAATCACATCCCTAAAACCTACCAACGGGAGGTGAGGTCCTCAAAGTGATGAGCTTGTAAGGGCAACACCGGTTCTCTGAGGTTCCCCAGCCCCTTCCAGGCCTGGCTGCTCCCAGCCCAACATCATACAAAAGGTGGGATAGATTTGTGCAGACAGGGCATAGGCCAAGCTGTAGTCTCAGGGATGGTCTGGGCCTGAGTATTGCTCCCACCACTCTCTGGGACCACTAGCAAGAGACCTTACCTCTCAACACCTCCATTTTCCTCATCTTTAAAATGACAATAGCAGATGGTTATCTCACCGGGGTTTTGTGAGAGTTCAGTGAGAAAATGTATGCAAACACAATACCTGGCTCAAAATTGGTATTTTTAAATGTGTGTTCCATACCTAAGTGTAGACTTTCCCCTTAATTAAACGGAGGTAGCACAGATTAGTAATTAGATGTGTGAGACGGGCTTGAATTCCAACTCAGCTACTTACCAGCTGAGTGACCTGGGGCAAGTTACTTAACTTTTTTGAGCCCCGCTTTCCCAATTTAAAAATAGGCATCATAATAGTGTTCTTGGCACATAGCCAACACTCAATAAAGGTTAGCTATTTTTACTGTTTGCTGGTGAAAAAAAGCAATGCAAAAAGCAATGCAAAAGACTGTCCGCGTTGGCTCCTATTGTTTGCTGCTGCAGTCTCTCAGTATTCCTTTGTTACATTTACCGAATCTGGAAATCTGATTGGCACAACTCTTTTCTCATCAGACCTGCCTATGTTGCTAAATCCACTAGTTAATACTCAGTCATCATTTTACTTGATTCATCAGCAACATCTAACACAGCTGATGACTTTCTCCTTCCTGAAACACTTTACTCAGTTGGCTTTGAGGTCACCACACTCCAGATTCTCCTAGATTCTCTCCCTGGCTGCTTATTCTCAGTCTGTATCTCTGGTGCCTCTGTAACTCCCCAGGATCTAAGCACTGGAGTTTTCCAGGGATCAGTCCCTGGAGTTCTCTCTGCACCCACTCCTTAGGTGATCTCATCCAAGATCATGACTTTGAATATTACTGAAAACCTGTTGGTTCCCAAATGTGTATCTCCAGCCTGAACCCTCCCATAAATGCTAGGTGTATATATCTAACTGTGTGTTGAAATCTCACTTGGATTTCTAGTGGACACCTCAAACTTAAGATGTCCAAAAGTAAACCATTGATCCTCCCAAAATTGCTGCTCCATCCACTGTCTTCTCCATTTCAGATAATGGCAACTTTACCCTTCCAGAAGCTCTGTTTTAAAAGCCTGAAGTCAGTCTTGACTCCTTTCTCTCTCACATTGTATGTCCAGTCCTTCAGCAAATCCTTTTGGTCCCATCTTCACAGTTTATCCAGGATCCCATCCACTCCTCACCCCTCCAGTGCCACCACTCCAGTTCAGATCACTGTGTTGTTTTGTCTGGACTATTGTACTGCCTTCTAGTTGGTCTCCTGTATTCGTCCTTGTTCCACTTCATTCTCTGTCAATACAGCCGGAGTGATCATTTAAAAATATAATTCCATTCACTTATTCTTCTGCTCAAAACCCTCACCTTGCTGACAGTAAACATCCTGGACTTTACTATGACCTATAAGGCCCTGTGTGATCTGGCCCGTGCTCCTTCTGTGTTCCTCTCCTGACACAGTGCCCCACCCTGCTCACTCCAGCCACACCAGGCCCCTTGCTTCTCCTCTGACACTATAGGTGTCTCCAGCCTCTAGGACTTTGCATTTGCCACTCCCTCTGTCTGGATGTCTCCTGCCCAGACATTCCCATGGATCCCTTTCTCACTTTCAGGTCTTTTCCCAAATGTTCTAAAATTTTAATTTACCCCTTTCCCAACGTTTCCTATTCCTCTTCCCTGGTTTTTTCCCCCTTCTTCTCAGCACTGTGTGCTATCTAACAGCACATATACATGACATACTTCTCCTGGAGGTATGGCTTATAATCCCTGCTTTACAGAAGAGGAAATAGGTTTAAAGCACGAGAAATGTTACCCGATTATCTCTAATAATGCTTTCCCCCCTCAAATCTATTTTTTTTGTTTAGTATTTGCCTAGAACATCTTTTTTCCATATTTTATATTAAAGCTTTTTGTCTCTTATGTCTCAGGTATGTCTTTTGTAAATAGTTTATAGCTAGATTTTTATCTCATATCCATTATGATAATTGCTTGAGAATATAGTACATTTATATTTATTGTGATCACTGATGTGCTTGGATTTATTTCTATGATTTTATTTTGTGCCTTCTATTTATCCTGCCTCTTGGATGATGCTTTTCTTCTTCTTTTGGATTGATTGAGTTTTCCTTATTCTACTCCCTGCCAAATACCACACTGGTTTGGCAGTTATGTATTCTATTTTATTCTTTGTGATTACCCTTCTAATTTTAATGTGCATATTGGACTTAGCAAAGTCTGAAGCTGACAATTTTTTCTACCCTCCACCTGAATAATGCGAAGACCTTAGGACACTTTAACTTTGATGCCCTCTTTCCTCCTCCTTTTTTTTTTTTTAAGCAAAAAATTTTATTTTCTCACAATTCTGGAGGCTAGAAACCCAATATCAAGGTTCAGCAGGGGTGGTTTCTCCCATTCATTGACTTGTACTTTTATATTTTTTTGTATTGTTGTTTGAAGAACAAAACATTTTAAATTTGATGAAGTACAATTTATAAATTTTTCTCTTCTTGATTGTGCTTTTAATGTAAAGTTTAAAAAATCTTTGTCTAATCCAAGATAACAAAAAATTACTGTAATGTTTCTGTTAAGAATTTTGTGGTTTTAGCACTTACATTTGGGTGTATGATCCATTTTGAATTTTTTTTAGGGGGTGTATGATTTGAGTTAGGGGTCCGACTTCATCCTTTTTCCTTCTTATATGCATTTCTTGCTCAGTGTTTTTTTACCTCTCAAATTAGTATTTATTATTATTGTTCCTTTTTATGCTAGCAGTACTTGATTATATATGCTCACGACTTTACCTTTTTTCCTCCTCACTATACCTTTTTACATCTCCTTCCTCCTAAAAAATTCTTTAGTAATCTTTTCAGTGAATGTCTGTTAGTAGCAAACTCTGTCTTTAACAAAAAATATATTTTGCCCTATTTGATATAGTTTGGCTTATTATGGGAATTCTAGGTCAACATTTATTTTCTCTCAGTGTTTTGAAGATATTCCTTTGCCATTGGCTTTCTGTCGTTGCTGTTAAGATGTCTGATTTCAACCTAATTGTCTTTGTAGGTAATTTTCATCTGGTTGCTCTTTTTCATTTTTAATTTTTTTTTCATTGTAAGTGTTTATGGGGTATAGTTTGTTGTTTCAGTATATGCATATATCATATAATGATCCAGTCAGAATACTTAGCACATCTGTCATCTAAATATTTATCTTTTCTTTGTGGTTATAACATTCAAAATCCTCTTTTCTGGCTATCTTGAAATTTATAATACAATATTATTAGCTATTGTCACCCTAGAGCACCAGAACTTATTCTTCCTATCTAACTGTAACTTTGTAACTTTGTACTACCAAACCTTTGGTCTACCAACCTTTCTCCATTGCCTGCTTCCCCTCCCTTTCCCTGCCTCTGGTAACCACTGTTCTACTCTCTATTTCTTCTTTTAAATTTATTTTTCTTAATTGACCCATGATAATTGTCTGATTTATGAAGTACAATGTTATTTGGGTATATTCATAGTATATGCAATGATCATATCAAGACACTTAGTAATCCATCACCTGAAGCATTTGTCCCTCTTTTTGTTGGGAACATTCAGCATCATCTCAGCTAGCTACTCAAAGATACACAGCACTTTGTTACTGACTGTAGTCTCCGTATATTGCTATAGAACATTAGATCATATTCTTCCTATCTCTCTACTATTTTGTATCCTCTGACCACCCTCTCCCTATTCCCTTCTCCCCTTACTAGTTTCCAGTAATCACTATTCTGCTTTCTACTTCTATGAGATCAACTTTTTTAGCTTCCTCATAGGAGTGAGAACATGTATTATTTCTCTTACCGTGCCTGGTTTATTTCACTTAATATAATTTTCTCCAAGCTTCTCTGGTTGCTATTGAGATCTTGTTTTGATTTCAGTATTCTGCAGTTTCAGTAGGATATCTTTGTGTGTATCCTCCCTAAATCTGAGGATTTATGTCTTTCATAAATTCTGGAAGATTCTGTCATGATTACTGTTTGCATGGTACATCTTTTTTCCATTCTTTTATTTTCACCCCACTTGTGTTTTGAATCTAAAGTATGTCTTTTGTAGACAGCATATAGTTGGGTCTTGCTTTTTTAAATTCAATCAGTTTTCGCCCTATTCATATTTAATATGATTATTGATATGGTTGGATTGTCTCATATCATTTTTTGTTCCTTTGTTCCTCCTTAACTGCCTTCTTTTGTATTAAATATTTTTAATTTACCATTTAAATTCCTTTGTTGATTTTTTACGATACTATTTGAGTTATTTTCTTAATGGTTCACTAGGAATTGCAATGTTTATTTTAGCTTATCAAAATATAATTAGTTCTGATAAAATATCGAAGAATTGCTCTAATATATCTCTTTTTCACTCTCCTCTTTGTGCTATTGTTGTCATCTACATTACATATATTTATGCTATAAACATAACAGTAGTTATAAACCAACAATGACATTATAATAAGTGTTTAATATATTTTAAAAATATATTATTTTTTCTTTCTTTTTTTTGTGGTGCCTGGTTGGTATGAGGATCTGAACCCATGACCTTGGTGTTTATAAGGCTGCACTCTAACCAACTGAGCTAACTGGCCAGCCCTATGGTGTCCATCGTTTCTGATGAAAAGCCAGTTGTTGCCCTGTATACAGTGAATTGTTTTTCTTTTACAATTTGCTCTGTCTTCAGCTTTCAACATTTTGAGTGTAATGTGTTTGGATATGGCTCTTGTAGTATTTAATGCACTTTACTTTCATCAAGCTTCTTTGATCTATAGACTAATGTTTTCTTTAAAAATCAAATTTGGAAATTTTAAATATTTTTTTCTCCCCCTAAATCACTACTGCTTACCCTTCTTCTCCTCCTCCTCCTCTGCCTTCTTGCCTACCCGCTCTGAATCCCATTATGTGTATGTTGGTATGCTTGATGTTGTCCAATAGTTCTCCAAGGCTCTGTTAATTTCCATTCAATCATTTTTCTCTTCATTCTTCAGATTGGGTAATTTATACTGATCTGTCTTCAAGTTTACTGATTAGTTCTTATGTTGAGGCACTCTATTGAATTTTTCATTTCAGTTATTGTACTTTTCAGCTCTAGAATTTCCATTTGCTTCTTTTTTAAAAAAATAATTTCTATCTCTGTTGTGATTTGTATTTATTAAGTCATTGTTGTCATACTTTCCTTTAAATCTTTTAACATGGTTTCCTTTAGTTCTTTGGATACATTTGGCTGCTTTATAGTTTTTGATAAATCCAACATTTGGGGACATTCATACTTGTTTATTTTCATGTTTCATAGTTTTTTTTGTTGAATACTGAACATTTTAGGTAATATATTGTGGCAATTCTGGATTCTTACTTTCCCCTCTTGAACACTGTTATTGCTTTGTTTATTTGTTTGTTATCCCTTGGAATAAATATGTGAAATATGTCTTCCCTGCAATATATGGCCTGTGATTTCTCCACTCAGTTATTTTCTCCTTATTTTTATTTTTAGTACTTGTTTCCTAGGTGTTGCCTCAGTGTCTGCATAGCTTAGTGTTGAGCCAAAAATTGATTATAGGTTGTGCTCAAAAACCTCAAGCCAATAAGGCTTCCTCTTTCTGCCTATGGTTCTATGTGTGGGCTTGGAGGGCAAACTTCAGGTTGTTTTCAAGCCTGCCCTGGCTTTTACTCTTCACCATACTCTTTTGTGTTTCCTCTGCATATATATACATGTGTTCATTGGCCAGGGATGTGTGGGTGGCTCAGGGCCTCTCTGGTCTCTGCTGTGCATTCACTCAGCCTCTAGTTAACCCAAGATGTATGAAGAGCTTATTAAGCCCCCTATGGCTGTGTCACCCCCTGGAATTCCCTGTTAAATCCCTGACTAGTCTGCTGGTCCATTGCTTGCCCCAAACAGTGCCAAAACCTCAGCCTAGCAATGTTGCTGGTCCTCCCTATTCTTGATACTATAACTGACAATGCTCCAAATTAAGTGCAGCTCTGTGACAGTGAAGATGAAGCAGTTGGTTCATATAGCCTGCATCACTTGGGTTGAATTATTGTAACTGATAGAGCTGGGGGCTTGGGGAATGGGAGCAATTCAGGCAAAGATACCAGAGTCATTCTGTTCTTACCCAAAGTTCAGTAAGTTTCATGAGTAAATGTTTCTTTATTGTATACCTTTGATTGATATCCAGAGTAAAAAAATGGTTGTTTCTGACAGCTTTATAGTTATCTTGGGTGATAGGATTTAGTGTCTTCCTTACTCTGTCATGTCTGAAGTCAGAAGTCTGGAACATTTTCTTTCCTTTTTTTTGGTGGCTGGCTGGTACAGGGATCCAAACCCTTGACCATGGTGTTACAAAATGGTGCTCTAATCAACTGAGCTAACTGGCCAGCTTCTGGAAAAGTTTGGACCACTATCATTATCACTTTGAATATTGCCTCTTCCACATGCTATGTATTATCTCCTTCTGGAACTACTGTTAGTTGAACTTGGGACTTTCTTATTCTTTTCTACATGTATCTTAACCTCTCCTTCATATTTTCCATCTCTATGCTACCTTCTGGGCAAGTGCCTCAGGTGTATCTTCCAGTTCACTAATTTTCTCTTCTATGGGTCTCATCGACTATTAACTCATTGATTGTGTTTTTAACTTCATTGACTTTTTAAAAAAATTTCTGGAAATCTGATTTAATTCCTTTTCAAGTCTTCCTCGTCTATTTTTCAAAGCTTTTATTCTCTCCTTATGTTTTTAGTTTTCCCTTTAAGTCTTAGAACTTTTAAACATAGTTTAAAGCTATTTTGTTTTAGCTGATGTAACACTAGCTCCATACCAGATAAATCCTGAATTCTCAATGGCTTAACTCAATACGAATTTTGTTCTTATTTATGTCAGTTTGTATTAGTTATCTATTGCTACATAATAAATTATCCCAAAATGTAGTGCCCTAAGGGCTGGCCGGTTAGCTGAGTTGGTTAGAGTGCAGCATTATAACACCAAGGTCAAGGGAAACAACATATATCTATTATCTTACAGTTTCTGTGAGTCAGGAATCTGAGCACAGCTCAGCTGTGTTCTACCTGGGTCGAGTGTCTCACAAGGCTGCAATCAATGTGTTGGCCAGGGCTGCAGTCATCTCAAGGCTTGACTTGGGGAAGATCTGCTCCCACGCTTACTCACATGGCTCTTGGCAGGCTTCAGATCCTCACTGGCTATTGGCCAGAGACATCGGTTCCTTGCCATGTGGGACTCACCCTAGGGCTCCTTACAGCATAGCAGCTTGCCTCCCCAGAGCAGAGGCTCTGAGAGAGAGAGATGTCTAAGATGAGAGAAGGTGTCTAAGACAGAAGCAATGAATGGTATGCTTGTAACCTAATCTCAGAAGTGACCTCCCATTGTATCTGCCATACTCTACTCATTAGAAGTGGCCAGTAAGAAGAGTCCACACTGAAGGGGATGGGATTACATAAAGGAGTGAATGCTGGGAGGTGGAGATCATTAGGGGTTATGTCAGAGGTTGGCTTCCATGATGTTCACCCATTAGCTCATCTTCAATGGAGCTTTATCTATGAGGAGCCTGAGCGGCCTGGTTAGGAGTGGGTCCCCCAGGAATTATTTTGCAACTGCATTGCCTCTTTTAGAAAATTTCTGGTCTGGAACCATTTTATATTAATTTTTAATGGGGGGAGGGATCACCTGGCCCATGCAGGCCCGTGCAGATGCACAGTCCAATCTGTGTGAGGAGCAGCTCATGGGTACACATACTTAGGGGATTTGCTCATGGGTACACATACTTAGGGGATTTGCTTTCTCCCCTTTCCCCTCCCCCCAGTGTCTGTACTACAGACTAGCTTTCTTGTCATCAGCCTGCAGTGAGGATTGATTTTTTCTCTAGTTTACCTTCTTCTCAATGATTTCCCCTTTCCTAGCTTTATGCAGGTTCTCATTTCCAATTCCATGCTTCATGTGGGCCCAAAGTCTTCTTTCTGTGCCTGAGTGGGTGTTAAACTTAAGCCTTTTGGTCACTGAGACGAGCAACCCCTGCTCCTACCTCCCACCTCCACTGGGCTGTTTGCAGCATTGGCTCACACATTTAATATTCTGATTTACAGTCTCCTCTTTGCTTTTGTCCCCTGGGGAGTTATCTCGCTTTCTTGTGAGCTCAGCTATGCATATAAAATGGCATTTGTTATATTTTATCCAGTTTTAGAGTGTTTTGAAATGGGAAGGTTTTCCAAAGGTTATCTAAACTAAATAACATGCATAAAGCATACAGGATGTTACTTGGCCCCCAGTTGGACCCACTAACACAAGCACGGAGAATTTTCAGTTAGACCCAAAGAGAGTATTTTCCTCTAAATATCTCACACACTTGGAAATGGCTACAGATTCTGAGTCTGGTTTGGAGAAAGGCTAAGGATCTTATTGCCCAAGAGGATTCTTCAACTTCTATTCTCCTGCAAGTGGGGATTGGGGGAAGCAGGGTGGAAGTCAAGGCAGGGATAATAAGAGTATTCACAGTACAATGTTACAATTTTATAATTGGAATATAGTAAAGATCAACTCAGGTGAAATATTCCTCTGAGGATCTATATGAATCTTTGTTTCCCTTGGGTCCTGTTCCCTTGTTGGAATCCAAAAGCCTCTTGGCCATTTGAGCTGGAAGGTGTATGGCCCCAGGAAGTTGCTCACCCTTCCTCTGTTTGCCTTGGATAGAGTTGATTGTGGGTGTAGCCTATAAATGGGACTTCAAGAGCTTCAGAACCCCTGGGAAAAAGAGGCCTCTTATTCTGAGTGGTATTGTCACTGTGACTTAAGAACCTCTTGCTAATAGCAGTAGCTAATGTTTATTGAGCATCTACTATGTGCCAGATATTATGCCTAGTGCTTTACACACAGCAGAGGGCTGGAGATAAAGAAATATGCCACAGAATGAGATTCCTTCCATTCCTGGTGTCCAGACTTGAGACCAGAATGCTCTCTGCTAGGGTTAGACCAGCTCCTGTGTGCTCCAGGAAGGACCCCCTGGGCTGGATTTGTTCTTGTTGGGGAGTGTCTTGAGCCTACCCCAGAAATAGCAGGAGTTAGTTCAGCTCCTGTGTTTTAGGAAATACCCTGGCAACTGTCCTTGGTGCCCCAGAAACCCAGAGCGAGGAAAACTGAGAGGTAGACTACAGGGGTTGTGGTGAGAGCCGCAGCTGCCACACGAGTGTGACTTGTGTCGGTCAAACGTGAGAGAACTTAACTTGTACAGGATCTTGGATAGATTGTCCATGGCCTGTGGTTTCTCTACACTTGTGCTGAAGTTCCTTTAGAAAAAGCTAAAGAAAGACATCCAGAAAGTCCTTCTTTTTAATTACTGGGCCCACATTGGAACCACCAAATCTAAATCTCTAACAAATTTGGTTTTGAACTTCCACGCAGCCAAAACATAGAGAGGTATGTAGTTAGAGAACTCTGGGTTCAGATCCTTGGGGTGGGGCCTGAGTTAATGTCGGTTTAACAAGCTCCCCATGAGATTCTGATGCTCAATCAGCCTTACATGGAGCCAAGAAATATGGCATTTAATTTCAATTTCACCACTTAACAGCTGAGCATTCTCGAACAATTCATCTGCCCTCTCTGAGTCTTAGTTTGCCCATTGGTAGACTGAGATGAAAATTTCTGCTCTGTTTGAGGTAGAATCTAGCGAAGTCATGTTATGCTTGGGAAGCTGAGTTATGGTATTTTACACACGGATCAAGCCACTCCTTTGAGCCTCTGTTAACTGCACATAAATATGATGCCATGAATCTTTTCTGGGAGGTGTCACAAGTTCCAGCCATGGGATACCTGCTGTTACATTCACCAGGGGATGCTATTGAAGACCTTGTCCATGACTTCATCCAATGGCCTCTACATAATCATCCAAGGGGAATTTCTCTTGGGCTCAGTGACAGGTATATTTGTGGTTCTCATGAGCACTTGACCTGTGTTTACCAGGTAGGCCCTGAGACCTTCACATGCCACTAACTGATGGTTTACTATGTGCCAGTACCTGCACCAAGTACCTCACATGTTTTTCTTTGAGTCCCCCCAGTAGCCCTATGAAGAGGGTACCATTACCATTCCCATTTGACAAGTGAGCAAACTGAGGCCCCAAACTTTAACTTTTCCAGATCACACTGCTAGGAGGTGGCAGAGCCAGCACTTGAATCCTGTCTCACTCCATAGCCCATGCAGGCAACCCTCAGGATACCGTCTCAATGCTTTGGCTGCTCAAAAGCTCAGGGTCAAATATGTACCCAACTTGAGCAATAGTCAAGGCTTTGTCACCTGTGTTCTGGGTGTAGAGCTTACCTCTGGCACCACGTTTTCCTACCTTTATTTTTTTCTCTGTGCCAGTTTCCTCATGTAATGTGAATGAAGCTGCAACCTCTGTGGTATATTTAGTCTTAGTGTGGTGGGGTGCAGCATGGTTCCATGAACAAAATTTTTGTTTTGCTTTTTTCTTACTTACTTTAATTTTTTTTTAACACCATGCATTCTGCACCACAAAATATCAAAAACAAAAACAAGAACCTCATTCAGCAATGGCTGAGCTTTCCTCAGAGGGTGGGGGCAGGGAAGGAACCGGTGGGCCAAGCCAGAACCCTAGTGAGAGGGCAGAAGGTGGGGAGGCTCTGAACACTTGGAGGTTAATAAGTTTTGCTCCATCCCTTACCCATTAATTTCTGTTCTTGGTACATATCTCTATAGGTTGCTTTCAGTCAATTTTGTAATTAGTGGATTATAAATAATAAAATAAAAGGTGACCTCCCCTGCAGTCCCCACCCCCATACTGGGCAGGAGGGTGGATGTCAGGTCCCTGGTTGTCTCTGTCAGGGTCAGGTGAGAGAAATGTGAGGGGTTGGGACTAGGTGGAGAGGAAGATGTGGTGGTCTGGAGCCTGGGGTACAGCCAGACATTGGGGAGAGGCATAGGTGGGGTGGGGGTGGGACTATTTAGAGGAAAGACTGGGCCCCAAGGCTGGTCTCAAGGCAGGCCTGAGGAGCAGCACAGGGCAGAAGGGCGGCCGCCTTTCTTTGGAAAGAGTGAGGGTTTCTTTTAGAGGCACGGCCATTGCAGTTCTAGATATATGCCGAAGGCAAAGCGCCTCAGCGACCCCCACCCCATCCCAGCACCTCGGTAACTGTCCTCCTGGTCTTCTGCCTTGTTCCAGCTCAGCGAGGAGTTGAACCAGCAGCTGGAGGCCGTGTGCGGGTCCGTGTTTGGGGAGCTCGAGTCCCAGGCCGTGGACGCCCTGGACCTGCCCGGCTGTTTCCGCATGCGGAGCCACAGCTACCTCCGGGCCATCCAGGCCGGCTGCTCTCAAGACGACGACTGCCTGCCCCTCCTTGCTGCCCCTGCCTCTGTCTCAGGGAGGCCCGGCTCCTGTGAGTACTCCCTCTCTGCGCCTGGCTCGGCTCTCGACTGCAGAGCGCCCTGGGTTCGTGCTGTGTGACCTTGGGCAGATGGCTTGCCTCTCTGGGCCCGATGATGGGGAGAAAGCAGCACGTGGAGTCCGCGCGGCAGCTGTGGCCTGTGGGACCACGTGGGTGTGTCGGGCGGCGGGGGGGCCAGTAACACCCGCGGGGACACGTTTCTGATTCTGCGTCTCCGCCGCCGCCGGCCGCAGCCTTCAACTTCAGAAAGGCCCCGCCCCCCCTCCCGCCGGGAAGCCAGGCCCCGCCCCGCATCTCCATCACCGCCCAGAGCAGCACCGACTCCGCCCACGAGAGCTTCACCGCGCCCGAGGGCCCCGCCCGGCGCTGCAGCTCCGCCGACGGGCTGGACGGCCCCGCCGTGGGCGCGCGCACCCTGGAGCTGGCGCCGGTGCCGCCGCGGGCCAGCACCAAGCCCCCCACACTCATCATCAAGACCATCCCAGGCAGGGAGGAGCTGCGGAGCCTGGCGCGGCAGCGGAAGTGGCGGCCGTCCATTGGGGTGCAGGTATGGGAAAGGAGGCGCCGACGAGGGCTCGGTCTGGCCCGGTGGGGATGGGCGAGGGGTTCGAAGTGTTCTTCTGGATATACAGACCCTTTTCTTGGCTTGCTCTGAGCTGTAAGTAGACCCCGTGCCTGGTCATTGACAGGGCTGCTCCAACCAGCCCATTCCCTTGTCCCTCGTCCTGGTACCATTGCCCCTACTGGCGAGTGGGACGTGGTGCCCAGTGATTGCCACCTTGAGGCCTCTGACCTCCTGGGTCTGTCATCTCGATCAGGCAGATTGTTGTTGCAAGATCTGCCAGCTGGTTTGGGGCTTGGCCATTGCTGGCCGTTCTCCCTGGGAAGGGCTTGTGTCTCTGGGCTAGCCCAGCCACTGACTCCTCCACCCCGCTACCAGGTGGAGACTATCTCAGACTCAGACACTGAGAACAGGAGCCGAAGAGAGTTCCACTCCATTGGCGTACAGGTGGAAGAGGACAAGAGGTAGGTGACAGTGGGGGCATCCCAGGATTTGCTGGGGGAGAAGAGGAGAGAGGGCTGCATAATGTCCTCACTGGCCCAGTCTCCCTGTGCACCCTCTCTTCCTGGAGGCGAGACCAAGCCTCTTTATTGGAAAGGAGTCAGAGCAGCCACAGAGGTTTGTCCACAGAGATGTCACCAGGGAAGCCATCAAATCTAAAGCGAGTTCTCCTTGTGTCCATGTCTATCCCAGGTGCTCAGAGGCAGACAGGAGTTAGACAGTGGTTGGGGGGAAGGAGAGGTAGGGATGGGTAACAGGTGGGTGCCAAGCAGACCTCCAGCAATTGTCCTTTACGGGGGTTAACAGGATTCTGCCAATCCCTCATTACATCCTGTGGTGTACAAGCATGTGAGCTCTAAAAGAAACAAACAGGAAGATTGCCTCCCAAGGGCCCCTGGCAGATAGAACACTCCTCCTCACTTGGCTTACACAAGCATTTAACCAGCTGGGGGTACCTAGTATGTGCTTGTCTCTGGTGTACCTGAGATAGCAGAATTACCAGCAGCCACTATTCTGGCATTAGGTAGCCTTAGACACATTGTTTCCTTTATTTCCAACTGAAGAATTAAGTGTAGCGAGCTCTGAGGGAATACTGGAAAGAGTACTCTCTGTTGTTGGGTGCCTGTGGGGAGACACTTTCTCTAATGATCATGTGGCAGTGCCACAGTGGCCCATCTGCCCACTGGTCTGCAGTGCTACCAGCCCAGTGGCCCTAGGTGTGATGTCTTGGAACCTTCTGGGGCTGGCTGTAAGGGTTTCATGGTAATCTGAGTTGCTCAGGCCATCCTCACTGGAGGAATAAATCTAGCGTCCCAGTAGCAGTCCCTTGCAGCTCTGTTCCCAGATGCCATTGTCGGGCATTCAGATCCAAAGTTACCCCAACTATTTTGGGGAACCCCTGGTGATGTCTTGTGTGTGTGCCTGATCAAGTCTTCTTTGGGTTCCTGTGAGAGTCACCATTTTTCTCCACTCCTGCTTTTAGTTCCCTGAAGTTCCATGTGCTCCTGAGGCTCTAAATGCCTTCATCAAGGGTGGTAAAAAGCTGCTGTCTTCCAAAGTCTAAATATGCCACAAAGGTTACAGAAAAGTAGCACTTTATGACAAACTCAATTAGCAAATTTATGGTTTGAGTTCTTGAGAGATGGGGTAGGAGTCACGGATGGATGCAGCTCTATGCTCTGCATCCTGCCCCCTTGACTCTAGTGATGTCCCAAAGACCATAAAGTAAGCCCGTGTGTCTCCACTCACTCCCTTGATATGCTTTTTTGGTCCCTCATCCAGAGACATCCCTGGGGAGTCCCTCCATTCCTCCTAACAAACCCGAATCCTGAGGAGAGTGCAGCAGGCGTTCTAGCTGATACTCCTGCTAAATCAGCAAGCTTTCATTCATTCATTCATTCATTCATTCAGCAAATACTTATTAGCATTTGTCATATGATGGCTCCTGTGCTATGTTAAATGCTTGAGGAAACATCAAAGACATGACTCTTGCCCTCACAGAGTTTGTGGTTTAGAGGGGAAATCGAGGCAATGAATAAATAATCCATGAATAAAAATATGATTACACATTATGGTGTAATGTGTAATGGGATATTATTGCACATTATGGTGGGAATATGAAAGAAAAAAGAAGGCGATAAGAGAGAAATGACCTTATTTAGATTAAGCAAGTGACATTTAAGCCGAGACTTCAGGGTTGACAAGGAACACTCAGGTGATGATTAGGGGAAAAGTGTTCCAGGGAGGCGGAATCATGTATGTGGAGGCGCTGGGGCAGGAAAGAGATTGTCATGTGTCCAGACCTGAAAGAGGGTTCGTGTATCCTGCGTGGAGTGGTTTGGGGTTAGGGGGGAGGGAGTGAATTGGAGAATAAGCAGGTGCCAGATCATGCAGAGCATGGGCATGATAAAGAACTGGAATCTAATTATAAGTAATAAGTAGCCATTAAAAGGTTAAAGAAGGAGTGTGACAGGAGCTAATTTATATTTACAAAAGATCACTAGCTGCTGACTGAAGAATGAATTTGAGGAAAGTAATAGTGGAAATGAGAAGGCTAGTAAGGAGGATTTTTCATTATCCAGAAGAAAGGTGATGGTGTTTTCCACTATGGTGGCTATTGTGATTGGGATCTTTTTTTCTATTGTGTTTTATAATCGGGCACTGCTAGTGTATGGGAACACTATTAAGTTCTGTATTTTGATTTGGTATTCAGCAACCTTGCTGCTCTCTCTTATTAGGTCTCATAGGTTATCTGATGAGTTTTCCATATAGTCAGTTTTTTTTCTACAAATGAGGATTCTTCTTTTAAAATCTGTATTTTAAGTTAATTTTTCTTGTAATAATGCATTGAATAGTACTTCCAGTTCACTGTTGAGTGGATATGATTCTCAAGGTGATGTTTGTTGCAAATTTGATGGATACCATTGGTCAGGTTGAGGAAATTCCCTTCTATTCTTACTTGGCTAAGAGTTTTTATTTTTATTTTTTTAAATAGGAAATGAAAATGGAGTTTTATTGACTTCTTTCTTAGAATCTACTTAGATGATCATAGATTTTCTCCTTCCCTGTGTAATGTGGTGAATTATATGAATAGGTTTTCCATGTTGACCCATTCTTTCATTCTTGGGATAAACCCTGCTTGATCCCATTATCAGTTTGGATTAAACTTGGCTGTGAGGAACAGGGCCTCAACTCTGTCTTAAACAAGTGTATTTCTCTCTCACTGAAAAAAGCCAGCCTGGATGTAGGAAGTGCAGTGTCCAGACACCAAGCTTCTTCTCTTCTGCTGCTCTTCCACCCTTGTACATCTCCTCTTATCCGAGGAGCTCAAGTTCAAGCTGCACCTGTCACGTCTGCATTCTGAGCAGTGGGAAGGAGGAAGAGAAGAAGAGGCATGCAGTCCTTCCTTTTTAAAAAGACTTCCTAAAAGTTATACACAACACTTTCGTGTACATCCCATTGTCTAAAACCTCGTGATATGGTGACACCCAGCTGCAAGGGAAGCTGTGGTGGATAGTCTTTTAGCTGGGGTTATCTCCTGATAACCCCATTGTAAGTCTAGGAGCATACTGTATTGCTGTCACATGATCATAAAATGAATCATAAGTCGAACCATCATGAGTCACGCTATCCTAAGTAAGGTGCCATATGTACATAGTTAAAAATCAGGGTTCTTGTGGCTAAAGACAAAGACAACAATGGATATACAGAGCTCTAGCAGTTGTTGTCACAGTCTCGCTATATTGTTTTTATATACATTGCTAAATTTTTGGATAGTTATTACTTTATTTTAGATTTTTTATATCTATGTTCATAAGTGATACTGGCCTACAATTTTGTTTTTCTTGTTATTCAGTTCAGGTATGAAGGTTATGCTAGACACCTAAAATACATTTGGTAGCTTTCTCTGTGTTTTCGTACTTTGGAACAGTTTGTGTAAAGCGGGAATTATCTATTCTTAAGATTTGGTAAAGGTTACCTTTGAAACTCCCTAGGCCTGATGCCTTTTGGGGATAGGAGAAACTTTTAAAACTATAGCTTCAGTTTCTTTAGTGGTTATTGATCTATTGTGGTTTTATTTTTCTTCTTGAGTCAATTTTGGTGATTTACATTTTTCTAAAAAATGGACCATTTTACAAAAATTGAATTTTCAAAAATTTTGGCACAAGATATTCTTTCTCATACTATTACAATTTTATAAATGTTTATTGTATTTCTAGGTTATGTCTCTTTTCATTCCCAATACCATGTATTTACGCCTTACCTCTCTTTGTGATCAACCTTGCTTGAAGTTTATATATATTTTATCATTTAAATGTATTTTAGAAATTATATAGTATTAATCTTTTAAAAAAACTAGCTTTTGGTTTTGGTGAGAAACCTTTACTATTTCCTTTCTTCTACTACTTTTGTGTTATTTTCTTTCTTTTTCCATGTTTGTCTTTTTTTCAGCCTCTTTAATTAAACACTAACTTTCTCTTTTTTTTCTCCTTAAGGTGCTTGCAATTTATTTATTTATCTGTTTATAAATTTATATTGAATCATAATTGATTATACATATTTTTTGGGTTCAACGTTGAGGTATGTTGATCGCATCAATATTACTAGCATATATATTGTTACAAATCATACTTATTCTTTATGCCCCTTGTCCAATCTCTCCCCATATCAGTTTCTGTTCCCCTTTCCCCCTCTAATTACCCTAGATTTCTTCTCTCCTTCTGAAAGAGTAATGGTTACTCTGTTGATTTGTTGCCTAGATGATCTGTCCAATGCTGAGAGGTGTGTTCAGGTCCCCCAATATTATTGTAGAGCAGATGCTTCTTCTGTCACTGTGGAATGGGATTTGTGGACAGAGACATCTTCTTTTCTTTGGTCTCTGCTGGTGACTCTCCTTGTGTCAATGCACTCCAGTGGCTGGTGGACTATCTTCATGGTGGTTGTGGTGTTTAGCCGCTTTTGTGGCAGCTGTGGTTATTGTGGTGGCTGTGGTGGGCCACCCACATGTAGGTGATGTTTTGGCATGCTTCTTGGCACAGGCGTTGTGCCTGGTTGTGGGAGGTGGGTCTGGTCCCCAGATCCATGTCTTGGGACCCTGGGTGGGCCCCAAGGCACTGGTGGTATGCCTGGTTGTGGGAGTGGGGGTCCGATCCCTGGCTCCAAGCCTCAGGTCCCTGGGTGGGCCCCTAGGTGCTGGCAGTGTGCCTGGGCTGGAACTAATTTTTTGTCTTTTGCTTACTTCTAAAATGGGGGAACTTCCTGTGAGGAACAGTACTTGAGCTGTGTGGTTTAGCCAAATTGTTGCTTTGCTGCTGCTTCCCTAGGGAAGGCTTTTTGTGCAGCTCAGGTTGTAATGGTTGACTTTATAGATACTTCCAGCTCTCCAGAGACCTAGTGCACCTGGGTTGTAGGAACTCTGATCTGGGCCTGAGTCTTTTCATCAAACTGCACCCCATGCAATTCTGTATTCCTGACCAGTCTCCACTGAGTGGTCCAATGCTGATTGGGGGGCAGATCAGCTGTCCTTGCTGTGCCCCATTGTTCTCCTGGTGGGCCCATCTCCCTCACTGCCATGCTGCAAACACTTCCCATGGGATGGGCCATGCACCGGTCCCTTGTGATGACTCACCGGCCTCTGAGTGGCTCTCTTTTTTCAGTTATTGTGGCGCCTCACTTCTATGTGGGTCCACGGGAACCCTATTAGTGGTCTTGCTGGCCTGGGGGTCACCATAGCCCTCTTCTCCCCTGCAACCTCCAAGCAACTCCATCTGAAGGGCATAGCTGCAGCTTTTGCCGGCTCCTGCTCTGTGCACTCAGCAGCTCCAGCCTTAAAGTGGCTGTGGCACAAAATGTTTGGAATGGTTTTTTCTTTCTCTTATCATGGCTTCTCCCACCTTCATGTACTCTGTAGGTCTCTCCTCCTTTTCCCCTGAGCTCTAGTGGCACTAGCTTGGCTGTTGTTGCTTTTTTATACTTGTAAATTGGCTGATTTGTGGGAGAGAGTGACGCTGGGGACTGTCTATTCCACCATCTTGACTGGAAGCCACTAACTTTCAATATTACTTATTTTCTAACAAGTGCTTTTAGTACTATGAATTCCTTTTTAATTATACTGCTGTAGCTGCAGCTCAGAAGTTTTGAGATGCAGAATTTTCATTGTTCTGTGCTATATAGTTTGTAACTTTCATCATGATTTCCTTTTTAGCCTGTGGATTGTTTAGAATATTTTCTTATTTTTTTTTTTATTTTCCAAATTTATTTTTTTGGGGAGAAGAGGGCAGCCTTTTCATTATTGACTTCTAAATTTGCTGCATTGTGGTCACAGTATGTATCCGTATGATAGTTATTCCTTAGAATTTATGAAAGCAATAAAAAAAAGAATTATTGAGGCTTCTTCCATCATATATATACATCTTCTATATCATATATCATATATATGGTCAAATATATATTTTTTTCAAATGTTTATCTTTCATTGTTTCTTGGTATGTTTGATCAACCAGTTCTGAGAGAGGTGCGTTAAAATGTCTCATCATGATTGCTGGTGTGTTCTTTTCCCTGGTAACTTTATTAACTTTTAGTTTGGTTTGAGAGTATGCTGTTATTTATAAGCATTTAAGCTTATGATTGTTGTATCTTCTCAGTAAGCTGGCTCTTTTATCATTAAATAGGCTGTTTTTCATACTTACTGATGGGTTTTGTCTTGAAGTCTCTTTGCCTGATTTTATTGCTATGGCTGTTTTCTTTGGTTAATTGTCCAATGTATCTTTTTCCATCCCTTTATTTTTTACCTTCCTATATCTTTTTTTCTTAAGTTTATTTATTTATTAATATTATTATTTTTTACATTCTAAGATGTTGTTGTGGAGCAACTGGGGCGAGGTGGAGAGGAAAAGGGGGAAGGAAATAGGATGGGAGAAGGAGGAAGGAGTGGGAACATAGTTGAGGCCTGTAGCACCCCCCTCATTCCTGCAGGGGAGACAAGGGGGCTTCCAGTGGTGGCTTGGTTGTTGCTGGGCTGGATGCTGGTGTCAGGGGTGTGGCTGAAGCCCTCAGCCCCCCACTTCCCCAGCTTGGGAACCTGGAACCCGGGGCACTTCCTGCAGTGGCTTGGTGGTCATAGCTGGGCTGGTTGCAGATGTTGAGGGGCATGGCTGAGGCCCTCAGCTCTCCCTGCTCCCTGGCTTGGGAGCCCAGGGGACTTCTGGTCCTTCTAGGTTTTATAAGTGTTCTTTGGTGGTTCTAACCTTTACTAGTTAATATCAAAATTTGTCTCTGGTCTGTGGGTATTTTGTTTTTTCTTTCAATTCTGTGTTGGATTATTTGCTGTTCCCACCACTTAAACTCTGCACTGGAACTAATTTGTTGTCATTTGCTTACTTCTAAAATGGAGGAACTTCCAGTGGGGACCAACATTTGAGCCCTGTAGTTGACCTAAATTGCTGCTTTGCTTCTAATTCCCTGGGGAAGGCTTTTTGTGCAGCTCAGGTTTTAATTGTTGACCTGTATGCACTTCCAGGTTTCATGAGGTCTGGTACACCTGGGTTATGTGGAGACTCTGGTCTGGGCTTGAGACTTTTCAGCATACTGTACCTGCTGCAGTTCTATATTTCTAACCAGTCAATGAAGAGTGGGCCTATGCTGATTGGAGGGCAGATCAGCTGTCCATGCTGTGCCCCGGTGTTCCCCCGGTGGGCCCATCTTCCCCTCCCCCTGCACTCCAAACACTTCCCATGGGATGGGCCATGTGCTGGTCTCTTGTGATGACTTGCAGGCCTCTGAGTGGCTCCTTTTTTCAGTTGTTGTGGCTGCTCGCTCCTATGTGGGTCCACGGGAACTCTGTTAGTGGTCTTGCTGGCCTGAGAGCCACCAAGGCCCTTTTCTCCCCTGCCGCCTCCAAGCAACTTCATCCAAAGGGCACAGCTGCAGCTTTTGCTGGCTCCTGCTCTGTGTGCTCAACAGGGCCGGGCTTGAAGTGGCCGGGGTTCGAAACAGTCAGAACAGTCCTTTCTTTCTTTCATAATGGCTTCTCCCGCCTTCATGCACACCATAGGTCTTGCCTCCTCTTCCCCTGAGCTCTAGCGGCCCCAGCTTGGCTGTCATTGCTTTTTAATAGTTGTAAATTGGATGATTTGTGGGAGAGGGTGACGCTGGGGACCATCTATTCCACCATCTTGACTGGAAGCCCCTTCCTGTATCCTTATTCTTTAGATGCATTGCTTGTAAGTGATGTGTAGCTAGAGTTTAGTAGACATATTTAATCAATTTATAAATATTTTGATTACTGACTTATTTGGACTTATTTCTGCCATCTCTTTAAAGATTTTCTATTTGACATGCTTTCTCTTTGCTTTCTACCTCTCCTACTTTTTTATCTTCTGTTAACTGATCGTTTACTTTATTTCTCTTTTTCCCTCCACTGGTTTGGAGGTTTACATTTTAGTAGTGATTTCCCTTAAAAATTTAATGGATATACTTAATTTCATATTTTTTTAATGAAGTCTAGAATTAGTATTTCTATCCCTCTTAGCCACAAAACAAGAACCTTGGCACACTGTAATTTTCTTCTTAACTCCCTGCTCCATCTTCCATGTTCTATTTATCTACTATTTTGATTATACCTCTTTAAAAGTCTCGGCTACATCAGTTGTTGTATCTTTTATGGCTTAATAGTTTAGATTTACAAACATGTTTTAACAATTTATGAGTTCACTATTGTTTGTTACTGCCCACTCCTTCCTCATGGGTTCAATTTCCTTCATGCTGAAGTACTACTTGAGCTTGGGACCAGTTTTAAAATTAATATCTCAGCTTGAGGTTTTTGTGTTTCACTGGTAGTACTCATTTGAACTCCATATCCACACACAAAGCAGCCTTAATGTTCTGATTGCCCAGCATCCTGCTTCCAGGCCACAATCCTGAAATCACTGGCATGTGTTTTTCTAGTTCAAGTTCATACACGATAAAGACCTTCTTGGCTGTCAGCTTTGCGCACGGGGTCTCCTTCCAGCTCTGCATGGTGCCCAGGTGTGGTCTCTCTTCTCGTCCTCTCTCAGAATTCCCAGCTAGCCTCTGGCATATGTCTGGCCCACCTGGGGCTCACTTGGTTTAGACTTCCTCTCACTACTCAGGTTTGGAATTTCCTTCTTGTTTCTGATACCTGAAGATTTCTCTTCCCTATTTCCAAGCCTGGCATTGTAGCAAAAACACCTTTCTGATTTTATTTGATTCAGCATTTCTGTGTGTTTGGGGCGTGAGTGGGAGCTTCCTACGTTGGTTCAGTCTGCTGTATTGATCAGTCATCTGGACTAGGCTGAGAGAAGTGGATCCAGAGAGAAGTGGACCAATCTGAGAAGCATTTTGGAATGAAAGTCAGGGAAGGACAGGGACAGGCAGAGAATGTGGTCTTCCTTGCTCTTGTATAAGTGCTTTGTGAGGTCTTGAAGGGGCAGGCTGAGGAGGGGAGATGGTGAGGAATAAGTGTCTAAAGAACCCAATTGCCTGGGACAGGTGATCACACTGGGAATACAGAGGGAGAGACAGGTGGAGAGAGGGGAAATCTGGCCCATCTCTCTGGCCAGGCTCCCTTGCTTGTCTGCTGGAGGCATCCTCAGTCATACACCTGCACAGTCCTTTCTGTCCCTTCTGTCCCTGGCACTTTAAGTCTGACTCACCACACACCATGCCCCAACTGGCACCTAAAAGTGAGCCATGAATTCCATCATCCTTGCTAGGCAGACATCTAGGACCAGCCCCCACCCACTGCCACCCCATTTTTTTTTTTTTTTTTTTTTTAATAAAGATGACTGGTAAGGGGATCTTAACATTTGGCTTGGTGTTGTTAGCACCATACTCAGCCAGTGAGCGAACTGGCCATCCCTATATAGGGATCCGAACCCATGGCCTTGGTGTTATCAGCACCACACTCTCCAAGTGAGCTGTGGGCCGGCCCTAGCCACCCCATTTTCTGAGACTCTCTTGTTTTCATTCCTGTCTCACTCATCCCAGGATCTGTCTCTCTCTGTGTACTTTGGTTTTAAAAATTGCTGGGCAGGGCAGTCCTTAAAATGGCCTATTAAAAAATAGGTAAACAGGAAAGGTCTCTCCTTTTCTGCCTTTCACAGTGTTCCTGCTAACCTTTTGGGTGAGGAGTTTAGGCTTATTGCCCCTTATTTCTGGGAATTATCTGCAGGTCCTTCTGCTTGCCCATCATCAGTGAGGACTTGGCTTACAAATACACAGGGATAGGGGCTGGTGCCCCTCCAGTTCTAGCTCCACTGTACCCCCACCCAAGATTCATTTGTCCACAGATATTTATTGGATCCCTTTTTTCTGTACTGAGTACTGAGGATATAAAGGTGAGCAGATAAAGCCCCTGCCTTTGTGACACATACTGCCACGTTAATCTAAGAATCTCATAAATGATGTGGAATTACGGCCATGTGTGCCATGAGAGTGTATAATGGGGCTTTAGCCCAGTCAGAGATGTCAGATGTGGCTTCCCGGGGGAAGTGACATTTAGATGGAGATCTAAAGGATGAACAAAAGTTAACTTAGTGAAAATGAGCGAAGGAAGAAGGAACAGCATATGCTAAGGCCCTGTGGTGAGAGGGAGCATACTTAAGAAACAGTTACCAGCTCTGTCTGAAGGTGTCCTTACTGCACATGTCTTCCCAGACCCAGCACTCTCTGGGCCATGATGGAAGAGGTCATCAAATGTCCTTGCTGAATATTATATGACTGTTTCTGGAGCCCTTTGAGGTCACAGAAAATGTGATCTTTGCCTCCAACTCTCTCTCACCATGGGGACCCCCTTGTATCTTCTATCTCTAGATCCCTCCCACTAAGACCTTAACTTAAATTCCAGATTTAGCAAAACCAAAATCAAAACCACCACCATCAAAACCCAGCAAAATAAATAAATAAAAAACCCCACCAGAATGCCCAGTTTTAATTTGATTATCAAATAAACAGTGAATAACTTTTAATGTACATTATGCTCCATGCAACATTAGGACATATTTAGTATAAGTTATACTAAAAACTGTAACTTATCTGAAATTCATATTGAACTGAGAGTCCTGTTTTCCATCTGACAATCCTACTTACACTCACCTGTGCCTACCTGGAGTTCTGTTTAGGAACGCTTGCCTGCCCCTTCCATAGCATTATGGTCATTTCCAACTTTGGGTCCTTGGGAAGGGCATGTGCTAAAAGAACTAGCCCCTTGAGCCCTGGGAAGGAACCTTCCATCGTCATGAAGCTTCATTCCAAGAACAGTCTTGTGAAAGCAACGAGGAGCTAACTGACCACGAGCTCTGGGTGCAGATCCTGCCTCCACGCCTCAGTCTTCAACTCCAGGATGGTTCTGGACTGACCTTCATGAATCTCCTCCTAAGTCTCCCACCCTAGCCCCACCCTGGCATTAATGTTATGGCCCCCAGGCTGGGCTGGTGGACTAGGGGACCCCTGTTTGACTAAATGTTTAAGCTCCTAAATGCTTTCTCAGAGGGGTGCTTCTACAGGAACAGGTATGGCGGCTGCAACATCACTGCCCTTTCTCCTCTCTGCCCTGTCCCCCTCCCACCCCCGTCAGCCTGCTGCCAAATAGTCCTGGCAAAACCTTTTGACAACTTCTGGATATTGAGCATTCCTCGGATACCGTGTCTCTTGGGATAATCCAGTTTCTTCCCAGAGACTTTTGTGTTATTCCCTAGAGAATCGCAGTAGAAATGTCTCTCACAAGTAACCATGATAACAACTTCCAGAATCGTCAGGAATGTGATCATTGTCACCTTGAAAAACTTGAGGGGAGGCGGCTTCTGCAGCCTTGTTAAAAGGCGTGGGGAGAAAATACTGTGAACGTCTTGTGACGCAGCAGTGATAACTCACAGCCGAAGCCAGTTTCCTTTCTGTGCTCACAGCTGTTGGTGAAGACCACAGCAAATACTGCCAAATCCAAAATTAAATAGGGACATAAGCCTTGAACTTCACTACCTTGAAAATTCATGTTTTAGTTAGGATTAGGTTTGGCTGTGACTTATAAAAAAGCCCCAAACAACAATGACTTAAATATGATAGAAGTTTATTTCTTTCTTGCTTAAAAGAAGTCCAGAGAGAGTTGGTAGAGGGCTGGGGGGTGCTCCACAGTGTCAGGACCCAGTCTCCTTCTGTCCTATTGTCCCTCTACTGTCAGCATTTGCCTTCCATCTCCAGTTCCAAGATGGCTGCTTGAGTTCCAGCCATCATGTCTGCATTCTGGTCCTCGGGGAGGAGGAAGGGACAAAAAAGGACATATCCCCTTCTTTTAAGAACACTTTGTGGAAGTTGCACTACCAGTTTTTCTTATATCCTATGGTAGAACTTAGCCACGTGGCTACATCTAGTTGTAAGGAAGATTGGGAAAAAAATCTATTCAAAGTGATCATGTGTCCAGCTTAAAACTGTGGGACTTTTTACTAAGGAAGAAAGGGAAAATGGATGTTGGGGGATACTTAGTGGTCTCTACCATCTTTCCTTCCAACCAACCGATCAACTACCCAGTCAACGTTTATGTGTGAAGAACTGCCCTATTTAGTGAGGGAGACAGATATGCAAATAACTAGCTACAATACAATGTGATACAGAGTATAAAAGAGGTTTTGTGCAGAGTGCTATGGGAGAACAGATGGAAATGATCAACAGAAACCATAATTAACTACAATGGCCTAGCTGGGTTCTCAGTGCTACGTTCCGATTATTGTGTTTGTCCAGCTCCCTTTCTTTTCAGTGAGTGCTACAAACCTTCCCATCTCTCTATAACATCAAACACAATGGGCAGGCCAGGTGCTGTGCTAAGGTCTTTACATATATTATCTCGCAACAATCTTATCAGCTGGTATGATTCTTTTCCTGTACAGAGGAGGAAACCAGGCACAAGCCATAGAGCTGGGTTTTGGAGCCAGGCCAGGCTCCAGAGTACATGGGTTTAACCACTCAGCTAAGCTGCGCCCCCCAAAGCTGCTCATTCTCATTCCTTACTCCCCCCACCCCCCCCCACAGATCTCCAGCAGACAGCCTCCCCACCCACTTCATTGTGACGACTGAGGTCAACTGCTGGGGCCTCTCTCTATTTCCAGACCATCCCCATCCCCGATTTACCTGCATCTCTTCCCTTGCCTCCTGCACCAGCCCAGTCTCCGAGGCTGAGGTGTCCGTCTTCCCAATGAAAGCTGCCCCACTCCCTCCGTCCTTGGGAGGCAGCAGTGGTTTAGGAGGTGGCCTCTGTGGCCAGGCCACGCTAATTTGATAACTGTCTTATCTTAGGAAGTCACTTAACCTCTCTAAGCCTCAGTTTTCTCGTCTGTAAGTAGGGATGATACTAGCACCCTTATCATGGGGCTGTTTGTGAGGACTGACTGAGCATGTTCATCCATGCAAAGTGCTCAGCCTAGCACATGCTAAGTGTTCAGAGGATGTTAGTTATTATTTTTATCTGCCTTCTATCTGGTTCCTTGCACCACTGCTTCTCTCTTCTCTATCTTCAATCTATTTCTCTTCACAGGTTGTATTAGTTTCCTATTCCTGCTATTACAAGTTATCACAAATTTAGTGACATAAAACAATACATATTTATTTTCTTACATTTCTCAAGGTCAGAAGTCCACTTTGGGTTTCACTGGGCTAAAATCAAGGCATTGGCAGGACCGTGTCTCTTCTGGAGGCTCAGGGAGGAGTCTGTTTTGTCACCTTTTCTAGTTGATAGAGGCTGTCTGTGTTCCTTGGCTCCTGGATGCTTCTGTCTTCAAAGCCAGCAATGGAGGCTGGGTGCTCGGGTTGCATCACTTCGAACCGGATTTGGTCATCCCGGCTCCTTCTCTGACTCTGAATCTCCTGCCTCTCCCTTTCATGTATAAGGACCCATGTGATTACACTGGGGTCATCCTCAACGTAATCACACTTGCAAAGTCCCTTTTGCCATGGAAGGTGACATATTCACAGGTTCCAGGGATTAGGACGTGGACCTCTTTGGGAGGCCACTATTCTGCTTCCTCACCAGTTTTGTCCCTTCAGGATATGGCATTCAAGAACCATCCAAAACAAAATATCCCTCCTTTAACAGCACATTCCCTTCTCAGCCAAGCTCTTTGGAAAAGTCTTGACAAGTTTTCTTCTCCTCCTGACAACCTGCTGCAGTCTGTGTCTGTCCCCACATTCCACCAGACCTGCTCTTGCTTGGATCACCAGTGGCCTCCGTATTGCCAGATCAATAGGCACTTTTCATTCTCAACCAGCTGTATTTTCTTTTTTTTTTTTTTTTTTTGTCTTTTTCGTGACCGGCACTCAGCCCGTGAGTGCACCGGCCATTCCTATATAGGATCCGAACCCGCGGCGGGAGCGTCGCCGCGCTCCCAGCGCCGCACTCTCCCGAGTGCGTCACGGGCTCGGCCCAACCAGCTGTATTTTCCATGTTGGCTGCTCCTTCCTTCTTGAGACCTTTCTCTCCCCTTTTTGTCTTTAGGCGACTTTCTTCTGGTTTTCTTCTTCTTCCTCTCTGGCTAAGATTCCTCTATGAGCTATACTGCCTTTACCTGCCCCTGAGTGTCTGTGTTCCCCAGGGCTTTGCATCTTTGTCTCTTTGAACCATTGTTCTTTTCTTGGGTGATCTTGTTCTACACTACTGGTTTTAAATGCCACTCGCACCAGGACGACCAGCTCCTGCTTGTGCTATACAAATCTCTTGCCCCTGGCTGGGAGTGGTGGTGAGGGCTATGCTTCCAGGAATCCCATAAGTGCCTCAACTTCTTTGGTCTTCCCTGGAGCAGACACAGTGAGAGAGGTCACTAAAGTAGTGACTTGAGAACCATGAAGTCTGGGGCACTGTGTGCTTTCGTTCCAGACTGTGTGGCTGTTTTCATCGAGCTGGAACGTGATCCTCTCAGGAATTCTAAGAGGACAGGTGAAAGGCAGCAAGTGCAGTGGTGCCAAGGACAGATATTTGGGGGTAACAGGAAAGCAAGCAGGGATGGCAGATCTTCAGGAATGTATTTACTGGGGCAAACCCCACCTTTACCTCCATGGTTTGCAACTGCTGGAGCTCTGAAGAAGCCACAGGCTTCCTGGAGCTCAAAGGCACAAAATTATTCAAAGTGAGCCAAGGTACATCCTAACAGTGCAGTTAGGCAAACAAGACTCTTCACCAGAAAGAGGGAGCAATTTAACCAAATGGTGGGGCTGCTTCTGAATGCTAGAAGACTGCTGAGGGAGGCATGGTACTGAGGAGTGGTCTTGGGGGCAGCCAGGAGGTTCACAGAGGAAGAGGGACTTGAGTAGGGAATGGACAGGGAGCAAGGAGGAAGGCCATTCTAGGCAGGGAAATAGCATGTGCAAAGGCTTAAAGTAAGAATCATGTATCATGTTTGGGAAACAAGGAAAGATGAGGTTGAAGGCGAGGGTTGCATCCAGAGCATAAGGGCCTCAGGCAAATGCTAGCATACGAAGCTTGAACTTTATTTTGTTGGCAATGGGAAACTGTGGAAGAGTTTTGAGCAGGGGAATGACTTGGCAGGGCTCAGCATTAGGAGGACTACTATAATCTTGGGTGGGTTGGGGAGGGATTGTTGGGCCCCAGATCTTAAAACACGCAAGGTGTAATTTTAGAGAGAGGAGATACCTTTGCAGTTACTGTTCCATTCCTATAATTCTATGTGTTTGTGTATTTTGAGATATGTGTGTATATTTATATATAATATATAATCATCTATGTCATATCATATATTTTAAATACAGATGGCCTAGATGGAGGGTAAGTGACTTCCCAAAGGCACATAGTGAGAAAGCCAACATTAGATCTCAGATCTGACTCCTAGTTAACTGCTCTTCCTCTGCACTGTTCTGAGTGAAGGCAGAGGTATCTGAGTGAAAGGAGGCTAACCCAGGAGTCAAGGCAGATGGTGATGCAAGTCTTGATCAGAGCAGGACAGGGCAGACATCAAGGTGAAGACCGTGTGGGAGGCAATGAGGATATGTTCTCTCTCTTTCTCTCTCTCTGGGTGGGGGCTGGGACACAGGGCTCGTTGGAGACTGCACATGAGTACATTTCTCTTTCCTGGGTCCTGCAGCATCCTTCTGGGCCTGGTTTCTATGGCAACAGGCTCCCAGCAGGCAGCCCGCCAGCTGGAGGGAAGCAGGCAGGCAGTCAGGAGAGAAGGCCTGGGCAGCAAGAGGAAGGTTGAAGTTGCGGGGGTTGGGAAAGTCTCCTGGAAAGCCGGAGGAGCCCCTACAGCTGGCCTGACAAGCCCCTCTCTCTTCTGACCATGTGGGGTGGAGGAAGCTCAAGACACGTGGGCCTTTCTTTTGTGGTCCTTGAATTTTCAGATCTTGAACTTCTGTTCATCCCCCACCCCTCCCATCTCCTGACTCCCACTTCTTAAGGTACTGTCTGGTCCCAAACTGATGTATCTAAGGGGGCCACTGACTTCTTTTTAGAAAAGAAGCCCCACTCTGATCTCAGGGGGAAAAATGAACAAGACCTATTGACTTTCTGTTGTGCATAGGATTTGCATATTAACAACTTGAAGACAAGAAATTTCCAGGCCTTGTGTCATTTCTGCCAACAACTTAATTCAGCTCCACTGGCACTGGCTTACTCTGTCGGGCCAGGCTCTGCGCTGAGCTGTCAGGGTCCCTAGAGGAGAAGTCCTCTCAGCTGCAGGCCCACTCCACCCCCATCTGCTCCGAGGCATTTCTTTCCGTGATGTTTCAGCAGCTGGTGTAGTGCGAAGTGTTTGGACTATGGAGCCCAGCAGCCCTGGGTCCAAATCCTGGCTCTGCCACTTTGTGGCTGGGTGACTGTGGGCCTCTCTGGGCCTTGGATTACTCATTTCTTGGTTTGGGCTGAGGACACACTAGTAGAGCTGATGTAAAGTAGCACAGACATACCATTTGTTAAAATACTGAAATACTTCTACATTCATTGGTAAAGAGCCACCACCCCGGTGTGCCCCTCCCCTGCGCCCCCTCTGGTCTGCCCCACTATCCAGCTTCTGCGGGTTGCCTCTCCAGCACTTTGGTCTGTGCCTGCCCTGATTGGTGTCTGCCAGCATCTGCTCTGTCTGTGCAGTACTGGTGGTTAAATATTTTGAATACTGGCTGGCCGGTTGGCTCAGTTGGTTACAGCATGGTTTTATAACACCAAGGTCAAAGGGTTTGGATTCCAGTACCAGCCAGCCACCAGAAAAAACCAACAAAATATTTTGAATATTTTTATCTACCCCTGTCTAGAGGTAGTGCAAGAGGTAGGTATATTACATACCTTCCTGTTGCAAGGGCTGATATATGTCAAGTGCGTGGATTAATGTCCATCACTTTGTAGGTTCCCTTCCTCATTCCTTGCCCTTTTTGCTTGGGGTGGGAGGTGAGGGTTGGGATGAGGCTGGGCGGGGGCAGAGGTGACAGGCCCCTCTCTCCGCAGGCGGGCGAGGTTCAAGCGCTCCAACAGCGTGACGGCCGGCGTGCAGGCAGACCTGGAGCTGGAGGGCCTGGCCGGCCTGGCCACGGTGGCCACAGAAGACAAGGCCCTGCAGTTCGGACGCTCCTTCCAGAGGCACGCCTCTGAGCCCCAGCCCGGGCCCCGGGCCCCCACCTACTCAGTCTTCCGCACGGTCCACACACAGGGCCAGTGGGCCTACCGCGAGGGCTACCCACTGCCGTACGAGCCGCCGGCCACCGATGGGTCGCCCGGCCCCGCCCCCGCCCCCACCCCAGGCCCTGGGGCTGGCCGCCGGGACTCCTGGATGGAGCGCGGTTCAAGGAGCCTCCCCGACTCAGGCCGCACATCCCCCTGCCCACGGGACGGCGAGTGGTTCATCAAGATGCTGCGGGCGGAGGTGGAGAAGCTGGAGCACTGGTGCCAGCAGATGGAGCGCGAGGCGGAGGACTACGAGCTGCCCGAGGAGAGTGAGTCTACCACGTGTGCGCACGGGCGCCCGTGGTGGGGGTGGGGCGGGCCGCACAGCGCAGGACGTCCCTTCAGTGGGGCGTGAGTTTGCCTTCCTCACTGTTTGGTTCTTCAGCACTGAGCTGGGTGGGCCAACACTGGCAGCAGGGCGTGCTGGAGCTCTTGGAAGGAATCACGGAGCAGCTTTAGAGGCCAGGGCTGGGACTGGGGACACTGACCAGGCAAAAGGGCTGGGCCTCCTAGGAGATGGCTACCAGTCCAAGCCATCAAGTCTGTGGGGACAAGGGGGAGGGATTCTGTTCAGATCTGGACTGGTGTGGGGCTCCAGCTCTGATCCAGGTGGTGGGACCAGAACTTCAAGGCAGAGGGGGAGGCAGTTTACAAGGTCAGATCGTGTCTGAGGCTTAGATGAAGGAGATTCAGCCAGGTAGACATGGCCCTTTCCTATAAGTCCAATCTGAGGGAAGACACAGTCTTACCCCAGAATCAACAAGTTAATGGGATAGTGACTAGGAAGACAGGTGTCATGTACTTAATAGTTTCTTTATTTTATTTTTATTTTCGTGGATGGACATTCTGGGGATCCGAACCCTTGGCCGTGATGTTATCAACACTGTACTCTAACCAACTAAGCTAACCTGCCAGCCTGTACTTAGTAATTCTGAAGGAGCCAAGGAGTTATGCACTGATAGTGGCAGCGTCCAGCCAGTGGGTGGTCATTGAGCTAGTGCTCTGGCTAAGGCTATAGAGCTAGGCTGGGGCTGGTTTCCAGCCATTTTCTGACATGAGAGGAGGAAGGATTCAGGAGGATGAGTGCTCAGTACATGTAGGAGGGAAGGAACATCAGCTTCTGAGGATACAGTCTTCTTGGTGAAGTGGGATAGGAGCAGCTTGTTAAGGACTTGAGGATGGGAAGGGGCTGGGGCTGGAGGAGATGCATGGATAGATAGTGCCCAGTAATTGAAGAGTTAGAGTCATTCAAGGCAGACTTCCTAGAGGCTGGGGAAAGAGATGCATCATCCCCCTCCCTGAATTTCCTTCTGCTCTCTAGTCCTGGAGAAGATCCGCAGTGCTGTGGGCAGCACACAACTTCTGCTGTCCCAGAAGGTTCAGCAGTTCTTCCGGCTGTGTCAGCAAAGCATGGTGAGTGCCCACAGGAATAGAGACTTCCAGGTGTGTGTACCTGGCAGGTGACCCAGAGTGTGTGTGTGTCTGGAGGTGAGACCAGGTCAGTGTGCCTGCCCAGGTAGCTCTGAGTATTGTGCCTGGAGGTGGGACCAGGTGTTTGCGCCGGGGAGGGAGAGGCCTGGGCTCTTTCTTGTCCCCGTGTCTCCCAGCCCTCACCCCACTCTCCCAGGTTGAGCTTCCTGACAGTGAGATGGCTAGCTCTGGGCCTGGCTGGGTCTCAGACCTCCCTGACTGGCTGCTTGCACTCTGTGTCCCTACACTGCAGGACCCCACTGCGTTCCCTGTGCCCACCTTCCAGGACCTGGCGGGTTTCTGGGACCTCCTGCAGCTCTCCATCGAGGATGTGACCCTCAAGTTCTTGGAGCTACAGCAACTCAAGGCCAACAGCTGGAAACTCCTAGAGCCTAAGGTGTGTGAGAAGGGGGAGAGGCCAGACTCTGGAAAATTTTCTTCCCCAGGGGTGTGTGTATGTGTGAAGAAGGCAGTGGAAGAGACCCGTGGGCAGCAAGGGCAGCCTGGACAGACGATGGTTGACTGTCCTCTCACAGAATGGCCACACTCCTGGTCACTGCCATATGCTTGGTCCCAATGCTCATCACTGCTTGAGCTGCCAGAACCCTGAGGCTGTCTCAGCCACCCCGGGCCAGCTGCAGTTTGAGGGAGCAGAACTAGATCTTCCAGAAAGGCAGACTGCCCCCAGCTTGGGCCAAAGCACAGAGGGCAGAGCCTTGAGGGTCCTCTCAGACCTTAGCTCACTACACCTTGTCTGCGATGGGACCGGGAGGCCTGTGCATGAACCCCTGTTGCCTTGCTGAGCTGGGGGAGCTGCGGTCCTCCGGGCCCACGCACGGTGCCCGCAGGGAGCGAGCATTCCGATGCCGCTGTAGAGAACGGCTCCACCAGAGGGCGCGCAGCCGTCATGTTTTCATGAAAGCCGTGGGGTTTCGACCGGGTCAGATCGAGTACCCCCGGGGCTCCAGGTGGCGGCATCTGTGGCCTGTGCCAAACGCTGTCTTGCTCAGAGCCACACGATTTTCATCCCTTTGGGAGCTGGGTGAATTGCGGTGCTGGGAGTGGGACCCCGGCCCCAAACTGAGCTGCCGCCCCCTCTTCCCGGCAGGAGGAGAAGAAGGTCCCTCCGCCGATACCAAAGAAGCCCTCGCGGGGCCGGGGCGTGCCGGTGAAGGAGCGCTCCCTGGACTCCGTGGACCGGCAGCGGCAGGAAGCGCGCAAGCGGCTCCTGGCGGCCAAGCGCGCCGCCTCCTTCCGCCACAGCTCGGCCACCGAGAGCGCCGACAGCATCGAGATCTACATCCCCGAGGCCCAGACCAGGCTGTGACCGGCCCGGCCCGCCCAGCCCGGCCCGGGCCCGCGGTTTTCTACCCGTACTGTACACCCAGCGTCGAGGTCACTGTGAACGCGGGCCGCCCCGAGCGCCCGCCCCGCCGGCACCGCACGCCCCGGCCCCTCCTGCCCGTCACACTCTCGTGGGTTTTTTACCTTCCTGACCCCACGCGAAGGCGCCCGGGCCGGGCTGGGGGCCGTGCCTCTCCGCCCTGCGCCCCCCACCTGGAACCCTCTCCCTCCTGGTCCGACGCTTTGTCCCCACCTCCTCCCCATGGGCACCACCTCTGCCATTATTTCCCTCCACGGGCCAGGCCGGGCCGGGTCCCCCATCTGGGCTCTGCGTCCCCCCCACCCCGCGGGGCTGGGCTTCGTGGGGATCAAGCTTCGTGGCTTTTTATGAAGAATCCCGAACCCCGCCTAGGAGCTCGCTCCACCCTCCCAGGGGCTCCACCCTCAGCCCTCAGCCCACCGGGCCCAGGGACCACAGTGGCTGGACCAACCCAGGACCAGGGCGCCTGGGCCTCTCCCCTTTCCCAGCGGCTGGGGAGGGGAGATGGGGGCTTTCCTCACCACACCTGTGGCTGTTCCCACATCCCCTTGAGTATCCCAGGAAAAATAAAATGGCAGAACTGCATTTGAGCCAGTTGCTCTCTCCAGAAGAGACCACCTCTGCCCCGTATGTGTTGGGGGGGTGGTAGAGGGTGGAGGGAGAACGGGCCAGGAGCCCAAGCTCTTGGTTTGGAGACAGCAGAGGTTGCCTGAGCCCCTCCCAGGGAAGAGCCAGCTGGGGAAAGGGGATTCAGCCGCTTGTTGGCCACAGTAAGGACCTGGGCAAAGAGGTGAGGGCATAAACCTCTCCGTCCCCCCCCTCCCCCCCGCCGTCTTCAATCCGTTTCCCTTTCTGTCCCCGAGTCCTCCCAGGGTTCCTCCAGAGAGGGAAGCACTGGAGCTCAATGCCTGGCACACAGCATGTGCTCTATAAACAGGGAGCGTGGTTATTGGGTATCAACAAATATTGGTTTCTCTTCCCCTAAGGCAGTGTTTTTTCTGCTCCAGTCGTTCCTGATCAGCAGCAGAACAACTCTGTTCGGTTTGGTGCTCTTACATTTTCTGAAGCCTCTTATGGGTGGGCACTTTGGGGAAGGAGGTATAAAGAACAGAACTTTCTTGGGAAGCCAAACCAAAACCTAGTAGTGTTGGCTAATATTTATTGAATGCTTACTGTAGGTCAGTCAAAAGGTAAGGGCTTCAGATGAATGTAGCTCATCCTTACAACAGAGGAGAAAGCTGAAACTCACAGGAGATTAAGTGATTTGCTTAAAGTCACAGGGCTAAAAATGGTGGACCCAGGTCTAATGCCAAATCATGAACATTTAGCTGTACAGCTTTGATGGCAGTGCCACCCAGAAAATCCCCTTTCCAGTCCCTTGGGGTTGATGTGTCACACCAAGGCAGGAGGAAGAGCCTGCTAGGCTGTTGGCTGCTCTTCTGCACCACACTGGACCAGCCAATTCTTCGCATTCAGCAAACACTTGTCATGGTCAGACACTACAAAGATAGCCCTGAACAAGATGTTGTTTCTATCCTTATGGTGCTTATTGTCTTATGGGAAAAACGCAAGTAAACAAGGAGTTAAAATACAGGGATGAGTGCTGGAAAGATGACTAAGTATTAGCTATTGAAGGAGGGCTGGGGCTGGGAAGGATGTTCCAAGATCAGGGAGCAGCTGTGCAAATGTCTGGAGGAGAAAGAGGCATTGGGAATGCACAGACTTGATCTTGTCGGCGTTTTGGGTCATATGAAGAAGGCTGGGCCTGGGTCCTGAGAGCTGTGGGGAGCCATTTTTATGGTTTTGAACAGGAGGAGTGGCATAAGCAGATACTTTACAGGCTGGTTTGGGAGACTCCTTCTGAAAAGGAAGAGATCATACACATATATACTCATGAGCCCACTGGAAGGTGGAGAGGGCTCCCATGTGATCTGAATTCCCAAAAACAAATCAGCTTGGAGTTGATCCCATACAGATTCCTGGACCTGGTCCAAGACTTACCAGATAGGTGCTCTGCCCTTGAATGAGTTTTTAACAAGTGCTCTAGGTGATTCTGATGAACAGTCAGGTTTGGGGACACTTAGACTTGATCACTGTCCACAGATTTCCACTACAAATGCTCATTTGTCTGTTTCCCATAGACTTGCCAAGTGAGGCCTTGGTTGGGTCACTTTACCTCTCTGATTGTTTTCTTATCTCTAAAATTGGGACATGCATGAGGCTTGAACTAGATGATAGAATAATTCTACAAAGCAGGTATTGCCATCACTTCTGTTTACAGATGAGGAAACTGAGGCTTGGAGAGGGGGGTGACAGTTACCATGAGGTATATGGGAATGGGCACAGCATCTGCCACTCTGTGGTCATCCCGCTACAGACATGATGTCTAAAATCTCCCCGGGTGGGGCTGTTGTAGGGAGCCTCCTCCGGCTGCTGTGTCCTGGGTGGTTGTGCTGAGCCCCATGGATAAGCGAAAGATTAGATCCGGTCCTTCTGCTTGAGTTGCTCCCAGTCTGGCCATAGTGAGGCATATAAACAGGAAGTTATAGTAAAAGGGGAGGCCTGCTCTTCCAGAGGGACTGAGGAGATGAGAAGAGGGAACCTCTAACAAGCAGGGTGTCTTTGTCCCTTTTGTGCTGCTATAACAACACCACAGACTGGGTAATTTATAATGAGCAGAAATGTATTGGCTCACAGTTCTAGAGGCTGGGAAGTCCAATACCAAGGTGCTGGCCTCTGGTGAAGGCCTTCTTTTTTTTGGCAGCTGGCTGATATGGGGATCCAAACACATGACCTTGGGGTGTTATAAGGCTGCACTCTAACCGACTGAGCTAACCGGACAGCCCCATGAGGGCCTTCTTGCTGTGTCGTCCCATGGTGGAAGGCAAGAGAGCAAGAGGGGGCTCAACTCCCCCTTCTATAGGGGCACCAATCCCACCCCATAAGGTGGAGCCCTCATGGCCTAATCACCTCTGAAAGTTCCCACCTCTTAATACTGTTACAATGACAGTTAAATTTCAGCGTGAATTTTGGAGAGGACAAACATTCAAACCATAACTCAGGAAGTCTGGGAAAGCTTTCTGCCTTGTGAACTAGGTCTTGCACAATGAATTAGCATTTTTCAGTTAAGGAAGAGAAGGGAGAATGTTCATTTCAGGCAAAGGGATCGGCTTGGGCACAGGCATGGAAAGGCATGTTTGTTGGGAACAACTGGATGAGCAAAGGCTGGTGGGGGACGACTGGCTAGGACAAGGGTGTGGAGGGCACAGACTGTGGCCAGAAGGGACCGATGGAGGTGGGGGTGGGGGGAGCTAAACTGAAGATTCCATGGTTTTATTTAAGTTTTTGAAAGACCCCTTAGCCAACAGAATGGAAACGGACTGGAAGGGGCAACAGGAAGGTAGGGGGAGACTATTGGGGGAGCTGCTAAAGTGGTCCAGGTAAGAGAATGATGTTGACTTTGAGAGACTTTTAGGAGGCATAGGTGCTGTAAGCTGGATCCGGGGGGAATAATGCAAAGATGGGGAGGCCTTGAAGATGTCATTCATACCTGCCAGCCATCAAAAAAAAAAAAAAAAAAAAAACAAAAGTCATTCAGGTTTTTGTCTTAATGAATGAATAATGCCATAAATAGACATAGGACATTACAGAAGGAGTAATAAATTTGGGTAATACTTAACACACCAATAACCCTTTACTGAGTTACCTAGGAGGTGCCACTTACTATGCCAAGCACTTCATACACGTTTAGGTGACAATACTGACAGCAATCTTAGGAGGTGGTACTATTATTGCCTTGTTTTAAGCAAAGGGTGTAAATAGCATTTCTGAGATTAGCAGACAGCGGAGGTGGGATGAGAACCCATGGCTATCTGACTTCTAAGTCTGTGTTCTTGAGCCTCAGGCAGTTCCATCTCAGCGAGCTGCTAGCCATTACTCAAGACTCAGCTCAAGGGCTGGTTCCTCTAGGGAGACCTCCCTGGTTCTTCCTGGCTGGGCTGAAGTTCCTGGTCTGTGCTACTAGTGCATCCTTCTGTCATATCATCACCTTTCTTAGACTCTATTGACATTTTGTAGACCCATCTGCTTCTCTTTCAGTCAGAGAACTCCTGAGGACAGGGATGGTCCCAGTCGTTTTCGCATTTCCAATGTCTAGCACACGTTGACTTGCTGACTGAATGCCAGTTAATGTAGGCAATTCTATTCCCTTCTTTCTTCATATTCAATTAGTGAACAAGTTCTGCTGATAAGGTCTGCTAAATATTTCTTTATACTCTTCCTTTCTCTCCATCTTCATTGCCATAGCTTAGCTTTGGGGTCTCTGAGATAATAGAAGAAGGGTGTCTAACATGACAACACAGTCTAGGAGGCTTCTGACAGAAGTAAACCAGAGCTACTTTGGTAAAGAAAGATGGTAAGGGCACTGTAGGCGGACGAAAAAGCACAAGTAAAGCACAGAGGTGTGAAAGAGTTTGCTCTGTGGGGGTAGTATGTGCTACTAAAATAAAAATGCTGGCCTGAGGTTAGTGGAATGAAGGTTGGAAAGCAGGGCCATGTCGGGACATTAAGGAGCATGGGCTTTGGGGCTTTTTTTCTGTATGTGATAAAATTGATGTCTGTATAGGGCACAGTGGGAACACAGAGAAGGGAGCGAATATTTGTGTCAAAGGATGAAATTACAACAAATTTAAAGATCTCAATGGGCTTTATTGAAATTCTAGAATCAGGCAACACATCATTCCATAGAATAGAATAAGTGTTACAATGAGCCCAGAAGAGGAGGTTGGTTTTATAGACAGAAAAGGCTGAAGAAAGAAAAAACAAAGAACAAAAAGCAGATTGGTCATTTCAAAGTTACTTTTCTTATAGGGTGGAGACAGGGAGACAGAACAATAGAAAAATAACTGATTATTTAACATCAGGTTACTTCAGGCTATCCTTTTTGTGTAAGGATTAAAGCAAAGGAAACTTCATTATCATGCCTATGGAAGATATAAGCTGGCCTCTTTGGGAAATTGGCTCTCTCTCCTGATTTCTTGGAAGGTCAGACCACAACTTAGTGTAGGTTTGGTGACGTGGAACTCAGTAGGGATGACACCATTTTGATTTTTAGTCTGTTTTTTGGGGGCCTAGTGCAGAAACTAAGTCCAAAACAATAGACTCCTGTAATTTTTATTTAACACTTGTATCTGAGGGGTCATGTAAAACTTAGGTTTTACTATATTTAAATTATTTGTAGACTTAGGATAGCTACCATCTATTTCTTTGCTTGCTGTGTGCTTAGCACAGTACTTTACATACATTATCTCACCTAACTCTCACGACATCCCTGCGAAATGGGTGTTACTACCTCTACACAGAAGAGGGCAGGGAGTCTCAGACAGGTTAATAATGTTCCCAAGGTCACAGAGCTAGAAAGCTAGCCCGGATCCAAAGAGGTCTTAAAGCACTAGATTATACTTGGTTAAGGAGTCAGAGATGATGTCTTTTGTTTTTGTGTGCCCAGACATACGTCTCAGAAGACGCCTAATGTCAGTTGAATAAATGAATGGATGATTTTTCACTTTCCCCACGCGAAATGCACATGGTGACGTCACTGGGAAACCTCCTGACCGGGAGGGGGCGCTGTGTCATCTCAGCACAGCAGGGCTCGATCTCCGACGCCCAGCTTTCTCCCGTCCTTTGGCTGGAACTCAGCCAATCCCTGCGCTCCGAGAGAGCCGGCGGTCAGTGGGCGGGGTCACGGGGCGACGCCTCGCGGGCCGCTGGGAGCGGCGACGTCCGTGCTCCCGGCTAACGGGCGGAGAGCGGGGACTGGACAGGGGAGTGCGGCTTGGGCTGCAGGTGAGCACGCGGCCCGGGCGGGCGGCTCCCTTCCCCGGAGCGGCTGCCTGGGCCGCCCGTTCCCTGGCGACGGTTCCAGGCCGTAACCTCTGAGTTAGGTGATGGTTAGTGTGTGCTCCAGCCCTGGGCAGGCGTGGCGGCTCTCTCACTTCCCGGCACTCAGATGCCGTCGTGTCTGTGAGCCCAGCTGGGCCTCAGCGGCCGGGACTTCTCGCCTCCGGCCCCTGAATGAGGACCGACGTTGTTGAGGCCATGAGTGTGGTGGGATAGGGGTAGGGGACCGGGAGCCCAGAGGAGAAGGGTAGCTATTTGGACCCTGACCTCGCTTGCCCTCCAATCCCTGGACTGGGTTCCAGTGACTGTCAGGGTTAATTCGTTAACGTTCTCAGGCCTCCTCTGTCCTTGTTAGTAGTTCTCGAGTTCGGGACTGCGGCTTCGGGTCTCATTGGGCCTCCGGAGCCCAGACACAAGGGCAGGTTTCCAGGCAACCCAGTTGACCTTTACCGGACGCCCTGGCAGGCTCCCTCCATGCTAGGCAGGAAATAAGCGTCACAGTCTTTGCGAGACAGTTTTGCCTCTTTCATTTTGATACCCTGGGGGTGACTTGTTGGATGGTCTGGCTTCTTGTAATCAGGAAAGGCCTCTTGTGTTCCTGCCACATTTTGAGGAAGGATGGGTGGATGAGTGCTGTGTTTTTTCACTAGTGAGCTGCTTGAGCTTTCATTCATTCATTCAACAAACTTTTTGAGCACTTTGGACCAGGCAGGGTGGAAGGGGTGGGGGGATGGATAAGTACACAGTGGGAGCAGGACAGACATGGTCCATGCTCTCTTGGAGCTTAAGGAGTTTTGAGAAATGCAGACGAGGGGTAAACCAGCACGGTGCCTGACACAGAGAAAGTGGTTACAAGTGTTGAATAAATGAATTAATTGACTTATTTGGGAATGATTAGAATGTGAGCAGGACTTGTGCTGTGTGTGATTATATTAGTTGTGGACTCATGCTTGATATGTTTTAAGACAAACTGGAAATCTGAATGATGAGTTGTTTAGGGAAAATGTTTACTTATAAAGAGAGAACTTGCTTAAAAGGTGGGAAATAAAACGTAGAAGTATTAGGTTTGGTATTCTTCAGGGGTGTGTCTTGTAATTTATAAATCTTAGAATTTCACAAATCTCTCAGTGTAATCTCAGAGATTGCAAAAAAAGCAGTGCTTCTCGGTACTGAAATGCCAAGCTTATGGGAAAAACTGCAGGAAGCTCTCCCTGTCTAGGATTTGGACAGAAACCATACACCTATCTGCAGTGTGTTTTTTCCACTAGCACTAGAAAAAGCATGGGCTTTTAAGTTGGAGAGACCTGTGTTCAAAATCAGGGCTCTATGGCTTCTAGTGACCTTAGGCAAGTTAACATAATGTCTCTGAGCTTTTGCAGGCTTTAGACAAAAACCTGGGCTAATAATTCCTACATCATAGAGGCATTTTGAGGATCAGATGATGACCAGTGTGTAAATTGTCTAGCATAGTGACTGGTGCTAAGACAAAGGGCCAGGAGGGGAATCTTGGAGCTGCTGTACTTCTTTTCTTTTTTCTCATGATGGTCCATTATAGTCTTAGGTCCGCTAAACACTGAGATTCCTCTAAAGAGAATTGGAACCAAAGAGAGGGAGAGAGTCATCCTAACCTTGTTGAGGCTTCAGTCCTTCACTTTAGACTAGGGATAGCAGTGTTGGAGAAATACCTATAGAGGCACAAAAATCTTTCAGTTGAGGCTTTTGGGCAAGTAACTTAATCCTCTGATAATACCATACCTCACAGAATGGACATGAGGAATAAAAGAGAGAGTGTATATAAAGTGCTTAGCCTGAGGCCTAGCACATAAGTGCTCAATAAATGGTAGCTATCATTATTATGATAATTATGAATGATCTTTGATAATTGTTAATAATGATAATCATTTGAGACTAAATGGCCATTAGAGTGAGCCAATTTGCGTGTTCTTAACATTACTTTGATATTGTCCTACTACATTCCAGGAGGCCCTGCTGCAACTCCGCTTCTGCTTTTTCCCCCTGCCATGGCTTGTATAGTGGTTTTTGTAGAGATTTTTCAAGTCCTAGGGTGTCCAGAGCATGTATAACAGCTTGTGATATTTTCAGGAGCTTATTATGCAAATGTGAGGATATGGGTTTGGTTGATGATTGTAATTTTTTTTTTTTAAAGATGACCCGTAAGGAGATCTTAACCCTTGACTTGGTGTTGTCAGCTCAACGCTCTCCCAAGTGAGCTAACCAGCCATCCCTATATAGGGATCCGAACCCTTCGCCTTGGTGTTATCAGCACCACACTCTCCTGAGTGAACCACGGGCCAGCCCAATGATTGTATATTTTGAAAGTGGTTTGGTTAGCAGATCTGTAAAGTATAGGTTTGTCCCATTGTTAGAAAAGCCAAGTTCAGAATAGGATAAAATCATTATCTATTTATCTAAAATACAGGGTAGTTAGGTAATGGATTATGGTTTTGGCTGTTTAAATATGCTCCTGGATGATCAGTTAGCTCGGCTGGTTAGAGTGCAGCTTTGTAACACCAAGGGCAAGGGTCAATAAATGAATGAATGAATGAACAAGGAGATTCACAGTGGGATTGTGTGTGGGTGGGGAAAGGGTGGCTGGCTGTGCTCATGGAGAAATTTCGTAGGCTTCTTTTCCCTTCCTGAAATGTTGGCAAACTGTAGAGGGAAGATTGAAGCTCTATTACATAAGGCTCAGAGGTCCTCTTGCAGGGAACACTGCCATATATATAGGTGGACAATTGTCAAATAATATAATACGTAAGAGATTCTCCCCCGCTTCCAAATTTCCTAGATTATTTCAGGGACCCAACTGTTGCATAAAGCAAGGTACCATCTTGCATTACCCTGCATGGGGTGGATGCCCATTAAATTATGCCAAGCTGCCTGGTAAGTGGAGAACCCTGGTGGGTTGTCCATATTTGGTGAAAGAAGGGGGTGGTGGTTTCTTCCTAATGCTGCCTTGTGTTCTTCTACAGATGTCATGTGGCCTGTGCTTTGGACCGTGGTACGTACCTATGCTCCCTACGTCACATTTCCTGTGGCCTTTGTGGTCGGGGCTGTGGGCTACCACCTGGAATGGTTCATCAGGGGAAAAGATCCCCAGCCTGTGGAGGAGGAAAAAAGCATCTCGGAGCGCCGGGAGGATCGCAAACTGGATGAGCTGCTAGGCAAGGACCACACCCAGGTGGTGAGCCTTAAGGACAAACTAGAATTTGCCCCCAAAGCTGTTCTGAACAGAAACCGCCCAGAGAAGAATTAATGGAAGACGCAGAGCCCTGTGTTCCTACTGTGTGCCATGTCTGGTCCTGCCACCATGTCAACCCAGCCCTGGAACCCACCTCTGATTTGCTTTGTTGCTTATTCTGGCCCCTTCCATGCCACACAGCCATACACATACTGGTTGCTCCTTTATGGCCAGGCAGACACAGCAGCAGCTGAGGGGCCAGTGAAGAGGAAGGCCCTGGAGGGTTCTCGCCTGAAGGCTGCATCTGTCGTGTGGTGGCCACAACTGCTCAGGCTTCTGAGCTTATGGGTGCACTGCCAGTATGAGTGTTATGAAATGAACATTGGCTGTCAGTCTTCATGGGGAGATGGTTTGGCTTCCAGTGTGAATGGCTGGGATTTGGGTTTTGCCATTAGGAGAGATACCTATATGTCTAGTTCCAGTTTTCACTGGGAAGAATTCAAAAATCCAGCTGGCTCCCTTCACTAGTTTTCCCTCTCCTTTGTAGTCATTCTTCCTGAAATTTTGTCCTGCCAGCTCAGGAATGGGATTCCTTGGGGAAGGAAAGCATTTTTCTGTTCTTGGAAGCTCAGGCTATTCACCTTGGGGCAGGGAGGAACATGTGCTTGGTGAATTTGCTTGAAAACAATCACCATCTTCCACGCTCAACACTGTATAGTGCAAAACTTGATTAAAGTGGCATCTGAGAACACATATTGATCAAATCCTATGTTTCAGATGGTGTTTGGGGTCTCCTTAGGAGTTAGGCAAGGTCAGGCAGTTTAGGGTAGGATAACATTGGTGTTTAACTAAGGACTCTGGGGGCCCTGGAAGCTTTGTCTCATTAGCATGGTTGGACCAAATTCTGGAGGCACAGGTTCCCAAGAACCTTTTTATCATGATAACAAGAGGCTGTAGCACCTTCCAAAGTCTAAATTGGAAAAGACCACACACATAAGCTTTTCCCTATAAAAGTAATATATGCACTATTCCCTATAAAAGTAAAATTTGGTAAGGATTTTTAAAAGGTATAAAAGGTACACACTGCCAGTGCTTTAATACAATCACTGTTAACGTTTTTATTGTCTTTCACTAATTCTCTGCATAGTTTTTAAAGCTAGTTTTCATTACTGTACATTTGATTTTATATTACTTTTAAACATATTGTCATTTTCCTGTCTTATAGTCATCCTAATTGTTTTTAATACCTGCATAATTGCTCATCAAGTAGTAATATAGCATAAATTCATTTTTAACAATTTCCCTATTGCTGGACATTGAATTGTTTCTGGTTGTTCACTAGAGTAAATACTTCAGTGAATATCTTATACATACAGAGGTTTTCCTTCATTTTGGAGTAAATGGTAGGAACATTAAATGGCATTTAGGATGCAATGTGATGAGCAGTTTTAAGGGTCTCCATGCATAGTACCAAATGTCTTTTCTACAGAGCTGTAGGAGTTTATACTAAATGTTACCATTTAAGATGTTGCTGGTGAGGTTGTAAGGGGATGATATCAGAGGGCAGGATGAGACATAAGAACCTGTTGCCTCATGAAGCTGACTGATGTTTAACCTGAGCAAAGGGAAGTCATGAGCATTTGATGAAGAATGAATCTGCCCGATGATGTTAACAGGAGGTTGAGGGTAGAATTCCTGAACTGATAGAGATGCCAGCTGTGGAGTGGGAGGTGCTGGGAGGACGTGGAAGGTGGCCTGAGAGAAGGACGGAGCAAATCAAGTCAGTGGCTTCCCCTCAGGGTTGCTGAGGCCTAGTGAGAATGTTGAAATGACCTACTGTTGCTTCCCAAGAAAGGGATCTGATGGGGAGTGTGGGGAAAGATGTTACTGAAGTGCTGGTTCTGAAAGGATCTGCTAAGCTTAGTTTCTGTTTATAGGCACTGGCTGGTGGGCATGCCTTCTCGACTTACCAGTGCCGCTCCCCTGTGGCAGTTCTACACATTACCAAGCCTGGGAATGCTTCCTGGGCTAAACCAGCAGTAGCAAACCCTGATGCCTACAGGGGTCAGTCAGGTGATTTAAATGAGCCTCCAGGCTGGCCAGGCTGGGAACTAGAACGCACAGGCCTGCCGAAAGGGGGCAGTGGCGATTCAGCTTCCAATCTGTGCTGCTCACCCAGTGATACCAGATTTTCCAATTCTTTTCGAGAAGATGCTAGAAATTCAGTGTGTGTGTGTGTGTGTGTGTGTATGTGTGTGTGGAAACTTGATTTTTGTATGTTGACAATTCATTTAAAAAAATTCTAACATGCTAACATATCCGGGGCCTACTTTGACCCAATTTGTGACCTTTCACACTGACCCCACCTTCTGATGATATTGGAGAGGTTTTTATAGCACTCTAACAACTTATGGCAACTATTAGATCCCAGAATGATTTCCCTAAAAACCCTTCTGGGCATCCTGCACATATGCAGTTTAATATCAACCTAAGCAAAACATTTGAGGATGGAAAGTCTACAGAAACAATACCAAAAAATTTTCCCAGAGACATTTTTGGATTTTCGGATATTTTATAACAACCCTGTCTCCGCTGGTGTACCTCCCCGCAGTGCCTGGTTGAGGAAGCCCATCTTTGGAAATTCAAGTTGCTCCCTCCTTCAGTCTCACTTTGATTGTGTTTCCTTTTAAATAATTTCATTTCCTAGGGCATGTCCTCTGAATTTCTGCCTCTAGTGAGTCTATTAATATTCCCAGCTAGATCTTTCCCACGGGCTGGCTGATATGTGCTGCTGCTGTGGTGGCTATAAGATAGTGCATGGTCTCTTGCCTCTTCTTGGGTGTCATTAAGTAGCAAGGTTTATGTGGATGTGGGCAAGGATAGGTTAGGGTGGCTGTGATGAACCAGGGCATGGGCTGGTTTTTTTCCGTGCTTGCTGATTGACCTTGGAGGCATGTGATCCTCTTTTTGACTGGCTTAACGGTCACAGTTCACTGAAATACATTAGTAAGTAGATGTGCTTGGGGCTTTCCCCCTACTCCCCTCCTAGGTCTCTTCCTGGGCCAGTGATGGTGGTGGCTTTAGAGCAGGGTTATCCTGTCCAAACATGACAGGAATCACTTCTCTCCCCTCAGCGGCTCAGTGTCTGGTGCTTTTCCACTCTCTAGACCCTTTCCTGTGCCTGTTGCTGTGTTAGCACAAGTTAGCTGGGCAACTGCCAGGGGGCCCTTTGACTCTTGTCAGCTTCCCAAGGCCCCGGGCTTGTGGGACTGCTGGCCCAGTGATACACCATGGAATTAGCTTCACCAGAATCTGGGGTGGGAGCCAGGCAGCGAAAATGAAAAAGCTCCTGTCTCGCCTCACGTCTTGTTTTCCATGTTGGTATGGATCTCTAAGTACTTGTAGAGTGGTGAGTCAGGGCAGTGTAGTAGAGTACAAATAAAGTGAATTCTAGAGTCTGACAGACTTGAGTTATGAATACTGCCTCAGGACCTAACTGAGTGACCCTGGACAAGTCACTTAGCCTTTCTGAAAACCTTAATATCCTCATCTGTAAAATGGGTAAGAACACCTGTTTTTGCTGGATTGTTGCAAGGGTAAGGTAATATATGTAAAGTTCTTCACAGTCCACGGCAATCAGTAGGTGCTCAATAAATATTAGCTGCTTTAATTTTACTGCAAGAAAAGCCCACATTTCTTGCAGTAATTGCATGTATCCTTGTGATCCTGGTGAGGTGGGGATTTGGAGGAGAAGGCAACCTTGGCTGAGTGACAATAGGGACCCTCAGGTCTGGAGGTTAAGGGCTTCTTAAGAATCTTTTACAGAAAGGACTGCCTTGCGTAAGAACCAAATTGGTCAGGGGGACTGCAGGCTTCAGACCTATGTTACTAAGTAGTAGTTGCATTAGTGCAGTCTGCAAAGTCAGAAATGAGAAAGGGGGAGAAGTTGTTCCAGAATTCCCAAGAGGTCACGGATCAGGAGAATGTGTAGAGGAAAGAGCCTCGGAGTTGGAGGCAAATCTGGGTGACCTGGGATATGCTGGGTCACCTCTCCTGGCCTTGGTTCTCCCACCTGGCAAATGGGGATGCTAATGTGTTCCCTGCTGATAGTGTGAAAACAGTGAGGAACCAGTTTAGAGTGCTTTGAAAACATACAAATGCTGGATGTTATGGCCCAGTAAAACCTCCCTTTTGTGTGGTTGGGATGGCAGCCAGTCTGAACAATGAATTATAAATAAATGCTCCTTTATTCCTTTTCTGTCCACAGTCTCTATTAAAGTATTTGCTAAATAGAAGTCAGAGGGGTGGAATCAGCTTGAAGAGTAAAGAGTAATTAGTAATTGATGTATCAGTTTTCATACTGTGCCAGCAGTGCCTCTGATGTACTTAAAAAGTTCATTCTTTTGAATTAAATTTGTTAATGTTATTTGTCTGTTTATCAAATTCTTCTTTACAGAATACAAAGGTAAACCCTGGCTTTGTGTTTTGTTTAAGAAATGCCAAATGGGCCCTCCAAATTTTTGAGATTTAAGAAAAAATCTTTACTAGCTTCCCAGCAAGGGCAGCTTTTCTGTCTAGAGGAGTACAAAGTCCTTTGTGCCCTCATGCCCTCTCTCACTGCCCTGTTGCCTCACTTCCATTTCTGGCTCCACTGCCCATTTCCATTTGCTTATGAGCCTGAGCTGCCAAGTGCAGCTGGAGCAATTTGCATAACCATACTGCCTGGCACTCTCCACTTGTGTGGAGTAGTCTGCAACACTTCAAGGTGATCTTTTTTAAAATCAAACTCCTCAAGCACCCAACGCCATCCTTTGCTGGTTGCTGTTCACCACCACCACTACAGTGGTGAAGCCATTTTGGCTAGAAGCTTTTGTAATTGCAAATCCCATATCCGTTTTTTGGTCCTCGTCATATTCTAGCTCTTTGCAGTATTCGACACTCTTCAGGAAATTCTCCCTTGATATCACCACCATCTCAGTTTTCTTTTCTGGCTCTCTCTGCCACTGCTTCCTCCTGTTCTCCTAAGTGTGGTGTTCTTCCAGCGTCATCCTTACCTCTGTTTTCTTGCTGGGCAGTCTTAGCCTCATTCGTGACTTCAAGCACCACCAGTGTCTACCTTGATGACTCTCAAATGTTTATCTTTAGTTCTGAATTTCCCCCTAAACTCCAGATGATTTTCTGAAACAGTGTATTATGCATCTCTGTCTAGATTTATGATATAGTACGGTGGCTAAAAGTGTTGACCTGGCTTTGAAGCCTAACTAATCTGGTGTGACTGGGGAAGTTACCTAGCTTCTCTAAGCATCCTCTGTAAAATGGGACTAATTCTGCTTACTCACAGTTGTGAAGATTGAGATAATTTTTATGAAACACCTAACACAGTGTCTGGAATAGATTCCATGTTCCTTCGTCCTGTTCCTCTAGTTTCTGACTTTTCCTCCTCCCCAACCCCATGGATTCCATCACTGATCTGTGGTGACCTGATTCTTCTACATCTGTAGTCCACCCTCTGTTCTTCTCACCCCTTTGCTTTAAGCCCTCATCATCTCTTGCCTAAACTCTTGATCTTGTCCTGAAAAGTCTCCCCATTTCTGCCAGCATTTTTTTTCTAAAACACACATTTGATGTGGTTGCTCCTTAAAGACCTTCCTGGCTCCTCTCACCTATAGGATGAAGACCAAAGCCCCTTGCCATGCAAGCACTTTCCCCATCTTGCCCCACCCTCCCTCCTTAGCTTCATCTCCCATCACTCCCTGTGACAGAGCCTTGTTTTTGCCATTTCCTGAATATGTTGTGCTTGTTCAAACCCCAATGCCTACATGTACACTGTGCATCGTGCCTCCCTGGCTCTTCCCTCCTTCGGTGCCTGGTGGACTCCTAGTTACACTACAAGATTTAGCACGTGGATCCATATCCGACTTCTGTAACTAAGCAGAGCTTGTCATTGCGGTCTACGTGTTCCTCTACTGTAGCATTTGTTATAAGGCACTGTGGTTGGTTTGTGTCTGTGTTCCACCAGACTGTGAGTTCCTTGAGGACAGGGACCAAGTGTTACTCAACTGTCTGCCCCTTCCAGAGTGCCTTGCACATTGTCATTGTCAATAAGTATTGAATGAATTAAGAGGCCCTTGAGTGTGATTCTGGGATGGAGCAGGTACTGGGGCTGGGTGTGGAGACAGGCCTTTTGGAAGGACAGGGAGCAGATCTACCACGTTTGTGCTCTGAGGTGCCTAGCAGCTTAGATCTAATGGCAGTGGTGTTTTACGACAGCTTGACCTTCCCCAAGGTTGGTAATGAGCTAAAACAAAAGAAACTGCTGGCTTAATTTCCCCGGGGGAAGTGGGGCTTGGGCAGAGAGCTGCATTTCCCCACCGGGTAGGACCTGGACCAGCATAGCCTGTGATGAATTTGACCCTGATGACTCTCTAGTGGGGAACAATGTCCTCAGGAAAGCATTCAGGAAACCCTTCGTGTAGTAGTGATCAAAGCTCTGCAGCAGCTCAGCAGGGTGGATGGGGCAACTCCAAGGAGTTGAGCAAGGCCCTGGGTCTGAGCCCAATGAACCACAAATGCACTTTCCAGGTGGAACTCTACATCAGCCTCTCGGCAGACCCCTTGGGTTACAGAAGTCCTGGGAAGGGGTGGGACTGCCACCTGGGGAGCCGTGGGTGCCACTTCTGGAGTGTCTCTGTTTTGTCTCCATTTTTCCCTTAGCACCTTCCCTCTGTCTGTGGCCTGAGAGTGTGGGGCGAGCTGGCAGGTGAGGCTGGAAGCCTTTTGAAAGCAGAGATGGGGCGGGCTCTGCTTTCTCCATGTCATCAAGAAGCTGTCATAAAACTTCATATATTTATGCGAAACCCTCTTTTTACTTGTCTCTCATCCCTGAGGCGTTCACATGGCAGAGGAAAGAGCAGTGGCTCGCCTGATGCTAACACAGGCATCTCAGACCTGGAGCGGGAAATGGCTCACCCAAGATAATACAGGGGATTCTTGGCAGAGCTGGCCCTGCAGCCACCCCAGTCCCCCTCCCCTTCCGAGCTTGATCTTGTCATCACTCCAAACCAAGGTCGGCTTCTGGCCTGCAGGTCTGTGGACTTGCTGATGAGAGGAAACACCCTGAGTGCCTGCACCCACAGGCACAGCCACAGCCCTTCTCGCTGGCAGCTCACGTGGCTTATGTCTGATGAGGGCTGCAGCCTGCTTTTCCTGCCCCCTTCCCAGCTTCATTTTCCCAGTACACAGACCACAGATGAACTCTTGGGGTAGCTCTGCCGCTTTGATGCCCTCCAAGCTGTTTTCCCCACGTGCAGGAGGCTAGGAGGTCAGTCTTTCCCACAGATGGGAGTCCTGTGTGTTTACAATTTGGTCGATTGATGACCAGGTGGATTGTTCAGCTGCCATTGTCCCTAAAGCCTTGTCCTTGGCTTGCTTCTGCCTCACTGACAAATGCTGGGGCCTTGATGGGCTCGGGTCCCAGCCCCCGCATCCCCCTCTACTCCCCAGGAAACTCAGCTCATGAGTTAGACTGCTTGTGTTCAGAGCCCAACACTGCCACTTACAGCTGAGTGTCCTTTGGCAAGCTACTTAATAGTCTCAATCTTGTGTCAAGTGGGGCTAATTACTAATTACTTATAGGGTTATTGTGGGGATTAAAAGAAAACACACCAAAGTGTTTGGAACATCTCACATATAGTTGGCACTTAGGAAAAGTTGGTTATTGTGATTAGTAGTATTTTTTCTATTCCATGCATTTGCCACACTTCAAAACCCTCGTCTCTCTGGGTTCGAAGGGGGAGGAGGGGTGTAGAGGGGAGACTGAGGCCTACAGGACTGCTGTGGCAGCTCTCAAGCCTGTTGGCTCTTCCATTCGATGCTTCTCTGCCCTGTTTCACTGCTGCCCCCTCCCTGGTCCTTCTCTGCCCTGTCTTGGTATCTTGCAGCATTCCCCTGGCTCCACGGCATCCCCAGCACCCACTTAGCTCTGCCTTGGTTGGCTCACTGCTTGGCAGATGGAAAGTTTTGGAGGAGGCTGTAGAAGCTGGGCAGCTGAGGGGGTGCTGAGCTGAAGGGGCCCTGCCTGGGTTACTGTGGCTCTTGAAACACAACTCACTGGGCGGCTTGGCTGGGAGTGTGGGTGGAGGAGGTCCCCCAAGCCCCTCCTCGTAGTGAGTCAGGGCAGGTGTCTTAGTTTGCTGGGGCTGCCATGACTAAACACCACAGACTGAGCGTCTTAAACAACAGAAATGTATTTTCTCACAGTTCCAGAGGCTGGAAGTCCAAGATCAAGGTGCTGGCAGGGTTGGTCTCCTCTGAGGCCTCTCTCTTGCTGTCTCTTCACATCGTCATCTCTCTGTGCACGTACACCACTGGTGTCTCTCTGTGTCTAAATTTCCTCTTATAAAGACACCAGTCAGATTGGATTAGGGCCTACCCTAGTAGCCTCATTCTGACTTAATCACCATTTAAAGGTCTGTCTCCAGATATTGTCACATTCTTAGGGGGTTACTGAATTTTGGGGGAACACAATTCAGCCCATATTAGGACAATAGATGGTAGTGGCATGTAAGCATCTTCCTCTGGGGAAACCTCGGCAGAGGAGAATGGCCGCAGAGCCATGGAGGTGTCCAGCCTACCGGGCACAGGGTCCTTCAGGTCCCTGGCTGCTTGCTTGGCCATGGGGTGGGGCTGTGCTGGTGGCTCCTCCTTCTCCCCCAAGAGGTCTTAGGGTGAGAACTAAATGCCTGAGGCCGGAAGGCTCTGTGAGCTGATTAGCCCTGTCATCTCGGGTGAAGGAACAGTCAGTGGGCCCCAGGCACAGTTCTGTCCTTCCCCTGCCTTATCAGAGCCTGGAACCCTTCCACCTCTAGACTGTGACCCCAGGCTCTCCTGATGGGGGTGTACCGATTTTGAAGGGAGTAGCACGGCTGCCTCTGTTTTAGCTGAGCTCTGCAACTCTCCATTTACCCTACCCGGTAGGGAGTGGTAGAAATAGCACTGAGAATCCAAACATCACTTCTGTTGTTTTTTCCAGAAGATTTACCTGCTGATACTCTAGTAAACACTTTTTCCCCAGAGCTCATGTGTTTTCTGATAAAAACTGAGGGCAGGTGGGGAAGTGGCTCAGAAGCTTGCTGGGTGTCAGAATTGGCTACAGACAAGTGAGTGCCTTGCCTGGCTCTGGAGCCCACCTTCCCCTCTTTCTTTCATGCGGTCCCACTAGGTGGCTAGAGATCATCTCAGGAACCTCTGAGGGGGCATTGCCCTCCCCCAGCTCTCCATGTCTCCCTCTGGTCTTTCCCTGGGTCTCAAGTAGGCTTTTGTTCCCCCCAATATTCAGCACTGGAAGGGCAGGAAGGATGGATGCTTTAGGTCTGGCCACCTGCTACCTTCTGCCCAGCCTGTTCTGCAAGTCCCAGGATCACAGAGGTTTCCTGCTTCTTGGAAAAGGGCCAGAGGGCAGCCACCCTCCTCCTGTGGACCTTGTTAGTCTTGGGAACTGAGGCAGACAAATCCCAGAGAAGAAAAGGGAAACTGTGCTCACTGAGCCCCTTCAGGCTAAGCATTGGGCTGGAAGCTAAATGATATCTCATTGAATCCTCTCGCGAGAACTGCAAGGCAGGGATTGTTTTTCTCCATTTTTGGAGACGAGGGAGCTGAGACTGAGAGGCTAAATAACTGTCTAAATCCCATGCTGAGCAGGTGGCTGTGCTGGGAGGTAAGCCTGGGTCTGCTGGCTTTGGAGCTCTTTTCTACCCCCAGTGAAGCTGGCCTTCCCTCTGACTTCACTGTGCCTTTTGCCCTTCGCCCTTCTTCCCCTTGGATAGTGGAGAGGGGAACGTGGGAAAGTCGGTGAGGGCTTCCTCCCCTCCTCCTTCCTTCCATCTCCAGAGACCTTTGTTCTCGCTAATTCCTGGATGTTCTTGGGCTCCTGACTGACTGGGCTGCAGGTCTCAGATCTCCAGTGACTAGGAGGGAATAAATGGGGTGTCACCTCTTGACCTGTTTCCTCCCTCTCACATGAGCCCTCCAACCAAGACCACCACAGAGTCCTGAGGCTGACTCAGTGCCTTCTTTGTTGAAAGTGGAAAACAGTACTCACAGAGACTGGCTATGGGCAGGACTGGATGCAGCCACCTGCCCCTCTCCGGGGCTTTTTCTCCAGCTCCAGGAAGTTGGGGGAGGACTTTCAAGGTCTAGGATATGGGGTGGGGGTTCTAAGAATGGGTTGAGAGGAGGGGGCAAATGGTCTCTCCATGCCCCTCTAGCTAAACCTGTCTCCCAGTGCCAAATATGGGCTTCCTCTTAGTAGACTGTGGGTAGCATGGCTCTGCTTCCCGTTAGCTGCGTAACCCTGGGCCAAGTGACTTAACTTCTCTGTGCCCTAGTCTTTAAGTTGGGGATTTACTACCTACTTCACCAAGTAATTGAGGGGAAATCTCTTAGCATAGTGCCTCATTCCATAGAAGACATTAGCTCTCCTCTTACCCCTCTTTCCTTCCAGTTGCTGGGTGGTCCTGATCTCTTTGACCAGTTTCTGTTGGGAGGCAAGGTGCAGTGGGGAGGCACAACCTGGGAAAGCCTTTTTCTGAGTCCTGCTGGAGCCTGCAGAAAAAGGAGGCCTCCCTGTTTCCCCAGCTCTCTTGTTTCGCTTTGCTTTTTGTGACATGGAGGAAACTGAGGGAATTGTGATTATCCACTCTGGAAGATAAATTTGAAGTGTGACTTAATAAGCATTTATAAGCCTATCAAAGGTTATCGTTCGAGCAGAGTGACCAGCGGACACCGGGAAATGTGTTCAGTGTGCAGTAGAGGTATGCGAGTGGACATGAGAAAGCCTTTCCCAGCAGTAGAAGGCCTGAGATCCTGGAAAAGGGGGTGGGTGGTGGGAGCAAGATTGAGGAAGGCTGCAAAATCTTTAAAAATAGGTCATTTTGTTCTGACTGGGCTTTTTGGGGGGGGGGTAAGGGGGGTCGGACTTGACCAAGAGGTGGAGGGACTGGTCAGAGGCCAGCAAGAAACTCACCTCAAATCAGAAGTCAGGCGACATCCTTAGGGGACAGAATTGAATACTGTATGGGAGCCTGGGCCAGGGGGTAGACAGGGAAACCCTGCCTCTGCCTCTGCCCCTGCCCCTGCCCCCAGCTTTGCCTTGCTGTATTTTCGGAGACAGCACAGGAAGTGGGCCTTCACAATGTCAGGATACAGGAAGATATCGGACTATTGAAGGCCACTTCCCGTGAGCTGGTCATTCACATAGTTTGTCACTGCTATCAGGCCTTTGGGGCCCTGCCATTGTCTGGAGGCACTGCAAAAGGCTGGGGGCGCCAGCAGAGGCTCTTGGACACAGAATGCACTATTGTGCTCAACTGGCAGCACCCCATGGGGTGGGGAGGAAAGTGGTGGGTAAGAAAGGGGACGCCTGCCTCTCATTGTCATTGATTGCACAGTGGGGTTGGGGGCTGGGGTCCTCTCCTGCTCATGGGAGCCTGAGCTTCTGGGAAAAAGGATGACTCTACAGGAGTACTTTGCTGAGTACTGCAGCAAAGTACCAGATAGAGCTGGAAAGGAGTTTCAGTACTTTATGAACAGGGGCAGGTTTTCTAGATCTCTGCCAAGAGCCAGTGTGATATACAATGGGCTTGGAGTCAAGTGACCTAGATTTTGAAATCATTCTCCACCACTATCAACTGTGTGACCTTGGGGCCATCACTCCACCCCTCTGAGCTTTAGTCCTGTTCCTGTAAAATGAGGGTGGTCATAGCTAGCTCGTAGGGATGATCGTTACTTGAGATAATCTGTTGAAGTTTTTAGCTTGACACCTGGCACATATTAGATGTCTAAGAAAAGTTAGTTCCTTCTCCACCCTCATATCCTGCCCTTCTAATCCACTTCTGACCCCACTGTCTGGTCTGCCAGTGAGCCAGCGAATCAGCGTGTGCAAGGGTATGGAGAGGTATTTTAGTATCAGCCCAAACAAACCATTACTCTGCCTTCCTTTATGCCAAGAATATCAGACTAACTGTTAATTATCTGCACTAATGGACAGCACAGTAGCAGATAATTTTACTTTGGCCATGTGCCTTTGGCCTTATGTGTGAATCTGGGTGTGTCTGATTTCTAGAAGTTCACTTTAAGCCAAATAATGTAGTTTTAACGGGCAGACCTAGCTCAGGGAGAGGTGAGTGAGAGAACCCTCTCGCAGCCCATAGCTTTGCCCTGCTCACCTCTGTAACCCATCAGTGCCAGGAAAGGGCCACTTTCTTCCTTAGCTCTCTGACAGGTGGAAAACCGTGGACTTTGGAGTCAGACACTTGGGTGTCTTGATTCCTGCCCTAATGGTGTGACTAGGCAAGTTATTTGACTTCTTTGTGTCTCAGTCTCTTCACTTGTAGGTGGGCATAATTGTATTTACCTTGCAGGGATTCCGTGAGGATGAAATGAAATAATGTAAATGCCCATCACCTGGATATGTTTTCCTTCCTTTTCTTTCCTGTCCCATCTTGTCTCTGTCACTTCATCCTGACCCTGAACAGAGAGCCCTTTCTGATCACTCCTGTCACACAGATATGGCTGTGTTTGGCCTTTAGAGAGTTTTACTGCCCCACTGCCTGGAAGAGCCAGAGCTGGGCTGTTCAATATGGTAGCCACTAGCCACATGTAACTATTAAAATTTAAATGAACTAAAATAAAAAATTCAGCTCCTCACTACCACATTTCAAGTGCTCAGTAGCCATATGTGGGTAGTGGCTACTATACTGGACAGCAGAGACAGAACATTTCCATCATTGTGGAATGTCCTATTGGATAATGTGGAGCTAGAGGATGGGAAGTAATCATGGAACCTGATAAGAAGGAGGAAATAAATTGAGGAAAGAGAATTTGGGTATCTGGAAACTGATCCAAGTAGTGTTCCTCTGCTATTTGGAGTGTTGTGGGATTTGGTCTCTTCATCTGGTGCTCTTCCTCCATTTGTGGAGTTAATCGAGAGCACACTTGGTCTAACACTCAAATGCTGGGGACCCTGGGGCTGGACTGAGAAAGCCACCCAAGTAGGCCGTGTGCTCCAGGGGTGAGTCATCTCCAGGCCTTACAGACTAAGTTTGCCTTGTCTTCCATGGCCCCCATGCAGCTGTGGATCGTGACTGCTTAGGTCCAGGGAAGCCACAACCACAATATAACTCTTTATCCCAAGCCTGCTGCTCTGCAGTCTTCCCTTTGTCTCCCATCCTCAGCACAGAAACCATAGACATTCACATGGCTCTGCCCTGATGTTGATGACACAACTCTTCCCTTAAGTGTACATTGTAGTTCCTGCATGTGACTCTCTGTCTTTCCTTACTTGCCACACTTAGCTGTAAGTGCTGGTCCTGCCACTCTTAACTTGGGCAGTCTTAGCCTGGCCTGTTCCCTGAGCTTGGGCAGGCTGCTGGGCTCTGGGGGTTAGCTTTGTTGCCAACAGCCTGGTGTACACGAGTCCTGGGAACCCCTGGCCCTTAGCTAACCTCAGATGCACTTTCCCAGTTTATACAGTCATAAGCTCTGCTTTGCTTCCTGACATTCTGACTAGCCTTGTCAGTGTCCCCTCTTGGGTTGGGTGTCTGTGATCCGAAGCTGCAAACTGGGTTCCTGCTCTGAACACACACATCTCCTGAAATCCAATTCTGAAGTCTGCTCTGAACATCAAACTGGCCTAAAGACGTCAGTGTTGGGCTGGATCTTGCCTTTGGAGTGGCTTGCCCTCCCTGCCCAAGTCCTAGCTACCTGTCTTTTCCATCAGTTTGTGCCAACAGTGAAGCCCTGGCATGCCTGGCAACTGAGGCCATCGGTGCTGGACAGATTCAGGAATGCCCCGTGGGCTTGCCCACCTTGGGCAGGTTTACAGACAGTCACAGCAGTTAGAGTTCAGAGGAGCTTGGCAGGTGCTAAGGATAGGAGCTGGTAAGGGATCACATGTGAAGCCCAAGTTGTCTTCAAACTTGGGAGAAATCAGGGCCTCTAGCCAAGATTATGTTGTGCTCCCATTGCTTGTTTCACAGCTGGGGACCCTGAGCAAAGAAAAGAGAAGCGGCTGACTCAAGGCCACACTGGGGTTCTGAGTAGAGATCATGCATCCATCTTGCTTCTGCTGGTTAGAGGTTTCCCTTTCCTCCATCCAAGCTGGGGTCACTCTTTTGCTCACACAGAACAAGCTGTTCTCTTATGACCTCTTCCTCTTTCCCTCCCTGCCCATGGGAAGTTGTAGTCAGAGAGGTGGTCCCCAGGCATCAGAAGGTTTCCAAAGACACTGGCATCTGCCCCTACCACCCATTCCTGCCTCTGCCTCACTCAACTGCTTGCTCAGGGGCGGGGATATCCGGGGAGAGGTCTTGATCCCAGAAACAAACAATGTAATTGCGCATGCCATTGTTGAGAGAAACCCAAGGGACAGCCCAACTGGTGCCCCCCCCCCCCCCAGGGCTTTTCTTTTCCCTGGCACTGCTGCTCTTTGTCCTTCCTATCCTGGGAAGGATGGGAAAGGGCGTGTGGGGGTGGACAAGGCTTTAGGCAAATGAACATAATCCAACTTATACTTGTTCAGGCAAAAATAAGACTTTAATAGTTCACAGAGCACGAAACTTGGGTGATGGACACGAAAATCACCAGTACTCTCTCTCTCTCTCTGTCTCTCATCTCTGCATCTCTCTCTGAGGTGGCTCCAACCTCTTGCTGCAGGCCTGTTTCTTCAGGTGGAGGAAAACAGGGCCACTGATAGCTCCCAAGCCTGATATGTTACAGGTTCTGTCACAGGAGAGGGTTGACTTTGATCCCTGGTTTCTAAACCTAAAAATTCTAGAGAAGGGACACACTGGCTCAGGTAACTGTCCCTTGACTAATAGTGGCTGGGAAGAAGTTTTAGGTAAGAACATGGCAGCTTCTGTAATGGCCTGTGGATGGGGCAACTGTTCCCAGAGAAGGCCTTTGATGGACAAGGAGGAGCAGGTGTGACAGTGCCTCTTGGGTGGGGCAGGGGTTTGCAGTGGTGGACTCAGCCCTCTCTGCTGGTGATTTCTGAGCAGAAGTGCACTGGCTGTAGAAGTGGGACTGAGATGAGGATGGCTAAGAGGAGTCCTAGGATTTTGGCCTGGAAATGGGCATTAAAGGTGGCCCAGGTGGGCTGGAATATTGGAAAGAGTGTAGAGCCAGGGAGACCCAGGCTTGGTACTGGCTGTACCACCTGTGCAAGTGACTTGGCCTCTCTGAGCCCTCTTCCCATCTCTAAAAGTACATGAGATATGAGTGTTCCAGGTCTCACTGACCTGTAGCTACAAATGAACTCACACTGGCTGTAAAAGTAATGCCCTACTTTTTCTGCCTCAGAGTCCCCATCTATAGGACCCGACTTCTACCTACTCAAAGAATCCCCAGGATATCTTGTGCATATTCATAACCTGCTATTTTACAATTGTCCCTGGCCTGCAAGCCATAGAAGGGCGACAGGCCCCCTGAAAGAGTCCTCATTCCATGTCCAGTGCTGTCTCAGTGCCCTCAATCCTGCAGATAGCCTGGGTACCAGGTGGCACCATGTTTCCCTCGGTCCTTACTGAACTGGAGCCACTTGGAGTTCCATGAAGAAGAGAGGAGAAGGTTCCTCTCACCAAATCCAGACTATACTTTGTCATTGGGTCCCAAAGCAGTGTGGCTTGTATGCCTTCTGACACAAAATCCCCCAGCCAAGAATGCTCCTTTGGCCTCTGACTGCAGCTCGTCCTCACTTTCCCTAAGATTCTGATCCCGTCCTGGGAGCTGGGCCAGAGAGAGATCATCTTGCTCTGGCCCCTCTATCTCCAGGAGTCTGCCTCCTGCTTCTCCTTCCGTGCCGGACCCTCCCCTTGTAAATGGGTTCTGGGAGGAGGGGACCCCTTACTTTTAGTTTATGAGATATAACCTGACTCTGAATCCTGAATTAGTCTCATCAGAACACCCTTTTCCAGAATTGCAGTTCCCTCTTAGGATTGTTGTGTCTGTTAAAGGAGATACATGATAGGTTCTCAGCAAATGTTAGTTTCCTTTCTTTAATCTACTAATTCATCAGCTTCCTTTTGGGAAGGCAGGGAGGATAGCATCTCTTATTTGTGTAGCTGCTTGGGAGCCGGGGAACAGGCCCTGAAGGCAAGCAAGGCCTGGCGCAGCTCGGCCAGATGAAGCTGGTGTTCTTCCAGCCTGCAGCTCTTCTGTGGTCTTTTGTGGGGAGCTCTATGGGTCCCAATGTGGTGGAATTAAAGATCCTGGCTGGTGGTTAGCTGTATCAGGGTTTGAGCCAAAGGTCATGGAGAGGTAGTCCTGGTGGAGAGGTAGGCAGGAGGACTCAGACTTAGGAGGGGAGCCAGAGAATGTACATTTTGAGTGTCCTGAAAACCAGCAGTTCATCTGGACTGCCCCCTGCAGTGTGCGTGTCTACCTCCGCTAAAAATGAAAGCCCAGCTTTCCAGCCCCTGGGGCAGGAATCCCCTCTGCAGAAGTCCTTCTGCAGCAGCCTGATAGATGGCCACTTGGTCCCTGCTAGAATGCTTTGGAGAGCAGGTCCTCAAATAGGGAAAACTCATGCTCTAGACTCAAAGGCATCTCCATATGTTGGAATGATAAAAAGCTAACAGGGGGAGAGGCTAAAATAATAAACCACAGAAAGACAGGATGTGGAGAGCTGATTTAAAGATTGTTAATCTAGAAAACAACCTTGGGGTTGGGGACAGGGACTCAATAAGTGGGTAGGGGAAAAAGGCTAGGCAAAAATCATGGAGAAGTGCTAGGCAAAAGTCATGCAGTGAGATCTTTGGGATCTTAATGAAAGGAGATATCCTCTCCAATTAGACATTCGGGGCTCTGGGAGCCAGGCCCCCTATTCCCTGGGAAAGGCCCTAGAGAAAATTCTGGCTGGATCACTCAGTCTCCAGCAAAAGTTGGGACCAGGTCATTGACCCATAAAGGGAGCACATAGAGGTGTTGTCCTTGGGGACCAGGCAGGATAAAGAGTGAATTGGAAGCTGCTCCAGAAACATTGAGGGTGGAGGCTTCCAGAGGATGGCTTGGGATCTCAAGAAGTCTTTCAGAGCTGCTCTTTACCCTGGGCCCTAAGATAGGCAGGTGGCCCAACATGACCTGCTTCATTTTCCGTGAAGAGACACATGGAAACCCAGGTTAGCTATTTGCACACATGGAGGTGTGATCACCCACATGAGCACAAACAAGGGCACACACAAACCTGTATATGCCCACGGATGTGACATAGGCACACTGCTTTCTTCCCATTGTCAGCCACTCTCCTGGAGAATTCCTCTAGGCCCAGGGCTGTTTATCCTCTCCTCCTCTGCCCTCATACCCCTCTTCTGCCCTCACACCCATCCCCCGCCAGCCAGCCCCTCCCCTGAGAAAGTACAGCTCAGAGGTCCCCAGGGCTGCACAGGAAATGCTTTGCACAGTACGGGTCAGCCAGGCTATTTTCTGTCCTAGGACTGGAGGGAGATTGGGCTGGGAGCAGCCAGTCACGACACTGTCAGCTGTTTTCTGCCTCTTTCTCTGTGGCTTTTTCTTTGCCTCTCCAATCTGCAGTTGGTGTTTATCTATCAGTGTCTCTGTTCTGTCTCTGTATTTCTCTTTCAGGCCTCAGGGTCTTTTTGACTCAATACCTTTGCCACCTTTCACTTGATGATTGCCTGCATACCTTTTACACCCAGCTCAGTGCCACCTCTTCCAGAAGGTTCCTCTGACCCTTCCTTTCCAGTTTGGATTCCCTTCCCCTTTGCTCCCAGAGCTGTGTGTGGGTGCTCTCAAGCACGGTACTCTTGTGGATGAGTTACATTTCTGCCTCCCCAGCCAGACAGTGAGAAACTAGAGGGCATGTCCCTGTCTCAATGACTGTGTTTCTCAGCATCTGCACACATAGACATACATCCTCATGTGCACCCATGTGTGCATCACTTATTCACTCATGTAGTGGGAGAAGTGTACTGTAGTGGTTAGGAGCTCAGACTCTGGAGTCAGACTGCCTGAATTACAATCTTAGCTGTGTGACCTTGTGTTACTACAGTTCTTTGTGTTTGTGACTCAGTTCCCTCTACTGTATGGTGAATTTTTTTTTTTGTAGCTGGCTGGTACAGAGATCAGAACCCTTGACCTTGGTGGCATAACACTGTACTCTAACTAACTGAGCTAACCAGTACCTGCTTCATGGAGCTTGGGAAGATGAGATGAGTTAATACATGTAGAGCACTAAGAATAGTGCCTGGCCTGCAGTATGTACTCCCGAATGTTAGCTATGTTATTATTTCACTGGTGGTTAAGATGGAGAAATTTGGATTTACCAGTTCTTCCCTCAGGGAGATCACTGTATCTGTTTGGAAAGGATATTTCACTAGTTGTTAGGGTATAAGCCCTCTTGAGTCACAACAGGTGGTTGCTAAACTGACTTGATTTAAGGAGGGTAGGTTTGGGCAGCTGCAGGACTTTTGTGAGCTGAGTGAGATGTGCATGTTTTGGGCCAGAGCTGAATTATTTGATATAGGGGAGTCTGGGCATGGTATGGGCAAGGGCAAGAAGGAGGATATATTAGTTTTCTATGGCTGCTGAAACAATTTACCATGTACTTAGTGGCCTAAAACAACACAAATTTATTATCTTAAAGTCCTGGAAGAAGTCTGAAATGGATCTCATAGGGCTAAAATCAAGGTGTCAGCAGGCTGCGCTCCTTTCTGGAGGCTCTAGAGGAGAATCCGTTTCCTTGCCTTTCTGAGCTTCTAGAGGCCACTGACATTCCTTGGCACATGGCTCCTTAGCCAGCTCAGGTCCTTCTTACATCACATCATCCTGGCCTCCACTTCTACCTTCCTCTTACTCTTTTAATAACTCTCTTGATAATCCAGGATAATCACCTATGTTAATGTCAGCTGATTAGCAAATGTAATTCCATCTGCAACCTTAATTCCCTTTTGCCATGTAACCTAACATATTCACAGGTTCTGGGGATTAGGACATGGGCATTTTGGGATGGGGGCATCATTCTGCCTGCAACCAAGGACTACTGGTGGTGAGAAGGAGAATGAGGAATAAATATGTTTGATGAGTATTTGGAGATCTTGCTGTGGGTGTGCATCTCTGTCTTCCTTATAAAATCTTCAGTGCTCAGATGCTTTGTGGAATGTATTTTTTGAGGGGGAAGATGTAAAGATATATGGAATCCTACTTCAAGGGTTGGCATGAGGCAAAACTGAGGTGTCCCTCAACAGGAAGAGCTGAAAGCTGGGTTGCACATTCATTCAATCAACCTGTATGTGCCAGGCTAGGCTCACAGGCTTATAAAACTCAAGTCATTTACAATCTATTGGAGGAGACAAGTGTACAAACAGGAAAGAGTCACTCTCGGATAGAAGAATCAGTGATGAAGATCTGCACAGTCGAATCACAAAGGAGGCACCCAACTTACCCTGGAGGGAGGAGAGGCCAGAAAGAATTCCCTGAGGAAGTGACACTTCACCCGAATGTTGAAGTATGAGTAGAAATTCACCAGGTGAAGATAGGGCAGCATATTCTAAGGCAGCCTGGACCCTCAGAGCACAGGCATGGTGGTGAAGGTGCAGGCTGGCATGATGTGTTTGTGTGTGTGTGTGTGTGTATGTGTGTGCAAGCACAGTCTGGGTGCACTAGCAGCACTCAGTAAGTATTCTGGAAAGAACACCTCAGTGTTATGCTGTCCTGTCTCTGTTTCTTGGCAGCTCATGGCCCTGCCAAACTTAACCAAATAGAGGACACCTCCTTTTGGAGAAGTCCCCCCAGCGTTGCCGTGACCTACCTGAGAAGTCTTTTTCAGGGTCTCTCATTAGGAAAAAGAGGGAAGTTCATTTGATATCTGATCTCTAAGATAACCGTAACTCTTTACATCTGAGGAATGCTTCATGCTTTACTGAATGCTTTCATTTGAAACATCTCAACTGATCAGTTTTTTTTTCAGCTGAAGAAACCGAGGCTCAGAGAATTAACTACTATTTTCCAAGGTCACACAGAAAATTTGGCAGCACCAGGACTAGACTCCAGCATCCCCGCTTCCAGCCAGGCCCTGAGTGCCTGCTAATTGCTGAGTGTCCTGCCCCTGACCTCTAGTTGCTAAGGCAGCTGGGTCTGCCCATGGTGTTTTCCCTTCTTCCCTGGAAGGGGTTTCCTGAGGGTGGAAGTGAGACCTGAAGGCACAGGGAGTGTACATTGTTCAGCTGCACCTGGAGGGTGAGCTCATGTCAGCTGACAGAACAGGGAAGGCAGTGCCTGGCTGGGGAGGGCCTGAGCAGTTCCCTTTGGCCAGATCGCTACCTCCATCTTTGCCTTCTCTTCCAGGGAACTAGTTCCTTCCCTGAGTTGTGGGCTGACTGTCAGGAGCCCAGGGATGGGGTGAGGCCAGGAAAGTCCCTCAGTTTCCCTGTCTGAAAATAAGAGGGTTCGGTTAGGTCGGGGTTTCCCTAAGTGTGGTCTGCTGAACATTAATCCTACAGGACACTCTCCAAGAAAAGGGTTGCATGGTCAAGTGAGCCTGGGAAAAGATAATGATCTCATCTACCTCTGAACAGTCACAGTGCACACTGGCATAGTCAAGGCTCTGAGAAGTCCTGAAATGAAGAAATCCAAGTTCACTAGTGTTTGTCAAACAACTTATTTGACCACAGAACCTTTCTCATACTCCTGAACTCATAGTGTTCAATTGATAACACTTTGGGAAATGTTGGAATAGATAATCTCTAAGGTCCCTCCTCACCTCTACCTCCAAAATGTAAGCTCCTTGGGGGTTAGGGACTGTTGTTGACAGTTGTCATAGAATTTGACTGCCCAGCACTTCAAGCCCCCTCCTTGTTTTGAGAGAATCTCATATGAATCTTGGAGGAAGCAGAGCCCCATCTGTCACTACAGAGGTCAAAAGCAGCAAGGTATTTCCTCCTCCCCTTTCTGGAAGCTTGGGTGGGGGCACATGCTCTAGGCTCAGGACTTTAAATCCAGAGAGAATGACCCAGAGATAATGGGACAGCAGAGGCTGTGCTGATAGGCAGGGATGGATACCTACAGCAGCATTCCGCATGGGTTCTCCACCCACAATGTCATCTTGGCTGAAACTCCTTCAGCCGAATCTCTCCGGATTCCTGGTTGATCTCTGAGCCTCATTTGAAGTCTTCCCATTGATACTCTAAATCCTTTTAGTAATTTTTTCCGCTTATGTTAGCCTGAATTGTTACTATTGCTTACAACCAGGAATCCTGGCTGAGCACATAGTAGGTGCTCAAGAAATATAGGTTGAATGAATCTCCATAACCAATTTCTGTCCCATGACTGAGCCCACTTTTCTGTTTTGTCAGCAATCCAATTCTATTTGTCTGGTTCCACAGCTCCTGAGTGCAGGCCCTCTGAGGGATGCAACAGGGGAATCCAGAAATGGGTAAGACTCAGTCGGTGTCAACAAGAACCCCTAGGTCTGGTGTGGGAGAAAGGCGTGGGGCAGCATAGCCGGCCTTAAAGAGTGCTGTGGGAACACAGGAGAATCCTAGCTGAAGAGAAGACTTCCTGGAGAAGGTGCACCTGAGCTGGGACTTGAGGGATGAGTACATCAGGGTGTTAGGGAGGACATCCCAGTCTAAGGAAACAGCACAAGCCAAGTGACATGGAAAAGCCTGGGGCATGCTGGCCTGGTACAGCAATAGGCAAAGCCCCAAGGTCCATGGTAAAGAGATTGGCTTTTATTCTGTTGACTGTGGGGAGTCGCTGAGGTTTTGAGTAGGAAAGGGTCATGAGAACAGCGTGAAAGGCAATTTGGTGCCATAGGAAAAGCCTGGGTATGGGGACCAAAGCCAGATGTTGGCACTTGTGAGCACGGCTTGGGTAGATCACCTGAACTTTCTGAACCTCAATTTCCTCACCTGTAAAAATGGGTACAATAAAACTCAATACAACTGTGGCAAAGATTTGAGATATTGTATGATGTTAAGTACCTTGTACATAATAGGCACCCAATAAATGATAATATTATCATCATCACATCCCCATGCTAGAAAGATGAGCCCCTTCACCAACTGAACTCCTTGAGAGTTCAGTTGAGAGTAGGGACTGTGTCTTTTAGCTTGTTATTCTTAGCACAGTTACAGGAACAGAGTAGATGCTAGCTCTCATTCTTAGAGTGAAAGATGGATAGATGGAGTCCTGCAGCTGGTGTGGAGGAGGGAATAGAGAGGTGAGACTGTTGGCAGGGAGGCAACTGTTGGAGCGATCCAGGCCAGCGATATGAAGCCAGCACTGGAGAGTGATGTCTGACTCTGAGGAAATACAATCTTCATGATTTGGCAGCTATTTCCATGTAGAGAGTGAGGGAGAGCAAGACATCAGAGAGCTGAGAGTTTCTTGTTCTGTGCAAACAGAGAGAGAAACTTTTTATTTTGGACATGCTGACTTTGAAGTGCTTGGCACATATTTAGATGAACATGCAGATGGGCCGTGGGGAGAGGTTGCATTACTTTTGTGTGGATCTAGGAGTTTGTTTAGCTCAAAGTATGGACAGATTTTTGGAATAGGCTGCCTCTAAAGGTTGTCAGATTCCTGTTGGTGGAGGTCATATGAGCTGAAGCTGGTCAGCTCTTGGTAGAGAGGCAACCATGCAGTGGGTTCAATACCTGTCAGGTAGTGTAATGGTCAGCTTTTGCTGTGTAACCGCAAAACCTCAGTGGTATACAACAGTAAGGATTCATGGCTCACAGGTCTGGAGTAACTGGGGGTTGGCTAGGCAGCCCTACTGATCTTGTATGGGCTCATTCATGTGTGTGGTGTTGGCAGGTTGGTGGCTGACCTAGACTGCCTCGGCTGGAGTAGCTACTGTGGCTTGGCTCTGCCCCTCATGTCTCTCATCCTCTGCAGGCCAACCCAGGCTTGTTCTCTTGGCTGTGGTGGAGGCTCAAGAGAGCCGATGCAAGTGTGCAGGGCCTCTGGGGGCCTAGGCTCAGATGACACATCGTCACTTCTGCTGCATTCTGTTGGTCAGAGTAGGTCATGAGGCCAGGCCAGATTCAAAGAAAAACCTGCAAAGCCATATGATGAAGGCTGTGGGTACAGGGAGAGGTGTAGAATTAGGGTAATGAACACAATGCAGAACAGGTGGTGCTCAGACCAGTGTTTTTCAGTCTGAGTTCTGTGCATCCCTAACTTTTGAACATTTTCCTGTAAGGCTTGGGGGAAGCTGAGTTGGTTGGAATTTCTCCTCTGGACTATTGTAAGAGCCTTTTAAAATTCAGTATGAATAATGGTAAACATGACTGAGTGCTCACTACACATCTGGCATATTTTATCTTCCTATTTAGTCCTATAAGAACCCTTGAGATGGATATTATTACTACTTTTGCCAACTTTTGTTGATGAAAAGACGCTGAGCCTTAGAGCAGTTAAGTAACCAGCCTAGTGTCACACGACTGGTTTGGCCTGTTGGGTTTCAGGTTCCTAGTTCTCGAATACTCTACTCTTCCACTGTGTGTGTTTTTATCCCTGTGGCTGCTGATTAGTTTGACAGGTACTGAGGAAAGACCCAGATTCCAGGGAACCAGAGGACTGGTGAGAAGACAGGAAGAAGGCAGGAGAGCACAGCAGGGGCCAATGGATGGATGGGGTGGCAGAAGAGCTTGAGGTCCTCTGTGGGGTGAAGGGCAGATGTGCTTGGAGTGGGCTGTGAGGCCAAGATCGTGATGAGGCAGAGCCATCCTGAGTGTTGAGGCTACCCCAGCTGGGTCTGAGTGTGAGCTGAGGAAAGCTCGTTTACTTCTTCATTCAGCTGATAGCTCTGAGTGCCTACCAGGTTGCAGGCACTGTTCTAGGTATGCGCGTTACAGGGGCAATGAGATGGACCAAGTTTCTGCCCTTTTGAAATTTACTTTCCAGTGGAGGGAGATAGACACTTACCTTATAAGCAAATCCATAATATAACTTCAGATAGTGATAAGAGCTAAAGGCCAGGTCTCCCTGAAGGGGGTTTTCTCGCAGGTTGAGGGTTGGATTGACAACACAATGCACAGGTGAGAAGTCACCTTCCGGTGCTCCCTGTGGGGCTGTGCTGTCTGGCCATAGGAAGAGCATGGCCCAGAGGTAGACAGGCAGGAGGCCAAGCATTTGAGTTCTCAGGCCAGGGCCCTAGCAGCCCTGGAGCAGGAAGCAGGTGTGTAGTTAGATAAGGACAGAGCAAAAATAGAGCTGAGGACAGTAAGGAAAGGTAGTGAGGACTGTGAAATCAGAAAGGTCAGGATGGAGAGTTGGGTTAAATTTGAGAGGATGGGGTCCAGGCTGGACCCTCAGCCCAGAGAATAGCCTATGGAATACTTCTTGAACAGGGCTTGAGTTAAGACACTTTAGTCCTAGGGATCTTAGGTGCCAGCTCAGAGTGTTGTTGCTTAGAGTAATGTATGCAAGGTCGATTTTGAGGTAGCATCCCACTTCAGTGGGAGAGAGAGACCTGATTGATTCATAAAGTCTGCCATGGCTACAGAAGGGGAAGGGGGTAGTGCAGTGCAGTGGTGCATTAGGGGGGTGGTGAGAGCAGCCCACCTGGGGAGGGGGTATCTTATCACTAATATTCTCTAGAATTGCATGGTTATAATAAAAAGCAGGCCATGTTTTAGTCAGTTTGATGATTATTTTAAAATTTACTACAGACAGCACACCCCCTTGTCTCCCACACCTGGGGTGGACCACTCCCACCCTCAACTTGATACACTGCTGCACACATGCAAATGATGAGACAAAGCAGACCCGAGTACCTTTTCCCAGCATCTTTTATAAACCTCCAGGATGCACTCTCCCTTTTCCTCCAAAGACTTGGATTCAAAAGATAGCTTGCTGTGAAAAGTTGTACATATCACTCGGCTATTAGAGCTTGTCTTTGTGTGGTGAAATGCCTGGCGTGGTCTCATTTGAGCACTCCAAGCTCTGTGGTGTGCGTTGGGCCCTCTGGCTTTGAGCTGGTAGGCCACCAGGGGTCTCGTTTGCACAGAAACCCTGGGTGTAGTGGCAGAAATAGTGTTTGGGGATTGATTATAAGCCTCCTGGACCTTGCCCCTCCAAAAGGGAAAATGAATGCTGCCCTAACCTTTTGGAGGGGGAGGTCATGGATGGGAATGGAAGGCAGAGGTGGAAGTGGGGAGGAATCATAGGACACAGACTCTCTCTAGATAGGGTCAGAATTGGCGAGGATGGCAAGATTTGTAATCTCTTGGTGGGGCTCAGAACCTGTGGAGTTGACTGCAGGGGCTGTGACCCTTGGAAAGAGGTCATCCTCTTAGAGCTAAAGAGGGGCCTATGGGGCCTGAGTCCCACTATGCACGGGGTAAGGGGATGGTGTGCCCTGGGAGAACAGAGGTTGCATCTACAAAATGGGGGTGATGCTCCCAGTTATACTAACTGTAGCAGAGGCTGTCAGTGTCCCTCATATCCGCTTGGCACTGACCATTCCTGCACATGCCGTTAATGCATTTCTCTGGCTACAGGAACATGCTCAGTGCACTCACAGGGCAGCCTAGAAGCTTGGAGAGTTAGGGTGCCAGCAGCGGCCCTCAACCAATGATGGGGGGGAGAGGCGGGTAAATATTCCACCTTCTTTGCATCTCTAGGGGACAGTTCTGTTCTATGCTGTCTCCCAGAGGTCTCCAGCAGGACTGAGCCTCAGTTGCCCACAGTAGTCCCTGCTCACTAATGCATCCCGTATTGGTTTCCTCACTTCTTATCTTTCTCTCTCCTTATGGGAACTTTCTGGGATAAACCTCCACATAAACAACTTTGCATTCAAATCCTTACCTCCTGCTTTGGGGACCACCAAAACTAAGACATTAACCTAACTGGTCTGTTGTGAACTTCCCAGTTAAAAAAATCAGATATAATGGTGGAATATATAGGTTGCTAATGGCTCCCACAGCATCTCTAGGAAACTAACACAGTAGCTGGTAAGTGCATTTTTAAACTAAAGAGCCCTGCACAAAAGAGAGGCTGTGGGAGTGGCCAGGGCATGATGAAAAGAGTATGGACTGTATTTTTTCTATTTTAATTTTTTTTTTGGAACAGACTTTATGGTCAGGTAGATATGGATTTATATTCCATCTGGGCACCAATCATTGTGTGACCTTGAACAAGTCACTTAACCTCTCTGAATCTCAGTTTCCTCATCTGAAAAAGGTGATAGGCAGAATCCTTACTTCTCATTCTCTATGAGCACTGATAATGGTAGTCATGGTAAGGGGGCTGGCATGGAGACTGGCTAAGGAGCAGGCACCTGGTAGAGTATGCCAGCTCACCTGCTGTGCTTCTGAGGTCAGTGAATATATCTGTGGCGGGCAGCCTCTGGGGACTTGCCTTTTCATTGAAGGAAGACTTGGGGCTGGGTGTTTTCTCTCTGTGGTGGCAGTTTTCTGTCCCCTACCTGACTTTAAACCTGCCAGGGTGGCCTGAGTGACCTCCAGGGTCAGGCTGGCCCTGCCTCTGTAGCCCCAGCTAGCAGCCTGGCAGCCAGGCCTGTCTGTACTTATCAGCTCCTGTGTTTGCTCAGGATGGGTATTGGCCTCCTCCTCCTCCTCAGAAAACAAGAAAACATGTTTTGCCAGTGGTGGGGTGGAGTGTGGTGGCCTCTCTGGCTCCTGGCTGGGCCCCCAGTGAGGCGGCCAGCGGGCAGGCAGCCTGTTGTTGTTGGAGTGGAGAGCTGGCTCACCAGCCGCCTGTTTCCTCCAGCTGTCCAAGCGTGGTGAGCTGGGGAGGAAACCCCTGGTCCATGGGCCCCAGCCGAACCCCCTGTCACAACAAGGGAACAATGGCTTGGATGGGCTGGTGGAAGGGCAACCCCCTTTGTTCCTCACCTCCACCAGCAACAGAGACAGCTTGCTGGGGACAGCGAGGGGCTGCTCCTCTCTTACCATCCCCATCCCCTCTCTTGTTTTCCACCTTGTTGGGCACACTGTCTCCTGCCTTGGGGCCAAGGAAAATAGCTGGCTCAGGAAGTGTCTCTGGGCTGTTGCTGGGGTTCTACGGTTCTTGGAGGCAATTGAGCTGGGGAGGAGACAAGTAACGGGCACTGTGTAGGCTCCATTCTACGTGAGACTGTAGCTAATGAGTCATGGGTCTGCTTCCCCCTGAGCACCTTGAGGACTTTGTCTCTCTGCATCTTTGTGGCTTCAGGTCTAGCACATGGCCTGGCACAAAGCAGATGGCAGAAACAATTTGCTGACTAAGTCAAAAATTTGAACATACAAATAGGTTCAATATCTAGTTCTGCTACTTGGTGGCTGTGTGACTTTCAGCAGGTTAATTAACTTCTCTGAACCTTATTTTCTTCATCTGTAGAATATGTACCTCATAGAATTGTTGTGAAAATTGAATGTGCTTCTAGCATCTTGACTTTTTCCTGGGGAGTATACAACATGATAAACCCAGTAGATTTTAACTAGCATTTGTACATGATTGTTGCTGTTGGTGGTTATTGTCAATGTGTTATTTAGAGGAGGTTGCCACAGTATTTCTGATTAACAGGTCTGTAGTTTTGTCTCCATGGGTACAGGAAAGGAGCTGAGCAGATGCCATCCCTACAGGGGCTAGGAGTGTATCTCTTTACCTATTTGTAGCCTTCTGCATTGTAGGCTGGCTCCTGGGAGCCTGGTCAGCTCTGGCAGTGCTTGGGAATGAGGAAAATAGTTTTGGGTCTACTGAGAGACTCATGTGTATCAGAGGCTGTGCTGGGTCCTAGCACATCCATTACCTAGTTTAATCTTCACAACAACCCTGTGAAGAAGACGTTATTATTCCCATCCTACAGATGGTGACACTGAGACTCAGAGAGACAGAGTCACATGGCTAAGGCCACAAGACTGGTAACTTATAGAGCAGAGATTCAATCAAGGTCTTTGAAACACCAAGCTGTATTCGTTCTATTGTCCCTCACTGCCTAGAGATAGAGATGTGCAACTTAAAACCTCAGACTGTTGGTGGGGATTTGGTTCATTGGTGATTTTAGACTCAGGATTATAACAGGAAGTAAACATGAGGTTCAAGCATAGAGCCAGGAATGGAAACTGAAGAGTGGGAAGCTGAGCCCAGCATGAACTAGGACTTTTTAGGAGTTGTGTTCAGAATAGGAAAGATAAAGATAAGGACAGAGCAGTATTGCAAATGGATATATATATTTATATACACACACACACACATATATAAATGTGTATGTATGTGTGTCTGTGTGTGTATGGGTATATTGGATTAGTCAGACTAATGCTGTAACAATGACAAAACCAAACCCTACTCTCCATGGCTTAACACTAAAAAAGGTTTGTTTTTGGCTATTTCACAGTCCAGTGCAATGGGGACAGCTCTGTTCCAAGCAGTCATTCAGGGACCCAAGTTCCTGTCATATTGTGGTTCCATTATGTTTTAGGGTTTCCGAGTCCTCCACTGTATCCTCTCCATCCTTCAGCAAACCAAGAGAGAGCGTGAAGAAGGCACCCCACCCTTAAATGCCTTGTCTAGAGGTGACAAACATTACTTCCTCCCACATCCTATTGGTGAGAACTAGTTCTATGGTCCAGCTAGATGCAGTGAGTCTAGAAATGGGGTCCAGTAGTGTGTCCAGGAAGAAGAGGACAACATGATATGGGTGAGCGATAGCAGGCTCTGCCATAATAATAACAATTATTTAAAAATATAGCTAACAGCTGTTAATCTCTTTTATGTGCAAGATACTGTGTTCTATAGAAGTTATTTTATTTAATTCTCTTTTAATCCTTGCAACAACCCTGTAAATTCGGTAGGAACTTATAGAGATGACTCTCCCACTTTACAGATCAGGGAACTGGTAACCATTGATCTGCTTTCTCTTGCTAAAGTGTTGTCTTTTGCAGAATTTCATGCAAATGAAATCATGTAGTATGTTATCTTTTGTGTTCAGCTTTTTCCACTTAGCATGGTTTTGAGATTCTTCCATGTAGTTGGTGTGATTAGTCCTTTCTGTTTTAGCCTCTCTACAGGGTTTTGTAGCAGCGTTTCATTGTGGCTTCAATTTGCATTTCCTTAATGACTAATATTATTGACTTAATGACTATACTATTTTCACTTCATTTTTGATGAGTCTATTTGTCAACTTTTTTCTTTTATGGTTTGTGCTTTTGTGTTGTGAGAACCCAAGGTCACAAATATTTACCTAACTCAAGAATTTCTCTTCTTTTTATTTCTAGAAGTTTTATACTATTAGCTTTTATGTTTAGGTTTTTGATCTGTTTTGGATTAATTTTTGTGTATAGTGTGAAGTGAGGGCTGAGGTTCATGTTTTTCCTTCATATCTAATTATTCTAGCACCATTTGATGGAAAAAAAAAAGTACTTTCCCCACTGATTTACTTTGGCATCTTTGTTAAAATCAATTGACTACATATGTGAGGGTCAATAACATTAGTCATTAAGGAAATGCAAATTGAAACCACAATGAAGTGCTGCTACAAAACCCTGTAGGAAGGCTAAAACAGAAAAGACTAATCACACCAACTACATGGAAGAATCTCAAAAGCATGCTAAGTGGAAAAGGCTGAACACAAAAGCCAACATACTATATGATTTGTGGGTCTATTTCTGGATTTTATTATTCTGTTCTATAGCTGTTATATCAATCCTTATGTTGATACCACACCCTTTCATCATAGTAGCTCTTGAAAACAGATAGTGTATGTCCTCCAAGCTTGTTTTTTTTTCTAGTTCAATTTCTACCCAAAAAGCCTTGCTGAGGTTTTCATCAGGATTGTATTTAATTTATAAATTGATTTCAGAGGAATTGACTTCTTAAAAACATTGAGTCTTATTACCCATGAACATGATATATCTCTCACTTATTTGATCTTTAATTTTTCTCCACTATGTGTCATTTTCAGGGTATAAATCTTATACGTTTTGTTAAATTGATCCCTGTTTTTTTAAAAAAATAATTTTAATGCTATTGCAAATTGCATTTTTAAAAATACAAAGTCCAATTATTCTTCATGGTATATAAAAATAGTTAATTATTGTATATTGACCTTGTAGATTGAGATCTGCTAAATTCACTTATTAGTTCTTGTATTTTTTTTTTGGCAGATTACTGCATATTTTCTAAATAGTAATGTTATCTGAGAATAAAGGTAATTTGACATCTTCCTTTACAAGACGTTTTCCTTTATTTCCTTTTCCTTGCCTCATTGCATTGGCCAGTAAAATGTTAAATAGAAGTAGTGTGATCAGACATCCTTGCTTAATTCACCACTGTGATGTTAGCTGTAGGTTTTTTTATAGACACTATTTATCAGATTGAAGAAGTTCTCTTCTATCCTTAGATAACTGAGTTTTTAATCATCAATGGGTGTTAAATTTTGTCAAATGCTTTTCTTGCATCTTTTGAGATGATCATGTGGTTTTGATATTCTAATGTCACATGAATCTTGCATTCCAGGAATAAGCCCACTTAGTCATAATCTTTTCCATATATCACTGTATTTCAGGATTTTATGTGTTTATGTTCATGAGGAGGTCTGTAATTTCTTTCTGTTTTGTTTTGTTTTTTGGAGGGGAATATCATTATTTGTCATTTTTATCAGACTAATGCTTGCCCCGTAAATTGAGTTGGGATATGTTCCCTCTTCTGTTTTCTGGAAGAGTTTGTGTAGAGCTATATATATTTTTTCCTTACATGTTTGGTAGAATTCCCCAGTGATGTCATCTGGACCTGAAGTTTTCTTTGTGGGAAGGTTTTTAACTACAAACTATTTCTTTAATAGGTATAGGTCTGTGCAGGTTATCTATTTCTTCTTCAGTGAGCTTTGGTTGTTTGTATCTTTCAAAGAACTTGCCCATTTTATTTGAACTGTTGAATTTGTTGGCATAAAGTTGTTCATAATATTTCCTTATTATTTTTAAATATCTGTAGGATCTATACTCTTTCATACTTGATATTAGTTATTTGTATCTTTTCTCTTTTTTGTCCTGATGAATCTGGCTGGTGGTTTATCAATTTTATATATCTTCATATTTTTTTTAAAGAACCAGCTTGGCTTAATAGATTTTCTTGATTTTCATATGTTTCATGAACTTTTGTTCTCATCCTTATTATTTTTTCCTCTTATTTTAGGATCACTTTGATATTTGTTTCTAGCTTCTGAAAGTGGAAACTTAGATTATTGATTTTAGAATTTTCCTCTTTTCTAATATAAGCATTTAAAGCTATAAATATCCCCCTAAGCACAGTGTGAGCTGCATCCCACAAATTTTATGGATGTTTTCATTTTCTCTTAGTTTAAAATATTTTCTAATTTTTCTTGTAACTTCTTTGACCCTTAGTTTATTTATAAGTGTGTTATTTTCCAAACATCTTGTTCTGTCCAGGTATCTTTCTATTATTAATTTTCAGTTCAATTCAATTGTGGTCAAAGAACATATTTTGTATGATATCAATACTTTAAAATTTATTGAGGTGTGTTTTATGGTTCAACATATGGTCTGTCTTGATGATGGTCCATGTCGACTATAAACATGGAACATGTTTTAAAATAAATTTAAAAAAATGTATATTCCACCCTTATTAGGTGGAGAGTTGTATAAATTTCAATTGGGTCAAGTTGGTTGATGATGTTGGTAAAGGCTTTTATATTCTTGCTGATTTTTTAGTCTACTTGTTCTATCAATTATTGAAAAAGGAGGGCTGGAATCTCCCCCTATAATTATAGATTTATCTATTTCTCTTTTCAGGTCATCAGTTTTTGCTTCATATATTTTGAGAACCTGTTCTTAGGTGCATACCCATTTAGGATTGATATATCTTCTTGAATTGATCGCTTTATATTATGAGACGTCTTTGTTTTTTTTTTTTTCCTTTTTTTGGCCTTCTTTTGGATTAATTATTTCTTATTATCACATTTTTAAATAAAGCTTTTTATTTTGAGATAATTGTAGTTGTAAGAAATAATACAGAGAGATCTTGTGAATCTTTACCTAATTTCTGTCAATGGTAACATCTTACAAAACTATAATACAATATCACAACCAGGAAATTGACTTTTATGTAGTCAAGATACAGGATATTTCCATCACCACAAGGAACCATCTTGTTGCGCTTTTATAGCCACACCCATCTCCCTTCCATGGTATGATGTACTATGTACTTTGGCTATTATGAATATAGCTGCTAAACACTTTTGTGTACAGGTTTTCCTGTGAATGTAAGTTTTATTTTTCTGGGATAAATGCTGGAAGTGCAATTCCTAGGTCATGTGGTAGTTGCAAATTTACTTTTTGAAGAGATTACCAAGCCATTACCTAGAGAGGTTGTACCATTTTACATTTCCACCAGCAATGTGTGAGTGATCCAGTTTGCATCCTTACCAGCATCAGGTGTTGACACTATTTTTATTTTAGCCACTCTGATAGGTATGTCATGATATCTCTTTGTGTTTTTAGTTTGCATTTCTCTAATGGCTAATGATATTGGGTATATTTTCTTTTTTTTGGATATATTTTCAAGTTCTTATTTGCCATCAGTATATCTCCTTCAGTAAAATGTATCTTCATGTCTTTCGTTCACGTTCTAATTGGATTGTTTGTTTTTTACTATTGAGTTTTGAGAGCTCTTTATATATTCTAGATACTAGTCCTTTGTTGGATATGTGGTTTGCAAATATGTTTTCTCTCTCTGTGGTTTGTCTTTTTATGCTTTTAACAGGATCTTTCACAGAGCACACATTTTTAATTTTGATGAAGTGTGATTCATCAGTTTTCCCTTTTATGGATCATGATTTTGGTGTCTAAGAACTCCTTTGTGTTGACACTATTTTTTATTGTAGACATTCTCATATGTGTGTAGAGCCCTATATCTCTTTTTAAAAATTTTACCATTTTACATTTAAGTCACGATCCATTTTGTATAAGGTGCGAGATTTAGGTTGAGGTGCATAATTTTTTTTGTCTGTGAATGTTCAATCATTCCAGCACCATTTGTTGAAAAAACTATCTTTCTCCATTGAATTGCTTTTGTGCCTTTGTCAAAAATCAGTTGGGAAAATTTGTGTGGGTCTATTTCTGAGTTCTCTGTTCTGTTCCACTGATGTTCTATCCTTCTACCAGTACCATACAGCTCTGACTATAGTAGCCATGTAATAAGTCTTGAAATAGGATAGACTGATTTCTCCCACTATATTCTTTTTTCAAGAATTTTTTTTTGCTACTCTATTTCCTTTGCATTTTCTTATAAATTTTTCAATAACCTTGTTTATATGTATAAAAGGACTTGCTGGGATTTTGATAAGAATTGCATTAATTTTGCATATCAATTTTGGGAAAATTGTCATCTTTGCTATGTTGAATCTTCTAATCCATGAACATAGTATATCTCTCCACTTATTTACTCTTTCTTGATTTATTTCATCAGCATTGTGTAGTTTTAAGCATACAAGTTCTGCTAGATTGTTATATTCACAAATTAATTTTTTTGAGTGATTGTAAATGGTTTTGTATTTTTTAGTTTAGTGTTCATGTGTTCTTTGCTAGTATCTAGAAGCACAAATGGTTTTCTACATAGACAATTACATCATCTGCAATTAGGAACAGTTCTATTTCTTCCTTTCAAATATGTATGACTTTTATTTCCTAGCTCCTGCTTCTATATCTCTACACCCCCCTGGTGGGGTTGTTGAGAGCAACTTGTTATAGCCTCATGAGGGTGGAAATCTAGGCTCCCCACTCAGCCTTTGCTGGTATGGGTGGGAGGGTGGCCACACTGTACAACATTGTGTACAAATGTACACATGTACAGCATTGTGAGTTGTACAGTTTTTTTCTGTGGTTTTTGGCTGGAATAGAGTGATTATTACCTCAAAGTTTTCTGTCTTCCTAGGCTGCCCTTTTTCTTGTCCTTTGGCTAAGGCTTTCATTGGAGCTTATATTTGGTCCATGCCTGTTGACGTTTAAGGATTGCTGACTTCACCTCAAAATCTAGGATTTTTGAGGCAAAAAGAAAATCCAGGGAACTCACCATCATGTCATTCTACTGTTCCTGAGGTCTCTAGTACATCTTTCTAGAAGTGGAAACTTTATGACTATGTTTTATCTCCACTTATAAGCTATACCTCATTTTAAAAAATGTTTTTGTAGTGGTTTCTCTAAGATTTACAATATTAATCTTTAACTTATTATCACAAATAATAATATTATCACTTATTACCTTCAAATAAAATTATACCACTCCACATATTATGTATGAACCTTACAATGGTATATTTCTATTCTCTCCCTCCTGGGATATTGCTGTCATATGTTTTATTCCTGCATATATTATAAACATCACAATATAATCTTATTTTTTGCTTCAGTCAATTATCTTTTATGAGATTTTAAAAAGTGCCTTTTATGTTTACTCACATACTTACCACTTTTGCTCTCTTTATTCATTTGTATAGATCCAAATTTCCATTTGTATCATTTTACTTCTGCCTGAAGAACTTCCTTTAACATATCTTGTGGTCTGCTGGCAATGAATTCTCTTACTTTTGCTGTTTTGCTTTCATTTAAAAAAAAATAATAGATTTGATAAAATACAATTTACATAACATACAATTCACTCATTTAAAGTGTACAATTCAATATTCACAGACCTGTGCAACCATCACCACAATCCGTTTAGGAACGTTTTCATTGCCCCAAAACGAAACCCTGTACCTATTAGCAGTCACTCCCCGCCCCCACCACCGCAAGGTCCCAGCCCTAGGTCACCACTTATCTACCGTCTGTCTCTATGGATTTGCCTATCCTGGACATTTAATATAAATGGAATCATAGAATATGTGGTCTTTGTGACTGGCTTCCTTCACTTAGCATAACGTTTTCATACATGTTCTAGCATATATCAGTCACTTTCATTTTTAAGATATATTTTCCCTGGATTTAGAGTTCTAGGTTGAAATTTCTTTTGTTTTGGCTTGCTTAGTTTTTGATGAGAAGTCTTCTTTTATTCTTAACTTTGCTCTTCTGTATGTAATTTTTCTTTTTTCTCTAGATGTTTTTAAGATTTTCTCTTTATCTCTGATTTTCATCTACTTGATTATGATGTGCCTTGGTGTGGTTTTCTTTATATTTATTCTGTTTGAGTTTCATTGGACTTCTATAGTTGAGATTCTGTGAATTAATATTTTCATCAAATTTGAACTTTTTGGTCATTTTTTTTCTTTAAATACTTTTTTGTTTCTCTGTTTTTTTTTTTAAAATTCATTCATTGTTAGATGACTTGTTATTGTCCCATATGTCACTAATGTGCTGCTTGATATCTTCTAATGTTTTTCTTTCTACACTTCATTTTAGATACTTTCTGTTGGTATGTCTTCAATTTTACTGATAATTTTTACTGTAATGTCTATTCTGATGTAAATCTCATGCAGTGAATTTTTTTTTCTTTTTAAAATTACATTTTCTTCTCTCTACAAATCACCCCCCCTCCCTTTTTATTTTCTGGTGGCTGCCTGGTGTGGGGATCCAAACCCGTGACCTTGGTTTTACAAGGCTGCATTCTAACCAACTGAGTTAACCAGCCAGCCCTACAAATCCCATTTGGTCTTTTAAAAATAACTTCTACTTTTTAGAAACATGTTTGTGTTTTCCTTTATATCTTTGAGAATATATATATTTTATTTGCTAAGTTTAATTTGTCATATATATGTATGTGTGTATGTGTGTGTGTGTGTGTGTGTGTGTGTGTGTGTGTGTGTGTGTACTTGATGGCTGGCCAGTACAGGGATCAAACCCTGGACCTTGGTGTTATCAGCACCATGCTTTAACCAACTGAGCTCACTGGCCAGTCCGGGTCTCTTTTAATTCACTTTTTTTCTGCTAATTCCATCATCTCTATCATTTTGGGGCCTCTTTTTATTGATTAAATTTTCTCCTGATCATTTTTCACTTTTTCCTCCTTCTTTGCATGCCTGGTAATTTTTTATTGAGTGTTGGAAATTGTAAGTTGTAGTTTTTGGGTGTTCAATTTTGTTGTATTCCTTTAAGAAATGTTGGAATTATTCTATCATGTAATTAAGTTACTTGGGATGTTAGATCCTCTTGAGGCTTGCTTTTAAGTTTTGTTAGGGTGGGTCCAGAGGATTGTTTAGTGTGGAGCTAATTTAGCTCACTACTATGTGATACTCTTGTCAGGACTTTATCCAATGCCTCATGTGTTATGTGGTGTCTCTATTCTGGAAAGATCGAAACATGAACTATTCCCAGCCCTATGGAGCCCTAGGATTTGTGCAGCTTATCATTTTCTAGTGATTCTTTCTCTGTATTCATAGAGTTTCATCCCACACATGTATTGATCATTACTTAGCTAAGCACTCAAGGACACCCTTCCGAAGATCTCTGTAACTCTCTCTCTCTCTTTCTGTGCAGCTTCATCTTCTGTGGGTACTCTGCTCCACAAAGTGTAGCCATTTTTGCCTCCTTGAATGATGAGCTCTTTCCCTTCAATTCAGAAGGACTGTTGGTCTCTGTTTGGTTTCCCCTCCTTGGTCTGCAGCCTGAAAACTGTTTCCGCATAGTAGGCTGGGGCAACGGTAGGCAGAATCCTTCATTGCCTATTGTGCAGTGTCCAAAAGGAGTTGTTTCATGTATTTTGTATGCTTTTCTAGTTGTTTATGGCAGGAAGGAGGTTTTCATAGCAATTAATCCTTTGTGAGTAGAATCAGAATTTTCCATTAGTTTTTAATTTCAGTAACATCCAAAAAATTTTGTTTTGAGTTTGATTTAGTTCTCTTTTTAAAATGTGTGGTCCTTTTTTCCCTTTAATACCTTTTCTTTTCTTCTCACTTTTGATTCTTTTTAGTTTTCTTCTTAGTCATTTAAAACATATTTGTATCACATGGATTTTTCCATAATAATATTGTGTAACATGTCACCCCAAAACTCATTGTCCTAGAACAAAACTCCCTCATCTCATGGATCTGTTGATTGCCTGGAATAGCTGTGATGAACTAGGTTAAGCTCAACTGGGGGCCTCTGCTAAAAACTGGCAGTTGCTGAGGCTCCACTTTTCACTGCAGACCTGTGATCAACTGGGGCAGCTCTGCTTCTAGAATTTCATTGAAGGCCCTGGCTGAAAGGGCAGCAGCTACCCAGAGGAAGGTATTCTCATGATTGCAGAGGCACAAAAGAACAAACAAAGACATGAGACGCCTTAAATCTTAGTCTGGGACCTGATCCATGGCCACTTCCTCCTCATGTCACTGGCCAATGCGAGGCATCTAGCCACGCTCTAAGTTAAGGGTTGTAAGAGTACACTCTGCCTACAATGAGTCCACGGCAAGGGTGTGGATGCAGGGAAGGTTAAAGTACTGAAGCCAGAGATTCAATCTAATATATACGTTTTAAATCCTATCAAACGGTTTAGTGATTTGAAGTTTTTGGAGGTCAAATTCTTCTGTATATTGTTTTTGCATACTCTCATTCAATATGTATTGTTTTCTTATGTGTTTTGTTATTTTGGATTATATGTTCAGATATGGCGGGGTTTGTTTTATGAAACTTCAGTGTCACCTGGCTTGAGGAAACATCCCTCAAGATTGATTTTCGGTCAGTATCTTCTAGGTTCCCCAAGGTTCACAGTAGCCAAGGACTACTTATTTTGTTAATTTCCCAGGGTGGGGGCACCTGGACATTGTAAGAAGTAGAAATTCAAACCCCAAACTCATGTGAGAGCAGGTTTGTGGTTACTAAATCTCATAGGAGGCATTTTTCCCCCTCCTAGAACCAAAGCTGAGAGGGAAAGTACTGGCTTTATACAGGAGTCCCAGCTGCAATTCCCCAAGTGGGCCCAAAGCCTTGTCTCTTATTCCTACATCATCATTAAAAACCAAACCCCTGTCACCAGAAGCAGAACAACCAAAAGCATTGGTACCGACCCACTTGCTTTGGTTTTATGTTTCCTCTTTAGTTTTGGTCTTTCTTTACAGCTCAGCTATGCACTTGAAAAAGTTATTTGTAAAAATTTATGCAGCATTTCTATCTGTTTTGCAGGAGGAGGCTTTCCATTGTAACTTATCAGCTATGCTGCTGTTTTGTATATGCTATTCTCTTTTCCTGGACTACTCCTTTCTTCTTCTCCCAAATATCTTCTTATACTTCAGGCCAGATTTCTTCAGAAACCTCCAGTAAATTAGATATCCTTGTTATTCTCCCTCATGGAAAAATTATTTTCCTTCACAGCATTTATGTATTTTGTAATCTTACATGCTTTATTTAACTTCTGTCTCCCTTATTAAACTATAAGTTCCCTATAGACAGAGACCAGGTCTGTTTTGTTCTTGACTAACCACCAGAGCTTAGTTCCAATGCTTCGACTATAATATGCCCTCAAAAAATATTTGTTGAATGAATAGCCATGATATTTAGAACTACTGCACATCATTAAAGTTGGATATGTTATATTATGCTAGTCGAAGTAGTCAAAGTGGTAATCAAGTATGGCATTTCCAAAAGCTTGAGAAATACACATGAGAAAGGTCTCTAGTGGCATGCTTTAGGGCTCTGTAGTAGTCTCTGTTCTGGCCAACATTTTAACCAATGATTGGATAATGACATTTATGGACTGTGTCAGAGAATTATTCTGGCTTTATACCAGTCAAGACTGTAGGTTGAATGCAATAGAAATGGACTCTGATTAATTTAAATAGAAAAGGAATTTAATTGGAAAGGTATGAGATAACTTGTAGAATTGATGGAAAGACTGAGAACTGGGCTTAAACAGGTCTAGTGGGCAGGACATAGAGACATCCTTGGTCCGATTTTTTGATTCTTTTCTAAGCCTTTCTGATGTTGAGAAGCCTAGGCCACTTTCATTTTTTGAGGTTCTTGGCATAGTAAATAGTAAAGAATTGTACTAACATAGTTACAAAACTGTGGTATGTTTCAAATATGTGAAAATTGAATGTTTTTTTAACACACATGCTAAAACACAATTGTATATATAAACTTCATTTGGAAATAATGTTGAAAGTCCCGTTGATGTCATTGCTGGGTTGGTAGAATCCTCAGACTTGGTCTGTCCAATAGTTGTCTCTACTCTAGGTATGTCTGGCTCTGACACACCCTGCTGTCATCTGCACAGTCCTTCTGGAGGCCTCTCTAAAGCTGATTTTAGGAAGCCATCCTGAGCTCCCTGGCTTACTACATTCTATTCTTGGTAGGGACTGACCACCGTAGACCAAAGCTGGTTCTTCCCATGGTTAAAGCTTGGCATTTGCACCTCTGATCCTAACCTAATGCCTGTGCATCTCCTCTTGGGAAGATTTATGGACCCTATGCTGGGCTTGGCTTCCCGTGTCTGCCCCTCATTCCCGCTAATGGGAATTCACCCTTCTTCTATCCAATAGTTCCTGTTTCTGGTTTTAGAGATTCCTCTGGATCATCACTAAGTTGAACTGATTGAGGTTTTCCGAATTCAGTGAGCAGCCTAGATCATCAGGTCCCCCCAAATCTTAGGCTCTCAGTGGTACTTTGCTGCCTCCCATCTGGTGGTGGGGGTGGGGGTGAAGTTTGAGGGGGGGTGGAACAAGGAATATGGCCTTTTAGAAATAGTATTTTGCACTTAACAGAGACCTCAAGCACACAGAGTAAGCATTATTTCCACCAGGGAATGTCATTAAAGTTCATTAAGCTTCTTAGATTTATCAGATGAAGGATAAATCTGATTTATCAAAGCTAGGAGTAGATAATACTCCGGATGACAGAATCCAGATTTAAGAGTCTGGTTCTTGTCAGTTGGACCAATGAGCTGAAGTAGACATGATGGCATTTAATTGGTGCAGATGTCAGATTTGTCACTTTTATTGCCCAAATTCCCAATTACATAAGATATGCTTAGTAATAGGTTAGTGGTAGCCCACTTGTAGAAGGCTCAGGGGTGTTAGTTGGAAAGCTTTCCAATTATATTACCAAACTAGTATAACCCTGATTATAAAACATCTCCACATGGCACACATGGAAGCCATGGAACATTTTACTCGACTTTTAGTCGAAGCATAAACAAAATGAGACTGTATGAGCCTTATCTCAATAGAAAGGTTAATAGTTAATTCCAATAGGTGTTTTTTTTTTTTGTGAGCAAATATAAATTACTAAGATAGATTCATAAAAATATTTAAAAATTTAATAGATAAATAGTTGCTAAAGATAGAGAAAAAGGTTTTGAAGAATGACATATAAAAAAGGCACTGAGTCCATCTGGCTTTACAGGCAAGTTTGTTCAGACCTTCAAGTAATCATGCTATTAAAACGATTGCAGGCCTGAGTATTGAATTCCAGATTAAAAGTCGTGTTCCTCAGAATTCTGAAGGTGTTGTTCCATTGTCTTGTAGCTTCCAGTGTAATGGGTGCAAAGATGCCATTCTGATTCTCGAGACTGTGTATGGAACTATGTTCTCCCTCTGGAAACTTGTAGCCTCCTCTCTTTCGTCTGTTATTCCGATAATTTTCAATAGTGTAGATCCATGCTCATCCATTGAACTGGGCCCTCTTAATCTAGAAATTATTAAATTTTATAGCTGTCTAGAAAATCACCAATCCCCATATCTTTAGGTCTTTTCTTTTAGGTCTATCAGATTCCATTGAGAAGACTCTTCCAAACACCTGCCTAGATAATATATACCTGGCTTTCAGGATTCTCAAGAAAAGTAAAAGTTATAAAAGAAGAATGTATTCTACCAGATATTAAGATGTGTTACAAAGCTACACTAATAAAAGAGTGGTAATTGATAGATCAACAGAACAGAATTATAGGCAGTCTAGAAATAGACTGTTTTATGTATAAAAATGTAGTATATGGTAAAACTGATATCACAAATTAGTGTAGGAAGAATTATTCAATAAGTGCTGCTGGAACCATTGGTTATTTGGAGGAAAAACACTTCACCTTATATTATATGCTAATTTTATTTGTTCATGTTTTGTTTTTTTTATTCAACAATTGTTTATTTGCCTCCTGTTATGTTTAAGGAAGGTTAAAGTATTAAATATAAAATTAGAAATAATCTTAGAAAGGTGACAACAGCGTAAGAATATATTTATTGGGAAGAAAAAATTGATAAATTTACTGCCTAGAAATTAAAAATGTCTGCAGACAAAAAGATAAAACACTGAGAAAATTTTTATGACATATATGCCAGGTAAAGGGTTGAAATCCTCTCTCTTTAAAGAGCTTATACAAATTGATCAGAAAACACTAAAACCTGATAGAAAAATGGGCAAAAAATAATCCACAGAGGAAATATAAGTGCTGAAGAAGTATATGTAAAAATGTCTATCCTCACTAGTAATTAAGACTTGTCCATTGAAAGGTGATAGCATATTTTTGCCTGTTTAATAATTAAAAGCCAAGGAATTTAAAAATTATAATGCTGGTGTGTATACCCTGAAATGAGCACTTTCACACAATGCTATTAAACACATAAGTGACTTTTTTCTGGGAAGCAACTTGGCAGTATACATCAAAAACAACCTTGAGCAACAAATATATTAAGCTCCTTTCTTCTTCAGAATCTTGAAAAATGATGTTCCCTCTGCCTGAATGCTCTTCCCCATCTCTTTCTAGATCATTCCTCCTCAGCTTTTGAATCTCACCTCCTCCAGGAAGGCTTCCATGACCTCCAGGCTAGATTAAATCTTCTTTTTTTTTTTTTTTTAAGCCTTATCCATCACCCAGTGTTCTGGGAGCCAACTGCAGGAAGGCTGAAGGTCTCACCATTCAGTATGTAAACTTTTAATTCCTTTGTTTTATCTGTGGTGCTCTTACCCTCAACTATGCATGATGTTTCCCTGCCCTGAAATAGTTTTCTCATCTCCAGAGAATAAACTTCCATCCTTCCATGGGGTGGGGGAGGGGTGGTTACCTAACTGCTCAGAATGGAGAAGTGGATCACAGGCCTAACCATTTTCAGATAGCTCTCCTGTTTTTAGCTGCACCTGCACTCCCACTCAGAGGTAGTTGGTGCCATCACTTCTTGTAATTTGCTTGTGCTTTTCTGCATTTTTGAGTCATATACAATGAATTACTTTCACAATCATAAAAAAGTCCCTAAGTTTTTTAATTTAGAATTTTATACCTTTGACCCAGTAATTTCACTTCTTGGAATATCTTTTTTTTAAGGAAATAGAAATTTGGAAAACATTTATGTACAAGCATCTACATCACAGTACAGTTTATAATAGAGGCTAATTAGTTGCAAACACTCTAAAAATCCAGTATCAGGGTCATGGTTAAGCAGCTAATGATAAAGCCATACAATAAAGCCATTAAGTGTTGTTTCCAAAGATACTTGATGACATGGGGAAAAGGTTTGTGATTTGACATAACATGGAAAAAGCATAATACAAAATTGTAGGTATACTTTTACTCAGATTTTATTTAAAACTATGCATGGAAGAAGGCTGGAAGAAATTGCTTCTGTATATTGACAGCTGTTACCCCTAAATGGTGATATCTCATTGTCAACAGTGATCATGCATTATCTTTATAATTGGAAAAAAATTATATAAGAAAAAGAGAAGAAAATAGAAAAATTAGCATAATCCTAGGTTGCATTAATAGAGGTAGAAGTTTTGGGGCAAGAGGTGATAATCTGGATTCGGATCACCTGGAGTCTCATGTCCAGCACACAGGTGAGGGTGGCACATGTTAAGAGGAAAGTAGACAGACTGCAGGTTGGCTAGAGACTTCTGGGAATCAGGGTTAGCTGAAGGACTGGGAGGAGAGCAGGCTCAGGATGGGCCTGGTGGCTATCTGTGTGTGGCTGTAGCGCCATATGTGGACAGAACAGCTACGTGTTGTGCGGCTCTTGGGGTAAGAGCCAAGGCTGCTGGGAGAAGCTGAAAGGCAGAAAAAGAAGTTCTGACAATCCTGTGATGGACACCTCTTCCTGCAAATGTCAGTGGTCATGCTGAGGTTGGCTTGAAAAGAAAAGGAAGGACCCCCCAGTTGAGACACTGGAGGTTGGTAGTAGAACCATGGGGTCAGCAGCCCAGCGGCCAGTCAGCCAGAGCGCTAGATTGGGAAGAAGTTTTGACATCACCCTGCCTGACAGCTGTCTGCTTTGTTTATGTGCAGCCCATGACGTTCATATGCTCCTATGGGTCACAGATAAGATGACCTTGGCTTATGCAATTCCTAGTGCACTTCATATAACCCCATCCCTTTCTGTTCTACTCAGGAAGGCAATGTGGGTTCAAGTGACTGGAATAGATCTCATCATAGAAATCACCTTGAATCTGTTCTGATTCATGAGAAATAGCACATTACAAATGAGCTTCAGACCAACAATTAGTGACAAGTTACCCCACACAATGCTCCTCACACTCAATTGCCACATACCTGTTTCTCATCCAACCCTTCTCTTTCACAATGGGGAAACTGAGGTCTAGAGAAGGGGAAGAACCATAGTCAAGCGAGTATAAGAGGTGAGAAGCAGGAGCCCAGTCTCCTAACTCCAGACTATGGCTCTTTCCATGACCGAGAGCCGCCTATTGTCAACTTAGATTTGGTGGTGCGAGGAGGAAGGGCACAAAGGAGGAAGTAACGAACCTAACATTCTCCTCAGCCTCCCCAGCGCCTGGAGGTAAGGTGGAGCCGGTGGGGTGGTGGTATGAGCTGAATTTTATCTCCCCTTGATCCCCTTATGTCAAAGTCCTAACCCCCAGTAACTCAAAATGTAACCTTCTTTGGAAATATGTTCTTTCCAGAGGTAACCAAGTTAAATTGAAGTCATTAGGGTGAGTCTTAATCCAGTACGACTGGTGGCCTTATAAAAAGGGGGAATTTGGACACAGGCACGCACAAAGGGAGAATGCCTTGGGAAGATGAAGGCAGAGATGAGGGTACTGCTTCTAAAGGCCAAGGAATGCTAAAGATTGCCAGCAAACCACTGGAAGCTAGGAGAGAGAGGCAGGGAGCAGGTTACCCCTCACAGTTTTCGAAGGAACCAGCCCTTCAGATACCTTGATCTTGGACTTCTGGCCTCCAGAACTGTGAGACAATAAATTTCTGTTGTTTAAACCAAGTCTGTGGTACTTCATTACAGCAGCTCTAGCAAATGAATGCAGGCGGCAATGAACTTAACAGCCACACTTCACTGCATATGTTTTCGCCATACTCCATTGCGGCCACCCCAAACTGTGTGGTCTCATCCCCAGTACACTATCCTTCCCCTGTAACCCCCAGCCCATTTGCCCTTGTGTATGTGTGACCACCAGTCTAAGTCCCAACCTAGTCTTGCCAAAGGTCCAAGTCCTGAGCCCTGGCCTGACCCCAGCCCCAACCCCAAGCTCAGAAGGGGTGAGTTTTGAGGGAGGGGAAGGATCCCCTCTTCATCCATCTATGCTTTTTTCCTACCTTCCCAAGCTAGGACAGGTAGGAGATACCAGAAACCCAGGCTCCCAGGGCTCTTGAGTAAGGCTGGCTCTACCACAACTTCTAACCACAGCCTCTGGCCTCTCACTCTGGCTGAGGGAGAATCTCCTAGAAGAGGACCTCAGCTTCCTGGGGTCAGGCCCTTCCAATGTATGAAGAGCCACTTTTCTGCTCAGTCTAACTCAATCCCTCATTTCATAGCCAAGGCAAATACTGAGCTAGGCTCATGGGAAATGGAAGTGTCTCCCTAGGGATTCTTAGAGTCACGCTGAAATAGGCATATACTAAGCAGTGGTTCAAAGCCTGAGAGGTAGAGGTCATTGCTGGAGACTGGCTGGAGAAGTCAAGGAGGGCTTCCTGGAGGAGGAAGGACCTACCTTAGCCTTGCTGAAAAGTGTAAGCTGAATTTTGCTGCATGACTACTATAAGCCAGGCACAGTCATATACTTTGCTTATTTTATTTGTCACTAGTGGGCAGGTGATGTTATCTGCATTTTAGAGACAAGAAAACCGAGACTCAAAGAAGTGAAATGATTGACTTCAGACCATGTGGTTTATACACATTGGAGGCAGCATTTAAATTCAGGATGCTCTGATGCCGAAGCTCATCTTGCTCTTTCTTCTGCACCAAGGCTCTGCCTTTTCCAGAGCACAATAGTATTTAAAGGACTCGAGGGGTTTGGAAGTGGGGGGGGGACACTCTAGGCTGGCAAAGGAGCAGGGTGGGAATGTATTGGGTGAGTTTGGGGAGCCATGAGGAGGCTGGTCTGATTGGATCTCAGGGATTCAGAGGGAATGGGAATCAAAGCTGGAAGAGTAGGAGAATCACTTAGGCTGAACGTTCAGACTTGATGTGTAAGCAGTGAGTGCGTACATTAGTTCCGGGGTGAGGGATATAGAGCAGGTGTTTTAAACACTATCGTGATGGGAGATGGGCCAAGTCGCCAGCCTACTGTAAAAACATTGTGGCTCTCAAGGAGAAACCTATAGCCACATGAGATGGACCCCATTCCCTCCTCCAACTTCAGCCCCAGATCTCCCTGGGTAGACAAGACAACCACCTTGCCTGAGGGCCACTACCCAAGTGCACTCCCCTACCTCGTTCACCTCTTACATGGAAGATCAAATCAGCCCACTGAGCTCATCCTCAGCCATACCTCTTGTATCCTAGATGGCTCTTCAGGCCCTAAGCACCCTCTCTCAACCCCCTGGCCATTCCCCTCCTCTGTGCCTTCGCACAAGTAGTTTTCTCGCCCAAATCCTCAGTGTCCTCTTTCCTTCCCCAGCAGGGATCATCTGTCAAGATCCAGTTCCATTGTTCATTTCTTTTCTGCAGCCTTTGGGACTCAGAGGCAAGATGCAGTCCCTTCTGCCTCTGTATACTGCGTTTGTCTGTTCTCACTGAGTGAATTTTGGGTGTGTGCAGAGGAGATATGATGCAGATCCTCAAATTGTTCCTTCTGGTGGGCACAATAGAAAGGGCCAAGGTAGGAAGGACAAGTGACCTAAAACTCTCTTCCCAAATACCAAGGGGTCCAGGATGAGGTAGGGGGGTGCAGGGCCCAACTGGACTGCTTGCTGGCAAGCACGCTTGGGGACCAAGTGTCCAGTAAGGAAGCATGTTGCAGGGGGCAGTGTGGCCAGAGCACTGGATGGGTGTGGGGCAGGCTGGGGAGAACACTGCTTTGGCTACCAATTAATGGGTAGGTTGATTAAAAGGGCACTAGATGGGCAGAGGTGGTGGGGATGAAAAGGACAGTGCCTGATGTATTTCAAAAGATAGTGTTAGGACTCAGCACTATTGAGCAGCAGAATGTACAAGGTTGAGGGTTTAAGGTACTGGCTGGAGTTGGGTTTGCAGAAACCAAAGACAGAGTATGCAGGACTGAAAAGAAAAGGGAGCCTGCGCAAGATAATGGACCCTCCAGCCCCTGCCCAAAGCACATCGTGACAGAATACACACCTAGCTTGTGATCAAGTCCTGTTTATTTTAGAAGCATAAACAGCAGAACTATAAAAGAATGATGAAAACAAGGCACCAGTCCCCTTGACAGGGCTGGATCCAGCACAGGCTGTCTGTCTGTGTCATCAAGGTCCACCCATGGTCCTGATCAGCCTTTTCCTGTGAGAACAACCTGGGCAGAGGTGAATCTTCCATAAGGGTGCAGGTAGGATAAATTGGCTCTGGGTCTGCCACAGTGCCCACAACACCCTTGGCCGAGGGCACCTCAGGCTGCCTCTGATTGTGCCTGGAGCAAAGCCACATTTTGGAGAGGAAGCCATGGTGCTGTCTGGCCACCAGGAAGGCTCCAGGTATTCAAGAACAATTTATGGTGAGGCCCTCTGGCCAGTGAGCACTTGCTTCCACAGCCTAGTCATCTCTGCACAGCCTTCAAGGAGGGGGCATTCAAGGCAGCCAGACTTCTCAGGACCCCTCTGTTGGTTGACATAAGCCCCAACCTCCTACACATACTGTTTCTTGGAAGCAGAGCTGCTGGGGCGACTTGGGGACTTCTGGCCATTCTGAGGGGGTGGATCCAGAAAAAGGGGGGGCCTGGAAGAAGCCAGCCTCTCCTCTGTGGTCAGGTTGGCCCAGTTCTGCTCACTGGATGAGAGCCCATTGTAGGTGGGGCATGGTGGGGACGAGGGCCCCTCGCCCATGGGGAGGTAGAAGAAGACCTGGTCAGTGTAAGGGTCTGAGGAGGTGCCCTGGGCCGGGGAGGCATCCTGGCCCTGCTGTGATCTCATCCCCCGGCTGAGGCAGCGAAACAGCAGGTACACCAGCTCCAGCAGGTTGAGCACCAGGGAGATGAGTCCTACCACCAGCATGAAGATGATGAAAATGGTCTTCTCCGTGGGGCGAGAGACGAAGCAGTCCACGAGGTAGGGGCAGGGTGCTCTCTGGCACACAAACACAGGCTCCATGGTCCAGCCGTAGAGACGCCACTGGCCATAGAGGAAGCCTGCCTCTAGCACGCTCTTGCAGAGCACGCTGGCCACATAGGTGCCCATCAGTGCCCCTCGGATCCTCAAGTGACCATCCTCTGCCACTGAGATCTTGGCCATCTGACGCTCTATGGCTGCCAGTGTCTGCTCTACGTGGGGGTCCTTGGCTGGCAGTGCCCGCAGCTCTCCCTCCTTCTGCCGCAGCCGTTCCTCTCTCCGAGACAGGTAAATGACGTGGCCCAGGTAGACCAGGGTGGGCGTGCTGACAAAGAGGAATTGCAGCACCCAATAGCGGATGTGGGAGATGGGGAAGGCCTGGTCGTAGCAAACGTTGGTGCAGCCCGGCTGGGCTGTGTTACACTCAAAATCCGACTGCTCGTCGCCCCACACCGACTCACCAGCCAGGCCCAGGATGAGGATGCGGAAGATGAAGAGCACTGTCAGCCAGATCTTGCCCACCACAGTCGAGTGCTCCTGGACCTGGTCCAGCAGCTTCTCGAGGAAGCCCCAGTCACCCATGGCTCCTGGGCCTCCGTCTGCAGGGAGACAGAAAGCGTCAGCACGTCAGTGTGCATCTCAGCTCATGCTAGCAACAAGCCTGCAGGGAGGTTGCCATGCCCATTCTTCCTACAAGATAACTGAGGCTCAGGGAGGGGAAAACTGGCCTGGGGGTTTTCACTCAGCTGGGCAATCAGAACCCAAAGCAGATCCTTGGATGCTGGCTGCTAAGCTCCTTGCATGCCCTCATTCTGATTCTTTGAATGGCAGGGGTATGGCTAGGGTCCCTGTCTGATCTTGTCCTCAGCCAGAGCCCCAGGATGACCACAGCCCAAGGAGATCTGGATTGAGTTGCGACTCCTTTGCCTACGGAAACAGAGAATTTGAGGAACTCATCCAAGGTCGCACAGCTGTGCCATGCCTTTCCTCCCTTTGGCTCGAGGCTGGCTACCTCCAGACAGTGGGGGTTGGTGGTGGTGATGGTGTTATCTTCAGCTTCTCCCACTCAAAGCCTCAGGTCCCTGCTCCCCTGCCCCCAATCATATCTTGCCCAGGTGGCCTCACTCTAATCTTCCAGCTTGTGGAGCGGGAGGGGTTTTAAGAGCTGAAGGCAGCCATTAGCTCCACCTGTTAACAGTAATGACCACCTAGGGACACTTGGTCCTGTCCTCTTCCTCCACCCCCAGCCCACCCCCCTCCAAAGCTGTTGCTGCCAAATTCTAGAGTCTTGAAAGAATTGTCATGGCAGGGTGGAGGCACTGGCGACGAAGTTCCCAGAACATTGGAGGGAAGGAAGTTAGGGGGAGCGGGGAGGTGGCGCCTCTTCCCGGGAGCAAAGCTGTTTAGAGCCAGGCTCTGGAACCAGACCTGGGTTCAAATTTTGACTCTCTCTTCCTAACTGGGACCTTGGAAAGTAACCACCTCTGGACGCCCCAGTCTCCTCTCCCGCTGAGTATAAACAATACTATTACTGCCTCCTAAGGTTGCTGTAAGGATTCAATGAAAGAAGGTAGGAACCGTCCACAGCACAGAGCCTGGCCAAAGGCGGGCTGGGTGAGCGCCCCGCAGCAACCCTGAGTCTCCAGCAGCGGCAGGACCCACGGGCCCCACCCACCTACCCACCCACCTGCTGGCAGGTGGCGCCCCCTCCCGCAACTCACCGCCTGCCTGCCGGGCCAGCCCGGGGGAGGTGGGGACGAGGCCGGAGCGGCGCGCGCGGGAGCCTTGCTGGACCGCGCCAGGAGGCCGGCGGGTCGCCTTAAACAGAGCGAGGGGCGGGGTGGGGGCAGGAAACGCGGGGGAGGGCGGCTGGGCGCCGCAGAGGGACCGGGCGGGGGCGGGGGCGGAGAGGGGCAGCTCCCTCCACCTGCTCCGCGGAGGGGGCAGTGTGAGTTGCGGTGAGGAGGGGTTGAGAAGCCCCCTACCCTTCCCCTGCTCCGCTGTCTCTCCGTCCCGTATTCCCGATGGTAAACTCCTGCCTATGCTTCTTTGGCCATGGATCTTTCAGGGTGGCTGGATTTGAAAGGATTACGGTAAGAGCTGTGAATCCGGGAACGTGGCCTGAGGAGCTGTGAGGGATGGACGGTGGCGATGAGGGTGTGGGGACCACTTAGTTGTTTGGGGTGGTAGTGTGCCAGGACTTGGCAAGCAAGGCTCAGTAGGACACAGGGAACCACAATGGGACAGCCAGATTATAATCCATACTTGCTGGAATCCGTGGTGGAGCTGGGGTCTCAACCCAGCCCACATTCTTCCAGAATTCTCAAATATCCCCATTCCTGGGCAGGCTACACAACCAGAGGTCACCAAGCAACTCCCATGGACCCCTTGAGACTCTGGTTGGGGGAACCTCCTGACCTTTAGTTTGGACCCCAATCTTATGCCTCTAAATGGGGGGGGGGACACCCAAAGGAATTAAAGGGATGGGCAGAGTCTGCCAGCATTCATTCAGGCATCACCTGGTGGATGAGCATTAATGAGGGTCCGCTGTGCTGTAGGTGCTGCACGTGGATATGGGGATACTGCCATAAACCAGCCAGACCAGCTGTCAGGCCTCTGGCTGTCACTGGCTGGTGCAGGAAATGAGCACATCAGCCTTGGGGTAAGGGTAAAATTATAAATGTGGAAAGCTCCTGAGAAGTACCAGGTGACTCACAGAGAATTGTTAGGAATGTTTCCTGGAGGAGACTGCATTAGCCAGATGAAGGGGGAAGAAACTTCCTGGTCTGTGAGGTCTTCAGACGGTGGCCACTGCCCCCAGAGTGCCGAGACTTTACTGGTGGCAGAGCCCAGAAGTTGCAGAGACTTTGCTGTTGACCCCTGTGCCTCAATTTCTTCTGGTACAGAATGAAGCTAGTAATAGTACTTACTCTGTAGGATTGATGGGAAGTCCAGAACACATAGTGTAATATTGGTACACGAAGTTTTCAACTGAGTGGTGGCTAAAAACACTGTGACAAAACATTTATCATAAAAAGTCTGTCCGTTGGTCTTAGAGGGAGGAGAAAAGGGCAGGGAGCATGAGCAGAGTGGTGGTGGGGGCTGGGGCAGTTAAGGAAAGAGAAGGTGGCAGGTGGATGCTGACACCTGGGGCTGATGGCAGAAAGTTCCCTGCTTCTCGACAACAGATTCAGTCCTTGGATTCCCAGGGCCCCAGGGCTGGTCTCTAAGGTTCTGTCTTCAGCCCTGGTAGGAGAACATATGTGCAGCAAGTGTGGTGGCCTCAGACCTCAGAACTTTAGGGCTGGCTGTCCTTTCCAAGCTCTCTCTCTTGGCCAGGCTGAGCTGGGGCCTCCTGACTTTCCAAAGCTGACAGCTGCACCCACTTACATCTCACCCTTGAGGGCATGAGAACGGAGGCCCCTGGAGGCCGCTCTCACCATGCCCCGCCCCGCCGCCTCTGCTGCCGAGTTCCTCTCCTGGGGCTGGACCCAGCTCTCCCAAAGCCTTTCTGATCCAATCTGCTGGGAAGAAGTGCATGGTGGGTGGAGGGCTGGGGGTGACGTCAAGGTTGCCCTCACCCTGCTCTGACCGCTTCCTCAGGGGATCTGGAGATCAGGGTTTGAATAACCCGGTCTCTTCCCTGGAGGAAGAAGGGGCTGGAATCAGCCAAGGAAAGAGTCCCCACAACCTGGCCATTCCACCTGGGAAACATGCCTAGAATCCTACCCTTCCCTCATTCCCATTGCCCTGACCCCGCCACTGTCTCACTGCCCTCCCACTGGTCTCCTGGCCGCTAGCCCCACCCCTCCAACCCAGCCTCCACACTTCCCTAGAAATCTGACCGCAACATTGCCCCACTTAAAACCCTTCTGTGGCTCTCCATTGCCTTCAGTACAAGGCCTAAGCTTCCCAACCTCATTCCTCTCCCATTGCACTCTGTAACCCAGACATATCTAACTACTGGTGGCTCTCTGAGTGCTGTTGCCCTTGTCCCTGTGAAACAGAGTAAGGCTAGGCCTGTGAACCAAACTGACTCCATTTTCCCTGCAGAGGACACTTTTTTCCCACTCCTTAGTCACGAAACCCCCAGGGCAAATGATTACCCCATGGGCTACCCTGACGAAAACTGAGATAAGAGAAGAAACAGTTTTTTTTTTTTTTAAAAAGATGATCAGTAAGGGGATCTTAACCCTTGACTTGGCATTGTCAGCACCACGCTCTCCCAAGTGAGCTAACCAGCCATCCCTATATAGGGATCCGAACCCGTGGCCTTGGTGTTATCAGCACCACACTCTCCCAAGTGAACCATGGGCCGGCCCTGGAAACAGATATTTACTGAGTTGCAAAACCCCTCCCCAAGGCTTGTTTTACCATAATAATAAAAGTTACAGATTAACCTTAAGACCACTTTAGGAATTCCCACCTGTGCACAAAGCATCAGGGTGACTGCTACAGTGACCCTCCTGGGGTGACAATGATGAACACCACTGCCATTTTGGGCCTACTGAGCATGCACCCAGGACGCAACCAGGAAGAACAGAACGGACCACATCCAGTGACGCTGGCCTATGCCCCTTAACTCCTTTCCCTATAAAAAACTCTGAACAGCTCCCGTCGGGGGGCTAGCTTTGCTGTTGCTCCCCCCTTATTCATAAGTCTATCTCCTCTTTTAATAAAGCATTGCTTGAGGGCTGGCCCGTGGCTCACTCGGGAGAGTGTGGTGCTGCTAACACCAAGGCTGCAGGTTCGGATCCTATATAGGGATGGCCGGTTAGCTCACTGGCTGAGCGTGGTGCTGACAACACCACGTCAAGGTTTAAGATCCCCTTACCGGTCATCTTTAAAAAATAAATAAATAAATAAAGCATTGCTTGCTTTACTGCTGGGTACATTGTTTATTTCTATGACTTTGGAATCTGAGAGCCTAATTTTATCACTGGCAAAAATTGGAAAGCTTTGGGCACCAGAGAAGACTGTAGCTGCAAGAGGCAAGTGGCCACTGGGGCTATTTTGCTCCCATGTCTCTGCTGCTGGTAGATCTCTCCTGGAGTCCCTGGCCTAAATTCTGACAAGGCAATGCTTTATTCTCTTTACCTTTCTCAGATTCTCTGAGCTCTCTTCTGCTGTTTGGTTGGATTGTATCCACTACTATGTAGGTGCACCCTGGAGGACTCCTGGCTAGACTTTGCTTCTGATTTTCCGAGCCCTCTTCTGCTGTTCTTTATAGGTGCACCCTAGAGGGCTCCTGGCTAGGCTTTGTTTCTCTGATTTAAATCTAGTTGATACTTTTCTTCTTTATGCTGAAAACAGTGGGGAGAACTGCTTTTATCAATTACATCAGTGGAATAGTTTGGCCCCACCAACTGGGACTAGGATAGACTGGACCCCACTGCTCCTCTTTTCTCTCTGTTTGCTTGGTCAGACATTTAGTTGAGTACCGGTAATCTGAATAAACCTTCCAATCCTTGCACCAACTTTTGGACTTTCAGGTCATTTGTTCAATGCGAGAGGGCAAGCCGAGCCTGGTCTGTCAGTAACAACTTAGGTGAGCCAGCCAGGAGTGCCCCCTAGTGGCCTGGACTTTTTCCTGAATCCCAAGGGCTGGAACAATTGGCTGTGGAAGCTCGCCAGTCTAACCCAGTCACGTTTTTGGAGATTGTCCTGTGCTGTTGGAAGAGGCCTAGCTGCCCTTGGCAAGCTAGCCCTGTGATGGAGATTTTGAGACTTTCTTAAGAGGCTGCCAAGGTTCTTTTAACCCTGCGGATCTTCCTGTTCTCTCCACCATGGTGTTGGCTGCCAGTTTTCGCCCTGTTGTTGAGGAAGGAAGAGTTTTTGGATGGATTGATGAATCCTTGGGCTGGTGAGTTATTGTTGATGTGCACGCCACAGATACCCTCTGTTCCATGCTGTTTGTTAGGACTGATGTTAGGATTGGTACCATAGATGTGGAGCATGGCAAATTAGAACTTAGACTGACCAGTTTGTTTGAGACCTCTCGTTGGGATGTATGTGTGTGCATATGGGTGAGTGTTTTGTCTATATATGTGGCAACTATTTCTGCCTGCTCTTCAAGCTACTACTTAGGGGGTCACAAGATCCAATTCATGCCTTTTGGCCTTAAGATCACTGGGAGAAGGCAATGCCGAGCCATAAGCTGTTTATAACTCACTAGGAAACCAAGGTTCAACAAATCAAATACCCAGCTAAATTATAGCAAAATATTTGGGAAGATTTGTTCTATTTGATCTGGCTAAAGAAAGAACTATATAAAGTTGTAAACAAGTTTTTTTCCACAATGGTTTGAATCCCCCCTTGGGCATATTTTAGGTAAGTGGAAGGATTTTAAACTGAATGAACTAAAGCAACCCATTTAACTAGATGGTCTCAAATGTTCTGGCATCCAGGTGGTTATTTTGAATAGACTTCTAAATTTTCTTCTAGGCTCATCTATGTATTTCTTCATAAAATCCTACGGTAGAGTTCTATGATTTTATTTGAACTTAGCATCCATTTTTTTAAGAAAAAACTTTCTCTGCATCTCCTGACACACAAATTCCTTGAAAAGGCTTGCATACTTTGCTTTGCAATGTAAATTTGTTACCCTGCTTTCTCTAAAACAGGGTGAAGCCTTATAGATAAGCTTTGATATTTTTTAGAAACTCAATTTAAAATCAACTGTCCTTTTTAAACTAGTGAGTTTTCTACTTTATCTGTCTCCTTATTAACATTTTAAACAAAACCTATAAGATCTTTATTTGTTTTTGTTGTTCGTCTGTATATATACGTGTGTAAGCTGTATGTTATGTCTACATGTTCATGTCTATACGTGTTTGTATTGTCTGCATGGTACCAAATTGCCTTATAAGTAATGAGTGCTCATTGAGTAAATAAGCACAAATACTTTTCAAGTTCACATGACCTTAGTTTTTAAAAAATTGTTGATAAAGTAGATGTGTTTTCAGAATTTAATTTAAACCTTTTGCCTAGATTTGTCTTTTGGTCAACACATTTTGTGGTATGTTTGATACTTTCTAAATTTGTTTAAAGACTAAAAGCTGTAAAAGAACTGGCTGCTGGGCTTCCCCCACAGCCCTGCACAAGTCGTGTTGTTAGCTTGTCTTTGGTTTTAAGCCTCTGAATTCTGAGCACTAAATATTTGGCAATGGTAAGGTCAAAGGACATAATGTGTCCATAGCACATGGGCCACCAGCTGCAGGACAAAACTCGATAAGGTCTTCTCCTTATCTCAGCTCTGCCTCCCAGCCATGCTGAGAGTGACAGTGTCCTTTAGACATTATCTTTGTGAATGCTGCCCTCTGTCTTGAGCTCCATATGACCTCTCTGGATTCCACATGGCCCTGAATGCCACATGGGTACTTGGGGCCTAGGATGTCTATCAAAAGGAGACTTATGTCCAATATCTAAAAGGGCTTAGTTAATATTGATTGCTAAAGGTGTAGCTTAATATGAAAAAAATTAGACAAATGTGAATGGGTTAAATGCTTATAAATGAGATCATCATAATTTCAAAATTTCTTCTCAGTAATTTGAGATCTTAAAGTTGTGTTATATTAATAAAATACTAAAACATTAGTTATTATATAAGTTTATGTTTGTATATTTTGATGTTTTATCTTTATACAAAGAAAACTAAATATATTTGAATCTGTTAAAATTAAAAACATGTCTCTTCAAAAGTTAGAAATGGTTTTTAACTACAAATATTGATATAAAACAATTCAAAATTGCTTCATAGGTTTGTAACTGGAAATTGGAGCTAATGAGTCAATTACAGTTAATACACATAATTCAAACTGCTAGGTACAAACCCTTTTTTAAAGCAGAGTATTTTTTATTTTTATTTTTTTTAAAAGATGACCAGTAAGGGGATCTTAACCCTTGACTTGGTGTTGTCAGCACCACACTCTCCCAAGTGAGCTAACTGGCCATCCCTATAGAGGGATCTGAACCTGTGGCCTTGGTGTTATCAGCACCACACTCTCCCAAGTGAGCCATGGGTTGGCCCTAAACAGAATATTAAAAAAAAAAAACATTTTTGGTAAAGGTTATAAAAATGTAATATGGTTTTTGTTGAATTTATTTTTCGTCTGAATTAAAAATGGTTTATAAGAACTTGTATGGTCAAAACTAACTGAGATTAGATTTGTTTATAAGTTTTTATTAAAATTAGCTGTAATATCAATAGTACACTGGTACAAAAAGTAAAATTTGATTTCCTTCTTAAAATTTTCATGTAATATTAATAACAAATAAAAGATTTATGTTTACCTTTTGAGTAAACTGGAAAAAGTAAACAGTAAATAGGAGATATTTTCTGTAATTCATGGAGACTCAAGATTGCTGCCTCATAAACTGAACCTTTGTTAGAGACCTTTGAGAACTACCTAATACACCAAGTTTTTGGCTAGGAAACTATAAAACTGTATTTGGTAAAAATGGCTGAGGCTCAAACTGGGCCTTATATAATCTACTCTGAAAAATGGACCCCATTTACTAGATCCTAAGGTTCCTGAATATATAAAAAATGTTTTTAGAATTATCAGCATACATCTTTGCCTGGGTTTAGTAATCAAACAGGATTACATTTGTCTTTGCTATAGGCTTTTAGGTTAAAGTTATGAACCCAGCCAAAAAACCAGAAAGACCATTCTATATATTATTATTAGGCAAATGAGGCCAATTTAACATTGATAGAAAAGGAACAAACATGTAGAAGAGGTGATATTTTAAAAAGCTATGGATATAAAGATATAATTACGGTTAAAAAGGTTAAGAAAAAAATAATTTTGATATGAGAAAGCATCTGGTACGGTGTATTTTTGTCCTAGAGTAAAATGACTGGCTATTTAAAATGTGGGAAAAATAGGACAAAAGCAGAAAGTCTGAGTAAGCAATAATAATGGCTTATAAAGTATAAATTTATTAAAAAATTTTAAAAATTGACTAAAATTAAAAGCAAATTATGTGTAAGTTTTTCTAAAAGTTAAACATTAATATCAAAAGTACTCTGATGTAAGGTGTTGGGAAAAATGGAATAGTTTGGTCAGGGCCCTCACCTTGAGTCCTGTTGGGTGTGGTTCAACATCCTTTGTAAGCAAATTGTGTGTGTGTGTGTGTGTGTGGAGATAGCACGCACGTGCGCCAACGCATGTTTTTAGTTTTGTTGCTATTCTTGTGTGTGTGTGTGTGTGTGTGTGTGTGTGTGTGTGTGTGTGTGTGTGTGTGTGTGAGAGAGAGAGAGGGAGAGAGAGAGGGAGGGAGAGAGAGAGACAGGAGTTTTAGTGAAGCAGGCAGGTGGGCGTTTGTCTCAGGAGTCTGCCTGGCACAGCCATGCTTTCCAACCTATGGATCCAAGGACATAATGGCCGGTTACCTAGCTCATAGACCTGCATGACGGGGTCTGGTGACCCAGCCTGGTGTAGGTGGGGTCTGGGGATCCAGCTTGGCGTATGAAGAGTTGTGACCCAGTCTGTGAATGGGCTTGAGGGGTCTGGGAGCTCCAGACCCAGTCCTAGCTCAATAATTGGTTCAGTCAGTGCAGAATTACCACAGGTAAAAGAGCCTGACAACTAGTGTGGCTGAGTAGCTTTACAATTGGCATCACGAACAGGATTAAGAGAGCCAGACATAAGGCTAGAGTTTGCTCTCCTGTGTTAAAACAAGCAGATTTCCCAAAAGCACTTAACTGCTCTTAATAGAAAATTATAAGAGGTTTCTTTATCTTTTTGGTGACCGGCCTAGGAAACTTATTCTATGTTCTATCAAGACAATTTCATTTGCTCTGTGCTTTGAAATCTTTTGTCACTTTGGTTTTATTTTATAATGATTTGTGATCCTATCTAATTGAATGTTTCAAACCTTTGTTTGACAAACTTCCGAAAACCAAATTCTAAAATTATGTCTTTTTGACTTAAACTAGCTTTGAGATGTTCCAAGGACCCTGGAACATATCAAAGGTTCTATACAAGAGAGATACAAAACTAAATGGACTTGTCTGATAGATTGAATTAAATGGGAAGCATTGTCAAAACAAAAAAAAGATGTTTAACTTCTTTTGTGTAGATATGTTATATAGCCTCATTGATATATGTTCCAAAATTATGTAAGGTTCTTCAAAATCTGTCAAAACCTGGGAAAGGTTCTGGCCGATATTCTTGGATGATCCCCACCTGGGTTGATTGGCCCTTGGCCACCCTTCCCGGACCTGCCAAACTGGGTACCTCTGGGACTCTTTCCTTTTGCTGTTTCAGACCAACGCATTCACCATTGGCCTCAATTCAGGGTGAGTCAGTGGGTCTGTCTACTTCTACAGGTTCCCCCGACTACTCTCTATGACTACTGTTTACTCACTATGAAGCCTGGCCGAGGGAACTCCTCTCATGCCCCCCAGCTATTGGAGGATGCTCCTCTAGCCAATTGGTGGCTTTTCTCTCAAAAAGAAGGTGCACAGCAAAGAGGATGCTCTTTGTTGGCACTCTTCTTCTACTAGGACTGCCCATTTCCTTTCTCACCCTCTACATAGGATCCTCACAATCCAAACCTCCATGCTCTATGCCCTTCGGCGGTCTCCTGGACAAAATCTCTTGGTCTCCAGGAAGACATTAAAACTAGAATGCCTTGTTACAATGGATCCCAGTGGCCACAAGATGGCACTCTCAATTTAGATACTCTCAGAGATTTAGACAGCTTTTGTCACTGAAATGGCAAAGTCAGAGAGATTCCTTATGTTCAAGCCTTCTATCTCTAAATGCATTCTTCTCTCTGTCAAAACTGTCCTACATCTCAAATTCTCCTAGCTTATGCTCGACCTCCCCTTCTGGACTTGGATCAATCTTTTGATCCATCAGACTATCTCCTTACACTCCAGATCCTTCACCAGCCCCTTCACCTTTTCCCTCTCTTCCCCACACCTGGTCTTGAGATGCTTGTCCTCAGCCACCCAACCCCTCTCCTTCTTCCCTTTCATCAGGTAACAACCCCACCTTAGCTCTGGCTCCTTTATATCCCCTCTGTGAAGTGGCTGGGACAGACGGAATTATCTGGGCCCATATCCCCTTTTCTCTTTCCAATCTCTCCCAAATCAAAAAAGGACTGGGATCTTTCCAGTCCAACCTGGACACATATCTTAAGGAATTCATATATCTCACCCAGTCTTATGATCTCACCTGGCATGATATTTTTATGATTCTCACTATTACTTTGTCCCCTGATGACAGGGAGCAGGTCTGGAGAATGGCCCAACAACAGGCAGATGAGGTACATGCTCAAAATAACAGGTGGCCTGTGGGAGCCATTGCCACACCTTGCATGGATGCAAATTGGGATTACCAGGCTGGCCACGGGGATCGGGATCTCTGGGATAATATGATATGACATGCTTAGAGAAATCACGCAAAGATCCACTGAAAATCCCAGTGAATTCCTAATCCACCTTTCTGAGGCTTTATATAAATACACACTCATAGACCCAAACTCCCCTGCAGGCATGGCTCTCTTACACCACTCTCATTTCATTACCCAATCAGCCCCTGACATTCAAAAAAAACTAAAAAACTTGAGGATGGTCCAAATACAACCCAATGAGACCTCCTCAATGCAGCTTTCAATGTTGTTAACAATAGGGAGGAGGAGGAGAAAAAGATTGTTAAAAAAGAGATCAGGCCAAATACCAGCTCCTGGCTAACATCATCTGAGGCTCACATACCTCTAAGCCAGCTGCCTCTAGGGGCAAGCCACCTGGGAACTGCTTCAAATGCGGTCAGCCGAGCCACTGGGCATGGGCCTGTTCTAACACCAGGCCCTCTCCCAGGCTGTCCTCACTGCAAACAGCCAGGTCTCTGGGGGGGTTGACCATTCCACTTGCCAGAGAGGGAGTGGCCCAGTCCCCAGCCCACAGCCTTTAGCTTCACAGCCATCCTTACTGGAACTTCTTGGATTTGCCCAAGAGGAGGATCGATGATGCCCAGAGCCTGAGGCCCCCATGGAGATCACCACATGTGAACCCAGGGTAACTCTCCTTGCAGCAGGTAAGCCAATCTCTTGTCATCGATACAGGGGCCACTTACTCTACCCTTCCTGAATATGCAGGACCAACAACCCCATCCTCTATCACAATAGTAGGGGTCACAGGATCAGAATACTACCCATGGATCACTCAACACCTTTCCTGCACCCTACGTCACATCCCAATTCACATGCAACTTTTTAATAATGCCTCAGTGCCCAGACTCTTACTGGGATGGGACATTCTTTTCAAGTTCAAAGCTACTCTTACCCTAAACACTTTAACTCCAGTTACAATACTCCTGTTACAGGCCACCCCAGACCTGGCCCCTGAGGCTTCCACCTTCCCCTTGGACAAGGTTATTCCTGTAGTATAGGACACTTCTCCCTCCATTGCTACTCACCATTCCCCTATCCTTATTAAGTTGTGGAACCCCTCTTTGTTCCCCAATGTCCCACAATACCCCATTGCTAACAAATACCTAATAGGCTTAAAACCCATCATACACAAGCTCTTTTCTTCTCATCTTTTACGGCCTACCCACTCGCCTTTTAATACTCCCATCCTTCTGGTTATAAAGCCTAGTGGCTCATACTGTTCAGTTCAAGACCTCAGGGCCATTAATGCAGCTGTTTTACCCATAACCGCAATCGTTTCTAACCCCTATACTCTTCTATCCACAATCCCAACAAAAACCTACTTCTCTGTACTTGACCTCAAAGATGCCTTTTTTTCTATTCCCTTACACCCTTCCTATCAAAACCTGTCCATCTTCACTTGGACTGATCCTGATACGCATTGTTCCCAACAACTCACCTGGACAGTACTACCTCAGGGGTTTCAGGATAGCCCCCACTTCTTTGGCCAGGCCTTAGCTCAAGACTTACCTGAACTTCCTCCAACCTCTAGCACCTTTATACAATATGCGGATGACCACCTCCTTTGCAGCCCCTCCTATGAGGATTCACAGGCCCACACTGTTGCTCTCCTTAATTTTCTGGCCTCCAGGGGATATTGAGTGTTCCCCAGCAAGACCCAAATTTCTTCCCCTTCAGTCACCTATGTGGGAGTCCACCTCACCCCCAACACCAGGGAAATAACGGTGGATCACAAAGGTTTAATTTCTGAACTACCAACTCCTACCACAAAGAGTGAAATTCTCTCTTTCCTGGAGCTTGCAGGGTATCTTTGCCTATGGATTCCTAACTTTGGCATGCTAGCAAAGCCACTTTATGAGGCAGCCAAAGGGGATCCTGACATTCTCTTAGATCCCATAGAGCCCATTTATTCTCCCTTCCAGTGATTAAAAGCCACTCTCCTTGCAGCCCCAGCTCTATCCCTCACAAACCTATCTCATCCTTTTATCCTATATGTCACCAAACCCCAAGGATTGGCAGTCTGGGTTTTGGGACAAGAGGCAGGAGAATTTTCTCCCCTGTTGCATACCTCTCTAAACAATTGGACACCACAGCTCAAGAATGGGCCCCTGTTTATGGGCCTTGGCAGCAGCCACCCTTCTAGCACAAGAAAGCTCTAAACTAACTTTTGGACAACAAACAGTTATTTGTTCCCCCCATCATCTTCAAGACCTTCTCAGCCATAAGTCCATGTCAAGTCTCTCCCCTTCCTGCCTACAACTTATCCACCTTACCTTCATTGAAAATTCCCAGTTCTCCTTTAAACCTTGCCTTCCCTTAAAATCCAGCCACTCTCATCCCAAAACACTCACGACCCTTAGAACATAATTGCATGGAGGCTTTAGACCTCTTTTTCAATCCCTTTCCACACCCCTCCCTGCATCCCATTATGTGGCCCCAATGTACATTGTTCATAGATGGGAGTGCCACCTCCATGCCTGCTCCTGGGTGGGTTATGCCATAGCAAATCTAACAAAAACTATTGAGGCTGCCCCTCTCTCCCCAACACCACTTCCCAACAGGCAGAACTCATTGCCCTCACCCGTGCTCTCACTCTGGCAAGTAACAAATGAGTCAATATATACACTGACTCTAAGTATGCTCACCACATCCTACACTCCTGTGCAGCCATATGGAAGGAGAGAGGATACATGACCACTCATGGAGGGCCCATAAAAAGTGGGCATCTTATCAAGATACTTCTTGAGGCTGCACAACTCCCAAAGGAGGTTGGGGTTATACACTGCAGAGGACTCCAACCTCCAATGACCCCATAGCCCAGGGAAACAAACTGGCGGATCTAACCACAAAACAGGCTGCTCAGTCAGCAGGCCCTCACTCTTCCTCTCCTGCTCAGATCCTTCTCATGGCCCCTACGCCCTTATCCCAATACACACCTCAAGAAATACAACACCTCCAACAGTTGGGAGCACAGAGTAAGGACAACTGGTATACTCTCTCCAGTCGCTATGTCCTCCCTACCACACAAGCTGAGCAAATCCTTTTAGATTTCCATAATTCAGTTCATATAGGCTATGAACCCCTACTACTCCTTCTTCAGCCCTTATATTACTCTCCCCACATTGCCAAGTTACTTAAACAAATTACTCAAAATTGTCCTTTGTGTACTCATTGCTCCAATCAAAGTGGCCTCCAAGTTTGGTCCTTTCCCACCCACCAGGCCAGAGGATACACTCCTGGCCAGGATTGGCAAATTGACTTTACTCACGTGCCTCCCCACAAAAGGACATGCTGTCTTCTAACCTTAGTAGATACCTTTTCAGGTTGGATTGAGGCTTTTCCCTGCACTTCAGAGGATGCTACAGCAGTAACGCCTGCTCTCACCTCAGAAATCATCCCTCGTTTTGGCCTCCCCACCAGTCACTCACCCGCCTACGGGCTGCCACCTGCAAGCCCACAGGCCTCAGCCCCTTTGAGCTTATGTATGGCAGACCCTTCACTCTCACACCTCTCCCTTCCAGCTCATCACCTTTAGGCCAGTATCTCCCTACTCTATCACTGATTAGGGATCTTCTTAGGGAACAGGCCAACCTTCTATTACCTCATCCTTTCCCCAACACCCTCTCAGACTTTAAGCTGAGCCTGGGACAGTAAGTGCATATTAAGACCCGAATCCCAAAGCCCCCTCACCATGCTGGGAAGGAGCTTATACAGCACTTCTCACCACCCCCACGGCAGTAAAAGAACTAGGAAAGGCCCCTTGGTATCGCTTACCCTTGGGAAAACTAGCATGTGAGACTTTACCCAAAGAATCTGTTAACACCAAGCCAAAGGGGTCCCTCTGCTCAGCCCCCAACCCATCATCTCCTTATACTTCATCCATTTTAGTTCCTACAAAACTAAAAATCTCCAGGGCCTCCATGCTTCCCCAGAAGAAGGATGATCTTTCCCCTGGTGATTATCCTCTCACTCTTGCAGGCCTGCTTCATGTCCTTCACACAGGAGCTGCTCCAAGACTGGTCCCTACCCGCCACCTCCAGTGTTGAAGACATCCTTGAGTGGGTAACTGAATGAGCCTGGCAGGGCGCCCTCTGCGATCACTCCCCCGACGAGGTTACCCTCTACTCTTTTTTCCTGCTATGCACCCTCTCAACCTCTCAGAACCTGAACATTTGCCATTTCTCTTCCTCCTGTTTCTTTTCCTAACAGAGACACAGGCCATACCCTGTTCACAATGTATAACCAAGATCGTGGTGGGTGGAAGGACACTTTCCAACCCCCCGGTCAGATGCCCAGAATCTTTGGGGAACCCCACAGGACACATTCACATCCCTGACATATGTTCCCACAACATGCCATGACCAGACAACTGCCATATCATGTTCTCATGGGGATAAAAATCTACGGGATAGCTCTTTCCAAAAGGGATTCTGCTGGAGTCCAGTGCCCCTGCCAATAAAAACATTTCTGCTTCACCCAAAACACTCACCTAGGCTAAAGCGATGGGGGAGGACTTCAGGACAAAACATGTCGGACCCCTGACCATGATGGGACTCATCCTTCTCCTTGGTCCCTGCCTCTTTCGATGGTTCTCTGGTTTCTTACAGGAACGTATGCAGGCCTTCACCAACCAAAAGGTCATTGGATTCTTCATGGGAAGAGGATATCAGCCCCTGAGAACTGTTGACCCTTCCCCGAAAGAATACAGCCTCCCCACACAAAACCAATACCTGCCACCTAATTGTTTTACCCGCCAACATAAAGCTTTTATTTTTTCATATCTTTGCCTGTCCAGCAGGAAGTAGCTTCAGAAGAGTGAGACCTCCACCCCTTTTCCCTTCTCCCTATACTTAAAAGGCAGGAATGATAGGTTCTGGATGTGACTGGCGCCATCTTGGATGTGACTGGTGCCATTTTACACACACTCAGCACAAAACGGCCACCAGCCTTTCCCTTACAAGAAACCTCGTGGTTTCTGAGAAATAGAAACTCCTGCACACCAGCACCAAACCCCTCTCTGATTACGTCAGCCTTCCTTACAGTCTATATAAGCTCTCCCACCCCTACACCTCGTGCTGTCCTCCATTTTGAGCACAGCCCGGCAGATTCTTTTCCTTTAATAAAGCTTGATTGGTACCTGGTGTTTTGGCTCACTTTCTTTCAGTGGTGAGTTTCAATTTCAAAAGCAGAGAAATTCTCACTAAGCAGCTGACATTTGATGCAAGCCCTGAGGAAGGCAGGGAGCCCTTCAGCGGGAGGAGCATTCCAGGCAGAGGGAACCAGGTGTGCAAAGGCCCTGGGGCGTGACTGTGCCTGGTGTTGCCTGCTTGAAGAACAGCAAGGAGGTCAGGATTTAGAACAGGATCACCTTGGCTGCTGTGCTGGGAATAGACTGTGGGGTGGGTGGCAGACAAAGACGTATGTCCGCCTTCCGTATAGGACTTGCTGCCAGCTGTGTGGAGTCTGGGCAGCAGTTGGCCTCCACCTGTTAGTACTTGCAGGTCTGCTGCTGCTGTCCAAGCCACCAAGCTGTTCTTGCGGTGGCCCCAGGTGATAACTGAATCAAGGGGTGCTTAAAGGCCCAGCCATTCCCGGACAGTGCAGCACTCCTCTCATGGACAATCTTAGCTTCAGAGGTCCCCTGTGAGGCACCTTGTTGATCAATCCTGCTTTCTCCCCTTTCCCATTTATAGGTGTGACTCTCAATGCACCTTCTGCTCTCTTAACTCTTCCTCGAGTCTGCTTCCCAGAGTCAGGGGTGGGACGCAAAAGAGATGGAAGCAGAAGTCCAGATGAGGGGCGATGGGGGTGTCTGAGTCCCTGCAGGCTGCTGTAACAATACCATAGCCTGCGCAGCTAAACACAGACATTCATTTCTCACAGTCTGGAGGCCGGAAGCTGGAGATCAGGGTGCCATTATGATTGGGTTCTTGGTGAAGGCCTCTTCCTGGCTTAGAGATGGCCGCTTTCTCCTTGTATCCTCACAGGGTGGGGTAAGATCACGTCTCTCCTGTCTCTTCTCATAGGGTACTGATCCCATTCAGGAGGGCTCCACCCTCATGACCTAATCACCTCTAAAGGCCCCACCTCCTAATGCTGTCACATTGGGGGGTAGAATTTTAAGATAGGAATTTTGGGGGGACACATTCAGTCCATGCAGGGGTGTTGAACCAGGGTGGATAGAATACAAAATAATCTCCTATTTACCTTGGGCTGCAGGGTGGCTGTTACTTTATGCAGTGGATGTGGACTTGAAGGCTGTATATGAAATCTCAATCTATCACAGGCACAATTAACGGAAGAGTGCAGTGAATCCTGAGATGAGGGAAGAGGTAGAGGTGTGTACCCTGAGAAGAGAAGGCTGAGGGACCTGAAGACCACCGTGTGGTGACAGTGATGTGCCCTGGGGACTTGGTGGTGAACAGAAGCCCAAAGCATACTGGATGAGATCAGTGGGCTGCACCGTGCTGAACAGCTCTCAGGCCAAAGGCAGGATGTGTAGGGCTGTAATGTCCTCTCCTCTGTGGTCCTGCCCTGTAGCCTGGAGACACAGGGCCAGGACTGAAAGCTCAGTCCCTGCTGAGCACTCAGTTACTGCTGAGATAGCCAGTGATGTCCTTGGGTTGGTCTGACCTCAAAGTTACCCTTGGCCAGGCAGCCAGAACACCCAGGAAGATGCTGGAACGCAGGGCAGCAGGTAGGTGGAGATCACCCATCTGTGAGACCTTTGTTACCATCCAGCCCGAGCTGAGGCTGACCTATGAAGCAGCAGGCAGACACTTTCCTAAGCATGGCATTCCTGGTGTTTACTAAATGCATGAGCACTGTGCTAATGTTTTACCTGCAGTGTTTGCTCTTATCTCTACAACAATCCCATGAGTAGGAAGTGTTCTGAGTGCTGTGCTGCACATATTCCCTTTGCCCCTCAGATCTACTCTCCACCCTGCTCCACTCTGCTCTGCCATGGGAAACTGATCTGCCTCCTGCCCTCTGTCTTCTGGGTGGGTTGGGTTAATGGGAGCCACTGGCAGGTGAGCAGGAGACAGGGGAGTGATGCTGAAGGATTTATTTGATTGCTATGGTTGGATGCATACCCCAGCTCCTGTTCATTGTTACCCTGGTACTAGACCCAGGGTACTGCAGTCACGGCCTTACCTTTGGAAACTCTCTTTAAGGTTACTTGATTTGCATGTGCCATCTCTTTTCTGCTGGGACCCTGACTGATACAATTCCCATTGTGTTGATGACAAGACTGAGTTCTGAAAGCTGGCCCCAGGTGTATCGTGGTGAAGCTGTGCTTGTGAAGTGGTCAGGCTATGATTCAATCCTGGGGGGCTTTGGGAAACAGTGTCAGCCTAGCCCTAGGCCCTTTAAACTTGGCTGGCTTATTCACCCCCCTAATGGCCACATGTGAGGCAAGGGGAAGCCACAGCCTGTTCTGTCTACACAATGACCTGACCGCTCCTTGTTTAATTGACTTTTGTCTCACTGGCTCCTAAATTTCTGGCTCCTGGCCTTGGCTTTGATAGTCACTAAATGTCCTCTGGGTTAGTACAGCCTTGCACCCCCTTTTGCTTCCCATTCCTATCTGGGATTGGATGTTGTTGTCCCCTAAATTTCAGGTCATGACACAGTGCTGGGAGTAGGGCTGTGAGCCATGCCAGGGGTTGGTTACTGCAGAAGATGTGTCTGTGTTTCTGTCTTTCCCAGATCGTTTGCTCTTTGGGCTCAGGTCTTACTTCTCTATGCGGTCCCAGCACCCTGATAGGAGCCCGTGTGGAGAAAATGCTCAGGAAAATGGAATGAACTGAATAAAATGCTGGATGACGGCATGATTTAGGGCCACTACATGGCCCATTGTGAGCGTTGATAAGGAGCAAGAGTATGAATAACAGGGATTGTGTGTACACAGGGTGGGGATGCCGGTGGCATGTAGTGGCAGTGACTGGTGACAAAGGAGGAGGGAGTGTGGTTTGTCTATAACCAGAGTAACTGTGTACTCCAGGCAGTCTAAAGGCTAGTGGGAGCACAGCGCCCTCTTGTGGCCACAACTAGAATCCCAACCTGTATATCAGTAGGCTCCAGCCCAGCCTCCACCTCCAACCCCACCCCAGCTACCACCTGTCAACCCCAGCCCTGCCTAACTTCAGCTCCAGCCTCAGCCACAGTCTTGATCCTATCTTCACCCCCCCAGCCATGGGGCTCTTTCCCATTCTGAGGGCTACCTTTCCTTCCCTCAAGGTCCTGTGGGTAGGAGTGTAGGAGAATCGAGAATAGAGCCAACCTATATAAAACACAGCCTTTATTGATTTCAAGGAAACTGCCTTGCGGTTGTTCCTATCAGCGCATCCACCCGAGTCTCTGGAAGCAGGGAATGAAAGACTGGCACCAGGCTGAGCACATTTGCAGGGAGAAAGATGGAGCTCCTCTGTCTGAGGCTGGAGGGGGGGTCTAGGGGAGGGGGGCTTCTGCTGAGGGACATCCCCAGAGCCGTTGTCTCTTTCCAAGATCACACTCGGGCCTCCAGACCTCCCACTGCTGGAGAAGACCTACTCTCCACCTGGGGAATCTGGGTGCCTTCTCCCAAGGGAGTGAAGATTCTCTTTGGTCTGGTCCATTCAGCCCAGGGCAAGCGTGCCTCTTTTTGTGGCCTCCAGGACTCTGTGCCTGCTGTTGTCTCTGCTTGGGAGCACTTCTCACCTCTCTTACATATTATTTCCTCAGGGAAGCCCACCTGATCACTCTCTCCTGGGTTAGGGAGAAGCCCTGCTATCCAAGCATCCCCTTGCATGCATATAGCTAATTTGCTTGTCTAAATGTCTGTCTCCTCTGAGGGCCTGCACTGGGTCTGTGGTGTTACCTATGCCCTGGTGGACAGCAGAGTACCCAGCTCATAAAGGATCTGCCCAAAATGAAATTGAAGAGCTTAGTGAATTCAAAGTGTGGGCACCCAGCACCGGTAGGACCCCTCCACCCTGCAATACCTCCCTGCCTGTCCCAAGGGCAGACCCAGTGTCGCCCCTCCAGCCTGTGGTCAGGTGGGGTCAGGTGGGTATCAGAGTCTGCAGCTTGTCATTATCTGCCTTCGAACCCAGCTCCCCATCCTCCAGCAGCTTGTGGTGGCAGCGGCAGGTGGAGGCCCGGCTGGAGGAGGGTGGGGGGCTGTGGGCCCTTGAAGATTTGCCCTTGTGCAAGGCTCGCAGGAGCCTGTGGAAGATGAGGTAACAGATCTCGCAAATGGTGAGCACGATGCAAACGGCTGAGGCACCCACCATGAAGTAGGTGAAGACTTTCTTCTCGGTGGGCCGGGCGATGTAGCAGTCCACAGTGTTGGGGCAGGGGGCCACGTTGGTACACTGCACCAGGCGTGGCATGCTGAAGCCATGCCAGAGGGTGTGCAGCACGTACAGGAAGAGGAGTTCAATGGCGAGCTTGAAGATGAGGCTGAACAGGTAGGTCCACCATAGGCCACCATGCTTCTTACCGGCGTTTTCGTATAGCTTGGTGCACTGGTCACCGTGTTTCTGACGGTGCCTCCGCTCCCGCTCCTCGCGGTAGGCCACATGCAGGATGACCAGGAGCGACGGGCATGTGACGAAGATGAGCTGCAGGGCCCAGAGGCGGATGTTGGAGATGGGGAAGAATTCGTCATAGCACACGTTGGTGCAGCCTGGCTGCTTGGTGTTGCAGTCAAAGTCCTTCTGCTCGTCCCCCCACACACGCTCTGCAGCCACCACGTACACCAGCACCCGGAAGACGAACACCACCGACAGCCAGATGCGCCCGAACGCTGTGGAGTACTTGTTCACGCCACTCAGTAAGGCCTGGAACATCTTCCAGTCCATGGTGCCTGGCGGGGGTGGTGGGGGCTGTGCCCACCTGAGGGAATAATAGGAAAAAGCATCATGTTAATGGATAGGTGACATTTACTGAGCATTCACTATGTACCAGGCGTTGTTCTGAGTTCTTCTTGTGGGTGGACTTGCTCAATCATCACAATGATCCTTTAAGATCAGGACTATTAAACTTCCCAAGCTGCAAATAGGAAACTGAGGCACAGAGAGGTTAAGTAGCCTGCCCAAAGTCACAGAGCAAGTATGCCGGAAGGAAGGGAATGTGTATTTGCTGATAGTAACAATTACCATCTATTGAGCACTTATTGTGAGCCAGGCATGAAGCTTAACACTTTGTGTGTAGCATCGCCTTTAATCCTTTATAATGACCCCATGAAGTAGTTACTACTATATTCCCCGTTTACACAGGAAGAAACTAATAATCAAATGTGATAACAATTACATAGTACATAGTAAGTGCCCAATAAATGCTGGCTACTCCTTACTGTGAAGTCTAGAGAGGTCAAGTCACTCACTAAAAACCAGAGTTGGATTCAAGGCCAGGCTGTCGGTGCCAGGGCCTGTGCTCTCCCCTCCCCTGCCCTGCTGGACACCTGGCTCAGACCAGGCTCTGGGGTCTGTTACCTTGTTGACGCCTCACTACCATCCTGTGAAGTTGGGTTATGAGTCACATCTACAGAGACGGAACTGAGGCTTGAAGAGGGAAAATAACCTGCCCAAGGTCTCACAGCCAGCGGGGGCTGAGGAAGGGAGACCAGTTCAGGTTGGGCATGCATGGGGGGTTATGGTCTGGCTCCTGGGAGACACCAATGTGGAAATACCTAGAGACAACTTCCCCGCCCTGTGCTGGCCTGGGGGAGCCCCAGCTACCCACAGCGATATAGGTTGCGAGGGCTTTGTGGTGAGGAGACATGCTTTGTCTGGGCCCTCAAATCACACATTTTCCCCGCAGTCCTGGAGTGACTCAGAGGGTGTGGATGGGTGGGTCTGCCTGAGTAGTCCTTGTGTGTGCATGCTGCCGTGGGTGTGAGAGCGCACACCTACGGGTGTGTGTGTGAAACTGTGTGCACATGTGAGTGCTCCTGCAGCTGAGTTTGTGCCTCTGATTGCTTGTGGGGCCACCATTCTGTTCCAGGCCACCATCATTCTTGCCCGAATTATTGCCACAGACTCCTCACTGGCCTTTCAGTTTCTGCTCCCATGCCCCTCCCCTGGAGTCCACTAAATCAGATCATGTCACTCCCTTGTTTAAAACTCTCTTCTACCTTCTCACTATGCTTAGAATTAAACCCCAGATTCTACACTCTCACTCTGCCTCTATCTCTGCTCTGGCCACACTGGGGCTTTGTAGGCTTTGTATCAATTCCTTCTGCCTGGAATGCTCTTCTAGAACCTCACAGGGCTGGAATCCTTCTCATCGTGGAGGTCTCTGCTCAAACATCATCTCCTTAGAGGGTGCCCCACATTAGCCCAGATCCAAAAGAGCCCCTACTTCCAGTCATTCTGCTCCTGTCCTCTTTGTTTTTTCCATAGCACTTAATCACCATTTAAGTGATTAAGTGCTTTAAGTATTTGTCATTTTTGGTTCTTATTTACTGTCTGTCTCCTGCATTAGAATGTCAACTCTGTCTTGCTCACTGCTTTATATTTAGTGCCTAGCACTTAGCACATAGTAGGTACTCAATAAATGCTGAATGGGCAAATAAATGAATGCTGAGTTCTCAGAGAGGCAGCTTGGAGGGAGGGGATGGAAGGGGTGAGTGGGCAGGAGCCCAGAGGGGCAGCCTGGACAGGGTAGCTGGGGGCAAGACTTCCCTACTCTGCAGAGAGCTCAGTTCCTTCGCAGCTTCCCAGCTCTCCTGGGTGCCTCTCCTTCGGGAATCACAGTCTTGGCAGGATGGGGTGATTGAGAAGACCTCATCGCTGCAGGCCCTCCTGTGCTCTTTCGAAGCCCTGGCCTTTGGGGAGGGCGGTAAACTATGCATTGAACATGCACCGAACACACCTGGGGTCAAATCTCAGCTCTGTCACTTGCTAGCTGGATGATTTCCAAGAATTCTCTCATCTTGCTCACCCCCATTTCCTTATCTTTCAAGGGAAACAATTCCTAATTTCTTGGGCTGTTTTAAGAGTCATGCCCTCCCCAGCCTGCCACTCACCTGGGGAGAGTTCAAGAAGACTGAAGCGCAGGTGGGAGCCCTGTCTGCCAGCCCCGGGAGGAGAGGGACGCTACCTGCTGCTTTCACCTGCCACCCTCCCATGGCTGCCCACTGGGGGGCAGCGCCCTTTTGAGTCCCCATTTCCCCCCTTCCGGTGGTGTCTGCCTAGTCCTGCCTGACACACCCCAGGGACGCAACTCACCTGCAAAGAATTTCCCTGCCAACCCCAGGCGGGGGACTGGTGGAGCCGGTTCTGGTCCACCCTGCTGTCCCCCAACGCCGATTCCCGGCGCAGCCGTTTTTTTCCCAGCCCCTGGACCCGATGGCGCCCCCCTATTGCCCCTCATCTTCACAGTGTCCCCCCAGGATAGAACGCCCCCCGCCCTCCATTTCCGTCCACTCCAGGCAGCTGGGAGCTTGCGGACGCGGGGAGGAGCGGTCCGGGCCCCCTGCAGCGGCTGCACCCCCCCACCCCACCCAGACTCGAGGGGCGAGCAGCGCGGGAGCGACCGGAGGGCGACTCCCTCCGCACCCCGTCCCAGCCCTGCCGCCCCAGCACGGCCACCGGGGGTCGCCCGGGATCGCTCAGCGCCCCCGGGGGGCCCGTCCCCGTCCCGCACGTACCTGCAGCGGCGCGGCCACCGCGGGGTCCTGCCCCCGCGTCCCCAAGCCCCGCAGCAGAGGCTCTGCAGTCGCGGCTAGGCGCGCGGAGGGCACACCCCGCCCGGGGGCGACGTGCACGAGGGTGGAGCCGCGGAGGGCCCGGGTGCTGGTTCCGACGCCGCCGCGCCGTCCTGGGACACCCTGCGGAGGGGCTCGTGGCTCGTGTGAGCCTCCTGCATGGAATGGGGGCATAGGTGCCCGAGGGCAGGGCTGTGGCAAAGGCGCCAATGAGATTAGGGGCGTGAGGCTCTCTGCGAACTGTTAAGTGCCGAGGTCCCGGGGAAGGACTGCAATCAGGGCTCGCCCACGCCCTGCCCGGCCCCGTTCCCGCCTGCGCGTGGCCTTGGCCCTGCGCGGGCACCCCTGGGAGCCTGCCCTCCCGGCGCAGCAGGTCCTGGACGGCGGCCTCCAGGGAGGCATGTGCCCTTGGGAGAGCCGGGGTGGGGGGCAGACCCTGTGTGCACAACGAGGCCTGTGCCAGGGGGAGCAGATGTGCGGGGATGACGGCGGGGTGGCATGCGGGAGGTGGTCGCCTGCAGGGACTTGGAGGGGCAGAGCCTGTGCCCCCCACTCCCTGCTGAGAGAGGTGGGCTTGCGGCTGGGGTTTGGTGGGCTGGGCCCTGGGGACAAGGACGCTTTATCTTGTTCACTAGGGTGCCGTGCCTAGGAACCTAATAAGAGCCCCTGGCGCCCCAGCCTCGTTGGGGAACCCCCAGAATTTCCGGCCTCCCTGGGAGTCCCCAAATCTTAGTCACCTTCGGGCCTGAGTCCTCACTGTCTGGACGGAGATGATGTTGCTAGCACCATGGTGACTACACATCGCATGTGCCCAGAACTGTACCGGTGTATGCCTGTAGTCCCGGCCTAATTAATAGTGCCCCTTTTACTGTCAAAAATGCCCCCAAAGTTAGGAAGATCCATCACCGTCACCCCCCTCCTACTCATTTTGCTTGTGAGTTAGCACTGAAGTGGGAGCTCAGAGACATCTTTGTACCGGGTACTGTCCCACGTGCTGTATTTCATCCTCACAGCATCCAGAGAGGAAGGTATGAACCCTCCTGATTTTGTGAATGAGAAAACTCAGGCATAGAGAGGTTAGGTGACTTGCTCAGGGTCACACAGATAATAACTAACAGAGCCAGCTCCGGAGGCCTCAGCGATGTTTTTTCTGGATAAGGCAAAGCCACAGGACAGAGGCCACCTTTTATTCAATAAGGTCATGGCTCTTGAAAGTCTTTGCTGAAGTTGGGCGGTGCTGGGGTGGTCTGCGTAGTTCTGTGCAGGTGTCGGTGTGGGGATGTGTGGGGGGGTTCATGACTCTGCCACCTGCTGTCTACCGTGCCACCTGCTGTCTACCGCCTGTTGCTTTGCTTCATTTCCGAGCAAAATTTGCTCCCCACTTCCTCACCTCCTAGTCACCCTTCAACCCTTCAAACATGTTTCTGTCCCCACCATGCTGCTAAAAATGGCCTGTCAAGATCACCACGGATCTCCGTGATGCTAAATCTGACAATCACTGCCCTCATCCTTGTCGGCCTTCGGAAGCTCCTGGCACAGCTGGCCACTCCTTTCTCAAAACACTTTCTTCCCTTGGCTTCCTGGACACCACACTCCTGGTTTCCTTGTATCTCGGAGGCCTCACATCCTGGTCTCTAATGTGGGCATGGCCTAGGGCCCAGGCTCTTCCCTCCCAGATGAGCTCCTCCAGTTGCAGGGCTTTAAATACCATCCATTCCCTGATGATTCCCCCGATCACCAGACTGTGACCAGAGCTGCCCGCTGACCACCACGGTTACCAGTTTCTCGTTTTTCATTCCTGAATCCTCTGCGTATATTCAAGTATATTCTTCTTGTAAATTTGACCCATGGAGTATACTGTGTACACTGTTCTGCAGTTTGCTTTTTTCATTTAATGAGGTAGTGGACATTTTCCCCTTCCAGTAGGTAGAGAGCTGTCTTTCTCTGTTTTTTTTTTTTTTTTTAAACAGCTGAATGGTATATATACTATAACATACGAGGGTACTTAAAAAAGTGGAAAAATTGGGCCGGCCCATGGCTCACTCGGGAGAGTGTGGCGCTGATAACACCAAGGCCGCGGGTTCGGATCCCTATATAGGGATGGCCGGTTAGCTCACTTGGGAGAGCGTGGTGCTGACAACACCAAGTCAAGGGTTAAGATCCCCTTACGGTCGTCCTTTAAGAAAAAAAAAAAATTGGAAAAATAGAATTAAAGGTAATACAAATATTTCCGTGAACTTTTTGAAGACCCTTCATATTTAATCAGTCCCATATTAATAAAAATTAAGCTGTTTCCAATCTTATCTTTCTATTAAAACACCATGGCAATGAATATCCCCGGACAAGCATTATCTAATACATTTTAAAATTGTGTTTATAGGATATATTCCTAGAAGTGGAATTGTTGGGTTTAAGTGGTATGCTCATTTAAAATTGTTAGATAATGCCAAATGCCCTCCGCAGATGTATCAGTTTGCACTTCCATGAGGCATGCGAGTGCGCGTTTCTCCGTTTCCTTGCCAATATAGAACATGATCAGACTTTATAATCTTTGCCAATGGTATCTCATTATACTTTTATTTTGCATTTCTCTTATTATGAGTGAGATTGAGCATCTTGTCATATATGTCATAGCCACTTTTGTTGCTTTTTCTGTAAACTGTCCTTTGCCTTTGCCCATTTTTCTATTGGATGGTTGCCTTTATAAAATTATTGATTTTTTAGGAGAACTTTACATATTAAGGAAACAAGCCCTCGGTGATACAAATAGAAAGGATCCCCCGCCACCATTTGACACTTGTGTTTTGACTTTGTATGTATAGAGTTTTTGCCATGCAGAATTCAACGTTTTTAATGTAGCCATATATTAATCTTATCTTTTATGGCCTCTGGGTTTGATCATAATTAGAAATGCCTTCATCACTCTGAGAATTGAGATAAAAAAATTTCCCATGGTTTCTTCTAGTTGAAGTAGTGTTTTAATAATATAAATCAGATCATGTAACTCTCCTATTAAAGCCTTGCAGTGACTTATCATTACCTTTAGACTAATACCCACTCTCTTGACATAGGCCTACAAGGTTCTAAATGACCTAGTCGTGCTTCACCTCCTACCAGGCATCCCCTTGATCACTCCTCTGCAGTCACGGTGGCCTTCTTTCTGTTCCTCGAGCAAGCCACATTCATTCCAACCTTCTGGACTTTGCCTCTGCTGTTCTCTTTGCTTGGACTGCCCTTTCCTGACTCTTCACCCTGTTGTTTCCTCCTCCTTATTCAGGTCTCGCCTTCTTATATAGGTGCTCCCTGGTCACCCTACTTCCTCAGCAGTCACTCCTCATAACATTCCCTGAAGTTATCTCCAGGAGAGCAGAGAGCTTGTTGGTCATGTTCCTGCTGCCTCTCCAGGGCCTGGAGTGGTGTAGACACTATTTGTAAAGTGCATGCTGGGTGCACATTAGGTGAGAAATGTCTGCTTGTGTGTAAGACTGGGTAGCGTGTGTTAAGAGTGGTTGTGTGGGCAGTGTGTGTATGTACGTTTGCATGTGTGCGGTTGTGAATGTGTATGATTGTGGAGATGGCTGCTGTGGTTTGGGAGGTTGTGTGCATGTGTGGTTGTATGTGAGGTGGTAGTATGTAGTGGTGTCTATGTGTGCCATCGAGTTATTCTCTGTGGTGGCCAGGTGATTTTTTTGCATAGGTCCTATCATTCTGATCCCGCCAGATGCTACCTCCTTACTCCTGACATCAGGCAGTGCCCCTAACAACAGGCCTTTGCTCTTTCTGGAGTGAGCTGGAAGAGTTCCCCATTCCAGAAAGAGAGGTTCTGGGGATCTTAATTCTTGCTGTCCACCCTAAATTTCTGCTTCCTGAATACGGAAATGTGTGGGAAGCCATCTAGGCCATTCCCCTGCCTCAGGGCAAGGCTGTATTGCATCAGGGCTTGGAAGCTGCCCTGGCCGCCCCCACTCCCCTCAGGGCTGACACCTGCTAGCTGAGGGTGCAGGACCTAAGCCCGCCTCTGTGCCTTTTCTGGCCCAGGCCTTGGCCCTGGCTGGTCTTGCTCCCAGGCTACCCCCAGCCCTCCAGAGCTCTGCCCAAGCTTCAGGTGGGGCTTCCTGGGATGGGCAGGGCCTCTCCTATCAGGCTGGGGTCTTCCTTGTGTTTGTGTGTCTGTGGCAGGAGCCGGGGCCCTCTCCTCCCATGAGCAGAGAGGTGGGGTGGGCAGAAGCCACCAGGAAGCAGAACAGGCAGAGGGCTGGGGGCTTTCCAGTTCTGCTGGAACATGTCTGGGGCTGTGGGTAGAGAGGATCAATGTCCCAGGAAGCAGGCTAGAGTGTTACTTTCCTTCCAAGACACAGAGCTGCTTGGAACTTCTGCCCACACAACACCATCCTCAAATGGCGGTAATGCATGACTTTGCTGGGTTGTCAGAATTCAGCCAGTCTACACATGCAGTGCCACCTTCTTACCCACTGGGACATCTGTCCACCTCCTCTCTCTCCTTCATCAGCCATGTTCTGCTCTTTACTGGATCTTTCCCATTACGATAACCAAACTGGTGTTTCTCCATCTTAAAAAAATAAAAAAAAAGAACACCTCCCTTGACCCCTCTTCTCCTTCCAGTGTCTGCCTTGTTTCTTTCCAGTTCTGCATAGCAAAATTCTTCCAAAGAGTTGTCTCAATTCATTATCTCCAGTTTTTCTTTTTTTTTATCCTCTCCCGAACTTTTCCTAATCAGGATTTTGCTTCCCATATTACACCAAAGCTGCTCTTGTCAATGTCCCCATAACTAAATCCCACGGTCAACTTTCAATCCTGATCTTTCCCTGAACTCTCAGCAGCATCGAACGAAGTTGACTCCTTCCTCCTTGAGACTTTAGGACATCACACTCCTGACTTTTCTCCTTCCTCTCTGGATGGACTTCCTCGGTCTCCTTTGCTGGTTCCTCCAGATCTCCCTGAGTTCTAAATGTTGGGCTGTCTGGGCCTCAGTCCTTGGACTCCTTCTCTTCTCTGTCCTCACTTACTCTCTTGGTAATGTCATCCAGCCTCAGGGTTTAAAATATCAAAATTAGGCTGGCACCTCCTAAATACTTTTCCCCAGCCCAGAATGTTTCCCTGAGCTCTGTACTCATGTATCCAGCTGTTAATCAGCTTTACCTTATGGATGCCCAGCAGGTATTGCAAACTTATAATTTCCTAAATTAACTTCTTACTAGAATTGCCAGACTTAAGAACAAAGCAAAAACCCAAAGCCAAACACAAACACAAACACCCTGCAAAACAAAAAAAAAAACCAACAAAAAAATCCAAAACCAGGATGCCCAGTTAAATTTGAATTTCAGCTAGTACATTGGATGCACTTATATTAAAAGGTTATTTGTTGTTTATCTGAGATTTATTTGGCAATCTATGATTCATTTTATTCCTTTCCAATCGTCTCGTCTCACTTGCTCTTCTAGTAAGTGGCAATTTTCCTTGTTCAGGCCCTAAACCTTATAGCCACCACTGAGCCTCTTTTCTCATACCCCACATTCAATGTCAGAATGATTCTGGTGCTACTTTCAAAATATTTTCAGAATCTGGCCACTTCTCACTGAGTGCATTAATGTTATCCTGGTAACACGAGCCACTTCTTTTCTGCATTATTGCAGTAACAGCCTTATAACTGGTTTTCCTGCTTTAGCTCTTGGCCCTATTTATTTACTGCTAACACAGCCACCAGAGGGATGGTGCTTCTTTTTGTTCAAAATGTCCTGCTGCTTCCCGCTCACTCAGAGTGACAGTCACAGGCACTGGGATGACTTATGAGAACCTACATGATCAATGGGGCCCTTTGCAGGCCTCATTAGAACATTCCGGCCTCATGTCCATGTCTTCCTTGCTGTCCCAGGTGCACACTGGGTCCTGCCCAGCCTCAGCACCTGGGTACTTGTTCTTTCTTCTGTCTGGGATGGACTTACCAACCTTCCCTGGCCGCCCCACCTAAAATTGTAGTTCCCCTCTCTGCATTCCCTACTCCCCTTCCTGCTTTATTTGTCTCTTTAGCAGTACGATCATCTAACATATCCTATATTTTGCTTATTTTTTCTTATTTATTGTCTCCCCCAACACTAGAATGTATGAGTGCAGCCGTTCTTGCCTTTTGTGTCCATTGCCATATCCCCAGTGCTTAAAACCATGCCTGGCACTTGGCAGATAAAAAATACTGGGCTAATGAATGAATGAAACCCAGAAAGCTCAATAAGCTCCCATCTCAGGCCAGCACATGGCAGCCATTTAATCGGTTCCTTTCTAACTTAACATCCACTCTGCTGCCCTCCAGAAGTTTCTCCATGACCACCTGCCTTCTTCCAGGAAGACTTTTCTGACCTAGCCTCATTTTTCTACCCTCCTTCCCACCACCAGGCCAAACTCCTGGTGCTCAAGTGTCAGGTGGGCCGTGTGGCTGGCTGGAGTCTGTCTGTCCTCATCAGGCCTCTGCTCTCCTTCTGGATGGGAGGAGGCTCTTTGTTTGGGCTGTCCTTCAAGCTGCGAGGGTGTGGGGCATCAGGACAGCTGCAAAGCCAGCTCGGGGTGAGGTGTGTGTAATATGTCCTGAAATCAGCCTGCCATTGCAGTGTGGGAGCTTCTGGGAGCTTCTGGAACCTTGATCCTGGGCAGGAGAGGTGCTGGGCACCGGGCATCAGGAAGTAGAGCTTAGATAGGATTTGGGCAGCAGGCTGTGATTCATGAACTCGCTGTCCCTACGAGTTGGAGAGGTCCTGACAAGCTCTCGAGTAGATGAGCTGGGCGTTTGCTAATGCCTGCACTTTGCTAACTGATATATATGATTGTAAATGATGTTCTGCTGCAGCCATTTTGACAAGACCATTGGGACATTCTGACATGGACTATAAAACCTTTCTTATTATAATCCAAGTACACAGCAGACAGCCTCGCCCCTTCCCACACTCATCCCTGAGCCTCACCTACTCTCCGACACTTAGCCCATCCTGGAGCCTCAGAGGTGGGGTGTGGCTCAGGACTGGTTGTGTTCACACAGCCACATTGTCCCCTGCTGCTGTTGGGTCTGAGTTTCCTATGGGACACACGTGTATGGATGTCCAGAGGCAGCTGGGTGCGTGGGACTGGGCCTCAGGAAAGAGAAGAGGAATTGGAACCCTCATGTACTGCTGGTGTGGATGTAAAATGGGCAGCCTTTGTGGAAGACAGTTTGGTGGTTCCTCAAAAAGTTCAACATAGAATTACAGTGTGATCCAGCAAGTCTACTCCTAGATATATACCCAAAGGGACTGAAACCAGAGACTCAAACAAACACTTGTGCATGAATGTTCATAGCAGCGCTATTCACAGTAGCCAAAAGGTGGAGACAACCCAAATGTCCATCTAACAGATGGTTAAACAAAATGCGGTATATCCATACAATGGAATATTATTCAACCATAAAAAAAATGAAGTTCTGACACATGCTATAATATGGATGGATCTCGAAAGCATTATGCTAAGTAAAATAAGCCAGACACCAAAGGACAAATATTATATGATTCCACTTATATGAAATGTTGAGAACAGGCAAACTCATACATACAGGAAGTAGGTTATTACCAGGGGCTGGGTTGAGGGGTGAGTGGGGACTATTATTTAATGGGTACAGTTTTTGTTAGGGGTGATGAAAAAGTGCTGGAGATAATGGTTATGGATGCATAACACTGAGAATGTAATTAATGCTACTGAATCATACACTTAAACATGGTTAAAATAGTAATTTTTATGTTACATATATTCTTTTAAAAATTTTAATTAAAACATTTTAATTGACACATAATAATTGTACATATTTATGGGGTACTGTGTGATATTTTGATACATGTATATAATGTGTAATGATCCAATCAATATGTATATTCTATCACAATAAAAGAATTAAAAAAAAAAAAAAAGAGAAAAAGGATGGAAATACTGATTTGGGAATCAATAGTGTCCAGATGGTAGTCAAGGCCGTGGGAAGGGATGCGATCCCCCAGGGAGAGTGTGGAAACTGAGAGCCATCGGCCTTGGATGGGGCCCCAGGGACCTTCCAAATTAAGGGGTGGGCTGCAGGAGATTGAGAGGGAGTGGTCGGAGTGGTGGGAGAAAAACTAGAGGAGTGGTGTCACAGAAACCTGGGTGTATTAGTCAGCACCTTTAATTGCAAATGATGGAGATGCAACTTGAATTAGTTGGGCACAAAGGGGGATTTGTTGGTTTACAGAAGCACGGGAAGAGCCGAGGTACCTTGGGGCTCCAGAGCTACCTGGAGTCAGGTCTGGAGTGTGCCTTGGGCCTCTCTCCTGCTCGCCTCACCTCTGCACCTCTCTGACTGTTGACTTCCTTCTCTCCTGGAACTGATGGGATTTGGTGCAAGACTTTTGCACAAAGTTACCTGACAGCTCTGAGCTCACACCTTTCCAAGTTTTGCCACTGACTGTATGTGATTCCTTTTGAGACAACTGGAATAATCTGGGGAAGAACTTTGATTGGCTTCACCTGGGGCACGTATCCACCCTGAAGACAAAGGGCCTGGATGTATGACTGGCAGTCGCCTTTAGAGTCCCAATTTGGAGGGAGAGAGAAGTGTTGGGTGGACAGAATAAACAAGGGGCTCATAGGACGGGGAAGAGACTTAAGAAGGAAAGTCTCCAATCCTGTTAAATGCCTCACCACACAGGACAAGGACTGGAAAGAATCCACTGGGCTTAGTGACAAAGTGGCAAAGGCAGGGCAGTTTGAGTGGCGGGGCGGGGGCAGAGACGGACTACAGCTGGTGGGTGAGTGAGTGGGAGGTGAGGCGGTACAGAGAGCAAATGCACGCATCTGTTTCAGGAGGAGCAGCTGTGAAAGGCAGCAGAGAGAAGGAGGGAGCTGCAGGGGACGAGGGTCAAGGAAGGGTTTTGCTTTTGATTTTTTGGATGGGAAAGTTCTGAGCATGCTTAAATGCTGAGAGAGCCAGAAGAGAGGTAGAGGTTCAAAATGCAAGAAAAAGCACAGAGGTGGGGAGAAAGGGGACCCTACACACAGGTGGGGGATACAGAGAATGAATAGGAGTTGGCCCTCCCCTTTTATTGTGCTGGGGAAAAAGAGGAAGGAAAGATTTGGACAAGTGTTGGTCTGTAGGTTTGGGGGCAGTCAAGAGAGAAGAGCATTTTTCTTGGATAGCTTCTATTTTCTTGGGAAATAGGATGTAAATAAGATGGAATGGGCTAGAAAATTTGAGGAGAGTGGAGAAACTGAGAAGGCTGCAGAGAGACTGAAGCAGGATTTGTCAGGAGCTCAGAGGTCCAGGTTGGGCTGGAGAACGTGAGCGTACAGTGGCCTCACTCCGGTTGTGTGGTTTATTCATCCCAGTACAGGGTGTAGAGATGGAAAAGCCTGCTTGGATTGATAGGGGCCTGGAGTTCTGCTAAGCAGGAGGGGCAGAAGGACAGTGGGGATACTGGTGGGACAGCAGTTCATTCCAGTCGCCATCTAAGCAAACATTTATTCCCCTTTAACTGCATACCAGGCATGGTGTGGGGCCTGGGGACACATTGCCACACCGGGTAGACACTGTTCCTGACCTTGGGGACCCTGCAACCTAGGAGGGAAGGCAGGCACCGCTGGCAGCTCCCATGTGAGATGAGAGTGACGGAGACAATGTAGAGCCCAGGCCGAGGCTGGGCACGGAGCGAAGGCAATGCAGGGGCTGGTAGATTGGGAGGAGGGGCCGGAGTCAGGTCTGGAGGTGCCTGTGAGGTCCTGAACACATGTGCAGAAAGGAGCGGAGAAGGCTGGGGCAACACTGTGGTCAGAGAGTGGGATGACCTGCACCTGCCTCGGGCTTCCTCCTCCCCTCCTGTGACAATAGCCGGCCTGTTCTCTGGTCTAAGTTTGAGCCTCCACCTGGGCTCTGGATCCCATTCCCTCTGGCTGTCTTGGGGGCCTTGACTTTCCTCTACTGGATTCACCCCACCACTATTTAAACATTCATGAGTCTCTCCCATAGTAAGGAAAATATCTTTTCTTGACCCCCCATTCTCTCGCAACGAACATTCTTTCATTTCCTATTCTTCCTTCAGCCTCCATTCTCCAACCAGCTGTCCATACTTACCACTTGCACTTGCTTGGTTCGCACTGTCCCCTCATTTCACTGGGATCTTATTTCTGTGTCCCATTCTCCACGGACAATACTTGTGCCGATGGTACCAGTGACTGTCTTGTTGTTAACCTAATGAACACTTTTCAGTCCTTATTTGATTTGACCCACATCAGTGTTTGGCCCTGATGATCAGTTTCTCCTTCTAGAAATACTCTTCTCTTGGCTCCTATGACATCTATTTGCCCTCCACTTAGCTGGCTTTCCCCCATTCCATTTGGCCTTTAAGGCTCCATCCAAGGGCACCTTTTCATGTCTCTTCCCGCCCCGAGTCTCTGTATAGTATTATCCATGCTCAAGGATCAAGTTGCTGCCTACCACAGAGGCCCAGATATGTCTCCAAATAAAAAGCAACCCTCCCATATTCCATATTAGGAGGAGACCCTCCTATAAGTTCGAGGGCTAACGTGATTATATAAATTTTTAGTGTGGTTGAAATAATAATGTACTTTATTAACTTAGTTTGCTATACATTTAAAAAGTCATATATTGTATAAAACAATGTATTAGAAAATATTATTTTTTCTCCCCTATGTTGTGAAGGAATTTTATTTAAATTTTTTAGTTTTTTTCCCCTGTAACATCTGAATCAATATATTAGAGCTTTGTTATCATCAGCATTTTTATAGAACACAAAAACTTTATTTCTGTCCAAGTTATTTGTGACACAGTGCTTTTAAAATCTGTATGTATTTGCCCAAAGCCGGGTTGCATAGTACTAGGTTGTATAAAATAAAAGAAAGGTCATCCAGTAGGTGTGTATTTATCATCTCCACAGCATAACTACTTCCTTTATTGTTTTTAAAGTGACTTTTAAAAAAGGGTTTTCTTACAAAGAAAATACTCACAATTGTAAGGTCCTACCCCCAGGAATAATGATGAAATCTACATAAAAAGTCTGATTCCATTTTTCTGATTCTGCCAAGCAACCTCTATGAATATCCAAAATTTCATCGATTGAGGTTATTTCAGGCTAATGAGCTCCCCTCAAAGAGCATTTTGTTGCTCAAAATGCAGCAATTGAGAGTGTGCCTCATATTGCAGAAGACTTTGTAAGGACTTGAATATAAGACAAAGCCTCCCTCCCGGAGGGGTAATTTTGGAGAAAATCTTGCTTACTTTCAGGCATTTATGCCAACAACTCCCAGATTGCTATCTCCTGACTGATCCTTTCCACCCTTACATCGACAGCCTGCTAGACCTCTCCACCCGGGTAACTGACAGTCAGTCAACCCGTGTTTACTGAGTGCCTACCATGTGAAAAGCACTGTTCTAGGGGCTAAAAGGGGGGACACAACAGAGTCCCCATTCTCAAGAAGCTCATCCCGCTGGGACGATAAACAGAATAAACATGTAAACAAATAAGAAAATGTCACGTACTAGTAAATGTTACAAAGAAGTTAAAACGACGTCGTGTGATAGAGAGCGACTGTGTGCGGTGCGTGCTTCTCCTGGGGAGGGCGGGTCAGCAAGGGCCTCCTGGAGGAGGGGGCGTTTGAGTTGAGACGTGAATGTCGAGGAGACAGGCACGCGAAGCTCCCGGGGAAGATCAGGGCCTGCAGAAGCAGGTGCAAAGACCCCGAGGTGGGAGAAGGCCGGTGTGGGTGGAGCTTGGCGAGGAGGGGAGAGCTGAGGGAGATGAGTTTGGAGAGGTCGCCAGGGCGTAACCATGGTAACCTTCAGGTCATGGTGAAGAGTTTGGCTTATTTCTATTTTTTTGGCCATGATGGGAAGCCACTTGAAGGGTGGCTTTTAAGCCGAGGAGTGACTTGATCCATCTGATTTACACCCTGGGAAGATCTTTCAGGCTGCTGCGTGCAAGAGGAATTTCAGGGCAGCAAAAGTGGAGGCAGGGAGACCAGTTCCTGGGGTGTCCAGGTGTTGACAGGAGGTGGCTCGGCCTGGGACTGAAGCACTTGGAGATGGTAGGAAGTGACTGGATTTTGAATATATTTTGTAATCATAGGCAACGTGACTTGCTGGTGTGGATGTGGTTATGAGGAGAGAGACTCCCAGGTTTCTGAACTGAGCAGCTGGGTGGATGGGGATGTCATCCTCCAAGGCGGGGAAGACTGGGAGAGGACATAAATCTGTTCTTGATTGGTGGGGTTCGGAGTTCTATTTTAAATGTCTGGTAGGAAGTTGGATACATGAGTCTGACACTCACGGGAGTGGGTAGGTCTGAACATATACACATGAGAGTCATCTGTTGACAGGGGCTTTATAGGTGGTCCTGGGTAAGATCACTGAGGGGAAAATGAACACAGAGGAGAGAAGAGGGTAGAGAACTGGGCCCCGGGGCGTCTCTCACTGAGATTAGGAAGAGGAAGGAGAGGCATTGATGCTGATCAAGAAAGACCCATCAGTGAGGTGGAAAGAAAGCCAGGAGAGGCCGCTGCCAAGAGAAGACAGTGTCTAAGGAGGGAGTTCTAGGGGCTGGCCGGTTATCTCCGTGGTTAGAGCGTGGTGCTTGCTGCTAACACCAAGGTCCAGGGTTCAATCCCTGGACCAGCCAGCAGCCAAAAAAAAAAAAAAGAGAGAGAGAGAGAGAGAGAGAGAGAGAGAGACCTGTCAATGGTCAGGGGTTGCTGGGGGAATAAGATGAGGCTGAAGAACTGACCACTGGATCTGGCAGCTTGGAGGCCATTAGCGACCTTGACAAGAGCAGTCCTGGCTAAGTTAAAGTGATGATGATGAGAAGACAGCAAGGACAGACAGATTTTACAGGACTTTATTTTTTTGTCAGTGGAGTAGTAGCTGGTGTAGAATGTGGTGTCAAGAAAGAATTAAAAAAAAATAGAGATGAAATATTGATTTTTTGTGGCAGGCCGGTCCAGGGATCTGAACTCTTGATCTTGGAAAGATGAGATATTTGCAGAAAGGGAAATTGTGAGGCAGGAGAGAGGGCACAGTCCAGAGTGGTGTTGGGGTCCAGTGTCCAAGTGGAGGGGGGTGTACCAGGACTGGGACGCCTCAGCCACGGACCGGGCACTCGTGCGGGAGGGTGGCAGACTTGGTGGGGGGGAGACGAACCTGCCTGTGTTTCTATTCCCTGGGGACATCTGCTGCCTGGCTCCCAGCTGAGGATTACAAGAATGGGGACTGGAGGTTTGAGGAAAGAGAAGAAGGCGTGATATGATCATCTTGGAGAATAGGGTTAACATTTTAGGAAAATGTAGAATTTCTTAGAGGTGTAGAATGTCCATTTGAGCTTTGTGGTCAGAAGATTAAGCTGAGTCCAGTCAGTCTGGTTGTTTATTCTCCAGGTGCTCAGGCACAGGTGCCACATGACAGTTGGGTTTAGCCAGAGTTCGGGTCTTGCCAGGTGAGTACTAGAGAGGCACAGAAAGGCAAGGGAGTGGGGGACACCTACAAGTCGGCGACTATCTGGGGACCAATGGAGTCTAAGCTGGGAAAGGAGGGAAGGGCGGAGGTGAAGGGAGGCGAGGGACAGTGAAGTAGTGGTCAATAGCCAGGGCAGGAGGATTGCTGGAGTGGGAACCAGGGTAGTGAGCTGCACAGACAGGAGATGATGTAGCTCTTGGTACAGACAAGGTCTGGGGTGCGAACACGCATGTGGGTGGGGTGGATGGATAGAGGAAAAGATTGTCAGGAACAAGGAAGTCAAGGAGCTGGGAGGCCAGTGTGTTATATGTGAAGCCACAAAACAGCAAGTAATAACTAGTGTAGTGGTCCAGAGAAAGACAGCAAGCCAGGAGCTAAGATCAGCCATGGGTGAGAGTGAATAACCAGGATACCTCATTTCTCACTGTCTGAGCTCAATGCATCTCCCTCAAACCCGATCCTCGCTGCGGGCTCCTCCTCCAGAAAATGGCACCACCATCCTGACCCAGAAACCTGGGTGTCACTTTGATTACTCCCTCTGCTTGACCCCCATACCCAATCACATCTCCACATCTTCTTGATTCTATCGTGCAGACACTTCTTAAATCCAGCTACTTCTTTCCACCCGCACTGCACACGCCCTAGTTTAGGCCGATAGTTGCTCGCGGGACTATTGCATCAGATTCCAAACAGGTAGCCCTGCCTTGGCCCCTACACATTGCAACCAGACACACTGCAAATTAGATTGTGTCACTTCTGTGCTAAATCGCTCCAGGGACTTGTCATTGTCTTTAGGATAAAGTCCACAATCATTAATAGGGATTTACAAAGAAAGCATGCATGACCCAGCCGCTGTCCGCTTCAGCCTGACTTCTACCACCAGCTCCTGCCGTGGCTCAAGCCTCCTGGGTTTCTTTCAGTCTTTGTCATCCAGTTTGTGCTTCCCGGGCTTATGCTGTCCCCTCTGTCTGGAATCCCACCCCCTTGGCTTGGCAAAACCTCCCTTTTCTCTAGGTGTCAAAGCAAGAAGCCTCAGGGAGCGCTTTCCTGGAAGCCTTGGATGTCAGGTCCTCTTTTCTCTCGCCCCTGGCACCCTGTGCTTCCTCAGCAAGCCATGAGTTGGGCGGCTGTCCTCTTCTCTAGATAGAAGCTCCATGAGGTTAGGGACCATGCTGGATTCTTCCCAGAGGAATCCTCAGCACCTAGCTTGGAACTTTCCCATAAAAGTGGATACTAAATAACACAAATTTCTGTTGGAGTAAGAAGGCTGGGGCTGACCCCGTGGCTCACTCGGGAGAGTGCGTGCTGGGAGCGCAGCAACGCTCCCGCCGCGGATTCGGATCCTATATAGGGATGGCTGGTGCGCTCCCTGGCTGAGCGTGGTGCAGGCGACACCAAACCAAGGGTTGTGGTCCCCTTACCGGTCACGAAAAGGAAAAAAAAAAAAGGACACAGTTTTTTTCTTGGCATGCATTTCTCTGAGTTCCTTCTCTTCCCATGGTTATTTGATATTTTGAACCTTGGTTATGGGGCAAGATGACATTATTTACATAAACGTAAAGTTGTTTTCCAGCCAGCCTAAAGCTGCAGACTTGTAAGGAGGCACATATTGTCCAGCAGGACCCCAAGACAAGGATGAGAACAGAAACTAGACGTAGTCTTGGCGAGACCTTGCACCTGGCTCCTTGCATGGAGCCCCCACGGCTCAGGTCTCCCTCCCGTCTGCTTTTCATTTCACACATTCCATTCCCTCAGCCCCCTCTTAAAAACCCCCTCAGTAAACCTGAGTCTTTGGGATGGCTTTAGCCTGGATGTTCTCCTTCAGGTTTACTGGAGAGCTGGGTTAGCCTAACATCTCTCCCCGGGTCACTGGTGTTCCTGAATAAAGGCCGACTTCCATTTTCACTGACAGTTGTGTTTTGAGTGGTTTTATTTTGAAAGGGGGCAGGCAGTCGGACCTGTGCCTGGTAACATTTGCAGGAATGGAAGGTTCTAGAAGTGGAGCAGTTCTAAGTGATGACAAGGTCTGGGGTGTGGTCCTGTGAGTGGGTTGCTCAATGCCACGGAGGAGGTGGTCATGGAATAAAAAAACAGGTGATGCACGGGTGGTCCCGGCAGCCCCAGGTCCTGGGAGAACCCCAGGAGGAGACCCTGCCTCATGGACTCAGTCTTTACTGAGTGAGGGGGAATAGGTGGCAGCAATGGGGGCGGGAAAGAGGGAAGAAGAAGACAGCAGGGGCTAGGGCAATGTGGGGACTTCTCGAGAAGGTGAAGGGGGATGGATCCAAGTGATGGCAAGAGCAGCATGGGGTGCTTGGGAGATCACGGGTAGGACGGAGAGTAAGGCTGTCCGACGACTGAGGGGGCCCTTGGAGGATTAGTCCCAGCCCCCTCCAGAAGCCTCGGGCTGTCCGATGGTGTTTGGCCCCTGCCTGTCTCCTGGCTCAGGACTTGAGGCCTCTGGAACAGCACCTAGGAGAGGTCGCCATGGGAGCAGTCAGGTCCCGGAATGAGCTCACCATCCGCTGGACCCAGCAGCATCCTCTAGAGTGGGGATCTGACGTCTCAGGGGTAGCTGGCTGTGGCTGGTTCCCTGGCCTGGACTCGGGAACTGCCTTGGTCTGAGCAGTGTGGGGTCATCTGGTTCTGAACTGGCCGAGAGTGCCACCCTGTTCTCCTGGGTTGGGTGGTTACAGCTCTGGCCTGGAATGGAGTGGGAGCCGCCTTTGTTGCCTGGAGTCGGGAGTTCAGTAGATGGTGCTGGTGCCCTGCCCATGATCCTTTTACTGCGGGACACCCATTTTGCCGCTGCTGTGAACACTGGTTGTTCATGGCTTATAGCTGCCCCTGAAGGACTGACTTTGACCAAAGGTCAAAGTGTATGAATTGAGCCGGAGCCACCTAGCCCCTTCTGCCAGCCTGTGCCACTGGGGTGGCCTGAAGCCAATGGCTGACTGATGTGACAGTTCAAAAGTCCAGTGCCCTTGCCTTCAGGGGGACAACTCTATGGTGGGATTTATGACCCAAAGCCCCTCCTATCCTGCTTCCCTTGCTTTGTCTCTCACATGCACACAAATCCCTGCCCCAGGCTCTGCTTCTGGGAACCTGACCTAAGATGGGTGACTCTCTGATCTTGTCCCATAATCAAGAGTGGGCTTGGAGGCTACCCATGGACCACAGGGAACACAGCTCCAGACAGACTCAGTAGATCTGTGTGTGTTTGGCGGGTCCCCTCCCCTCTCTAGGCTCAAGTTTGCTTACCTATAAATGAGACCTTTAGGCTGGTTTTAGGTAAAAGAACAACAGCAACAGAATACACAAACACTTGGCTGAACTCCCTGGGCTAGGTGTGGTAGAGGATTCAGATAAACAAGACACAGTCCCGTCTCAAGGCGGCTCAGCCTATTTACTCACTTAGCAAGCATTGAAGGCAGCCGGGACCTGGATGACTCAGCCCTGCCTGGGAAGAGCTCCCAGACTGATAGAGAGACACTCAGGGGGGACTGATCATGCCAATTTGTGGGGAATGGCAGAGGCTGGCACTTGGACAGGCAGTTAAGGCTGTCCTTGAGGTCCGAGAGAGGGTCACGGGGGAAGCGGGAAGGGCATTCCAGGCAGCGGAACCAGCGTGACGAAGGCACGAGGCATGGCCCCACATGAATGTCTGCATGGGAGCCATGGGCCCTTTGGTGTTGCTGGTGTACAAAAGGATGGAGGGAGCAGGGGATGAGGTTGGGAGGTTGGGGGTGCCATGCTGAGGGCAATGGGGGTGGTGGTGGTGGTGGAAGAATTTTTAAAGCAGGAGGAAATGGCACAGTCAGATTTGCACATGGATAAATTATTCTGTCCCCATAGTGGAGGGCAGATTGGAGCGGCCCAATAAGAGGAAGTAAGGCTGTGAGGTGGGAGAAGGGGGACAGATTCAGGAGGCATTTAGGGCTCAGAATCAGTGGGATGTGGTGCTGTGTTGGGATGAGGGCTGAGGGAGGAGAGGACTGAGGTGACAGGCGCGGCTCCTGGCTTGGACAGCTGGGTGGACGGCCTGTCCTTCATGAGGTGGGGGTGCAGGATCTGTGAGGAGGGCAGGTTTGGGGGAAGGTGATGAGGTCAGTTTGGGATTGCTCAATGTGAGGTGCCTGTGGGCTCCAGGAAAGTTGTCCAGTAGGCAGTTGTTGGGACTCAGAGGCAGGTCCAGACTGGAATACGGTTTTGGGAATTGTCAAGGTCTGCGTGGTGGTAGGGGTGGGGGAGGATCAAGCTGCTCCAGGAATGTGTGTCGGTGAAAAGAACAGGAAATTCCACAGACTTGAGGATCCTGAGGAACTGTTTTGCTTCGATGCTCTCCATGGGCCCTGGCCTGTGGAGATGTGCCTCCTGCACAGCCCGACAGACCCCCTCCCCAACTGGCTCTCAGCACTGTCCCCTCCCACTAGCTGGGAACTGTGCTGGGCAGGGTTAGGGAGGCCACGGGCATTCATCTGATGGAGACTCACTGAGTACTGACTCTTGCTGGATACAAGGTCTCTTGGGGTCCCTCTCCCCCCACCTTGGCCAGCTGGCTGCAGAACCCAGAGATCTCTGGAGAAGCCTCTGCCTTTGGGCATCCCCCACGTCCTGGGGGTCACATTCTGTGTGCATGTGGCTGATGGGTAAGCCTGAATCTGGATCTCAGGTGCCCACTGGATGGACTTTGAGGTTCATCTGACCCCCCTGCTTTCCCTCCCACTACTCCCCACCTGTCTGCAAAGTATTGGGAAAATCATATTTATTAAGGGTTTTGATGTCCCTATTGCCATATACAAAATCCCCACCAGCCATCAACCTCCCTTCCCTGAGGCTCGTGACCCAGGGACCAAACTGCTCCCTGCACTGGCCCCTGGGTGTGTCCTGAGCCCCCACAGCCACCCTCCTCAGTGGCCCTGCTGCAGAAAAGACACGACTGCCCTTGCCTGTTTTCCTGGGTGGTCTCAGGGAACAGGTGGGGGGACCTGGTGATCCTATCCACCAATCTTGCAGGTTATGGGTACCCATCTACAGCCATAGGGGCTGACCCAGCCTTCGTTAAGACAGAGTTCTCATCTTGGGGGTTCCCTTTCTGGGAGAGGACATATGGTGGGCACGTATCAGGTAGATGACCCTGGCGCCGAGACCGCCGGCGCCTGGGACTGAAGACCTCCAGGCACTTCTTGCCCACCAGGTAGAAGACCTCACTGAGATTGAGCAGGATGCAGATGGCAGCTGTGGTCACCATGAAGTAGGTGAAGACCTTCTTCTCTGTCGGGCGGGAGATGTAACAGTCCACAGTGTGGGGGCAGGGTGACACGGAGCAGGCCACCACGCGGGGCATGTCATAATCCTGGTAGAGGCGGTGGAAGATGTAGAGGAAGCCGGAGTCGACAGCGGCCTTGAAGATGAGGCTCAGCAAGTATGTCCACCAGAGCCCACCCCGCTTCTTGCTCGGGTTGTCGTACAGGGACGGGGCGTTGGGCCCGTGCTTCAGGCGATGCCTCCGCTCGCGTTCCTCGCGGTAGGCCACGTGCATGACCACGAGCAGCGAGGGGCACGTGACCAGGATGAGCTGCAGGGCCCAGAGGCGCACGTGGGACACGGGGAAGAACTCATCGTAGCAGACGTTGGGACAGCCTGGCTGCTTGGTGTTGCAGATGAAGTCCTTCTGCTCATCGTCCCACACCTCCTCGGCTGCCACCACGTACACCAGCACGCGGAAGATGAAGACCACCGACAACCAGATGCGGCTCAGCGCCGTGGAGTACTTGTTCACGCCACTCAGGAGGCCCTGCAAAAATGCCCAGTTCATGCCGGCTGTGTCCTCGGCAGCTCACGTGGACGGGTCTACACCTGGGTGCCAGCTACGCAGGCCTTGGGAGCCACGAGGCCTGGGAGAACCTGGAAATGGGCACCCTTAATGATGGCGCAATCGACAAGACCGTTCACAACCACCCTGTCATCATGTCCTCACTCACAGTGACTTGTTGGGGGAGGGATTGCCATTGTCCCCATTTCACAGGGAGTAAACTAAGGCCTAGAGGCACCTGCCCAAGGCCCTGCAGCTGGAGTAGCAGAGCTGGTCTTGACCCTTGGTCTTCAGGTTCCTAAATCACGGTCTATTTTATTCTACAAAGCAATAGATACGTGTGAAGATAGTTATCCTACATGGATATGCCAGCCAACCTCTTTTACCCCAAGGGTCAGCCCTGCAGCCACATGACTTCCTAAGAGGTAGTAAGAAGGTGTGGATTGGATGATCTGCTCTCCCATCAGCTGCCGGGGCTGGACCAGGGTAAGAGGGGTGGGAACATGGCTCTATCAGCTGTCAGATTCGGTTAACTTTTACCGAATGCCAACATGAGCATGGCCCTGTGCTTGGCAAGTTCACATCAGCCCCTTGGTCGATCCTGGAACAATCTCCACTCTTATTCCTCCTCTCTGGCTCCAGGAAGGTTCCCAGCCCCAACGTTCCCTCCCAAACTAAACAGAAGCTCTTTGGAACCACGGTGGCTTGGCATCACCCCTGCAACCCTGCCGCATTGGTGCTGGGGCCCCAGGGCTGACTGTCTCGACCACAGTGGCTTCCTCTGGAATTCTAACTATTCTGGCTTCAGGAAGGGACTTGGGAAGGAACATAAGTGGGATTCTGGCATGGTCTGTGCCCCATTTTTTTCTGTCAGGGATCTCAAACCACCCCCCAAAGCCCGCCCCTACCTGCTTAGTGGCTGTTTTCTAGGCGAGTCTCCAATTATTTCCATCAGGCCCCTGTCTGGTACACCCTAAACTCCACACCCCCTTATCTGGAGTTCCCATCATGTTCCATCTCTAAGCCCTGCCCTCCCCTGTCCCTGATTCAGCTCTCAGCCTCTTCAGACATCCTAGCCCTGGGACACTTTCTGAGCACTGTCCTCTGAGTTTCACGGCAGGATGCATCACCTGTGCTCAGATGGTCTATTTACCTGTCTTTCTTACCAGACTGTCAGCACCTGGAGGGAGGACTGTAAATCTCATTCATCCCTGTCTCCCCAGGACCCAGCACTGGGCCTGGCCCGGAGAACACACGATAGACATTTTAAAAACTGAATTGTAACCTCATTTCTTCCTGATCCTTCCTCTTGTCTCTTCTCTGGTCCTCTGGACTCCTTTTGGTCTGGCAGGACAGTCCTTCCCTTCCTTGAAGCTTCCCAGGGGTTGCTCCAGGGACCCTGACCCTCTGGCCCCTCTGGCCTCCTCCCTGAAGCCCAGCCCACAGCCCCAGATCCCTTGGCTGTCCTCAGCCCAGCCGGTCCCTTGCCTCCCAGTCCAGTCGCCTGCCCTATTTGGTCCTCACCCGTCTCGGGTCCAGCAGGTGCTCTCCTGTCCCTGGGCTTGTCTGTCTGCCTCAGGGCCTCCCAGAGGCAGCTTTTGTTCCTCACTCCCATGCTGGGTGGGGCTTTCTGAGCCAATGAGCCAAGCGAGAGTGATTGGGTGGGTGGGTGGCAGGCGGACAGGCGGGCTTCCCTGGGCACATTCTCAGAGCAAACACCTGCAGCTCTTCTCTCCTGGCCCACGCCTTCTCTCCAGCCTGGCTGGGCATGGCTGGGCCAGGCTCCCTGAGCTGACAGGTATGTGGGTGAGACTGAAGTGACCCCAGGCCCAGGACAGCATCAGCATGATTGAACTTGCCTCGGTCTTGTTGCCTCATTGCCCCTGCCCCCCGTCCCCAGGCCTCTTTCCTGCCCTTTTCTCTGGAAGCCCAATTCTGGGGTCCTCAGCAGCCCACATCTATGGAGAGGGGCAACCGTCATTCAGCCCTGGAACACATCCTACATTGGTGGGCATAAATCTGGGGCCTAGAGCTTGGGCTGCTTTTGGGCTGTGTAGGAGATCGGGGTGGGGGGGCAGGGTAGTGTTACTATGGCTTTTCTAGACCAGGGCACCCACTGCCCTGGTGGAGATGAGGAATGCAGGTTGCAGCATGAAGTGCCCCAGTGGGCATGGGGTCAGGCACAGCCTCGCTGTCTGTCCTATATAGGCCTGGGCCTCTGGGTTCTGGGGAATGCCCCAGGGAAGTTGGATGTGACCAGCGGGGACTACAAAGGGGCTGTGGGCCTGCATCCCAGCAGGGACAGTGAAGTTTAATGCGCAGTCAGGGAGGGGTCCCTCTGCCTCATTTCCCACAAGTATTTATCAAGCACTTCCTAATACCAATGATTAACTTTTATGTGGCCTTTTACAGCTGGCTACCCTGTCCACAGCCATGAGCTCATCGATCCTCACAGTAATGCCACAGGCAAGGTATTATTAACCCATTTTGGAGATGAGTTGCAGTCACTTTCCCAGAGCCAGTGGAACTTGGGCTCAGTGCAGGCACTCTGACTCCAGAGTCTATGAACTGCAGCACGCAGCCCCCGCATTTGGCTCCTTTCTCTTTGCAGACAACCCACAGGCCTAAACTTGCAACTGGGGATAAAGGCTAGACTTGAGGATGAACAAGTAGTGTGATCCCCAGGAGTGCTGGGGGGGACCCCTTTTCTGGAGTGGAGGATGACCTCTCATGTGGCTGGACAGAATGCAGCCCTTTGCAGGGGCAGAGAGATGGACACAGTGGCCTGATAAGGATGGCACCTTGAATCAGGAATAAGGATGGCCAAAGGGTACCTTGAATCAGTGAATGAGTTCACATTTATTAAGCCCTGACCTTGGTCCACACATTAAAGGTACTTACACATCGGTTCTCTCATTAAACTCCTCCTTGCAACAACCTTGTGAGATGGCCCTCAGCATCTCCATTTTACAGAAAAGGAAACTGAGGTGCCGAGCAGAGGGGTAACATGCCCAAGGCCACACAGCTGGGGCAGGTGGCCAGAGCTGAGGAATAGGGATTTGATTTCAGGCTGTTTAAATCCTCCCTCCTGCCTGACCCCGCTTGAGACCTCCAGGCTGCACCTATGAGAGATGCTGGAACTTTCCAGTCCAGGCTCAACCTCTCAGCCCAGTCTAGGCAGCTCCTCACAGGACAGTTTTCTTCACGTGGTCTTGGGGGCAGTCGGGTAAAAGAGGACAGTGAGTGTCTGAGCCCAGAAGGATGAGGTCACCCAAGAGGACGTTGTCATGTTTGCAAGAAGAGGTGGCACAGTCCGGGTGATGCCCCCAGCATGCAGTGCGGGCTCTCCTTGCTGCCAGGCACTTGCAGCACCTCTTGCCCACCAGGTAGGCCAGCTCCACGAGGTTAAGCAGGATGCAGATGGCAGCTGTGACTACCATGAAGAGGGTGAAGATGTTCTTCTCTGAGGGCTTGGAGATGAAGCAGTCCACTATATTGGGACATGGAGCTGCATGGCACTTGACCACAGGAGGGAGGGTGTATTTGGGGTAGAATGAGTGGAACACGTAGAGGAAGGTGGCATCCACGCTGGCCTTGAACACCAGGCTAAAGACATACGTCCACCAGAGCCCTCCCCGCTTCTTGCCGGGGTTCAGGTAGAGGTGCCCAGCATCTTCCCCAGCTGCCTCTAGGTGCTTCTTCTCCCGAGCCTCGCGGTAGGCCACGTGCATGACCACGAGCAGTGAGGGGCACGTGACCAGGATGAGCTGCAGGGCCCAGAGGCGCACGTGGGACACGGGGAAGAACTCATCGAAGCAGACATTGGAGCAGCCTGGCTGGCGGGTGTTGCAGTCAAAATCCTTGTGGTCGTCACTCCACACACGCTCAGCTGTCACCAGGTATACCAGCACGCGGAAGATGAAGACCAGGGACAGCCAGATGCGCCCGAAGGCAGTGGAGTACTTGTTGACCCCACTCAGGAGCCCCTCAAAGATCCCCCAGTTCATGGTGGACGTGTGTCGGCTGTTACTGCAGGGAAACAATAATAATTACCCACATTCATAGAATACTCGCTCTGAGCACTGTACAGAAACATGCCATCATATTTAATCGTCATAACCACCAGAGGAACTACGTTCTATTATTGTCCCCATTTTACAGATGGAGGAAGCTGAGGTTTAGAGGGGATATACAGTGTTACAAAACTGTTAGGTGCATGGCTGGGATCTGAGCACAGGTAATTAAGTTCAGAACCCAACTCTTACTTATGGAAGTGGGAGAGGGGGGTCCAGGGAGCCATGCATTCCTTCTAGGGCCCGAGAGTCTGGTGTTGGAGTCCTGCAGAGTGAAGACTTACAGAGTTGAGACATTCTGCCTACTACCTCTGTTCCAACCCTGGCCCTCCTCCTCAGGGGGCTGAGCCTTGGGATGACCCCTTCTCCCTTGGGATGACCCCTTCAGCCCTCTCTGCTTTCTGAGCACTGCTCTCTCCCTAAGACAGACCCCTCCTAAGGGAAACCTGCTCTTTGCCCTCTGCTTCGTTTGGGGGATAGGGATGGAGAAGAGGCTGAAACCTTGTCTCCAAATCCCTGTCTGGTCTAATACTTCATAAATATCCAGACAGTGTCCTGCTCAGGAGTGACTTACTTGAAGCAAGGCCAGTGAGAATACAGCTGAAAGATAAAGTTGAGGAGCAACAATTCTCTTTATATGAGGGGTCTTCAAAAAGTCCACGGAAAATGCATATTATGAAAAAACTATGAGTGGATTGCAAAAATTTTTTTTTGCCTGAAAATGCACTCATGCTAACATTATAACATGTCTGAACAGGATCTAGTTTGAGGTTCTAAGAAGGATAAGACATCGGTTTGAAAAGAGCCCCGATCAGAGCAACATGTATTCTGCTAAAATTGAAGCAAGAACAAACATCAAATTTATGGTGAAGCTTGCGTGGAAGAATGGTGAAATCATTGATGCTTTACAAAAAGTTTATGGGGATAATGACCCAAAGCAATCAACAGTTTACAAATGGGTAACTCATTTAAAACAGGGATGAGGTGATGAAGCCCACAGCAGCAGGCCACCCACATCAATTTACATGGAAAAAATTAATCTTGTTCATGCCCTAATTGAAGGGGGCTGTTGATTAACATCAGAAACAATAGCCAATACCATAGGCATCTCAACTGGTTCAGCTTACGTGATTCTGAGTGAAAAATTACAGCTGAGCAAACATTTCACTCGACGGGTGCCAAAACTGTTGTGCTCAGATCAGCTGCAGACAAGAGCAGAACTTTCAATGGAAATTTTAAACAAGTGAGATCATGACCCTGAAGGATTTCTTCAGAGAATTGTAACAGGAGATGAAACATGGCTTTAGCAGTCTGATCCTGAAGACAAAGCACAATCAAAGCCATGGCTGCCAAGGGTGGAAGTGGTTCAGTCAAAGTCAAGAGCAAAGGTCATGGCACCAGTTTTTTGGGATGCTCAAAGCATTTTGCTTATTGACTTTCTGGAGGGCCAAAGAACAATAACATCTGCCTATTAGGAGAGTGTTCTGAGAAAGATAGCCAAGCTTTAGCAGAAAAACATCCAGGAAAGCTTCACCAGAGAGTCCTTCACCACCACTAAATGCTCCTGCTCAGTCCTCTCATCACACAAGGGCAATTTTGTGAGAGTTTCAATGGAAAATCATTAGGCATCCATCCACCTTACAATCCTGATTTGGCTCCTTCTGACTTTTTGTTTCCTAATCTTAAAAAAATCTTTAAAGGACACCCATTTTTCTTCAGTTAATAATGTAAAAAAGACTGATTGAAATGGTTAAATTGCCAGGAAACTCAGTTCTTTAGGGATGAACTAAATGGCTGGTATCACTTACAAAAGGATCTTGAACTTGATGGAGCTTATGCTGAGAAATAAAGTTTATACTTTTTCTCCTTATCTTTTAATTCCATGTTTCCAAGAACTTTTTGAAGTCCCCTCATACAATAGGCTTCCTAGAGTAGCATGGTATTTTAGTGTTTCCCAAACCAGTGTACCATGGAACCCTGCTTCATAGGCTGGCAATAGGAGTGGTGAGAGAAAAAGATTCTGTGTTCGAGAAAAGTTGGCTAACACTGGGTGCAGCAAAGTAAAATAGGTCTGTTTGCTCAAAGATCCTAATAAATTCACTTTGTAAATCTACAAAAGAAGGACAAAATATATGGCATTGCTTAAGCTCTTTTGACCACAGAATCCCTTTTCCTCCTGACACATCTTTTATCATCTTGTGGAACAGCTGTGTCAAGACACCAAAATGGAAAATGCTGCTCTGGTCAGTTCTGCTGTTGAATTTGGCGTGATGAAGTTATGGAATCAGATTTAAGGAGTGTGATTGCTGTGCAGAGTGAGGGTGCCCACTTCCTCACTTGGAAGTTGTCTGCCTGATTCCTGGGGGGGTCCCCTGAGGGCCTTGCACTGTGGTCTCACTCTGCTGTGCATCCTGGGACCCTGGGAGCCTGTCTGCACAGCCTTGTGCTCTAAGGGGTTTATGATGCCCTTCCAGATGCTGGTCCAGGATGAAAATCACCAGGCTGTCCTGACCCCCTGTGTGATCTACTGCAAAGCAGGTGGTGATAGCAGCCAACATTGATTGGGGGTTTATGCCATGCCAGGCACTGTTCTAAGCGCTTTGCCTGAACATGTTATTCCTTTACAGCAACCTTAGGAAGGGATATGATATTTTTTTATTCCCAATTTACAGATGAGGAAAGTGGAGCACAGAGAGGTTAATTAGTTTCGTCACTGTTACACTGCTAGAAAGTAGCAGAGCTGGGATTTGAACCCAGGCAGGCCGGCTCCAGAACCTACCCTCTGGGAACTGTTCAGTCTAGGGCCTGTGCCCCTCCCTTCAAGTTCTGGTGAGCCCATCTGTGCCCACTTCATCTTCTACCTCATGAATCCTGGATGAAGGAGTCTGGGGGTATGTCTGCTCACCACCCTGTCTCTCTACGCCAACTACTCCTTGGACATGGGGCTCCTGCTCTGAATCATCAGCTGGTCTGCTCAGTCATACCTGAGGTGGGTGGAACTCCTGGAAACTTGTCAGGGAACACCCTGGGAGGCCCCAGCCCTTAATCCCCAGGGACTCTTGTCCAGCCCACTCCCACTTGGGGTGGGTTGGGGCAGGGCTTTGCAGGCCCAGGCAGAGCTGCTCTGCCTGCAGAGCTCTGGGCTCCTTTGCGATCCCCTCTCCTGTTCAGTTCCTGGCTCCCACCTTTGCCCGTCTGGGGAGAGAAGGAAGAACCCAGAGCAGAGGGGGAGGAGCCCTTCATTCTTCCACCATTAGGACCCAGGGTAGCCCATGTGTACAGGCCATCTCCCCTCACTCCTTACCAGAGAAGTCTCTCCCTGCCAGGTGTGCCAAGGGATGGGGCACATCTGCCCACAGATGCCCTTACCTGAGTTGCTACTCCTCAGGACTTTCCCGGTATTGGCTCCTGGCAATCAGAATTCATGTCAGGACCAGGGAGGGTTTCTGGGGAAGCTGGTCCCTGGGACAGAGCCTGCTGAGCCGGCAACAGTCTGGGTGTGCCAGAGCCTGGCCCGGGAGGAGGAGGAGCTGTGGCTGGCACTGCCATTGGCTGGGTCCCAGCCTCCCTGGACTGCCTCCGATGAGGCTCAGGAAATTTAGAAGTTCACTCTTCCCAGGGCACTGAGCCCAGAATCCTTGATCTTCCAGGATCCACTAGACCCCCACAGGTCCACTCTGACCCCCTGTTCCTTTTCACATCCCTCAGCTTGTGTGGGAGGAGCTAAGGCCTGTCCTGCCCTCTCACTCCTCGGAAATTCTCCACTGCTAATTCTTAGGACTCCTCTCGCTTCCGTGGGCTGCGTTCCATGTTCTGCTCTCTCTCTGGTTGCTCCTCAGTGGCCTTCTATTCTCATGGTTTCAGTTATCTTCAGGAGCTCCACGACTCCCAGACTCTGACTCTGGCACAGATGCTTTTGCCCCTTAAACTGCCCCCACCTGGATGCCCTTCTCCTACCTATCTCCTCACCTGGCCAACTCCTGAAAGATGTTGAAGAAATTGCATGTGGGCCTCACACCCCTGCATCTAGAGCTCACACCCCTGCATTTGGGCCTCATACTCCTGCCTCTGAGCCCCACACCCCTGCATCTGGGTCCCATATCTCTGTATCTGGAGCTTACACCGTGCATCTGGAGCCTTTGTGCCTGCATCTGAGCCTTACACCCCTGCATCTGGACTCACACCCTGCATCTGAAGCTCATACTCTTGCATCTGGACCCATATGCCTGCATCTGGGCTCCACATCCCTACATCTGGAACCTACACCCCTGCATCTGGATTTGAAGCTCACCTCAGCTAGTTTTCGATCTGGGTGATTTACCTGTTTACTCCCTTGTAAAACGAGACATGCTGTGCTTGAGAGGGGTGTCATGAGAAGACAGTGGCCATACAGTGCAATGACTGAATTCACAGACTGTGTGGCCTGAATTCCAGCTCTGCCACTTCCTTGCTGTACAATGCCTCAGTTTCTTATCTGCAAAGTGGGAAAGTAACAGCCCCTACCCATAGGACTGAAGCACAGATTAACCCGGCCTTAGTGGTGATGTGCTTAGAACAAGCCTTACACAAAAAATCCCTTTCCACGACTGCCTCTGATGTGTGTAAACTGCCCAGCACAGGCCTGGCATGTGGTGGGCACTCAAACAAAGTTACTTCCTACCCCTTGTCCTTATTCCTACACCTTTGCTTTCTGAGACATGGGGAAGGCAGAGGAGAAGGGAGGGTGAGGCAAACATATTCACCAGAGAAAATCTCATTTGGATGGATGTTTGGGTTAAAAAGGCAAAATGCAAGCCAAGCAGGGACTGCAGGAGTGGCTGTACCCCCTTCGTGCCTAGAACCATGCCTGGTGCCTAGTTAGACCTCAGTTTATATTTCTCAAATGAGTTATATATAAAATGCATGTACCCTGCAAAGAGAGTCACACACATGTGTACCCCTCCACACTTTTCCTGACAAACTATTGCCAAGTATAGGAGAAAGGAGACTCCTAAACGGATCAGTTACAACTTTGTGAGAAGTGCTAAAAGAGACATATAATAGAGATGGAATGTCACGTTCTGCTGAGGGAGACCCAGAGAAGGTGACATTTAATTTGAGTCTTGAAGGATGTGTAGGAGTTCACCAAGAGGAAACGAAAAGGAGAGGCCTTTGAAGAAATGGGCAGAGAGTGTGTGGAGGACCTCTGTGAAAGATGATGGAGGGGCGTTAGAGAGAGGGCTAGGGCAGTGGTGGGGGCATCACATGACAAGGTACCTGGAAGGCCAGCAAGGACCTGGAATATCATGCTAAAGAGTTTGGATTGCCATGGGAGGTGTGGGGGAGTTCTAAACAGGGAAGTGACATGGTCAGGTTTGTACCACTGATTCTCATTAGTCACGGTAGTTATGTTCCACAAGTCGTGAACACCAAGTTAATGAGTACCGCACCATTGCTCCTAGGGGAAATACAAGGCTAGGTTCCTGTGAGCCTCCGTTTACAGCATATTCATCAACTGGTCAATACATAATCTTGTTTTATGTGTGTTTCTGTTTAACAACATCTTACTTAATATCTATTTTTGATTTGTTAACATTAAACTCACGGCCACCAGCAGTCTAACTCCTGCCTCGACGAAGCTTATCTAACACAAGTATTTTCTTCAAAAGGCACTTTGCAGCCTTCTTGTGCTTAGGAACACTAGACAGCCCTTCAGCTATGCTTGGGGGCCACGTTAAATAGTGAAATCGCCAGCAAAACACACAAAAAAGAGAAGAAAGTGGCACTAAGTAGACTCCAACAGGACGTGCTTACAGGATGAGAGCTGAAAGGCAAAGGCAGTGTCACTTTGTTCGACCTCGGCTGGGAATGTGTACACTGGTTGACTCAAAATTTTCACTGCTCCATGCATGTTGCTACAAAAATGCCAGAAGTATTAATTTTAGAAAGCTCCTTCTGTTTGAGAGAAGAGGCTGGATTGGAGGAGCTTGTAGTGATTTAGGCAAGAGATGAGCAGGAGGGATTTGGGAAATAGTTGGTAAATACCACTGGCAGTTTTGGGGGACTGATTGGAGGTGGAGAGTGAGGTAGGAGGTCACCCAGGACAGTTTCCAGGTCGTTGATTCTGGTGATTTGTCAGCTGGTGGGGCCGCTGAAAGAAATAAGGACTATGGGAGGAAAGACAGTTGTTTGTGGGGAGTGGGTGGGAAAGGGGGTGCATAGGTTCGTCACAGATATCTGTGGAGTTAGTGGGTTCAGTGTTGTGGGCTGAGTGGGAGCCCATGGGCTGTCCATGGCCAGGAGGTGACAGCACTCGCTGCAGTCCTCATTCCCAGGTGCTGAGAGGGGAGGTTGAGGCAGAGCTCTGGGGAGCATGGAGGTCTCAGGGAGCAGGAAGAGAAAGAATTGGCTGTGGAGGAGAAAGAGTGGTCAGCGACAGAGAAACCAGAGCAAGCCGGGGAGGGGAGAATACCGTGAAACAGCAGAAACCCAGCTGCAGAGAGGCCAGTCGGAGGGTTCTGGTGACTTTCACCAGAGCAGTTTCAGTGGAGGAAAGGGGACAGAAGCCAGGCGGCAGTGGCGGGAGAAGTGCAGACTGTACCTTTTCAGGAGGTTTGTAAGGGAAGGAGTAAGGTGAGGCAGTGGGTGGAGGGACGGGGCTGGAGAAGGGTTGGCTTCTGCAGGGGAGACAGGAGCAGGTCCACTGATGGCGGGAAGGGGCCGCAGGAGGGCTGCCTCACCCGATGGATCTTGCTTTACGTCCGTCATCTCTGCCCTCTCCGCTCTGCTCTTTGCTGGTTCTCTATCTCTAGTTGGCTCTCTCTGTCCGCCCGGTCCTCAGCCTGCGCATTCCTGACTCCAGTCGCCATGTTCAACAGGTGCTCCTGGCTCCCCCACTGGGTCAGCCCTGCTGGCTTCCTGCCTGTCCTCCCTGTCAATGGGCGAGGGGTGGGTGGGAGCTGGACTCTCTTCTGGAGACCAGCCATCCCCTGGAGCTCCCTTCTGAATGCAACTGGCAAAAGGCACCTTGGCCTGATACCCCACTAGTTAACTATCAAAATGACTGCTCCTGAAGGAGAGTAAACTTTTGGTCTTGGGCGAACAAGACAGGTCAGCCTGTGAGGCCAGGATGCTAAGCTGGTGCCCATTCACTGCAGTCAGGAGAGGGGGAAAGTCTGGAAAATGGAGGGGTAGTAATGTGTCAGCCTCATTATCGAGCACCTCCTGGTGCCAGGAGCTCGGCCAAGTGCTGTACACGCACTGTACACCTAAGAGCTCCCTGCTCTCACTTTGCCCGTCTCCAGTCATCTCTACACACTGCACAGCCATCTTTGGAAAATGCAAATCATATTTTAAACTAACTGTTCAAGGCCTTTCAGTGGCTCTGTTGCTCCTGAAATAAAATCTCATATTGCTAAGATGGCCTGTAAAGTCCTGTGTGATCTGGCCTCTGCCACCCTCTGTTCTCAGCCTCTTCCTTTTGATCTCAGTGCTCCAGTCCTATTGATCTTCCACTTTCTTGAACATAGGTATCTCTTTCCACCTCAGGGCCATTGCACATGTCTTAATGTTTTTTCCTCATTTTCTCTGAGCTCTCATTGACTCAAGCTGCAGGTCGCAATTTGAATGTTGCTCTCTCGGAGAAGCTTTCCCTGTCTCCTGAAACTAGGTCTGGTTCTCTGCTATATGTTCTCTCGGCTTTGTGCTTCCCCTTAGTGACATCACCACAATTGCACTTGTCGAGTTATTGGTGAGCTTGTGTGTTTCATGTCTTCTATCTCCCTTTAGACTGTAAATCTTCAGAGGAGCAGGCCCAGAGGTTGGGCAATGAGAATCACGCTTACTGCTCTGTCTTCACCATCGGGTGCAGCACCTGGCACATGGGAGGTGCTTAATGAATATTTGATGATGAATGAATGAATGATTCTGTTTATCAGGAGTAAAGGAGCCGAGAGAATTGCCAGATCTTGGGCACAAGGGAGTTGAAGCATTATTGTGTTAAGAGCATGAGCTCTGAGGGCCGGCCTCTGGCTCACTCGGGAGAGTGTGGTGCTGATAACACCAAGGCCACAGGTTCGGATCCCATATAGGGATGTCCGGTTAGCTCACTTGGGAGAGTGTGGTGCTGACAACACCAAGTCAAGGGTTAAGATCCCCTTACTGGTCATCTCTTTTTTAAAAAAAGCATGAGCTCTGGAGTCTGGCTGCCCAGATTCTAACCCCAGCTCTCCTGCTTACTGGCTGTGCAAACCCAGGCAAGTTTCTCAGCCTCTCCGGGCCTCCGTTTCTTCATCTGGAACATGGGAAGGCACTATAGTTCCTACCCCATAGGGTGATTGTGAGGATTAGAATAAATATATAAAAAGTGTGTATGCCTGGCACATAATAAACACTCAATAAATGCTAGTTGTTGTTATCCTCAGCTAGGACCAGTATCTGGGAGTGAGACTGAGTTTATGCTACTTTCTGTTTTCTTTCCTCATTATTTGGTGATGATCTGTGCATGAACCTGTCTCAGTTCTGCAGGGGGAAATGAGAGGAGAGGTAAATGGCCACATGGCCTGAGCAGTCCAATCCTCCAACGTCATTGGGAGGACACGGAGATGCCACAGATGGATTCCTGCCCTTGGTTGCTTATGTCCTAGAGGGGAGAGGGGGAGACCCAGTCATGTAGGTTCTGGGGAAAGAGCAGGGTCTAGCCCCCAGGAGAGCTTCCTCTGCAGATGACCCGCTTCTCCCACGAGGCCTGGGCTGGCTTCAGCAGCACGTATAGCCTGCTCCTTTGCAGAGGTCAGATTTCAGCCCATGCTGGGAGAAGCTTTGCTTTCCCAATGGAGGCTTCATGACTGTTCTTTTGCAGAGGGATAGGAGTTGGGGGGATGCCGTGTGTGCAGGAAGGAGATGGGGGTGGGAAGGGTAGGAGGAAGGAATGACGGAGAAGAGAGAAAGCTGGGAAGAGGAGAGAGTGTGTCACAGACAGAATCCATACAGACCTGGATTCAAATCCCATTCTACTCCCTAGCTTTGTTGCCTTTTTTCCCCTCTGACCCTTAGTTTCCTTTCTGTAGAATGAGGTAGGGGTTGGGGGTGTGTGTGGCAAGGGTGAGGAATGATTGAGAGGACCTAGGTAAAGCATGGTGATTTCTGATTGGCACACCTGGCACATTCCTTTCCTTCCATGCTCTGTGGGCTGTTGCTCTCTGATCTCTAGAGTGACATTGTTGTTTTTTTTCCCTGGGGCCCCAGTTGGGGACCAATGGTCACGCTCTTCCCCTATGACTTGCTGCTCTTCCCAGCCTCAGACCTACCCCACCAGTTCTGCCTATGCTCCCAAGCTCAGCCTGAGGGTGCTGGGACTGGGATGTGCCCTTGGTCTCTCCCTACTATTTCTGGGGGCTCTGTGTGGGCTCGGTCATGGCAGCAGTGAGAGCCACTATCCGTGAGACTGTGGTCTAATACTTCCATGCCTCCTCATCCCTCCCACCAGGCCCACCCTGAGATAGAACTGATGGTCCAGTCACCTTGTGCCCTGCTATCTCTGGGCAGCTTGTTTCAGTTCCCTTTGGGGCCTCCCGTGTAGAGGACTGAGGGCTCATGAGTTCTTAAAGCTTTGGTCAGCACATTCACTCTTCCTGGCCCAAAGTTCCAGGGCCAAGGATCTCCCTTTTGGACTCTGGCTTGGATGCTCAGAACTTCTGCTCAGTCATTGTCTAGTGTGGGGACCACATGGTTTACTGGAAACTATCAGACAGATCTGGGTTTTAAACCTTGTTCCATCAAGGGGTCAATACCTGCCACTAGCCCCTTGGCATGCTCCATTTTGGTGATTGAAAGGACCTAAGTAAAGCACGGTGATTCACAATAGGCAGACCCAACGTCCAATGGTCAGCATCTGCCAGTCTGCCTGGGGCTCTCTGGGCTTCTGGGGCCTCTCTGCCTGCTTATGGGGCAGGCTAGCAGCCCCAGTGAATTGATGCCCCACTGGGAAGAGCCCTCACCAATGACTGATGGCAGTTAGGGGATAAATTCTTCAGCCTCCTCACCCTTCCACTGAGAGAATTGTGAGGCCATGTTCTGCTGTTCCCCAGAGGTCCCCAGCAGGGGTAAACTCAGTTGCCTACGGAGGTACCTTGCTCAATTACACACGCTTCATCGACTTGCCTCCCTTCTGTCTCATTCCGATTCCTGTGCTGATATTTCCTGGGATTGCCTCCCAAATAAACAACATGCACACAAATTCTTGTCTTGGGCTTGGCTTTTGGGAGAGCCCAAACTGAGACATCTCGTGTTTGAACAAAGCAGCAATCTTATTTCCTGGGGAATTCTCCTATCCTCACTCCAAGTAGCCACATTTTCTCTCTCTCGTTGACTGTTGATTGGCCCACGGTGGGACTGCCACGAAATGAGCTAATCAGTCCTACTTACTTTGCTCAATTGATTGGTTCAATGTGACAACTTAACTCACATGGATCTTCTAAGGGTCCTTTGTTGGGATTTCTGAACATGGGACCGGGAGAGTGTCCATCTGATGATAGACGTAGTGAGAAGGGAGGCTCTGGACCTGCTGGTGGTCACAGTTTGGAAATCCTGCTGTGCTGATGAGACATGATTCTTATACAGGGAAGGGAGGCAGAAACAAGAGATGAGTGAGTAATGATCAGAAGGCATTGGAGTCCCAGCTTCATTCATCTTTGGAGCTCAGAGATGTCTTTTTCCTTCCTGCATGACATATGCCACTATACCATTCCTTTGCCACTAGAATGTTTAATTTAGGTTTCTGTCATTTGCAACCAATAATACTCTGTTTGACCTTGAGCTTGCCATTTAACAGTGCCTGGTGCATAAGTAGGAATTTAATAAGTATTTGTTGACTGACTTAATGTCCTTTGGACCCCACTCCTCTCATTTGCATGTTGGAGTGGATAATAACTACCTTGTAGTGTTGTTGCATAGACAAAATGAGGAAACGAAAGGGAGAGGGCTATCTTGGTCCGTTGTGTGCTGCTGTAATAAAATACCACAGACTGGGTAATTTGTAAAGAATAGAAATTTATTTTCTCACAGTTCTGGAACCTGGGAAATCTAAGATAAAGGCTCTGGCATCTGGTGAGGGCCTGATCTTTGCTTCCAAGATGGTACCTTGAATGCTGTGTGCTCTGGAGAGGAGGGACATTGTGTCCTCACATGGCAGAAGGCAGAAGGGCAAGAAAGCACAAACTCCATTCACCGAGCCCTTTCATGAAGGCATTAATCCATTCATGAGGGTAGAGCTCTCTTGACCTAAACACCTCCCCAAAAGCCCCACCTCCCACCACTGTTGCACTGGGGATTAAGTTTCCACCACATGCATTTTGGGGGACACATTCAGACCATAGCAAGGGCTTTGTCAGCTATGAAGAGCCAGACCCAAGCAAAGAGCTCCGTCCACCCAGTCAGCTGGGCAGGATGCCAGGGAGAGTGAGGCATCGTGGGTGAAGTGCTCAGAGCCCTGCCCGGGTCTGTGGATGGACAGGCTTGGTGGCTGCTGGCCAGTGGAGGCTGCATGAAGGTGATGATGATGGGAGTGGAATGGGAGGAATGGCTTGGGGAGTCTTTTTTTTTCCTTTTGAAAGAATCAATAAGAAGGGCAGAGAAGGGAATTAATGTTTATCGACTCCCTGTTACGCAGCATGCACTGAGCCCAACTCCTCGCATATATCAGAGAGTACAAACTGGTGACCTGGAGGCAAATGTTTTGTTTGGCCTTCATGGTACTGAAGAAACATTTCAATTAATTGTCAACATATACAAATCTTGAGATTCTGCATGAAAACATGTTTTGGGGGATGCTCTGGAAAACTTTGAAGATCTGGCAACATGGGGCCTGTATTTCCTGTGGCATCAATAGCTGGAGTTGACAAGCAGCTGCCCTCTCTCGCTCTCCAGTTGTCCACAGGCCCTACCTGGCCCCCTTCATTCACGTATGCTGCTTGCCTGGCCCTGCAGTCATTTGAGATTATGGTCCTGGGCATTCCAACTGATCTTCCCAACAGCCCTGCCCATTTTATAGATGATAAAACTGAGGGTCAGAGGTGAAGTGATCTGCTCCAGGTCACACAGTTAGGGAATGATGGAGCTGGGATAGTAGCTCTGTTCTTACTGACCCCATTCCCTACTCCAGCACGGGGACTCTGTATGTGGGAGCAGGGGAGGAGGGGAGAGGTTTGGTATGAGAGATCAGGAAGGGAGGGTGCCACAGATAGAGGCAGGGAGAATTGGGGAGGGAAATGATATAGTCAGACTGGGGCACTGCCAGTTTGAAGGGACCTCAGGCTCTCCAGGGGAAGGGATCCACTCCCAGGTAACTTTTAGGACCTGGAAGCTGGGCCTGGTAGTCAGAGGTAATAGAAATAGATAGTTATGGCTAAAGATACCTTGGGGATTTGGTGTCTGATTAGCCAAGGGGAGTGAAGCAAAGGGCAGAGACAGGGATGTGTTCAGGTGTTTTGCCTGAGAGCCTGGGTGGCTGGTGCTTCAGGAGATCAGGGTTGCGGGCAAGAAGGAGAAGGGTAGGGAAGCAGGGCTGGTGGGGGGAGGTGGTGTGTCCAGGTTTAGAGGTGCTGGATTTGAGGATCCTGAGGGATACACCCGGGCGTATGTCCAGGGGGAGTTGACTGAACAAGGCTAGAGCAAGGAGCAAACTCCTGGCTGGAGATAGTGATCTGGTGAAGCTGTAATGCCCAGGACGGATAGCAGGGCCTTAGTGTTTGGTGGAGGTTGGAAGAGTGCCCCTGTTAACTGCCTCTGACCTTCTTTCTACAAGGTAACCAGGTTGCTGCCCCCCCCGCCCCCCCAGCAGCCCCTCCGTAATCGGCTTCCCTGGGGACGTTTGAGCAAAATGGAATGGAGCGAGGCAGGAGGGAAGGAGGCAGGAGAGTGGGTTATCGCTTCCCCTCAGCTCCGAATGGGTAATTACGCAGCTCTCTGAGCCCCAGAGCTGGGCCAGGCAGCCATCCACACAGGCGGCCTCTGAAAATTAATGGGACTCCAAGGGGTTTTGGGTGGGGGAGGGCCAAGGCTGAGAAAGGCTGGAGAGAGATGAACCAGATGCAGGAAGAGACTGTGTCTGCCAGAAAGAGCCTGAGACGCAGGGTCTGAAACCGAGATGGAGGGAAAGAGCAGGGAAATTGAAGACCAGAGAGGTTAAGTCACCCGCTCAAAGCCACACAGACATAAAGCCAGGGTTTGGCCTCTGTCTGTCCGTGTCCAGAGCACGTGCTCTTAACCCACTCCATGGGTCGGCCTTTCTCTTCACTGAGAAGTCACTTGGAAATAGGAGAGCAGTGAATGCACCCTGGGCCAGAGCTGTTTCTGGTCTGAGCAAAGGCAGGGACCCAGGGAAGAGCACTGACGTCTGTAGATGGTGAGGGAGGAAAAGGGGCAAGTGTGATGTGTCCTTCCAGGTCAGCTCAGACTGGGACCCTCCCTCTCTGCCTCGCTGGAACTAAGGTCCCCTCTGTGTCCCCCCAGCATGTCTCTCTAGCACACTTCTTCAATCTAGATCTGGTCACGGGGTAATTGCTTCATTTTTATATCTTCCCTCCCCAGGGACATGAGCTCTTCAAGGGCAGGGGCGGGTCTGGGACATCGCTACCCTGGCACAGAATGCTCAGTACATTGGAAAATAGAATGAGAAAGGGACGTGAGTGGAGGTGAAGTCTGTGTGCGTCTGGAGGTTGGTTTATAGTATTGTAGCAATGTTAACCCTTAGTTTTGATGTCCCATGGTAATGTGGGATGTACTCAGCAGAGAAAGCCAGGTGGAGGGTACATGAGAGCTCTCTGTACGAGCTTTGTTGTTTTGACATTATTCTAAAATAAAAAACCCACAACAAACAGAGCAGATTCCAGCTGTTGGTTGGAGGCAGGGATGGGGGCTGATAAGGGCTGGGCAGAGATCAGGGCCCCAGAGGGGAGCTCAGGTCAGAAAATTGGTGCAGGAGCCCTGGCAGTGTTCTCACTTAGATCAGGCATATGAGGGCTCCATGGTACCCAGTTAGGACAGTACCACTTATTTAGGGCCCCACTGGCCACGTCACCAGGACCCCAGCCTGAGTCTGTACTGTACTCACCCAAGATTCAGTTCACCAGGAGGGTGAATGTCGGGGGCAGAAACATCTACAAATGACTTCACGTCTATTACATACTTGCAGGCGTCCTAAGCTGCTTCACATACAGCATTCATTTGAATTCTCACGAAATCCCATTTCATGGAGTCTGTGGTTCAGAGAGGTTAAGTAGCTTGCCGAACATCACACAGTATGTTTTGGCTCAAGCTCTTCTGATAGCCAGGTTGGGAGATGTTTGAAATCTTTTCCTATAAAGGGAACTTATGACAGATGCAACAAGGCTTCCAGGTCTCCCAGGGCAGGAGATGCTGGACCACCAGGCCTCCAGCAGCCTGGAGCTCAGGAACAAGCAGGACCGAGATTGGCTCCTGGCCCATCTCTCAGAGGCTTCTTGGTCATTGCAGCTTAGCTCTTCTCCGCAGTGCTGCTCTGTCCTCTCTTACCCCCAGCTCCGAGGGCCGATCTGGCCCCTCTTCTTGGTGCTGAAGCCCAGCTTCTCCTTCTGGCCTGTGTCCACTGCTCCCAGTCTAGCTGAAGCAGATCGATTGGCCCAGCTCTCCTTCTTGGATTGACCACCCTCAGATCCAGGTAGCTGTGACCTGGACAGGTGGGACACTCAGGACAGAATGACTCAGTGCCACAAATCTGGACTCTGCTGACGTTGCTTCGGTTTGAATACCCCTTCCTTCCTATGTGACCTTGGGCAAGTGCCTTTGCCTTTCTGTGCTCTCAGCTCGTCATCGGAGGTGACAGTTACACTCCTCACGTGAGGATGGCAGACATGTTGCTTTGTGAGTGAATATATACGTGGGGCTTGGGCACAGAGGACGTGCTCGACCACTATGGTGATGGTTATTACGATTCCCATCCTAGGACACAGTGTGTCTACTTGGCAGGGCAGCGAATGGGGCAGGGGGAATGGACATTTCTACTACACCCAGCCAGCCCATGGTCCGTCGGTGCTAATACTCGTGCTCCTAACCTATTTGTGAGCCTGGGTGAAGGTTCATCTTAAGAAGAGGAAGCGTTCAAGCTTCAGGTTTCATGGTGCAGGAGTGCGTGCGTGCGCGTGCGTGTGCGCACGTGAGCCCGTAGGGAAGTTATTTTGACCCTCCCTCCCCTACTGTGGCTGGGCCCTTACGCCCTCCCAGTGGGGGTGGGGGTGAGCGGGCCTCTCCCACCCTCAGCAGAGCACAGGTGGATGTGTGTGCAAATGGTAGGCTTTTAGGGGTTTTGCTTGAGAATCAGGACTCTTCTAGAATTGAAGGAGATTCTCACTGAATCTGGGTAAGTTAGCAAGGAGATGATGGGAAATGAAGGCATTGTCTTCAGGGGAGAGCTGCAAAGCCTGAACTCCTACCCGATCGGTGGAGCACCAGTTCTTACAGCTCGAATTCCGTCTAGAAGCCTCTCTGGACCCCCCACAGCTGGGCTCGCTGGTGGGATCAAAAGCAGGAGAAGACCGAGGGGGCTGGTGAGAGCACGGCTTAGGCTTCTAAGGATAGAGTCCAGGCAAGAAGTGAGAGGGAGGAGAAGGCCAGCAGGAGGCTGAACAATAATAGCAAAGACAGAGCACTTACTCTGTGCCGGATACCGTTCATCTTACCCCAACAACAACCCAGGGAGGAGCTGCGTAAAAGCCCCATTTTACAGATGAGGAAATTGAGGCTTAAAGAGGTTAAACAGCTCTTTTTCTGTCCATCTTGAACATGTCAGGATTACTTCTACCCCAGGCCCCTTGCACTGGCTCTTCCCTGTCTGCAGGGCTCTGCCCTGGAATCTTCATGAAGCCAGTATGTTAGTGTTCTCTCTTGCTGTGGAAAAAGCCCCCCAAATTTAGGAGCTTACAATGGTAACTACTATCTCAACGTTCCTGTGGGTCAGGAATTCGGGAGCAGCTTCAGGGCCACATTATGGCTTTCATGGGACAGGGGCACTTTTGACTGTGTTGGCCCCTTCTCTCCTAGAAGGACGTAAACAATTACGTTTTATGATTGTGTTGGTATAAAGACAAATATATTAACGTTACATATTAAAACATTTCCTTTGACCTCAACATTCCTTTTTTTCTAATTTTAAAAGAAATTAAAGCATTTTCATGGGTCCTAAAATTTCTGTGGTTCCTAGGCACTGTGCCTGCTGTGTGTCTAGTGGGGGAATTGGCCTGAGTGGCCTAGCCAGGAGGTTTGGCTTAGGGTCTCTCATGTGGCTGCAGCCAGGATGCTGGCACAGACTGCCGTCATCTGAAGGCTCAACTGGGACTGTAGGATCTGTTTCCAAGCTGCCTCATCACCTGGCTTTTAGTAGGAGGCCTCAGTTCCAGCCATGTGGCCTCTCCACGGGACTTCTTGGGTGTCCTCATGACATGGCAGCTGGCTTCCCCCTGAATGAGTGATCCAGAAGAGAGACAGGGAGAGATTAAGGAGGAGTTCATGGTGCCTCGTATGTCCTGTCTTGGAAGTAACACATGGTCAACACACCAGTACCTCTGCCACATTCGTCATATTAGAGGTGAATCACTAAGTACAGCACACACTTAAGGGACTTATGGAGTGGGAAATTAGACTTCACTTTTTGAAGGCAGTGGACATATTTTAAAGAACTTGTGGACATATTTTAAAACCATCACATCTGGCTTCAGAGGGGTCTTCCTTGGTCACCCAATTTTGCCCCCGGCTGCCATCCTCCCAGGACCCTCTAATATCAGTCCGTTTATCACTATCTGAAATTACCTTGTTCATTTGTCTGACTGTCTGTCTGCCCCAACTCGAGGGTAAGATCCATGAGAGAGGACTTTGTCTGTCTGTTCACTGCTGTTTACCCAGGGTCTAGCATTCAGCCCGGCACCCACGAGGCTCTCCTGAGGCTCTCAGTCAGTACGAGTATTTGGTGAATGAATGAATGAGAGAATAAATGTGGTGGTGGCGGGAGAGCCAGGATCACTTCAGGTAAGTGTGGAAGAGGCGCATGTAGAGAGGCTGAAGCTGTGAGGGGGTTTGTTATCCTGAGATGGTTCTCAAAGCCCCAGGGGTTTGGGAAGGAGAGGTGGGTTTGGGAAGGAGGTCCTGTAGAGAAGAGGAGGGGGGAGTTGTAGGGGATGAGAGGCATGGAGAGGCTGGCTAACCAGAGGGCATGGGATTACTTTGTGAGCTGGGACTCCAGATTACAGGGTCTAGCTGGGGAGTCAGATGTAGGAATAGGTACATTAAAAAGTGTTATGACAGATGAGTAACAGCAATGTGTTCAGGACCCATTAGGTTGGCTCCTGATGCTGTCACCACCCACTGAGGCCCTTGCTTTTGGCCCTACCCTTGACTGGACCTTGCTCACTTGCTGGGGGTGTTCGGAGTAGATGAGTCTGGGGAGATGGACACGGTCGCAGCATTGCAGCATGACTAGCTCTCTGCCTGTGCTGCTCCTCTCAGCCTCAGGGTGGCAGCAGAGGCCCAGGCTTGGGACGCGTAGCTCCTGCAGCCTCTGTCATCAGAGCGGTGGGCGTGTTCTCTGCTACCAGCACCCAGCTCCTGCTGGGTGGGGTGGACGCCAAAAGTTTGGGGTGTTCCAGCCTGTACTCTTGCTTCCGAATTTTTCCCTCACCCTCACCTCAACCTTCTCCTGGTGTCCTTTCCTCCGCTACAAACCTTTTTCATGGAAGACGAGAGCAGAGAGATGGGGTTGGGGTGGGGACCCAGAACTTGTCTGACTTTTATGGAGGAGCTTGGGCTTTACCCTAAGGGCCATGGAAAGTTCACTGAAAGGCTTGAAGCAGAGAAGCGACATGATCAGATTGGTTTAGAAAGATCCCTCAGGCTACAGGAGGAAGGATGACCGAAGCAGAACTTCCAGACAGGAAGCTGCTGCAGTGGTCCAGATGGGGGAGGGGTCTGAGAAGAGCCAGCTAGACATCTAGGCAGATGATGGATACCAGAGAGGCCCCCCAGGGGGACACGAGGCATCCTAGGGAACAGCTGGGCTGAGCATGGTGAGGACAGTGCCAGACCCCAGAATGAACACACCATTGCCATGGTGGCAGAGGACTCAGGACGCAGGGCCCAGTCCAGACAGGCCTGGGTTTGAGGTCAGGATTCCCTTTATGGAGGTGACAGCAGGCAGGAGGGGGGCAGCCCCCGATCCTAGATGGGCTGGCTTGCCAGGAAGGGTTGAGGCTGTGAATCAGGAGCAGGGGCCAGGGACCCACGACTGGAGCACAAGGTGAGGTGTTGGCCTTGGGGCAGGTGGAATCTCTGACCAGACCTGGGCTCAGAAGGGCAGCTGGCTCTCTAGTACCTGAAGGCTGTTCCCCCATGCCCACATGCTCCAAAGGTGCTGTCACCAGACATCAGGGAAGATGTGTGGGAGCCCTGGAGGATTGGTTGGGACTTGGCCTCGATCTAGAGTTGACCACAGTCCTATGCTTTCCCACTTAGAGCTGAAATGAATCCATGGGCCTCGCCCGGCTTTGCATCTGCTGCCATTAGGCCCTCACCCCCCCGGCTCCAGGTCCTCCTCCAGGCAGAGGTTGAGTTGGAAGCCGGCTGTGTGATCACAGGTGGCCTTGTGCCCAGAGATTGCAGTTGGGCTGGGTCTAGCAGAGTACCTGGCTGCCTCCCAGGGCTTGGGGCTGCCCCTGCTTCCAGCCTCCAGACTCTTGCTGAAGATGGTGAAGGATTCATCTTTGAGCCTCCAGGAAGGCTTGGGTTTGTGCTCCTTTCCCCCTTCCCACTGGCTGTTCCCTGTGTCTGGAACATTCTACCACTGCTCACTTTTATCTGTCCAACTTCTATTCATCTTTATGTCTCAGTTTAAATGTCACTTCCATGGAAACAATTTTAATACCCCCGTTATTCTTGCTCAGAGCACCTTTTGCTTCTCCTGCAGTGCATTTATTACAACTTACCATTACTCTTTTATCATGTATGTGTGTTTTAACATCTTGACCCCCTGAGTAGACTGGAAGCTCCCTAGAGGCAGGGAGCATGTCTATTTTACTTATTATTATATTCCCAGACTCTCGCCTCATGCCTGGGACACTGTAGGTACTCCAAAAATATTTGTTGAACGAGTAAATGAAAGACAGAAAGAGAGAAGGAGAGAAAGGAAGAAAGAAAGAAAAGCATTACGGATGTCCCTGGGGACACCCTATGTGTATATAAAGCCACAGAGTAAACCTGGCATCTCTTTGCATCATCAATTTTACTTGATGGTAAGAAATTAAAAGCATTATATTTATTTATTAATTGAGTATTTTACATCACAAAAGTAATGAGTGTTCCTTGTCAAAATTTAATCAATAGGCATTTTTTTCATTGAAACAAATCCCAACATATGATGGAGTAGAATGCAAAGTTCACTTGACTTTTAAAGAGAAAATATGAGGCTTCAAAGACATTTTGAGCTTAAGAAGGGCTGGATTGGCCTGCGGTGCAGGTTCCTGCAGGTATGAGGTCGCTCCTGTGGGTTAGGGCACTTCTGTGGAAGAGTCAGGGAGACTGTCAAGCAATTGCACTACGTTGGTGTGTGGCTGCAGAGCTTGGGGCACGGATTGGACTTGGAGGGAATGCAAACGCCTGCCTTATATAATGAGAAATCTGCTGGCCAGACTCCAAGGACAGGGGCCCAAGAAGAAGTGTTTTCATGGAGGGGTGGGGATGTAGGAAGGCATCTAGGGGGTGTTGGGAACGAAAGCTCCCTGGTGAGGAAATCACAAAAATCTTTTGGGGGGAGGGGGGAGAGTTCACTCTCTGGGAGAAGTCCTGTAACAGGTCAGCCACTTCAGAGGTGCAGAGCCAGCTGCCCAGGGCCAGGGGCTTCAGAGCTGAAGAGAACTGGGGTGGCTTGGGTGAGTGGTGCCATTGGGTTGGCTGGGGTGGGCAACCCATAGCCACCCTGGGAGACCAGAAGTGAGCAGGCTTGTGACTTGGTCAAGTCCTTTCCTTCTTTGAGCCTCAGTTTCTCCATCTGCAAAAGGAGGATCCTGATCACCATCTCTAAGCAGGTTACAGATTACACTAGGACTTTGCTCTCTGAGCATTAGACTCATCTGGGTAGTGTTTAAAAAATACTCACGTCTGGGCTTCAGCCCAAACCAACTGAATCAGAATCTTTAAGAGTGCGTCCCCAGCATCTAGGATGTTTTAAAAGAGGCCCAGGTGATTCTGCGTGGAGCCATGAAAGGGACCTTAGCCAGAGAACAGCCATCTTTGGGATAACTAAGACCAAGCAGAAAATCTCAGTTAGCCATTAATTTAGAAACTGATAATTATCAATTCCTTGAGGTTAGCAGAGGAATTGAGAAACTGACCATACAGCTGAAACTGCCCAGATGAAATCATGCCCCCAAAGGATCCTTCTCAAAAGTTTATTTCTGTTTATTCAATTACACCCTCTTATGCTGATTTACTTTAGATGTTGCTCACCTAAAATTAAGAATTGAAACTAAGTTTTCTTATTTTTCTTACCTTTCCTAATCAACTGCAAACAAAGGAATTCCAAGAGAAAGGAAAAGCACCCTAGCTGATTATTAACTCAGCTTCTTGCTTAAAGGAAAATTGCATCCACTTGGAGGTCTGAGTCGCGTATATTTTTATGTTCCAGTGATGCTTGACTGAGCTTATTGTCTTTGAGCTCTCCCTAGGAGATAAGCACTCTAATCCCAAGATAATATCAAGGGTTTGAAACTGACCAGTCCACCAATTGCAGACTCCATGACACCAAAGCACCCAGTCTGTCATGGGAGGCTGATATCTGACTCAGACCCTCTGCTGATCCGTGACCAGCCACTCCCTTTTCCTGCAAGACAAAACACTTACCTCACCTTCCCACCTCTTCCCCTTTAGAAACCCCAGAACAGGCATCAGAAGATGGGATGATTTTAGCCTGGTCATCCCCCGAGACACCAGTTATCTGAATAAAGCTTCCAATCCTTGCATCAACTTTTGGTCTTTTGGGTCATTTATTTAGTGTGACAGGGCAAGCCGAGCCTGTGGACGGTAACGGCCAGGGGATAGAACCCCTGCCGTGGGTGATCCAAATCATAGCCTGTGATTTTCTCCACAGGGGGAAGCAGTCCTTGTTTCCCAATTAATCCACAACAGCCTTCTCCAGGCTTTGTGGTCAATCAACAAGCTGCTTTTGTGCTCCTAATTGGACTACTCGTCTCTCAGCTTGTCTGTTCTCTGCCTGGGTCCCCACTGTCAGGGACAGGGCACAAGTGAAGTGCAGCCATGGGGTGCAGCTACCTTCTGTCCAGTGGCCTCAGGTGTGACCTGTAGGGAGAATGACACAGGCAGCCAGGCTGAGAGCAAGGACCATCCCCCTGCCCCCCAGAGAGCCAAAAAGAGAGACTGACTTAGTGCTTAAACTTGAGGTGCATCAGAAGCCCCTTGGGGGGCTTGTTGAAATACAGATTGCTAGGCCCATTCAGTAGGTCTGGGGTGGGGCCAGGAATGTGCATTTCTAGCAAATTTCCAGGCAACGCCACTGGCCCTGGGACTGCACTTTGAGAACCACTGACTTAGAGAGAGCCCCAGAGAGAAGTCGGGTAGGTAGGCAGGCAGACAGGCAGAATCTGAGACAGAGAAACCCAGATACGCATCACTTTCATGCGTACCTACTCAGAGCCAGAGAGAGAGGGGAAGAGAGAAACAAGCCCAGAGAAATGACAGATGGTCAAGCAAACCCACAGACACGCTCTGAGGCAGAGATAGTGTGGAGACGGGAGACCGGGGCACACATGACCAGACCTGGGGAGAGACAGGGAACAGGGACTCCAGATTCAGATCCAGAGAGGAGACCACTAAGGGACAGAGGCACCTTCCTGCCCCTTACCCCAGGTCAGAGAATGACCAGGTACCTCAGGAAAGAGACAGACTGACCCAAAGCAGATGGCAGACACCACAAACACAGAAAGAGACAGATGAGTGGAGGACGGAGAGGCAGATGGAAATCTAGAGTGAGCGAGCACCAAGCAACCAGAAGCTCGGGGAAAGCCCCCTGTAGGGTGTGCTGGTACCAACTTGTACGACTTGATTTTTGGGAAATTTGCCAGCCAACTCTAAAATGCTTCATGGTTCGAAATTGGCCCTGGTGGGAGTACTCACCCCTTACCAGGACCCTTGGGGAACCCAATGTTGTGGCGGTTTTTATCAGCAATGGCTCCTCATTTGTACCTAGGTTTGGCCCAGATGGGACTTGCTTCTCTGCTCAAAGGTCAGTGCCTGTCCCCTCCTCCAGGAAGCCTTCCCGACTGCTCCACCCATGAAGCTTTTGTCTCCTGGGAGTTCTTTGGCTTCGGTATCTCGGGCTTTCTGAGGATTTTTCAGGGCTTTGGCTCATTGTTTCTGGTGTGACTCTGGGTTAAGTATGACCCTTTTCTGGCCCTCAGTGTCCCCTTGTGTAAGAGGTGAGTGGGGGTTGGCTGAATGGTCCCTCTTTCATTCTAAATAATTTGTTCTGCTCCCTCTCTCCTACCCTTTTTGGATTACATTCCCGTTCTTGAAACTTTCTTGAGTGAGGCCCCTCAATATATGTTTGTCTGTTTATTTATAAAATATACACATCACAAGACATACATAAAATACGTATAAATTAAAAAGGGTGAGATAAAAATACAAATAGAAGTTACTGTGTGTGTGTGTGTGTGTGTGTGTGTGTGTGTGTTTTAAAACTTTTTCTTCCCTGGGAGACTTCTGCCCCAGTTTGTAAGCTCCCTGAGGCCATCTCTATCTCCTGTATCACAAACAGGACTTGCTTGGCCCGGGGAAGCTGTTCTCTGATTCCTCAGTGGTAACAGTCGTAGAATATGTACTCAGCACTCGCTGTGAGCTGGGCACCATGCTAAGTGCTTTACATGAATTGGCTCTTTTAAGCTCCTTAACACCCGTCTGAGGTGGGTGCCATCATTATCTCTGCTTCCCAGGTGAGGAGACTGAGTCACAGAGATGGTGGACCACTTGCCTGTTATCACACAGCCAGTAAATGGTGTGGTCAGGATTTGAACCCTGGTCCGGTCACCCAGCTCTAGCCACCTGTCAGAGGGCAACTAGGGGAGTTTTTGCCACTGAGGCCTGGCCCTGAATCTGTGTGCTCCTAGAGGGTGAAGGCTGTGCCATCTGTTGTCATTAAAACCATTACTACTGCTGCTAAATATCCTCTGAGGACTTCCTGTGTCCTGTGCCAGGAGCTGTACCCATGTTATCTCATTTATGTCTTCCCCAAACGCCACCAGGTTGGTATTGCTATCGTTGAAAAGTCTGAACCTGGGAGGCAGTGCCCTCCCCTGGGACCTGGCTGGGCCACTATCCCATCACCCTGGCTGAGCAGGAAGGTGAGATTTACCCAGAAACACATTAGAAGATGCATCAAGTTGCCCCAGGAACTAGATTCTAGTTAAGTGTCTAAAAAGTAATTATAAACTCCAGAAAATCTTTCAGCTGAGCAGGTGGCTGGAAAATTAGAAATCTATTTCCGAGACACTTTCTGCTTTCCAGAAAGGCTGAGGTTATGTTTCAGGCAGGGCAGCACTGGTGACCTCTGCGGGGGTTGTGTATGTGTGTGTGTGTGTGTGTGTGTGTGTGTGTGTGTGTGTGTGTGTGTGTGTGGTGGGGGGTGGTGGTGCAGTGCTGAGGGGCCGGGGGGAGGGGAGATGCCAGTCTGGGGGTGTAGTGGTCGGGCCCGCCCTCTCCTGGTGCTCCCTGTGCTGCGGAGGCGGCAAAGCACCTCCTCTCCGGTGTCACCCCTCGAGAGCTGGGTTGCTAGGACACCGTAGCTGAGGAGATGCCAGTTGATTTGCCAAACAATTTTTCTTCCAATTAGAAATAATTAGACAAAGGGAGAAAATGTGCACTTTGATGGTGGCAAAGACAGGCTTGGAGCTTGGGGACGCCGAGGAGTCTTTAGGGCATCATGGCTGAACACAGCTGGGAGCGTTGGCTCCCAGGAAGGACCCTCTCTCTGGATCCACAGCACCCAGTGGGGGGAAGAAGGAAGATATCTCGCATTTAAGTGTCATCATGTCAGGCATCGTGTCTACGGCCTTGCACGTACGACCCTCTTTTAAGCTCACGATAAGTCTGGAAGAAGGACTAGAATCTCACACTATGGTTCCCTTGTGCAATGGTAGCCATGCTGGGCTCCTCTTGGTTCCCAGACTTCTTAGGGTTCTTGCACACGCTCTTCCATCTGCCTGGAATGCTCTTGCTGCTCTCCATGTGGCTGGCTCCTTCTCACCCTTCAGGTGACCACTCTTATCATTTCAAATAGGTCCCTATCCCTGCTTGTCAGCCCCTTTCTGCTTTCCTTCATGGAGCTCATTAGGGCTTGCAGTTGTTTTACTTGTCTGTTCTCTTGTTTTCTTGTCTGTCTTCCTAGCTAGAATGTCAGACTTATGAGGACAGGGACAGAGCGTGTCTCACTGGTGGCGCACTTCCTAGCACATGGAAGACTCTCAATAAATATTTGTTGAATGCATGCATGATGATCTCTGTTTTATCAAAAGGAAGCTGAGGCTCAGTGACTCTAAATTTCTTGCCTACTGTCTGTACCTTGGTCAGTGGAAGAGCCAGGCCTCAGCCCCATTTTGATCTTGCTCCTGAGCTGGTTCTCTTCCCATGACATGGTGCTGCCACTGGCCAGTGGTGGCCTTGGCCTGTGCCCCTGTATAAGAGGGAAGGCTGCAGGGTCTCCTGCCATCCTTAGATATGGGGGCTCCAGATGATGAGATTGGCAGTGTAGAGAAGTGGTCCTTGGAGTCGACCTGCCTGATTCAAATTACTGATATGCCAATTACTAGCTTTATGACCCTGGTGGCCTGGTGTGAGGATGACAACAGAACCTATTTCATAAGGCTCATTGAGGATATAATGAGATAATATAGCAGAGTGTTTAGAATGGTGCCTGGCACACAGGAAGTGCCTCCTACAATATAAGTTATAGAAGCAGTCAGGGTGACAAACAGCTTTGATCCTTCCCACTTGCGACTGTGACACGTCAGGAACTAGGTCATTCAGCCCTGTCGGTGCCTGGCATAAATGATTCATCCTGGCAACGGAGACACCAAATACCTAACAGCTCCACTGTTGGGAGGCTGAGAGAGGCTAGCAGATGTGAAAGAGCCCAGTCCAGGGTCTGGCACGTAATAGGTGTTCAGTAAAATGACAGTCAAGCCACTCCAGAAATCACCGGGCAGACTGTCCAACTGACTGTTGAAAATCTCCACCTGGGGGTGCCATAGGTCCCTCAAATGCAGTAAGAAAAATAGCTACTGAGCAGTATTATGTGTCAGGCATTAAATCATCTATATATCAATATTGTTTTGCATTTGGCTATAAGCTCCATGGAGGTAGGGTCATTTGTTGTCTATTTCAAGCACATAGTTGACATTCAACATACATTTGTTGAATGAATTAATGACCTTTTCCCAATAACTTTATAGGGTAGATATTATTATCCCCATTCTTTGAAAACTAAGAGACAGATAATAGATAAGGTTAAGAAAGGATAAGTTGGCTGCTCAGGGTCACAATTTAGCAATGACAGAGTTGATGCCAAGGCCCATGCTTTGAACTTCTCTCTGATGCTCCCCAAATTCTGCTCATCTTTAATTGACCCATCATCCTTTCTTCCCTTCCATCACTGCTTAAAAAATTAAAAAGTGAACCACAAAAACCAAGCCCTGGGCCTCCTCATTGTTTCCTCTTGCAATGAAAAGTCCCACTGCAATAACCTGCTTCCCTTCCACCCCCGCCCATGCAGCATCAAGAGCAATATTTTTAAAAACCTCTATCTGATTACGTCACTTCCTTGCTCCAGGGGTTTCCCATTACCTTGGTATAATATCTTTACTTGTTAGCATGGCCTGCAGGTGCTACCCGATCGGTAGCTGCCCTCCTCTCCAACCTCATCTTACCCTGTTCTCCTCTCTGCTCAACTGCTCATGCTTCTCAACCATTCTTCTGTCCTCAAGCCCACCAAGGTCATTCCCACCTCAGGGCTTTTGCATCTATAATGCCTCTGCTCTATACGATGGATTAAAGAAGACCAAAGGTGATTTGTCCCTCCTCCCACAGAGAGATGGAGTCTACTTCTCTGTCCCCTTGAATCTGGGCTGGCCTATGTTTACCGGTAAAAAGTGATAGAAGCGATGCTGTGCCGGTTCTGGATGGCATCTTCTTCCTTCCTTTTGGAACTCAGTTACCATATTGTGAGGAAGCCCAAGCAGCCCTGTGGAGGTCCATGCAGAGGTCAATTGATGCTCCCAGCTGACAGCTACACCCACTGCCCAGATCACATGAGTGACTCCTATTGCACGTATATCCTCCAATCCCAGTTAAGCCATCCCAGCTGATGCCTCATGAAGCAGAGATGAGCTGTCCCCACTGAGCTCTGACAAACTGCAAAATTAGTAGCAAACAAATGGCTGTTTTAAGCATCAAGTTTTGAGGTGGCTTGTGCTGCCACAAAGGTTAAGCCATGCGGTCTGCGATGCTCTTCTCCTGGACCTTTGTCTTGCGAGCTTTTCCTCATTCCAGCCACCTCCTCCCTGACCCCCCACCCTGAGGAAGCCTCTCCCTGCAGTTAGTTGTTTTCTATAATGTTGCCCTCTCTTATTCTCTTCATGTACTTTTAATTGTTTGAAATTATCTTATCCATTTAACTCATTTATTATCTGTCCCTTCCCCCTAGAAAGAAAGCTCAGGAGAGAGGTCTCTGTCTGCCCTGGTCACTGCTGTTTCCCCAGTGTCCAGAGCCATGTCTGGCACAGAGTAGGGCTTCAATAAATATTTGTCAAACTAACCACGTTCATATCTGTTATGGATTCTGCATTAGTTTCCCATTGTTGTTGGAAAAACGTTTTGAATGTTGTGGTTTAAAACAATAACACATTGATTATCTTCCATTTGTAGAGATCAGAAGTCTAAAATGGATGAGCAGACTGCGTTCCTTCTGGAGGATCTAGGAGAAAATCTGTTTCCTCACCTTTTCCGGTTTCCAGAGGCTTCCCACATTCCTTGGATTGTGGTCCTGTGTCACTCGACCTCTGTTTCCATCCTCGTGTCTTCTCTGACTCTGGCTCTTTTGCCTCCCTCTTATAAGGACCCCATGATTATACTGGGCCCACCCAGATAATCCAGTATAGTCTTCTCATCTCCAGATCCTTAACTAATCACATCTGCAAAGTCTCTGCCTTATAAGGTGACATTCACACATTCTAGAGATTAAAACATAGACATCTTTGGTGGCTGTTATTCTGTCTACCGCAGGCTCGATGCCCATCTATCCCTTCAATGATTTATTGTCTTTTTCTCGACTTCCTTCCTCCTCCCCCACCCCACTGCCCCACACCCCTGGCCCCCGGGTGTCACAACGTCAAGAGTCCGTCTTGATGGACAGGCCATGGGTACTCTTCCTAAACAGCTTTTGACCATGAAATCTGGGAGTGATGAGGGGATTCTAAGAATTTTTAAAATGCAATATTCTGGTATTCTTGTACACTACATTCCTGTTAAATATTGAAATGCAGGCAATTTTTGTTAGTGTTCCAATGTTATTTCAGTATTTGAAAAAAAAAATCTGAATCATGGATGTCTGAAGCCTACTCAGAGAGGTACACGCTGCGTTAAGATTTGCAGTTGAACAGAGGTGCAGTCATTCAGAAGGCATTCTGAGCAGCCGGCCCTCTGTGGGACCCTTCCACGGTCTCTTAGTGTGGTTTTGATTCCCACACCCTGGGTAATAATGGGGATGGGGGCTGAGCCTCTTTCCCCTGTTTTGGTCACTTGTATTTCCTTCAGAGCCACTTTAGAACTCTGACGGAGTCTGCCTAGAATTGGCGGTGTGGGAAGGACTTTAAGAAAATGGGAAGAAGGTTTGGTAAGGGGACTTAGGAGAGAAGAGGGGAAGAAGTTGTAGGGACATCCCCCATACCCAATTCTCAGCCCTTCCGTACTCTCTTCACCAATTTAATAAACCCTCATATAAAACTTAGCAGGTGCCAGCCACCGTTCTAAGCACTTTATAGATATTAACTAATTTACTCTTCAAAACAACCCATTGAAGTGGGTACTATTATCATCCCTGCTTCACAGACGAGGGCACAGAGAGGATAAGCAGCTTGTTCAGGATCACACCGCTAGCGAGGAGCAGAGCCGGGACCGGACCCAGGCAGTCTGGCGTCAGATCCCATGCATTTACCACTGCACGGTGCTGCGTTTCACCTCATGGCTGAATTCCCTCTCGTCTCCCCTCCTTCTTCCTCCTGAGCTGGCTCCTTCCTTGTGGGGTCTGCTCTCTCCTTCCTTCTAATTTATTTTGGCCTGGGCCTTTCCCCCTTGTCATCCTAACTGGCGAGACTCAAGCCAGAAGGATGAGGAAGCTCGTCGTGGACCCCGGCCCGGTCTTGGATGGAGCAGCAGCCTCTGAGGAGCACGTGCGCATTCAGTGGTGATCATAGCTTGCTTTGAATAAAATGTTAATGTTTCAATATCGTGGGAACTAATTACTGAAACACAACCATTGGCTATTTTGCTCCAGAATTGCAGCCACTGGGTCAGAACCAAAGCCTGGTTCACCCATCTATAAGGAATTTCAGACACTTTTGGAATAAATTGGGAAATAAACAAGTTTCCACGCAAGACTCTGTATAGAGCACATAGAACGTAAATGAGTCCTACTTCTGCTAAGGCAGGTGGCACCCTCAAAGGGAACATCGTGCCACATCTGGAACATACGTTATTTCTTTAACTCTGAATCGCAGTTCTGTGAAGTGTGCATTATTATTATGCATTTTACAGATGAAGAATTTAAGGCTCAGAGAGGCTCAGCAATCTGCTCCAAATCACAGCTAGTGAGAGGCAGAGCTGGGTTGTGAACCTGGGATTGCCTGTGTCCAGAGCTTGTGCTTTTAATGTAGTTCCTCTGCTGCCTCCAAAGAGACGGGTGATGGGGGAGGATACAGCCCCCGACGCCTCCTCTCCTCTCCATCTCATGGCTGAGGGGGTAGAAGTGCCTGCAGTGAGCTCAGTCTGTGGCTGAGAAGGACCTGTCTGTCCTAGAGGTACGAGCATTGTGACTGGGAGAAAAGGGGAAACGAGGGGTGACGAGAAGGCTTCAGGAAAGAGGTGGTATTTGAATACGGTCTTTGATATGTGGAAAGGTATATCTCCTCTTATGCCTGTGTGCACACCTGTGAGCTCATTCAATAAATACTTATTGAGCTCCAACTGTGTGCCACACACCAGGCTGGGCACAGAGTACACGTTGGTGAGTGGAAGAGACAGTGCCCTGCCCTCTCTAAGCTCCAGTCTAGAGCAGCACTGTCCCAGAGGACCTTTTGGGCTGGTGGAAGTATTCCTGTTGTCTGGTAGAGTAGCCAAGAGCACATGTGGTTATTGAGCACCTGAAATGTGTGTAGTGTGACTAAGGAAATTAATTTTATTTAATTTTAGTTCATTTAAATGTAAATAGCCACATGTGGCTAGAGCCTACTCTATTGGACAGTGCAGGTTAGAAGGAAAGACAGATAATAAACACGAAGAAATGCTTATGGTGGTAAGTGCTATGCAGGAAACAAGATAACTGGGTGAGGTTAATGGGGAGTGTCCTATTTAGACTGTGTAATCAGGGAAGACTTCTCTGAGGAGGTGACATTTCAACAGAGACCTGAGGATGAGTGTGGGCTATAGGAAGAGTCAGGGGGAGAGCATCCCAGGCAGAGGGAACGGTGTATGGAGCAGCCCTGGTGTAGGAGAGGGATGCGTATGTCTGAGACAGCAAGAGGAGGTCACGTGGTGAGTGTTGTGGGTGACGGGAGGGGGTGGGAGATGAGATCAGGGCATGAGAGGGACAGGAGGGGTCTGATCACCTAGACTTGTAGTCTTGGCTAAGAAGTCTGCATTTTATTTAAAGTGGAGCCATGGAAAGGTCTCTTGATCTGGCTGCCATGAGGATGGATTGTAGGTGGCAACAGAGAAAGTGAGGACACGGTGGGGGCATAGCAATGGTCGAGGTGGTGGATGGTGGCAGGGAATAGAAGGATGGCTTTGGAGATGAGAGAAATGATTGGATTTAAGATGTCCTTAGAAGGCAAACATGGCAGGCTTCACCGATGGATTGGATGTGGAGGGCGAGGGAGACGGGGGGATCAAGAGGATGCTCGGGTTTGTGGCCTGAGCCACTGGACACCTGGTGGCACCATTTTCAGAGAAGAAAAAGTGAAAAAAAAAAATCAGGAGTGCAGGCTGTCGATGGTCACGCAGATTGTTTTTGAAGTCTGTGGAGTGCTGCATGCCTGCCTGGTTGTGCTGCGTCTCTGCGGGCTGAGTGTGCGAGCGCACTCTGTGGGTGCACGTCTTGCTTCTGGTCAAGTCAGCATGTACACTTGGGATGTGTGTATACATATGAGTGTTTGGATTTTGAGTGAGTGCCTGTGAATGTGCACACACATCCGTGTAAGTGTGGGTGGGGTTGGTGTGTATGTGCACATCTGTGTGTGTCTGTGTGTGGAGTGAGAACGTCTGTCTGATCGGGCTGAGCCTGGGCCTGGGCTTATCTCTGTGAGATTTGTATAAATAAGGACGTTTGTGCGTAGGCATCTGCGTGTGTACAGGGTGAGGGTGTGTGCATGTTTCTGGGCATGATTATCTGTGCAAATCTGTGTGCACGTGTAGGTGCAGCAAGTGCATATATTTCTGCACAAGGTTGGGGATGCATGCAGTTACACATCTGGTATATGAGGCATGAGTGTGTGTGCAGGGTCTGTGTATGCACAACTGTTTGGGGGACCACATGCACATATCTGTGTGTGTCCATCTGTGGGGAGAGTGCATGCACATATGTGCAAGGTGTGAAAGGAGAGCATTCCAGGGATGGGTGTGTCTGGGTGTGTGAGCCCGTCTGTGTGTGGTGAGCATGCCTGCCTGGCCCTTTGGGCTTCTGTACCTGCAAACCACAGAGACAGCAGCTTGCAGAGCATGTGATGACATGTTTATAGGTCTCTCAACCTTAATGCATTTTAAATTTCCAACCCAAGGCGATCCCAATGGATTGAGCCATTTGTTTCTCACTCTGCTTTAAAAAGAAAGTTTCCAGAGTAAGATCCCTCCTGCCTCCAGCCTGGCAGTCCCACCTGATTCTTCAGGATGCAGATGGAAGGAGGACATGGTGTTGGGGGCAGCTGGGAGCACTGAAGGCAGAGGAGCGGGTAGAGGCTGGGATTGTGGTGGGGCTGGTGAGGTAGGAGGACACCAAACCCTTTCCTCACGAGGTGGCTGGGACACTGCATACCCACTCTCCTTCGCACGTCCTCTTTCTTTCCCGTCTGCCTGAGGATCTGCACTTGGCCCTCTGTTTCTCACACGCCTCACGCTCCCCGGGCAAATTGACCGCTAGTTCAAGGCAACTTCTGATGCCCTAAACCCCTCCCCAAGATGCTCTGGGCATGTCTGAGGACCCCTCATGTGTGCCTTTGGCAACTTCTTTCCTCCTGTCCTGCTCTGAGTCTCTGTGGTGATGTTTTCTGTCTTTATTGTAGCTCGAAGTGTCAGCTGTATCCCCTAGAACGAAGGGGCCACAACTGCCTGTCACAGTGTGCGCTGAGGGGCCCAAGGGGCTGCTGCTGGCTCAGCTGGCTGCAGGTACCTCTCCATGAAGGCAGGAAATAAACAGCTTCTCAAACTTGAACGTGTGTTTTTGGAGGCCACCTGCACCAGGTCTCAGGCACGAGGCTGTTGGGGTTGGGCTGGGCACTGAGTGACACTGCAGAGCTGTGCTTGGAATCCCCTCTACCCTCGTCTTTGAACCAAGCTCTAGACCTCAACTGTCCCTTTCCTTAGGACAGTTTTCCTTGAGGAACTCCTTTTGTTTTTCATGCCAACAGCTCCTGGTGGGCCTGCCTTCCCCTCCTGCAGACATGCCTGAGTCCAAGGATAAACGTAGGCTGGACTCTGGCTGGGACTTCTGCATCCTTTGACACTACCTACTTGGTGATCTCACTTTCTAGCCACTGGAATCTCATTTGAACAGATATTTATTATAATAAATGTTTCTAGCCTTGAATTGGGCATGCGCTGGGCCTGGACAGGAGCTTTGGCTGGGGTCTGCAGGCTCTGGGTTCTCTTTCTTGGCCTTTGGTCAGCCTTGAAGGACCCCTCAAACCCAAGGGGATAAGTCTTCCATGTAGGCCTCCTTAACATTCCATTACACCATGGGGCTTCCTGGACCAGACCTTGTCATGTTCCTTGAACTTTTTCCTAGGAATTCCCTCTATAAACCCAGTAGGGTAAAAGGACAGGAAAATCCTCTACAAAGACTTATGGATGTGCCTTCTGCAAACATAAGACACCTTAAGGCCAACTTTGTGACATTTTTTTCTTTTTTAAGTAAATGGCTTTATTGTTTTGGTAAAAACACTTACGTCTAATTACTGCAGAGTGGCAGAATAGCTTAATGGCTAAGAGCATGGCCTTTGGAGCCCAACTGCCTGGGTTTGGCTCCTGTCTTTGCCATTTACTGTCTGTGTGACTGTGGGCAAGCTATTGACTTGCATGTGCCTTAGTATTCCTGTCCTTTAAAACAGAGGTAATAACAGTTTCCACTTTATAGGGTCTTTATGAAGATGAGTCAAAATATGTAAGGAATTTACAACAGTCCCCAGCACATAGTAGGTATAATATATGCATCATCATCATTATTATTGTTCAACATTTTAACAATGCAGAAGAAAGCAAAATTCACACCAAATGCTCCTACCCAGGGGACCTTGTTCCAGACATCCCTCTTTGGGCTGAAGCACAAAGAGTTTTGTATAGATGTGATTTATGATATGTATTCTTCAGATATTTTTTCCACTTAACCATATGTCTTGGAGATTTTTCTATATCAGTCCATATAGATCTGCTTCATTCTTTGAAATTAGTATTAATGAGCTACAATTAATTTACCTAATCTGTCACTGACTTGTGGGCATGAAGTTTGTTTCCAATTTTTCATTGTTATAAGCAACCTTGTGTGCACATGTTATGCGTACGTCTTCGTCTTCGTGTGTTTGGGCTGCTAGCTCCTTGGGCTAAATTCTAGAAGTGGAAATGCTAGGTCAAAGAGGATGCACATTTTACATTTTGATACATATGGCTAAGCTGCCCTTTGGAAAGCCTGTACCAATTGACACTCTCTCCATCCTCTGTCAATACATTTTCCTGTTGAACCTTTTTCATTTTGATTCTGGATCTCCCATCAGGTCTACCCTGCACCCCAAGGCGAGGCCCCCTGAATGCAGAAGGAAGCTGGGGGAACACGTAGTTTGCTATTAGTTCATGAGATCACGAGCTGCCGGGAAAGCGTTGCCACCAAGGGCCCTTCCTGAGTGTGGCCCAGGAGGTGCGTCGTGCAATAGCGGCTGCTCTTCCCAAAGCAGAAGGGGCGAACCACAAAGCCTGAGGAGGCCTGTTGAGAAGTGACTGATGAATGTTAAGTGAAGTTCTTTCCAGCTGTAGAGTGTAGCAGCCAGGTTGATTTTACCGGATTTTGCATGCAAGCAGAGGCTTCGAGTGGCAGGTTGCCCTTTTCAAGGACGGCTACAACCGGAGCTCCCACCCCGCATGCTTGTGTGCAATGGGACCTCACCATGCCCCACCCAGAGGTGGAATCTAACTCCCTCTTGATCTGAGCTGGCTGATGACTGCTTAGACCAAAATAGAGTCTGGCAGAAATGATGGCCTTCTTGAATTCCTGAACCACAAATTTGGGAGAAAAAAAAAAAAAATTGATTGGTGTTTTACTTCACGAAGTTTTTGGGTAATTTGTTAAAAAACCATAATAACTGGAACATTTAACCCCTGCTTATTGGGGAAGACAGTCCAGTGAAGTGCAGCAATTTTCAACCTCAGGGTACCTGAGAATCAAAGGGGGCTCTTATTAACGGTGCAGGTTCCTGGGCTCCACCTCCAGAGGTTCTGATTCATTAGGCTTAATGTGGGGCTGGGGAATCTAGATTTTAAATGAGTACCCCAGGAAATTCTGACCCCGAATCCAAAACTTTGGAGAATCATTTTAGAACAAAGGCTGTGGAGTCAGAATGACTTGGATGTGTGTTTTGAGTCAGGGGCTGCCGTCTCTCTGTGCCTTTGTTCCTTATCTGTAAAGTATGACAATCATAGTTGCTACTTCATGGTGTATTGAGGGGGTTAAATGACATGCTGGTAGAGCTTAGCATAGTCTTGGCATGGAATAAACACAGAGGAGATGGTGCTGCCATCGTAGCATCATGGAGCAGGGATCTTAAGCTAGGGTCTCTCCTCTGCCCTTTGACAGGAATAGGTCCATAGTTTTAATCAGATTCTCAAAGGGTCCTTTATCTAAAAAAGGCCGAGCCTGCTCAAGAGAAAATCTCTGCCGTTTGATCTGGCTGCAGCCCCAGGAGCCCCTTCTCCTTCCAGCTGGAGCCTCTTAACCACATGCAATTGGTCAGCTTCATTCCAGAACATAGAAGGAAGTCTTTCAGGTGTTTCAGTTCACTCTCCAGGACTCAGTGAAGGTAAAAGGTGGCTGGAACAGCAGGGACAAAGATCTGGAGGGGGTATTGAGCTGTTCATAGGGACAGTAAGCTGATATAAGAGGCAGTTTGGGATCTGATCATAAACTATTTAAAATGCCAGGTTAGGTAGTTAAAACAGAGGAAATAGGGAGCCAAGGCAAGTTTCTGAGTAGCAAAGTGGCAGGATCACCCACCACAGTGACTCAGCAAGACGTCTCTGCGATGGCAGTTAGGGAAGAATGTCGCCTTTAGGGCAAAGAAAGAACTCTGGAATCAGGAGCAGGCTCAGTGCAAGGGTGAACCATGACGTTCCTCCCTGGGAGTTCTTGAAGAGCTGGTCCCAGCTGGGGGTGTCTGTCTGCCTCCTTGCCCAGGCATACATGGTTGACAGAAGAGGAAGGGACTTTGTTTCTTTGGCTGGAATTCCAAGGGCTGGGTTTGCAGAGGGGAAGCTAAAGTCCTGGTGTGTCTCTTAGCAGAATGAGGGGTTAGTATACCTGGGTGGGATTGTGACAGCTTCAACCTACTTGAGTCCTGCCGTCGTAGGATAGGGATGGCAAGCATGTTTTAGGATAGGGATGGCAAGCATGTTTTAACTTCTGTACCACTGCTCTCTCGAGGGCTGTGTGAGTTGGCTTCTGAAGTGGCTCAGTGGGGAAGAGCTATGATAGATTAGCAATATCTGCCCTGGTTGTGACATGGGCAGTGGCCTGTGTTCCTCAATGCCCAATCATACGGAAATTTTATGACAGCATGACATCAGTCACTCGGGTTAACACCGTCACAATTTTTGCTGTATCTATATGCCAGCTCAATTATTCACTTAGTTTGTTTTGAAATTATATTGATTATTTACATGATTTGTGAATCAAGACAATTAAAAAATATACACGCAGAGGAGTCCAGTCTTTATCCTATTCTTTTCCCCTGTTCTTCACCTTCCTTCCAAAGGTAACTATTTTTATTTATGTTTGGTTTATCTTTCTGTGGTTTTTTGAAAATTACATAATGCTTTGTTGTCTTTCTAAACTGTCTTTAGATCATAGGGTTAAAATGTTATTTACTTTTCCTTACCCAAATTTCTTTTTTAAAATAATCTCTTCATTGTAGTATGATGCACCAACAGAAAAGAACTCAAATCTTAAGTGTACACCTCTGTGAATTGAAAATTTGGATGCTCTGCGAAAGAACGTACCCATGCAATCACCTCTCAGATGAAGAAAAAGAACTTTGCCAGTTCTCTACAAATACCCTCATAGGTCATGTGTTTATTAGATGTTTGGGCATCTTTTGTGAAGTGCCCGTGTAAGTCTTTGGTTTGTTTTTCAATTGCGTTGTCTGTCTTTTTATAATTGGTTTGTAGGACTTTTTAGAAATATACTCTGCGAGTCTTTGGTTTGATTATAAATATTGCAACCACCTTCTAGTCTGTGGTTTTTATTTTAATCTCAATGGTGTCCTTTGACAAATAGAAGTTCTAATTTGAAAGTAGCCTGGTTTATCAATTCTTTTCCTATATGATTAATAATTGTTTGTTCTGTTTAAGAAATCTTTGCACTCCAAAGTCGGGAAGAGATTCTCCTGCATCTGCCACTTAGAAAGTTTATTGTTCTACCTTTACCACTTAGTATACTTGGAATTCACTTTTGTGTATGGTAAGGAAGGGGTCTACATTCCATTTTTTCCATATGGATATCCCACAGACCCAGAACTGTTTATTGAAAAGACAGTTCTTTCCCCCATCCTTCAGGAATTCCATTGAAAAAAAATTTGAGAACCAATTGAATCATGAATTTGATGTGCTAATGTATCTTTGTAAAATGCATTAAAATAAATACATACTTATGAAAATAAAACTGTTTCATCTGCATTGCATCACCTAAAACCATCTTACACACTACACTTTAGGATATCCCTCAGTGGGGTGTTGAGATTACAACAGCAAGTAAGAGGCTTTTCTGTAGGAGTAAGTTGAAAAAATGTCTATAAGAATGTGTTGGATAAGAAGTTCGTATTTGTTCTAGAAACAATAAAATATACAGATAAATATAAAGAAGTAAATAAAGGTCACCTATAACCCTCTTACCCCGAGGTGAGCACTATTACCATTTTGGTGTGTTCTTTTCCAGCCATTTTCCCCACATACGTGTATATCTTGTACCTGATTAAAAAAAGGTAATGAAACACATGCTGTGTTGTACCCTTAATTTTTATTTAATGTGTTCTTAACAACTCTTTATGTCAATAAATCACATTTTTACACAATAATTTTAATGGATGCCTACACATGATCTGCTAGCTGGTCCCTCCTTCCCCCACCCTCCTAAACACAGACTCTTCTCCCCCTCTCTGAGCCCCTGCCTTTCCGACCGCCGTTTTAATGGTATCCACCACCAAGCTTAAGAAATAAAACCAAAGGCTTCTGTGTTCCCTTTCCTGATTGCATTTCCTTTCCTGTCCCCCGAGTATGCATTATTCTAGAGTTAGTGCTTCTAAGTAACTTCATTTGCCATGCATGGTGTCTACTTTCACTACATCCAAGTGTACTCATTAACAATGTATAGTATTGCTTTGTAGGCTTTAAAACTTCATATATAAAAGTGATATCCTACTGTACACATCTCTTTACGGATTGCTTTCTTCACTCAAAATTACGCTTCTAGGATTTATCCATGTTGCCCTGTGTAACTTTTAATTTATTCATTTTAACCAATGTGTAGTATTCTATTACATGAGTGTACCATAATTAACTCAACCATTTCCTACTGATAGTAAAAATAAAGAGTGATGCTTTCTCCTATATAACCTTTAAGAGTCTCTTTAGAGTTCATACCTGAGACCAGAATTGCAGGGTATTCAATTAAACTTTACTAGTAATTGCCTGCCAAATTGCTCTCTAAAATGGTTATAAATTTACAACCCCATCAGCAATGTATAAAATTTCCTGTTGCTTTGTGTCCTAACCAACCCTTGGTATTGTTACATTTATATATTTTTTCATCATATGAGTGAGAAACGGCATCTATATTAGTCAAGACTTAGGAAAACAGACCCACACAAGGTATTTCAAACAGAGAGAATTTAGTACAGGGAATTGGCTCCATAGGTGCTGGGGAGCTGATAGAGCAAGAAGGGAACACCGACGTAACTCAGAGATGATAACTGCAAGAAGCAGATTACCACCCCTAGGGCTAGAGGAACAAAAGAAAAGACGTGGGGAAACTAGGACCTAGGAGCTCAGAGCACAGGTCCTGTGGAGCTCAGACCTGGAAATGGGAGTGGGAGGGCACCCAGCTGCAGTGAGTACACAGGAGGAGTGTGATGAGGCTGAGTTTAGGAGCACAGAAAGTGGGGGCTGGAGCCAACTGCTGCTGCTGGAGTGATAGTGGCAAGAAAGGAAGGAAACAGGAACTTAGTCCTTCTCTCCTCATCTTGCCTTCCAATCCTTGTCGAGTGCCTCCTATTGCCAGAACTGAACAGGAAACCAGCTGGTCCTGGAGTCTGGGAAGCGTCATGTGCAGAGTCCTGGACCCAGCAAAGCAGAATAGGGAAGGGTGGATTCGGGCTGAGAGACATTGGGTAAATACCCTGCATAGCATCTCACTGTATAGATATTAGATCTAGGTTCTTTCCATTTTCATGTGTAGCTATTTTAAACGGCGCTCCACAAACATCCTTGTGCTTACATTTTCCTTAGAATTAGTTTCTGAAAGTAGAATTATAGAGCCGAAGTAAATGCATAGTTTTAATGCTTTTGGTCCAGGCTGACAAACTTTCTGGAGCAGGTTTTGAAGGAAAGGGAGTCCCTCCCACGATGTATTCCTGGAAACCGCATCTTAGAGCAGACGGCAATAGAGGAGATCATCTTTCTACCCTGAAGTGCTGTTACCTGGAGATTGCTTCCTGCCCAGGGGATGAGTACCAGGAGATTGTGGTTCTAACCATCTTATGTCAGAAAAAGAGAGCTATGGCCTTAAACTTCTGTATTATTTGTACTAGTTATATTAGTCTCTGAATCCTGTAAAAGATATAAATATCTGTTACCCATTGACCACAGAAAAGCCACAGTGAATTATAAAGTGTGCCCACACAATTAGAGCACATGATGGTATAATTCCATAGTATCAGTCACACAATCTACTTCCAAATGATGTATTCGTACCCTAAGTGCTCAGTTTTAAATTAACCATGGACTTGTTGGCTTAATTACACCACAGGGGTCAGGAGTGTGTGCGTTTGGTGATTCTGGGGGGCTGGAAGACTGGGGCTAATGGGAAGATAGAGAGGGAAGTAAAAATCTGAGTTTAGGAGGGTGGAGGAAGGGGGGCCAGTTGGCACACTGGGAATTCCAGAGGCTTGCAGGGGGACTGAATGTACAGAGAACAGAGGGACATGTAGGGGGAAGCACTGGGGATCCTCGGGGCAGTGCTGGAGAAAAACCTCATCTATATCACAATATAGCTAAGAACTTCTCCACTTGGCCCATATTCTTTGGCCTGTGTCTATGCTCAGCTTTGTTGAGAGCATGAATCCCTAATCAGATGATTGCAATCAGGAGACTCCCCACCAGCATGTAATCAAAAGGTCAGAGTCTGTCCACTGGGCCAGGTATCCGTCTACAAGGGAGCTGCTTCTGCCACGCTCACCTTGGAGCAGGGCCCTGCGGAGGGACACTGGCCTTGGTTGGATATAGTGGGTTATATATGTATTTATATATATAGTGGATATAGCAGGGTTGACCTTTGAGCCTTGGAAAAGGCTCTTGCTGATTTCTCCAGCTCTGGACACTTTCTGAAATGTATGTCCAGGGCAGTAGAGAGAGTGACTGCAAAACCTTCTCCAGCCCCTACTCCTTCCTGAATTCCTACTGCCTCCTGGACATCTCACGGGCCTCTAGACATCTGTGATGTCCCGTAGGCACCTTGGCATCTTCTCTCACTAGGCTACAGCTCCCATGAGGCACAACATAATACTCTCAGAGCCCCACGCAGTGCTTAACATAGATACTCAAGAAATGCTAATTAGGTGAAGAAATGGAGATCTAAAACAAAAGTAAGCACTTTCCACTTGCAAACATTTCCATCTCTGGGCTGCCTTGTCTGTCACCAATATCACTATCGTCGCGGTCAAATCGATCCTCCATTTTCCTTCTTCTCACATCCGATTGGCCAACAAATCCTATATGTTCTGTTCCAGCTGTATGTCCTGCATCTGTCCCCTCCTCTTCACCTCTGTAGACTACCCTAGTTTGGTCCTCTTTCTGGGCTTCGTGCCACCCTTCCACTTCCTGCCTAGATCCTCCAGGGGTTCTGTATTGCTTTCAGCATAAAACGCAAACTTCTTAGTTTGGCTTTCAAGGTCCACCACTGTCCTACCCCATCCTTTTGTCTGCACCATCCATTTCTCTTCTGCGTGTCTCTTGTTCCTGCCACATCGGTCTCATCCTCATTCCTCAAGCACATCCTGAGTTTACCTGTCCTTCTATCTGGGCTCGTCTCCCTGTCTGTAATCTCCTCTCTTCCTCGGCCAATTCTGTATGTGGTCATCTCTCCTTCCACCGAACTGAGAATCAGGTTGAAGTCACACTGTGAGACCCACTCTGTGTTGGCACTGGGTGTCAGGTTTTGGTGATGAACACAGGAAGGGTCAAGGTCACACAGTTGTTAATAATAATAGCTACCACTTACTGGCTATCTTTCAGGTTTTAGGGACTATTCTAGGTGTCTTACATGCTTCCTTTCCAGTTTTCCCAATAAACTTGCCACATTTCAAATGAGGATACACCACCTATGCCCATTGTCAGGCAGGATTATTGCGGGGAAATGGCTCAGTGGATGGAGTCGGTTATGGCTGGAGTAAAGAGAGAATAGGAGTTTGAAGTGCTGCTGAGGACACCAGGGGGTCACCGTGGAGATGCTGGGTTCCCAGAGAAGGCAAGGAAGGAAAGGAGAGAGTCAGGGAAAAAAACCTTTTGTTAGTGTTAAATTACTTCTCTTCTCAAGGAAGATGAGATAAAATTTGGAGGTTCGAATCGTGGTGTGGTTCCACCTGCACACCAGAAACGCAAGTTGCTTTTTAAAGGCATCAATGCAGATTCTGATTTAGTGTGTCTCACATGGGGCCTGGGATTCTGCATGTCTAACAAGCTTCCAGGTGATGCCGGTGCTGCTGGGTCCCACACGCCGAGGAGCAAAGGTATAGAAGGTTCGATCTATTGCAGTCTGTGAGTGGGATCTGAGGTCATCTGTGGCCAGGGTTTAGGATCAATCTGTGCTTGGGGAATTGGGTCAGTCCATAACTAGAGAATTGTGGAGTTGACCTGACTTTTGACTTTGGCCAACACTGCATCTGTCCTTCAACCTATAGTCATGAGTTATAATAAAAAGACCGTGGGAGAGTGAAGGAGAAGAGGAGATTTCCCCCGAGGTAAAGGGGAGCTGCAGAGCCGGCAGGGAAGGATTCCTGAGCCATCGGGGTTGGCGAGCTCTGGAGGAGATGTCCTCTCTCCTGGAAAGTCTTTGGCTAGGAGAATCAGCTCCTTTCCTGCAGAGATCATTTCTCCCTCTGCCTCTCTTGCCTTTCCCCTCCCACTGTCTCACTTATATTCCTAACAGAGACACTTGGTCAGTGCCACACCTGGGGGTCTTGTCCCCAGGGCCTGATGGCCAAATCTCTATCAGCTTGGGAGGGGCGGCATAGAATGGAGAAAAAAAAAATGGTTTCTCTGGACTAGGAAAGAAAAAAGGAAGAAAAGGAAACCAGCATGTATTGAGCTCCTACTGTGTACAGAGCCCTACACCAGACATTCCTGTGTAAACCAACCATTAGATCTTTCCAACAACATATAAAATATATTTCTTATCTTGTTTCACAGATAAGGAAACTAAGGCTCATAGACGTTAAGGCACATATCCACGGTAGCTTGAATGTTAGAGCCAGGACTCCACCCAGGTCTGTAATCTCAAAATCCCTCACTGCCTTGTGGGTCCTGGAAAGATGAAATCGGGTTTGGACATAGTGCCTTTGAGGGGCCTGTGGGGTGGCTGGGGGAAAAGCTCAGGTCAGTGGTTGAGGTCTAGGATTGCCACACGATAGCAGGCGGAGACAGTAAAGGGCATGGCAGGGGTTGCTTTCTTCTTCTTCCTCAGTATTCAGAATCCCCAAGTTTTAGCCATCAGGAATGAAGACTACACTTCCCAACCTTGAAGTGGGGTGTGGCCACGTGCTAAGTGGTGGCTAGTGAGGGGTGGGGGGCACTGGTTCCTGCGTGCCTTTGCCTCTCTGTCTCCTTCTGCAGGCTGGAATGAGGGTGTGAAGCCCAAGCAGCCATTCTGTGCCATGAGGAGGAGATGTCTGAGTCCCTGATGACTGTGGAGCAGCCAAACAAACCTGGACCTTCAGAGTCTATAGCCCAGGAGGCGTGAACTGCTGTCTTATCTAAGCCACTGTTATTTTGTTTATTTTTTTGTACAGCTGAACATAATCTTAATGAACATGAAGGCCAAGGACATATTTTCACCCAGGGCTGTGGTTCTCAAACTCAGGTGCATTTTATGATGCTTTGGCCTCCCGAAGACCAACTAATTGACACTTGCTGGAGGGTGGGGAATGGGCATTGGTAGTTTTAAGATTCCCAGGTGTAGCCCCTGATCTAGGAGAGTCAAAAGGGATACAGGGAATGTTCATAAAGAGAGGAGGACGAGGAGAGTGAGCTGTGAAAGCCAGAGGAGGAAGGAATTTGAGGGAACAAGTCAGGTGGGCGTCTGCAAGGAATGCGTCAACTGGAAGCTGGGAGGAGCCACTGAATCAGGTCACCAGGGGTCATTGGTGACTGGGTAAGAGGCATGAGGACAGGGTGTAGTTTGAAATGGGCTAATGGGGGTTGAGTGCTCAGGAACTATAAGAAGTCTGGAGGTGAAGGGAAGAGGGGTAGGCAATTAGCTTGATGGAGAGTGGGCTCATATTTACAGTAATGACCACATTTCCTTGAGTCGTGAAAGGGCAGGCTCTGTGCTAAGCCCTTCCCAGGCATCTCTTCCTGCATCCATCCTTCCTCTGAGATGGGGACTATTTCCACTTTGCAGACGTAGAGGCTGAGATGCAGAGATGAAACAACTGGCTCAAGGTCGTGCAGCTGGTAGCCTAAACTTGAATTCAGATCTGCCAGATCCAGAACCAAGGTTGTCCCGGGAAGGCCACCTTTAGTCTGAGCCTGTTTGTTGCTGGAGGGCAAGGGAGAGGTTTCAGTGCAGGGTTGGCCTTGGATGGAAGGAGCGACTCTTTCTCCTCTGAGGCGGGGGTGAGGATGTTGGGAGTTTTTGGGAGAGGCAAGTTTTGGCCCTTCTGTGGCATCTCCATCTTTTCAGGAAGGGAGGCAGGGTCACAGCAGGACTGTAGGGGCAGTTGGCCTGTCTCTGGCACAGTTTTGAGGCCATGGGGCCTTGTGATAGAAGCCTAATTCTGGACTGACAGTGCTAACCCAAGCAGAGGTGATTATTAAATATCCAAAGACACAGCTTCTGATAGAGACACAGGTGAGGTCCCGCCGCAACCTCCTGGCCTCCCTGCCTGCCTCCCATCCACGGGACAGCCTGCTAACAGGATCCTGTTGTAGCTGCAAATGAATTTGCCGTGATCCCTTAACTCTTTCATTTAAGCACTGCCCCTGGACAGGAGCCCTTAGGGAGAGTGTCCAGGCCATCCAGATTTTCTATGCAGTAGAGCTGGCTGACCACTGCCTGGATCGCCTTTCAAGTCTCCCTCAATTATTACGTCAACTATTGGGTGCTTAGAATGTCTCCAGTTCAAAGACTAGCAGGCTGGAACCAGACGTCTGATGAAGCTTCATCCACCTGAGGAGGAATACTGAGATGTGGGAGGCTTGGCTTATCAGGGGACTGGACTGGGATCGGAAGGAATATGTTTTTATTCCGTGAGCTGCAGAGCTCAGGAGTCATTCTTCTGATGTCAGGCCCATCGGTGGGTCTAACTTCCGTGCAAGTTTCTGGTTGCGGGGCTCGGGTGGCAGGGAGTGAGTGCAACAGTTTGACATTGGTGGTGGGCTGGGTACGTGGGCGGGAGCAACGAGAAAAGGGAGCAGGGACTGACTCTGCTCCTGCCCCTGCTTCAATAGCAGGAGAAGTTCTGGTCTTAATCGTTTTCTAAACTGGGGTTCCCATCAATGTCATGTTTCACTGAAAAAAAAAAAAAAGGTTTTTATTGCTTAAAGAAAAATCCTCAATGTGGTGGCAAGTCTTTGGTGTGAGAAAAACTGGGGTTTGGATCTCAGCTCTGACATGTACTAAGAGCGTGACCTCGGCACACGCATGGGCACGTCGCTTCACCTCCTGGAGCTTGTTATCTGTAAAGTGGGATACTGAAGTCTTCCTAATGGGGTGGTCCAGAAGACCAAATGAGGTAATGTAGGTAAAGCTCCTAGAACAGTGTTTGGCACGAAGGTGTTTGTGATGGAGGAAATCATCTGTTTTCAAAAGAGTTCCTTTCAGACACAGGAATCACAAGCGAGAACTGGAGGGCCACTATGTGGCGAGCACCGACAGGCCTGTTCTCACTCGTCCCTCCTAGCAACCCCCAGAGAGGGCATCGGGACTCTGCCCAGCCCCCATGCCACTTTTCAGATGAAGACACAAGGTTACGTGACTTGCTCAAGGCCTTGCAGCAAATTCATGGCAGGACTGGAAATCCAGCAGGGAGAAGGGATCGTGGACAGGGTCTCGGTGTCAGATATTTATTAGTTTTTCTTACAAATATTTAGTGAGTCCCTAACTATGTACAAGGCACATTCTAGAATAAGAAGTGTGTACCAGGAACCACTCAGCACAACATTCTGCGTCTGTCCCAGCCTGGCCCTTGTCTCTCTGGGTAGGTCCTCTTTTGCCTTCGTACGTGGGGATCTGGAATCACCAAATGTCTCACTGACCTTTGGATTCTCCAGCCTTGAAACCCATTGCTCCTTCTGCTGGAAGTGCACTTGCTTCCCCTCTTCTCCTGGAAAACTCCTGTTCATTTGTCAAGGTCTGATGTCACCTTCTCTGAGAAGTCTTTCTTGCTTACCCCCCATAAATTTTATTTTGTACTATTTGTATATTTGTATTATTAAGGTTTCTTTACATTTCAGTTTCTGAGTGTTTAAATAACTTACCTAAGCTTACCTAGCTAGTCACTGTCTGAGTCAAAATTTGAACTTGGAACTTTCTGACACCTAAACCAATGAACTTAACCACTAGACCACACAGACACCAAGGTTAGTGGCTGCTTCTTCAGGCTCCCAGAGCACCCCTGCTCTGTCATGGAACTCATCATACTTGCTGTTATCATTTATTTGCTGGTGAGATTTCTAGGGGAAGAGACTGTATAGAGTCATTGTGATGCCTCAGCATAAAATTGACAGTTTAGATGCTCCTGGGATAGTAACAAAGGTAATCCATGTGCCTGGTACTGGGCTAACCTCTCTACATTCATTATATCACTTATCACTGACAACAGTCCATGAGATAATGATAATTATTATTGTTGCCATTTCACATTTGGGCCAACTGAGGCTTAGGGAGTTGAAACAACTCATCTAAGTCCCACAGCTAGAAAAGGCAGAGCTGGGATTCAAACTCAGGTCTGGCTTATTCCAGAGCCCACTCTCTTAACTGCCCTATTACACTGCTTCTCCTGGACGTGTTCTGCCAGACCCTGTGGTGGTGCTGCCCTACAGAAGCAAGTGACATTGAGCTCCTGTCCTCAGGAGCTCCCACTCAAGTGGGGAAGAGAGACATCCCGACATGAATAGATACTCATAACACATGCTATGATGCAGCTAGTCCAGTGGAAGGAGTGACCAATTCATCAGACAGAGGGAGTGTTGGGGAAAGATTTCATAGAAGAGGGGATATCTGAACAGGGTTTTAAAGGTTAAATAAGAGTCTTCCAGGAGACAAGGAGGTGGAAGGACACCACACATAGAGCAGCGTAAAGCACAAACAAAGGGCGGGGAGGAGAGAGCGAGCATGAGCGTGCGCGCGCCTGGGTGGCAGGGAAACTCCAGATGTTCAGAATTTTCTCCCAGTCTCTCCTTCCCCCAGCAGATCCTCTGCCAGAAGATGCGGAAGGTCACAGCTGCAGACTGCTGGTTATGCCTGCCCTGCTGGGGTTCTTGTTTCTTCTCTCACACTTGTCTGTTTAGAAAGGAACGGGCAGGCTGTGAAGCTCAATGGGATTCTTCTCAGTGCTGGGGCGGGAGAAATGGTGGTGAAAACCCCTCTGGGCACCAAAGCTCAATGCCTACTCCCACCCCTCTCAGTTTGCACAGCTCAGCTCCCAGCTTCTCTGCAGTGTGAGGTGAGACTAGGGACTCTTGTACTCAGAGCATGGCTGAACAAGACCCTGATAGCTGGTGTGGAGGCTGGGCCCTGAGGGCAGGTTCTGGAGGCGGAGGGTGAATCTTCCAGGCAACAGAGGGAGTAACAGAGTCCAGGGTCTGGCTGGCTCAAGAGTTGGAGTGTCTGGCCCATCTTCCCTCAGCCCCTTCTGCTATAGACACTGATAATCCCCTTGCCTACAGGCTCTTCTTACTAAGTCCCTGAGCTCACCTTGACCCAGCCTGGCTCTGGGTAGGAAGCCAGCATGGCAGGGGTGGGCCTGGTACCACTTGTGTTTCCCTGAATACAGGATCAGAGAGCTGGGGGGCCCTGGGGGCCCAGAGCCCATGAGTCCAGTCCCTTCCCTCTCTGTAGGTGCCCTGGCTATGGCTGGTTCCTTGTTTTACCTATTCTTCTGCACTGGGATAGGGCCCTGACATCTAGCTTCGCCTTTGGGAGTAAGTCATCTCCCAGGGGCTGTTCCTGGTCCCTGTGCCCCACTGCAGTCTGGGTGCCTGCTTCACCCATGAAGGCCCCAACCCCAGCCTGCTGAGATGCTCCAACCCTTGCTTTGCACTTGTGTCCAGACTGTTCTTCAGATGCAGCTTGGAACTGACCCAGTTTGGCCACATCACCTTGCATCTGTCTAGTAATTTGGAAAACAAGCTTCCCCCTACTTAGCCCCCTGCAAAGTATCTCCCAGCCTGGGTCTGCTTCTTCCTTAGTCTCATAGATGTGTGTCCGAGTACATGTGTGGGTCAATGATCATGCTCTAAGAGCTGGCTGGATCTGTCAGTGGGCGTGGATGTTCACTGAGGCTGTCACATGCAATTGTGCACCGTGTGCTCCACCTGATTTGGGTGCATGTCTGTGAACATGCCTAGATCCGCCATGAACATGCCTGGAGTGCCTGGAGGAGAATTAGTATGCATGACATTGCATGTCTTCAAGTAGACAGGTATATGTATCTGTATTAGTCCATTTCTGTTGTTTATAACAAAATACCTGGAACCAACAAAATTTATTGCTTATAGTTTCAGAGGCTGGGAAGTCCAAAGTCCAGAGGACACATTTGGTGAAGGCCTTGGTGGTGGCAACAGTGACTCAGAGGTCTCACATGGCCGAAAATGGCAGAAAATGGCAGAGCAGAGGGAGAGAACTTCTCATGTGCTCTTCTTTTAAAGCCCTCAGAAACACACCCCTGACCACTATTTTTAATCCATTCACTAGGTGTAGTCCTCAGAATCTAATCACCTCTTCAAGGCCCTACTGTGCAATTATCATAATAGGATTCCTACCTTCTTAACAGTTACAGTGGGCATTAAGTTTTGGGGGGACATTCAAACCAAGGCAAGGTCTATGTATCCACACACACAAATCTCTCCAATATACATGTATGCACATGCACGTACATGTGTATGTATGGCTATCTAAGTGTGTGTCTGTGAGTGTATGTCCTTGTCTGAAGTGGGCCTTCTGCCCATTCTGAAGAGAAAGGGGACAGGGGTCCAGTCTCCTTTCCTATAGTTCCACTGGGGACAGAGCTGGCTTGTGACCGAGGTAGTAGAGGTAAGTGGCCTCCATAGCCTCCTGAAACCTCTCTGCCTAACACTCAGGGGGTGCCAGTTATCCCCTAGTCCTGTGGCCACAGCTCTGAGTACTTCAAGACTATCTGGTACCTTGGCTCAGCCCCATCCCTTTACTTTGTAAAGTGTGTACCTGCAACAGGTATGAGAGAAAGTATACCTTTCCCCAATTCTACCTGGGCCATGATGCCCACCATTTTGGAGTCACCCACTGTGGCCTGCATAGGTCCTTCTCCTCCACTGCTCATGTCTGCATTGTGACCCTCTGTGGGGCAGAAGGGTCCAGGGAGGCAAGTCCTGACCTGGTATGGCTGTCCCTGAAACCTGGGTTTGCCAGAGGCCTGCTGCATTGGCTGAGGACTCAGGGATGTTTGAAGGCTCTCCCGAGGACCCTGGGCTGTGACTGGGGGGTACAGGTCCAGAGATTCCCCTTCCCAACAAATCTCTGGATGGGCAAGAGGAACACTTGTGGGGAAATTACCAATTTAAATCGGAAATGCAAGTAATTTGGATGGAACCCCAGGATGGCAGTTTGAGAGCTCATTCTCTGCCCCGTGGGGGTTTGATTACAACCAACTTGGCTGATAACATGCAGAGAGGGCCAGAGAAATGGTTTCCAAGGAAACTCAGATCTTTCTAAGCCCCTTCTGGCTCAGGTGGGAGCCAGGGCTGGCTTGGAAATCAGAGGCTGTGCTCAGTACCACTGGGCTCTCCACCTCCTGAGAGCTCCTGCCCACACTCTGCCTGCTTCCATTCCTACCCCTGCGCCCCCAAACCTGGCCTGCACTTGCATTTCTGCTCACAACACTTGTTTACCTCTTTGTCTCTGTTTGCTCCCTTGGTCTCCTTGTTGATTTCAGCCTATGTCTGCACAGACTCAAGTACTTGGGAAAGTTGGCAAACAGTAAAAATAAAAATAAAAAAAATCTGATATTTTTACTGTTCATATAGCACCTACTATGTTCCGGAAATGTCACAGGATTTACTTCTATTGTGTCCATGTTCACAGCAACCCTGTGGTAGAGAGGATACGATGTGTTCATCAAATCTCCTTTCCTCTTTCTCCTGGAACTACATTTCCCAGCATCCTGTGCTATAGAGTTGAGTCACATGACTGAATTCTGGCCAATGGAATGTTGGTAAAAGTAATATATGCTACTGTCATGTCTGGCCCCTAAAAAATATCATGTGTAATCTACACACTCTTGCTCACTCTTTTTTCTGTGTCCTGCCAAAACAGACATTTAGTGGAGGACTCAGCCCTAGAGAGGGTAGAGCCACTGGACCGAATTCCTGTATAATCTTGCATAGTAGTCCCCTGGTCCCTGCTCACCTTCAAGGGATTGTAATATTATGTTTGTCAAGATATTGAGGTTTTGGGGATTGTTTATTAGGCTGTTGCCTAGCCTGACAATACAAGCCTGAAAGAGGAGTATTTGTATCCTGTTTTTCCAGGGAGGAAATAGACTCAGAGATACTAAGTAACTTACTAAGGTCACACAGCAAATGACAAATCTGGATTGCAGCTGAGGTTATGTTTTTTCCACTATACCAGGCTAGCAAGATGACTGCCCCTGTATAGACATTGTACTGGTCTTTGTCTCTTGAGGAGTCGCAGAAAAAAAAGCACAGGGCAGGGCTAGGAGATAAAGGAGGGAGCATTTGGAGGGCAGGTGTGTGGAGTGGCAAATCGCAGCAGGGAAGAGAGGAAGAGTTTCAAGGAAGGATGGTCAATTGTATCTAATGAGACCCATCCATGTGGAGGAAGAAAAAGGCTGGGAAGAGACCATTAAATTTAATGACCTCGGTGACAGTTTCAGCTGAGTGATGGGGCAGATGCCAGGTTGCAAAGGGTTTGGGAACAAGTTGGTAGGTGGTTGTGTTGGTGAAGGGAAGAAGAGAAAAAGAGGGATAGTTTTAAGTGGAGGCCTGGCCAAGAGAAAGAATTTTGAGGAGGGAGTCAGTGGTTAGGAGATTAAAAATAAAAACGGGAATCATGACCTACATAATACAGAGCACATAATGTAATGTGATGATTTTCCCTTTTCTGCTTGGTTCTGGTATGCATTTCCAGAGCTAAGCTGACTGGCCAGGAGGCAGCGAGGGAAGGGGGTTGGTCCAGCCAGCAGGTGATGCAGCATTAGCTGGGCTGCAAGGCATCTCCTGGGTGGGCAAGCGGGTTGCAGCCGGTGTTATGATTGGAGAGCTTGAAATTTGTCAGGGTCTTCTAAGAATATCCACTTGACTGGGTCAAAGAATTCATGCGGATATGCCTAGATGATTAACCTGAGAAGTAGAGGGGGCAGTCGCCTGTGTGACACCTTACCACCACTTCCTAGAACCCAGTAGCAGAGCTTGCTAAGTGTCCCCCAACGTCCATTCTCTCCTTCCTTTTAGTCAAGGCCCCCTGAAATCTAGGGAAGAATGTGATCACTTAGCTGGGGACTGCACTGGCCATGCACTCAGTTTGTGTCGAAAGAATGTGTGTCATTTCCAGACACATCCTTCCATGGGTGCTGTTTACACTGAACATTGTCCGTTTCCCCCTTTCCATGGGCTGGAACTTGGAAGTGCTGGTGATGAAGCTGAGATGGTTTTTTTTTTTTGGGTGGCTGGCCAGTACGGGATCTGAACCCATGACCTTGGTGTTTAAGGCTGCACTCTAGCCAACTGAACTAACTGGCCAGCCTGGAAGTGCTGGTGATGAACCAGCTGTGGCTACAGGGACAAAAAGGCAAGACCCCATGGGAAGGCCGAGCCACTGAACAGAAGGACCCTTGAGACCGTGTAGAGAAGAACCGTGCACTGCTCTGGACTCTCTCTCCCTCTGGACTGTTGTGGAGGAGAGAAATAAACTTCATTTTATTGAAGTCACTGTATTTATAGGCCTCACTGTTAAAGAAGCTGGGCCTGCACCTTAATCGATATTTCCCCTTTGTCCCTATTGATGTCTCTTCCCACAGTGTTTGTCACCATTCACCATTGCCCTCCCTCCTCTTTCATTTCTTCCCTTTTTCTTCTCTCCCCACTTCCAAGGTCATTTTCTGTCTCCTCACACACAGAATTTGTCCTTCACTTGTCTATTCCATTGTCTTCCACAGGGCATTCAGCCCCTCCAGCGTTAGCACTTCCCCGGGTTCTGTCCTTGACCCTGCTCTTCTTTCCTCTCCTTGTTCCGTGAGCTTTACTTGGTCAGTCTCATCTGCTTTCTCAGGTTAAATTCCATCTGATGACACCAGGTCTATATCTCTAACTTAACCTCTTTCCTGAGCTTCAGATTTAAGAGCCGTCTGCCTGATGGACACTCCTTTTTAGCGTCCCACGAGTCACCCTGGGGATGCTGCGTTGCCCAGTTCCAGGGGATTCCATACACTGGGTCACCTCTATTAAACATATCTTTGTGCATTAGAAGGCCCGTGGCTGTATGTAGCAGAAAACCCAACTCGGAGTGGCTTAAACAATAAGGAAATTTATTGGCTCACATAGGAGGATAGGTTGATCTCTGGGTGGCTCGATCCAGTGGTTCGATGAGTTTATCAAGGGTCCAAGTCTTCTCCCAGAATCGCCCAAGTCTCTTGAGTTGGAGGACTGCTGTCAGCAATAGTCAGGACTGCTTGTTTCCTTGTTCTCATCAATTGAGAGAGCTCCTGTCTCACAATTATTGAAGACAGATGCTTTCTTTGGTCTTAATGGGTCAACTTATGGCCTCTACACCATAAAAAATAAAGTGTAGAGGAATGGTATATTCTCATTGACTTAGACCTGTGCTCCAAACCAGTCATTGGCACAGGGGAGTATCATGAGATGGGTTATCATGATTGGGTTATATGGCCAGGGCCCACCCCAGATCTAGAGTGAATTCCTTAAGTTGTATTTCTGTGACAGATGGCAGAGGGGATGATGAATATTGGGCAGATGATTGCAATATCAACCCCAGCATTAAAATCTAAACTCATCATGTCTACTTATTCCCCTTAACCCAGACTTCTTCATGTATTTTCTATTTCAGCTAATGGTCTCACCATTAACTCAACTACTTCAACCAGAAACCAGTCTCCCTCGACTTTGTCTCTTTTCCCCTCTCCCCCACCCAATGATCACTCAATCACCAAGATTTAGTAATTTTGTCATTTGTGTCCCCGTCTCATATCTGCTCTCACCACTCTAACAGACTTTTAATTGGTTTCCTTTCTCCAGTCCCAACACCCTCTAATCTACCCTCCTTGCTGCTTTCAGAATGAGCCTTCTGATATGCAAATCTGATCTTTTTTGTCACTCTCTTTGCTTAAACCCTTCACTGACTTAATATCATTTACAGGACAAAATCTAACTCCTCCGCAGGTGGTTGGGGGCTAAGTGGGATTTAAAATGCTTTATCTTGGCTGTAAAGGTACCACAGCTAATACTGACACATAATAGTGTCAATAAACACTTGTCGCATGTATGTAAGGGCCTGACAGGAGGGTGGGTTTGGGCTGTGAACCCCGGGTGTGAGGAGGAGTCAATATAAGGCAGCCTGAAGTTTGACAAAGCTCAGAATTTATACTGGCATGGTGGGTTGTTCTGTTTTTAATTGTAATCTGGTGCTTAAGAGCTTTGGTTTAGAAGTTAGACAGCTGGGGTTGGGTTTGAACCCTGACATCTCTCTTTGCCACCTCGGGCAAGCTGTTGAACTCCAGCCTCAGTGCCTTCCTCTGCAAATAAAGAGACTGTATTACCCACCTCAAAGGTTTCTTGTGAGAATTTGATGAGATGGTGCTCAAAAACACTCAGCACATGGAAAATATGCAAAAAATATTGGTTGATATTGTTATTGTTATTTCTGAATTGAAATCAAATACAAATTACTAATATTTAAAACAAACTGAGGTGTTTTATCAGTACAAAGTTATCCTATAAAAGTATGAATGATTCCTCTCAAATATGAACACAAGTTTTCCTATTGATTGTCTTCAATGTGTTAAAATTTGGGATGAGATGTCTGTAAGTGTGAACTTTTTTACATTAGTTTTTAAATAGTTAAAAAATATAACAATATTGAAATAAATCCCAAACATTTAGGGAACTCTTGAAACACTTCTGACAAAGGCTGGGATCCATTTACATAACTGAAAAACTGTGGATCTGGCCTGGCACTGTACCATACTGTAGCCACTAGCTACACGTGGCTATTGATCAACTGAAATTGGCCAGCCCCCCCAAAAAACCGAAAAACAAAACTGAGATGAACTATAAATGTAAAATACACATGGGACCGCAAAGACTTAGTATAAAAAAAGGTAAAATTTCAACAAGTTTTTATATCGATTATGTATTGAAATAATATTTGAGATATGTGTGGTTAAGTAAATATATTATTAACATTGGTTTCACCTGTTTCTTCTTACCTTTTCAATGTGACTACTAGAAAATTTTCCATTACACCTGTGGCTCACATTACATTTCTATTGAACAGGGCTGATCTAGACTTCCTCTGGCTTTACCTACTTCTCTCTGGAATTCACTGCCCCTCTGTTCTGCTTTGCTCCCTTTACCTCATTTCAAAGATCTCCAGCATCCACTTTTTGCTCTGCACATCTTGTGAATAACCTTTGGTCGGAGGGCTACGATTCTGCCTTGGGGATCTGTGAATTCTGAATTAGAACTTCCTTGGCCCACTCTGCCCCCTCCTGTGGCTGGAGCTGAGTCTCAGGAGCACAGCCTGATGTCCCCGGAGACTTCATTAGGGCCAGTCCCTAATGTGTAGAACTCAGCAGAGCCCTCAGCTGAGCAGGGGTGGCTGGGTGCAGGCAAAGTATGCTTTCTATGTCCCTGGGGGATGCTGTTCCTCCGAACACCTGCTCTTAGATTTCTGCATGGTGCTGGTTACACGTGCAATGGCGTGCAGTGGGGAGAGCACAGTTTTGGATTAGAGAGGTTTTGATCCCAGTTCCATCTTACTAGCTCTGCGACACTGGGCTTGTTTCTTGATATCTTTGTGCCTCAGTTTCCTCTTCTGTGTAACGGGAGAGATACCAACCTCTGAGAATTACTGATAGACTTTAATGGGATCATGCAAGCACACTGCCTAGCCCAGTGTCTGGCATATGTGGATCTTGATCTGCTTCTTTTCCCCCTACCCATCTCCATGCTTGGTGGAGGGTAAATTTTGGTGAAGGAGAAGGGGAGAGCAGGGAGGATGGAAGGGCCCAGAAGGGAAAGGCTGAGGGCACTAAAGGAAAACTTCCTGAATGCCCATCTTTGCCCAGGGCTAGCCTTGAGGTAGGAGACAGGGCTGGGGTTGCTCAGAGCTCTGGGTTAATGAAGAACTGGAGCCCACTCCGATGCTGTCACCATTGATTTTTCGTTCCAGGCAGCTTTGCAAGCTGCCCCGAGAATCAATGTCGGAAGGTGAAAACAAATTTCTAAAATTGGCCTGGAATATACTGCAAGAAAAACCTTTGGCACCACAAATTGTAATGTAGCAAATACCTGGGGAAGGTGTCATAATGGGGAATGAAGGAGACAGACAGCATACGTCAGTGCTCACTGCCTCAGCATGGGGGAATCAGTCCCCATATGTAACGATCCCATCCGCTGGGAAATACACGCAATCCATCACCACTTGGACGCATGCACAGCACATTCCAGCATCTTGTGAGTCCCATTACGCAGCCATTAAACTAGCAAGAAAGGATGGCTGGCCGTGCCAAGGTCTGGGGAGGGAGGGACATGCATTTGCACCCCTCTGGTGGTGCTCGAAAGTGTTCCATCTTGCCAGAGAGCTCCTGTCTATGGGCAGTAAGTGCCAGGAAACCATTAGATTTTTGGCTAGGTTACTCTGCTGGGCAGAGTCAGATGTGACCATTTGCACTGAGTTAGGAATCCCACACGTGACCATTTTCTGCTCACTTTTCTTGATGATGTATCTGAGATAAACCTTATTATCTGAAGTGAGCACCCTCACAGCCCAAGTGCCTGCATGTCTTATTTTGCACTCTTCCCACATTCCCACCCCACCCCTTGCCGAAAAGCTATAAGAAGAAGAAATAAACAATGAGTTTCACGAGAATCATTTTGTGACAGGAGATGTCCTCCTGGGACCCATTTCCCAGACTGTGGTGTTTCAGGAAGGGTGAGTGAAGGGGGTGGACATTCATCCTGGCTTTTGTGACTCAGGGATGACATAAATGAGTTGGAGAACATTCCTGTGGCTCTCCTATCCTGAGTAGTCTCTGGGATGTTTTACTCCAACTAAGCATCTGAGTTAGAAGGTTCTCGGTCCATTGCCAGCTCCCAGTGGGACTGGGACATCATTACAACCCATAGCAGCTGGAAGAACTCGAGTTTAAGGCCCCAAATCTGCCAGAAGAGATAGTCACCAACTGCAGGAAGGTATCTGACAATTTCCTTTTGCAAAATAGATTCCAAGGAAATAACCAAGATGGAAAACAAGTATTTGCACACCTATGTTTATAGCTGCTTATTCTGTAAGTGTAAAATTTTGGAAACAACCAAATATGCAACTTCTGGGGCTTGCTTAACTGACATCGTGGCATCATGGGGTGGGGCCTCAGGGTGAAGCAGGTAGGGTGAGATGTTATGGACTGAAAGGGACACAGAGCAATCTGCCCACTGGGACTGTAGCCGGGCTAAATGAAGGCATAGCCATTTGAAGAAATGAGTCATGATGAAAATAATCAGGACTTTATAGACATTGATAATAAAATTCACCATGATCACAGACTGTCAGTTCAGAAGGGCCCTCAGTGGTAATCTTGTCTAACCCTTCATCTCACTAATTGATTCAACAGATAATTTTTTTTTTATGTGACTGGTAAGGGGATCGCAACCCTTGGCTTGGTGTCATCCGCACAACACTCAGCCAGTGAGCGCACCGGCCATCCCTACATAGGATCCGAACCCATGGTGGGAGCGCCGCACTCTCCCGAGTGAGCCACGGGGCTGGCCCCAACAGATAATTTTTTGAGCATCTACTATAATGCAGGTATGTGCTAAGGACCAGGGGAAATAATGTGCAAACCCAAAGTTCTGACCCTCATGGCCTGCAAGGTTTAAAGTACAAATCCTTTCTACACTGCTTCTGAAAACCAGTGACCATCCAGCATCTGCTGGAGACCACTGCTTTCTGGGGTCAGTGCTCCTCCACTGCAGGACCTCTCTGGCTGGGGCTGAAATATGCCTCTTGTTCCTTTCATTTCAGAGCTGACTCTGTTCTCTGGGTTCACACTCAACAGGTCTCTTCCTCCTTTAGACTAAGCCCATGTGTTTTCAAGATGGAAGAGGGTATTCAAAAGTCCAAGTCCTGGTGCGCTTGGCTGTGGTCACACCCGGGGGAGGGTGTTCTCAGAGCTGCCATTCCCTCTCCCAGGACTGCAGATGGCCTTGCTCTGCTGATCTGCTCTGTGGGCCCATTGCCATGAGCTGTCCTCCCCAGTGGAGATGTGCCTAAGGTATGGCAGATTCTTTGGTTGACCTAATATAGGCTGGCACCCAAGAAGTTACAGAATTTTTTAGATTGTTCAGTTTTTGATGGGAAGGAGCTGTCACCAAGGACCCTAGAGGCTGGGCTGGGCTGAGGGGAGGAAGGTGTGACTAATGTTTTGACATCACCCTGTGCTAATATTCCTAGTCCCTGCCCCTGCACCTCACCCCAATCTCATGTTCTTTGACTTCTCCGAACCTGAGTCAGAATTTTCTTCACTTTCTATGAGAGAGAGTCCAGAGTTGGGGGTCTGGAAATTTAGTTCTAATGGTCCCAACATTCAGTCCCCATGGCACCTTCCCAATTTCTTCCAAGAATTTAGGGACCCTTAGTCAATTAGGATTCCTTGGGGCCCACCCTAACATAGAGGATTCCCAGTGTAGGTCTACTGGCGACGCTTCAGGCTTGGCAGCACTCGTGATATTTGCAGGGAGGCTGTCTCTTTCCAGGCTCCGTTTTCTAGGTCTAATGTCTCCAGCAAATCCTGGTGCTGCTGTTCACTAACTGTGTGGTCTTGGGCAAGTTCCTCGGCCTCTCTGAACCTGGTCTGTAAAATGGAGAAAGCACTGGTATCTATCTCACAGAGAGCTATGAGATAGATATTGGAGCTTCTGCATGATGTAACAGATTTAAAGAACTTACCACACTTGCAGGCACCTTGTAAGAACTCAGAATGTCTGCTCTCAACATCTATCATTAACTAAGTTGTAAAGGAATGCACCTGTAAATAAACTCAAGACTCTAGTTTTGGTTGTGACAAAGTACAGCAGAATTTCTTTCTCCATGTGTTTAGACACTAGAATTCTATATGTCTGAGGATTGCATTAGCTTTCTAAAAGCTTTAAAAACTTTACACATTTACTGAGACCTTTCCCCATCCCCAAGTCACACCTAATACCACCCAGAAACTGCCAAGCTCACATTTTGGTGTGTATATTTCCATAGGTGTTATTTTTTTAAATCCTTTTTTAAAAAAAATAAAGATGGGCAAAAGGGCTCAAACTATATGTATTGCTTTGTATCCTACTTGGCCATTATTATTTTTATTGGGTATATAGTTGTCAACTGCACAGGTGGGCCATGTCTACTGGACATTTTGATTACTTCCAATGTTATACTGTTATAGACAATGCTGTGATGAACATCCTTGATTATTTTTTTATTGTCATAACCATGTTGACTATATTGACTAAAGCTCCAAGTCTTATTAAAACTTGCTGCTGCTAAGTCTTATTATTGTCCTACCTACCTCAATCCTGTCCTTGAGCAGTTATTGTCTTGAAGCCAAGTTCAGGACCTGACACTTATCTCTTTTATTTTATCTTATTAGATTCAGCCCATCAGTCTAGCCTGTCTAGAGCCATCTGGATCCTGTTGATGTTTTTGCAATCTGCCTATCCTTTTCTTGTTGTTTTTTAATCAACCAGAAATCTGGTAAATAGGCCTTTTATGTTGTCAACTAAGTTATTAATAAAAATGTTGTATAGGTCACAGTTGAGTCAAGAACTTTGTGGCAGACCACCAGAGAACTTCTTCCGGGTTTGATCAGTACTTTCTGGGTTCAGCAAGTTACAAATTCTCCTAATTGAACCAGCACTCAGCTCACATCTCCCATAAGTTTATAATAAAGTTCATAAAATAAAGTTGGACCAGATGGTCTCAACTCCAGGCTCAGTCAAGGGGAACCATGCTCAGAAGCAGAAGCTCAGCTTCTGGATGGAAAATTGGGCTCCCATCGTTTCTATTTTAACTGGGGCACTTGGCCACCTGGTCTTCTCACAGCTTTCTCAGTGACCCAGGCTGAGAGCTTCCTGGAGTTACTGTCCCCCTCATCAGTCAGTGACAGCCCAGGGGAAAAGTCCGACAATACCAGCTGAGCTCAAGTTAGGAGTGAAGCTTGATGCTGAAGGAATCCAGATGCTGAAGTCCCAGCTGGGAAGTGGCCCCTCTGAGTGGCCACATAAAGCTGGCGTGAGAGCTCAAGTCCTCACCCCACATGCAGCACTGAGCGATGGACCCCATGGATATGGGAAACCACACATCCCAGGCTTTCACCATCTGGGGGAGCAATCTGGAGTTGACAGAATGGTTCAGGGCCTGGCAGAAAACACAGACTCTACTTTTGGTACTCAGCTGTGTGACTATGGGCAAGTCCCTTTCCTTTTCTGAGTCTTGGTATCTTCATCTGTTAAATGGGGGTGAATATTATTTACCTTTTAGGGGCTGGCATGTAAATTGAATAAGTTATACATAGCACAGTGGAGGCAGACTAGTGGCCATTGGGCTAGATTTGGCCAGCAAATGGGTTTTGTTTGGCCTCACAGCATTAAAAAACTTTTTGAGTCAGTTTTCAAAAATCAGGAGAGTTTCCTTAATATCTGGATCCTGATTTCTCTTGGAAAATTGGAAGAACTGGCAGCGGTAGTTCCTGGCTTCCCATGCAGAGCAGCAATATGGCGGGCCACTAATGACTGTTCCTCTTAGACAGGCACCCTTTCCATTCACCGTGGTCTCCACCACCTACACAGCATATGTCTGGGCACTTATGCCAGCCAGCCTGACCTGCTTACCTCACAGGCCTGGGTCCTGGAGGATTTGAGCTCATCATGCCTGGTGTAATGTTGAAGAGTGCTGGATCAGGAATCGGATCGCTTAGTCCTGTGTGACCTCTCAGTGCCTCAAGCTTCTCTTCCATAAAACTGGCATAAAAATGGGTTGTTATGAAAATTGTGTCTGTTATGACTCTTGGTTGGCACCCCATGGAGTTGTGCAGCCTAGATGGCCATCCATAGTGGCCTCAGCTGGGAGACCAAGCTTGGAAATTGGTGGGAGCTAAGGGAATTCCAAACTGCCAAGAAGTAGCATGCACAGCAACTGTGTCATAGCCCCATTGCTCAGTCCTGAGAGGCCATGGGAACCATTCTAGGATGAGAAGAACGTCAGCAGCAGGCACTAGCTGGGGACTGAGGAATGCAGGTATTGGAGAAAATGTCCTCGTCTCAGAGGCACCCTATCCCTGTATTACTGTGTCTCTCAGTCTCCTCTGTCCACTTCACTCTGAGACTGCCCCTGGACCTAAGACATTGGTCATGTCTTTCCCTTTCCTTCCTCCTCCTCCTCTTCAGCGTATTATGGCTTCTTGTATGTGGATTTTCTGAGAAACCAGAACTGCCCGCTGTGGGCCTCAGAGGAGCAAAGAATTCTTGGAAAAGAAGCAGCCTTGCCAGGCCACAGGTAGCAAGCGGCTTGGAAACCAACCTTTTTAAGCCAGAGCCTAAGAACTTGCTGGAGCAACGGAGCAGCCCAGTGTGTTACTTTCTGGGTGGCCGTGGTGGAGTTAATCATCACTTCTGCCTGTCCAGTGATTTGAAAGTGCTGGGCTAGGAAACCAGCTGGCTTCTGTCTGTGAGCTTTTGGCCCAGAGCTCCAGCCTGTTGTACACGTTTGTAACTAACTTGGCTGTGTGTTATCAGCAGATTTCAAAGCTGCCTCCCATCTCTGTCCTCCAGCCACTGCTGGAGACCTCCCTCCTGGGGGTGGGGGCTGGGACATTAATAAGTCCCTTGGGCACAGCTTTTGGAGCCACTAGGGTCTGAAGCCTGCTTTCCATGCAAGCCTTTCCAACTTTTGTGAGGCCACCTGCTCTGCACCACCTAATTTATTCTCTTTTCTCTCGTCAGAGGGAGAACATCAGACTTGAGCTCCCTATCTCAATGTTTCTCTACAAATTTACCCCATGTCTTCTTTTTCCCTCCCGTCTCAATGTCCAATAGTTCAGGTCAGCATTCAGTGAGCACCTGTATGTACTGGCACTGTGGACAGCACTCTGCAGATGAGGTCTCCCTTCTCTCCTCCAACATTTAGCCCTGCTGCTCCTCCCAAAGCACCTGATATCCTGTGCTCTAGATCAGGGGTTGGTAAACCCAACTCTTGTTTCCCGTCAGGCTAAGCTCACAGATGATGGGGCTGAGGGATGGGGTTGAGAAGGAAGCAGGATCGTATAGAGGAAAGAACACAGGCTGAGTAGTCAGACAGATCTGGGGGCGACTCTGCCACTTGCTTGATGTGTGACCTTGGGTGGGTTCCTTCACCTCATCGACCCTCTTGGTTTTCTCATCCCTGCAGTGGGGATGTGATGCCCTGTCTCTGGATCCGGGTCTGTTAGAGGATGCTAGAGGCCAGGTGCACTGAGCAGAATGACTCAGGTGCTCAGGCAGAGGAGCCTGTGGCCTGGCCCATCTCAGGACTCTGGATTCCTGCCATACGCCCCTCCCCTAAGCCTGGGCCTTTTTCCTGCAGTTGGGGGGCTGCAGATGAGTGTGCCCAGCCTGTGGAGGGCTGCAGAAGGCAGCAGCCACAAGAACTGAGGGATTTCCAGAGGCACAGGTGTTGGCCCTGGAGGAGGAGGCCAGGCCAGTTGCTATGGAGAGAGAAATGTTATGCGGTTAACTTGTTTGACTGGCAGCCTTGAGAAATACCCATGTCCCTTCGGGCCTCAGAGCCATCCATCACTCGGAAAGTCTCCTTTCATGATGGGGGTTATCTATTTGGCTAATAAAACTGCAATCACAATCCCTTATATGCAGACAACCCTTCTCTTTTTCCACATTTTATGGAGCCCTCTTCAGTTTATAAGGAGCCTGAGGCTTCATTCTCTTCAGCTCTGACTCTGCCACGGTGACAGGCATCTTTGGGTGCATACTGTGTGCTGGGCATGGAGAGGTGACGGATGGGTCACACACAGCCCATGCCTCCTAGGAGCTCTGAATCCCATGTGAAGATAAGCACAACCTCTGTCTCCTCCAGCAGGAGGGTGAAGAAGCCAGGTCCGAGTAGGAAGGAAAGCAGGGGTTGAGTGGCCCAGGATGGGAGGAAGGAAGGGAGGAGGGCAAGGAGGATGAAATTCCAGGGGCACTGTGAAGGGAACTAACAAAACTGCTTCTGCTTGGACCCAGGTCCTGTGCCACGATTTGGCATACATCGATTCGTTGATCACGACAACAGAATTCTTTTGGTTGCATATGACAGAACCACCATGCAAACTGGCTGAGGCAAAGAGATGATTATTGGCTCAGGCGCCCAGATTACAGAAAGGGCTCTGTTGACAGCCCATTAGGAGTAACTTCTTCATGTCACGTAGGAAAAGGCCACAAGCCTCACTATTTTGTCTCTCAGGCCAGGCAAATTTGCTCTTTTCCCGCTGCAGTTTGAAATATCCCAGGGAAGGACCCTGATTGGTGCAGCCCACGTCCCATGCCTATCCCCTTAATCAATCACTGTGGCCAAGGGGTGGGGTCATGGCCGAGGTGGCTGGTGGCTCATTGGACCATATGCTGGAACTGGGATCTGAGAGTGGGGAAATTGTTTCTCAGGAGTTGGTGGAGGTGATATTTGTAGCACAGAAATGACCCCAGATAGCCATTTTAATTTTTTCTTTTATTCATTTAACAAAATTTGATAAATACCAACTATGTGCCAGGCATTGTTTTACCATGGCTGCTTACTGTGATGAAGATGCAGTTCTTGGAGCTTACAGTTTTATGAGGGGGACAGGGAATACACAGGTAAGTAAAGTAATGCAATTTCAGGGAGTTAAGCCATAAGTGAAACAAAGAAAAATAATGAAAAGAGATTAGAAAAATGGGGGAAGGTGCTGGCTTAGAGGGGGTAATCAGGGAAGGCCTTACTGAGGAGGCAGTATCTGAATCAAGAACTGCTGGTGGAAGAATGAGTCAAGCTAAGATCTGGTGTCAGAAACAGCATGTGCAAAGGCCCTGAGGTAGGGATGAGCTTGGTGTTTTCTGAGAATAGCCAAAAGACAATGATGTGGCTGGAGCAATGTGAGCCAGGGACAGAAAGGGTGCCAGGTGGGGTCAGAGCAGACAGGGTCAGGTCAGGAAGGGCCACCTTTGCTGGCCATGGTGGGGAGTTTGGATTTTGTTCAAAGTGATGACATTTCTTTCACAGATAAAGAAACAGAGCCTCAGGGAGGTGAAGTTAACTTGCCCAAAAAGGAAGGTCTTACATGGTGAAACTACCTTTCTGGACCCAAACCTTGTTTTTTTCTTCCACACCCTGTGCCTTCCTCTAGTTAGCTTTGGAACTTAGGAGGGGGCAAAGAAAGAAACTGGGTAGCAGCCTCGTGACCCCTCCTTCCTCTGTGAAGTAGGACAGACGGTCTTCTGAGAGTGAGGGGCAGGAGTGGCTCAGTGGGGCTGGCAGAGGACGGAAAAGGTTGGCACAGCTGTGGAGCAGAATGGGAAATGGACTAACCTGGGAGTGAACAGGAGGACTGCAGGGCAGCCAACGCTGGAGAGCGTTCATTTGTAATGGGGTGGATCAGCACGATTATTTGATTTTCTCCAGCAGTACTTGTCAGACAGCTGGCCTGGGATGGGAGCAGAGAGGAAGGAAGGGTCCACAAATAAAGCTGGGGGACTGGGACAGCAGGGTTAGGGCAGTGCAGGGTGCTGGTGGGGATGCAGTGGAAATAACTTACATACATATGACAACCACATATTTTGTTTTTCTTAGGGCTGGTCTAATACGAGTATAATGTTGTTTTTCATTTTCACCAAGGTGGTTATTTAAATTATTCATAGATATTTAGGTGGGTTTTTTTGGTGGTTGGCCAGTATGGGGATCCAAATCCATGACCTTGGTGTTATAAGGCTGAACTCTAACCAAATGAGGAAACCAGCTAGTCCTGCATAGACATTTAGGTTTCATACATTTGTAGGATCTTGTATACAGATAATATCACTGTTACCGGCAGAGATGTGTCCCCTCAAAATTCATATGTTGAAGTCCTAACCCCCCCAGTATCTCAGAATGTGGCCTTATTCGGAGATAGGACCTTGAAAGAGGAGATTAAGTTAAAACGAGGCCATCCGGGTGAGTCCTGATCCAATCTGACTGGTGTCCTTGTAAGGAAGAGGAAATTTGGACCCAAAGAGAGACACCGAGGGTGCGCATGCACAGAGGGACGACCATGCGAGGGTGGCTGTCTGCAAGCCGAGGAGACAGGTCTCAGAGGAGACCAACCCTCCGAGCACCTTGACCTTGGACTTCCAGCCTCCAGAACTGTGAGAAAATGCATTTCTGTTGTTTAAGCCACCCAGTCTGTGGTGTGTTGTTGTACTAGAGTCACTGAAAGATGTCCCCAGGGATGGGGTGTGACCTTTGCAAGGTGACTCTTAAGGATGAAGGGTAATTCCTGGGGAAGACTCCAGTGAGAGCTGTTGGCATCCAATCCTCCTGGCAGTTGGGGGAATAAGTGCCTCAGTCCTGAAAGGGGATCAGTGGGCCAGACAGCATCCCTTGCATATGGTCTCACCTTTCCTGCATAGCACTCAGTGCCAGTTGTAAGTAGATATTTGTGTGATTAGTTTATTAATTTTGCCTTTCCTGCTAGGTTTAGAACAGAATAAAAGGAACACTCCACTGGGAGCTGAACCAGGGAAGGGAAGAGCAGGGACATCAGGAAAGTCCAGGAGGAGATGCTTGTGGGGCTGGAAAGACTTGACACTGGTTATCACTGCAGGAAAAATGGGAATGGTGTGAGAGGGGAATGTTAGTTCATTTGCCACCTGCTATGTGCCAGGCACTTTCCTATTTAATCCTTATAACAACCCTGGGACTAAGGATTGTTGCAGCTTGAAAAGGGCTGTTGAGAGGTTGGTTGTCTCTAAGAGGAGGCTGAGTGGTTGGCTGCTAAGAGGTCTCTGTGTCTGGCATCAACTTTGAATTTATCGCAGAATGAATATGGCCAGCTTCTGGCTCCTTGGGCTCCCCTTGTCTCTGCTCCAGGCTAGGCATGCTCTGTCTGCTTGTGCAGTAGTTTGCCAACTGATTTAGTTAATTAGGTTTCTGCTTACTCAATTGCCATCACCCTCCAGATGTGTCTCCCTAAGACCATACTGGGGCCACCATGATTGGCCTTTCGGGTCTTCCCAAACTTTTCAGTCACACTTGTAGGCCATTTTTTGGTTTGTGCCAATGGATGGCACATCTTATTCTGTGTGGATTTTACTAAGCTGACTCTCAGAGGGCAGCCTTGCTTCCACGTCCCACTGTCACTCTCATGTGTGCTGACAGGTATTGTTTTTGCTGTTTTGCAGGGGAGGGGCTGAAGCTCAGAGAGGTTCAAGTCATTGGCCCAGTGGAGCCAAGATTTGGTGCCATGTCTTCTGGCTCCCAAGGTAGGGAGAGGAGGGCTAGATAAGGGGCAGGAGGGGCATGGGCCAGGTTCCATGGGGAGTTTTGGACAGAGAATGTTTTGTGGTCTTGCTCTTAGGGTCTCCCAGGACTTAGTAGGGACAATTGCAGCCAATTCAGCCAAGAACCTCTGGATCCTTTGAGCCATACCTGTCTGTGTTTGGCCAGAGCTGAGCCTGGGCTCCAGGGATTTCTCAGAGCTAGCCTGCTATGGTGGCCCCGGTGGAAGTTGACTAGCACTGCTGCCTATGGTTGAGTAGGTGTGTTTAGGGAGTAAGAGGGGTTGAAATCCAGCCTCCTTTCCACTCATCAATCTTTGCACCCTGGTTTGGGACTGCCATAGCCTGGAGGAAGGAGCATTTTCTTCCTATCAGAGGGGGCACCAATTTGTAATTCCACCACCTTGCGGGAAGCCTTTTTCTAATTCCTACAAGGGTTCCCTATATACTAGGAGCTCTCCAGTTGTGGTTATTCCTTGCTCCCTTGCATATGCCAGCTCACTTTCTGAGGTATAAGCACGCATTTGGGAACTTGACCATGTCCCCTGCAGGGGTCAACAGAAGCCATCTGGGCATCTTTGTTAACCCAGGAGTGTGCAGCAGTACAAACCCAGAAGTAAGCCCAGAGGCTTGTATCTGGCAGATGTGAACTCTGCATACCCCTCTCATGCTCCGGCTTTCTGGAAAGCCCTTTAGGCAGCCAGCACAAGGTCAAACACTTCTGTGCAGTGAATCCCTGCAGGGGGATTTGTTCTGGGAAGGGAATTACATTTCAATTTGATTTAATTCAATGAGAATGACACCAAATTGATCAGCTGGTAAAATGCCATTTGATGGGCAGATCTGCTCTTTCCAAGTCAATAGGAACCACCAGAAAAATTAGTCTTGCTTTTTCAGACAGAATTGGAAGTTTTACCCATTTCCTTTGTCTTTTAAAAAGGGCTCAAATTCCCTGAAGGTGGAGAGCCTTTTCCTTATAGCGCTGATGACCTTAGCAAAGTGATTAACCACCAGGCACCCAGGGAACACAAGTTCTTTATAAGTATTTTTTAAAAAACATTAGCCACCTTGTGCCAGACATTTGTGGATTTTTTTCAGATTCTTTGGGCCTCAGTTATGTCATCTGTAAAATGGGCATGTTTGCTGTCTCGGTCCACCTCTGTGTGACTCCCTTTGGAGTAGTGACGTGAACAATAATCACACACCACAATGACCACTGCCACTGTCCCAACAACCATGGTCACTAGCATTATTTTTGAGCAGTTACTATGTGCTAGGCACTATTGAAAGCTTCATGTGCATTATATCATATAATCCTTGTAGTAATTCCATCAGGTAGATAATAGTCAGCTCTGCTATTGCACTTACTTTGAAAATATGGGTTTGTTTCAACATGATCCATGTACTGGGGAACAATTTGAGCATCACATTAATTTTGCATTTGCTTATGCCTGATTTCATGTATGAGAAATACTAGATAAGTACAGAAAACTGCACCCAGCTGAGCTGTGTAGAAATACACAAAATGCACACAGGCACACACACACCTTAAACATCTCCCAGCTTCCTCGGCTCATCATGTGTGTTATGAGCCACCCACCCAGTACTGTGACTTTCCTTCTGATTTCGGATCATCCCCCTTCCACCACTTGACAGTAACAAGCTGTAACCCTCCAATGCTCACATCTACAAGAAAACTAAAGGTCTATTTCAAGGTAAAGTGTCATGCTGTGGTAGTATTTATATATGCCTTAACCATTTAGCAAGTGTAAAATGTGTTAAATAGCGATTTTTATTAGGTTCCTTTTTGCTGTATGTTACTGACACAGATTTTGAGTCTTGTGCTGTCACTCCGTTGTTCCCATAAGCCCTGTGGCTTTTGCACAGAGTGGTGATTTTTAATTTTTATTTTTTCTTAAATTGTGATAAAATACGTATAAACATAAAAGTTCCTACCTTAGCCATTTTTCAGTGTACAGCTCAGCGGTACTAAGTACATTCACGTGTGCCACCATCACTGCCATCTGTCCACAGGACTCTTTTCATCTCCCCAAACAGAAGCTCTGTCCCCATTAAATGACTCCCCATGCCCCTTCCCTCTGCTCCTGGCAACTTCCATTCTACCTTCAATCTCTATGAATTTGACTGCTGTTGGTACCTCATGGAAGTGGCACCATATTGTACCTGTCCTCTTGTAACTGGCTTATTTCACTTAGCTTAATGTCCTCAAGATTCATGTATGTTGTGGCATGGGTCAGAATTTCCTTCCTTTTTAAGGTGGAATAGTATTACATTGTATGGATAGATCACATTTTGTTTATCTACAGCATGGTGACTTTTAGGAATGTATATATGGCATTGTAGCAGAAATGTACTGTTATTTTTTAAATTTTGCACAGAAGGAAACTGAGGCACAGACTGGTTAGGTGACTTTCCCAGCAATACGTCCCAGATAATAACTGGTTGATTCAAGATTCAAACCCAGGATTCCCTGATTCCACAACTTGTACCTCAAACACTGTGTTACCTCAAATGCTGTATTACTCTGCTTCCTTTTTTTTTCATTTTATTGTCACCAATCCAGACATTGTTGACTTCGAGTCAGTTTGGTTATTAATTTCCTGTTGTTAACAGAAGCTACAGTGTCTGAAATCTCTGCTGCACCATCTGGAATTTTTAATAAAAACTTGAGGAATTTCCAGGGGTTTCTGTGCATTGCATATGTGTAGTAGCAAAGGAAAAAATTGCTATTTAAAAGCAGAAATGCCTACAGCCACTTTTAAACTCCAGGTGGGGGTGAGGGGGTGCCTGTTAGAAGGAAGGCTGCTCTTTTGTTTAATAAAACACTATAAATAGGCTTTTTTGATTATTAAAGGGAAGACTCACTCCTTACCCACACCTTGAATAGTCTGGAAGGATGAGGCTCTAAGCTAAATTGCTCTACAGAACAAACTAGCAGGAATTCAAGAACTGTACGCTGGCAGCTCAAAAGGGAGAGGATTTTCAGGGTCTTGCAAGACTTAGGGAAAAGAGGAGATTAAAGAAAGTTCATGGGAGGGAAATTAAGTGCCTCTGAACAGGGCAGCAGGCAGGGGCACAGAAAAGTGATAGCTGGATGGCCCTACGAGAAATTTCCTGGGTTGGGGTGGTTGAAGAACTCTGAGATGGTGACTATTTAAAAGTTTCCAGTTGTGTGCTATTTTGTAACCTCCTTCATCCTTAGCAAAGCCAGCTACTCAGAGCAGGCTCAGGTTAGTGATGCTTTAGGGCAGGAAGGTGGAGAGACTGGATCCCGAGAAAAAGTGGCAGGGAACAGGGACAGAAGAGGTAGGTAGTGCCAGGTGAGAGGGATTTGAGAATAGGGTTGGGAGCAAGAGTACTGGGAGAGTTGAAGCACGCTGACTATGACAGGAAATCATTGCGGGGAAAGCCTGTTCTTCTCACAGTTTGTTGGGATGGAGGCCAAGGTTATTTTTGTAGATAACAGAGGAAAGAACGGTCCAGTAGACACCATGCATTACCTTTCGGAGGAGATGGCTGCTCCGCATTCTGCTCTGCCTAGGCTGTTCTGCACCTTTAAGGGTGTGTACTTGGTAATAATAAACACAGCCATGACTGCTTATGGTTGTATCTTGCACATCTCCAGGGGTGCCCTTTGCATAGCTAGGTGCCCTTCTCAAAGTTATGCTTAGATTTGAAAAGTTAGTATGACCACTTCCCCGCAGATGGCAGTAAAGAGGCGTGAGGTCTAATTCTCCCAAAGTCATCATTTGGACTTTTGGCAGGTGAATACAGCTGCTCTTTTTTGAGTATTGATACCCTGCCCTTTATGCATATTACCTCTTCAAATCCTTAAAACAGCCCTCCCTGCAAGGTCAGACTTGTTCCAGTTTTTGCAAAGGAAGAGAAAGGCTCAGAGGCCCGTGACTTACTCAGGGTCACACACCAGGGAGTGGCAAAGGTGAGATGTGAACTAGGATTTGTCCGTCTCTCTGCCCAATGCTGGCAACCACTGTGGCTCCCACCTTTGTCCTTGAAGAGACTGCAGGGTTTTTAGCTCCATCATTCGGCCTATAACTTCCCTCTGCAAGGTTAGGGTCCTCACATTGAGCTGCATCAGAATCACCTGGAGGGTTTGTTAAAGCAGAGTTTCCAGGTGCGGTCTGAGAATTTGCATTTCTAATGAGTTCTCAGTCGAGTGGAGTACCTCCTCTGAAGACTGAGAAGCACCGTGCTAGGTTGATCTAACTTGCTAGGTACCCTAGGCATTGTCCCAAGTCCCACTGTATGCTCTGCTGAACTTCCACAGCCAAAGACCCAGGCTGGGTTGGACTTGGGTTTGCCGTCCTCTCAGACTGGGTTCTGGATTGCTGTCCCTGCTATCCTGGCCAGCTGCCCAGGCCTGTCTGGGCCTCGTGTCCGGGCCTTCCCTTCTTCTTTGTGGGAACAGGCACACCTTCTGTGGCTACACATTTACAATGCTGATATCTGAAGGACAGGAGGGAGGGGGAAGCAGGACCTTGGAGCTGCAGGGGCCTGGAGGATGGTGGCTTCGTCCTCTCTTTCCCTCTGAGAGCATGTGTGTGGGGTGTGGGGGGCATGCTGACTCGGATTCAAATGGCCCTGCTGCAGCTCAGTGGCTCCTCCCCCCTCCCTGCCTGGCATAGGCAGCCTTTACCTGGGAGACAAGTTGGAATTCCAAGTAGAAACAAAAATATCTTAATATGTGTCTTTTGGTGGTGGTTTAAAGGGCCTAAGAGACAGACTGTCAAATGCAGTCCCTGGGTACCCAAACCAATATGCCTCTGTGCTGACACCTGTCTCTTACCTGCACCGCTGGAAGGCGAGTGGAATCACGTGTTTGTGTGCATGAGTGGGGAGAGGTGTGTTCGATAAAGGAGGAGGGGAGGAGCTGGCCTAAGGCTCCCACCTGGTGTAAGGCTCTGTGGAGTAAGGGTGGGGGCAGGTCAAACAGGGAACTGGGACTGGACAGACTCTCACAACAATCCCACAAGGTAGGAACTGTCATTATCCTCTGCTTTACAGAACCTGAGGCACAGAGAGGTGAGTCACTTGCTTGAAGTTACAGAGTTGGTAAGTGGCATGGATGAGGTTTGGACCCCTCACCAGATACTTCAACAAAGAAGGTTTATGGATGGCAAATAAACAAATGGAAAGATGCTCAACTTCATTAGTCACCAGGGAAATGCAAATTAAAGCCACAATGAGATACTGCGATACACCCACTAGTCCCACTAGAATGGTTAACATTACAAAAACTGACTGTACCAAGTGTCGGCAAGGATGTGGAGGAGCTGGAACTCTAAAGCACTGGGTGTGGGAATGTAGAATGGTATGGCCACTTTGGAAAACAGTTTGACAGTTTCTTAAAAAGTTAAACATACACCTACCATAGGACCTGCCTTTCCATTCCTACGTATTCATCCAAGAGAATAAAAAGCTTGTACATGAATGTTTCTAGCAGCTTTATTTGTAATGGCCCCAAACTGGAAACAATGTAAATGTCCATCAGCAGGTGAATTGATCAACAAATAGTGGCAAACCCATACAATGTGATAAGACCGAGCAATAAAATGGAATGAGCTATTGATAGATGCAACCGCATGGATATATCCCAAAAGACTTATGCTGAGTGCAAGAAGCCAGATATGAGTACGTAGTGTATGATTCCATTTAAATAAAATTCTAGAAAATACAAGCTACTCTATAGTGACAGGAAGCAGCTCAGTGGTTGCCTGGAGATGGGGGAGTGGGGAGTGGGAGGGGCAGGAGGAAGGGATTACAAAGGGCACGAGGAAACCCTTGCCAGGGGCATGGAGATGTTCAGTATCCTGATTGAGATGGTTTACAAGTGTGTATACATATGTCCTAACTTGTCAGATGGTGCACTTTAAACATGTGAAGTGTGTTGATTATGCTTAATAAAGCTGTTAATACGTAATAATAATTAAAAAAACCCAGTCTGTCTTTCGAGGTGGCACTCTTATTTATCTGCTGTTCTAGTTTGCAGCTGTGCATCACAGAGCAGGGCTGGGTAGGTGTCTGCCACGGGTAGATAGTAACAGTGTCCTACTCTGTGCTGACTACTTTACACTGTTGACGCCTCTCATTTGTTAATCCTCTTCAGACCAGTCTTGTTTGACGGCACCCGTGTAATCAGAGTGCTGTAGAGACGTTAGTGACATATTTACAGTCACCTGGGTGGGACGAGGGGGAGGGCTGGACCCCCACTTTTCGCCACTTACATAACAAGCACTTTCTCCAGAAGGGACACAAGGGAGCAGCAAGCCCAAACAGCATCCGGAGCAGGCCAGCCAGGATGGGAGACTTCTTCTCCGCAGGGGTTAAACCAGTCTCTGAGGGTCCCTCCAGCTCTGGTGTCCTATGATACTGTGAGGTTAAACAACTTTCACTCCTAGTGAAACTTTTCTCTTAGCAGATGCTTTTGCATATTCTAGAGAATGTCCTGCCTTTACTCTCCCTGTGACCCTGAGCAGTTCAAACTCTCTGAGCCTCCATTTCCTCATCTGTACAATGGCAACAATTAGACCTAACTTGTAGGATTTCAAAAAAGAATTCAACAAGTTATGGGATATAACAGTGCTTTGGATAATGATGGACTCTGAAAAAACCTTTAGTGTTTGTCTTGGTATTTCATAGCTTACCATCTGCCCCAAATGGGGTCTATTTAAAAAAAAAATAGTGGTAAAACATACATAACTCTTACTATTTTAACTTTGAAAAAAATTGTATAACTCAATGGCATTAGGTACATTTGCGATGTTGTACCCCATGACCTCTATCCATTTCCAGAACCTTTTTATCGTCCCAAACAGAAAATCTATACTCATTAAACACAACTCTGCCTTCTCCACCACCCTCATGTAAACCTCTATTTTACTTTCTGTCCCTACAGATTTGCCTATTCTAGGTACCTCATAGAAGTGGAATCATACAATCCCCAAGTGGAATTGTTAACTCTATTTTAACTCCCACTTTTTTTTCTTTGCTTGGTTTTGGTGGTGAGGGTGGGAGGCGATGGGACTTTAAAGACTGCTTTATAGATAATGGAGCCCATTGTGCAGGGGCTGTGATGGTGGGGAGGCCTTTACTGGGGATGGCCCAGGGTTCTCCGTGAGGCTGGACTTGGCATCTAATCCAATATGACTGATGTTCTTACAGAAAAAAGGAAATTTGGATACGCCATGTGAAGATTAAGTCAGAGATTGGGGTAATGCTTCTGTAAGCCAAAAAAAGAAGAAAGAAAAATTTGAAGATTGCCAGCAAACCACTAGAAGGTCGGTGAGAGGCATGGGACAGATTCTTCCTCATGGCTGTTTGAAGGAACCACCCTGCTGACACCTTGACCTTGGACTTGTTGCCTCCAGAATGGTGAGACGATACATTTCTGTGGTTGAGCCTCTCAGTTAGTGGTACATTGTTACGGCAGCTCTAGCAAGCAAGTACAGTGACCTTTACACCGCTCTCATTTAGAGATGAAGTCTGTGTCCCCTCTCCTTGGAATTGAGTGGCTTTTGTAATTGTTTGACAGGTAGAGGACAACAGAACCGATACTCTGTGACTTTGAGGCTGGGTCACAAAAGGAGATAAAGCTTCTGCTCAGCTTGCGGGGAACTTGCTCTTGAAGTCTTCAGTTACCGTGCACGCAGCATGACTCCCCAGTCTCCTGTGGCTCTGGGGGCGTGCAGGAGGCAGTTGGGTCTCTATAGACGGGGTGTGTAGGAGCTGAGAAAGCAGCCTCAGGCTGGCCGTAACATGGGGATCCTGAAAGGCAAGAATGGGCTTGTTCTTTGGAAGCCCGGTTGAATCCACTTACAATTTAATTAGACACAATGCCATTTCCAGATGAGAGTCCTAGAAGGGCACCTGCAGCCAGGTGATTGGTTCTCTTTCCCCCTAGGAAAGCAGATATGTGAACAGTCCAAACTCTGAAGAACGGTCAGGGTGTGGAGGCCTCTTCGCACAGGAGGCAGAATGGTGGCCTCTAAATGGCTTTATCTGAGAGGCATCCCTAGCCTGAGCCTCCAGCACCTCCGCTGTCCCCCTACATCATCCCCCGTTAGCAGCACCTCCCCAGAGCTGTCTTTGCTCACCCTTGGAACAGCTTTTTATTGAGTCCCTACTCTGTGCCAAGCACTTTACCTACATCATCTTGTTCGATCCTGGCAGTGACTCTGCCAAGCGGGTTTTATTGTCTTTCTACTCTATCATTCACATCTCAGTAGGGATCAATTAACCAAATTAATCCTATAAGCAAACCTCTGTAGCACCACGAACATCCCAGGCAAAAGAACAAGCTTTAACTACTTTGGAGGAAGGCTGGCCCCTTTAAGGAAGAAGTGATTGCAAGCCAGAGTTTAAACAGGTTGTAAAATGTTGAAATCTGCCGAGCTCTGGAGTGGAAATTTCTTTCAATGTAGATTAGGCCTTGATTCAGGGGATGGAGAGAGACTGGTACCTGTGGTTCCCTAGGCAACTGCTCTCTGATTGGAAGGAGCCAGAGTGCAGAGAAGGGAGCCACTGGGAGGCCTGTGTGACTCACCCAGAAGCAGACAGGAAACAGTTAAAAAGCAGCCACCCAGTGAAGGGCTTTTTCTTTCTTTTAATCAACCTGCCAAGGTCTTGGGAGGGACTGCTAATACCAGAGAAGTAGCATGGAATGTCCAGCTTCTGTGAAGCCCCTTGCTTAGGAAGAAAGTTGTTTTCTTTCCATTACAAGCTTAGAAGACTTCCAAGTCCTCTCCTTCTGTAGTATAAAGAGAGAATAAACGAGACAAATGTACCCTAGGAGTTTCCAGACAGCTGCACAGATTTAAGTGCAGAATTCTGAGCAGAGGCATAGCCCCAACATTTACAGGAACGCCTTTCAGTAGCAGGAAGAATAAAAGGAGATAGCGCTACAGAAATAACAGGGTAAAGACTTCCTCTGAAAGTCCAACCTTTGATTAAGAGTTGCTAGAGAGCCTGAGAATTACATCAGTCATGCTTCTAGGCTGTCCAGTGTGAGTACCAGGGATCAGAGCAAAAGCTTATATAATGCACGCTTTGTGCTAGACTCCCTTCTAAGGGCTTCATGGACGTTTGCTTGTTTTAATTGTCATAACAGGCATTCGAGGTATGGGTGAAGACACTGAGGCAGAGGAAACTGGGCCACAGGTACACAGCCGGTGTGTGCCAGAGCGAGGATTTGGACCCGTGCTGCCTCAGTTGATGCCAACGGGCATGGACCAGCATGGGACACAGAGGAGGGTTAGCTGGAGAGGCAGGACTGGGGCAAGAGAGAAGAGACCCTGGAAAGTGCTAGGCCAGAGGCACTTTTCCTCAGCCATGTCTTAACCTGACTTTTCCTGGCATGATTTATCCCCCAGCACCCAGAGGGGTCCCTCCTCAGGGTGGCTCTGGGCCTGTCCCGAAATAAGATGGGTGCTTTTAAAACACAGATCTGGTTACAGCACTCCCCTCAATGAAAACATCCCTTGCCTATAGGGTACAGTACACACTTGCTGGCCATCAGGTCAAGTCTTCCCCATCAGACCCATGCTCCTCGCACCACTTCTTGCAGACCCCAACTTTCCCAAGCCTCCCTCTCCCCTGGTAGAGTAAAGCGTGGCTCACCCCATATCCTTGACGGTTGTTCTTACCAGGTGATGTTCCCCTGCGGTGAGTCGTTTGTAGAGGAGCATGTCACCTCCACGGGACCATCAGATAATCACAGATATAACCAACACCAGAACATAAAGTTAAGATGCCACAGCCGTAAACCTCGACAATAATTTTAAAACAAGAAAACAAGTACCGAGTTCTAGAAACTGAGCACATGCATGTTAATTATACAACAGACCCTCAGGTACTATAAAACATGCATGAAGCAAAACAACTCGACGATGTCATAAATTTGATATAAAATGGATATGTTAGGGGGAAGAATGGCAGAATGGTGCAGAGGAAAGGCAGATCTCACTTCTGCCACTAGATTGTGTGACTTTGGGCAAAGAAACCTCTCTGAGCCTTAGTTTCCTTAGTGCCAAAAAAAAAGAAAAAATAATATTATCCAGGTCCTGGTGGTGGCATGAGAATTAAACAATATATGTAAGGCTCCAAGCAGAGACTTTTGCCTGACCTTTCCTGACCATTGGGAAATATTAAATAACAATAGCAACATTCCTTAGTTTCTTAGAATGATTTTTGTGAATTTTCTGGATGAGAAGGTAGAGCTGAGGTCATCTTTCCCTGTGTGACATTCAAACTCTTCCCACGTACTTAGAGACACTCAAACTCTTTCTATGTCCTTAGAGACACTTAAAATCTTTCTAGGTACTCACACTGAGGACTCTCTAGGTGTGGCCCTTGGCCCACGCAGAACCTCCTGATGGGCTACAAAAGGATCCAAAACTCTAAGTTCATGGTATTTTTTTGTTTTGCTTAGTCTTTTTTTTAAAAACAGACAAATGACGTGCAGTCTGCAGACTTTTGTTTTTGTGTAACACTAAGGGTTACTTACTGAGTGAATTATTAAAGGTCACAAAAATCATTATTTAAAAAAAATTTATGGAAAAAAAGAGGATTAAATGATGTAGTATTATAGCCTTCTTGGTCCTTTTACTCAAAAATTTTTAATAAAAACAGCTTTCTTGAGATACAATTCACATACCACAGAATTCACCCACTTAAAGTATACAATTCACTGGTTTTCAATATATTCACACATATCACAAATCATGATTTTGTTTCTACCCAGTTTTTTGATATCACAGAACTTCTCAAGTCTCCTTCTCTTTTTGGAAAGTGGGGCCAGGTGGGAAGGGAAGCGGTGGGTCTTTGACCTCACCTGAGTGAACGTGATGAGGTGTTTTGAGACCCTTTGCCTTGCTTGCAGTTTTGAAAAGCAGCTTGCATCCCCCTCTTTTGCCGCGAGGTGTCAGTCTCGAGGACTGCTAAAGTCTCACACTTGGGGAGCGCAAGCTAGGTCCTGCCTGATGTTCTGCAGGTAAAAGTGATGAACGCAAGAGTAGGGTAAAAATTAGGCCTCGTGGAATGATTAGAGCTTTTAAATGTTCTATGTTCACTTGGCCTGGGCTCGGAGAATTTCTTTACATCTGAGTAGGCATTGGGCAAAGAAAAAAAAAGTTAATCATTTTTTCCTCCTCCTTTCGCCCACCTTTTATTCCTGAATTTCAACATGGTTTTTCAGAAATTATTATTTTAATTTATCAACATATAATATAGTTGATTTTTGTGTCCCTTTACCAATTCCTCCTTCCCTCTCCCTTCCCATCAATGTCATATCTGTTCACTTAACAAGTTCAAGGAATTGTTGTGATTGTTGTGTCTTCCTTCCCCACCCCCTGTTCATTTGTATATTTACTTATTTATTTTATTAGCTCCACAAATAAGTGAGACCATGCAGTATTTCTCTTTCTGTGCCTGGCTTATTTTGTTATAAGCAACACCCCACTTCTCTGGTACCAATTTTTTTGTATTAGTCAGTTTCTGTTTCTTGTAACAACATACCTGGATCTGGGTAATTTACAAAAAAACCCAAAATTTATTGCTTACAGTTTCAGAGGCTGGGAAGTCCAAAGTCCAGGGAACACAGCTGGTGAAGGTCTTCTTTGGTCGTGGCTTTACAGCAATGCAGGGATCTCACATGGCAGAAAACGGTGGAGCAGAGAGAGACTATACTTTCATGTGCTCTTCTTTTAAAGCCCTCGGAACTACGGCCCCAGCCACCATTATCAATCCATTCACTATGGCGTGGTCCTCCAATGTAATCACCTCTTCAAGGCCCCACCTTTCAATTACCATAGTAGGATTTCCCACGCTCTTAACAGTCACAGTGGGGGGTCAAGTTTCTAATACATAAAACCTGGGGGCACAATTCAAGCTTCAGTGAGTTTGGCAGTGGGGGTGGGGTGGGGTGGCATTTAATACACTACACATGGCAACATTTCGTCCTTATCCAAACCACATGAGATAGGAAGAAACAAGTGTTCATTTTGCCATTTTACAGGTAGGAATATTGAAGATCAAATAGAGGAAGGATATTCTTTTCAACAAATGGTATTGGAAAAATGGATCATCCATATGCCAAGAAATGTGAAGTTTGATCCATACATCACATAATATAAAATTTTACTCGAGATGAATCACTGAAATAAATGCAAAATCTCAAACTATAAAATTTCTATAAGAAAACAGGAAAAAATTTTTTGTGACCTTGACAAAGATATCTGAATAAGTCACCAAAAGCACAGTCTATGAAAGAACCAATTGATAAGTTGGAACTCATTAAAATAAAAAACTTCTACTCTTCTGTGTTAAGTGAATGCAAACACAAGTCACAAGCAGAGAAAATATCTGCACAGCATTTATCTGATAAAGGGCTTGTGCCCAGAATATACAAAGATCTCTCAAAATTCAATAATAAGAAATCAACCTAATAGAAAATAGGCAAAAGATTTAAACAGACACTTCACCAAAGAAGATATATGGATGTCAAACAAGCACATGAAAGGCACACAATATCATTAATCATTAGGAAAAGCAAGTTAAAACCGTAATGAGATACCACCACACACCTGCTAGGATGGCTAAAATTAAAAAGTCTCACCGTACCAAGTGTCGGCAAGGATGCGAAAAAACTGAGACTCTCGTACACTTCTAAGTGGCAAGGGGAAATGGAAACCCCTTTGGAAAATAGTTGGGAATTTTTTCAAAAAGTAAAACATGCACCTACCATATGATCTTGCATTCTACTCCGAAAATATTTACACAGGAGAAAAGAAAGTATATGTTTACACAAAGATTTGTACATAAATATTCATGCCAGCTAACAGCTTTTGTTTATTAAATAGTAGTCCCAAACTTGGAAAACCCAAATGTCCATTAACTTGTGAACGAATGAGTAAATTGAGGTTGATCCATATGATGGCATAACGCTAAGCAGTAAAAAGGAATGAACTATCGATACACATAATTACATGAATGAATCTCAAAAATAATTCTGCCAAATGAAAGAAGGCAAACAAAAAGAGTGCATGCTCTATGATTTTGTTTTTATAAATTTATAGAAAATGCAAACTTATCTGTGGTGGACGATCAATCATTTCCTGGGAATTGGGGGAGGGGAGAAGAGAAGGAGGCATTCCAAAGAAATTTGTGTGGGGTGAGTGTTACGTTCACTATCTTGGTTTTGGTGATTGTTTATGAGTGATCAAAACTTATCAAATTGTGCATTTTATATTTGTTGTTTATGTATGTCACTTAGACCTTGATAAAATTACTAAAAAACCAAGCAAGGAAAAAGAAAAACCAAAAAATGGACAAAGATTTGAACAGACATCTCATTAAAGAAGCCACGTGAATGGCATGTACTTTTTTTTTTTTTGTCGTTTTTTTTTTTTTTTCGTGACCGGCACTCAGCCAGTGAGTGCACCAGTCATTCCTATGTAGGATCTGAACCCGCAGCGGGAGCGTTGCTGCGCTCCCAGCGCTGCACTCTACCAAGTGCGCCACGGGCTCGGCCCATGAATGGCATGTAAACACAAGAAAAGATGTTCAACGTCATTAGCCATTAGGAAAATGCAAATTAAAACCAAAATGACTGCACATCTGTTAGAATGGGTAAAATTAAAAACAAAAACAAAAACAGACAAAAATCACGACAATATCAAATGCTAGTGAATATGTCGGGCAACTGGAACTCTCATATATTGCTGGTGGGCATGAAAATGGTACAGCCACTCTGCAAAACATTTAGGCAGTTTCTTATAAAGTTAAATATACACTTACCATATGATCCAGCTATCCTACTGCCGGGTATTTAGAGAAATGAAAACTTATGTTCACACAAAAATCTGTACACAAATAGCAGCACTGTTCATAATCACCGAAAGAATGAAAACAACTCCAAAGTCCTCTAATGTGTGAATGAATAAGCAGACTGTAGTATACTCATTCAATAGATTACTATGCAGCAATAAAAAATGAATAAACTATTGGTTCATACAATAGTACAGATGAATCTCAAAGGCTTTGTGCTGGGTGAAAAAAGCCATTTTCAAAAAGTTATATACTGTATGATTCTATTTATATGACATCCTGGAAAATTGTGGGTGTGGAGAGCGGATCATTGATGGCCAATGGGAGGGGAAGAGTCTGACTAAAAGGGGCAGAGTAAGAGCATTTTCTGGGGCAATGAATTTGTTTCTATCTTGATTGTGGTGAACATGTGCTAAAGCTCGTAGAACTGTACATCCAAAAGAAAGTCAATTTTACTGTATTTAAATTTAACAATATTTATAGGATGAAGCTAAAGAGTGCTCAGCAGGAAATTTTTAGTATTAAGTGTTCTTATTGAAAAGAAGGAAAGCTGAAGATTAATAAGCTAAAACAAGGTCTCCCATCTTCAGCACTGACATTTGGGCTGGATAATTCTGTGTTGTGGGGAGATGTCTTGCACTGTAGGATGCTGGCAGCGTCCCTGGTGACTACCCATTAGATGCCAATATCATCCTACCCCCCGTTGTGACAACCAAATCATGTCTGTCGACATTGCCAAGTGTCCTGTAGGGGGCAAAATTGACTCAGTTGAGAACCCCTGAAGTAAATATCCAACTTAAGAATTTAAAGAGGAATAACACAAAAATGATCCAAAAAAGTAGAAGGTAGAAAATATTAAGAACAAGAGCAAACACTTATGAAATGGAAATCAAATGTACAATAGAGAGGCCCAACTCAGCCCAAAATTGAATCTTTGAGAAAACTCATAAAATTGAAAAACCTTTGATGAGATTGATCAAATAAAAAAAAAGAAAGAAGATGGACCAACTAATTCAAGGAATGAAAAAAGGAACATATTTACAGATGCTGCAGCGATTTAAAGGATAGGATGGTATAATGAACAATTTAATACTAATACTTTGGGAAACTTAGATGAAAGAAAATTTTTAGAGAAATATAAAACAAACAGCACTATAATTATTAAATGAATGGAATTATGGGCTTTTAAAATATACCAGATCCTCCCAAATGATTCCACTGGTGAGTTCTATCAAACATTTAGGAAATAGATATTTCTAATGTTACACAAGCTATTCTGTGATGTAGAAAAAGAGGAAACATGCCTCAACACATTTTATAAGGCCAGTGTAATCTTGATACTAAATCCCGACAAGGACAGTATGAAAAAGGAAAACTGTAGGCGAATCTCACTTGAGAACATAGACACACAGATCTAAACCAAATATTGGTAAACTGAATCCTGCAATGCAGAAAAAAGACAATATGCCATGAGCTAGTTCACCCAAGGTATGTAAGATTGGGTAAACATTAAAGCTTAAAAAATCAGTGTGATTCCCTATATTAACAAGGTAAAGAAGAAAAGTAAAATGATCATTTTAATAGACACAAACATTTAAAAAAATTCAATATCCAGTTATGATTTTTTAAAAAAATCTTTGCAAACCAGGGATAGAATAAAATGTCTTCACCTGATAAATGCAACTGTCAAAAAACCTACACCAAATATCATATTTGAAAGCAAAGAATTGAAAGCATATGTTTAAGATGAGAAACAAGGAAAGGGTGCCTGCTGTCAGCACATCTCTTCATCAATATACCAAAGATCCTAGCTAATGAAACCAGGCAAATAAGATATACAATATATAAAAAAATAGAAATAAGGATTGGAAAGAAAAATCATATTGTCATTATCTTGAAATGATAGCTTATAAACAAAGAAACCCCCAAAGAGTATACAGATACCTTATTAGAATTAATAAAAAGTTTTGGAATGTAAAACCAGTACAAAAAATTAATTGCATTTTCTGCATCAACAATGAACCGTTAAAAATGTACTTAAAAATAAATATTATTTACAATATTTTCAATAAAATGAAATACCTAGAAAGACAAATCTAAAACATATGTGCAGAAACTTTATGGAGAAAATATAAAAGTGTTGAAAACATTTAAAAATGATTAAAGTATACTAAGTTCATGTAGTGGAAGGCAATAACGTTAAAATGTCTGTTCTCCCAAATTGATTCAATGCAATTCCAATCAAAATCCAATAGGTTTCTTTTTCAAGGATCATAAGGAACTGATACTAAAACATACATGGAAGAATAAAGAGTCAAGAATAGCTCAAATCTGTCAAAGAAGAATAAGATGGAAAACTAGTCTAATCGAATATCGTTTATAACAGTATAGTAATTAAAACAGAGTGGCACTATCTTAGGAACAGGTAGACCAACGGAAGAAAATAGAAACCTCAGAAGAGACCACACACACCAGTGGAAACTTGATTTACGACAGAGTTGGTATTGCAGTTCAAAGAGGAAAGACTCAATTTTAAAAATTATGCTGGGTAAATTGATCATTCATATAAAAAAGTTGGACCAATACCTCACGCCATATATAAAAATCAATTTCAGGTTGTTAAAATTAAAAAGTCAATATTATAAAACTTGGTGGTGATGATGATGATAAAAACACATGCTTACCGTGTACCAGACAATCTTCTAAGTGCTTATTACATATTAATGTTTTTAGTCTACAGAATAACTATATGAGGTAGATACTAATATCATTTCTATTTTGCAGATGAGTAAATTGAGGCACAAAGAGATTGAGTAAGTTGCTCAAGGTTTATTGCTAGGATTTGAACCTAGGAAATTTGGCTCAAGAGTCATATTCTTAAATACTGTAACTACAGAGGCGTATAGGAAGATGTATTTATGACCTCAGGATCGGTAAGGATTTCTTAAAATAAAAAATTGAACTATACAGAAAAGTTTGAAAAATTTGATGATGTTCAAATCTTTGTTCATCTAAAGACACCCTAACAGAAATAGAAAGACAAACCACAAACTGGAAGAAGACATTTGCAACACGTGGCAGATGATTAGTATTGAGACTACCTATGTGAAAAACTTCTACAAATCAATTAGAAAAAATGACAACCCAATAGAAAAATGGGCAAAAGAACTTAAATAGGCACTGAATCAAAAAGGAAATCTGAATGTCCATACTGAATGCTCTGTCTCACCAGGGTAATACTGGGACTATTTGTATTTATTTGTATGATTATTTGTAATCAGGGAAATACAAATCAAACAAGATACCCTAATATACCCATCAGACTGCCAAAACTGGAAAAAAATTCTGATAAGAGCAAGTGTCGGTAAAGGTGTGGAGTAACAGTAACTTTTACACTGCTGTTAGGAGTGTATAATGATACGATCCCTTTGCCATAAATTTAGCATTATCTAGTAAAGTTAATAATGCACGTACGCAATGACCCAGAAATTTTACTTTTAGGTCTATTCCTTAGAGACACATCAGGATGCCCATAGTAGCACTGCTTGTGAAAGCAAACACTAAACAGTGTTTATCAACTGTGCAATGGATAAATGCATATTGACCCAATTGATAAAGTGGAATACTGTATAGCAACAAAAAATAAAAAAATCCATCTGAATGATGAAACTGGGGACAATTCTGTGTAAAAAAGCAAGCCATAAGACAAGTTACAGAGTAGGAAAAAATATTTTCAAATTACATATCCGACAAAGAACTAGTATCTAGATTGTATAAAGAACTCTCGAAATTCAACAATAAAAAGAAAACAAATGATCCAATTAGAACACGGGCAAAAGACATGAACAGATATTTCCCTGAAGAGGCTATTCAATAGCAAATAAGCACATGAAAAGATATTCAGCATCAGGGTAGCACAAATTAAAACCATGATCATCTATCACTACACATTTATCAGAATTGCTAAAATAAAAAGCAGCAAGAACACCAAATGGCAAGGATGCAGAGAAACCAGATCATCCATAAATTCCCGATGGGGTGTAAAATAGCAGAGGTAGTCTAGAAAACAGTTTGGCAGTTTATCAAAAGACATAAGACCCAGCAATTGAACTCTCAGGCATTTATCCCAGGGGAATAAAAACTTACATCAACACAAAAACATGGGAAGCTTGATTTGTAATAGCCAAATATTCATAGCAGCTTTATTTGTAATATCCCCAAACTGGCAACAGCCAAGATACCCTAAGACAGGTGAACGGTTGGATACACGGTGGTGCGTGTATGTGATGGCCTGCTTCCTCAGCAATACAAAGGATTAAGCTAATGATATACACAACTTGGATGAATTCTCAGGGAATTATTATGAGTAAAAAAAGTCAATAACAAAAGGTTACCTATGGTATTATTACATTTATATAACATTTTGAAATAACAAAATATTAGAAATCAAGAACAGATTAGTGGTCATCAGTGGTTAGGGATGCGGTGGGTTGGGAGGACCATGAGGGTGGTGATAAAGTGACAACAGGAAGGATGGTGATGGAACTGGCTACAATCTTGACTGTGATGGTGGATATACAAACCTACACACGTGATGAAATTATGGAACTAAATACACACACACACAAACGATACAAGTAAACTGGGAAGATCTGAATAAGACTGGTGAATTGTATCATATCAATATCCTGATTGTACTATTTTGAAAATATTGCCGTTTGGGAAACTGGATAAAAGGTACACAGAATCTCTCTGTATTATTTCTTACAACCACATGTGAATTTACAAGGATCTCAACATAAATTTCAATTAAAAAATTAACTCCTCCCCCCCAAATTAAAATAATAAATTTATTATAGCTTTGACTTCGCCAGAAAAAACCCAAACAAACCATAGAAGCATGCATCACTGCATGATTCCAAACTTAAAGATCAAAAATATATTAAATAGAAGGGATCCTAAGATGGCGGTGGCTGCGGCGGTTGGCGCGGAGTAGCTGAGGTGGAAAAGGCGGCCACTGGGCCTTAAGCAGCCGGGAAACTCGTGGACCTTCCTCTTGCCGTCTCTTAAGGGAGGACCGCAGCTGCTGGTGGCCGGTCGTGGGGGCTGACCGCCACTTTGCCCCCGGCAGGAGAGGCTGCCTCATTTACAGGCAACAGCTTTGAAGTATGGAGCAGGAAAAGAACTGTTTCTTAGCTGCAAAAGCGAATCGCTAAACAGGGAACATGGTGCTGGGACTGCTGTTGACACTGCCAGGATCCCGGAGGCTGGGGCCGCGCTGAAGGTGGCCAGCTGCCCTATTCAGGATTCGAGGTTTCAGGCCGGCATAAAAGAAGATTCCTGGGAGCGCCCGAGCTGCACCGCGGGACCAAGTGAGCAGCACAAGGCCGTGGCAGCCGAGAACGGGGACGGTGACAACGCAGAGGCAGAGAGGGAGCTGCCTGGCCTGGCCCAGCCCCGTGAGTGACCCCCGGCCTGGCCCTGCTTGGGGGAGCGGACGCCCGCCCAGCTTCCGCCTGCCCCACTGGGTCACTCACTGGCCCCGGGGCTGCCTCCATTTTCTCAGGTGGTGGCGGCTCCAGCCAGGCTCGGCTAAGCCTGTCCTCCTCACCCGGCTCGTCTCCTCACTGAGCCTTCCCACTTGCTTGCCCCGGCGCAGGGCTTCCCGGGGCCTGTGGGCTGGCCTCCCCTCCCACTCCCTCTGTGGTTCTCTGGCGTGGCTGGTGGCGTGGGGCATCCCCGGCCAGCGTCAGGAGGGCAAGGAAGTACGGGCTGGGCCGACTGTCACTCCACCGCACCCTGGGCTCTGGCCCTCAGTAAACTTCCTGGTACTGGGAGGCAGATACCATCTCTGCAGCCACCAGTTCGGAAAAACGCCTAACCGATTTCTGGTTAGGAATAGTGTGGTCAGAGAGTTCCTGAGTTCGCTTGAACCTGCTGGAGAGCTGACTGCGGGTGGGCACCGGACTCGGTCCGCACCGGGGGGATTCAAAGGTGAACCATGTGCTGCAGTCTCCTCCCCCAGGAGCTCACGCTCTGGTGTGGGAGATAAGACAAGTACACAAATAACCGCGATACCAGGAGGAAGGTGATAAGTCCTGAGAAAGATCTACACAGTGCTACAAAGGCACCCAGAGCGACCGGTTGTCTGTGCCTAGCAGAAACCTGGTAGACTTCCTGGGCGAGGCGGTGCCGAGCAGGGTCTTGAAGGCCCAGCTGATAGACGAGGGCTGCAGAAGACACGTCCCAGGCCAGCCCAGTGCGCACAGAGCAGGGAGACGTCTGGCTAGGGAGGCGGAGACTCGACAGAAACCACACACCCTGTGGGGTCGCCACTGCGTGATCCAACAGCCCGGGCCAGAGCGCACAGAACAGGGAGAAGTCCTGCACAGGAAGTTGAAGCTCAGCAGAGACCACACACCCTGCGGTACCGCCCCGTGATCCAGCAGCCCAGCAGAGTCCAAGCTGACCAGAGAAGTGGCTCCCCGGAGAGGCCCAAGACCCGAGGCAACCACACACACAAGGCACTAGAGGTCAACTGAGCAGTCACAGAGGTAGCCATACCAAATTGGCAACCACAGCAACATCTTAGTTAGTCAATAGTCTCAAACCGGTGGACTGTGAAACCCCCTGCCACAATGAATAAACATCAAAAATAAAGATACCACAAATACAAAAAATCAAGAAAGTACACCACCAAAAGTTAATAAATCTCAAACTCTAGATCCTATAGAACAAGAAGCCCTTGAAATGACTGACAAGGAATTTCGAGTGATAATTCTAAGGAAACTGAATGAGATACAAGAAAACTAAGCTAGACATCATGATGAAATGAGGAAAAGTATACAGGACCTGAAAGAGGAAATGTACAAGGAAATCAATGTCCTGAAAAAAAATGTAGCAGAACTTGCTGAACTGAAGAAGTTATTCAGCAAAATAAAAAACACAACGGAGAGTTTAACCAGTAGGCTTGTCGAAGTTGAAGAGAGAACCTCTGAACTTGAAGATGGGCTGTTTGAAATAACACAAGCAGACAAAAAAAAAAAAAAAAAAGAAAAAAGAATCAAAGACATTGAAGAAAATCTGAGAGAGATATCAGACAACCTTAAGCGCTCAAATATCCGAGTCATGGGTATCCCAGAAGGGGAGGAAAACGGAGATTGCATTGAAAACATATTCAACAAAATAGTGGTAGAAAACTTCCCAGGTATAGGAAAAATCACAGATCTTCAGATCCAGGAAGCTCAACGATCTCCAAACATATTCAACCCAAAAAGGCCCTCTCCAAGACATGTTATAGTCAAATTGGCAAAACTCAGAGACAAAGAGAGAATCTTGAAAGCTGCAAGAGAGAAGCATCAAGTCACCTATAAGGGAGCCCCAATCAGGCTAACATCAGACTTTTCACCACAAACCCTAAAAGCTAGAAAGGAATGGGATGATATATTCAAAATACTAAAAGACAAAGATTGCCAGCCAAGAATACTCTACCCTGCAAGGCTATCCTTCCGAAATGAAGGGCAAATAGTATATTTCTCAGACAAACAAAAACTGCAGGAGTTCACTACCACACGACCACCCTTACAAGAAATCCTCAAGGGAGTACTGGGTTTGGTTCCTGAAAAATAACTACCACTGACATAAAAACCCAAGAAAAATCAAAACCCACTAGTATAATAAAAATGGCATTCATGAAGAGAAAACAAACAAACAAAAACGCTATCTAGAACCTAAGGAATCAACAAACACAGAAACCAAACAGTAAATCAGAAAGCAAGGAACAAAAAACACCCAAGACAACCAAACAACCAATAAAATGCTAGGAATAAATCAACACCTTTCAATAACAACTCTTAATGTAAAAGGCTTAAATTCCCCAATCAAAAGACACAGACTGGCTGACTGGATCAAAAAGGAGGACCCAACTATATGCTGCCTACAAGAGACCCACCTCACCCATAAAGATTCACACAGACTAAGAGTGAAAGGATGGAAAAAGATTTACCATGCAAATAGAAAAGAAAAACGAGCTGGAGTAGCTATTCTTATATCTGACAAAATAGACTTTAAACTAAAAACCACAAAAAGAGACAATGAGGGACACTACTTAATGATAAAAGGACTGATCCATCAAGAAGACATAACAATCATAAATATGTACGCTCCCAATGTTGGAGCAGCCAGATTTATAAAACAAACTCTATTAGACCTAAAGAAGGAAATAGACACTAATACCATAATAGCAGGGGACCTGAACACCCCACTGTCAATATTAGACAGATCAGGTAGGCAAATAATCAGTAGAGAAGCACAAGACCTAAACAATACTCTAGACCGATTGGAATTGGCAGATATCTACAGAACATTCCATCCAACAACCTCAGAATATTCATTCTTCTCATCAGCACAGGGATCATTCTCCAGGATAGATCACATATTAGGTCACAAATCAAGTCTCAATAAATTCAAAAAAATTGGAATTATCCCATGTATTTTCTCAGACCACAGTGGATTAAAACTAGAAATTAATAACAAATGAAACACTGGAAACTATACAAACACATGGAAATTAAACAGCATTCTACTTAATGACATATGGGTCCAAGAAGAAATCAAGCAGGAAATCAAAAAGTTTATTGAAACTAATGAATATAATGATACATCATACCAAAACCTGTGGGATACTGCAAAAGCAGTATTAAGGGGGAAATTTATTGCCTTAAATGCTCACCTCAGAAGAATGGAAAGATGGCAAGTGAACAACCTAACACTTCACCTTAAAGAACTAGAAAAACAAGAACAATCCAAACCTAAAGTTGGCAGGTGGAAAGAAATCATTAAGATCAGAGCAGAACTGAATGAAATCGAAACCCAAAAAACAGTACAAAAGACCAATGAATCAAAAAGTTGGTTATTTGAAAAGATAAATAAAATTGACAAACCATTAGCATGGCTAACAAAAAAAAGAAGAGAGAAAATTCAAATAACAAAAATTAGAAATGAAAAAGGCAATATTACAACTGATTCATCTGAAATACAAGGAATCATTCGAAACCACTATAAACAACTATACGCCAACAAATTTGAAAATCTGGAGGAAATGGATAAATTTCTGGACACACACAAGCTCCCAAAACTGAACCGTGAAGACGTAGAAAATTTGAACAGACCAATAACAATAAAGGAGATTGAAGCTGTTATCAGAAGGCTCCCAACAAAGAAAAGCCCAGGACCAGATGGATTCACAGCAGAATTTTACCAAACATTCAAAGAGGAATTGACACCGATTCTTTGGAAACTATTCCAAAAGATTGAAACGGACGCAAATCTCCCAAACTCATTCTATGAAGCAAACATCATCCTGATACCAAAACCAGGTAAAGATATAACCCAAAAAGAAAACTACAGGCCGATATCCTTGATGAATATAGATGCAAAAATCCTCACTAAAATACTAGCAAACAGAATACAGCAACACATATGTAAAATTATTCACCACGATCAAGTGGGATTCATCCCAGGGATGCAAAGTTGGTTCAACATACGCAAATCAACAAATGTGATACACCATATTAATAAAATCAAACACAAAGACCATATGATCATCTCTATAGATGCTGAAAAAGCATTTGATAAAATTCAGCACCCATTCATGACAAAGACCCTCTATAAGTTAGGTATAGAGGGAAAGTATCTCAACATAATTAAAGCCATATATGA